>NC_136133.1:682713-1882713 GCF_965212315.1 Lampetra planeri | reverse complement strand
GCAGCGGCGACGACGACGACGACAACCACCGGCGACGGCGACCACAGCGGTAACGACCGCGGCAGCGACAAAAGCCGCGACGATAACAACAGCGGCACCTGAGGGGGCAGTGGAGGCGGCGACTTCGTCCGATCTGCGTCCCGCGATGCCATGGACCCCCCCCACACACACAACTCCTCCCACTACAACAGCAACGAGCCACGCGATTGGCTCAAATTTGTCGGCACGTGACAAAGGACTGACCTATAAGAGGTCGAGAAGGGGGAGGGGAGGAGGGGCTGGAGTTGGGGAGGGGGGCTGGAGTTGGAGGGGGGCTGGAGTTGGGGGGGGCTGGAGTTGGGGGGGGCTGGAGTTGGGACGTTCACTTCACCTCCCCACCTACACCCCCCCCACCTACACCACCACCCCCCCACCTACACCACCCCTACCCACACCACCCCCACCACACCACCACCCCAACACCACCACCCCTACACCATCCCTACCTACTCCACCCCCCACCTACACCACCCCCCCACCACCACTCCCCCATCTACACCACCACCACCTACATCACCCCAACCCACACCACCCCTACCACACCACCACCCCCACCACACCACCACCCCCCCCACCACCCCCACCACACCACCACCCCCCCCACCACCCCCACCACACCACCACCCCCCCACCACCACCATCTCCATCTGGTGGACAAAAGACAAAGATGCCCCGCCGTAGCCTTTTAGCGGACCGTCGGGGCAAGTCCTGTACAGGTGTTGTTCGTGAACACCTTGATTGTTGGCACCACCCCAGGCGCAGCAATGTTGCTCAATTTGAGGATCAGTGGACCTGGTGGTGGACGTGGAGATGTGAGAACGGATAGAGAGACAAGTGACACAGCAAGCAGCGAATTTGAACATTATCTTCGACTCTTGTGGGTGGCAATACGTTTAGGGGCTAAATGGCAATTGCCAATGTCTGCTAGCCAGGAGAGGGCTTCAGGTGAGAGTTCATTGAAGGAGGGCACACTAACAACAGTGGTTTATGGCCCATAGTTTGGGTTGCATTGCCGCAGTCGCACTGTTGTGACTTATCTTTAATTGTCCACGTATGAAGATGATGTTCTGATTGCTGCGGTGTATGGTTACCCCCAAGGCCGTAATTATATATATTGGGGGGGGGACATATCAAAATGTCCCCCCCCCCCCAATATATTGCTATGAAATAGATTTCTGTTTATATGATTGTGGTTATGGTTGTACTTTATTAATCCCTAATCTCTGCCATTACATACAATGAAATAAGAAAAGGTCAAAAAGAAAAAAACAGAGCAATGTAATACAATACACTATTAGACATTATTGTAAAACATAAATAAAAAGTCCATCCTATGTGTTAGTGCATTTTTTTAATATTTTAGGCAGGAAATTCGTTTTTAAATTTAGATTTTTTTTTTCTGGTGGGGGGGTCCCCCACTCCCCCTGGAAGATTTGGCCCCCCCCAATGTTGACTCCATGGCTACGCCTTGATTACCCCCAGTGTGCTCGAGGAATGCCAACGCCAATGTGTGCCCTCGTTTTGGATCGAAGATACATTGCGTCATGTTCACGATGACGTCATAGCGAGCAGTGACGTGTTGTCGAGCGGCGGACTACTTTTTACATTTTACTTCGAGCATGCGCGGAGCGATACGAGAACAAAAAAAAGTGGGAACGAAACATAGTCCGCTGTGTGTGTTTAAGAACTTTGTTCAGATCTGCAGAGGTGTGGACTCGAGTCATGTGACTTGGACTCGAGTCAGACTCGAGTCATGAATTTGATGACTTGCGACTCGACTTGGACTTGCATAACAATGACTTTGTCCCACCTCTGCAGATCTGACTGTGGAACTGTAAACTGAGCGCGCGTAAAGGTTAAAGTCGCACGCACGGTCATTTTTGTGAAAGCGAACTTCGACTAACAGCGTGTATACAATGCCATTTCACCAAGTTTCGTTTTCATTGGAAAGTGTCGGATGAGTCATCAGGGCATGAATATTTATGAGCGGTAGTTCCTAATGAATAATTAATCAGCCACCCGTGTGTTGATAATCAAAAATCAGACACGCAAATCATGAATTACATGTATACCGTATGATCCACATTACAGGACGCTTTGGAAAACAAGATGCACCCTTAAACCTTGTGCCCGGTGTCATAAGAAGTTCCACACATCTGTGTAAAGATATTTATAGGTTTATAAAACCCACCCCCGCAGCTTTACCCCTTGGTGATTGGGGGTGGAAAGGTGCGTCTTATAATCAGGAACAGTACGGCATATTCCCGGGAGCTCATGAATAATTAATCATGTGAAGACGTCACCTATAAGAGGGGGGGGGGGAGGCTCATGAATATTCATATTATTAGGTTTTTTTCGGTAAAGTCACGTAGGTAAAAATTTTAAATTAATAAAAGTAAAATAAAATAAAAATCACGACGTTTCACTTTTATTAATTTTAATGTTTTACCTACGTGACTTTACCGAAAAAACCTAAGAATATGAATCCTTGCAGTCACGAAAGCTTCAAATCTAGAAAGGCTCATGAATAATTAATTTTGTTAGACGTCACGTGGACGAAAGGGGTGTTCATGAATAATTAATTAGGTTAGACGTCACGTATCAGAGCGGGTGAAGGGGGCGGTGCTCATGAATAATTAATTTTGTTAGACGTCACGTGGACGAAAGGGGTGCTCATGAATAATTAATTAGGTTAGACGTCGCGTATTCTTAGGTTTTTTTCGGTAAAGTCACGTAGGTAAAAAAATTAATGAAAGTAAAATTTTTAAAAATATGTACCTACGTGACTTTAACGAAAAAACCTAAGAATATGAATCGTTGCAATCACGAAAGCTTCAAATCTAGAATTAGACGTCACGTATCAGAGCGTGTGAAGGGGGCGGTGCTCATGAATAATTAATTAGGTTAGACGTCACGTATCAGAGCGGGTGAAGGGGGCGGTGCTCATGAATAATTAATTAGGTTAGACGTCACGTATCAGAGCGGGTGAAGGGGGCGGTGCTCATGAATAATGCATTGCCACTACGTCACGAAGCGAGCGAGAGGGAGGGAGGGTTCATGAATAATTAATCGTGACGTCACGCATAATTAAAGCAAGAATAATGAGCCGAGGGCTGCGTTGGAGAGATTTTTTGTGTGTGTGTTGGGGGAAAGTTTGAGGATGCGAAGGCGACGGTGCCTCGCTTCGATAATCCTCGCCGCGTCGTCGCCGCCGTCGCTGTTCTAAGTCGAGCACACAAAGTCGCCAACAACTTCGTCACCACCACCATCACCCCCGGGGGTGAGGAGAGAGAGGCGAGTGGAGAGAGTTGAGGTGGTGGGGGGTGGGAGAGACTTTAAAGTCGCGAGTGACTCAACGACGACGACGGGGTGGAGGGGTTTGAAGGCCCTCGAAGAAGAAGAAGAGAAGCTCAACTTCGCGAGACTTCTCACCTCCTCAACATGTTTCCTTTCTCATGAGAAGTTTCTTTTCCCATTGTTGTAAGTTCACACTCGTAGTTTGTTGTTGTTGTTGATAGATGTAGAGTTGCTGCAACGGTGGTTGGGAGCAGTTCGAACAATCGCTAAAGTTTTTTTTTCTTTCTACTTGTTTTTGTATTTGCGTTGGGTGGTTTATCGGTGCTTTATTTTTGTTAGTTGGGTTAATTACACGCTTATTTTTATATTTTCGTCATTAGCTTTGATTTTTAGTCACAGTACCTATGTCACCCGTCCGCTGTTAAAGTGTCAATAATAGTAACTAAGTGTATACAGCTCGCACACATCGACACATTTTTTGCTACAATAACTGCATTAAGACTCGACAGTAGTGGTAATTAACACAATTTACCGATATTATTAACGCTAAAAACACAAATCACCACCTACCACTATCACCACTACCAATAACACTGCTTCTAACACAGCAGAACGAGTTATTACACTATAATTACTACTAATAACGCAAAGATTACCAGTGATAATTACGATAGGACACTACAATTAACTCCCGACTAATTTTTATATCACTAACGCTTCACCACGATCACACCGATTATAATTACCACTAACAGTGACAGACCTTTCATAATAATAAAATCACGAGTGCCAAATCTCTAATAGTGCCAAATATATGTGTTATCAGACTTATAAAAGTTTTTAAAAATCTATAGTAATTAAAGATATCGGTACTTTAGTTTCAAATACAAGTGATCTACATTCTAGCTCCTAACAGTGCCATCGAATTAGTTCCAATTTGTCAAACCCAAGTGATATCAACCATCTAAATCATAACACCTGTGTCAAAACTTAAACAAGTGCCATTAGTGCAAAATCCAACCAACATCATCAAACCTTAACGAACCATCACAGCAGACACGGACTCAATCATAACATCGCCAATAATCGAAGACTACCAAAACCAGCAAGCACAATGGACGAAGACAACAACAACCATCACCACCATCCCGACCACCACCTCCAACGCCATCAGCAACAACAACATCACCAACAACAACAACATCAACTTCAACATGAACAACAACAGCAGCATGTGGTGACCTCCCGTGCCGACTCAGCCACGGACCTGGAGGCCCTCTTTAACGCCGTGATGAACCCTGGCGCCGCCAACATGCCGCAGTCGGTGCCCATGCGCAAGCGAAAGCTGCCCGAGTCGTTCTTCAGGCCGCCCGAGGCCCGCGCCGCAGGCTGCCCGCACGCGCGCCAGGCGAGCTCGGACGCGGTCCTATCGGGCGGCGCCGCCTACGCCGGGCTCAGCGCGGCCGAGGCCTGCGGCGCAGGCTTCCCGCAGGCGCGTCAGGCGAGCCCGCTGCTGAGGCCCGCGAGAGGTAAACATTTATTTATTTGTTTTTATTTTATAATGGAAACGATTCGCTTTCGATGCAGGTTATAAGACGCGACTTTTCTCCCGGTTTGTGTTTTATAGAAAATAATATTGTATGTTCGTTGTATAACCTTGTGAGCGTTGTGTGATGGATATAACTATTGGCTCGCGAGAGGTAAAACAAAAAAAGTTTTGTTTTAACTTTATAATACAAACTATTCCCTTTCGCTACAGGTTATAAGACTCAACTTTTCTCCCGGCTTGTGTTTTATAGTAAAAAAACATTGTACGTTCGTCGTATAACATTGTGAGCGTTGTGTGATGGATATTGTTACTATTGGCATCGCGTACAACTTGGGAGTTGCGTCTTACTTTTCCATATCGTCTCGTAATGCCTTACACTTCCACAAGCCTTTTGTTTGATAAGCGCGGACGCGACACGCACAGAAACCCCGAGGAGATGGAACGATAATGAAATAAGTTTTTTGTGTGCAGGTGCTCTGTGTGATTGTTGTGTCTCCTCGAGATCGTGAGAGATGGCGGTGGATTTTTGGTGGGATCGGGAGAGATGAATTCATCCAGCAGTGTGGATAGGCTCGTGGGTGATTGATGATGAGGATATCGAAAAGTTGTTGGGATTGTGAGCGTGGTCTTTGGTTTTTTGGATGAATGTTGTGTGTATTGGTTTTGTAACTTCAACAAAATGTTGTGCGGTATTGGTTTTGTAACTTCAACAACGCATGGGCAGATTCAGGAAAATCTTTTGACTTTCACTCATCTCGTTCTCAGTTTTGAGTTTGAGAAACTCGTCCAAGGTTTAGAGAGTTTAAGGTAAAATACTTTCAGGGTTTCTGTTAAGCTGGTTTCTTAAACGTTTGCGCTTTTTTGGAGCATTACAGTTTAATATCTCAAACGCGAATTCCCTTAAATTTCCCTTCACATTTATTCAAGCTGGTTTATTAAATTCTAAGACGCATTCAAGAGTTGAGGTAACTTTAGCCCATGGCGTTTCTTCAAAATACACTGCCTTTTTGCAATACTATTGTACTTAAGTAAACGTTTAAGAGCCAATACTAAATCACAACTTGCAGAAAACATTCCGTGAAATCCCTTAAACTTTCCGCTTAAATTGTTTTCTGGAACTCTTACACTTAATCAAGAGTTAAGGGACAAACTAAGTAAGACAAATTCTTTAACTTTCATTTGAGGGCTTTCTCCAGTTGCATTACGCAACACCATTAGTCATCTTAATCGCTAATAGTTTACACTCAACACACTAAGTATAACGAAGGCAAATGTCTCAATCTTCACTTGAGCTTTAATCTTTAAGGAGGTTTCTGAAACACCCTTAACAGTCAAGTTTTAAGACACGATATACTTTCAGTAAATATTAAACGAAATAATTTAACTTTCCCTGTGAACACTTCCTTTCCAAGGTGGTGACTGCAAACTCACACTTAAGTGAGTGTCAGTCAGGGTACAAAAAAAACCCAACTCAAAGTTTCGTGAGATAACATTTCCCATTAGTTATTTAAACCAAAAAATGTAAGTCACTAACATTATCCACAGTACCTAGAAACGGGAGATTAAGTGTTTAGCAAAATATTCGGACACAGCAGAAATCATCAGATCATAATCAGAATATGTATGTATACTGGAGGAATAAGATGAGCTTAAACTCTCTTTTTCACAGATGTCTATAGCATCTGCTATTATGTGGGAGGGCACGAAGATCGCAGATTCTATTATGCGCGTGATGTTATCCGCTTAACGGGAATCAAAACGGACAATCGAGTGAATGGGAGGAATACAGCGACGGATAATAGGAGTTTTTGTGGCCCCTAAACGTCTACCACGGTTAATTGGGAGTCGCACGTAATTGAGTCATGGGTAAGGCAAATGTTGTCAGCTTGTTGTTTTCGAGTCAATATACGCTCTCTTAGGATTAGGTGCTCACAATGTCACGTGAAATGGCTTTTTGTTGTTTAAATGTCCCTGTTGGTTTTTGTGGAATGAAATGTGATTTTTGCGTATTTTGAGGTGGGTCGTCTGGATGGGGTATTGCTTTTAAATCTGTGATTTTTGACAATCACTTGCATTGTTCAGTCACAAATTGAGAAGTATATTATTGTACAGTTCGTTTTTTCTACATTGAACGTTTCTTAAATGTTTATTTTCGTAATTAAGCCTACTTTGGCTTATGGTATTTGTTAGATTTTTGTGACGTAAATTGGAAGTTTGTTATTTTGTCCAAATAGTTTCATAACCCCGGGTTCTCGCAGAATACGATAAATATTTTATTTGTTTTAACCTTTGTGAGGTAAAACGTATTATACATTAGCGGTTTTTTTTTACTAAATTCCAACATTCCCAACATTGCTAGGTGAAAATGGCTTCAATGTGTTTTTTGTATTAAACAAACTTTGTTGTTATGTAACTTTACTTATAGCAGGAGGAATTTTGATCGTTTCCAGAGCTGGGATGCTTAATCGACGAGTCGATTCATCAACTAAAAAGGATTTTTTTAATCGCCGAAAATAAAGTTGACAATTTTTGTTCAATCAGTTATACTTGGGCACATAGAGAAATAGCAGCTACTCAAACATCATGGCCTCTTAAAAGGTGGGAACCCACCCCTAGAATTCATGCACAGCACGAGGATGTGTGATGGTGCAAAGTGTATCAGCTATACAATACGAACCATCTGCTTCACAGTGGATGTTAAAGATCCTGTGATGTCACTCAAGTATAGGACATTGTGTGCCGCGTCTCGAGGTACAAATTGGCCAACTTAGAAAATTACCTGCGAATTATGGCATTACTAGGTTTACACAAACTTTGTCCCCCACTAAAACTACAGCTGGGGTGCCACGGTGGCGAGATGTTAACTCGGTCACCTGGTATACAGGTTGTCGGTTCGATCTCCACCCTGGCACCTGCTGTATATTTGGAGTTTGTGTCTCTCTCTCTCTTCCCCCGTGGTCATATGGATTTTTCTCCAGGTCCTTCGTTTTTTCCATCCACATTTAGAGTCAACACGTGTTTTTAGAGTATTCGGCTGCTATACAATTACACGTGATAAGCCACTTTGTTGAGCTATCGGTTGTGGCCAGGCCGCTTCTGAAAACGAGCCATAGAGCGCAAGTGGACCTTACCTGGTAAAATAAAAAAATACTTTATCGTTTCATTTAGACTCCTCTGAGAGTCATGTCTTTGATCGGAGTTGGTGCGTCTCTCTTCCAGGATGGACTCCACTCTGCAAAAAAAAATTTGGAGAACGGATAGATTAGTTTTAGTTTACTGCAGAACTATGCAAAACATGGCATCTTCGTCATAGCCTTGCGCTATAAGAATGTTGCAGGCCAATGGCCGAGACTGGTGACGGAATGGCCTTTGGAAGGAGGGAACGCGTTCAAGAGGACACAACCGCTGTGGAGCAGGAGTAGTGAGATTAGCTGACATGCAGGAGTGAGATGGATGGTAGTAACAGCACTGGGCAGTGAGGGATGACGATGGCGTGAGGAGGCATTCATCCAGCAGTGGATAAACAATGGGGCTGCTGATGATGTGCGCAAATGCAGAAACACTTTGAGAGGAAACCCTGGGGGAAGCTAAGGGATTTCGTGAGTTTTACGTGCGTTTCAGAAAGGCACCTAAGAAGAGGACATGAAACTAGAACATTGCACAAGTGTGTTTGTTTTTGGGGCTCCCTTGGGTATAGAAATGCTGTCTTAATGCATGCCCTTTAAGGCAGGTTGAGAGGCTATTGTGGCCAAAGGGGACACGGTTATGAGGAAGACTGTAGGGCTCACACTGGAATACAACACGCACGAGAGAGAACTTACAATAAATATATATGTACACATGCAGAATAGCAAGCAGATCTAGAGCAAGGTTGGCATGTAATGATTAACCTCTGGCAAGCGATTTGATTGTGTGTTGCTTTTCAGGCACATGGTTTGATTCGACAATTTTATTCAAGAAACTTCGTTCAACGTTGTGAGTGTAGCGGCCACTGGTGGCTGCGGCAGTCACGTGAACCAATTACATCCTGCATGGATTAATCTGTGTTCACATAATTATCATGAGGGTTAGATAATCAATATTTATTGGTGTATTGTTACACTCTAAAAAAGGTCTGCGATTAAATATTTAACTACATAATTAAAATGTAGTTTTGGAAGAGGTGCAAGCGGTTGATTTATTACAATGATTTATAAATGTTATTGTTGCAATGCATTACCTCTACTTTTTGCAAGAGTAAACGTAACAATACATCGAATTTTAAACTTAACATTCGTAAAGACATTGCACTGTGAAGCGTACTGCAGTATTACGGATTCCTTTTCAGTCTGCAAAAGCCAGTCCTTGTGGTATCGGATACTCAATTTGTCTTCTGTAATCGTATTGGTAGTATTATGTGGTCAATCGTAGAAAACCTCTTCTGAAACCAGCTTTCTCTCGTGGTTGACTAGCATCTACATTGACCGTTTTGCTTGGATTGTGCAGGCTATGTAAAGGCATTTGATTCACTGGAAACTAATGCAGAGTGATCCCAGCTCTCAGAAACAAAGACCTTCAAGAAAACCCAATAGACATTTAAAAAAACACATTTACAAGGATAGAACAACTAACACTGGGAGTGTGTGAAGTAACAAAATACAACCATTAACCGTAAATAAAAGTTAGTGGGCTTGGGCATGCCTCGGACATGGCCGATTATCGAGTCTTAACAACAATTCCAGCCAAAGGAGGGATTTGCAAGCCATATCAGACTTCGGGGCACGTGGTGGGGTGGTAGAGGAAAGTACAGCAACTAGGATAGACGTAAATGGTCTCCTCCCAGCTTCTAAACCTACCAACTTGTCCTTGGAGTCTTAAGAGCCAGAAATCTGTCCTTGATGTTAACCCCAAGCAGTGACGGAGGCCGGAAATGAAGGGGGGGGGTCTGCACAACTCGTTTTGTAGTAGCTGGGTGGGTTTTTTTCGTAACTCCTTTTTACAACCTCCGAGTTGTCAACTTGCAGCCGCTTCTGAAACCGCATACAGTATTTTCATTTCCTGATCGTGTCAATTGAGAAACCTCTGCAGCCGTTCGTTAATGATTTATGGAGGGTCACCTGTCAGGCACTTTTATGGCAGCATCTTTACAGTTCTTCTACTCAATAAACAGCAGCAGCAGCCCTGATTTATCTACTGCTGGATGAGAGCTTCCCCAAGCCGCAGCCATCTCTAATGGTTTCGCCATGCAATCATCTACCTAGCTCCCAACAGACGAGCTGCACTCATCGCTGCATCTCCACATTGAGCATGCATTCAGACGTGTTCCTTTGGCTGAGATTCTGTTAGCATCGACTGTTGTCCCATCATCACTTCGCCACATGCCCTGCCCACAGTTTACTTTTCTTAAAGGTGAAATGATGTTTCTAACTTGCGCATGTTCTCCAATGCATGCGTTAATCTATTGTCTCTCGGTGTCATTTCGAACGTGCATTTCTCCGTGCTAGTTATCACAGTACCTACTCGCATATCCGACTCGCTGAGAACTGACGTATAGGCGGATATGTAAATAGGTCAGATATGTGGACATTTATCGCAAATGACAGTTACACCGTGCACTGCATTCTGCAGTGGTAGTGGGTCGTTAATTGGTCAGGGTGGATATGCGATCGATATGTGACGTTCAATATTATGCTTATTGTATTAATTGGTTCCACGGTAGAGTGAGCGAAGCACAATTAAAATGTTGCGAATCCAATCCTGGTTGGGAGTTGATTCAGCCCATCATTTGTCCTGGGTGGATAAATTGAGTACTGCCATGTAAGGAAGGCAACAGTATTTGTCCTCTCCCAGACTTATCCCTGCCATAGGAATGTGGAATGTTTACCACGGGCTCAAGGCCGTAGAAAGGAGATGCACACCGCTTCGATGCTCACTTGAGAAACAAAATCGCAGATTTTTAAAAAAATATTTATCTCATGGTGGAATTCCTTATTTTCAAGTTGCTCTCTCTCTTCCTACATACAGCCACTCCTTTAGAAACATTTTTCCCAGAACATACAGACCATAGGCATGATTGAATTTTACTCTTTGGTTTTTTCGGTAAAGTCACGTAGGTGAAAATAAAATAAAAATGAAAACAACTAAATTAAATCGCGACGTTTTGGGCGCAACACAACAATAGCTGAGGCTTACCTCAGCTATTGGTTTCGCTGTTGGTTGCCCCCACCTGATGACGGACGCTTGTGGCGCGCCCGAAACGTCGTGATTTAATTTAGTTGTTTTCATTTTATTTTCACCTACGTGACTTTACCGAAAAAACCAAAGAGTACGGATCCTTGCAGTCACGAAAACTTAAAATCTAAAATGATTGAATTTTGTTTCTTATCAAACATATCATCCCAAGGCTTTCTTTGTTGGATTGCTTGTAATTGATAGAAACAGGAACCATGTAATCAGAAAACATGCAAATTTAAGACATCAGATTGTCTGTTGACAAAGGTAAGTGCGCTTGGGCAAGACACATCATGGCTAGAAGGGTGATGGACGGTTGAAGAAACTAATGATGTGACACCGGGCATCCTAGAGGACTTCCACTATAGAGCTATTGGTAGAGGGGTGGCACGGTCCGTGGCTCACTGCGCCATGAACCAGTTGACCTGATTTTGATTCCCGGCCATGTATGTATGTATATATGCTGAACTTCTTTTGCACTGTACGTAGCCAACCATGCTAATCAACCGGTCATGGCTATCATCCGTGGCGAGTGATAGCTGAACCATCCTGGGCCACCTCTGCTCTTCACTGACATGCACTGACCAGTGTGATGAAGTATGACCAAACAACCCTTCCAACCAAAACTGCATGGGGAGGGCCTTCACCTGCCCGTGGATTGACAAAGGTCTGTGAATTAATATTCGGCCAGATGTGCTTATATCCTTGTATCAGAAGTGGCCCTTTGGCTTCCCCCCCATACCAGTGTAATGTAAGCATGTGAACGTATTGGCGGTACACCGGTGCGCAGTATAAATTAAAATAAAAATCGCAAAAAATGTATTTCTTTTGCCCGAGATTCGCAACCCTGGTCAGAAAATCTCACGGGGTGCGTCAACATTGGTTCTCGTGATGTTGAAGCAGTCGGAAGATGATTGTTATGAGCAGCTGAATGCAAAGCTTCAGTCTGTTGCCGTATAGCACCCAGCCTGATGACGATTGGTTCCGTGTTCCAAAGGCAGATTTGACTCATGCCCGAGACTTGCTCGATTCAACGACACAAATCAACGGTCAATATTGACCTGTTTTTAGAAAGTCTCAGTAGACTGAATAAACCTTTGAATCTCGTCAAACCTGGCGACTGGGTCAATTTAAAGACTTGATAAACAGATTTTGTGATACAATTTTTGATTTTAGACTGTTATATGAGGATCGGTATATTATACTGCACCGGTGTGTCCCACAAATATTTCCATGTATTCCTTATAATCGAACTGGGCTTTGTATACCTAAAGGATGAAGTTGAAGGTGCAGCCCTGCAACTAATTGTTCACGCAACTGTTAGCAGAAGAGCCTCCACAAAAAGCCCCTATCGACATATTTGGCCTACTTTTCTATGCTGGCCAGACGTCTTGGAAGAGGTTGGGGTGACCACATGAGCTGCCGATCCACTGTGGCATACACATTTATACTGCTGGGCGGAGGAATTTACGACACTTGCCTATTGTTTCTACTGTTGTTCTGGGTGATCGAACGGGAAACCTGTCCAATTGTGCTAATCATTGCACGCTACTTATGCAGCATCCCTGTGCCTATATGAGGTGTGCATATATCATATATCCACAGTATTAGGGCCGGCGTGAAACTCGCGCTGTGTGAGGTCATCCCCTTAATGCATGTAACCCCCCCCCCCCCTGCTCCACAGGTGCCGTCCATGCGCAGCACTCGCGCTCGCACTCCTCGCCGGCACTCCTCGAGCCAATGTCGACCCAGCAACAGCAGCAGGCGCAGCAGCAGCAGCAACAGGCCCAGCAGCAGCAGCAGGCCCAGCAGCAACAGCAAGCCCAGCAGCAGCAGCAGGCGCAGGCGACGGGTTTCCCACACCCCCTGTCCCCGCAGCAGCAGCAGCAGGTGGTGGTGGCCGCGCAGGCGGCGATGGTGCAGCACAGCCGGCAGGGATCGTACGAGCTGTTGGACCAGAGCGATGCCCCCTTCCCACCCGGCTGGGAGGTGGCGTTCACGGCCGCTGGGCAGCGCTACTTCATCAAGTAAGAGAGGGTTGGGCGAATTGTGCAGGGAGAGAGAGAGAGGGAGATGGACAGGGAGAGAGGTAGTCGGAGAACGGGCTACAGGCTGGGAGGTAGCGTACATAGCAATCAAGACGGCATTTATTCGTCAAGGGGAAAGAGGGTTGGGGGGGCGTAGGAGCAGAAGAGAGATGGGAGAGAGTGCGTCGTGAGAGGTGGGTGGATGGCGATTGGGAGAGTGGCAGGGAGAAAGGATGTAGAGAACCGCAGAAGTGTGCAATGGTGAGAAAGAGCAGTGGGCGATCGGGGAACGGAGTAAGGTAGAGCGGGATATATGGAAAGATGAAAAGAAAGGGATGGGGGGGGGGGGGTGAGAAGAGAGGGGGATGCAGGACAGATTGGGAGGGAAAGTGAGAGAGATCAGGAGAGATTGATATTGATGATGGTGGTGACGACGATATTGACGACATTGACAATGTTGATGACGACAATGATGATGATAATGTTGACGACAATGATGACAATGTTGATGACGACAATGATGATGACAATGTTGATGGAGATGGTGACGACTTTGGTGCCGATGTGTGAATGTTTCAGCCACAACAATCAGACGACAACGTGGCACGACCCGCGCGGGATACTGGCGGCGGAGAGCGGCACCGCCAACCCTGGAGTGAGCCTCGTCACAGCGAGCCGCACCAGCGCACAGGGGCCACAGCAACTTGGTGAGAGGCGCGGGGGGGGGGGGGGGGAGAAAGACGCTGGGGGGGGATGGGGGGGAGAGACGCGGTGGGGGGGGAAAGAGAGCTGGGGGGGTTAAAGAGGCGCGGGGGGGCGGAGGCAGGGAGAAAAGCGTGGAGGGTGGGGATAGAGGCGAGGGGGCGGGGAGACACGTGACGGTGGAAGATAGACGGGGAGGGGTAGACAGAGACGCGGGGGGGGGGAGACGCGGGGGAGGGAGAGAGACGCGAGGGGGAGAAGTGCGGGGGGGGGGGGAGAAGCATGAGGTCGGGGGTGAGGAGATGCGTGGGGAGAGAGACAAGGGGAGAGAGAGTAATTAAGAGAGAGATGGAGAGGAGAGAGAGAAGTGGAAAGAGGGTGGATGGAGTGATAGAAGAGGGATATGGGGAGAGAGCTGAGGAGAAATAAGACAGAGATTAAGATCGAGCAACCATTTCCGAGTCCGTCGCCTCAACGTTGTCGCGTCGTGGTGCACGCCGCTAATCCTAAACATCAACAGCTCGATGATAAAGGCGTAAACTCATCTATGGGCTTTCAATTTAAAGCTTTCGTGACTGCAGGGATTCATCTTCCTGGTTCTTTCGGTAAAGTCACGTAGAATGGAAATAATAAAACAATAAAAATCAGAAAGACAGCATCTGAATGACGCTGTTTTTCTGACAGACCTGTTCTTCACCTGAGGACGGCTGCTTGCGTTGTGGCCGAAACGTCGTGATAATTATTTTATTACGTTTTATTTTTATTGTTTTATTATTTCCATTCTACGTGACTTTACCGAAAGAACCAAGAAGATCATCTATGGGCTGTGTGACAATGCGTGTGATGAGGTGGGGCTTGCTGCCTATGCAATGCTATGCTGATGGCGATGATGTGGTGGCTGGTGTGTGTGGCAGGACCCCTGCCCGATGGCTGGGAGCAGGCTGTGACTCCGGATGGAGAGGTTTACTTCATCGACCACAAGAACAAGACAACCTCCTGGCTCGACCCTCGCTTGGAGCCAGCCTACAGTAAGCGGTGATGGCGGCCGCCCGCCATCATCACCACCATCACCATCACCGCCGCCACCATCACCACCATCATTACTATAAATGCCACCACCTTTGCCACCATCACCGCCATTGCCATCCAACCCCGGACTAGGCCTACGGCATTTTCAATGCTTTCCAACTAAGGTTGAAAGTGTCACCCAAAACGTGGCACTAAAAGCCAGGGTTGAACGGGGGACCATCCTTGTCAACCCCGTCACGCACGTGCCTCACCTCCCCATGTAATCAGCGCTCAAGGTTATCTCGTGGCGTCGCGTAATGTGTGACGTCTCACTGCTGCAGCTCAGAACGGGATATCGCTCATTAAAACTTCTCAGGACAAACGCACATAGAGAGTTAAATAATTTTCTTGCTGAGTCTTCAGAACTAATGTTCCTGTATTCCCCCTCCCCACCAAACAGAATCTCCTCAGCAGCGGCTGACGCCCACCCCAGCTTTCCCCACACACGGCCACGCCCCGATGTCCCCGGCGGCCAATCAGGCGGCTTCTGGCCGCGGGCTTCCGACCTATCAGGCGACGGGAGGGCTGGGTGCGGCACAGAAGCTGCGCCTGCCTAAGGAGAAGATGAGGGTGAGACACGACATGAGACAGGTGCGTCACGTTTGCTCGAGGAGAGCTGGGATATCCCACTAAAGTAACCGATTAAAAAGGCTAATTTGCAGCCCTGCAATTGCTTGTTCGAGTCACTGCTAATGGAAGGGCCTTCATTAGAGGGGGGGGGGGTGCCAGAGCCCCTTGAGAGCAGTGGTTCTCAATCGGGGGTACAAGGGCCCCTTAGGGTATGTGGCAATGTCCCAGGGGGGTACCTGAGGTGATTTATTCGTGAAATTATATCATACATGAGTAATTGAATAATCATGTCTGAATCTGACAATTACTGTATTTAATGAGCCAAAAATGTCTGTGTGTCCTGCGTGTGACGTCACTCCACGTTGGCCAGCCCCCCTCATTAATACTCATGAACAGGTGACGTCCTCCACATGACCCCCCCCCCCTCATTAATAATCATGAGCGGGTGACGTCTTCCAAATGGCCACTCTCCATTAATATTGATTAGTGGCTGGCGTCACTCCACATGGGGGGGGGCGAGGCACCTCCTCCCCCCTCCTCAGCGTCAACTTACAACCCTCACTACAAAGGCAGAACCCTCACGTCACGTGATCTCCGTAGCGCTGTTGAGACATCGAAGTAAAAAGGACGTCGTGATGAACAAGGGATTATAACCTTTAAATGAAATAAGTCTGTGTCACCGCGGCCTTACACATTGCACATGAATTGATGCAATGAGTATCACGTCACGGTCTGCCTTTCGCTTGCAAGTTTCAGATTTAATGAAATACACCCGACCTTGGACGGGCAAAAGGCTAATAATATAAAATAACTACAATAAAATATAAATCCATATGGTAACCTAGATTGATATAATAGACCTTTCTAGACTCATTGATTCTAAACAATGTGGTTTTGAAGAGTAACAGAGAGCGTGAACAAATTACGTCATGCATGCAGAGCGTGCATTGAAATGTTTTTAGTCACTTGCAGTTATTAGCTAGTTAGGATACCTGACAAAATGGAGAAGTGATGAAAATGTTGATGTTCATTAATCATACATTTATTTCTCAGAACCATGTTGGGCCAGGCAAGGGGGTAATCGGTTGAAACAAAATTCAACCAGGGGTACAGTAGCCAAAAAAGGTTGAGAACCATTGCCCCTACGGGGTATTTGACATCTTACAAATGGTCGGAGTACCCCCCACACACGTTACCGCACTACACAGCCTAATGCTTGTACTCCTTTTCCTGTTGGGTAAGCATAGGCAGTTTGATGTAACACAATAGTTGCAACTTGCAAGTATTTCTGGGAAGTCTTTGCCCAACTTCCATGATTTTCAAAAGAACTCGGGAAAATTGTGGACATGGCATTTTTTTTTCCCCAACACGTTCCCGTTGAACTCTCATTTGGGGAGAAATTAGTTGGCTCAGGGCAGCTCAAATCCAGCTGGTTGTCCCAAGAAAATGCGAAATAATCAACCACTTTGTAAGAGTAGAGAGGAGAAGTTAAGTGTGGGGGAGTTGTGTAGTTGAGGCAGTAGACTTTAAATTGCTACTCTCACCCAACACGACCTAGGGTTATAGATCACATTGCCATCATCATCTAAGACAACAATGCAGGTGACACCACAAAGCTGCTTCTGACGTCACTTTATCCACAATAGAAACACACCTTTTCATGTCCTGCCAAGCATGTTTGCTTATAAGTCAAAACATAATTGTTAATTCTCAGAGCTGAAATGGGACCAAATTAAGTGAACAACCAAAATAAAATTTTTGTGGGATATGCATGCAGTCATTGGTTACTGGACTGTATCAAAGTTAACTCTGTACCTGAAAACCAAGTTAAATTTGCCAGTGGCTGATACCCGTTTTCGCTGGAAGGACATTCATGTGTGGATGTGTGTTTGTGGGATGGGGTGACGCTGTGGATAGTGCACTGCACTCTGATCATAGGAAGTGTAATTTCCCTGCACAGTTAAAAGCGGTGATGAGTGATAGAGTTGGTTCTGGGCTGCCTAAAGTCAACTTGGGCTTAAAATGAGTAACTGCTGCAGTGTGTAAGCATCGGCACTGCCCTGTGGCTGCACTTGCCCAGGCTGTAAGGCTACACGGGGGAGCTTTATTTTGTGTGGGTCTATTATTGTGTTTGTGGGTGTATGTTTATGCATATGCATTTGTGTGTGAGCACCTGCATGTGTAATTGTGTGTGTGGGCATGCGCCTGGGGAGCAGTGGATCACACATTGCTCGGGGAACCCAGCGGTATGAGTTCGATTCCCGGCCATGGTTAACATCAATGACACGTATCTGAATTTCCCTAGTTCGACAAACTCACTTTAAAGTAGTACCTTGGGCCGTGTGTTAACATCAGTGCTCGGGAGAGATGGAGGTCATTGGGTGTTGTGCTGACCACACGCCACCTCCATCAAAGCTCTCAAACAGAATTTACTTCAATGGTCTATAAGACTTCGAGGGATATGTCTATGTCTTCATGTGTGTGAGTGTGTGTATGCCTTCATAGGTGCTCGGTAACAGCATTCGCCCCAACAATCTGTTAAGGCTATCCGGGGGATGTTTGTCTTTGTAGATGTGTGGAGTGGTATTGCAGTGGTTAACGCGCCGGGCTCCGAACCCGGTGACCCGAGTTCAATACCGGCTCGCAGCAAACACCAGTGACGATTATATGAACCGGTCCTGGGTCTACCCTCGGTCGACTCAACCTTAAATGAGTGCCTGGTGCAAGGAGACAAAGGTGGCAGGGCGTGGTTCTGACCACCCTCCCCCCTCGTGTGCCGTGCAGGAATTCACATGTGCTTGCGAACAGTACTTGCCACACAAGTTTGTGAAGGCTATACGGAGATCTTTGTCTTGTGTATGCATATGTATGAGGCATGGGGGGGGGTATCTGTGTTTGGGTGTGGCTCGGTGTTGGTGTATGCCAATCCGTGTGAGTCCCTGTGCAGGTGCATGGGGGAGCGGTGAGCGCGCTGTGCTACGAACCTGGCCACCTGAGTTCAATTCCCGCTCACGACCAATAAACCGTGGCGATTATCTAAACAGGCCCCGAGCCTCCCCTAGGTCGACTCAGCCTAAAATGAGTACCTGGTGCGATGTGTAAAAATAATGCCATTAGGGAGACAAAGGTGGCGTGGTGCTGGCGACCCACCCCCTCGTGTACTGTTACAGCCTTGATAAGTGCTCACTCACAGCACTTGCCCCAGCAGTCTGTTGAGGCTATACTGAGGGATGTTTGTCTTTGTATGCCAGTCGATACGGGTCCCTGTGCAAGTGCATGCGTTTGTCTGTATGTGCCCGTCTCTTATTTGTCCTATTGCGTGTGCATGGGTGCGTCCCTGTGCATGTGTGTGCATGTATTTCCGTGTATGTGTGGGTGTGTGTAAACATGGAGCTGTTAGGACTTGTCTGCAGATACCTCCGTTTTTCCGGAGCTGGTAAAGCGTGGGTGTGCCTGCTCTGACGTTGCCAGTTTTATCCCGAAGGTGAAATGGGAGTCCCAGAAACAGGGGAGGAAAACCACACAAACCTGTTATTCCCCCTGCCCTGATTTACGAGCTATACCAGTGTGGGGGTGCACGGCAGTGCATGCACATGTGTATCGTAGCGTTTGTGTGTGTGTGTATATCGGCAAGTATGTCTCTGTGGGTGTGCGTGCACACGCATGTGTGTATGGGGGGGGGGTGCGTGAGTGATTGCGTGTGCGGGAGTGCTCGAGTGTGGGGAACAGTGGCGCAGTGGTTACTACAAAACCAGATGCCAGAGTTCGATTTCCACTCACCGCCAGCATCAGTGGCGAATATCTGAACCGGATCAGGCACTTCCTTGGGGAGACAAAGGTGGCCAGGCACAAACATGTATTTATTATTTTTCGATTTAAAGCTTTCGTGACTGCAGGGATTCATAGTCTTGGTTCTTTCGGTAAAGTCACGTAGAAGGGAAATAATAAAATAATAGAAATCGAAACGTCGTGAGAATTTTTATTGTTTTATTTTTTTTACTTTATTATTTCCCTTCTACGTGACTTTACCGAAAGAACCAAGAATATGTATTTATTATGTTATTGTCCACATATATCAATGGGACAGTATTCATGGAGCAGTCTTCCTTTATCATCAGAATTCTCGGCAGTATTTGTTTAACAAGCCACACCTGATGAGAACCAGAGAAGTTGAAACTCATAAAGAGTTTGCTGCTGTAGTAAATGCTGCTGGAAAACATTGATTGTATATATGTTGAACTTCTTTCGCACTGTGTGTAGCCAACCGTGCTCATCGAAGGTGCAATTGATGAGGCCCCTTTTCATTACCTTCATTAATACTTCATGTAAAAGCAGTTGAGAGTCATGGTGGTCGCCAGCGGGTGGCTTACGAGGACAGAGCATTGAACCCCGGCACCTTTGAGTGCCTAGGTTCGAATCTGGGTTTCGGTTGCACGTGTGGTGACCCAGAATGCCATTGAAAAAGAGACTCGGTGTAAATAAATAGGCTCTCATATGCTTCTGTAAATACCTTTTATCCCGATTTGTGTTATCGTTTTCACGTCGCGAGATGCAGAATTTCTCACTATTATTAAACTCTTAATTCTCAAACTTAACACGTTTCACTGACGGATCATCGTGTGCTCTGCTGTTGGCGACTAATCAGATGTCCTCCGCCGACTGTGATAAAACATTGGCGATTAATAAACTACCAATTCAGAATCGGACTCGCAATGTTTATTTTCAGAATCAGAATATTTATTTAGACTGAAGGAAATCCGATGAGCTATAAAGTTCTTGTTCACAGATATCCATTAGAGGCGGGTAAGAACGTTACAACAACAGATGGATTGATCCCCGTGCCTCTTGTGTTTGTTTCTGCAGGAGCTCGCCATGCGGGGGCAGATGCCCATGGATGTGGAGATGCTCAACGGAGTGCACACCCCTTCGCCGGGGAACGGCGCAGTCCAGGACATGAGGGCCATCAACACGTCTGGCTCAGACCCATTCCTAAACAGGTTTGTGAGCCGCTTGTCAGCCCGAGCCATTCACTTGGCAGTCTGGGCGCCACGGTGGCTAGGAGATGTTAACTACCTCACCTGGTATCAGAGGTCGCAACTGGGTACCCGATACCCGTACCCTACCCGATACCCGGCTACCCGTACCCGGCCGGGTACGGGTACCCGTTTGCGACCCTGGTGCGGCCGGGTACGGGTAAGGAATCAAAACCCGTTTTCGACGTCTGCCTGGTATACAGGAGGTCGTGGGTTCGATCCCGAACCTGACGCTTGTATATTTAAAGTTTGCATGTTCTGCTGGGATCCTTGCGTGGATTTTTTTCCAGGTCCTCTGGTTTGTCCCTCAACATTTAGAAACATGTGTTATGAATAATTGGCTGCTATAAATTTCCACATGATAAGTCACTTTGTTGAGCTTTCATTGGTGACAAGGTTGCTTCTG
The DNA here is from genome assembly GCF_965212315.1 of Lampetra planeri. Classification (NCBI taxonomy): domain Eukaryota; kingdom Metazoa; phylum Chordata; class Hyperoartia; order Petromyzontiformes; family Petromyzontidae; genus Lampetra; species Lampetra planeri. The sequence goes on along the minus strand of NC_136133.1, from coordinate 1,861,812 downwards.
AAAAAGACCTATAGTACTCAGTTGGGCCTTACCAGGTAATTCCTCTCGGGAGGTCACGGAATTCTCGCTAAACACGTCCTTCCGAGGGCAAATGCCCTTCGCAGAGAAGTGCAACATTCGTGTGATGTTCCTTCCGCGTTGTCTAATGAGCGCATACGTTACAGCGGGGCGTTCCACTCCAGGGAGGCGAGCACGGACAGCGGCCTCAGCGTGGGCAACTACAGCCTCTCGCGCACGCCGGAGGAGATGCACGGCAATGGCGCCACCGACGACATCGATGGTAGTGAGAATGCGCACGCATGCGTGTGTGTATGTGTGTGTGTATGAGTGTGTGTGTGGGTGTATGAGTGTGTGTGTGGGTGTTTGAGTGTGTGTGTGGGTGTTTGAGTGTGTGTGTGGGTGTATGAGTGTGTGTGTGGGTGTATGAGTGTGTGTGTGGGTGTATGAGTGTGTGTGTGTGTGTATGAGTGTGTGTGTGGGTGTATGAGTGTGTGTGTGTGTGTATGAGTGTGTGTATAAGAGGTGGGGCCTTACCATCAGCCCCACGAAAACTAAGCACCTGCCTGGGTATTTTGTACCATCGGGCACTCCGCCCCCACAACTCCCAATCGGTGATGGGGCAGTTGTGGAGAGAGTAGAGAGTTTCCCATACCTGGGCAGTGTGCTCATGACCGGCTCCAGTTTATCAGCAGAGGTCTCACTCCGAATCAGTCGAGCGGCAATATCTTTTCATCGGTTGCGTAACGCTGTGTGGAAGCGACCTGGTCTGTCGCTCTGCACGAAGCTTCAGGTCTTCTCGGCCACGGTCATTCCCTCCCTTCTCTACGCTTGCGAAACGTGGACCCCCCTAGTGGAGCATCTTCGCCGGTTGGAAACATTTAGGCTGGTCTGCCTACGATCCATCCTGGGTTTAACCAGGCTGGATTGTGTGAGGAGCTCACAAGTCCTTGAAAGATCTGGGCAAAGTCCCATCAGTGAGCTCCTCCGGCAGGCAAGGCTGCGTTGGCTGGGTCATGTAGCCCGCATGCCCAGCCACCGCATGCCTAAACAGCTTTTGTTCGGCCGGATCGAGGGGGCTAAACGGGCGCGGCACGGGCTAGAGAAGAGATGGAGTGATGTGGTACAGGAGGACGTGGAGCTGAGTGGACTTGCCGATGACTGGTACCAGCGGTGTCAAGATCGGCCTCAGTGGAGGAGGCTCGTGAAGGACGCTACTGGGCAGTTGGAGGCAGTCGCCCTCCAACAACAACGGAGGGCGGAGGAGCGACGCTCACAACAACGAGCGGAGCGCCGGGTGGCTAAAGCACAGCAAGTTGGCACAGTAGGGGGCACAGGTGGTGCATCAGCCAGTCATCTCGGTCATCTCGGTCAGTCGACCCGTGGCACCTGGGTCTGCCCCGTGACCTCCTGCCAGCGGGCGTTCGACACTTCACGTGGCCTCAGGGTGCACATGGCCTGGCACAAGCGTCGTGGTGACGTCACCGCCACTTAGTGGCGAATGGCGGTTGTTGTTGTTGTTGTTGTGTGTGTATGAGTGTGTGTGTGGGTGTATGAGTGTGGGGAGCGGTAGTGTAGTGGTTAGCGCGCTGTACTACGGACCTGGCGACCCGGGTTCGTTTCCCGCTCACGGCAAACACCAGTGACGATTATCTGAACCGGTCCCGGACCTCCCCTAGGTAGACTCAGCCTCAAATGAGTACCTGGTGCGGTGTGTAAACATCGCCACTAGGGAGACAAAGGCGGTCGGGCGTAGTGCTGGCCACCCACCCCCTCGTGTACCGTTCCGGCCTTCATAGGTGCTCGCTAACAGCACTTGCCCCTACAGTCTGTTAAGGCTATACGGGGGATCTTTTATCTTTGTGTGTATGAGTGGGGAGCGGTAGTGGAGTGGTTAGTACGCTGCGCTACGAACCCCGGCCACCCAAGTTCGATTCCGACTCACAGCCAACACCAGTAACGATTATCTGAAATGGTCCTGGGCATCCCCGAGGTCAACTTGGCTTCAAATGAGTACCTGGTGCGGTGTGTAAACATCGCCACTGGGGAGGCAAAGGTGGTCTGGTGTGGTGTTGCCCGCCCACCCACCTCATGATGTGTCATGCTGGCTTTTCTAAGTGCTCGCTAACAGCACTTGCCCCAACATTCTGTTAAGGCTACATGGGGGATCTTTGTCTCTGCATGTGTGTACGGTGGCACAGTGGTTAGCGTGCTACGCTACGAACTCAGTTCGATTCCCGCTCACGGCCAACACTAATGGCGATTATCTGAACCGGTCCAAGGCCTCCTTTAGGTCGACTTGGTCTCAAATGAGTACCTCGTGTAAACATCCACACTGGGGAGGCAAAGGCAGTCTGGCGTGTTGCTAGCCACCCACCCCCACCCCCTTGTGTGCCATGATGGCCTTCATTGGTGCTCCCTAACAGCACTTGCCCTAACAGCCTGTTATGGCTATACAGGGGATCTTTATCTTTGTTGTGGGTGCATTTGTGTGAGTGTGTGAGCATCTGTGGGAGGGTGAGTATGCATGTGTGTGTGAATATGAAGTGCACGTGTAAGTGTGTGAGCGCTTGTGCGTGTCTGCTTGTGTAGTTATGCTAATTTACGGGGCTGCGTGCGTGCGAATGTGTGGGTGTGCGAGTGTGTGTATTTTTAACGTGTTTTTGTGCACCTGGCCTGGCACAGGCACTGTGGTGACGTCACCGCCACTTAGTGGCGATTGGTGGGTGTTGTGTTGTATGCGAGTGTGTGTTTTTAAATGTTTTTGTGTGAATGTTTATTTGCAGTATGTGGGGGTGTGTGCTTGTACGGTTTGTGTGGGGGGGGGGGGGCATGGTTCTTTTGTGTGTACACAGCGTTTGGAAGGAGCGTGTGTTTGTGTGTGTGTTTATATAGTATATGGGCACGTGTGTGGATGTGTGTACAGCGTTTTGTGTATGTGTTAGGATGTCACTAGCCACTGTTCCAACATGGCCATTGTTAACCACTTAGTAACCATGTTACTAACTCGTGGCTGCGCGCGGGTTATTGAAAAAAGTCCATGACTTGGGAGAGATATGGTGCTACAAATATTTGGTAATTGTTGAGTTCAACTTCAAGCATCTCTTAAGCATGTCATAGAGAAGACTGATTATGTTGTTTTCACAGATCATCTTGTTTTAAATAACATTACTTGTCAACTTAACTTGAAAATAGGAAGACCAAAAACATGACAAATTTGGACCCCAACAGCGGAGAATCTGGATTACATCAGAGAACATTTTGAGAAATCTGGTGAAAGTGATGCCCCATTCGCCGGGTTTACACGCAACCCTGTCAGCCCGTGTAGAGCTCGGAGATGATCAATGTTTGCCCCGTTTCCAAACTAAAAACTAAACTATTTTTTATTTGACCAGGTAAGGCCCATTGAGCTATACGGCTCTTCTTCTTGGTTCTTTCAGTAAAGTCACGTAGAATGGGAATAATAAAATAATAAAAAGAAAACATAATTAAATAATTCTCACGACGTTTCGGCCACAACGCAAGCAGCCGTCCTCAGGTGAAGACTAGGTCTGTCGAGAAGACAGAGACAGACCTATTCTTCACCTGAGGACGGCTGCTTGCGTTGTGGCCGAAACGTCGTGAGAATTATTTAATTATGTTTTATTTTTATTATTTCCATTCTACGTGACTTTACTGAAAGAACCAAGAAGATGAATCCCTGCAGTCACGAAAGCTTTAAATCGAAATATGCGGCTCTTTTTAGGAAGTGACCTGGCCACAAATGATAGCTCAACAAAGTGGCTTATCCTGTGCAAATTGATACCAGCCAAATACTCTCGGGGCCTGTTTCGAAATGTGAGGGGGAGAAAAATTGGAGGACCCGGAGAAAAATACACACGACCACGGGGAGAACATCCAAACTTCAAATATACAGGTGTCAGGGTCAGAATCGAACCCACGACCTCGTGCATACCAGGCGTAGTAGTCATCATCTCGTTTACACGGCACCAAAGAAATATATTCTTAGGTTTTTTCGGTAAAGAATCCTTGCAGTCACGAAAGCTTCAAATCTAGAACCAAAGAAAGATCTCGCACCCACACACAACCGCGACCCTAACGCCCGTCTCCTCTCGTGTGCCGGCAGCTTGCGACAGCTTGCCCCACGCAGCACACGGTGCTGTCCCCTTCGCCGCCGGTCACAGCGGCGGCAGCAGCACCGGCATGAAGGCAGCGGTGCAGAAACCATCTCCATTTCCACAGTCTCCGTTGCGCGCTCACCAACACCAGCAGCCGCACCAGCCCCAACAGCAGCAGCAACAGCAGCCGTTCTTTGAGTTTCTGGATACGCTGCCGGCCACCCACGTCGATTACGGCATGATGGACACGCTCGGAGCAGGAGCAGGAGTGGCACCGGTGACGGCTGGGTCCGGCGTCGGTGCCGGATTCTCCGGGGGCGAGGAGGATGGTGGCGACGTCAGCATGGACACGGATGACCTGGTCCCCAGCCTACAGGAGCCCATCTCTGCCGACCTCCTCAGCGACGTCGAGTCTGTGCTGGGCCCAGCCAGGCTGGACAAGGAGAACTTTCTCACATGGCTGTGAGACCGAAGGAGGATGGCAGAGAGAGCGAGAGAGAGGAGAAAGAGAGGAGAGGAATGTGTGTGAAGGTGTGAAGGCACGAGTGTGAGCACGGTTGTGTGTGTATCCATGTGATGGTGATGGTAGGATGTGAGTGAAGCGTGGTGGTGATAGGATGTGTGTGTTTGAGCTCCGGCAGGCGAGACTGTGTTGGCTGGGTCATGTAGCCCGCAAGCCCAGCTACCGAATGCCCAAGCAGCTTCTGTTTGGCTGGATAGACGGGGCTAAACGAGCATGACGTGCTGGAGAAGAGATGGAGTGATGTGGTACGGGAGGATGTGGAGCTGAGTGGACTTGCCGAAGACTGGTACCAGCGGTGTCAAGATCGGCCTCCATGGAGGAGGATTGTGAAGGACGCTACTGGGCAGTTGGAGGCAGTCGCCCTCCAACAACAACTGAGTGCAGAGGTGTGATGCTCACAACATTGAGCGGCGCGCCGGGAAGATAAAATGCAGCAAGTTGGCATAGTAGGGGGTACTGCTGGTGCATCTGCCAGACATATACATAACCGTATAAGATGCTGAAGGATTCCGAATCCAGATGTAAGATAGGTCCATCATCCTTAGAGACAGACTGCATGATGGTAATAGGGTCTTGAGTTTGTGTTTGACGGTGGTCATAGGATGTGAGTGAGTGTTTGTGGTGGTTATTAGACGTGAGTGAGTGTGTGTGTGTTTGACAGTGGTCGTCACCCATGGCACTTGGGTCCCGTGACCTGCCAGAAGGCGTTTGACACTTCACGTGGTCTTAAGGTGCACATAGCCTGGCACAAGCGCCGTGGTGACGTCACCGCTACTTAATGGCGAACGGCGGTTGTTGTCATAGGATGTGAGCGAGTGTTTGTGGTGGTGATTGGATGAGTGTGTGAAACGATGGTGATAAGATGCAAGTTAGGGCATGTAACAGGAGTGAGTGGTGACGGTGGTTATCACACTCCGCTCAGAACCCGGTAAACTTGGGATAAATTCCCTGCCATGGCTATTATCAGTTACAAATAATATCTGAACCAGTCTGTAGTCCTCACTTCGGTCTGGTCAGATTTGATTGAATATCTGTTGTGCAGTGCGTGAAATTCGGCACTGGAGAAGCAACGGTGGCCGAATGTGGTACTGACCGCAATCACCCTTAAGTGCACTGTGTCGGCCTTTATGGGTGCTCGCAAACAGCACTTGCCCCAGCAGTTTGTGAGGTATGCAGGGGATCTTTAGTGGCTGTAGGATGTGAGTGTGTGCCTTCAAATTCTGGCCTTATTACACAAGAACACCAGCGGTATCGCCATCACCAAGTTTCTGATCCCGTTTTGGGGTTTCTCCTAGGTCTGCTCAGCCTTAAGATGGCTGGGCATGAGTGATGCTTACGATGCCACCCATGCTTGTGCCTTCCCCGGGCTTAATAGGTGCTCGCTAAGAGCACTTGCCTCTGAAGCTTCCAGGTCTGAAACAGGCGATCCTTGTGCCTTTTGTGTGTGTGTATTCAAAATACGTAGCAACGGTTGTGTTGAATGATGGAGGTTTGTCATGTGTGCATTCCTCTTTTTTAAACGTGCACTGTGATGAGTGTCTGTGCATCATGTGACCACTACCGTCACAGTCACAACCATTATCATCTTCACCGCCACCACTGTTGTCGTCACCACCGTCATTGCCATCACCACCGTCGTCATCGTCATGATCACAGTCGCGTTAAACGCCAGTCTGCCTCGCCCGTCTCGGAAAAAATGTAAATAGCAAAGAAGGAAGAAATAAAACGCTAAACTGCAAAGCATTTCAGATAAATTAGAACAAGCAATACACGACAAACAGAACCTCAAGTGTCGATTGCGTTTGTAGGTTTTAGCGAGAACAAATGGAGCCACGTGAAAAATGAGCACGCTGCCGAAACCGAGGAATTCATTAACCCTCTGCTTAGAACAAATGTTAACTTTTTAATAGTCATCGCAGCAGAACAAATGGCTGCGTTGTTGGCCATGGCTGCTTTCGCAATCGCATCTCCCAACGGTGTTCGCGCATGGCCTGGATAACGCCAGAACTGAAAAGCGATGAAAATTGGAAGGGACATGGCTTGATATTGGAGAGTAGGGGACAAAGAGTTGGGACTGGCTCATTGGAAACAAGCTCTAAGCCTTACGATAATGCATCACCAAGCCGTCTTCCAGCATTAACTCCATCCTTAAGTTTAACCATGCTGGCCAATCATACATTACCCTCCTAACCCTAATCAATTACTCAAGCACTTCCCCTGTCTGAACCACACTCGCCAATCATACTATGGTTCTATCCCTACCCTAACCTTGCTAACCAATCATACCTTGACACTAACCCTAACCACAAGCCAATTAAACCCTCGCCGACCTCTGACCACAACTAGCCAATTAAACCCGAGCATGGGCCCTGACCCCTTTACCCAAGCTCCAACTGCCGTTTCACCTCTCATCCCGATCATTTTTCGTTCGCTTTTCACGTTTGGTGTTTCAATGCGCTCTCCGTTTTATACCATTTTTTTACGTGCACGTATCTGCCAAGCAATGATCAACTTCAAAGTTCTGTTTTTTAAATCGAAGTTTTTAACAAAAAAGTAGACCTTTTTACACTGCTACCACATGCTACTCGCCGTCACCTCAAGCCAACCGTGCCTCGCTTCCTCAACACTTTTGTACTTTTCGTTTTCTCTCATTGTGATGACGGATGTTGCCGAGACAGGTCAGCTGATGCTTCCGTGGTGGATTCGGAGGCGAGTTCTTTGCGTTGCATCGCCAGGTTTATCGATTACTAGCCAGGCCAATAAGTTCAAATCCGAGTCTCCGTCATTATTATATCCCTCCTTAGGTCAATGATATAAGTAGACCCCTTTGAATGAAATCAACAGTGAGACCATCCTGTGCTTGGTTTCTCGCTGAATATGTGCGGGGTCACTGCTTTACTGAAGTAGGCCTAGAGATAAGGGTGGGGGTGGGGAGCACCTGGCTTAAATTTGGAAGTCAAGAAAAAATGTGGTGACTGGCGCAATGTCAGAACACCTGGACGCGTAGATAACTATTTGAGGTTCGCACACACGCTTCGTTTTGTCTCGTATGGCATTTGCCTATAAGCCACAGCCCTCGCAAGAGGTCTACTGGATGTGGTTTGCCAGCTGTAGAAATGTTTTCTGGGCCATTCACCCGTACAGGCCTGGCTGAAATGAAGCTCTGAGAATACCTATGGGGATGGCCCTTGTTTCCCCCTGCTATGGGAATGTGGAATTTCCTCCTCTGCCTTGTAGCTGACTAACGGAGATGAGCGTCATTGAGCACTCATTAAGATCGGAGGAGATGCTGTGGCTGTGGAGGAGAGCGATGGGCTCCATTGCCTTGTAGCCACATCGCCAACTTCCGTTTTTTTTTACGACGTACTTCTACTTTATTTTTTTATCATAGTCATAATCACGTTTTAAACCGCATCGATTTTAAATGGAACGCAAATTTTAAATAATATAACACTTTAAGTAAAACTGAATTTTGCAACAAATACGAATGCAATATTTTCCATTGGGGGAAATGACGGTTTTAGTTTACCCTGACAAAATACTTTCTCGGGGGGGAGGGGGGGGGATCTTTTCTGTGGCTTGGCCGAAACGTCTGACTTGTGCTCGCGCACACACACGGCTCCACTCGACGTTGTTTTCGTATTTTGTTTTAATCCTTTCCGCAGCCAACGCCTCCCGTAGATAGCGAGCGGTCCGGACGGTGCGACTTTTAATGGGGGAGGTATCGTTATTAATCGCTCGCGTTTTAATTTTTTTGTTGTTTTTGCTGTCGTCGGAAGAACAAGAAAAGGTTTTTAATTCCCGAGACGTCGCCGTACCTTTATACACCGTTGTCGTTTTTAACTTTCTTCGAATTTTATTCCTTTTTGTTTGTCACGGTGTTGCTCGTAAACGTATTATTACTGAAACGCTCCTCGGAATTTTTAAGAAGCTCGAAAATCAAGTTTCTGCAGTGGGGGTGGTGCCTTTGATGACCCTACGTTACGCTAAAATATTGGGGTCCCTTAATAACACTATATTCATTACATTACGAACATAAAAACACTACATTCTTAGCTGACCGATGTTACGTGAATATTGAAACACTAAATCCTCTGCAACCTTTATATGATGTCGATTGCAGGGAACTTTGTTGTGCCAATTTCCAACATAACCGTTATTATTATGAGCTGTGTTTACAGCCTTTCAATGGATGGGAACTGGTTTGATGCGGTGAATTTTTAATAAAACCACAACAGAGCTTCTGCTGGATTTGCATCGGCCGCAGTCCTTCCACGTGCAATGCCAAAGATGGCTTTCTTGGCATTCGATGGTTCGACTTTGTTAGAAATGTCACCGTCGCATCTACGGCCGGGGGTCTACTCTGTTTTGAGAGCTTAGTTCGGAGGAGACGACTGTCACCCGCTGGACACGTTGCCGCGTCTTGATGTGCAAACTCCAGTGAATTGCGCTCACTTGAGTCGGCGGTTGACATTCGAAGGTTGGCGTTGCTCCCGTGATAACGTGGATCAAACAAATAAGTTGATCAGCACGGTTGGCTACTTAGGGTGCGAACGAAATTCTACATGGCAGTAAAAATCAGTTTTTTCAAATGCTGTCGCCAGTAACGTTTGGCGCACCGGTCCTTTGCCGACTGTGTGATTGATCTCCTTATAGCCTTAACTCGCATAGAGATCTCTTAATTCAAGGGCCCATTCACTGCCATTGAGATATTTAAGTCCATTCACTCTATAGCAATCTGGTAATTCAAGTGACTTCTGCTCAGAATCAATTGCAATCATTTTACTTATCCAGCAAAGCCTGAGTCTCGGGCTTAATTTTTTTTCAGGAAAGGGCTTTGCGTTTGGGACGCTTAGTCGCTTGTCAAGTGTTTGTGCGAGAGAGAAAACCCACACTTTAGAGGAGAGAAGACTTTACAAAGAATTATGAAAACTAACCAGAGCAGACATCTTGATTATCCCCTGTAAAGAATCGTGGTCGCTTTAACAAACGGATCTCTATGAACCGTGACAAACGTATTCACGACACGTAAACATTGTATCCGATTTTGCTAATTTTCACCTCCGGTGCCATATAGTTTGCTGTAGAACTATTCTCAATATTCCGCGCGTTTGCCAATTTATTCCCAAAAATCTTAGCAATTTCACATTCCATTCCTCGCAATAGCGAGTCGGCTGGGGCGATGGTAAAATGTCACGAGGTATGTAAAATCCCAACTTGGCGATGACAAGTCGGCCCGTTATCGTCCATCCAGGGTGAAGATAAAATTAGTGTTGCCACGTGTGGGCAAGTCTACGGGGGGGTGGGGGTTGGGTTGGGGAGGGTCGCCATACATTTTGGCGTGCTCCCTTGCCATGCGAATGTGGAATTTCCACCATAGGCTGTCGACACGCACATAGGTGTTGCCCAACGCTCGTTATAGTTTGGGGGGAGCGGGGGGGGGGTAGCCGCTTTTTAAACATTTGACCGCTAACGCCACTTAGAGCAAATGGGAAATTAACGTAATCGATTTTTTAAGGAAACCCAACCAGTAAAAATCAGTGTTCACAACGTCGTTCTTTTTTTCCCCTTATCGTAATATTTTTTTTAACGCGGTAGTTTAGATGTAGCGTATATTATGAAATCACATACATTATATTTTTTAAACGATTATAGCCGAAGGTTCGTTACAAGTCTCGTCGTTGGTTTTGTATTTTGTAAGGTTTTGTTGGATGGAGCAAAGAGAATGTGTGTGGGTCGCGCGGTGCTGTCACGTGTACCGAAGCACGCAGTGCATTGTGTGTGGGGGTGGTGGGGGTTGGCGTCTCATCCAGTCGTCTTTCGCCTGGTGGACGAGCCGTGATTGTGTACAATTTTAACGAATAAAGAGAGGCTTGGAAAAGTAAAACGTACGACATTTTTGTTTGTTAATGTGTCTTCAAAATACACGTTTTGCCAATGTTATATCTCGATTGTGCTCGTCGGGAATTGCATCGTCAGAAGCTCGTCGTCGTTACCCATGCGGGACTGGCAGAGCGGCAGAGGTCGCAACCGGGTACCCGTACCCTACCCGATACCCGTGCCCGGCCGGGTGCGGGTGCGGGTACCCGTTTGCGACCCTGGAGCGGCCGGGTACGGGTAGACCGTGAGTCACTGGTGAGTAACCTTTTGTCACTCATTTCCCAACGTCTTGTCTCTTCTCACAATTCAAGTTCCTAGAATCAACCCACCCGCGCCTGCAACATGGCTTCATCCCAGAGGTCGCAATCAGGTACCCGATACCCGTACCCGGTCGGGTAGGGTACGGGAACGGCCGGGTACGGGTACCCGTTTGCGAACCTGGTGCGGCCGGGTACGGGTAAGGAATCAAAACCCGTTTGCGACCTCTGCAGAGCGGTGCTGCTGCATGCCCCTACGTGAATAGCAATGGCCCAACCACGGAAGTGGACACCGTAGAGTTACTTCTGAAATCCCTTTAAGTTGTCACGTATCTACACCGTGAGCAGAACTCCTCCACCCATCCTGCCATAAAAAGTTATGTTCATAGATTTAAACTTAAAACTTTCGTGACTGCAGGAATTCATAGTATTGGTTCTTTCGGTAAAGTCACGTAGATAGAAAACTAAAATTAAAAGCAAAAAACCCACGACGTTTCGATCGCAACACAAGCGGTCTTCTTCAAGTGGAGCGAATTTAATTTCACGTTAATCGAGATCGATTTATTTTTAAAGAGATTGAAAGTGATATACATTCGCTTTATTGAGATCCGTTGATGAGAACGGCTTTCCTGGAGATCTGTTCATTCAAGTGGCCTCAATTCACAATCGTCGTCTTTCCTGTGACCGATGTCGATGCAGAGCAACAACTACAATTTCACATTCAGGTGGTCACGGAGTGGGTCGCAGTGAAGTCGTTTTCGTATTTGTGGATCGGGGAATTTGCGTCGTCATTGAACGACGGTCTGTTCTGGATGACCACAGTCGCGCACTGGAGAGGTTTTAAATTTTCTAATTGTGCATCGGGTCTCCGCACAAATGGAACATTTAAAAACTCTCACAATAAATATCTGCTTAAGCGACTGCCATTTACTTCCACGGACATCTGCAGGACAGCCCTGGATGTCGATGCATTGCCGGGTGAGGGTCCCCTCCCTACGCCGTGTGGATCGTGGTGATCACTTAGGTCAAAGGGCGTTGCAGCGTCGGCGTTGGGTAGCAGAGCGCAGTCGTGAATAACAATGCATGATAATTGGTTTTTTACCCTTCTATCTGGCAACAAAACTGACACCTTTTTTACAAGGAGTCATGTTTACATAGACCACAATACCTGCAGTCATAATGCAAACAAAAGACATAACTCTGATAATGATAATTGGTTCTTTACCCTTCTATCTGGCAACAGTCAGTTTTGTTGCCAGATAGAAGGGTAAAGAACCAATTATCATATTTTTACTGGCAAATGAGGTTCCCAACTCTGATAATGTTCACTGTCCTTGAAGTTGATTGGTCCACACCCGAGACAGCTTTCCTTAGAGCCTAGTCTCACATGGGTTGGACCAGATGACGGCTCTAAGGAAAGCTGTCTCGAGTGTGGACCAATCAACTTCAAGGACTGCATACATTATCAGAGTTATGTTTTTTGTTTGCATTATGACTGCAGGTATTGTGGTCTATGTAAACATGACTCCTTGTAAAAAAGGTGTAAGTTTTGTTGCCAGATAGAAGGGTAAAAAAACAATTATCATATTTTTACTGGCAAATGAGGTTCCAATGGAATAACAATGCAGTTTGCAGCACTGCCCTCTGCTGACTGCCCCCATACACAGAGAGGAGAGATCAACCGGCAAACCTCGTGGCTTCCGGGGTTGAAGCAAGCACAGCCCCGCCCCTGACACTGGCTCCTCCCACAGCGTGTGTGGACTGGAGCCACGCCCCCTTATTGTAATTTCGACCAATCACAACAGCGAGGTCTCACCCCCCCACACACACGACACCACGCCCCCCACCCCTCGCTGTGGCCAATCAGCACGGGGATACTCCGCGCGGAGCTTACTTTTGGCCAATAGGAACGCGTCGTCTCGGCCCAGCCTCCCTTCCCCTCCCCTCAATCTCTCTGAGATTGGAAGCGCGCACGTGGAGTCCAGATTCTGCAGCATCAACAGCTGCAGTAGCAGCAGCAGCATCGCGAGCGTTGTCATCGACAGCAGCTTCGGCGGCGGCTGCATCTGCGTCATTAGCAACAACAGGAACGGCATCATCATCACCAGCAACATAAATCAGCAATATCACCAGCAGCAGCAACATCATCGTCAGCATCCTCTGCAACATCACCATCATCAACCACCACGATCGGCAACATCAGCAGCAGCAGCCCCATCAATCCGCCAAGCATGCGGGCAGCGCTGCTTGCAGTGCTGGCGACACTGGCGTGGGCAGCACAGGGACCCCCGAGGGGTCGCGGGCAGCTGATGGGGGACCCCGCGGACCCCGAGGGCGTGGGGGACCCCGCGGACCCCGAGGGCGTGGGGGACCCCGGGGTCCGCGAGGCGCGCTGCTCGGCGCGGTGCCTCTCGCTCCACACGGCGCCACTCGTGGCGGCCTTCGCAGGAGACCTGCAGGTGAGGGGGAGGGGGGGTCAAGGGGTTCGCGGGTGAGGTGAGGCATGGGGTGAGGGGGGGGGGGTGGTTGGGTGAGGGGGGGGGTGAGGGGGGGGTGGTTGGGTGAGGGGGGGGGTGGTTGGGTGAGGGGGGGGGGTGGTTGGGTGAGGGGGGGGGTGGTTGGGTGAGGGGGGGGGTGTTTGGGTGAGGGGGGGGTTGGGTGAGGGGGTGGTTGGGTGAGGGGGGGGTGGTTGGGTGAGGGGGGTGGTGGTTAGGTGAGGGGGGGGGTGGGTGAGGGGGGGGGTGGTTGGGTGAGGGGGGGGGGTGGTTGGGTGAGGGGGGGGGGGTGGTTGGGTGAGGGGGGGGTGGTTGGGTGAGGGAGGGGGTGGTTGGGTGAGGGGGATGGTGGTTGGGTGAGGGGGGGGTGGTTGGGTGAGGGGGGGGGGTGGTTGGTTGAGGGGGGGGGGTGGTTGGTTGAGGGGGGGGGTGGTTGGGTGAGGGGGGGGGTGGTTGGGTGAGGGGGATGGTGGTTGGGTGAGGGGGGGGTGGGTGAGGGGGGGGTGGTTGGGTGAGGGGGGGGGTGGTTGGGTGAGGGGGGGGGGTGGTTGGGTGAGGGGGATGGTGGTTGGGTGAGGGGGGGGTGGGTGAGGGGGGGGTGGTTGGGTGAGGGGGGGGTGGTTGGGTGAGGGGGGGGGTGGTTGGGTGAGGGGGGGGGGTGGTTGGTTGAGGGGGGGGGTGGTTGGGTGAGGGGGGGGGGTGGTTGGGTGAGGGGGGGGGGTGGTTGGGTGAGGGGGGGGGGGTGGTTGGGTGAGGGGGGGGGTGGTTGGGTGAGGGGGGGGGGTGGTTGGGTGAGGGGGGGGGTGGTTGGGTGAGGGGGGGGGGGTGGTTGGGTGAGGGGGGGGGTGGTTGGGTGAGGGGGAGAGTTTGCGCCGTGAGTGTGGGGGGGGGGGTATAGAGCGGGTGAGGATGTGGAGATGTGACGAGGAGGTGGTGGCTTGGAGAATGGGGAGGTAAGGACGAAGGGGTGAGGTGAAAGGGAGGAGGTGAGACTGGGGAGGTGCATGGGGTGAGGAAGTTGAGGGTGAGGATGTGATGGGGGTGAGAGGGGGTAGATGTGAGAATGAGTGAATGGAAGCGAGGGGGTTAGAGGGCGAGTGAGTAGTAGGGCCGAGGCGGAGGAGGGTTTCAACTTTTTTCTGAGGGGTGGTGGTTTGTGAGGTGTTATTGGGACGTATTTAATTTTAACAATGTTTTCAAAATGTCACGTAATTACGGAAAAGCAGATTCGATTCAGGGCCATTGCCCGAGATAGCAGGTGCGGCGGGCTGTTTGACGACCAAGAGTTGTTGTTGTTGTGCTTGCGTAAATATTCCCGTAACATAAACCCACGACCTCCTGTACACCAGGCGAGGTAGTTAACATCTCCTAGCCACCGTGATGATGATGAGAGAGAGAGACACGCAAACTCCAAATCTACAGCAGCAGGCGTCAGGGTCGGGATTGAACCCACGACCTCCTGTACACCAGGCGAGGTAGTTAACATCTCCTAGCCACGCAACGGTGGCGAGGGAAGAGGTGGAGAGAGGTTAAGAGTGAAGTGGTGAGGGTGAGAAGTGGTTGGGTGAGGGGGTGGTGGTGGGTGAGGGAGTTGAGGGCGGGGAGCGGTGGCGCAGCGGTTAGCACGCTGCGCCACGAACCCGGCCACCTGAGTTCGATTCCCGGACACGGCCACCAACACCAGTGACGATTATCTGAATCGGCCCTGGCACTCCTCTAGGTCGACTCAGCCATAAATGAGTCACCCGGTGCGGTGTGTAAACATCGCCACTTGGGAGACAAAGGCGGCCGGGCGTGGTCCTGGCCACCCACCCCCTCGCTCACAGCACTTGCCCCAACAGTTTGTTAAGGTGATACGGGGGGGGGGGGGATCTTTGTTGTGATAAGAACGTGGAGTGAGGGGGTAGGAAGGTGGTGGGGGGAGAGGTGGTGAGGGTGAGATGATGAGCGTGAATGTGATAAACACTCGTGTAGCTATTACTGTCACTCCCCCCTTCTCCATTCTCCAAATAATTATAAGTACCATTGTGAGGGAAGTTACCAGTGGTATCGCTTTGGATGGACTGGCCCCCGTCACAGTAATGTTGAATTTCCGTCACTGGGCAAGAGAGCGGCACCTAATTGGGCCTTTATCCAAGGGCATTGTCGCCTTGGTGACGATGATCATGGTGGTGGTCAAAATGATCATGATATGCTGATGACTATGATACGTTCCTACTGCCGCTGATGGTGATGATACTCGTGTTCGTTTTTTATCTTGATGTTGTATGCGTGCTGAACTTCTTTCGCACCGTACATAGCCAACCGCGTTGATGATGATGATAGAGGTGTTGCTATTGGGGCTGATGATGTTGATGTACTGATGATGACGACGATGCTGGTGAACCTGCTGATTCTGATGATAATGCCCAGCTTAAAAATACGCTTCACCTGAGGACGGCTGCTTGCGTTGTGGCCGAAACGTCGTGAGAATTGTATTTTATTGTTTTATTTGTATTATTTTATTATTTCCCTTCTACGTGACTTTACCGAAAGAACCAAGAAGATGAATCCCTGCAGTCACCAAAGCTTTAAATCGAAATTTAAATGATGATGCTTGTGATAGTGATAATTCGATTTTGCTGCTGTTAATGATGATCCTGGTGACGCTGATGCTACTGCTTCTGAATATAATTCTCCTCCTGTTAATACTGATGCTGGGCTTGGCGTATGTATAACATGTTGAACTTATTTCGCATCAATACGTAGCCAACTGGGCTAATCAGAGCTCCTGGCGATGGAGAGAATGTGAAGATCCTAACGCTGCTGCTGATGATAATTCTGATGGAAGTGGTTTCGTAGTCTCAGGGGGTTGGACCACAGACACGATGGTCAGGGGTTAGAGGTCAAGGGTTAGAGCTTGCCTTCAGCCCCGTCGTCTGGGACGAGATGAATGTGGCAATGATGGATGATGGGGGTGATGCTTGCACTGCTGACGCTCATGCTGTTGACGATTGCTATTCCTGCTGCTGCTGATGATGATAATTCTGCTGCTGCTGCTGTTACTCTTGTTGAAGATGATCAGCGATGGTGGATCATGATGATGATGACACTTGTGGTCAATGATGATCGATGATATTGCTAATATGGATGATGATGATGTTGATGATGATGATATTGGTGATCCTGATGGTGATGTTGAGTGTGGATGTTGATGTTGATGATGATATTGGAGATCCTGATGGTGATGTTGAGTGTGGATGTTGATGATGATGATATTGGTGATCCTGATGGTGATGTTGAGTGTGGATGTTGATGATGATGATGATATTGGTGATCCTGATGGTGATGTTGAGTGTGGATGTTGATGATGATTGATATTGGTGATCCTGATGGTGATGTTGAGTGTGGATGTTGATGATGATGATGATATTGGTGATCCTGATGGTGATGTTGAGTGTGGATGTTGATGATGATGATATTGGTGATCCTGATGGTGATGTTGTGTGGATGTTGATGATATTGGTGATCCTGATGGTGATGATGCTATTGGTGATCCTGATGGTGATGTTGAGTGTGGATGTTGATGATGATGATGATATTGGTGATCCTGATGGTGATGTTGAGTGTGGATGTTGATGATATTGGTGATCCTGATGGTGATGATGCTATTGGTGATCCTGATGGTGATGTTGAGTGTGGATGCTGATGGTGATGTTGCATGTGGATGTTGATGATGATGATATTGGTGATCCTGATGGTGATGTTGAGTGTGGATGTTGATGGTGATGTTGGTGATGTTGAGTGTGGATGTTGATGGTCTTTGCTGGTCTGTGTGTGTAGGACCCAGGGGTCATGTCTTGGTGTCAAGCAAACAGACGATGTCAGCAGGTAACATCGCCATCGCCACAATATTGTCACAGCATCACCGTCGCCACAACCTCATCACAACATCATCCCATCATCACGATAACCTCATCATCACCACAACCTCATCCCATCATCACCACAATATCACAAACTCGTCCCATCATCACCAAGACCTCATCATCACTATCACCACAACCTCATCATAAACTCATCATCCCATCATCACCACAACATCATCATAACCTCATCATCATCACAACATAATCCCATCATCACCACGATATCATCCCATCACCACAACCCGCATCCCATCACCACCATCACATACGTAGACTGTAAATGTAGACCCAAACGACGCATGAGGAGGTGGTGGGACCAGCACCACGTCCTGCCCCACCTTTGTCGCCGGTGTTTAAACACCGCAACAGGTCCTCATTTGAGGCAGAGTAGACCTAGGGGAGGTCCAGGACCGGTTCAGATAATCGTCACTTATTGTTGGCCGTGAGCGGGAATCGAACTCGGGTCGCCGGGTTCGTAGCGCCGCAGCGCGCTAACCGCTGCGCCACCGCTCCCAACAACCCTCACGATCTCACACTCGCGCTGGGGCGGTCTCGCGTCATTAGTCACGGCCCCAATTAGTCACGGCCCCATTGGTCACGGGCTGCATTAAGTCACGGGGCTCTGAAGCCCGCAGTGTTTGTGAGGTGGGTGGTGTGGGGGAGGCGTGTGTGAGAGAGTCTGTGCATGTGTGTGTGTGTGGGAGCGGTGGCACAGCGGTTAACGCGCTGCGCTACGAACCCGGCGACCCGCGTTCGATTCGTGCTTATGGCCAACACCGGTGACGATTATCCGAAGCCCGTCCTGGGCTTCCCCGAGGTCGACTCGGCCTCAAATGAGTGCCTGGTGTGGTGTTTACCACACCACGGTCGAGCGTGGTGTTGGCCACCCACCCCCTCGTGTGCCCTGCCCGCCTTAATCGGTGCTCCTCACTAACAGCACTTGCCCCAACAGTCTGTTAAGATTCTATGGGAGATCTTTAACTTTGTGTCCGCATATCTTAATATGCTGTGTCCGCATATCTTAATATGCCTGACTGTGTGGAGGTCGTCTGGTTTGCTCCGGATATTTTTAACGATTCTCGGCCTCCCCTAGGTCGACTCAGCCTCAAATGAGTACCTGGTGTGGTGTGTAAACATTAGCACTGTGGGGAGACAAAGGCGGCCGGGCTTCGTGCTGACCACCCACCCCTCGCAGCGCTTGCCCCCACAGCCTGTGTAGGTTACATGGACATATGTACAGTCTATTATTTTATTCCAGTTGCTTTCCCGGCAGAAAAGCTAAGTCCCATGACTCCTTTTCAGGAGGGTCCTACCAAGTTTCTCACGGTAGGGGGGTGGGTAGGGGGGGTGGGTAGGGGCGGCAGGGGGAGCGATGACGGCTCTGTATATTTTAATTGAGTAATTTGCGGTGTAATATGTGGAAAATGCATGTGTGTGTGTGTTTTAACAGCAGCGTTGCCTGTGTGTCTTGGCAGTGCATGCAACCCTGCCAGCCATCATGGGCCACAAACTCCACCTCCTGTCACAAGATATGCGAGGTAATCATCATCATCGTCGTCATCATCGGCCATGATCTATCCACTGCTGACGAAGGCCTCCACACACCGTTGCCGCCCCTCATGGCCATGAGATGTCAGCATCCATCCAGCTCACAGGATTGGAAGGATGGCACCTGCTGGGTCCCCCTTCGTATGTATGTTGAACTTCTTTCGCTCCGTACATAGCCTACCATGCCAATCGGAGGTGTGGGGGAAGGACAACATCCTAAACATAAAAAAGCAAGTCCTAAGAAATGTGTTTTCATTCTAGATGATGATTTAAAAGTGCATAGCTCCAGTGGCTTCCTAATAGCAGAAGGAAGAGCGTTCCAGATGGCCGCAGAAGCACATCTGAGAGATGCAGTGACCGTCTTTGTTGGATGGCCAGCCAAAAGCGGTGCTGGCAAGGATGACCGGAGTTGTCGTGAGATGGTTTATGCTCCTTGACGACTTCGTCAAGGTATTGTGGTTCATAAGAAGGGGGATCGCACTGATTGTGTAACAACTGCTGGGGGCATCTCTTGTGTGTGCCGGGAGAGGTCCCTGGCAAGGATTACTCGGCATCTCCTTGCCAGGCACGCCGAGGAGAAACTTGCAGAGTGCCAATGCGGTTTCAGACTCGGACAGTCTTATGGTGGCGAGATGTTAACTGCCTTGTCTGGTGTACACAGGAGGTCTTGGGTTCGATCCCGACCGGCTGTATATTTGGTGTCTCTCTCCCCATGGTCGCGTTGATTTTTCCCCGGGTCCTCCGGTTTTTCCATCCACATTTAGAATCGACGTGCGTTTAAAGTATTTGGCTACTTAGTGGGCCTTACCTGGTAAAATAAAAATAGTTTATCTTCTTGGTTCTTTCGGTAAAGTCACGTTACCGAAAGAACCAAGAAGATGAATCCCTGCAGTCACGAAAGCTTTAAATCGAAAAATAGTTTAGTTTTACAGCAGAGGTGTAGGGAATTTCAACAGGACCTACTACATCTCTGCTTTTGTGACCTGGTCAAGGCCTATAATACCATCAATAGGCCAGAGCTTGGATTATTTTTCGTACTTTCAGCATCCCTGACCTGTTCACAATCATTAAGGACCATCGTGATGGTGGGCAGGTCTGTGTAAAGCTGCCATTTTATGACCACGTAGTTTTAGAGGCTTTCCATGACTGTACCAGAGGAATTTCTATCTGGTACAGATGAAATGGGAGGCCGTTCGATGCCCTGGGTAAGGTAATGGGATGATCAACATTGTTTTGCTGATGATCTGGTAATTGAGTTGGAGACTGCTGCTGCTGCACCTGGAGCGTGCCAATAAGGCGTGGTGCCTTACCACAAGCCCCACCTAAACAAGCACATGCCTGGGTATTTGTTGCGTGTCTGAGTGCCGCTAGGAGAGCCATGTGCTTGTCCGTGTGTATCCGTGTCTCCCAGGCTCGCTACGAGTGTGTGTCTGTGTGTGTCCGTGTCTCGCAGGCTGGCTACGAGCATTGTCCGTGTGTACTCTTAGGTTTTTTCGGTAAAGTCACGTAGGTTAAAAAAATAATTAAATTAATAAAAGTAAAATTTAAATCGCGACGTTTCGGAGGCAAGACAAGCTTCCGTCTTCAGGTGGAACCGTCACAGCACGATTGCTGTATCAAGTACAGCTGTACTTGATACACGATTGCTGTATCAAGTACAGCAATCGTGCTGTGACGGTTCCACCTGAAGACGGAAGCTTGTGTTGCCTCCGAAACGTCGTGATTTTTATTTTACTTTTATTAATTTTATTTTTTACCTACGCGACTTGACCGAAAAAACCTAAGAGTATGAATCCTTGCAGTCACGAAAGCTTCAAATCTAGAATTGTCCGTGTGTGTCCGTGTCTCCCAGGCTCGCTACGAGTGTGTGTCCGGGCTTCTCATAGGTCGACTCAGTCTCAAATGAGGGAGACAAAAGTGGTCGAGCGTGGTGGTGGCCACCTATCCCCACGTGTGCCGTGCCGGCCTTCATAGGTGCTCGCTAACAGCACTTTCCCCAACAGTCTGTTCAGGATATATGGGGGATCTTTGTCTGTGTGTCTCCCAGGGCCGCTACGAGTGCTCTGCGAGCTGCGAGTTCGCTCACTCGCTCCTCTCCTCCTCCTCGACGCGGCCCGGCTCGTGTGCCCCTCCCGCTCGCGCTCGCGGTTTCGCCGCCGCCTGCGTCGCCGGCTGCCGAAGCGATGCCGACTGCCCGGCTCCGAGGAAGTGCTGCCCCAATGGTTGTGGCCGGACCTGCCAGGCGCCCAGGGGCCTCTACGCAGGTGTGACGGGGGGGCCTGCTTGCTCCCTCGCCGCAACACCCCCGTGTCTCCCCGTTCAAACCCGTGTCTCCATATGCACCCCCGCATCTTCCTGCGCACCCTTTTCTCCCCATGTACCTCTGTGTCTTCCTCGTACCGTGTCTCCCTGTGCACCCGTGTGTCCCCGTGCACCAAAATGTCTCCCCGTACACCCCCGAATCTCTCCGTGCACCCCCGTGTCTCTCCGTGCACCCCTGTGTGCAACTCTCCGTGTCTCCCCATTGCTATCTTGAATCTCTCTCCGTTTCCTCGTTTCCCCTGTCACCTCCTGTTAGCACCGCACCTCCCGATTAGCACGGTTGGCGCTACGCGCGGTGTGCAAGAAGTTCAACATGCGTGCATATTCATACGTGTGACGCTGCTCCGTGAGCGCGTTGAGCAGTGCGGCGGCAGTGTGCCTGTCTTCTTGGTTCTTTCGGTAAAGTCACGTAGAATGGAAATAATAAAAGAAAACAGCAGTGTGCCTGCTCGTGCATGTGGAATGAAGAAGGGGCCGTCGCCCGAGACGTCACCCGTTATATATTTTTCATTTTGAAGCCCACGGTCTGTGTTTGTTTGGTGTCAGTTGGGCTCCGTGTGCCGCTGCCAACGCAGCAGCAGTGGTGCCACGGTAGCGAGATGTTAACTCCCTCGCCTCGTGTGCAGGAGTTCACTCCCAACCCTGATGCCTGCTGTGTTATTTGGAGTTTGCATGTTCACTCTGTCCCCGTAGCCACGTGGAATTTCCTCCAGGTCCTCCAGTTTTTCCCTCCACATTTGGAAACGTGAGTTTAAGAGTAATTATCTGCCATCACTGGCCACGTGATGTCTGTTGAACTTTTTTCGCAGCGTACGTCGCCAACCGTGCTAATCGGAGTGTGGGGGGGTCCCCCTTTTGAGTCGCAGCAGTCGGCCACTGATGTTCCACCCTCACAACCGAAAAGCCAGTGCGTGACGCTCCGCGCGTCACTCCCGTGTCTCCCCTTTAACTCCCCCCCGTGTATCTTCCCATATAACTCTCCGAGTGTCCCCTCCGCCGTGTCCCCCCCCCCCCCCAGGCGTCCCCCTGCGTCCCCGCCCCTCGCTGTCTCTGCGGGAGTCCCCGGACGGAGACGCCGCCAAGGGCGTCTCTCTTCTCGTCTCGTGGTCCTCACCCGCTCGCGTCTCCGTGGCGACAGCGCTGCACGTGCTGCAGGCACAGCAGCAGGGCCACGGGGCAGGTCCCCTATCGCCGTGGAGGACCGTTGCCATGGTGACAGTTGGGGGGGGCAGGGCATGATGATGATGATGACTATTATGATGATTATGATGACTGGTGAGTGTGCGTGTGATCCCATATGAGTGTTATCCGTGCCTGTGTGTGGGAAGCGGTAGTGTAGCGGTTGGCGCGGTGCGATATAAATCCACCCTCTCGTTTGCCGTGCCGGCATTCAGAGGTGCTCGCAAACAGCACTTGCCCCAAAATATGTTTAGGATATACGGGTGATCTTTGTCTTTGTATGTGTGAGTAGCTGTGTGTTCCCGTGTGTGTGTGTTTACCAATGTGTGTGTGTTAAACCATGGCACCTGGGTCTGCCCCATGACCTCCTTCCAGCGAACCTTCAACACTTCACGCGGCCTCAAAGCACACCTAGCACTAGCGCCGTGGTGACATCGCCACCACCATTTAATGTGTGTGGGTATCTATGTGTGCACATTGTGTGTGTGTCTGTGTGTGTGCATTGTGTGAATGTGTGGGTATCTGTATGTGTGCATTGTGTGAATGTGTGTGTATCTGTGTGTGTACATTGTGTGTGTGTGTGTATCTGTGTGTGTACATTGTTTACGTGTGTGCGTGTGGGTACCTGTGTGTGTACATTGTGTGTGTGTGTATCTTTATCTATGTACTTTGTGTGTGTGTATCTGTGTGTGTACATTGCAGAGGTGTGGACTCGAGTCATGTGACTTGGACTCGAGTCAGACTCGAGTCATGAATTTGATGACTTGCGACTCGACTTGGACTTGCATAACAATGACTTTGTCCCACCTATGAGATGTGGACTCGAGTCATGTGACTTGGACTCGAGTCAGACTCGAGTCATGAATTTGATGACTTGCGACTCGACTTGGACTTGCATAACAATGACTTTGTCCCACCTATGAGATGTGGACTCGAGTCATGTGACTTGGACTCGAGTCAGACTCGAGTCATGAATTTGATGACTTGCGACTCGACTTGGACTTGCATAACAATGACTTTGTCCCACCTCTGGTACATTGCGTGTGTATGTATGTGTATTTGTGTGGGTACCTGTGTGTGTACATTGTGTGTGTGTATCTGTGTGTGTACATTGTGTGTGTGTATCTGTGTGTGTACATTGTGTGTGTGTGTACATTGTGTGTGCGCGTAGACCCCGGGGGAGAGTGTGCTTGTGCCGGGCCTGCGTCCCGCTCGCTGGTTCCGATTCCGCGTGGCGGCTGTGAACGCGCACGGCACCCGCGGATTCACTCCGCCCAGCGCCGCCTACAGGTCCTCGCTTGGTACGTGTGTGCGTGTGTGTGTGTGCGTGCGTGTGTGTGCGTGTGTGTGTGTGTGTGCGTGTGTGTGCGTGTGTGTGCGTGCGTGTGTGTGCGTGTGTGCGTGTGTGTGTGCGTGTGTGTGTGTGCGCGTGTGTTTGTGCGTGTGCGTGTGTGTGTGTGTGCGTGTGTGTGTGCGTGCGTGTGTGTATGCGTGTGTGTGCGTGTGTGTATGTGTGTGTGTGCGCGTCTGTCTGTGTTTGGGGAGCGGTGGTGCAGCGGGTAAGCTCACGGCCGACACCAGTGACGATTATCTGAAACGGTCCTGGGCCTCCCCTAGGTCGACTCGGCCTCAAATAAGTACCTGGTGCGGTGTGTAAACGTCGCCACTGGGGAGACAAAGGCGGCCATGCGTGATGCTGGCCACTCGCCCCCTCGTGTGCCACAGTGCCGGCTTGCACACGTGCTGCTCGCTAGCGTGTCCGTGCGTCGCTTCCAGTGTGTATTCGTGTGTCTGTCCGTACATGTGTCCATATGTTTAATGTGTCCATCCCTGTGTCTGTCCGTCCTTCTTGACCGGTGTGCATGTGTGTGCACATGGCCTGGCACAAGCGTCGTGGTGACGTCACCGCCACTTAGTGGCGAATGGCGGTTGTTGTTGTTGTTTGTCTGTGACAGCTGCTTAACCTGGAGCGTGCCACTGAGAGGGTCAGGCTTTACCATTGGCCACACTAAAACAAAGCATACATACGGTTGAGCTTGCCCTGGATACTTTGTGCCGTCGAAGTGAAATCTCTGCGAGCTATGTGGTGGTTGTGGAGAGAGTGGAGGAGGAGTGACTGCGGCTGGTGCCGGGTGCTTATGGCCAGTTCCAATTCGGCAGCAGACTTTTCACCACCTCCGATGAGCACGGTTGGCTACGTACGGTGCGAAAGAAGTTCAACACACATACGGTTGAGCAACCGTTTATTTTCAGCGACTGCGTTACGCTGTGCCTAGGGGGATGGCTTCCTCCCATGTTACAAAACGCTGACCATTTGCTAATTAATCAGCTAATTGGTGCTGCGGTGGCGAGATGTTAACTTCCTTGCCCGGTACGCAGGAGGTTGCGGATTTTATCCCGACGCGGACGCCTGCTGTATATTTGGAGTTTGTGCGTCTCTCCAGGTCCTCCAATTTTTCCTCTGCATTTAGAATCAACGTGCGTTAAATGTATTTGGCTGCTATACATTTCCAAATGATAAGACACTTTTGTTGAGCTATCATTGGTGGCCAGGTCTCTTCTGAAAAAGAGCTATGTACAGCTCAGTGGGCCTTGGCTGGTAAAATAAAATAAATGTAGTTTAGTTTAGTTAAAACAGTTAAAGCAGTCTGCATCACCTGAAACGGACGCTTGTGTTGCGCCCGAAACGTCGTGATCTATTTTATTTTCTACCTACGTGACTTTACCGAAAGAACCAAAGAGTATGGATTCCTGCAGTCACGAAAGCTTCAAATCAAGATTGTTTAGTTAATTAATTGCTGCTCAATGTGACAAGGAGTTTAGGAGTCTCCACTCGAGAATCTGGAGCCTGCCACAAGAGAGTGTGAGTGAGTGAGAGGTCTGATAGACTTAGCATTACACATATAGAGAGAGAGAATGCCAGTGATATATAGAGTGAGTTAATGAGTTTCAGCAGCTCTCCGCCCATACCTCTTCCCCTGTCCACATCTCCCATTGAAATCGGCCCTCTCCAGTGAATTGAGGTTTCTTATGAAGAGTGGCGGAGGAAGAAAAGAGGGGGCAAGCGGATAGAAGAAAATTCCCTCCGTCTCCTCCCTTCCTCTCTCTCTCCTCTCTCGCTGTCTCTCTCTCTCCCTCTGCACACGCGGAGAATTTCAAAGGCGCTTGAGAGAGAGGGAGATTTGCCTAGGCTCCTTTCCCCCCACCGCTGGTTTCACGCCCAGAGTTCTATACGTGAGCAAATGTCCTTTTCTTTGCCTGCCCAAGCGTGACGGCGGCATCCCAGAGGCACCGAGAGCCGCATTCACGTTCCAGGAAACCCGCATTCATTAGGGATTAATCTCCCGCTGTATGCCGCACAAGTGCCCTCTATTTATTCGGCGCCCGAGCGGACCTGAGGGAGGGGGGGGGGGGGTCCCTGCGTTTGTTTGTTCGCCGTAACCTCCTTCTAATCGTCGTCAAGAGTGTCGTCGTCGTCATCAATATCACCGTCATCGTCGTCGTCGTCATCACTGGGATCACCACCGCCAATGTCATCATCTTCGTTGTGCGTGTACGCGTGTGTGTGCAGGACTGTGTCTATGTGCTCGTGTATGGTTGTGTCTGTATTTGTGTGTGTCTATCTGTCTTTGTGTGGGGAGCAATAGCGTAGTGGTCAGCGAGCTGCGCTACGAATCCAGCGACCCGAGTTAGATTCCTGCTCACGGCCGACACCAGTGACGAATATTTGAACTCGTTCTGGGCCTCCCCTAAGTCGACTCAGGCTTAAATGAGTAGTTGGTGGTGTGTGTCAACATCGCTACTGGGGAGACAACGGCGGCCTGGCGTGGTGCTGGCCACCGATCCCCTCGTCTGCTTTTTCCGGCGTTCATAAGTGCTCGCTAACAGCACTTGCCCCAACAGTCTGTTCAGGCTATGGGGGGGGGGGATCTTTGTCTTTGTGGCTGTCTCTATATGTGTACATGAATATCTACTCGTGTGTGTGTGTGTGTCTATGTACTCGTGTATATCTGCATGTGCACGCGCGTGTGTGCGTGTGTGTGTGTGCGTGTGCACGCGCGTGTGCGTGTGTGTGTGTGCGTGTGCACGCGCGTGTGTGCGTGTGTGCGCATATTTTCCACAACCCCCTTCACCCTCCACTGAAGCCACAAAAAGCGCAATTGGTCAAGGTTGAGCGTTTGACCTCTTGAGGATCTAAAGGGTTAGAGGTCAAAAGGGCATTATTTTTGCGTCTTAGATAAACAAACAAATAAAAAGAACCCCCGTATAGCCGAAACAGACTGTTGGGGCAAGTGCTGTTAGCGAGCACCTATGAAGGCCGGCACGGTACACGAGAGGGTGAGTGGACAACATCGGCCGCCTCGCCAATGCTCACGTTGTTTACACGCCGCACCAGGTGCTCATTTAAGACTGAGTCGGTCTCGAGCGGTTTAAGTATTTGCCAATGATAATGGTCACGAGCAGGAATCGAACTCCGGTCGCCGGATTCTTTGCGCAGTCCGCTTACCACTGGATTACCACTCCCACGCGTGCTCATGCAGCCACACAGACACACGTGCAGACACGCATACAGACACGCATACAGACACGCATACACGCACAGCCTGACCTCGTCACATAACAACACACACAATAATTTTTTGAAAAATCCCCTTTGCAGTTTTATGTAACATATGGCAGCATCACTTGTAATGTAAACAAATATAGAAATATCATGAGTATGCATGGGTTCGGAAGTCCATATTTAATTAGCGGATAGTAGCGTTATAGCTCCACGTCATGTGTAATGAAACCACGGGGAGGTGAGGCACCCGCAATGGCTGGTGGCTTCATCGCTTTGGCCGATAAGTCTTCTCCATTTAGCGCTGGTCTCTTTCACTCTTTCACCTCCACGTTTTCGGCAAACCTTGGATGTAGGTGTGGCTGGTTTTCTCTCGGGTAAGTCCCTCACAACAACAGCAACTCAACTTTTTTACACTAAAGTTTTTGTTCAATATCGGATCACCACTTTGGGAGTTTGCATGACCCCATCTTTCAGACACACAGGAGCACAGAGCAAATGCATTGAACATTGTCAGCCACGTACTAGAGCAGTGTTCTTCATTGGTGGCCTTTAGTGTGGCACCCGACAATAGACAAATAGTGAAAACACCACCCCATCATCATCGTGCTGTCCAAACCCCAATGGTTTCAAATGTGTGGCGGCCCTCACACTGATGTTTTATCGGCAAAAGTGGCCCTCCCTCTGCAAATGAGTGAAGAACACTGCGCTAAAGTGTTAAATATGTCCTTAAATCCACTTGTGTGTGTGTGTGTTTCCATCGCCACAGCTCCCTCGCCTCCCCCTCCACCTTCCCCCTACGTGGAGTGGTTCGGACGTTCTGCCGATGGAGGCCTCTCATTGGCCGCCCACCTGGCCTGGAACCCGGCAGCTGACACGGATCTACCAATCGCGCGCTACAAGTTGTTCTACGGGCGGCCCCGCACCACGGCAACGGGCGGGAGGCATCAACGACTCGCCATCAACGGGGTGAGATCCTTGACGTCCTCTTAGGGGGGACATGTCAGGGTTATCGCATTTCTGGGACACCCAACCGGAGCACGTGGTGAGCTGTAGAATAGTTTGTTGTAGAACAATTATCAGAACCAATTTAGCAATTGGATACATTTCTCTTGAAACTGCATCAAGCATCTGCAAGACAATTGCATTGTGACTGCTGGTGTTGTTCGCTACTGTTACTGCTTGTATTAATACTACTGCTGCCCCTGCTGCTGCTGCTACCTAGTCGGCACGGCACGTGACGCTGCAGCCTCTGAAGCCGGACTCGGACTACGTGGTGCAAATGCAGGCCCTGAGCGAGTGGGGTCAGAGGTCGCTCAAGAGTTCGAAGGTCGTGCTCACCTTCCGCACCCCGCCCCTCGACTCCTCCGGTGAGTCTGGGTTGGAAATTCCACATTCCCATGGCAACGAGATCAGCATGTGTCAGAGACACTTGTCGACTTCTCGCAACAAAGTGTTTGTGCCGATCCTCGTTTTATCGACCGGTGAGCAATGATGATGGGCTGAATGAACCATTGACCCAGGATTTGAACTCAAGATGTACCGACACTGGGAGTCACGCAAATACTTTTATAACTTTCCAAGAAAGGTTTAAAATGCTTGTGCATTATGCTTCTGCGGCCGTCTGGAATGCTCTTCATTACGATATTAGGAAGCCATTGGAGCTATGCACTTTTAAATCTAAGTTGAAAACTAATTTCTTTAGAACTGCTTTTTGTGTTTTGTTATCCTTCCCCCACACCTCAGATTAGCACGGTTAGCTACGTACAGTGAGAAAGAAGTTCAACATACATTAGCTCTGTCCAGCCGTTCGTCCAGCCGTTCGCGATAACATCACACGACGTGCGAACTCCTCGCCTTCCCCCGTGACTTGTGACGTCGTCTTGCATGTCACAGCTAACGTTATGAACGCTAATTGATGACTTTTGAATATAAGTGCTTGTGGGAAAGTGATTATAGAATCCATGCATATGGATGATTTTTGTTCGCTTCTGATTGCATTTCCACCCCCTGCACCCCCATTTCAGCATTCGCGACCAAATTACTCCACAAAGATGGGAAAAATCCCTCTACTTCAGAAAGTAGTTCCTTTTCCGTTGCCAACGGTAACTGGACGAGAGGATCTGATTGGCCGCCGGGAGGAACTGTGGAGGAGTCTGAGAAGCAGGAAGAGGGGGGTGTTGAGAATTCCCTCTCGGAGTCCCACATCGCGCCACACGGACACGACAAGAGTGAGGGATCGTTATTATCAAGCTATTTCTCTCTCACAGTCTTTTTTGCCTCCAGTGCTCTCCCGATTGTGCGATCGCCATCATGTTTACACAACTGTCGATTGTCCGGGGTAATGGGGATGAAAAAACATAGAATGTGTCGTCTCTATAGCTTCTTGGTGGAATTACCTGTCGACGTGTTTGCGGTCACGTAGGCAAAGTCACTGACCCCCAATGAGTGAGGAGCAGCTGATAATTACGTGGAGATCCGCACCTCCGATTAGCGCGTTTGGCTACGTATGGTGCGGAAGAAGTTAAACATACATGCATAATTAAACCAGCACATGGCGTGTAAATATTTTTTGTTAGTTTTTTTGCAAGCACGATTAATTGAAAACTCAGATAATCTACAAACAGACAATCTATAGGGAGGACGATGGCTAAAATATTCCCAGGCTTTGCATCATCGTCTGCCTTCATCGCCATCAACTTCACTCTGCCATCGTTTTTTCCACTACTTGCTGCCGCGATGTCACTTCCTCTCCTGATGATGTCACTTCCTGTCTTGTTGTGATGTGACCACGCAGGCCACGCCCACCGCAAAGATGGCCGTTCAGCGATGGGCCACCACGTGGAGAGGAGGCAGCACAGAAACTCGTAGAAGAGGGGAGGCCATTTTACATACATAGCCCTACCCATTGTAGTGTGAACATCATCGTCACCAGCCATGACATATCCATCACAGAGAGACCAATAAACTCAAATAGAAACGCATAGACCAGCAGTGGCCAACTGGCGTTTCCCGAGCCGCATGCGGCTCTTTAATCCACCACACACGGCTCTATGAAAGGGGCATAACGTAGAACATACTATCACAGTAGCAACGAATAATGAATGTCAATCGTACTGTGCCGAAAACTGTCAATATACACACATTAATATGTACACTTGGCTCTTTGCAGAACTCATGAGTACTTTTTAGCTATTGGTCTGTTGTAGGTTGGCCACCCCTGGCATAGATTGATGTGTAAACCCATTGACTCGCATGAAGATGCATTGACTCGGAGACCTGACATAATCACATTGACTCGCACAGAGACCCACAGATTACAGAGACCTATAGATTTGCATAGAGACCCACAATACTCACATTGAGACCCATGGGTTTCACATAGGGACCCATAGAATCACAGGCACCCAGAGACTTACATATACTGATAGACTCACACAGAGACCTGTAGACTCACCTAGAGACCCATAAAGTTACATATTCTGCGTTGTCATTAAATTGAGTTATCAAGGGTAGGGAGTTAATGATCTCAGCCTGGTCGCCACTAGACTTAGAATGATTTAACCCTCGGCAATATGATGTCCCGTACTGGTTGCAATTCGATTTGGGAATCAATTCTTATCGTTTTATGTCGTGTTTGTACATTTTGTTCTGCTAGTTCTGCATAATTCTTACAGTATCATATCATTTGCGTATTATTTGCATAAAAATCGTCAATCGATTTTGTCGCTCACATATCGGAGAGCGACTGCATTACATTTAGTCGATGAATCTGTGGCCCTTATAATGTACGGCTCCTCTGTCAAACCACTGCTGTACAAGGGCCTCCGCACGCCGTGCGGGCTGGGGAAAGGGGAGGCCCAAGACCGGTTAAGATTATCACTTTCAGCTAGTTGTGTTAGCCGTTGCTGGGAATCAAACTCAGGTGTACAGGGTGACACGGGGTTGTATTTATTTTAATAAGTCACATCGAGTTATTGAATTCATTTTAACAAATCTTCAAGCTGACTTCGAATTAACGTTAATCCACGCATGAATTATCTTTTCTAAGTAATTTAGGTAGTTTTTTTTGTATAGATGACGGGTGTAATCTGTAAACATTCATCAATAATTGTTTTGCCCCTAAAATAGACGTTTTATTTGACCAGCTAAGGCCCACTGAGCTCTTATTTCGCTTGATTCCAGGAGCGACCTGGACATCGCAAATGACAGCTCAACGAAGCGGCTTAGGGGCCGTCCATAAATGACGTCACGCACCTAGAGGAGGGGGGGGCGTCAGACATTTGTGACGATGTGTGACAAGGGGGGGGGGGGGGTTTGAGAAATGTAACGTCACATCAAAATGCGCAATTTTAAATAAATATGGACAACACGTTCTACTTGATTAAATAAGACTTTTTAAACACATTCCTGCGGAGGGAGCTGGTAGGAACGTTGGGTTGCTCGGTCAATGGCCAGGGTCAACGGCCAAGGCGTGGTGTATTCCGCAAATATGCCCGACTGTGAGGGCGGGCACAAGCCGGCGTGAGTAGGTTAAACGTTGAGTTTTATAAGGGCACCACGGGGTGACCAGCCCCTCCCCACCCAGCCCCACCCTTCCCACCCAGCCCCACCCTCCCCACCCAGCCCCTCCCTGCACGACGGATGGACACAATAATCCCCTGTGGGCTGGTGGAACCAGTGGGTTCCTACCAGTATATGCACTACAATGACAATAATTTAAAGCGATTTGAAGTATGTTTTATTTTTTTTGGGGAGGGCAGAGCTTTGTGACGTCATATTTGAGGGGTGGTCTGACTTTTTGTGACGCCGTGTGACAAGGGGGGGGGGTGGTCAAAAATCGTCAAATCGCGTGACGTCATTTATGGACGGCCCCTTATCACAAAGGGATCTTCGTCGGGGTTTGAGGACAACGGTTTTGAGGTGACCCCACGGGAAGAAGAATAAAAATCAATATGTATCATGATAATAGATAGAATACTAACTTAAATAATAAACAAATGAGAATGTTGTAATGCCAGTGTTATATTCAATGCAATAACCCTATGTTCCCTAACGTTTGGGCCACCATGTACAGGTACAAGGCTGCCCTCTTGAGGGGGAATTACCACTAACATTGTAATATACATTGCAGTAGTTACCGTACTGTACCAGAAAAAACGCCTGCCTATATCTGCCCCTCTAATTCAACATTTGAAGAACTGTCTATATATATTTTACGAATCCCATCAGCCTCCTGCGAGTGCATGATTGGGCAGCATTGGTTTCGATGCAACTAAGGGAACGTCCATAAATGACGTCACGCACCTGGGGGGGGGGGGGGGGTCAGACATTTGTGACTGTGTGACGAGGGGGGAGGTTTGAGAAATGTGACGTCACATCAAAATTCGCAACTTTAAATAAATATAGACAACACGTTCTACTTAATTAAATAGACTTTTTTAAAATAAATGTTTTCTCCTACAACATCAGAGTGCAGCGCCACATTAAATACGCACAATGACAGTATTTAAAGCGATTTGAAGCATGTTTTATATATATTGGGGGGGGGGGGGGGGCAGAGCTTTGTGACGTCATTTGAGGGGGGGGGTCTGACTTTGTGGCGCCGTGTGACTAGGGGGGGGGGGCGGTCAAAAATCGTCCAAAATCGCGTGACGTCATTTATGTTCGGCCCCTAAAACACTGGACCGGTTTCGAGATTCAGGGTCTCGTCAGCAATCGGGCTTTCTTCAACCAATACCGTTCAACTGCCTGATGTTTAAAGTCAAAGACCCCCTCCCATCGCTGTTGACCTACAACCTCATGAACAGCGGTCATCCGAGTTCGATTCCCGACACGGCTACATTTACATCTGAACCGGGCTTAATCCGCCACCCCTTCGCCACTGCCTACGCTGACCAGCGGAACCCCCCCTCCGCACCCCCTCTCCCATCTAAAAGTGGATTGATATCGGTGTCTGCTGCTGCTGCTGTTGCTGCTGTGAGTGGTGGTTGTGTGGGCACGACCTCTAACGCGTCTGAGTTAGGGTGACACGCAGCGTCGTGCCAATTCACCTTTGTACAGACCGCGACTCGCTGTCATTCACTGGGTGGGTGCCTGGTGGTTTCGTGTACAAGGTGGTCCAGTTGTCTTGTGACCCCCCCCCCCACACACATTTATTTCTCTAAAACTATTTTTTAATCGTTCAAGATCGCGTGACGTCATTTATGGACGGCTCCCTTGGACGCCCTCTCGGCCGCGTCTCCCCGCCCCCAACCCGCTTCTTCCTCGGCTGCCACTCCGGCCATTCGCCCCGGACCCAGTGTCCTTCTCACATCGCAAGGCCCGCGAGCCATCGGGGGGGGGGGCCCTGGTGGCCTTTAGTGCGGCCCCACTAACGTGACCCCCCCCCCAAACGCCATAATCGTTGTGCTGTGCCACAAACCCAACAATGGTGTAGCGGACCTCACAGCTGATGATGTCGGCGAAAGTGGCCCCCCACAACACCTCTTAAAAATGAGCGA
Source organism: Lampetra planeri (assembly GCF_965212315.1). Classification (NCBI taxonomy): domain Eukaryota; kingdom Metazoa; phylum Chordata; class Hyperoartia; order Petromyzontiformes; family Petromyzontidae; genus Lampetra; species Lampetra planeri. The sequence continues at coordinate 1,828,521 of NC_136133.1, read as the reverse complement.
AAAACACCGCATTGGACCATCGCCCAAGCCCCCCATTTGCTTTGCTAAGAGCAGCTTCAGTGATGTCTCTAAACCCCACGTGCGCGCGTGACCTATGCCACGTGTTTGTTCTCTATACCACGTGTTTGTTCTCAATGCCAGGTGTTCTCAATGCCACGTGTTTGTTCTCTGGGCCGCGTGTGCCTCTTATTGGCAGCGTAAATACAAGGAAGCATTGCATCGGCAGGCGTATTAGAAGGCACCGTGTAGTGTAGTTTTGTATTGATTGATCCCTGTTACCGTTACTTTGTGAATAAACAAGTCAGACTTTTAATGATGTATTTCGTTGGCCTCTTCCGCCGAGATCGCAACGGTGGCCAGGCGATGTTAACTACCTCGCCTGGTATGCAGGAGGTTGTGGGATCGATCCAGACCTTGACGCTTGCTGTATATTTGGAGTTTGCGTGTCTTTCTCTTTGGAGTTTGCGTGTCTTTCTCCCCATGGTCGTGTGGATTTGTCTCTCTGGGTCCTCCGGGTTTTCCCTCCACGTTCAGAATCAACAACACGCGTTGTTTAGATTATCTGGCTGCTATAAATTTCGACACGATCATAGGCCACTTCGTTGAGCTATCATTTGTCGCCAAGGTCGCTTCTGAAACAGCCATACAGCTCAGTGGGCCTTACCTGGTAAACTAAAAATATTTTTCATAAAATAATTTATAGTTTTGATCCGGTCCTATATGTGGATGAGTGTGACGCTGTAGCGGTTAGCTGTGCTTAGGGGCCGTCCATAAATGACGTCACGCACCTGGGGGGGGGCAGAAATTTGTGACGATGTGTGACGAGGGGGGGGGGGGGTGAGAAATGTGACGTCACATCAAAATGCGCAACTTTAAATAAATATAGACAACACGTTCTACTTAATTAAATAGACTTTTTAACTAAATGCTTTAAATACGCACTACAATGACAATAGTTTTAAGCGATTTGAAGCATGTTTTTTTGGGGGGGAGGGGGGGGGCAGAGCTTTGTGACGTCATATTTGAGGGGGGGTCTGACTTTTTGTGACGCCATGTGGCGAGGGGGGCGGGGGGTCAAAAATCGTCCAAAATTGCGTGACGTCATTTATGGGCGGCCCCTTAGCGCGCTGCATGATGAACCCGGCGACCCGAGTTCGATGCCCGCTCACGGCCACCAACACCGGGGACGTTTATCTCTAAAATCGGTTCTGAGCGTCCCCTAGGTCGACTCAGCTTCAAATGAGTACCTGGTCCGATGTGTAAACATAGCCACTAGGGAGACAAAGGCGGCCGGGCGTGGTGCTGGACACCCATCTGCTCGTGTGCCGTGTCGGCCTTCATAGGTGCTCGCTAACAGCACTTGCTCCAAGTCTATTAAAGCCTATATGGGAGACCTTTGATGCTGGCCTCTAAGTGCACCTAGCCTGGCACAAAATCCGTAACCACATCACGACTGCTGCTGTATTTTAATCCCCCCCCCCCCCACCTCCTTAAAAGTGCATCTTCAAGTGACTCTTAATTAACCAACTCTCAAAAATCCACATTACCGCGGCCAGTCCAGTCCATCCAACCCTCCATAAAGCGACGTCACCACGTGTACCACCACGTGTACCACCACGTGTACCACCACGTGTACCACCACGTGTACCACCACGTGTACCACCACGTGTACCACCACGTGTACCACCACGTGTACCACCACGTGTACCACCACGTGTACCACCACGTGTACCCGTTCCCCAGTGACCTCGCCTGAGACGAGGCTCCCTGCGGGGACAGCCAATGGCAAGCTCGACTTTCCATCCTCGGCCACGGCCCAATTTTAAGAGCACCAAAGTTAAAGGGGTCAGAGGTAAACTATGTGTGTGTGTGGTTGTGCTTTTAAAGCACCTATAATTAAAGGCACTTTTAAAAAAGACGTTCGAATTGAATGTGTTTAGTTTGTTCTTCCCCGCACCTCCGATTAGTGCGACATAAGTTCTACATACACACCTACCCACTTGCAGCAGCCTGAAGGCTTCTGTGTACTCTGTACTACCCTTTGAGTTCTCATACCTGTCAAACCCTTATCAGTGCCCTACCTTATTACATACAAATTCAGACCTTATTGGTCACCCCGTGCCGTTATAAATCTCAACGTTCAGCCTACAGTTTCATCACAAGGGAGAAACACAGACACATTTTTTGCCCGTATTGAAACGGCTGTACGCCGTATGGACCTGACATACTCAATTCCCATGTACAGCTGTGTGTGTTCTGGCCATCTGGCTTGCACCACATCCGTTCTCATTTGTTTTTGTCGTTGTCGCAGTGAGGGGTTTGATCTGCCCGTTTCCATCGTCGGTTCCATTTACTCCCGACTGTCTTTGTATTTGTCTGCGTTAATATCAGTGGCATGCATTGCCCTTGCTCGATCTGCGTTAACTTTAGCATGCAGGGCTTCATCTTTCACAGAATATTTTTGTTTAAAATAATTCAAAGTCTATTTATATTTAAAAGATATATTTATCCAAGTCGCTGGTTGACTAAAGTGGGCGGCACGTGAATAGCAGCAACATCCATAACGAGAGGTGCACTGAATAAAGTGTGCCGGCTGCATTCACATTCCCCGGGTCACCGACTCAGACTCCAGGTTGCGTGTGTCCTCGTGTTCCGTGTTCTCCCTCTGGTGTGCCTACGTCTGTGTGCCTCCGCTGCTTTTGTCAGGCTCTTCGTCTGCACTCTGTGTACACCCATTGATACCGGTCTCATTCTGTGCCCTCTATTCTTGTCGTAGTATCTGCATCACTGGCAGCATCGCTACGCGGGTTTGGCATGGGCCCTTGGTGCAGAGAATTAAATGGTTTGGGAGACGGTGGGGGTGGTGGTGTTGTCCATCACCCCCCACCGTTCGTACCACAGTGGCACCGCCTGCACACTTGACTTCTATGCCACTGACCGCTGGTTTCATATCTTGTGTAGTTCAGTGAAGCCTGGTTGTCACTGCTCACGATATTTTCTCGCCGATCGGACAAAACTTCGGTTTTGTTTTGGACATTTGATTCGTGATGATTCGTGATCAGAGGGAGTTTCTTTTTAATACTACACCAGGGAATATCATTGCTTTGGTTATTTGTCGCAACAAGAATGAAACTTCATACGATATTTACTGCTGGCGGGGGTGTTTGTTTTGGTCTAAAGAATAAAATTAGGGTTTGGCTTGGAGTTGGGTCAGGGTCGATGAGAGGCTTCATTATCAAAGTCTCATCCACAGCCCTGGAGCCCAGGGCCTCCCACCCCACCCTCTCTTATCACCCACGGCTCCTGATGGACCGGCATGTCTCCCCTTAGCCACACTCCTGGCATTGGAGATGCCGATGCCTCGGCCGCCTTCCTCGACCTGTAAGTGGCCAGCTTCGCTCGTGTCGTGCCCAGAGATGTTGGGGGTCGTTGGGCGGAAATTGAGGCTCAATTTTAGCATCGTGTCCCACAGGAGCCTCGACACGTGGGGTGGCTGATGTCAACGTGTCCTCTTGTAGGTCGCCTTGGTGTAGAATTGCCATCACAGAGGCTTCTGGTCTGCGCAAGGCAGGGTTTCCGTCCTAGCGTGATCCGTATCGGTCCTCAGCACGTGGCCCACGAGGACATAAAAGAGTTGATTTATCTTCTTGGTTCTTTCGGTAAAGTCACGTAGAATGGAAATAATAAAATAATAAAAATAAAACATAATAAAATAATTCTCACGACGTTTCGGCCACAACGCAAGTAGCCGTCCTCAGGTGAAGACCAGGTCTGTCGAGGAGACAGACGGCTACTTGCGTTGTGGCCGAAACGTCGTGAGAATTATTTTGTTTTATTTTTATTATTTTATTATTACCATTCTACGTGACTTTACCGAAATAACCAAGAAGATGAATCCCTGCAGTCACGAAAGCTTTAAATCGAGAGTTGATTTATGTTCACATCCACCAAGTCCACGAGCTGGAGATCGCCCGCACGGCTCGGGCCTGCAGTGTTCGAGGCTTCTTGAATGGGTGGGTGACGTCTCACCGATGCGATGTGGCAGGGTGAGGAGAGGCCTGCTTCGTCCCCGATACTCAAGGTGAGGTACTCCTCACCTCCCCACCGTACTCGCCCTGGCACTAGCCCCCCTGACAGCCTGGGCGATTCCTTCACCCAGCAGTGGATCAATCACGGCCGATGATGCCCCTAAATGTTAGCACACGACTGTGTGCGACCCCAGTGCTGTCTGCGAGCACCTATTTAGGCCAGCTTGTCACCCACGTGCACTCCCAGGCCGCCTTTGTCTCACCAGGGGCATTCACGTTCATTCACAAAACCACCGCAGGCAACGGGCACATTCAACCAGGGGATCAACACGGCCCATCATCATCTCGGTAGGGGCGATAAAGATGATCACCACAGGTGGCCGAGTCGCACTTGCACCACGACCACTCTGTACAAGGTCACCTGAGAATCGAATCCACGAATCGGGTAAATCGATTCGCGCACACGAACCGATTCGATTCCACTACAGTACCGTACAGTCTCTCTTTCGTCATCAGGCCCCCCCCTCCTGCCAAGCCCCCCGCGGTGACGTCACTGCCCCCTCCTGCCAAGCCCCCCGTGGTGACGTCACTTCCTTTTTGCAAGCCCCCGGCGGTGACGTCACTGCCCCCCTCCTGCCAAGCCCCCCGTGGTGACGTCACTTCCTTCTGCAACCCCCCGCGGTGACGTCACTGCCCCTCCTGCCAAGACCCCCGTGGTGACGTCACTTCCTCCTGTCCAGCCCCTCCCCCGCGGTGACATAACGCGTGGGGTGTCTATTAATCTCGCCGCGGTGCCTGATTCAATCACACGGCAGTCTGAGATCGATCGGTGACTGCGGCCCACAGGGAGTGCGGGAGTTTTTGTCTCTTCATTTACATTTTTTTCTCCCCTCTCTCTCTCTCCTTGTCTCTAATATCCATTTCGAGAGTCATGTCCATGCTGGTGGTCGCGCGTGGTGGTTCTATTCTGGTCCGGAACGGGTAAGTGGTTGATGAGTGTGTGAGGCTCATGGAGCCAGACCATGGCTTGTCTTAAGATTGTGTCAATGGTAGAGGCTCATAGAACCACTAAGATTGTGTCCATGTCAGAGGCTCATAGAGCCCCACTAAGATTGTGTTCATGTCAGAGGCTCATAGAGCCACTAAGATTGTGTTCATGTCAGAGGCTCATAGAGCCACTAAGATTGTGTTCATGGCAGAGGCTCATAGAGCCCCACTAAGATTGTGTCTATAGCAGAGTCTCATAGAGCCACTAAGATTGTGTTCATGGCAGAGACTCATAGAGCCACTAAGATTGTGTCCATGTCAGAGGCTCATAGAGCCACTAAGATTGTGTTCATGTCAGATGCTCATAGAGCCACTAAGATTGTGTCCATGTCAGAGGCTCATAGAGCCAGACCAGGGCTCGACTTAACATTGTGTTTGTCTGATTGTGAAGGGATCTGTATTCGTAGGACAACCGAATAGACAGTCTGACTGTGTTCGGGTTAATCATCATCATGTAGTGATTAAATTGGTGACTGATGTAAGGAGGTCGTCCACCTGAAACACCGGAAACTGACAAGTGAATGGAGCAAAATGTTTAAACAAGTGGGCCAAGAGGAGGTTCGTTCGTGCCTGGAATTACTCAACTAAACTATAAACATTTTTTTCTTTTTATCAGGTAGGGCCCACTCTTTAGCTTTTTTTTTTCAGACAAGTCCTGGCCACAAATGATAGCTCAACGAAGTGGCTTATTTGGACGTTTAGAGCAGCCAGATACTCTAAACGCGTGATGTTGATTTTAAATGTGCAAGGAAAAAACCGGGAGGACCCGGAGAAAAATCCACGCGACCACGGGGAGAGAAAGAGACGCGCCAACTCCAAATATACAGCAGCAGGCGTCAGGGTCGGAATTGAACCCACGACCTCCTGCATACCAGGCGAGGTAGTTAACATCTCCTAGCCACCGTGGCACCACCGTGGCGAGATGGGAAGTGGACGCTGAGAGACCCGAAAGGGGAAGACGCGGCTTCGAGAAGCTATGCAAGTCTCCTGGACACCACCGTCGTTTTGATTGAGAGCACGGAAGTGGGGTTTGGGCAGGGACACGCCATGGCTAGGACGGGTTGAGGAGCGATGGGAGAAACGTGGTCGAGGCTATCGACGGAGTGGCAGCCAAAGTAGGGAGAGAGAAAAAAACCACGCGCCCGCTGAGATGGAGCGACGAAATCGGCTCTCTGTGCGGGAGCGAGATGGACTTTGTTGCATCCATCGCGAGAGCGCGGGAGATGGCGACGAATTCTGGGAGTTCTTCATCCGACAGTGGAATGGGCATAGCTTGTGGATGCTGAGTCCAGGCGTCTTGTTCGGTTGTTGCTATTGTTGCAGCCACCTTCAACAATTGTTGCCGTGGCTTGTGCTGTCAACTCTGCTGCCGTGTTATTGTTGCAACTGTCGATGCTGTTCCTGTTGTAGCGGGTGTGTGTCGTCACGGTGTTTGTTCGTTGTGTCGCCTCGGTTGTTTATCCTGCTGCTGCACGGTGGCGGGTAGTACAGCAAGTAGGGTGGTGAGTGACTCGCGGGCGGTTGTGTGTGCGCAGGGTGCCGCTGGCCAGGGTCAAGTATGGGGTGAGCAGAGCAGCGAGCGGTGTCACGGAGGTGAGACGTCAACAACACCGATCTCATCATCATCACCGACAACATCATCACCGACAACATTATCACCGACAACATTATCACCGACAACAGCAGCAGCAGCATCATCAACATCACTCGGATAGACAACATCACCAAGGACATCAAACTATCACCATCAACCATCAAACAACATCACCAATACCATCAAACAACATCACCAATACCATCAAACAACATCACCAATAACATCAAACAACATCACCATCAACCATCAAACAATATCACCATCAACCATCAATCAATATCAACATCAACAGCACCCGCTATAAAGTGGTGGTGACGTCATCACGGCACTCGTGCCAGGCCAGGTGCACTTTTGAGGCCACATGGAATGTTGTAAACTCGCTGAACAGGAGGTCAGTGGACAGACCAAGGTACCGTGGGTTGGCTGAGATGATTGGCAGATGCACCAGCTATACCCCCTACTGTGCCAACCTGCTCTACTTTATCTGCCGGGCACTCCGCTCGTTGTTGTGAGCGCCGCTCCTCCGCCCTCCGTTGTCGTTGGAGGGCGACTGCCTCCAACTGCCCAGGAGCGTCCTTCACGAGCCTCTCCTCCATCACCATCATCACCACCGTCTTCGTAAACATCACCATCATCACTCCGTCGTCTTTCATTCTAATTATTACCATCAGCATCATCATCAACATGGCCAACACCATCACTTACCATCAACCATTTAAAAACACGGCCTCACCCATCAACACCATATTCACCACCATATTCACAATTGCAATCTGAATCTTCGCCACCAGTACCACGATTCTCTGCAACATCCCCATCACTGTGTGAGGTCAGAGGTCACAAACAGTTGTTGCTGGTTCTGCGGGGTTTTTTTTAAACTCGCAAAGGCCACCATCCCGGTTTACGTGTTTTTTTTTACAAATTCCTCTTTTCAAACAACGGAACTACATGTAGCAACAACTTGAACAACAACTTTAATCAATTATTTTTTTAACTTGTGATTTAAAAAAAAAATCCCCATTGCGGTGCAAATATTGTATTTGCTTCACCAACATATTTTCACCAATACGTCGTGATTTTTTTTGTACATTTTTAGGAAGTATTTAAATGCGAACGGGCATTGGCGTGGACGCCCCAAGGCGCTGTAACCCGGGGTCCTTTGGCTCCACGCCTTGACATTTGTCCCAGATTCCACAGCCTGTGCCTGTGGGTCACGTGGCGACCTTGCGAGTGCGAATTATAAATACACAGGGAGACGGAACACACGCGCCGGTGGGTGTGTGTGCGACCTACGCACACACACAGACACGGGGTGTGTGTGTGTGTGGGTGTGCGACCTACACACACACAGACACGTGTGTGGGTGTGTGTGTGTGCGACCTACACACACGTGTGTGTGGGTGTGTGCAACCTACACACAGACACGTGTGTGTGGGTGTGTGCAACCTACGCACACACACAGACACGTGTGTGTGTGTGCGACCTACACACACAGACACGTGGGTGTGTGTCTGTGTGTGTGCGTGCAACCTACGCACACACACAGACCCGTGTGTTGTGTGTGCGTGTGTGCGACCTACGCACACACACAGACACGTGGGTGTGTGTCTGTGTGTGTGCGTGCAACCTACGCACACACACAGACCCGTGTGTTGTGTGTGCGTGTGTGCGACCTACGCACACACACAGACACGTGTGTGTGCGACCTACGCACACACACAGACACGTGTGTGTGGGTGTGTGTCTGTGTGTGTGCCACCTACGCACACACACAGACGCACGTAAGGAGCGGTGATGTAATGGTTCGCGCGCTGTGCTACGAACCCGGCGACCCGAGTTTGATTCCTGCTCGCGGCTTCCAACACTTGCGATAGATTATCTGAACCAGCCATGGGCCTAGGTCCTCAAATGAGTACTCAAATGAGCCTAGGTACTCAAACGAGTACCGAGTACAATGTATAAACATCGCCGATAAGGAGATGTGTAGCTGGGACTGGTGCTGGCCATCCACCCCTCGTGTGCCGTGCCGGCTTCTGCATACACACACACACCCACTCATTTGTAGGGATCGAACCCAACTAAAGTTCGATTCCTGACCGCACAGCTAACATCGGTGGTGAATAATACCCGAATCTGTCCTGGTCCTCTCCTCTAGGGCGACTCATCCTGCCATAAATAGCTGGCAGTGTGTGTGCAAATGTCAGAAGTGGGGAGACAAAGGCGGGCAGGCTTTCGCGGTGATATTATAGGTGGCACAGAACTTGCGGCAGCCGTCTGTATATCTCTACATGGCATCTTTGTGTGTACCCACCCATAGAATTTGAATGGAAACGAGCTGTTGAGAGAAACCTTTGAACGCTAGCTTGTTTGCCCATCCTAGGACGGAAGCTGTAATATTTACGAAAAGATTGAGCAGAGTACAATTGTATGTTGTGTCAATTTCATGGCAGTGAATCTTGCACGAAAGTTCGTCATCAAACACTTCACTGCAGCTCGCTGTAGCACTATTAATGGCAGTGAATCTGGCACAAAACGAAGTCATAAAACACCTCGCTTCATGTCACTGTTGCACTGTATATAACTGACCTTTAATTTGTTCAAATTCACTGCTCTGATACTTTATTCTCTTCTGCTTTCGGTCGCTGGGGTTGAAATAATTTGGAATTCGATGGAATATCTGGAAAATCACCGAGAAATGTCTATTTTACCATAATGTATAAGCATAAATTTTACTTACCTTTTGTCTCAAGTGCTGAAGAAATAGATAAAGACACCAAATCCACTTTGTTGCTGCGTAGAATTATTTATTAGATTCACTTTCAATAAAGAAACGTCAAACTTAAAGCGAATTTGCGAAAAAATATTTCCGCTCGACCTTCTGCGCGAGTGTCAAAATTCACCCGCTCATGAATATTCATGACGGGGGGGGTGCGGCATGTGGAGTGACGTCACGCGCGTTACACACAGACATTCTTGGCTCATGATAGTAGTAATGGCCTTCATAGGAGATCACTAATAGTACGTGCCCCGACTGTTGCTATGGATGCACGGGGATCGCCGTGCGTGTGTTTAGGTCGTAAGTCATTACTCGTGTTCCCGAGAAGCAGGTTGTGACTTTGTTAAAGCTGCTGCTGTTTTGTTGTTGTTTGTTGTTATTTGTTATTGTTGTGTGCGGGCCACAGGCAGTCTTGGAAAAACCTCATGCCACCAGCAAAACCGCGACTCACGCAGCCACTGCCGAAACGAGTGCAGTTACTGTAAGTCGGGGTTTGTGTGTGGTGCATGTAATGGTGGGGTGTGTGGTTGTGTGGTGTGTGTGTGGTGCATGTAATGGTGGGGTGTGTGGTCATGTGGTGTGTGTGTGGTGCATGTAATGGTGGGGTGTGTGGTTGTGTGGTGTGTGTGTGGTGCATGTAATGGTGGGGTGTGTGGTCATGTGGTGTGTGTGTGGTGCATGTAATGGTGGGGTGTGTGGTCATGTGGTGTGTGTGTGGTGCATGTAATGGTGGGGTGTGTGGTCATGTGGTGTGTGTGTGGTGCATGTAATGGTGGGGTGTGTGGTTGTGTGGTGTGTGTGTGGTGCATGTAATGGTGGGGTGTGTGGTCATGTGGTGTGTGTGTGGTGCATGTAATGGTGGGGTGTGTGGTCGTGTGGTGTGTGTGTGGTGCATGTAATGGTGGGGTGTGTGGTTGTGTGGTGTGTGTGTGGTGCATGTAATGGTGGGGTGTGTGGTCATGTGGTGTGTGTGTGGTGCATGTAATGGTGGGGTGTGTGGTCATGTGGTGTGTGTGTGGTGCATGTAATGGTGGGGTGTGTGGTTGTGTGGTGTGTGTGTGGTGCATGTAATGGTGGGGTGTGTGGTTGTGTGGTGTGTGTGTGGTGCATGTAATGGTGGGGTGTGTGGTCATGTGGTGTGTGTGTGGTGCATGTAATGGTGGGGTGTGTGGTCATGTGGTGTGTGTGTGGTGCATGTAATGGTGGGGTGTGTGGTCATGTGGTGTGTGTGTGGTGCATGTAATGGTGGGGTGTGTGGTCATGTGGTGTGTGTGTGGTGCATGTAATGGTGGGGTGTGTGGTCATGTGGTGTGTGTGTGGTGCATGTAATGGTGGGGTGTGTGGTTGTGTGGTGTGTGTGTGGTGCATGTAATGGTGGGGTGTGTGGTTGTGTGGTGTGTGTGTGGTGCATGTAATGGTGGGGTGTGTGGTTGTGTGGTGTGTGTGTGGTGCATGTAATGGTGGGGTGTGTGGTTGTGTGGTGTGTGTGTGGTGCATGTAATGGTGGGGTGTGTGGTTGTGTGGTGTGTGTGTGGTGCATGTAATGGTGGGGTGTGTGGTTGTGTGGTGTGTGTGTGGTGCATGTAATGGTGGGGTGTGTGGTTGTGTGGTGTGTGTGTGGTGCACGTAATGGTGGGGGTGTGTGGTTGTGTGGTGTGTGTGTGGTGCATGTAATGGTGGGGTGTGTGGTTGTGTGGTGTGTGTGGTTGTGTGGTGTGTGTGGTTGTGAGATGTGTGTAATAATGGTGCCGTGTGTGGTAGTATTGTGTATTGGTGGGGTGTGTGGTTGTGTGTAGTTTATGTAAACAAAGATCATTCTTGTGCGGTAGTGTAGTGGTTAGCATACTGCACTAGGAACTCGGCCACACGAGTTCGATTCCTGCTCACGACCAACACCAGTGAGGATTACCTGAACCAATCTTGGGCCTCCCTTAGGTCGACTCTGCCTCAAATGAGTACCTTGTGTGATTTGTACACATCGCAACGAGGGCTGTGTTGGCCTTCATAGGTGCTCGCTAACAGGACTTTCCCCAACAGTCTGTTACCGCTTTACGGGGGAGCTTTGTCACTGGTGTATGTAATGATGTGATTGTGTGGATCGTGGTGGAACTGTGCAGTGCAAGCTCCACTATCAGCCTGTATACCTGGGTTCAGTTCCCAACTATGCACAGAATCGGTGGGAACTTTTACGCAAACCTGCCCTCGTCTTCCCCTAGATCGACACAGCCTTAAAAAAGTACCTGATGCAGTTTTGCTGGTAGCATAAGGTTTGTCTAAAAACAGACGTTTAGAGTGTTTGGCTGCTATAGATTTCCACATGATAAGCCGCTTCGTTGACCTATCATTTGTGGCCTGGTTGCTTCTGAAAAATCTATATAGCTCAGTGGGCCTTACTTGGTAATATAAAAAGTTTAGTTCATATATAATAAAAAAAATTGTTGTGCCAGCACATTAATACAGTTTAAAACAAATTGTGCCAGAGTTCAATATAGTGCTGATGATGAGACAAAGCCGGCCAGGCGTGGTGCTAGTCACACCACTCGCGTGCCGTGCTCACTAATGACACTTATCGATCATCAGTGATTCTTTATCACTCTGGGCGGCCTCAAAGTGCACTTAGCCTGATGCGGGCACCCTGGTTACTCAGATGCTGGTGGTGGTTGTCATGCCAACGACATGTTAACTACCTCGCCTGGTGTACAGGAGGTCGTGGGTTCGTTCCCAACCCTCACGCCTGCTGCTGTATATTTGCAGTTTGCGTGTCTCTCTCTCCCCGCGGTCGCGCTTATTTTTTTCTGGTTCCCTACAGTTTTTCCCTTAACATTTAAAAACGTGCGTTTCGAGTATTTGGCTGTTATAAATTTCCGCGTGATAAGCCACTTCGTTGAGCTATCATTTGTGGCCAGGTCCTTTCTGAAAAGTAGCTACGTAGCTCAGTGCGCCTTACCTGGTGACATAAAATGTGTAGTTCTCTGAGTAGCACTTGACCTCCAATAATCTCTAACCCCCTCCCATCCCCACCCAGAGTTCCAAGTCGTTTGCTGCGTCCATTTTCAAGGGAGAGCTGTCGATGCATCAGGTCTTGCCCTACCCGAACGGTAAGCCTCCCCTCGTTTTTACCATTTCGTTTGCTCCGTGTCTCACACGTGTACTGACTAACTCGGAGACGGCAACACTTGGAGGCACTTGTTTCTTTAGCAAGCACCATCGGGATAATCGCGCTATTTATTAGGACCGTCTATTGTCGGCGGCACCACTTGGTTAGAACATACTCTTAGTTTATTCGGTAAAGTCACGTAGGTAAAAAAATGAAATTAAAATTAATAAAAAATAAAAACAATAAAATCACGACATTTGGGAGGCAACACGAGCTTCCGTGTTGCCTCCAAAACGTCGTGATTTTATTGTTTTTATTTTTTATGAATTTTAATTAAATTTTTTTCCTACGTGACTTTACCGAAAGAACTAAGAGTGAATCCTTGCAGTCACGAAAGCTTCAAATCTAGAATTGGTTAGAACAGTTGGCAGGCCGTCTGACTAGCGGCGCCCTGGGGTGGTGGAGACGGTGACGACGACGAGAAGGACGGTGACGACGAAGAGATGGTGACGACGAGGAGATGGTGACGACGAGGAGATGGTGACGACGAGGAGATGGTGACGACGAGGAGATGGTGACGACGAGGGACTTGAGCAGCACGACGGGGATCCCACTTCCAGCAACAGCGACGTGGTCCCCCACAGGGGGCCCCTCTTAGGGGGGCGTGGCCTCGCTCCGCCCTGGCCACGCCCCCTTTCTGGAACCTACTGACGGGTTGCCGAGGCTTCTCGATGGGCCCCCTCTGTGACCTATCCCCTTTTAGATGTCCCCCTCTCGTGTCTATCGTAGCTGCTGCTGTAGTAATGGAAGTGTTGCTGTAGTTGTGGTTGCTGTAGTTGTGGTTGCTGTAGTTGTTGCTGTAGTTGTTGCTCTAGTTGCTGCTGTAGTTGCTGCTGATGCCGTTCCCGGTTTGCTGTGATCAGCCGCTAAGAAATCTCCGTGCCGGTCTTTCAGTGAGGCCAGACGATAGAGTGCATTGAGTACATTGAAACCCCTTGGCGCAACATCACAATTCACAATTCCTGTTTCAACGATCCGAACACACGATACGATGCAATTGCAGACTGGTCAACAAAATAAAAATGGGCAAAAAACACAACAGAGAGATAACAGAGGGCCAACAATGTGTACGAGTTCATATGCCCCTAGAGCACCGAGCACCCAGGAATGCAACACAAAGTTTTTTTTGCTCATACTAATCCGATTTGAAATGAGAATTTAACCCAAGAATGCATCACTTAAGGAGATTATCTAAAACCTGTTCATCAGAATTTTTTGAAAGAATGCAAATCAAGATAGAATGTAATTATTATCAGGCCCCAATGGTGTAGAAAGTGCTGTCCCCAACTCTCATCCACTCCGACTCCCTCCGTGGGCCGTGCAAACGGGCCATTGTACGGAACGTCGCCTATTATATACTACTTAGTTTCTAAGCCACAGTTGTGTTTATTCGCGTGCGTATAGTTGCGGCTATTAGTGTGGGTTTACTCACCGTAAAATAGGCGACATTTCCTTCGCAGTTGATGTTAAAGATCCCGTGACGTCATTCAAAGCGAGTAGGCCATTGTGTGCCGGCTGTCGCGGTCCACATTTGGCAAATTAAAAAATTGCCCTGCAAACGACTCCATTCAGATCACTCTTGAGGAGCAACGCCCCCCCCCCCCCCCGTACTGTGAAACTGCTGCAGACTGTCTATGAAACAGAGCAGCACCTTCCCGCACGATATCCTTGAGCTGTTAAGAATGGCGCAGACACCAAATGTTACTAAATCACTGTCCTTAGTCTACCGTAATCATCCTGAGCCTGATCGCTGCCGTCATCCGTCTGGTCAAGGCAGCGTGCGCGACGATGATGGACGGTGACGACGCTAACGGCGCGTGTCCATGTTCATTTGGCAGCTCTGAACGAGGAGCAGAGCCAGTTCCTGCAGGAGCTGGTCGATCCAGTGTCAAAGTTTTTTGAGGTGAGTGGAGTCGGCCCTGGAAGAGAGATGCACCAACTCCGACCAGAGAAACGACTCTCTGAGGAGGAGTCTAAACTAAACTATAAACTATGTTCTTTCGGTAAAGTCACGTAGAAGGGAAATAATAAAATAATAAAAATATAAAACAATAACATTTTTATTATTTCCCTTCTACGTGACTTTTTCCGAAAGAACCAAGAATATGAATATCTGCAGTCACGAAAGCTTTAAATCAAAATTAAACTATAAACTATTTTTATTTTACTAGGTAGAAAGTGACCTGGCCATGATTGTTAGCTCAACGAAGTGGCTTATGTGGAGATTTATAGCAGTCAAATACTCCAAACGCATGTTGATTCTAAACGTGGAGGGAAAAACTGGAAGACCCGGAGTAAAATCCACGCGACTACGGGGATAACACTTGAACTCCAAATCTACAGCAGCATGCGTCAGGGTCGGGATCGAACCCACGACCTCCTGTACACCAGGCGAGGTAGTTAACATCTCCTAGCCACCTTGATGACGATGAGAGGGAGAGAGAGACACGCAAACTCCAAATCTACAGCAGTAGCAGGCATCGGGGTCGGGATCAAACTCACGACCTCCTGTACACCAGGCGAGGTAGTTAACATCTCCTAGCCACTGTGATGATGATGAGAGACACACACAAACTCCAAATCTACAGTAGGCGTCAGGGTCGGGATCGAACCCACGACTTCCTGTACACCAGGCGAGGTAGTTAACATCTCCTAGCCACTGTGATGATGATGAGAGACACACACAAACTCCAAATCTACAGTAGGCGTCAGGGTCGGGATCGAACCCACGACCTCCTGTACACCAGGCGAGGTAGTCAACATCTCCTAGCCACTGTGGCGACATTCATGAGCGCAGCAGCGGAGCCACCCGCCACTGCTAACTCCAGCAGCGGCCCCTTGTAACAAGAGCAGCAGGTCAACGACCTCGTGGCAATGAGCCGATTCCAGACTGCACTGCCAACTGATGACCGCGTGTGAACGGGCGCAGGAGGTTAACAACCCAGCCGCTAATGACACCCTGGAGAAGGTGGAGGACGCGACGATGCAGGGGCTCAAGGAGATGGGGGCCTTCGGGCTTCAGGTGCCCACAGAGCTCGGAGGCCTGGGCCTGACGAACACGCAGGTGAGGACTACAAGCTCGGACACAAACACTCGCGCGTGTGCGCACACGCAAACATTTACGTCGTAACACAGATGTAGACACACGACACCAAAACAACACAAGTGCGCGTGCACCCTTGTACGTTTGCCTATGCATTTGTGAGTGCGTGTCCGTGAGTGTGTCTATCCATGTATGTTACGTTGTGGGGAGCAGTAGTGTCGCGGTTAGCGCGCTGCGCTATGAAACTGGCGACCCGAGCTCGATTACCACTCACGGCCAACACCGGTGACGATTATCTGAACTGGTCATGGGTCTCCCCTAGGTCGACTCGGCCTCAAATGAGTACCTGGTGCGGTGTGTAAACATCTCCACTGGGGAGACAAAGGCGGCCCTCGTGTGCCGTGCCGGCCTTCATAAGTGCCGCTCGCCAACAGAACTTGCCCCACAAGTCTGCACGGGCTATATGGGGATATCTTTGCCTTTTATCTTTGTTACGTTTACATGCACCTACCTGTGTGTGGAGATACACACAAGCCCGACTCGTGCGCCGTGTTCTCCCGGCCTGCGTCGGTGCCCCGTAAAAGCAGCAGCACTTGCCCCTCTCCCTACGGTCTGCTGAAGGCTGCACGGGGCGACCTCTTTGTCTCTCGTGCAGTACGCGCGGCTGGTGGACATCGTGGGTCGCCACGACCTGGGCGTGGGCATCACGCTCGGCGCCCACCAGTCCATCGGCTTCAAGGGCATCCTGCTCTTCGGCAACCCCGAGCAGAAGAAGAAATACCTCCCCAAGCTCGCCTCGGGTAAGCCGTGGGCTCTTCCCACGGTGGCGAGGAGATGTTAACTACCTCGCCTCGCATACAGGAGGAGGTTCGGTCCAGACCCTGGCGCCGGCTGTGTACAGTAAAACCTTGGATTGCGAGTAGCTTGGTCTGCGAGTGTTTTGCAAGACGAGCAAAAATTTTAATAAATATTAATTTGATAAACGAGCGAGGTCTTGCAATACGAGCAGCACGTGTATACACTTTGTCTGCCGAGCGTCACGTGATCACAACTGATATAAGAGTGCTTTGATATACGAGTGCTTTGGATTACAAGCACGTTTCTGGAACGAATTCTGCTCGCAATCCAAGGTTTTACTGTACTTGGAGTATGCGTGTCGCTCTCTGTTCCCGTAGTTTTGTGGATTTTTTTCTCTGGGTCCTCCGGTTTTTCCCTCCAAATGTATATGTAGCTCAATGGGCCTTACCTGGGAAAATAAAAAACGAGTTTTAGTAAAACCGTGCTAATTGCACCTGATTATCACGGTTGGCTACATATTGTGCGAAAGAAGTTCAACACATATACACATACCAAAGACAAAGGTCCCCATGTAGCCTCAATAGACATTTGGAGCAAGTGCTGTTATTGAGCACCTATGAAGACCCGCACGGCACACGAGGAGGTGGGTGTTCAGCACCACGCCGGCAGCCTTTGTCTCCATCTTGGCGATGTTTATAAATCGTAGCAGGTACTCATTTTAGGCTTAGTCGACCTAGGGGAGGCTCGGGGCCTGTTCAGATAATCGCCACTGTTTATTGGTCGTGAACGGGAATGGAACTCGGCTCGCCAGGTTCGTAGCACGGCGTGCTCACGGCGGCACCACCGCTGTCCCATCTCCCGACTGCCCACTCGTGGTGGTGGAGGTGTCGGCAGCGATGTTGATGATCGGGATGTTGTATGTGTGTTTTGTTGAACTTCTTTCGCACCGTACGTAGCCAACCGTGCTATTCGGATGTGCGGGGGAAGGACAACAAACTAAACGCAAAAAGCAATTAGAAAGAAATGAGCTTGCAATCTGGATTATTTAAAAGTCTATAGCTTCCTAATATCGCAAGGAAGAGCGGTCCATACGGCTGCAGAAGCGCATCTGAAAGCGTGCGACGCAGTGACCCATTTTCGTTCGATGGCTCGGCCAAAATCCGCTGCTGAGAGGATGACGTGTCACGTTTTATGGTCCTTGACGAGATGGGCAAGGTATTGTGGTTCATTTGCGGCAAGCGGTGGTTAATGGTGGCGCTATTGATGATGACGACGATGTGGTGATGTTGAAGGTGATGTTGCTGGTGATGTTAATGGTGAATATTTATGGTGGTGGCGGTGAGCAGGAGAGCTCATCGCCGCGTACTGCCTCACGGAGCCGGCCAGCGGCTCGGACGCCGCCTCCATCAAGACGCGCGCCGTGCGCAGTGCGTGCGGGAAGTACTACACGCTCAACGGCAGCAAGATCTGGATCAGGTGAGGCCACAGCCGTCACCCCCCCCCCCCCCCCCCCCAGTCACACTGAACTAAAACTAAACTATTTTTATTTTACTCTCTACCAGGTAAGGCCCCACTGGCCACTGGGCTGTACAGTGGTCCCTCGGTTAATGATGTTCATTGTAAACCATCATTAATTGAAATAATCGTAAATTTTATATGGGAAATACGTGTTTTATAAAGTGCTTAATTTGTTCCGAGACGATCAGAAGTCGACCTTATTCACCCTAACAACAGTTTATAATATGTTGATAAATAAACGTTCGAAGAACATATGAAAACATTAATAGAAACATGGATAAAAAAATAGAAATATAGCATAAAAAGGTGCATAAATAGAGTATAAAATAAAAAAAATGTTACCTTAGGCTATCCAGTTCTATTCCTATTGCTCTCAATGCTCACGAAAGGGCGTCGCTGATTGGCTGAGGTTTGCTGAGTCCACTTCCGAGCGCTCCGATTTACCGAAATTGGCAGCCACTTGATATCGTAAACACATCGTTAATCGAAATGTATCGTCAATAGAAACAATGGGACCCTATGGGAGGTGGATGGTTCATCAAAATATCGTTAATCGATGGCATCGTAAACTGAGGGACCATTATACATACAGTATATAGTTATTTTTCAGAAGCGACCTGGACACAAATTATAGCTTGACAAAGTGGCTCATCATGTGGAAATTTATAGCAGCTAAATACTATAAACGCGTGTTGATTCTAAATGTGGAGAAAAAAACCGGAGGACCCGGAGAAAAAAAAAATCCACGCAAAAATGGGGAAAACACGCAAATTCCAAGCACAGAGGTGTCAGGGTCTGGATCGAACCCACGACCTCCTGCGCACCAGGCGATGAGTCAACATCTCCTAGCCACCCCAGTGCCCCTGGGCAGAGACAGATGCGGGGCACATGCCGACGATGACGTTACCGTGTGATTGGTCGAAGCAACGGCGGGATCGCTCTGGGTAGGGGGTCACGTGACGTCGATGCTGTCTTGTGATTGGCCGCAGCAATGGTGGAATCGCGGAGATCTTCACGGTGTTCGCGAAGACGCCGGTGCGGAACGATGCGACGGGGGAGACCAAGGACAAGATCACGGCCTTCATCGTCGAGCGGAGCTTTGGCGGCGTGACCAAGTGAGTATGGGAGGGAAAGTGGCGACGAAGTGAGGGGTGGAGATGGTGACGGGGCGGGGTGGGGGGGGGGGGCGGGTTGGTAACGAGGTGAGACCGACCGCGAGGTGAGAGGCGAGGGGCTGATGAGGATGAGAGACGGACGAGGTGAGGCTGTGACGGGAAGCGCTCCGTGACGACAGCTGTCACCCTCGTGTTGCTGCTGTTGCTGTGACCGCACCGAGGCCTCGCCAATTGTCTTGACCGCGGTAGGAGAGGGGCGGCTGGGGGAGGTGGTGGCGTTGGTTCCAAACTCGTCTAACCTCCCTGTGCCCCCTCCCCCAACACTCGTCAGCGGCGCCCCTGAGAAGAAGATGGGCATCAAGGCGTCGAACACGGCCGAGGTTTACTTTGAGGACGTGCGCGTGCCGGCCGAGAACCTCCTGGGAGAGCTGGGCGGCGGCTTCAAAGGTCGGCAATCTCCTCGAGTGAAACACTCGTTTCTTTACAGCTGCCTCGTGCGTTTCTTTACAGTTGCCTCGCGTCTTTAGTTTCGTTTGTTGTCCTTCCCCCCCCGCCCCGCCGCACCACGTCCGATTCGCGCGTTTGTCTACGTACGGTGCGAAAGAAGTTCAACTTGCCCTACGCACGTGGTCAACGAACCGCTCGCGAGCGCACAGCACACGTGCACACCCCCCCTACCCCCCCCCACATTGCTTCTCGTTTGTCCCTCTCGTCATCGACTTGTGACCACCACCCACTGCTTCATTTCTCTAGAACTGCTTCTTTGTGTGTTTAGTTTGGTGTCCCCCCGCCCCGCACCTCCGGTTAGCACCGTTGGCACCTGCACGTCGGCGTGGCGACGACGCACCGCATCGCCTCCTTCATGAATTGGGGAAAGTGCAGCCACAGCGCTGCGATTGTGGCCGAGCAACATAAACTCTGCACCGTAGATTATCACGGTTGGCTACGTACGGTGCGAAAGAAGTTCAACATACGTACATGCATACATGACTCCTCCTGTCTATGCCCCGGGACCACCCCCCCCCCCCTCGCCAATTGCTTTGGAATGATTTCTCAACTCTTTTCCAAAAATTGCACCGCAGAATACTCAATTGGGACTATACATGGCAACCATCGCCCCCCCCCCCCGCCGGCAGACTTTAAAGTCCCAGCTCACTCTTGCAAATTACAGCGATCCTGGTCTCTTTGAGTTCTCATTTGGTTGAACGAATGGGGACTTAAAACAAAGTGTACGCCGTTTATTTATGAAGTGTACCTCTACCCGTCCGTCTTGTTTCGCAGTAACCCCCGTAAAGAGGATCCACTTTGAATGGAACTCTCATGTAAAGTTGCCATTAGAGACATCGCCCTGGAAAAAACCGGCCACGTTCATCAAAGTGTCGTACAAAACTTTGGGAGACACAAATCGTAGCAAAAAAAAAAGATTCGCAAATATGCGAGCGCGTTTTTCTCCGGCAGCTACCACCTCCGTCAGCTTATGTACTCGCAATGCGACGGAGATTTGTATCGAGGGCTGAATTTCGTTTAAAGCTGCGAGAGGAAGCTGCTCTCGATTAAAAACGAATTTCTTTCCAACTTCTTTTCATGTTTAGTTTGTTGTCCTTCCCCCTCGCGGCACTTTTAGATGCGCTTCTGCGGCCGAATTGGAACTCCGCTCTGCTGATATTCGAAAACCACTGGAGCTATGCACTTTTAAGTCATCTCGATTGACTCTCATTTCTTTAAAACTGCCGTTTGCATTTAGTTTGTCCTTCCCCCTACACCTCCAATTATAGCACGGTTGGCTACGTACGGTGCGGAAGAATGTCAACATACATGGCACGCGGTGGGAGTGTTGACATGGAATGCCGTGTGTGCGTGTTTTGTTATTATTGCAGTTGCCATGAACATCCTGAACAACGGCCGCTTCGGAATGGCGGCCGCGCTCAACGGCACCATGAAAGCATCGATTAGCAAGGCGGTGAGTCGCGCTCGCTCACGTGATGGTAATGACAACGACGGTGGTGATGGTGGTGGTGGTGACAGTGACGATGATGACGACGATGGTGGTGGTGACGGTGGTGACAGTGGTGACGGTGACGATGATGACGACGATGGTGGTGGTGACGGTGGTGACGGTGGTGACAGTGGGGATGGTGACGATGATGACGACGATGGTGGTGGTGACGGTGGTGACAGTGGGGATGGTGACGATGGTAACAACGACGGTGGTGGTGGTGGTGACGGTGACGATGATGACGACGACGATGGTGGTGGTGACGATGAAGGGCGCGAGGGATTGGAAGGTCACGACGGTAACAGATTTGAATCTGCCGATGTCGTATCGCCTCTCCTCGCCGATGCCAGCTCGCCTCTATCGCTCGGTCTTACGCATCCGCACGTACCGTCCGCTTCAACTCTCCTCACCCCGACTCGCCCCGCTCTCTGCTGCCAGGTTGACCCAGCTCGCCCACGCTCGCCCTCCCGTTGTCATCCCTGCCCTCAGGTCGAGCACGCCGCAAACCGGACCCAGTTCGGGAGCAAGATCCACACGTACGGCACGATCCAGGAGAAGATAGCGCGCATGATCATGCTGCAGTACACCACCGAGGTGGGGCCACAGCGCGAGCGTGCCATGGGGAGCGTGCGATGGGGAGCGTGCGATGGGGAGCGTGCGTGCGTTTGTCTATGATGTGTGTCTGTCTATGATGTGTGTCTGTGTGCTGCAACAGGGTGTGTGAGAGACGGGGGGGGGGGGGTGGGTGGGTGTCTTGTTCGTGCGATGGGATGTATCTGTGTGAGACAAGGTGTGTGTGTGTGTGTGATGGGCTGTGTGTGGGGAGTGGTTGTGTGGCGGTTAGCGCGCTGCACTACAAACCTGGCGACCCGGGGATTATCTGAACCGGTCCTGGGCCTCCCCTAGGTTGACTCAAAATTAGTACCTGGTACAATGTGTAAACATCGCTACGAGGGAGACAAAGGCGGCCGGGCGTAGTGCTGGCCCACCCACGCCCTCGTGTCGTGCCAGCCTTCGTAGGTGCTCGCTAACAGCACTTGCCCCAACAGTCTGTTACAGCCTATACGGGGGATCTTTGTCTTGTTTTGGGGGTGTGTGTGTGTGTGTTGGTACCGTTTCGGTCTCGTGTGTAATGCCGCATGTTTCGTGTTACGCACTGTGCGTATCTCGCCGTGTGCTAAGCGCCGTGCTGCATGTGTTGCGCAGGCCATGGCGTACATGATCAGCGCCAACATGGACTCGGGGGCGACCGAGTTCCAGATAGAAGCCGCCATCAGCAAAGTTTTTGCGTCGGTAAGAATTAAAAGTCGTCTTCGTCGTTGTGGTGCTGCTATCGATTTATCGACAACAATCCTGCACGTTTATCTGTACGACGAGAACCAGCGAGGGTGAGCAAGTCCGCAGCAACTTTCAGCGAAAGAAATTCCCCTTCCCAAAACGCACGCGAGGATGTTTTGAGATGGCGTGGCCCGACCTGGAGAGCGAGCGACGACAACAACAACAACGACAACAACAATGACAACAACAACAACGACAACAACGACGACGTTTTAACGCGTGGTGTGGGGGGGGGGGGGCCAACAGCACAACGAGTCATAGAGCCGAGAGAGCCGCGCGACAGTTGCGTTGATTTGGAAGTGGCAACGAAGGAGAGAGCGGGGATTGCAGGCCGATTTGTATCATTTATCCATCGCGAACATGGCCACACTCTAGATTACCTGGCAAAAGCAGCGGTGAATCTGATTGGAGATAAATAAGCGTCTCTCTCGCGGCGAAACGTACAGAGTAAGAGGCGTACAGAGTAAGAGGCGATGTCATTCGTTTATCCAGGAAAGCCTCACCGAGTCTCCTCCCTTTGGATGGAGGCTCCTGCCAAGGTTGCATGCATGTGTGCTGAACTTCTTTCGCACAGTATGTAGCAGCCAAGCGTGCTAATCGGAGGTGCGAGGGAAGGACAACAAATTCAACGTAAAAATCAGTTCTCGAGAAATTCGTTTTCAATCTAGGTGATTTTAAAGTGCATCGCTCCAGTGGCTTCCTAATATCAGAAGGAAGAGTTTTCCAGACGGCCGCAGAAGTGCGTCTGAAAACGCGCAAAAATTGTATGCTGTAGGGGGCGACGATTGCTGTGCGATTCCCAATTTAACGAAATTTGCGAGTAATGTTTTCAAATTTGGGGCAACTTGGACACGTGACGCGCGCTGATCAAGTGTTGCAGAGTGCCAGGTTGCCCGTTTGTTGTTGTTGCCTCGCTGTGACCACGTTCCCGCGCTGCGTGTGCGATGCGCGTCACAGGAAGCGGCGTGGAAAGTCACGGACGAGTGTATCCAGATCCTGGGCGGCATGGGCTTCATGAAGGTCAGGGCCGTCGTTACGGTCGTTACGCCGCTGTTCTTGCTCCCGTTTCCGTTTGTTTCCTTTGCTGTTCTTTTCTCTCGCCTGGATTAGCCGTTCGTCATTTCGATCAACCAAAGCCGCCACTCTTGGCAAGATGAGACTCCATATGTCCTGGTCTACCGAGTTCTCGCCCGGTTAAACAAAACTAAACCCGACTTGATCGTCGCCATTCCCATCGTTATCGTCAATCCCGTTAACGTCGTCGAGATCGATTGGGTAACCGGCCGTGGCTCCGTGACCACTTCTCGCGAGGCTGGCGGATGTGTCTTTGTGGCGCTCTTCACTGGTGGCCGGCGAGCTGCGTTGCAGCGACTCGTCTCTGTGTGTGTGTGTGTGTTGATCTTCTTGCGTAGCCAGCCCTGCTAATCGAAGGATGCGGGCAAGGAGAACAAACTAAATCTCGAAAATAATCGTCCATCAGAATCGAATCCCTGCTCCCCTCGTGCACGCACGTTTGTGCGTTCGTAAGGCCCTGTCCACACGCCCCCTGTCGGCAGCGTGGGGACGACGAGTACGCTTGCAAATGGGAGTGCACCCTTAGTGTAAAGTTGTGTTGTTACTTCGGGACTCGCCCGATTGCGAACCGATCGCATTCATCGAAGTGTTGGCCAAATCCTGGAGCCACAATCGGAGCAAAAAGGGGATTGTTTGCAAAAATTCAAATGCATTTTGCCTGGAGGAGCCGCACTCACTGCTGAGTCACGGCTCCCGAGGACGGGCGCGTTGCAGAGCATTGCAGAGCTTCGCGCAGTCAGTGCACGAGCGTGGATCGTGCGTGGATCGTCCCGTCTCATTCCTGTTTCCTCGCCACGCGCTCCCCCCACGCAGGACTGCGGGGTGGAGCGCGTGATGCGCGACCTCCGCATCTTCCGCATCTTCGAGGGCACCAACGACATCCTGCGCCTGTTTGTCGCGCTCACGGGTATCCAGGTGAGCAGCGATCACTCGCTCACTCGCTCACTCACTCGCTCACTCACTCGCTCACTCGCTCACTCGCTCACTCGCTCGCTCACTCGCTCACTCGCTCACTCGCTCACTCACTCGCTCACTCGCCCACTCGCTCACTCGCTCACTCGCTCACTCACTCGCTCACTCGCCCACTCGCTCGCTCACTCACTCGCTCATTCACTCACTCACTCGCCCGCCCGTTCGCTCAACCCCCTCGCTCGCTCGATCAGCTGCCCATTCGTTTGTTTGATCGCTCGCCCAATAACTCCTCGCCTCCTCACCCAACCTCTTGTCCATTCACTTGTTCGCTCACTCGCCCACTCAGCCGCTGACTCTTCCACTCGGCATACGAGGTAATGCATGTGAAATGGCTCTCGGGTGGCTAGTTTTTTTGCGAGGAATTTGCGTTTGTGCTCCTGTGTGGGTGTATGTTGGTGTGTGTGTGTGTACCTCCTGCCAGCGGGTGTTTGACACTTCACGTGGCCTCGGTGCACATATCCTGGCACAAGCGTCGTGGTGACGTCACCGCCACTTAGTGGCGAATGGCGGTTGTTGTTGTTGTATGTGTTTCTGTATGTCGTCACGAGTGTGTCTGTGCACGTGAGTGTGTCCGGGTTTCTTGGTGCACGTGTGTGGCGGTGTGTGCATGTATATGTGTTTGTGCAAGTGTGTCTGTGTATGCCTTGGCTCCATGTGTTTGTGTATGTATATAAGATAACAATGTATGTGTCTGTATGCGTGTGCTGTGTGTGTATCTCTGTGCGCGTGTGCCTGCGTGTAGGGTGCGGGCAAGCATCTGCAGGTGCTGCAGAAAGCGCTGAAGAACCCAATCGGTAATTTCGGAACGATCATGGGAGAAGTCGGCAAGAGGGCACGGAGGTGAACTCGCATGCACAAACATTTACGTATACGCCGACACACGAAGATCCCCTGCATAGCTATGACAGACTTGTGGGGCAAGTGCTGTTAGCGAGCACCTGTGAAGGCTGGCAGGACACACGAGGGGGCGATATTTACACATCACGCCATGTACTCATTTTAAGGCCGAGTCGACCAAGGGGAAGCCCAGGACCGGTTTATATAATCGTCACTGGTGTTTGCTGGGTTCGTAGTACAGCGCGTTAACCGCTACACTACCGCTCCCCATACACAGACATACAGACATATACACTTGCCCCAACATTGTCTGCATATGAACACACACTTGAAAACGCATACCATGTCCATGCGCACACACGTAGACCAACAAGGACGCTTCTCACCCCACGTGCACACCTGTAGTCGCAGAGAAAGTAAGTTACTTTAGTTCCTGCTGAACTGCATGCTGGGAGATGCTGAACTGCATGCTGGGATGTGTGCAGGTCTGTTGGACTTGGCAGTGGACTCACCCTCAAGGGCTCCGTGCATCCCAAACTGGAGAGCAGCGGAGAGCTGGTGAGGGGGACGGACGGAGGGAGGGAGGGAGGGAGGGGGGAGTCCGTTTGAACGCGTTCACTCCTTCGGCTGCCACTCTGTAACCAATCTCTTCCATCGCCACCACCGCTAGCCGTGACGTGGCCTGCTCAAGCCCACTCAATTTTCAAGGCGATGCCTTTCATCTGCGCCTGCTCTCCGAGCCACCAGTAATGTTCCTCATCGTCTCTGTGTGATGCGTTATATTTTGACCCACATTTTTAATTCGCGCTCACTTTGAATTTCCACGGACTCTAAGCCAGTTGCTTGCTACGTGTGCGAAATAATAATTTCTGTGTCATTGTCTCGTTTGCATCGTGTTTGTTCCGCTCGGTCGTACCCTCTTCTTTGCACCGCCCGTCTCGTTTTCGCTTTCATTATCGAGTTTAGTTTGTACCAGCGCATTTGTTTTGGCTGTGTTTGCTTAATTGCTGGACATCTGTGGGGAAAAAAGTATTCGTAGCTCATCGGAATTCCACCAGTCTAAGTAAAGATTCTGATTGTGCGTGTATATAATCTAGGATTGAAGTTTTCGTGACTGCAGGAATTACTATACTCATTGGTTCTTTCGGTAAAGTCTGTGTGTGTGTGTGTGTGCTCTGTGTGTTCCCTCGCTGTGTGGTTTACACCATGTTCACCTGAGGACGAGCGCTTGTGTTGCGTTCAAAACGTCGATCTATTTTAATTGTATTTTTATTTTATTTCTACATACGTGACTTTACCGAAAGAACCAATGAGTGTGTACGTGTATATGTTGAACTTCTTTCGCGCCACACGTCACCAACCGTGCTATTCGGAGGTGCGGGGGAAGGACAACAAACTAAACACAAACAGCAGTTCTAAATAAATGTATTCAATCTAGATTTCAATGTGCATAGCTCCAGTGGCTTCCTAGTATCGGAAGGACAGCCACAGAAGCGCACCTGAAAGTGCGTTATCCGGTGACCACCGTCTTGTGAGGATGAGCGGAGTTCGTGTGATGATGGTTTCTGCTCCTTGACGAGGTATTGAGGTTCACTCGTGGCGAGCACTTTGTGTGTGATGAGCGCGACCTTCTAACGTGTTCGTTCGGCAACCGGGAGCCATTTCAGCTCGGCGGGCACTGCAGGGACACGGTCGGATCTTGCGGTACCCGTCACGACATTACACGCGGCCGTGATTCTACAACAACGATTCGGACTTGGCTTGAGCCGCCGTAGACAGCGAAGTGACGCGGGTGCCACGCGGTGACACCGCTCTCTCGTCCGCGCTCAGATCGCCAAGGGCGTGGATCAGTTCGGGGCGTCCGTGGAGGGGCTGCTGCTCAAGCATGGCAAGAAGATCGTCGGTGAGTGGAGTGGAGTCGACGTGGAGGGGAGGGCGGAGGGGGAGTATCCATCCATGCTTGCCAGAATCTGAATGTTTATTTTTACTGGAGGAGGAATCCAATGAGCTGTAAAGATCTTTTTCACAGATGCCAGTAGGGGCGGGTCAGAACGCTACGACAAAAACATGATAGGAGTGCAAAGTAGAGGAAAGGTAAATAAATCGCTTGAAGAAAATCTACAAATAAAACGAATACATTGTTGCCTTACCAGTTAAAGCCCACTGAGCTATTAGCTTATTTTTCAGACGCGACCTGGCTATCACAAACGATACCTCAAAGAAGTGGCTATCAGAGATCCCACGTAGCCTTTCGACAGATTGTCGGGGGCATGTGCTGCAAGCGAAGCATCTATGAAGGCGGCCACATGACGTACAACGGGGCTGCTGTGGATAGCACTGCGCTCAGCTTGCCTTCGTCATGGGTAGTAGTAGCGTCGTAGTTGGCGCACTGCGCTACGAACCCAGAAACCTGAGTTTGATCCCTGATTCACGGGCAACATCGGTGACAAATATATGAACCAGTCCTGGACCTCCCCTAGGTCCACTCACCCTGTTGCGTGTTTGTAAACATCGGCACTGGGGAGACCAATGCGGCCCGACTTGGTACTGTCTGAGTCGTGGGTCGCCATGAACGTTGGCTATACGGGGGGCTACGTGAGGGTCTTCGTGTGGCCGCGGGTGTGCGTGCGTTGCACATGACGGCTGCTGGTCATGCGTGTGTGTGCGTGTGCGTGTGTATTGTGGGGAGCGGTAGTGTAGCGGATGGTACGCTGTGCTAAGAACCCGGCGACCCGGGTTTGATTCCTGTTCATGGTCAACACCAGTGATGATTATCTGAACCGGTCCTGGGCCTCCCCTAGGTCGACTCGGCCCCAAATGAGTACCTGGTGTTGCGGGGTGTAAACATCGCCACTGGGGAGACAAAGGCGGCCGGGCGTGGTGTTGGCCAGCCACTCCCTTGTGTGCCGTGCCGGCCTGCATCGGTGCTGCTTGCGAACAGTGCTTGCCCCAGCAGTCTGTTGAGGCTATCCGGGGGATCTTTGTCTTTGTGTGTGTATTTGGCCTCCCCTCGGTTGACTCAGCCTCTAATCAGTACCTGGTGCCACGTGTAAACATCAGCACTGGGGAGACTAAAGGCAGCCAGCCGGGGGTAGAGTTGGCCATGCCGGCTTTCACAAATGCTCGCTTAACAGCACTTTCCCCAGCAGGCTACGCGGGGGATCTTTGTCTATATTGTTGTTGTTGTTGTTGTGTGCGTGCACAGATGAGCAGTTCCTGCTGAACAGAGTGGCGGAGGCTGCCATTGACCTGTACGCCATGGTGGCCGTGGTGTCGCGGTGCGTGGGGTCACGGCGCGGGACGCACGCAGGGACACGCAGGGACACGCAGGGACACGCACGGACAGACGGGGACACGCACTGGGATACGGAGATCAGAGGTTGGGGGGGTTAATGACGACATTAACCCCCCCCCCCTCTGATCTTCACACTTGACAGGCTGACTGTGATGACATTACCTTCTATTTAAGACCGGAAACAGGAAGACCTCTTCACAATTCTGACAAATCGCCTGATGAAGCTGGTTGTCATCGCCAGTCAAACGTCACCGGTACTAACATTGTCAATGTTGTAAGTTGTAAATGTTTACTTTCCAACACACGACCGGTGTGCTGAATTAGTAAACTATTTTACATGACAAACTTTACTAATTGGTTGTGTCGGGTGGCAGTGGGTTAACGACACATTTACACTTACGTGATCTAACCCAAAAAACGTTACCATGAATAAGTTTGGTCGCGAAAGCCGACGTGTTAAACAGACACAAGGGGGATTCACATGGACACGCAAGGATGCACCTGTGGAGATGCCAGTACACATCGGGATGTATCTGGGGACACACGAGGATACACACAGGGTCCTACAGGATCGGTAACAGCGCTTGCCCCCAACAGTCGTGAGAGGCTACATGGGGGATCTTTGTCTGCGTGTGCGTAGGGCGTCACGGTCGCTGAGCCAAGGCACCCCCACGGCGGAGCACGAGCGGCTCATCTGCGAGACGTGGTGCCTCGAGGTGACGACCGCCACCGCCACCCTCCATCGCTCGCTCGCTCACTGCCGTCGGGGGCTGCTCGCAATCGCCCTCTCACCCAGCAACTAACGACACCGCAATTGGGCTATGGACGACCCGGCCATGCGTGTGTGGGGTTCGTTGTTCACCCAACTCCCCCCCCCCCCTCCTCCCGTCTCCGCCCCTCCGCTCCCTCCCCCCCTTAGGCGTCGGAGCGAGTTTCCCTGAACCTGCGCTCGCTCACCAACTCGACGGTTCTCCAGACGTTCAAGAACATGCGTGCCATCTCGGCGGCCACGGTGGACAACGACGGCGTGCTCGCCCCCAACCCGCTCGGCTTCTAGGTCCGGGACTCGTGCCGCCCGCCCCGTGGCAACGTCGCCCACCCGGCCAGCGCCCGCGTCTCTCTCTCTCTCTCTCGCTCCACTATGCATTTCTGACATTTGTAGATAGCCCACGCGAGACTCTAAATGCCCCGCTGGGTATTAACGGCGCCCACCATTTCGTAGGCCGTATGTCCACCGCCAGCCTGTGGTCGAATCGTAGCCGGTAGGCCACGGCCGTCTAGTTTAGAGCACGCTCGCTCCACGTAGGCCACGCTCGCTTGACTGCAAGGCCCTCTCTGGCAATAATTCACATCTAACCGGTTACGATAGGCACCACGAATGCCACGAGAACCACCGCCAAGTTCTCCTGCCAGCGGGCGTTCGACACTTCACGTGGCCTCAAGGTGCACATGGCCTGGCACAAGCGTCGTGGTGATGTCACCGCCACTTAGTGACGAATGGCGGTTGTTGTTGTGTGTCTGTGTGGGGCATAAACCAAAGTGCCCAGAGAAAACCCACTTGGTGCAGGAGAGGGGCGAGGGAATTCTCAGGTGTCTCCGCGCAGCCTTAGCAGTAACCTACTTCTTGTGTTGTCTCCCACAAGCGGGAGGCAGTGGGAGGGGGGGAGCGGGTCACGCGCACGTGTGCGTGTGACATTTCTACACTCTGTTGTAGTACAGTACACTCGTCGAATATCAATTGTATTGATCCGTATTAAAAAAAAAAGTCTGAATTCACTTAATTTCAATAAAACAAACATACTCGACGCTTGTGCCTGTGTGACCTTTCATCGCAAGCCACCATGAGCTTTCCACTGCTGCATCATCAGGGCCTCACGATGCACCAAAGCCACCCACGAGCGGATTTCGCCACTCCATCTCCACGGTTGGAACGGACAAAATTAATCGGACATTCATCGGACGTGTTCGCGCCCTTTGACCGCCGCTGGCCGCCTCCGTGAATCTTCACCCCACGCCACCGTTCATCGCAGCCCGTGACGTGTCCCGGGGCAAGGCCACTTCTTCTTAAGTCTTCTTGGTTCTTTCAGTAAAGTCACGTAGAAGGGAAGTAATAAAATAATAAAAATAAAACATAATATGTTTTATTTTTATTATTTTATGACTTATAATATGTTTTATTATTTCCCTTCTACGTGACTTTACCGAAAGAACCAAGAAGATGAATCCCTGCAGTCACGAAAGCTTTAAATCGAAATTCTTAACAGTCGTCACAATCTGGTCATCCTCTCAGTAGCTGCAGCAGCAGCCGAAGGCTTTTCGCTCGCCATCACATGAAGAGGAGGGTGGTCACCGTGCCGCGCGGTGCTTTCAGATGCGCTTCTGCGGCCGTCTGGAACGCCGCTCTTCTGATATTAGGAAGCCACTGGAGCGATGCACTTTTAAGCCCTCTAGATCGACTCGTTTCTTTAAAACTTCTTGTTGCATTTAGTGTATCCTTCCCCGCGCACCTCCAATTATAGCACGGTTGGCTACGTACGGTGCGAAAGAAGTTCAAGGTACATACGTGACGTTTCCAATGTGCACGCTGTCCCACCCGCGCGTTCCTCTTTGCTGCCCTCGGCATCGTAATTCCTGGCAGTGCGTCTCTCCTCCGCCGCGCTCCGATGCGTTGCCTCTCAGCTCCCCGCGTGCGCCCTCGAGCGCTGCGACGATTGGCGTGACGATTCAGCCCGGCGTGGCAATCGGCTGGTCCGCCCCCACGCCTGCGGTGCATCATCATCACCAGCAGTGGCACACGCGTGGAAATATCTCTGGGACCCTTCATGGCCAGCGCTGGCAAGACGATGAAACGAGAAAGGGCTTTATTTACGCTTTCTGGCGTTCCGATGCTCAAACGCCAAACGGCTTTGGTGGTGAGGCCGCGTCGACCTCACGGAGACCCCAGGGCCACGTGCTGACACCACGTGGCGCTGACGTCTCCGTGTGCTTAGCCCAGTGAGCAAACCACTGCACCATCATCACCACCATCAACATCATCACTGCACCATCATCATTGCACCATCATCACCACCATCACTGCACCACCATCATCATCACCATCACCACCACCACCACCATCATCATCATCACCACCAACATCACCACCACCATCATCACCATCACCACCAACATCATCATCACCACCACCACCATCATCACCATCAACATCACTGCACCACCACCATCACCACCACCATGACGTCACCGTCTCTCTATTAAGACGCATCTCCCCCCTCCGCAGCTGCGCCCCGCGACGCTTCTCCGAGTCACCGCGCCGGGGGCACAACGCCCCCTCCCTCCCCCCTCCTCCCTCCCCCCCACCCAACAAAGACAAAGATCCCCCGTGTAGCCTTCACAGACTATTGGGGAAAGTGCTGTTAGCGAGCAGCACCTATGAAGGCCGGCAACGGCACACGATGAGGGGGTGGGTAGACAGCACCACGCCCGGCCGCCTTTGTCTCCCCGGTGGCGATGTTTACTGCACACCGCACCAGGTACTCATGAGGGCGGAGTCGACCTAGGGGAGGCCCAGGACCGGTTCAGCTGCCGCTCATTTACTCCGGTTTTGGTGGCATCGCGGCACCACCGCTCCATCACCACCACCGCCGCGTCCGCATTAACAATAATAATTACCATCACATTAACAATAATAATGATTACTATCGCATTATCAATAATAATGATTACCATGGCATTATCAATAATAATAATTACCATGGCACTATTATTAATAATAATGATTACCATGGCATTATTAATCATCATAATTACCATGGCATTATTAATAATATGAATTACCATGGCATTATTATTAATTACCATGGCAGTATTAATAATTACCATGGCATTAATAATATGAATTACCACGGCATTATTAATAATAATTACCATGGTATTATTAATAATTACCATGGCATTAATAATATGAATTACCATGGCATTTTTAATAAAAATAATTACCATCACATTCACAATAATAATAATTACCATTGCATTAATAATAATAATTACCATGGCATCATTATTAACAATGATAATTACCATGGTGGTGTTTGTGTTCGGGTGGTGGCCGCAGGAGTGGGATTTCGTGCCCAGACGTCCCGGGTGCCCGTGTTGAACTCCACCGCGGGAGACTGCGCGGCTCGGCGCCTCTGCCGGGTCCCGCAGAGACGCCGGCCGAGGCGTCTGCCCCGCGGGTTTGTTCCTAAACTCGGCGGTTCACTGCAGTGCCGCCGTGTGGTTTAGTCACAATTGCGGTGGCAGTTTGCGCGCTTTGGTAGACGCGTTGCTGCTGACGATGATGACCATCAGCATCACATCCCTGCGAGTGTCCATCATCTACTGAGAACGAAGTTACGATTCGCCGAAGCCTTTGAATGAAAGAGTTTGGTTCGCACGATAAAGCCTAGATACATATACACACAGTACACACACACACTGTGGGATACACAGTACACACACACACACAGCACACACTGTGGGATACACAGTACACACAGCACACACACACTGTGGGACACACAGTACACACAGTACACACAGCACACACACACTGTGGGACACACAGTACACACAGTACACACAGTACACACTGTGGGATACACAGTACACACAGTACACACTGTGGGATACACAGCACACACACACTGTGGGATACACAGTACACACAGTACACACAGTACACACTGTGGGATACACAGTACACACAGTACACACAGTATACACTGTGGGATACACAGTACACACACACTGTGGGATACACAGTACACACACACTGTGGGATACACGGTCCTGTGTTGTATGTGCAATTACCATGGCCGCGAGGTTGAAATCGCGATCGTTGAAATTTGTGGAGCTCCGCGAGACGAAGCCACTGCTGGTGGAGCAGGAGGAGGTGGACGAGGTGGACGAGGAGGTGGACGAGGGTTGGGAGGAGGTTGAGGAGCAAGCGGTGGGGGGGAGGGGAGGTCCGGGCCGTGGTTGTGGAAGCTGCTGCTGGGGCCGCAAAGACGCGGGGACACGGAGACGAGGGACGGGAGGTCGAGAGGAGTCGATACGAGGCGGTAAGGGCCACCACCATCATCACCATCACCATCAACACCATCATCACTATCACCACTACCATCATCACCATCATCACGACTACTACTACCACCATCGTCACCACTACCACCATCATCATTACCACTACCACCATCATCACCACCATCATCACCACTACCAGCACCATCACACTACCACCACCATCATCATCACTACCACCTCCACCATCAACACCACCATCAACATCACCACCATCAACATCACCACCATCAACACCACCATCATCACCACTACCACCATCATCAACACCACCGTCAATACCACCATCATCATTACTTCACCATCACCTCCAACTCGGCACCCTTCGAGAGCCTCACTATTACCCATACCTCCGAATGCAGGAGAGTTCACCCCCTAATTCAAGACAGTGGGACCCCCTGGTGCAGTGACGGTGACCCCTGGTGCAGTGACGGTGACCCCTGGTGCAGTGACGGTGACCCCTGGTGCAGTGACTGTGACCCCTGGTGCAGTGACGGTGACGCCTGGTGCAGTGGCGGTGACCCCTGGTGCAGTGACGGTGACCCCTGGTGCAGTGACGGTGACCCCTGGTGCAGTGACTGTGACCCCTGGTGCAGGACACGGGACAACGTTTCCCGGAGCGGGGATCATCCTGGCGCTGGTCTCCTCCCTCGCCGTGACCGTCAACTCGCTGTTGGTGAAGAAAATCGATTCCGTGGCTCCGTTGGAAATCGCCTTCATCAGATTCTTCTTCCAGGCCGCTTTTATCCTGCCCCTGCTCATCCACTACAGGCGAGGGGGGCGAGGGGGGCACGAGCCAGATCGATTCCGCGAAATCGATTTGGTTTATATATTGAACATTTGGAGTGTGCATGTTTCTCTCCACGTGGTCGCGTGGATTTCGACTTTTGGCTGCTACAACTGTCGACGTGACGAGAAGCCACTTCGTTGAGAGCGATCATTTGAGATCGCTCAAGGAGGCCTTACCTGGTGACATAAACAAAAACACATCTCGGGATTTTTACTGGTAGGAACCTCCTCCTGGTTACACCAGCCCACAGGGGGTTATTGTGTCCGTCGTGCAGGGAGGGGCTGGGTGGGGAGGGGAGGGAGGGGCTGGGTGGGGAGTGGGAGGGGTGGGGCTGGGTGGGGAGGGGCTGGGTGGGGAGGGGCTGGTCACCCCGTGGTGCCCTTATAAAACTCAACGTTTAACCTACTCACGCCGGCTTGTGCCCGCCCTCACAGTCGGGCATATTTGCGGAACACACCACGCCGCCGTTGACCCTGGCCATTGACCGAGCAACCCAACGTTCTCACCAGCTCCCTCCGCAGGAATGTGTTTTTGCCAGTAAAAAAAGTGTAAAAAAATGTTTCCCCATAGAATGCGGGCCCCCATCCCAAACCTCATCAGTAACCCCCCCCCTCCCTCCCACCCCACAGAGAGCCGCTGCTGCTGCTGCCACCTCCCAGCGGCAAGCGGCTGTCCACGTGGCTGCTGCTGCTGCTGCGTGGACTGCTGGGCGCGGCGGGGAACATCTGCGTGGTGGTCGCCGTGCGCGCCCTCCCGCTGAGCGACGCCACGGTCATCACCTTCAGCAGGGCCGCGCTCACCGGCGGGATCGCCAGAGGGGTGCTGGGGGAGCCGTGCAGCGCCTGGGATGCTCCGCTCGGCGCGCTCGCCTTCGCCGGGGTCACGCTGGCGGCGAGGCCAGCCGTGATCTTCGGCAGCGACGACGATGGCGGTGATGATTGCAGGGGCGGTGATGATGAGAGTGGTCCTTCTCACTTGATACAGCTAGCGTGTTCTTAGGTTTTTTCGGTAAAGTCACGTAGGTAAAACATTAAAATTAATAAAAGTAAAATAAAATAAAAATCACGACGTTTCGGAGGCAACACAAGCCTCCGTCTTCAGCAAGCGTGCTGTGACGGTTCCACCTGAAGACGGAAGCTTGTGTTGCCTCCGAAACGTCGTGATTTTTATTTTACTTTTATTAATTTTATTTTTGTACCCACGTGACTTTACCGAAAAAACCTAAGAGTATGAATCCTTGCAGTCACGAAAGCTTCAAATCTAGAATGAGAGCGGTGGCCAAGGCGGAGTTTGACTTCGCTTTAGGAATCGAGGGTGCGTGTCATTAATTTGTGATCTTAATTGTAAACTACTGAAAACAAAGTCATAAAGGTGCCCAGTTTGGGAGGGCGTTGTCTGTGCACTCCCCCCCCAAACTTCACCCATGGGTGAAGCAGATGGTGGTGTTAGTCCTGTAGCTGTTATAATTGTGATGGTCACGGATCAAGGGGCTCGGCAAACCGGTGGCTCTTGAAATATCGAGTCTCTTACGGAATTCGAAAAAAACCCAAATGTCTCTTCTTGATATTTTGGTTGCAGACCCCTGACCATGATGTTGCTACTGCTGCTGATGATGTTGATGATGCTGAGAATGAGAAAGGCTATTTTAATGATCACCATGTCTTTACCAAGGCCCATGCAGTTTCCGATTAAGAAAACATTTTGTCCGCGACTCCAGCAAAGTCCAAATAACACGCCCAACAGTAGCAACCAAGGCAGCAGATTCGCACCGCTGTGACGATTGGAATGGTGGTGGTGACAGAGGCTACAGTTGGGTTTGGTAGAGGATGATGGCCTATTTCAGCAGTTGTTTTCTTGCTGTGGTTGTCCCACCTGATGACGATTGCTTGTGTTGCAATCGAAACGTCGCGTTCTATTATTTTGTTACCGAAAGAACCAGAGTATGATGATGGCATTGTTGGTGATTGTGGCGGCTATGATTGCAATTCTTCGTAAATTCGCGCATTCCTTTCGTCTTTTTTCATTCATTCCCACGTCCTGACCACCGTCTTCCCATCCCCTCCTCTGCCCCCCCCCACCCCGCGTCACCCCGCAGACGGCCCCGCGGCGACCGTGCGCCTGCTCGGCTCCCTGGCCGCCCTCTTCAGCGCGCTCTGCTCGGCGGGAGCCTTCGTGTGCCTGCGTCTCCTGGGCGACTCGGCGAGCCTCCTCGCCTCCACCTGGGCCATCGCCCTCGCGGGCACGGCGCAGTCCCTGCTGCTGCTGCTGCTGCTGCCGCCGCCGGCGCGGCCCTCCCTGCCGTGCCCGCTGCCCTGCGACCCTCCGTGGGCCCGCGCCGCCCTCGTCCTCACGGGGCCCGTGGCCGCCCTGGGGCAGCTGTCGCTGGCGCGGGCCCTGCAGCTGGAGGGCGCCGGACTGGTGGCGGCGATCCGCACCTGCGACGTCCTCCTGGCCACGGTGGCCCAGGCGGCGATGTTGGACGAGGGGCTCCCGGGGCCCCTGAGCGTCGTGGGCGCGGCGTGCGTGGCCCTGAGCGCGGCGGGGGCCGCCCTGGTGAAGAAGAGGCAGGGGCCCCGGGAGGCCGAGCGAAGGTCCGCGGGGCCCGAGGGATCGGAGTCGGATCGGGAGCGGCTTTTGACGGCGTCTTAGAGCACGTGGGGCTCTCGGCAGACTCGCCCTCGTCACGACCGCCAGCAGCCTCTCTGTGAGAAGCGGGAGGCACCAACCTCAAGCTCGGCCACCACCACCGTCGCCGCAAGTTGACATTGCACTCAGACCGCCCTGCTCAGTGTCCTATTCCGAGCTGCTGTTGCTGCTGCTCGCGCTAAACACACAAATGAGTTGAACGTAGAAATCACTTCGAACGGAATATCGACGCAGTGCAAGCAAATGCCAACGACGATGCTCTTAGCGGCTTGTGGTCATCGTCGGTGCTCCTCTAGCGCGGTGTCGCGCTGCCTCCGCATTCCCTTCACCAGAGCCCCCCCCCCCCACCTCGACCCCAATGTGCAGTCTGCTCAGGTTGTGAAGAAGCGTCTTGAGATCCGGTCGCAGCGAGGCGCCAAGCCGCGGGTCACCAGACGTCGGCCGACCGAGAGCCGCAAGACGCCGAGGGGGTCAATGTGGGGGGGGGGGGGTGACGCGAATTTAGAAATCCGCAGGAGCACCGCGGGAATTCCCCTCGCCTGGCTCCGCGAATGTCCTGGGGCCACGAACCGCTTCCGCAGATTTTATTTCCCCCCCCGCCCCCTCCGCCGTTTTAAATAAAGTTTCATTGAAAAGTTGCAAGTGAGCTTCGCCTCGATGGATGGTTTGGCCCGCCCACCCTTCTTCTGCAGGCTACGTTGAGTTAAAATTGTAATTGATGTGAAGCTGGAGGCAAACAGAACGGCAGACACAGAACGGAGACCGGTCGCGCGAGACAAGACGGCGGCAAGGAGGACGGTACGCGAGAGAAAGGACGCATCAACTCGTCACCCGTGCTCTCTCCGCTGCTGGATGAAGGTCGACCCCAAGTGGTTTGGCGATTCAACCTCCCGTCCCGTTCCCGAGCCGTCCGTGCCATCGGACTCCCCCTGCCACTGTTGACGTCCAGACTCAAAACCTCCCAATTGATTTGTTCCCGTGACCCATCCAACACCGCCTCTTACTCCGACACGCACGTCCCTGCCCCAGCATCTCCAGGTGCAGTCACAGTTGCAGTGACCACATTGTTACTCAAAACTGGGGGCTTTTCCTTCGCACGGCAAGCTCCCGAAGCACCTGGGGAAAGCCACGCGGCACACGAGGCGATCCCAATTCACACGCGCGCGACCCCGACCTACTTGCTGTGCTGTATACTACCAGTCACGTGTCACACACACACGCTGCCCGTAGCACACACAACACACACACACGGGGGTGGTGACGAGGCCGAAAGCAGTGCGTGGGTTTTATTTATTTATTTATTGTGTCCCGTTTCAAACCTACCCCTCTCCACGGGGGGCCAAAGGTCATTATTGCGAGACAAGTGCGACACGCACACAGGGGTTAGGGGGGGGTGGGTCAGGGGTTAGGGGTCGGGTAAATATACACGGGAAGAGTGGGACGGGAGGGCAAGAGCCAGCGAGTCGGGGGGGTCGGAGTTAGACTCCAGGTAAACAGGCGGACTGGGTGGGGGTCGTGGGTAGAGGAAGGGGGGGGGTCAGAGGTGGTTGGCGCGTTCAGGGGAAAATCGATGGCAGTGGGAGAGGAGGGAGATGATGGCTCGCAGAAGTTGGGGCGGGGAGGGGGGTGAGAGGGAGGGGGAAGGGGGGGTTGGAGGGAGGGTCAGGGGAGGGATAAATCTGGGACAAAAATACTTAATAACCAATCAAAATGTAAGCGAAAAAACGTGGAAACAGTTACACAACAAAACGAAACATCTGGGATCCCATTAGCTTCAACCCCAGCCTCGGGTCGGCGGCCACACCGCACCTGCGCGGCAAAACAGCCGACGACGGGGTGCGCGCGTTGCTGTGAAAGAGCGCGTGTCAAGAGCGTGCGAGAGCGTGTCAGTGCGTGCGTGCGTGCGAGCGCGTGTATGCGAGCGTGTGCCAGTGTGTGTGTGCGCGTGCTCGTGTGTGTGTGCGCGAGCGTGTGTCAGGGTGTGTGTAGGCGTGGTGCGTGCCTGCCTGCTGTGCAAAAACTGCAGAGGCGATATTGGCTGGGCACTGACCCAGGCTTGTGGAGGAGGAGGGAGGAGAAAGGGGAGATGGGGGGGGGGGAGTTTTCACCACCCGGCAGCGCCAAATGAAAAGTGAGGAAAAAGCGGTGTGGGTAAAGCGGGTTTGAGAAAGGGGGGGGGGGGGAGGCCACCAACTGGAGGCCGCAATAATCGCCGAGCCGCGCCTCTCATCGGCGTCGGCAGCTGCTGGGAGAAACCGAGAAATAAAACAGAGAAACGAACTTCGACGGCAACAGCCATGAGAGAGAGACGGCGCGCGGCCTCCACCTGCCTCCTGCCGCGTCGTGGCCCCGTCAAGCAGAGGGAGGCTTCGGGCGTGCGGTGACAGGCGGGGGTAGGTAGGTGGGCGGGTGGAGGAGGAGGAGGGATGGGGGCGAGCACGCTGCCTCCGCCCTATCCGAGCGGAGCGCGGGTTTCCGCTGGCGGGTGCGGGGGACGTGGGTGGTGGGAGAGACAGCGGTGCTAGTCACCGTGCGTGCGTACGCATCGGTTCGTGCGCGGGTCTGCGTGCGGAGTAATGCGCGAGCGTGGTTGGGATCGGTTGGTGGTTGTTGTTGATGGTGGCGTTGTTGTTGATGGTGGCGTTGTTGTTGATGGTGGCGTTGCGAGAGAAAATGGGGGCAAGCAGCAGCAGCGTTGTCGTCGTCAGGGGGAAAGGGGGGGGGCGGCAGCAGCAGCGGCGGCGGCGGCGACGGTGCCTAGGAGAGGTGGAAGGAGCGCTGGCCCTCGCGCGCCGCAGTCAGCAGCCTCTCCCGCATGAGCGAGCACGTGGAGTAGTCGGGGAGCTTCAGGTAGTTGACGCACGTCATGACGGACGGCAGGAAGCCGTCCGGGTCCTCCGCCGCCTCCAGCGTCTTGCGCACGATCGTCAGCGGCGGGTTCAGGCTCCGGAAGCCTGCGGGGGTTGGCAGTGTGTTAGTGTCGGTACGTTGTGCGAGTGTGTACCACTGTATAATGCGTCGAGTGTGTGTGTGTGTGCGTGCACACGTGGGTGTATGCACGCGTACGTATTTGTGCGTATAAACGATGGTGGGCACGGTATGCACCGAGTGTGGGTTTGTGTCTTTGTTCGTGTGCACAAGTGTGTGTACTTGTATATGTGCAGCGGTAGTGCAGCTGTTAGCGTGCTGCGCTACGAACCCGGCGACCCGAGTTCGATTCCTGCTCAACGGCCGACACCAGTGATAATTATCTGAACTCGTCATGGATCTCCCCTAGCTCGGCTCAACCTCAAACAAGTACCTGGTGCAGTGTGTAAATAAATATAGGTGTTAGTCCATGGCAGTACGTGTGCGTGCGTACCTCCGACGGGCAGGCGGGGAGACCCCGTCACAAACTGCAGGAACAGCCTCTGTTGCTCCGAGTCGAAGGAACTTAAAATCTCAAACAAAAACTTAACCGCTCGGCTGCACGTGAGTGTGTGTGTGCGCAAGGGGAGGGTTTGGGGAAAAAAACACAACGAGGTGATTAAACAAAAGAATGCACGGTGCTCACACGCGCAGTAACCAGTCGTTACGCAAGAGATCACGGTGGAACCGAGCGAGCTTTAATGCGACGGTAATACGGTGCGGGCCGTCACCTGTCGTGGGTGTATCCGTGGTCTGGCCGGCAGCATTCCATCAATGACTTCACATCCCAGATCTCCGCCTTGCTACCGCAGAACAGCTGGTCCAGCTGCGTTCACACGGTCGCCACAGAGACGCAAACACAGACACACGGTCGCCACGAAAAACACACGGACAGGTTTACCACAGAGACCGGAGGTCACACACACACACGCACACGGTCGCCACGGAGACCACACACACACACGGTCGCCACGGAGACCACACACACACGGTCGCCACGGAGACCACACACATGGTCACCAGGGTAACCGCAAAAGGAGCTCACACGGAGAACGACAGCAACCGCACAATGATGTATACACATGCGCGCATGTATTAGTGCGTGTATGTTCGTATGTATACACATGCACATGTGTAAAGACGTGGTGTGTGTGGGTGTGTGCGCCACCTCCTCCGGGTAGAAGTAGTGGAGGTGGTGCAGGGGAAACACGGACTCAAAGCCTTCCCTGAAGGCCTCAAACTGCCGGCTCACGCCCTCCACCAGCGTCCAGTGCACCACCAACTGCAGGGGGGGCAGGGACAGGGCGGGGGGGGGGCATTGACAGGGGTAGAGGAATAGTGTACAGATAGGGTCAATATTATGGCAAGGTAAACATAGTGACCGATTCAATAACAAGGTTAGGAGTAATAGGGGATAGGGGGTTAGGAATACCGGGAGTGTGAGGTTGTTTGAGACGGTGTTCGTGATTCGAGCAATGGTTGCGACTTTAACGGTGGTTGTGGTGGCGATTGCAAAAGCGATGGAAATAAATGTGGTGCTGTCGATGATTGTGCAACCAAGTGGTGGCCGTGCGCCAGACTGCAGTTGCGACTGCTGCTGCAGTTGCTCTGTAGTCAACACAGTTGGCCACGTGCGGTGCGCGAAAGAAGTTCAACATACATACATAGTTGCCATGAACACGTATGTGTATATGTTGAACTTCTTTCACGCCGGAAGTAGCCAACCGTGCGAATTGGAGGTGCGGGAAACACTGCTGCAATGCCATAGCTTCGGTTGCCGTGACTGTCGTTGCCATGGCCGCGGTTGCCGTGGCCGCGGTTGCCATTACCTGTAGGTACTGCTGCAAGTTGTGGATGGTGACGGGGACGTCCTTGCCCCCGCGCCGCAGCTCAATATGCGGGAACCCGGGCAGCGTGAAGTCCAGACTCAGGTCCTCGATGGAGCAGCCGCTCATGGTGAGCGCCTCCAGCGCCGACTGCAGCGACTCGCGCGTCTGCCCACACCGCAAGCAACCACCGGACGTCAACAACGGTCCGAAGCATTCACCGACAACGACCGTCGCAGGTCACGCACGTTTAACGTGGCTGTCGTGGGGACTGGAGTGCCGGTGTCTGTGTGTGTGTGTGTACACGTTCGGAGGTGCTGCTCGCTAACAGCACTTGCCCCAGCAGTCTTAAGGCTATACGGGGGATCCTTGTCTTTGTGTACACGTTGCCACAGTAGAGAGCTCAGGTGGTGCATCTGGCAGTCATCTCAGTCGGTAAACCAATGGCACCTGGGGGGTCTGTGCCGTGATCTCCTGCCAGAAGAGAGCCTTCCACACTTCGAGAGGCGTCAAAAGTGCAACTATGCCTGGTACAAGCGTGTGGTGACGTCACCGCCACTTCGCGGCGAGTGCCAGCTGTTATGCAGATATCATCTATATTGAAAGAGCACCTTCAATCAAGGCGCTCTATACATGGTAACAAATATAATTATTTAGATGGGAGTGTAAGAGCCGAGGAATGAGTGGCCGTAACAGAGGGCGCATGATGGGGGTCACACGTATGCAGTAGGTATGTTGAACTTCCTTCAAAGCTTATGTAGCCAACTGTGCTAAGCGGAGGTACGACAGGGCTACGGGGGAGGAACGGCACGGAGTGGAGGGGGCGAGGGGAGGGAAGCGAATGGGCAATGGAGAAGAGGTGCGCATTAAGAGAGGAACGGAAGGAGGTTAAGGAGGGGAACTGCTTAATGTCGAGGTGAAGTTGATTCCAGTGGTGGGGGGGGGGGTGCAGGGAGGGAGAGGGATCGCACCTGCGTGCGATCCTGCTCCAGCTTCTGCTTCTCCCAGAGCACGGAGCGCAGCTGCAGCACGGAGCGGTGCACCACGGGGTCGATGTGCACCAGGTCGCCCTCGGTGAGCGAGCCCTCGCCGCCCAGCATCCACTTGCAGAAGGGCAGGCTCAGCGGCAGGTCCAGCTGCACGCAAACCAAGCACACACACACACACCACGCACCACGCACACACGCACGCACACACACACACCACACGCACCACACGCACCACACGCACCACACGCACCACACGCACCACACGCACACACGACGCGCATGCCACAGAGACCAGACATGCACACCACGCACACACCACACGCCACACACGCACCACACGCACCACACGCACACACGACGCGCATGCCACAGAGACCAGACATGCACACCACGCACACACCACACGCCACACACACAGGTGTGCGGAGAAAGCGAAAGAGGCAGTCGGTCACAACTTGAGTTTGGACTTGGGATGGGGGGCAGCGAGTCAACAGCACGGACGGTTGGG
Organism: Lampetra planeri; assembly: GCF_965212315.1. Classification (NCBI taxonomy): domain Eukaryota; kingdom Metazoa; phylum Chordata; class Hyperoartia; order Petromyzontiformes; family Petromyzontidae; genus Lampetra; species Lampetra planeri. Next base: position 1,785,143 of record NC_136133.1, on the reverse strand, counting down.
GGAAGGGAGTCTGCGAGGGCGGCACGGGAGGAACGGCGCCCTCCCACCGAGCGGCGGTCGCGCGCGGCTCGCCCCTCACCATGCGCGAGTCCATCAGGGCCTTGGCCATGAAGCGGCCGAGGAAGCGGAACTTGATCTTGAGTCGCGTCAGCACCGTCGCCTTCGTGTTTCTCCCCAGTGGCGCCGGGAAGAAGCCCTGGGCGCTGTGCACGTAGCGCACGCCCTCCGACGCGCCTACACGAGCAGGCGCGCGCACACGGGCAAGGCACGCACAAAACACACGCAGCACGCACACGCAGCGCACGCACACGCACGGGCACACGCAGCGCACACAGATGTGGGCACGCTGGTCAGGAATGGGGCTATTTTTAGGTTAGAGTTTGTGTTCGGGTTCAGTGCTAATACTGACCTTGAGTTAGTATTAGGGCTCGTGTTAGGGTTGCAGTGTTCGTTATAGTTAGGGATAATGTGCATTGCGGGTTAGTATTAGGCCTATGGTGCCCTAACGGTTCAGTGGTGAGCGAAATCTGCACTGGGCTTCACCGTGACTCCCCTCCCTGCTGCCCCCCCCACTCACCCTTGGGGCTGGTGATGGTGAGCTCGTCTCCACGCCACATGCCCAGGTCGGCGCGCTGCAGCTCCTGCGACACGAGTGCGTAGAACTCCAGCGTCGGGCCCAGCCCCGTGCCCACCTGCACGCAGCGCCATGCACACCCACAGGGGCGGCCCCACAACCGTCACATCCCCTCCTGCGACATCACTTCCCGTCGCCTCGTGGGACAGCCTCCTGTTGCCACGTGTGACATCACTTCCTGTTGCCTCGTGGGACAGCCTCCTGTTGGCACGTGTGACATCACTTCCTGTTGCCTCGTGGGACAGCCTCCTGTCGCCACGTGTGACATCACTTCCTGTTGCCTCGTGGGACAGCCTCCTGTTGCCACGTGTGACATCACTTCTTATCTGGATGATTTAACATTATTCCGCTTTTGCGCCATTGCCTCTGTTAAATTCCACGTTTATGATCCATGTCAGAGCATAACCCCGATCCTAACCATAACCTGACCCGGCATCCGTGAACCTGTGTTTCCCACCGTGGTAACGTGGATTTTTTCTCCTGGTCCTCCGGTATTTCCCTCCACATTTAAAATAAACATGCATTGAGATTATTTAGATTTTGCTGCAATAAATGTCCACGTGATAAGCCACTTTGCTGAGCTATCATTTGTGGCCAAATCGCTTCTGAAAAACAAGTTAATACCTCAGTGGTGACGATTGCTTGTGTTGCGATTTAAACATCGTAGTTTTTTGTAAGAAAAAGTTGTTTTTTGTTTCTACGTGACTTTACCGAAAGACCCAAAGAATACCTCAGTGGGCTTTACCTGGTAAGAAAAAAAATCTATGCAGTTTTTTTTTATTGAATTGTTTACCCTTGCTATGCTTTGCACTCCTATCGTGTTTTTGTATTGTTTGTTGTTGTAACATTCTTACGCGCCCCTACTGGACATTTGTGAAATAGAGCTTGATTATCGCTCATCGGATTCCTCCAGCATGAAAACTCCGATTCCGATTCTGATCCCAGCTGGACCCCAACCCGGGTCGTCGTGTCCCTCACCTCGTTGTCGTACTGAATCTCGAGCATGGCTCGTGAGCTGCCCAGCTCCGACATGACGCTCTCCGCCTGCTTCAGGAGGTCCTCCCTGTTCACCGTGCGCTGCACACACACACACAGAACATAAACACGGAGAACATGAACACAGAGAACATGAACACAGAGAACATGAACACAGAGAACATGAACACAGAGAAGATGAACACAGAGAACATGAACACAGAGAACATAAACACATGCAAATAGAATTGTGCGCACACACACACACACAAAGATCCCCCGTATAGCCTGAACAGACTGTTGGGGCAAATGCTGTTAGCGAGCACCTATGAAGGCTGGCACGGTACACGAGGGGGTGGGTGGCCAGCACCACGCCCGACCGCCTTTGTCTCCTCAGTGGCGATGTTTACACACCGCACCAGGTACTCATTTGAGGCTGAGTCGACCTAGGGAAGGCCCAGGAGCAGTTCATCAGTGTTGGCCGTGAGCTGAAATGGAACCCGAGTTGCCAGGTTCATAGCGCAGTGCGCCAACTACCACACTACCGCTCCCCACACAAACACCGAAACACACAGAGAACATAAACACACGCAAAGAGAATTGTACACACACACCCAAACATACATATACAGAAGTGCACATACACACATACACCTAAACATACATATACAGAAGTGCACATACACACATACACCTAAACATACATATACAGAAGTGCACATACACACATACACACACCTAAACATACATATACAGAAGTGCACACACACACACCTAAACATACATAGACAGAAGTGCACATACACACACCTAAACATACATATACAGAAGTGCACATACACACATACACACACCTAAACATACATATACAGAAGTGCACACACACACACCTAAACATACATATACAGATGTGCACACACACACCTAAACATACATATACAGAAGTGCACACACACACCTAAACATACATATACAGATGTGCACACACAAACACAGAGGAACACAAACGTGCACAGTACACGCACAGATCAAGGACCAAAACCTGAGGCCTCGGGACCGCTGGCTCAATGTCTTCGACCCGGCCATTACGAACCCACAGGGAGACATCATGAGCCCCAGGGCTTCAACCCAGGATCTCCGTGTCACTGACAAGGCCATCATGAACCACCCAAGAGAGCGAGAGAGAGCCTCAGATCATGGGGACATTGAATCCTGAACTCCCTAACGGTGGCCTCATCCATGATCCCCCCCCACCCACTATACCCTGAGACGGAGATCGAGAGGGAGAGACATCCATTGTTATCATCAGGGTGGAGGGTGGGAGATGGCGGGCGGAGGGTGGTGGGTGGGTGGTGGAGGGTGGGGGATGGAGGGTGGACGGTGGAGGGTGGAGGGTGGGGGATGGAGGGTGGACGGTGGAGGGTGGAGGGTGGTGGGTGGTGGGTGGTGGGTGGGTGGTGGAGGGTGGGGGATGGAGGGTGGGGGATGGCGGGTGGAGGGTGGAGGGTGGGAGATGGCGGGCGGAGGGTGGTGGGTGGGTGATGGAGGGTGGGTGATGGAGGGTGGGTGATGGAGGGTGGGGGATGGAGGGTGGGGGATGGAGGGTGGGTGGTGGAGGGTGGGGGATGGAGGGTGGGTGGTGGAGGGTGGCGGCACCTTCTTGCGGTCGAGGCGTGGTGCCACGCGGCTGTCTTGCGCGTCGGCCTGGCTGATGTCGGGGTTGGTGTCGAGCAGGCGCTGCATGGCGCGGTCGCGGTCAAACGCCGTCACGTAGAGCAGCAGCTGGCGCGTATCAAACGGGAACAGGAACGGGCTGCGTGCGCGCGCGTGTGTGTGTGCGTTCGTGTAACCGCGTGCGTGGGTGTGTGGACGAGTGTGTGCACGGATGCGCATGCGTGGGTGTGTATGCGTGCAATGGTGAGCGTGCGTGTGTGATTGTGAGCGTGGGTGTGTGTGTATGTGTGTGCGTGCAGACACACGGGACGAGACATTACTATTAAACTCTACGATGACATCCTCCATTTACCACCAAGTGACAGCGCTTGTGCCAGACAAGGTTCACCACACACACACACACACCCTCCCTGACACACGCCCTCCCTGACACACACCCCCTCCCTGACACACGCAAACTCATGGCCACATCTCCCACCCCAAACACAACAAATATCACACCACACACCCCGCCACCCCGCCACACACCCCCCCAGATCTCTCTTGAAAATTAAATTAAATCTTTGACCTCTTGAGTTCTCACCGATTAGCGAAATAAAACTTGAAACCCCCACCCAGGTACAACACCGGATTACACGCACCCCACTCTCACCCACGCGCCCCCCCATCCCACCCCGTGCCGTACCAGGTCTTTCCGAGCTCCGTGAGCCAGGCAGGGATGTTGCCGGTCATGATGACGAGCGGGTCCTGCAGCTGCCGGTTCGCCTTGGCCGTCAGCTTGCTGTTAATGAACTCGCTGCTGGGGATGGCTTCTGTGCATGCTGCATCCTGCAATGCATGCACGCATAACCGGGTTCGACCCCTGACCGAGGACTTGCGTCGGAATTACAGCCGGGACTATAATGTTATCACGAACAAACTAAACTGACCAAAAGAACTCAACTCTTTATTTTAAAAGGCAAGGCCCACTGAGCTATATTGCTCTTTTGTAGAAGCCACCTGGCTATACACAAATGATAGCTCGACGAAATGGGGCTCATCATCATCTTCACGTGGAGATTTATAGTGGCCAAAATATTCTAAACGCATGACGTCGATTCTAAATGTAGAGGGGACCGAGGACCCAGAGAAAAATCGACGCAACCACAGGGAGAGGGAACACGCAGACTCCAAATATACAGCAGGCGTCATGGCTCACGATCAAATCCACGACCTCCTGCATTCCAGGCGAGGTAGTTAACATCTCGCCACCGTGGCACCCATGCATATCGTTAGCGCAGCGGGCGTGGGGGCGAGTGTACCACCGTCGGCTCTGCTGCCCCCCCCCCGCCTCGCGCCTTTCCGGGCGCGAGCCGACGCGCTCACCTCGTAAAGGTGGAACCAGTATCGGTTGAGCGCGTGCAGGAGGCGGATGAGCAGGATGACCTCAAGGGAGGGGTCGTCGAGGGTGAGCGCGTGTGGGGGGCGGGCGCACAGGTACGCGTCCAGGGGGCTGCTCGCTGGGGGGCAGACGCCATCTGCACGCACGGGTACACACGCACGCACAGGTACACACGCACGCACGGGTACACACACACACACACACGCACGGGCACACACGCACAGAAACGCACGCACCGAATTTAATCTTGGCCGGGAATCGAACTCTGGGGAATCTTTAACCGAGGGAGGCGAAGAGAGTTTCACGATTTCAAAACGTACAATGAGTCGGTGAACCATGCCAAGGACAGGCAGGCTCTCTTCTCCCCCCAAGCCTCGGAGCTTAATGCTCGGAATCTTGACCTAGGAAAGGTTTCTGTAAACCGTAGTGAGCGTCTCATTCATTAGCAGCAGAGAGACCAGGGGTCGCGGCGACAACGTCGGGATGAGTAAAAGAGCCGTGTTGTACCGTGCCACAGGGAGTCGTGCTTCTTGCTGGCCTTGGGCGAGGGCTTGGCAGGCGCCGTCTGCGCCCGTCCCCTCTTCCCGCCACTGCCGCACACCTCCACCCTCACCTCGTCGTCGTCGCACACCGGCTTGTACCTGCGGACAACGCCAACGGCCGTCGTCACGGCGTTGTCATCGTCGTCGTTCACTCCTCTTCTTCTCCCCCCGCCCCAACCCCTCTTCCCCCATGCCCAGCATCAAACCGTTTTATTTTGTCACCATCATCGTCGTCGCACAGTGTGCCCTCCCCCCATCATCACCAGCATCGTCGTCATCGTCACACGGTCTGCACGGCCGGTATTGGTATTTTAACGTCACCGTCTGTCAAAATCAGTCATCGCCAATGTCATCAGTATCAGCAATAGCAAAGCCAGCGTCGTCCTTGTGTTTAACATCATCACTATTTGTCATCGGCATCACTATTCACGGACACCGTCACTCTCCAATCAAGCAGCTTGTCCATGCAGATGATGCCCCACTGTGCCTCCCCTTCCTCTCCCCTTGCTCTCCCCTTTCCTCACCGTGTCTCCTCTTACTCTCCCCTCTCATCACCTTGCCTCCCCTTCCTCTCTCCTCTCCTGCCCATTGCTTTGCTCTCCTACCGTGTCTCCACATCTCTTCCCCCCACCTTGTCTCCTCCCCTCTCCCCTGAGCTTGTGTGCATCGTGTGTGCATCGTGTGTGCATCGTGTGTGCATCGTGTGTGCATCGTGTGTGCATCGTGTGTGCATCGTGTGTGCATCGTGTGTGCATCGTGTGTGCATCGTGTGTGCATCGTGTGTGCACGTGGTCGTCACCAGATGGTGTGAGTCTTGATCCAGATGCCGGCGCGTCCCAGGGGGTTGCTCTCCTCATCAGTGCTCTCGCGCTCCTCTTCGCTGGGCAGCCCGAACTGGCGGATCGCCTGGTACACGGTCATGTTGTACGGCAACGGGTGCTCGCCCATGTAGAACACCAGCCGGTGCCGCACGCTGCCAGCGCTCAGGAACTGGGCCGCCTGGGCAGAGGGTGAGGGGGGAGGCAGAGTTAGATACCAACACGGGGGAGGCATGGGGAGGCACGGGGTCACGCGGGGTCACGCGGGAACACGCGGGGTCACACAACGCGGAGTCACGCGGGGTCACTTGGGGAGACGCGGGGAGACAAGATGAAACGGAAAGATAAAATGTATGTTATTACTTGGGCAAGAAACAGTCAGCCTCAAGCTGTTTTACAAGAATGACCCAACAAACAGAACATGACAAAATGACACCACCAGGGGAGACACGGGGAGGCGCAGAGCAATACAGGGACTTATGGAGCGACGCGCGGAACAGGAGTAATACGGAAGCACGAGGAGGCCAAGGCCACCTGCAGAGATCTCGGGGGACATAGTTGTGCGACATCCTCTTCCATATTCTGTCGTGCAACAGGGGGCCGACGCTCTGCGCCACGATGCAGCGCCGCCGGGGTAAAGTTGACGCTGCACGGTGCTCGTGAGCACGCTCCCAACGAGGGGCGGCGGCCTTACCAGAGACTCGTCCACCTCGTCGTCCGACGCGTCCTCGTCGCTGTCGTCGTCCTCGTCGCGAATGCGCCCGTACCCTGCGAGCACGGGCGAAGGGGATCATGGGAGCGTGTACAAAGACAAAGATCCCCCGTGTAGCCTGAACAGACTGTTAGGGAAAGTGCTGTTAGCGAGCACCTATGAAGGCCGGCCACAACACACGAGTGGGGGGGGTGGGTGGCCAACACCACGTCCGGCCGCTTTTGCCTCCCCAGTGGTGATGTGAACACAAGACCAGGTACTAAGCTGAGGCTGAGTTAACCTAGGGGAGGCCCAGGACAAGTAAAAATATTCACTGTCCCTATTTTTGGCCGTGAGTGGGAATTTAATTTGGGCTGCTGGGTTCGTATCGCACAGCGATAACCGCTACACTACCGCTCCCCACGTTGTATGCACACTCACTCACGTGCGCTCACTCACTATTCTCATCACGCCAACCTCGTGTGTACAGTCGCACACGCGCGCACGCACACAAAACAAAGATTCCCCGTACAGCCTAAGCAGACTGTTGGGGCACGTGGTGTTAGCGAGTAGTACCTACGAAGGCCGGAACTGCGCACGAGGAGCGGGTGGGTGGTCAGCAGCACACACGCGCACAAGACACACGGGCGTACACACCTCTGACCACGAGGTATCTCTCGATGGCCTGAACCAACGCGAGGGGGTCGATCTTCACGGCCCCCCCCTTCCACTGCTTCACAGTGGAGCAGTCCGGGTGTCGGATCAGCTGACACTTGAGCTGGTGCGTGTTAAAAAACTTGAGCGCTTGTGACCCCCTGCACACACGCCACACACACACACGCCACACGCACACACGTGTGAACACACATGTGGACGCACGAGACTGTAAGGAGACCGGCTACTGGAGGATATGAGAGCTGTAAAGTGAATGGGATCGAGACAGAATCCCAGGGGGGACGCCCAACAGACGAGAAGATGTTGCAATACGCATGCATGCACAAACACAAATAACAACAACTGCTTGTGCCAGGATATGTGGACTTCAAGACCACGTGAAGTGTCAAACGCCTGCTGGCAGGTGGTCACGGGGCAGATCCAGGTGCCATGGGTTGAATGACTGAGATGACTGGCCAATGCACCATCAGTGACCCCTACTGTGCCAACTTGCTGTGTGTTAGCCACCCGGCGCTCTGCTCGTTGTTGTGAGCACACACACAACTGTGCAACGCCACAGTAAAAAAGGAGCTGCGACCGCACACAGCTCTTATCCTGTAAAGCTACGGACACAGGGCGGCCCTGGGCAGGATGTATGTATGTATGTGAAACTGCGCTAATCGGAGGTGCTGGGTGGGGGTGGGAAGGACAACAAACTAAACACAAAAAAGCAAATTCTTGAAGGAAGTTTCAATCGAGATGGAACAAGACAAGGGACACGTCAACGGTGGGCAATGGATGAGCCTGGTGACGGAATGGCAGCCCAAGGACGGGAACGAGCTACCCCGAGAGAACTTCCACCGTGGAGACGCAGCCAGCGCACGTGCACAGTGGCATCACCGCATATATTACCAGACTATCGTTTTTGCTTGCATGTTCACCACAAGTACGTGTGGTTTATGCAGACATGATGCCTTGCAAAAGGTTTCTGTTTGGCGTTTGAACATCTTAACACAACTACTTTATTGCCAGAAAGGGTAAGAACTATTCTTATACTTGTGTAATAAACGACTGAACCACGATGTCTGGCTCAGTGTCCTTTATTCGGTTCGTGCTGTACACCCACACGGCTGTCTTTACTCTGTAGCTTCTCCACGGTGCTGACTCCAATGTCGGCCCGATCCACAACAGCAGCCCCGCTGCTGTTTCTCTCACACAGCCCCCCTTGGCTGTACTCGCTGCAACTCCTCTCTCTCTCCGCAGCTCTGACAGCCTCGTGCTGTCTCCCTCTCTCCCTCCGCAGCTCTGACAGCCTCGTGCTGTCTCTCTCTCTCTCTCTCCGCAGCTCCTCCTGGCAGCCACACCGCTGCCTCTAACACGCAGCCCTTCTGGCTGTCTCCTCTGCAGCTGCACACCACTCCGCAGCTTCCTCTTCTCTTCGGGGTTGGCTCCCGATGGCCGTCGGCGCCCCCCCCCTCTTCTCACTCGCCCGCGTGGCCTCACTCTTTTCCGCTCACACCCCGACTGCCTTCCCCTTCCGGTTTACCCGCTTAAGGACCCGAACCTTCCCCCCACGTCACATGACTCCACCCCCCGTGACGTCACATCCGGAAGGTCGCTTACGCCCGCATTACACTTGGATACTGACAAGAAAGGTCTCATGTTTTCATCATTTGTATTATTAACCATTGCATTAGCTCAGTCTGTAACGTGGGAGGGGGGACAGATGACGCCTTTTGGCGTCATCTGGTCGAACACCATATGAGACTAGGCTCTAAAGAAAGCTGTCTATGGTGTGGACCAATCAGTTTCAAAGACAATGCATAAATTATCAGAGTATTGTTTTTTGTTTGCATTTGACTGCAAGTATTGTGGTTAATGTAAACATGATTCCTTGCAAAAGGTGTCAGTTTTTGTTGCCAGAAAAAAAGGGGAAAAACCCTATTAGTATATTTTGGTACTGGCAAAGGAGGTCCCATGATGATGAGGGTAATTATCGTTAAGATGACCCGACTGTGGTGAGTTGCTATGAGGGTCGTATCTCCTATGGCAGCACATCGGCCACATTAATAATCAACAGCGTTGCGCAAGACTCGGAAGATAAATCCAGGGCAAAAAAAAAACCCCATTTGCAAATCACGTCAACACCTCGTTGCTGCTTTTGTGCACTCGCTAATTAAACACTTTTTAATACGCGGGGGGGGGGGGGGGCGGCGCGTTACGCGAGCGGGCTTCCTTCCTCTCCGCGGACTGCACCTGCTGCCTGTGCCATTGCCGCTGGGGAGGTCGTGAACCTTGACCGGGAACTGCTCCAGCTGCGAGAGGCACAGGTTCATCTTCTGCACGAGTGCGAGCAGCGGGGCCGTGTCGGGAGGATCCACGCCCCGGCCTGGCCCCTCCTCGGGGGGCTGCAAGTTGGGTGGAGGGGGTGGGGGTTGTTGACAAGGAGAGGAATTCGCATTCACGCAACAAGACAGTGGGCAGCGACGTCACCATAGCACTTGTGGGCCAGGCGAGGTGCACTGAGGCCATCACGTGGAAGTGTCGTAGGCTCACTGGCAGGCGGTCACGGGACAGACCGAGGTGCCAACTTGCTGCATATCTTAGCCGCCCGGCACTCCGCTTCATTGTGAGTGTCGCTCTTCTTCTGCCCTCCGCTGGCAAGTCGTCACAGAACAGACTCCGGTGCCAAGGGACAGCTACCAAAGACTAAGATGCCCCCCCCCCTCCGTATAGCCTTAACAGACTGTTGGGGAAACTGCTGTTAGCGAGCACCGATGAAGGCTGGCACGGCACACGGGGGGGTGGTGTGGCCAGCACCAGGCTCGATTCTTATGTTTACACACCAATGCGTTAGGGGTTTCTGGTCACGTTCCTTGCTGTAACCAGGTTTCTATTGTGTAACCCCGCATTGAAAATGGATATTCATTGTATGTATGTGGAACTTCTTTCGCACTGTACGTCGCCAACAGTGCTATCAGAGATGCGAGGGCAAGGACAACTAAACACAAAACGCAGTTTTAAAGAAATTATTTTTCAATTTAGATGATTTAAAAGTGCATAGCTCCAGTGGTTTCCTAATATCCGAAGGAAGAGCGCGTTCCAGACGGACGCAAAAACGCATTCGAAAGCGCCGCGCAATGCGGTGACCGTCTTTGTTCGATGGCTAGCCAAACATCCCCCCACTTGCGAGGAAGACCGGAGTTCGCGTGGCGATGGTTTGCGCTCCTTGCCGAGATCAGCCGCGGGGAGGGTGGGGGAGCGCCGGGAGGCAGGTTCGTTTTACCGGGCAGCCCATGAAGACGTGCAGAAAGCGGCGGCTGCGGGCGTGGCGGCATTCGCCGGGCCCACTCAGGTAGTGCAGCAGCTTGGAGACGGTGCCGCTGTGCTGGATCTCAAACGACGACACGTCCGAGTCGAGCACGATGCAGCGCATCTCTTGCAGGCAGTGCAGGCCCCCGTCCGGCTGCACACGTGGACGGACAGACACACAGGCAGGCGTGGCGGTTAGGGCGTGCGCGTGTATTTAAGTGTGCGCGTGCATCGACTGGACATCTGTGAAAAAGAGCTTTATAGATCAATAATCGTTTGATGGCGATGGTAATGGTGGCAAGTAATTTTAGGAGTGATTGTTGTGGGAGTGGTGGTGGAATGGAATGTTGTTGATGGTGGTAGCATTGATGTTGGAGGTGCTAGTTGTGGCGTTTCTAGTGGTGTTAGTAGTGGCGGAGGTAATGCCGTTGATCGTGGCGGTGTTTGTTGGCGGTGGTAGTGGCAGTGATTCTGGTGGTAGTGGCGGTGTTTGTCGCCATGGTAGTGGCGGTGGTTGTGGTGGTAGTGGCGGTGGTCATCGTGGTAGTGGCGATAATCGTGGCGGTGGTTGTGGCAGTGGTTGTGGCGTTGATTGTTGGTGGTGGTAGTGGCGGTAATCGTGGCGGTGGTTGTGGCAGTGGTAGTGGCGTTGATTGTTGGTGGTGGTTGTGGCGGTAGTGGCGGTGGTAGTGACGGTGTTGCGGCCGCACCTGCGAGTTGAGGTTGTGTGCCGCGTGGCACAGGCGCTGCAGCACCCCGAGGGCCGGAGTGGCGCTGTCGCTGGGCGGGTCGGAGCTGAAGTAGCGCTGCAGGAAGCGGCCGGCCTGCTCCTTTATCCACGCGCGGATCTTATCCCTGGGAACACACGAGGGCACATGCACACGGTAACCACACAGTGGCGTGGGACACACCGTTTGGTGTGTGTCGTGTGTGTCGTGTGCGTGACGTGCGTGTGTGGATTCGGTGCGTGCACGGTGTGGGCGTGGCACACACCGATTCGTGTGCGCCGCCTCCCGGTGCGCCCCTCCCCGCACGATCCCCTGCAGCCTCAGCCCCTCCGCGCCCACTCCCCCGGCCCCGCCCCCCTGGTTGGCGACCCCCAGCCCCGCAGGGGTGGGGGCAGCCACCCCGTGGAGGAGGTGCGAGGAGGAGGACGAGGTGGAGGAGGACGAGGGCACGGGGTGAGTGTGCGACGAGGAGGATGAGGAGGAGGCCGAGGACTGGGCGGCGTGCCCCGCCGATCGACCCCAGCGGCTCGGGTTGAGGCTCCCGAAGAACGACTTGGGAGAGGTCGAAGCCGTCGGGCTCTTGGCTGTGGGGGTCATCGGAGAGGTTATCGGGGGGGGTCAAGTGAGGGTCGAATGGGGGAGCGGGTGAGCAAGAGCGAGTAAGCGGGTGGGTAAACCAAGTGGGCGGGCGAGCGGGAGCGCAGCGGTTACCAGAGGCATCCCTCTGTCCCTCCTCCCGCGTGGGCGAGTACTTGGTTCTCCGCGTCGTTCTCTTGGGCAGACGCTTGCGCTTCAGCACGTCACTCAGCCGTCTGCACCGCACGCACATGACAACGCAAGTCGGCGAGGGATGGAGCCAGCGATTCGCCGGATGTGTAGCCGAGCGAGCGATTTGGCAAGCGGGCGAGCCGCTATAGGAGTGAGCGAGGGATTAAACGGGCGAGCAAGTAAACGGTCGAGCGAGCAAGCGAGCGTGCAAGAAGAGCGAGGGTCCGGGCGAGCAAGCGCGCACCCCTGCGTGGCGTAGTCGAGCGAGTCGTCGGTGCTGGTCGTGTGGAAGCTGGGCGTGTGCGTGTCGGACGACGGGCTCGGCGTGCCGGCCGAGGCGCACGCCGAAATGGGGGAGGGGGTGTGCCCCCCACCAACCGCCGAGGCGTGGGGGGCCCCCAGCCCCAGCCCCACGCCGATCGCCAGGTTCCCCGCGTCCTTCTGCGGGCTGGCCAGCGCAGAGTCCGACTCTGACAGCGTCTTCACCTGGTGCATCACACCTGGGCACGGAGACACGGCGGGGGCGGCAGGATGGTCACGATGAGATTGGTAGTGTAACTATGCTTAAGCCGATTGATTTAAATAGATCTCGATTTAAAGCTGCAGAGATTCATCTTCTTGGTTCTTTCGGTAAAGTCACGTAGAATGGAAATAATAAAAATAAAACATAATAAAATAATTCTCACGACGTTTCGGCCACAACGCAAGCAGCCGTCCTCAGGTGGAGAGCAGGTCTGTCGAGTAGACATTCAGACTCTGTCTACTTATTTCCATTCTACGTGACTTTACCGAAAGAACCAAGAAGAAGTTAAATATATCTTTGTGGGTGGCCAGGTGGATCAGAGATCTGGCACCACTGAGAACCTAGGTTTGAATCCAGGAAGATGCCGGTGATTAAATACAACCTTGTTTATTGGTTCTGCACTTAATTTTTGTAATTTCCAGCCGAGAGAATTACAATGACCGATTTTGACCATAACGCGACGCACGGCGCTCTACGTGACATGGACGGGCGGAACGTTCCGCTGACCCCACTGTGCACGATCGGTAACAAGAAGCAAATTTCAAATGAAAGTTCTGCGACGTCTACTTCCACGGACTGTTCTCCGAACACTAGGAAATGCAGCGCTCATCACCTCGTAACGTTCAGCATCACGACACCGTTAGCTCAACCGTTACAGGATTTGGCGGACGAAACTAACCGCGGGAAATAGAACGCCAAAGAGGTCGACTGTCAACTCTCTCTGGTGACCGCTGGCGTTGGGCAGTGGCGAGGTGGTTGGGAGGGGGTGGGGTTATAGGGCCTCCCTCACCTTCCCTCCTGAAGTAAATGTGGAATATGTCCGGCAGCTTCTGCATGAGGATCTCGGCCATCTGCAGCGCGCCCACCACCACCTTCAGGTCCTGGCTCGACAGCATCGACGCGATGTGGCTGCGGGGTCGAGACGCGACGCACGATCAGACATGGGGAGGTGCGACACGACCACACCTCGGTGGCTAGGAGATGTTAACTACCTCGCCTGGTATACAGGAGGTCGTGGGTTCGACCCCGATCCACATTTAGAATCAACATGCGTTTAGAGTATTTGGCTGCTATGAATTTCCACATAAGCCACTTCAATGAGCCATCATTTGTGGCCAGGTCACTTCTGAAAAAGTGCGATAGAACTTAGTCAGCTTTACCTGCTAAAATAAAAATAGTTTTAGTTTAAATAGTTTAGCTTCCACTGCTAACATTACCAAAGGTCAAAAGACAAAGGTCCCCCCGTGTAGCTCACACAGGCTGTTGGGGCAAGTGCTGTGAGCAAGTAGCCGCACCGATGAAGGCTGGCATGGCACACGAGAGGATGGGTGGCCAGCACCACACATTATCACCACCACCACCACCACCCACTCTCGATCCACCACCTCAGCCTTCGCTCCCGACACCACCACCACCACAATCATCTCCCACCAGTCTCCCCCCGCCCCCGCCGCCTCTGCCCCTGGCGCCCGCGCACCTGGACACGGCCTGGTTCTTGAGCACGTCAACGAGGAGCTCCGCCTCCGCGAAGTAGACGATGCGGAGGATGGCGCGCAGGCACTTGTGGCGCACGGCGGGGCCGGCCGACGAGCTGTAGGCCTCGTAGAGGACCCCGAACAGCGTGCGCACAAAGTTCTTGGCGAGCGCCGGCTCCGTGCGCATGAGCGCCGTGCGCGCATCGTCCGCGGGACGCGGCTCCAAGCCGCCCGCCGCACTCAGCCGCGTCGCGCCTAGACGGGGAGATGTATCAATCAATCGTAGTTCATTGATCGCATGCACAGTGAAGATGATGTTATAGCGGGTGCAGCGAAATGCTGAAGTTCTCAGCTCCAGAACATTGCAATCGAATTACCAACAAATAAACAAACATTTGAAAGAAAAAAAAAATCATTAAATATCCGAACGAATCCAAATTACAACCAAATAACACTAACAATAATCCAAATAACAATCTGTGCGTATATGCATGGGATGAATGAACTCACAAATATACTACGAATGACATGTACAACAATATATATTCCAGTGAGCTTTGTCGAGTATATGGTATGTAAATATTCAGTGTAGCTAAACAGGATATAAATTGGAAGTGCCCATTGCTCAATGTCTCTATATACATAGGACAGCAGCGTTGACTGTGTTTGTGTCTGTATGTGTGTTTGTGAGCGAGGGTGTATGTGTGTGAGAGTATGTGCAAGTGTGTTTGGTGTAATATACATTTTTTTTTAAAGGCTCACTGAGCTCCATAGCTCTTTTCAGAAGCGGCTTGGCCACATGACACACAAAGTGCTTGCCACAAACGAAGCACACAAAAACCTTTGCTGATCTCATCAACGAGCACAAACCATCACCACGTGAACTCCGCTCATCTTCGCAGCAGCAGCAGCGGCTTTTGCCTGGCCATCGAACAAAGACGGCCACCGCGTCACACGGCGCTTTCAGATGCGCTTCTGCGGCCGTCTGGAACACTCTTCTTTCCGATATTAGGAAATCAACTAGATTGAAAACTAATTTCTTTAGAACTCCTTTTTGTGCGTAGGTTATTGTTCTCTTCCCCCACACCTCCGTTTAGCACAATTGGTTATGTGCGGTGCGAAAGAAGTTCAACATACACACAGTCACACTAACGTAGGCAGAGACGGAGCAATGAAATCAGCTTGAGTGCACGAGGCTCGATGGAATGTTGCATCGCGAGATGGCGAGAGAGATGGTTGCGGCCCGGGAAGGCCTTTAGCCAGCAGTGGATAGAGCACACGGGGGGGGGGGGGGCGGGGTGGCGGCAGGGGGGTGGGTGTTCACCAGAGGTCGCAACAGGGTACCCGATACCCGTACCCTACCCGATACCCGGCTACCCGGCCGAGTACGGGTAGCCGTGTGCGACCCTGGTGTGGCTGGATACGGGTAGGCCGTGAGTCACTGGTGAGTAACCGTTTGTCACTCATTTCGGGTAGGGTACGGGTAGAGAACGGGTACCCGTACCCGGCCGGGTACAGGTACGGGTACCCATTTGCGACCCTAGTGCGGCCGGGTACGGGTAAGGAATCAAAACCTGTTTGCGACCTCTGGTGCTCACCGGGCGCGAGGGGGTTGGGCTTGCGCTGAATGGGACGTGCGGTGCCGGTGTCCTCGTTGATTTGTTGCATGGAGTTGAAGTCGATGGTGTAGACGCGGCCTAGCGTGGACAGGCTGATCTCGTCCTCGCCCGACACGTGGGCAGCCTGGCCGCCCGTGACCGGGGGGGGGGGGACGGGAGAGGGTGGACACAGCAATTCATTAACGAACTGAACCATTTCATTTACCGGTTCAGGGCTACCGAGATATATTGCTCTTTTTCAGCAGTGACATGGCCGCAAATGATAGCTCAACGAAGTGGCTTATCACGTAGAAATTTATAGCAGCCAAATACTCTAAATGCATGTTGATGTGCAGGGAACAAATGTGGAGGGAACAAACGGAGGACCCGGACAAAAATCCACGCGACAACAGGATCGACAGAGAGACATGCAAACTCCAAATATACAGCAGGCGTCAGATTTGGGATCAAACCTCCAACCTCCTACATAACACGCGAGGTAGTTAACACCTCGCCAACGTGGCCAGATGATGTCAATTAGCAAGGAAATGCACAAACGAATGCACAGTAAACACACGCAAACGATCACGTGATACAGGGGACGCCCGGCTCACACTTACACCCCAAGCGAGTTGAATCCCTTGCTTGGGTTTCAAGCTTAAACCATTTAAACCCCACGTTCTATCACCCGGGAAAGAGTTTTAATGGATGTCGCGCTTAACTCCTCGGAGCACTTAAGCCCTCCTCTCTCTCTCTTCTTGCTCGTGCGCCGAGACGCCGCTTTGATACAATCAGAATCACCGATCATGCAGATATTAGCCAATCAAAAAGAAGGGGGCGTGTCACATGACGATATACTAACCAATGGGATTACTCGATCCATGGATCGACTGGCAATGAAATTAAAAGACACACCCCCTTTGGGCAACACCACGCCTCCTGTGTGGACAGATCTTTGACCGGTGGTTTCGTTGGGGGTTGTATTAACAGCGCCGTCACCTCGATGATGCGGCAGTCGATGTGCGAGTAGGCGTGCCACGCGCCGCGGTCGTCCCTCCACTGCCAGGAGGACGCGTCCGGCGTGTGCGCCCCGCCCTTCTTCAGCATCGCGTCCACGCCGAAGATACCGTCCCGCGGCAAGCATGGCATCAGCTCGCTACGAGACACACACACACATACGTGGCATCAGCTTGCTACGGCGTGCACACACACACATGGCATCAGCTAATTGCAATTTCACACACACAGCAAACACATTGCATCAGCTTGCTAAAGCACACAAACGCGGGTACACACAGAATCGGCTTGCTACGGCACATACACACAGTACACACACAAACACATGGCATGAGCTCGCTACAGCACACACACACACGGTACACGCACACACCTCTGATTAGCACTGTTGGCTACGTACGGTGCGAAAGAACTTCGACATACATACAGGGCATCAGCTCACTAGGGCACTCAAACAGTAAACACACACAGCATCAGCTCGCACGGCAAACAGACGGTACACACACAGCACCAATTCACACGTGGCATCAGCTCGCGACAGTGCACACACGGCATCAGCTTGCTATGGCACACACACATGGTACCCGCAGACAGGTACACACGGCATCAGCTCGCTACGGCACACACACACACACACTTCCACATTCCCATGGCAGGGGCCAGCGTGTCCACGGCAGGGCCACTCACCAGATGAGCGAGGTGAGCTCGTAGAGCTCCTGGGGGCTGCGAGCCACCAGCTCGATCGTCTCCTGGTTGCTGCTGTCCGACGTCCCACACAGCAGGAAGCTCAGAGTCTCAGCGATGTCTAAATATAGGCACACACACACGCATTAGCAGACGCACACGCTACTATACGGACTCACACAGGCAAAGACAACAACCACCATTCGCCATTAAGTGGCAGCGCTGTCGCTACGGCACTCGTGCTAGGCTAAGTGCAATTTGAGGCCACGTAAAGTGTCGAAGGTTTGCTGGAAGGAGGTCACAGGACAGATCCAAATGCCATTTGGTTGTTTGACCGAGATGAAATAGCGCACACGCATGCACTTGTACAAATGAAGGCCGGTACGGCACACAAGGGGGTGGGGGGGTGGCCAACACCATCACAGCCTTCGTCTCCCCAGCGCTGTTCTTACACGACCTAGGGGAGGCCACGGACTGCTTCAGATCACCAGTCACTGGTGTTGGCTGTGAGCGGAAATGGAACTCGGGTCACCGGGTTCGTGCCGCAGCGTGTGTACAGGCGTGTGGATGCGAGTGGTCCACTTTGGCGCACAAGCAGCACTGCGAGCTGCGTGTACGCCCGAGTACGTGTGTGAGAGTACGTGCGTGTGTGCGCGTGCCTCGGACTCACTCTGGTGCAACACGCCGTGCTGTGAGCTGTGTGAACGCTCATTGACGTGTGTGCGGTTTGACGTATGTGTAAGTGCGTGCGTGCGTGCGTGCCGCGCACTCACTCTGGCGCATGAGCCGCGCTGCGAGCTGTGGGCAGTGGCCGCACACGACGGCGAGCATGCGCACCACCATGATGAACATCCCCGAGCTCAGCACCGGCGGCGACATCACCAGCAGCTGCTGCACGTTCGTCAGCAGCTCGTGCGCGGCCACCTGCTGCAACAGGGCCTGCACGCACACGCGGTGATTGGGTGCACGAGCGGAGAGAAGCAAGGTAGGTATGGTTTAGCGTGGGTTGAGTGGGTGGGTGGATAAGCGGACGAACGAGTGAGCAGGTTAGCAGCGCAGCGGGCGATCGGGTGAATGGATCAGGGAGCTGACAAGTGGGCGAGTGAGTAAGAGGGTGGGTGGATGACTGGGTGAGTGAGGAGGGCAGGAAGCATGTGGGTGTAAATTTGGGGGGTGGGGAACGCCCGCACCTCGTCGTGCTGGAAGTTGTCGACGAGGCGGGTGAAGCAGAGGCAAGCGCTTTCCACAGACTTCTTATCCTGAAACAAACACACAACAACAACAACACTCAACAACCATCTCCACCACCACCACCCATCCCTATCAACACATAACAACAAACAACACCCACCATGGCCTTCTGGGTATTAACACACCAATAACTCCTTCATTTCGACCTTTCCATTTGCTTCCACCGCACCGGAATGGTTGTTTACGGATTATTTGATGCTTCCTGTGGTCGGAATCTCCCGGTGTGGTTTACAAGTGGCACCAGACCACGTTTAGGATTCTTAATGATTCAGCGTAAATACTCGACGCAAATACGGCAGCAATTGAGCAAATATTACATCGGGATCTTGATGTAATAGCGTCTTGATATGGGCGGCAGGGTGACGCAGCGGTAACGCTCTTGGCTCACAGCGAGAAACTTCTGGGCTAGACTCCAGAATGGAGCGATTTCAGTGTGCAGTTTGCATGATGAAATAATAATAGATGTTCCGCTTTCTGGCAATAAAACAGTTAAGATGTTCAAACACCAAATAGAAACCTTTCTCAAGGCGTCAAGTCTGCATTAACCACACGTATTTGTGGTGGACATGCAAACAAATGTGCTCCGATAGATAATATATGCACCGTCTTTGAAACTTGACTGGCCTACACCAAAGACAGCCTTCTTCTTAATGGGCTTGTCTCACCACCAGTGTTAGACCAGAAAACGGCAAAAGGCCAACAGCACGGAGGCAATACACGCATCAAAGTATTCAGAGCTCAGGCTGAGCAGTTCAATCTAAAGGCCGCCACATGCCTGGTGGGAGAGGCGAGCGGAGAGAAGGGGCAGGGAGTCGGAGACGAGGTGGAAGTCGTCCGTGGTGACACTCTGGCAGCAGTTGGCGGCGATGGCGAGGGCGTTGCGGTGAGCGCTGATGCTGAAGAACTCCAGGTAGAGGAGGCTCGCTGCCAGGCCGCCCTGATCACACGCGGGCAGGTGGGAGAGCACAAATGCACACACGGACGTGCAGGTGAGCACACGCGTACGGGCATACACACAGGGCAGGTCAGACAGGTGACGGTACACACACACACACATGGGCAGCCGGGTACGTGAACATACATGTGCAGGTATTGCTATGCAAATGTGGGCACATATACACACACACACAGGCGTGCATGCCTTGAATATGAGGTGTGACGTGGGGAGGAGGTAAGTTGGTGAGGTGTTGTGGAGGTGCAAGGGGAAGGCGTGCCGAGGTGGTGAGGAGTTGGTGAGGAGTTGGTGAGGAGGTGTTCTGGTTGCCGAGGATGTGCGAAGTGGGTGGGAACGCGTGCGGAGATGTGTATAGGTTTCAGGTGGTGGTGAGGAGGTGGTGGTGAGGAGAGGGTGAGGGCCTCACAGCCTGCAGCACGGCCTTGCTGTGTCTCCGTGACAGCATCTCGAGGGCGGTGAGCGCCTGTTCAGCCACGTCCATGCACTGGATCACCTGCAGCTGTAACAGCCACAGCGACCACAACCGTATAACTACCACGAGTAACAACAACCACGACCTTCACTGCCAACAAACAACAAGATCCTGAGTGGCGAGACAAATAATCCAAGCCGTATCACACGGCCACCTTGTTTAACACCGCGATGAACGGATCTCCTCTAGTGGACGACGATGTCAAGATCTTGATGGCACAGGGTCTTGATATAGGCGGCAGGGGAGCGCAGCGATAACACAGCTGCCATTCGCCACCAAGTGGCAGTGACGTCACCACAGTGCTTGTGCCAGGCTAGGTGCACTTTGAGGCCGTCACGTGAAGTGTCGAAGACTCGCTGGCAGGTGGTCACAGGACAGACCCAGGTGCTGTGGGAAAACTGCCAAAGACAAAGATCCTCTGTATAGCCTTAACAGATTGTTGGGGCAAGTGCTGCTTGTGAGAACCTATGAAGGCCGACACGGCACACGAGGGGGTGGGTGGCCACCTGTCTCCGGAGTGGCAATGTTAACACACCCCACCAGGTACTCATTTGGGGCTGAGTCGATCTAGGGGAAGCCCAGAACCGGTTCAGACAATCGTCACTGGTGTTGGTTGTAAACGGGAATCGAACTCGGGTTCCTGGGTTTCTAGCGTGGCACATTAACCGTTGCACTACCGCTCCGCACAAACTACCACCACCACCGACACCTGCAGCCGCAAAAGGAAGAGCGTGCAACTTCACCATCACCGCAAATAACTGTGCCCACCCACCGCCACCTCTGCCGCCCGCCACCTACCTTCTCCACCAGTGCGGGCACGGCCTCCACCACCACCGCCGACGAGCGCGGCAGAGCCTCCATCATGTACGTGAGGGCACGGCACGCGTGGTTCATCTGCTCACACGCGCACAAACACAAAAATCCCCCGTGTAGACTTAACGGACTGTTGGGGCAAGTGCTGTTAGCGAGCACTTAAGGCCGGCACGGCACCCGAGGGGGTGGATGCCTAGCACCACGCCCGGCTGCCTGTCTCCCTAGTGGCGGTGTCTACACACCGCCACTAGGCTGAGTTGGCCACGTGTGGATAATGAGCAGAAATCGCCACTCGTGTTGACCACGAGTGGGAATCAAACCCGGGTCAGCGGGTTCGTAGCTCAACGCGCGAACTGTTCCACTGGTGCTCCCCACGTACATGTGCACACACACAAACACTAAGAAAATACAACGCGCGTACAAAGGCACACGCGCGCACACACATATGTACACGTATAAAGGCATTTTATACGAATGCACGTGTACACGAGAATACAAACCTATATTATGGATATTGGTCGCGAAAGCCTACGTGTTAAACAACTACATGAATAACGTACACAGACATCAGCCCCCCTTGTCTTTAACAGACTGAAGAGGCAAGTGGTGTATGCATGATGAACTCCTTTTGCACCGTACGTAGCCAACCGTGCTAATTGGAGGTGCGGCAGGAAGGACAACAAACGAAACATGAAAGTACTTTGGCCGAGGGCCTCTTAAGTCCAGCAGCACACGAGGGGGCGGCGAGAACCACACTTGGCCCCCTTCGTCTCCCCAATGATGATTATTTACACACCGCCCCAGATTCTGAAATAATTAAGTCCGAGTCGACCTAGGGGAAGCCCAGGACTGGTTCAGATATGTCAGCGCCGTTGGCCGCGAGCAGGAATCGAACTCGGGTCGTTGGGCTTGTCGCGCAGTGCGATGGCCACTACTCTAAATTTCGATTTAAAGCTTTCGTGACTGCAGAAATTCATCTTCTTGGTTCTATCGGTAAAGTCACGTAGAAGGGAAATAACAAAATAAAAAAAATAAAACATAATAAAATACAATTATCACGACGTTTCGGCCACAACGCAAGCATGAATGAACGCTGTCTTTCCGACAGACCTGTTTCTTCACCTGAGGACGGCTGCTTGCGTTGTGGCCGAAACGTCGTGAGAATTGTATTTTATCATGTTAAATTTTTTTATTTTATTATTTCCCTTCTACGTGACTTTACCGAAAGAACCAAGAAGATGACCACTACGCTACCGGTCTTCGCACAAATGCGCGCACGCACACACACACACTAATAAAATACAAACGCGCTGTCCAAGGGACAAGTACATTCCTCGAGCAACACACAATCACCGTCACGATGCACATGCGTGTTCAAACAGCCATGACACACAGGCCCCTATATGCAAGCGCGGCCACTAAACCACGACTCCCCTCGGCTTCCAGCGTCACTCACCATGTCAAAGTTGTGCTCCATCTGCAGCAGGCTGATCTGTGGAGCCGAAGAGAGGGGGGGGGAGAAGCATTAGGGTCATGGGTGGACTTCAGGGGTTAAGGGTCACGATAACGGTACCAGTTAGAGTTTCAGGTGTAGTGTTACACCTGCATGATCATAGCTGCCCACACTGTAACGTTTTTATTTTACCAGGCAAGGGCCACTGCCTATCACAAATGATAGCTCAACGAAGTGGCTTATCGCGTGGAAACGCATAGCAGTAGCCAAATACTCTAAACATGTGATGTTGATTCTAAATGTGGAGGGAAAAACCGCAGTACTCGGAGAAAAATCCACGCGACCACGGGGAGAGAGAGAGAACACGCAAACTCCAAATCTACAGCAGCAGGCGTCAGGGTCGGGATCGACCCCACGACCTCCTGTACACCAGGCGAGGTAGTTAACATCTCCTAGCCACCTTGATGATGATGATGACGATGAGAGAGACACGCAAACTCCAAATATACAGCAGCAGGCGTCAGGGTCGGGATCGACCCCACGACCTCCTGTATACCAGGCGAAGTAGTTAACATCTAGCCATCGTGATGATGATGATGAGAGACACGCAAACTCCAAATATACCGCAGGCGTCCGGGTCGCGATTGAACCCATGACCTCCTGTATACCAGGCGAGGTAGTTAACATCTCCTAGCCACCGTGGCGCTGCCCGTGCCACGAAGTTGCCCGCGCCATGCCGCCGCCCGCATTTTGTGTACCAGCGCGGGAACGACGCTCTTGACGGGGAAGCCACCCAGCGTCTCCTCGTTGCCCATGACGAGGAGCTGGCACATCTCGATGACGGCCTGCAGCTGCTGGGACTCGTCACCCGTCGACTGCAGCCCCTGCAGTAGCTGCTGCGCCTTGGAGCCTGAGCAAGATAAAAAAAAGACAAAGGTACCCCCCCCCCCGCAGAGTCTTAACAGACTGTTGGGGCGAGCGCTGTTAAGCGAGTAGCGCCTACGAAGGCCGGCTTGGTACACGAGGTGGTGTGTGGCCAGCACCACGCACGGCTGCCTTTGTCTCCCTAGTGGCGATTGCTTGTAACACACCGCATGAGGTACTCATTCGCGGCTGAGTCGACCTAGAAGAGGTCCAAGACCGGTTCAGATTTTCGTCACCGGTGTTGAGTGAGAATCGAACTCGGGTCACCGGGTTTGTAGAGCAGTACACTAACCCGCTACACAACCGCGCGCACGTGCGCGCGCACGTGCACATACACACGTACTTACACATATGCAAAAACAGACAGATATACGTACGTGCGTGTGTGTGCGTGATAACTTGCACACGTTGTGTATGTGTGTGTGCGTGTACGCGTGTGTGTGTGCGTGTACGCGTGTGTGTGTGCGTGTACGCGTGTGGGTGTGCGCACGTGCGCGCATTGCTCACTGGTGCCCGTGCCGATGGTTCGGTGGAACAGCTGCTGCATCCTCGGTCCCAGGGAGCCAAAAAGGTGAGGGGGCAGCCCCCGGGCCTCCAGCAGAGCTGAGAGCAACACACACACACACATATATATATTACACACACACATATATAAATACAACTACATTCGCTACTCAGTGGCAGTTGATAGATCGTGTGGGACAGACCCAGGTGTTATAGATTAACTGTCTGACATGACTGGCATATTCACCACCTGTCCTCCCACAATGTGCCACCCCTTGCTGTGTTTTAACTGCCCAGCGCTCCTCCACCTTTGGTTGTTGCTAGGGGGGCGGTTGCCTACGAGCAACTTTTTGGTAACGGTTGTCTGCAATTCCACCCGCCACAAAGTCCTCCCATTCCCCATCAAACCTTCCTCACACAAGCCAGTTTGGTTAAAACCCAGGATGGATCATTGGCAGGCCAGCCTGAATGTGTTAAACATGCACAGGCACTCCTGTGCATGTTTAAAGGGGTTCACGTTTCACAAGCAAACAAAAGAGAGGGCTTGATTATTGCCAAGAAAGCTCAGAACTTTACGTGGAACAACAAACCAGGCAGCTTCCACACAGTGTTACACAGCGAAAGGAATGATAACCATGCCTCTGCCCCAGTCGTATCGTTTACAAGTTGCAGTTTTTAAACATTTGTAATTTCGATGAAAGCACATCAGGTGTTTAGGCAAAGCCAAGACTACAATAAGCAGATGAGGAGGGACACTGGGAGGTGAGCAGGGATGCACCTTGTAGTCGTCCCATGTCCGAGTCCTCCGATTCGCTCTCCCCGGACGTTGCCACGCCCACAGCGCCCAGACTGGATCCGGAGGCTGGACACGCGCACACAGGGGCACATGGGCACAGGGAAAGCACGGAAAACACGGCGTTACCAGGGTTGGTAATGGCACCATCGTCACCCCCTGCTACTACCTCAGCCAAATTTGATAAAAAGAAAAAAAATAGGGCACGACTAAAAATGTATTACAAATACCCAGTTCCATTGCTCAAGGGTTGGGAGAAACAAACTCATGCTAAGAGGAAGTATGTGCTCCTTCGCTCTCCGATGACATCACGACGTGCGGCGTGGCCTAGCGCGGAGTGGTGCGTCGTGGTTTTGTTGTGTGGCTTGAGGTGGAGCACAATTATTTTTATTCTTGCTGCTGCTGCTTTTCAGCAACGACAAACGCGCGTCGGGAAGCATCGCCCAAGTCTTGCACGTGCACGGTTTTCCATCCCATTTTTATTATCACGACCGGCCCCCCTTGGTCTTGTCCACTGCCAGAGTTGCCTCTCCAAGCGGCGTCGGTTATCTGGGTTGTTCCACCAGACTTCACTATGCTGGTTAGTAGTGGTTGATGAACGCTGGGAAGGTGGTGGGGGGGTGGTGTTGAGAGCAGTAGCCAGAGTGCTTCTCATTTATTCTAGATTTGAAGTTTTCATGACTGCAAGGGTCCATACTCTTTGGTTTTTTTCGGTAAAGTCACGTTGGTTAAAAATAAAAAAAATAAAAATCACGACATTTCGGAGGCAACACAAGACGGAAGCTTGTGTTGCCTCCGAAACGTCGCAATTACAATTATTTTTTACCTACGTGACTTTACCGAAAAAAACCAAAGAGTGTGCTTTTTATTTAATTTGCCAAGGACGTCAGCCGTGGCTGATAGTCGGTCGGGTGCAGGGGGCAGTGCGTTTAACCGCTACACCACCGGGCCGCCATCTCAAAAGACGACAGACTCAGCGGGCATATTTATTTCACACCGAGGCAGTCGGAGGAGAAAGGGAAGCTCTTGAGATGAGTTCCAGACTGCAGGGTCAGCAGAGATTTGAGTGACCTACCACCGAGCACAGGTGGACTAGGGGCTTCGATAGAAAGCTTCGGTTGCTGGAGCAGAGTGTGTGGAGGGTAGTCGAGCAAAATAAAACACACGATGCCACGCACCCACACGCGATGCCACGCACCCACACGCGATGCCACGCACACACACGCGATGCCACGCACACACACGCGATGCCACGCACACACACGCGATGCCACGCACCCACACGCGATGCCACGCACACACACGCGATGCCACGCACCCACACGCGATGCCACGCACACACACGCGATGCCACGCACACACACGCGATGCCACGCACACACACGCGATGTCACGCACCCGCACGCGATGCCACGCACACGCACGCGATGCCACGCACACGCACGCGATGCCACGCACACGCACGCGATGCCACGCACACGCACGCGATGCCACGCACACACACACGCGCTGCACACCGAGACTGCTGTGCCAAAGCACCTACGGAGGGACTCCGCGGCAGCGCACGAGAGGGGAAGGGGTGTGGGCCAGCACCACGGCCGGCCACCTTAGTCTCCCCCGTGCTGACGCTTACACGCACTCTGGGGTGGAGGGGGGGAGGAGCACCCACCGGCGGCTCCCTGGGGGGCGTCGTCCAGGGGCCGAGCCCCTCCGGGCCCTGCGCTGCCTCCACCGCCTCCTCCTCCTCCGCCGCCGCCGCCTCCGCCACCTCCACCTCCTCCTTCCTGGTTCCCATCGCTGTCGGCCATCTTGTCCTGTCTGCGCGATTCTGCCACCCCACCCCCGCGCTTGCCCAGTCCAGAGCCGCGGCGGCTACGGGGGGGGGGTGGGGAAGTGGTGGGTGGGATGTCAGTGCACTCAACCACACACAAAGCTTCCCCCACATAGCTTTTACCAGGCTGTTTGGGGCAAGTGCTGTTAGTGTAGCGAGTGCCTATTACGGCCGGCATGGCACACGAGGGGGTGGGTGGCCAGCGCCACGCTCAGCCGCAATCATCTCCCCAGTGCTTACATTTGCACAACGCACCGGGTACTTATTTAAGGCCGAATCGACCTAGGCGAGGCCCAGGACCAGTTGAGATATTCGTCACCATTGTTAGTAGCGAGTGGGACTTGTGCGAGTCAGCGTGCGAGTCACCGTGCGAGTGGTACCTAGTGCTAGCACACGAGCCCGTGGTTTTGAGGCGAGTGCTCCTCCGTAGCCCGGGGAGCTCCAATGGAGGGGACTCGCTCCTCTTCTTACTGCTGCCCTTACGCAGACCTACACATGCACACACGAGCAGGCATTCGTAATGGCCACATCACAGACACCAAGTTCCTGGGTTTGAGACGTGGGTCTGGGGCACCACAGTGGCGAGATGTTAAATACCTCGCCTGGTAAAGAGGAGGTCATGGGTGCAATTCCGACCCTGGGCTGCGAGCGGGGGGGTGGGCAGGGCGGTGGGCACGGATGTGGACAGGGCTGGGGGCAGGGCTGAGGAGGGCTGTGGGCAGTGCAATGGGCAGGGCTGTCAGCTGGCCTGTGGGCAGGGTGGTGGCCTGGGCTGTCGGCTGGTCTGTTGGCTGTGGGCAGGGCGGTGAGCTGGGCTGGGGGCAGGGCTGTGAGCTTGGCTGTGAGCTGGGCTGTGGGCATGTGGCTGTGGGCATGTGGCTGTGGGCATGTGGCTGTGGGCATGTGGCGGTGGCCATGTGGCTGTGGGCATGTGGCGGTGGGCATGTGGCTGTGGGCATGTGGCTGTGGGCATGTGGCTGTGGGCATGTGGCTGTGGGCATGTGGCTGTGGGCATGTGGCTGTGGGCATGTGGCTGTGGGCATGTGGCTGTGGGCATGTGGCTGTGGGCATGTGGCGGTGGGCATGTGGCGGTGGGCATGTGGCGGTGAGCATGTGGCTGTGGACATGTGGCTGTGGGCATGTGGCGGTGGGCATGTGGCGGTGGGCATGTGGCTGTGGGCATGTGGCTGTGGGCATGTGGCGGTGGGCATGTGGCGGTGGGCATGTGGCGGTGGGCATGTGGCTGTGGGCATGTGGCTGTGGGCATGTGGCGGTGGGCATGTGGCTGTGGGCATGTGGCTGTGGGCATGTGGCGGTGGTCGTGCTGGGGGCATGTGGCGGTGGGCATGTGGCGGTGGGCATGTGGCGGTGGGCATGTGGCGGTGGGCATGTGGCTGTGGGCATGTGGCGGTGGGCATGTGGCGGTGGGCATGTGGCGGTGGGCATGTGGCGGTGGGCATGTGGCGGTGGGCATGTGGCTGTGGGCATGTGGCGGTGGTCGTGCTGGGGGCATGTGGCGGTGGGCATGTGGCGGTGGGCATGTGGCGGTGGGCATGTGGCGGTGGGCATGTGGCGGTGGTCGTGCTGGGGGCATGTGGCTGTGGGCATGTGGCTGTGGGCATGTGGCGGTGGTCGTGCTGGGGGCATGTGGCGGGGGCATGTGGCGGTGGGCATGTGGCTGTGGGCATGTGGCGGTGGTCGTGCTGGGGGCATGTGGCTGTGGGCATGTGGCGGTGGGCATGTGGCTGTGGGCATGTGGCGGTGGTCGTGCTGGGGGCATGTGGCGGTGGGCATGTGGCGGTGGGCATGTGGCGGTGGGCATGTGGCGGTGGTCGTGCTGGGGGCATGTGGCGGTGGGCATGTGGCGGTGGGCATGTGGCTGTGGGCATGTGGCGGTGGTCGTGCTGGGGGCATGTGGCGGTGGGCATGTGGCGGTGGGCATGTGGCGGTGGGCATGTGGCGGTGGGCATGTGGCGGTGGGCATGTGGCGGTGGGCATGTGGCTGGGGGCATGTGGCTGTGGGCATGTGGCTGTGGGCATGTGGCGGTGGTCGTGCTGGGGGCATGTGGCGGTGGGCATGTGGCGGTGGGCATGTGGCGGTGGGCATGTGGCGGTGGGCATGTGGCGGTGGGCATGTGGCTGGGGGCATGTGGCTGTGGGCATGTGGCTGTGGTCGTGCTGGGGGCATGTGGCTGTGGGCATGTGGCGGTGGTCGTGCTGGGGGCAAGGCTGGAGGAGCGGCTAGGGGTGGGGCTCACTGGCGAGCTTCGCCTGCAGCCCGGAGGGTCCGGCCCTCGTCTCCCTGGCGCCCGTCGCCACGGAAACGCCGGGTGGCGCCGACAGCGAGAGTGCAAACGCCGCGGCAGCAGCGGCTGCCGACGTCGATGACGACGCAACAGCCAGCCCCTGTGGGAGAGAGGAGGGGGAGAGGAGGGGGAGAGGAGGGGGAGAGGAGATGAGGAAAGCAACAAACACGTTCTGCTCAGATGTTCCCACCGGCCTCTGGCAAACTGCCTCCGATTCTGATGCTCACCTAAAACTACCTCAACATGACTTCATCATCAGTATAACCAGAATGATACGTCTGCATCATCAGCATCTTTGTAACCATCATCATCTCATCTTCACCCAGACCCATCGCCCGGGAGATCTTGGCAGCACACGACGACTATCTCCAACACAGCCATTACGAACCTTCCTGCAGACACACGCGTGCACACACACACACACCCCCACACCAGCTCACCTGCCCACGCTACCACCGGCCATTCTCAGTTCCTACGACTCCTCGGGGGGTTCGGACCGAGGTCAGCTTGAGGATAAAGCTCAGATGTCACGCACCTGTGGGGCGGCGCCCAGCGATGACGACGACGACGATGCCGCCGCTGAAGACGACGACGCTGCTGCTGCTGCTGCGACAGTCGCGGTGGGTGAGGAGGTGGCGGCGGCAGTGGTGGCGGTGGCTACCGCTGTCGACGACGACGATGAGGAGGGAGGCTGCCCAGGAGGCGGCGGAGGTCCCTGAGCCGAGCTCAGCCGCAGCTTCAGCAAGTTGGCGCTGGGGCTGACCCTGGGGGACACGGCTGACGATGACGACGACGAAGATGACGACGAAGACGACGACGACGACGAGGATGACGAGGAGGAGGACGACGACGACGATGACGACGAGGTGGCCGAGGCCGTCACGTCCGTCGCCTTGGCGTTGCCGTGAGTCAACGGCTCCGTGGCGATTGGAGCGGTCGCTGCTGCTGCCGCTGCCGCTGCGGACGATGTTAGCAGTGACGACAGCGGCGGCGGTGTCGGTGCCGAGGACGAGGAGGCTGCGACGAGATGGGGGGCAGCGCCGGGCTTGGCCCGACGGTGGCTGGAGGTCGTGCGGGAGGACCCACGACCTTTGGCCTGGTGCTCCTTGGTCTGAGGGAGGTCGAGGAGAAGAACAAGCGAGGCAGAAGTTGCCGGCTGTTGACGCCACGCTCGACCGTGCCGGAAGTTGGGATGCACAAATAGTGATTGGTGTTGGGGTTGTTGGACCACCGAGTGAGTGGTGCCACGAGATATTCTCAACCCCTGACCCGTGGAAAGGATGTGACGCTTCATCGCATTAATTGAAACATCGAAAGCATATATGCCTTAGCTCTGTCCATAGGGTCATGGTGGGAGGTCGTGCGTTCGATCCAGACCCTGATGCCTACTGTATATTTGGAGTTTGTGTGTTCATTCTTCCCGTGTTTGTGTGGATTTTTCTCCGGGTCCTCCAGTTTTTCCCTCCACATTTATAAACATGCCTTTTAGAGTATTTGGCTGCTATAAATGTCCACATGATAAGCAACGTTACGGAGCCATCATTTGTGGCCAGGTCGCTTCTGAAAAAGAGCTACATAGCTCAGTGGGTCTGACCAGCTAAAATAAAAACAGTTTAGTCTAACGAAGGCTCTCATAAAAGAGACTATTCAAAATGAAATAAAGTGTTGTTGTCTTTACCCAGAAAGACGACCGTGGAAAGATATAAAAAATAACGGCCAAAACATGGCGATGAAATCTAAGGGTCAATTGGGCGAGCTGCCTCGCCCAAGGCAATGACGTCACACGTCACGCGTGCGCGCAATCGCGGTGACGCCACACGGCGTCATCTCGCGACGCTCCTTGCCACGGCGCAAGTGGGCGGCGAGCGCGCACACATGTGGCGCAGCGATGCGTTCAGCCTGTCGCGCAGGAGTGGGCGAGCGCGCACACGTTTGGCGCAGCGATGCGTTCAGCCTGTCGCGCAGGAGCCCGACGGATCGTTGCGCCTCGTGACCGTGAGGGACGGTGAGGGCTTGAGG
The DNA here is from genome assembly GCF_965212315.1 of Lampetra planeri. Classification (NCBI taxonomy): domain Eukaryota; kingdom Metazoa; phylum Chordata; class Hyperoartia; order Petromyzontiformes; family Petromyzontidae; genus Lampetra; species Lampetra planeri. Next base: position 1,754,348 of record NC_136133.1, on the reverse strand, counting down.
AGGCCTTCTCATCCCTCCAGCAGCAGCAGCCGATGACGATGCACAGACGTCGACACGTCAATAAATCATACGTCACGTCGCCCAACAGCACCCGTTTGTTCCATTGTGGCAAATCATTCGTGTGTAGAATTTATGAGGAAGCCACTGGAGATGTGAACTTTTCAATCTCAATTGAAAACATATCTTTCGAACGGCTTTTTGTGTTTAGTTTGTTGTCCTTCGCACGCAGTTGGCTACGTACAGTGCGAAGTAAGTTCTACATACATGCAAGATATCCTCAGTGTGAAACTCCCTTTCCACCTATCCATCCATGCTGTTCGTTCACTCCGTGCCCCTTGCTCAGGTCCAGGCTTACGGCCTTCCTCATCTCCTCCTCCTGCTCCCTACGCCTGCCGGCCTCTCGCTATAAAATAAGCGATCGGCATCTCAAGACGCGGTTGTCTTGAGGTGCAGTCACAGCGAGACGCTACGTAAATCCACACTGCTATAACTGTAGTGCAAGTAATTGTGACTGTATTGCAATGAATGCATTGGTCATTGTGATGACTGCGCTGGTATCGCACCTGCTTGAGTGCGGCTCCCTGGGCTGCCCCGGGCGTGGAGGAGGAGGAGGAGGGCGCGCTGGACGCAGACTCCGTCACGGGTTTTGTCACTGCTGCTGCTGCTGCCTCCTGCTGCTGAGCTGGCCTGGGCCGCGACGCCAGCTTGGAGCTTCCCACTCTAAATGAGGGACAGACGCAGACACTCTGCTCGCTCGTTCGACTGCTCCTTCATTTATCGGCTCGACCGCACTATTGATCGTTTATTTATATGGTCGCTCGCTCGCTCGTTTTCGCATCAATCGCAAAGACGCTCAGTTATTCAGTCGTCTTCCATTGAAGGTTCGACCGACTGCGCCATCCGAACCGTTACAACTGTTTGCACCAGGCATTCACGCAAGGCTGAGTCGACCTTAGGGGAGGCCCAGAATAGGGTCAGATATCACTGGCCAACGATGCGATCTGTGGCCATAAACCAAAACTAAAATCGCTGGTGCGTAGTGCAGTGCACGCTAACATCCACACCACCGCTCCCACAAACACAAGCATGCCAAGACAAAGATCCCCCCAAATAGCCTTAACAGACTGTTGGGGCAAGTGCTGTTAGCAAGCACCTAAGAAGGTTGGAACGCCCGGCGATGTTTACACACCGCACCAGGTACTAATTTGAGGCCGAGTCGACCTAGAGAAGACCCAGGATCGGTTCAGATAATCGTCACCGGTTTTGGCAGTAAGTGGGAATCGAACTCCGTCTACCAGGATCGTGGCGCAGCGCACTAACCACTACACACTCGCAGACTTGCAGACACGCAGACACGCGGACACGCGGACACGAGGACACGCGGACACGCGGACACGCGGACACGAGGACACGCGGACACGAGGACACGAGGACACGCGGACACGCGGACACGCGGACACGAGGACACGCGGACACGCGGACACGCGGACACGAGGACACGCGGACACGAGGACACGCGGACACGCGGACACGAGGACACGCGGACACGAGGACACGCGGACACGCGGACACGAGGACACGAGGACACGCGGACACGCGGACACGCGGACACGCGGACACGAGGACACGCGGACACGAGGACACGAGGACACGCGGACACGCGGACACGCAGACACGCAGACACGCAGACACACGGACACGAGGACACGCGGACACGAGGACACGCGGACACGAGGACACGCGGACACGCAGACACGCGGACACGCGGACACACAGACACACGAACACGCGGACACGCAGACACGCAGACACGCAGACACGCAGACACGCGGACACGCGGACACGAGGACACGCGGACACGCAGACACGCGGACACGCAGACACGCAGACACGCGGACACGCGGACACGCGGACACGCAGACACGCGGACACGCAGACACGCAGACACGCGGACACGCAGACACGCGGACACGCAGACACGCGGACACGAGGACACGCGGACACGCAGACACGCGGACACGAGGACACGCAGACACGAGGACACGCAGACACGAGGACACGCGGACACGAGGACACGCAGACACGCGCCCGCACCGGCTAACGGTTTTGCTCCCCTCCACTCGCTCCTCTTCCTTCCTCTTCTTCGGACGACTTGTCCTGACCGTCGGCTCCTCAACTCCGGGCCTATGCAGATCAAAGGGGGGCAGAGGGGCAGAGGCTCTGTCAGGCGATGTCCCCCTCCTCCTCTCAACGAGCAGAACCACCAGGTATGGCGGTACCCACGAGACAAACGGCGCACCCAGAGAGGCAGGACAAACAGGCGGTACCACATGGCACTTAATGACGGCTGGCGGTGGGTAGGTGGGTAGGTGAGTGGGTGGTGCACACTCACCTCTTAGGGCCCTTGCTTTGCGACTGCCCTTGATTGGCTCCCCGCCCTCTCCCCCGCCCCGCCCCTCCCTGCCCCCGCTGCCCTCCCCGGCTGCCCCCTCCCCTGTCCTGGTTGCCCTTCCTGAGGGCGACAAACAAGGTCACAGGTGCATTGACGCGGCGATAATAATAATAACAGGGTTATCGATGCAATGGCAATCATCACATTAAATAGAGTCAACGTGATCCACAGACGAGGACTTGACAAACTCCACGGGTCGGCGTCGAATAGAAGTCCACGATTTAAATAAACAACGGCGACTACGTGAGCAATGCTCACCTGTGCGTCGACAATAAACTCAGACAGGAAGTCTTAAGCCACCGGTGAGGAGGAAATTTCTCTTTCAGAATTTGATCGATATATTAGCCGCGTGTAAATAATAATAATATCCAGATTGTAATAATAACATGGGGGTGCTGCAGTGGTAAGATGTTTACTACCTCGCCTGGTATAAAGGTTGTGGGTTCGATCCCGACCATGACGACTCGTGTATATTTGGAGTTTGCAAGTCTCTCTCGCCCGTGGTGGTGTGGATGTTTCTCTGGGTCCTCCGGTTTTTTCCTCCACATTTAAAATCGACGTGCGTTTAAAAGTATTTGCTATAAATTTCCACATGATGGAAGCCACTTCGTTGAGCAATCATTTGTGGAAAGGTCGCTTCTGAAAAAGAGCTATATTATAGCTCAGCGGGGGGGCTTGCCTGGTAAAAGAAAAAAAATTGCCTATCGTAGTTTAGCATTCAGTTTAAATAAAAAATCTTCCTCCCACGTGGCCAAAGCCAAAAACAAACGTGGATCCTTGGCGCTTGCCTGGTCGCCGCCGCCGCCACCGGCGCCGCCGCCGCCTTCGAATCGCCGGCCTGGCTGGCGACTCCGTCAGCCGCTGACGCCTCTCTTCCTCCTCTTTCTCCTTCGCCAGGCGCTGCCGCCAATGATGACGATGACGACGACGACGCAGAGGAGGAGGACGAGGTCGCTGACGCTCCGGGGGCGTTCCAAGCCGCGCTCGTCCCACCCTTGGCGGACCTACGAGCCGCAAGGGTGACAACAATTCAACTCCGATCGAGGGTTGACTCTGCTTTGTCACCACTCTCGTTTTCATAGTCGTCATTATCATGATTGCGATCGTAATCATCAGCAGGGTCATCGTCATTATCACCAAATCTCCGGGGTCATATAAAATGAGAAGAAATGTTTAGGAAGTCAGCAGTGGTTGTCTTGTGGATCAGCTGGTACACACCATACAAGGATGTGGAATTTCAAGCACCGTTGCTTGAATGGCGTTGGAATTGTGCCGACGTCGGCATCCAGTAGTTGAATTATGAACTCGCAACACTGTCGCGCCGCGTCACTGAGTGGGCAGCTTGAATATTATTTTACAAAATTACCACTCGTCCTGTATGTGCACGTGTGGGCGTGTGAATCGGCGAATACACGTGCAAGCATCTGGATGCAAACGTCCACGAGAAATTGTGCGTCAGGCGATCGTGTGCGTGTGTGTGCGTGAGTGTGCATGCGTGTGCGTGCATGTGCGTAACTGTGCAAATGCGAGTGGTTGTGTTCGTGTGAGCGAGCGATTGCGTGCAGGTGAGCAGCAACTGACCACATGTGCGAGTCACTGCATCCACGTGTGACCGTTCGATACAACTGTTTGTATGTTTACACGCGTGTGTGCGCTCGCTCTCTCACGTCCGTGGCTTGGTGTGTCGCGCGACGGGCGACCGCGAAGCTCTGCGCTTAGGAGCCTCCCCCCTCGACCTAGACATGCAAACACAAAGACAAAGGTCCCCACCGCATAGCCTTAGCAGACTGTTGGGGCAAGTGCTGTTAACCAGCAGTCCCCTATGAAGGGTCAGCACGGCACACGAGGGGGTGGGTGGCCAGCATCATTTCCACCAGCCTTCGTCTCCATAGCGGCGATTGTTTACAACACACTTAAGGGAGACCAAGGACCAGTTCAGATAATCGTCACCAGTTTTGGCCGTGAATGCATTTCATATGGCGATAACCGCTACATCACCGCTCTCCACACATGCAAACACACAGAAGACAAAGATCCCCCCCCCCGCATATAGCCTTAACAGAATGTTGGGGCAAGTGCTGTTAGCGAGCACTTATTTCAACACACGCACACATACAAACACGCTCACATATGTAGGAAGTGTTAGTCCTAGCATTCGAGATACCGTGGCCTTAGGCACGACTATCCGTGCTGTACGTGCGTGTGTGCGCACTGACCAGTGGGTACTTGCGTCCGTGTGGGAAGCCCGCACCCCGGCGTTGCTGCGTGTTGTGCGGCGTAGCGTGGACCCCCCTGGATGGTGGTTAGGCTGGTCGGACATTGGCACCTTTCAGCTGAAGGGACATACCCTCTCTAGACACTACCATTCACTGCGGGGAGGACAAAACGCAGTCAGCAGATTCAAGGGAAGGGAGAGACACACAACACTCGGATTAGTTAACACGAGCGCGCACACACACACAAGGTCTTCGTACAGGCGTAAAGATGCGCATATTATGATGAACCAGTGACCAAGAGGTCCATTGCCGGCCACGGCTTAACATCAGTGGCGATTGACAGTCCAAACGGTTTTGTCACCCACTGCTTTTCCAACCTGGGAGTGACCAGCAAGGAGAAGTATAGTCAAACAACCCTAATGACCGTCAAGGCATGCGGAGGCCTTCATCCAGCAGTGGATTAATAGAGAGCTGCAAATTAATTTAGTTTATCATTATACACTGACAGAATACGTGGGAGATAAAACACACACAGGCAAATACAGATGCCACCAATACATAAGCTCCCTCTAACAAAGGCCAGCCAACAAATACACGTGCCAACATACACACTGGCTCACACACAAGCACACAATGCGCACTCGTCAAAGACCGTAGTCACTGACCGTACGTAGCCCCCTCTATCAATCCTGGGTCACCCTAGCCGACCTATTAAGAGGTGGGGAGCCCGGTCCTGCAAGGTAGCGTAATTGCAACAAAGATAATGATGATGAGAATGACGATGGTGGTAATGAACATGGCGGCGATGAGGATTGTGACAATGATGATGATGATCGTGACGATGGTGCTGACCATGATAGTGATGTTGAGGATCATGACAATAACAATGGTGATGACAATAACGATGACCACAATGGTGATCATGAGGATCGTGACAATGACAATGGGTTATGAAAATGATGACCATGATAGTAATGAGGATTGTTATGATGATAACAATGGCTTATGACAATGATGGCAACGATGAGGATTGTGATGATAACAATGATGGTGATGATAGGGTCAGTCGGGACAGAAGGGAGCTAGTGGTGGTGGGGGTGGATGGGAGAGGATAAGGAGGAGGAGGGGAGAGGTTGCTCACGGAGTCTCCGCGTGGAGAAACAGGCAGGGCTGGCCTCCATTACAGATCCCCGTGTGTTGCAGACAAGGGCCAGCCAACGCGCTTGGCGAGTCAACCACGCAACAGCCACCACTCACCGACGACAACGGGGCACAACAGAACACCACGAAAGCCGTAACAACACAAACCACCGCAACCGCACAAAAGGGGGCACCACAACCAGAGCAGAACGCGGCCAAAAGCCGAGCGCGACAAAGTGTGGAGAAAAATCACACAGGCCTGGAGTTGCTTACCAACAAACAACTTCAATGGATTTCCCTTGCTTGGGGAATTTAAGGGGACGTAACTACGTTCAAGGGAAGTTAAGGGTATTTATCCACTCCAAATCGGCGTAAACTGCAGGAATTCACCACTCGGGGTTGCGCGTTACGCACACGCACACACACACGGGGCCCAGCCTCTACCGAGAGCTGCAACTCAACCGCACGGATGTATAACTTTAACACAAACAAACAACAGCCACACCGGTCAAATTACTACAACAACCACAAAACCACAACCACACGAATAAAACACAACCACAAACACCACACAACCAGAACACTGCCACAACAACCACAACACAGCAACACAAGCATAATTAAGCCACAACATAGCCAAACAACAACTACAAAGCAGCCACACGGCCACAAAACAAGCAGAACACACGTTAACACAATAACCAAAACACAACAAGTCACAACTACACAGACACACCTACAACAGACACAACCACAATACAACTACAACACAACCACAACCACACCACCACAACACAGCCACATGTTAACCAAAACAGCCATTCAAACACAATATGAGCCAAAACACAGCCACCCATCAACCACAATACAACCACAACATTGCAACAACCACAATACACCCACACACCCACAATACACCCACACAACACATCCAAACAACCACAATACAATTACAACAGATACACAACCACAACACAACGACACCCACAACACAAGCACACAACCACAATACCACCACAACATGATAACCACAACAACCACAAAACCAGCCAAAAAACGACCACCCATCAACCACAAAACAACCACAACGTTGCAACACAACCATACAGCCACACAACACATCCAAACAACAGCCACAACATAGCCACAACACAACCACAACAGAGCCAGACAAAACACAAGCACACAAAACCCAACACACGCGCATAGCCACAACACAACTACCCAACAACCACAGCTCACCCAAAGCCAAAACACTGCCACATGACAACCACAACAAAGCCACACAACAAAAAGCACGCAGCCACAACAAAACCACACAACCGCAGCAACAACCACACAAACACTCCACAACCACACAAACACTCCACAACCACACAAACACTCCATTACCACACAAACAACGATACAAACACAAAACAACCACAACGCAACTGCACAACCAAAACAGAGTCACACAACAATCAGAGTGCAGCCAAAACCACAACACAGGCATAACACAACCACAATACCGCCATAAAACCACGAGGCAATCACACGCACTAACGGCGGCAGCAGCCGCGCAATAACCACGCCAACATTCGCACAATAACCGCAGCAGATCCACACAACACCGTGGTGGTTGCGGCTGTGTTTATGGAACTTCGTGTAATTGTGATGTTTGGTTTGGATGACAGTGAGTCGCAGGGTCAGGAGACCCAGACAGCTCGTGTGAAGACCTATACAACTCACAATGCACACACACACACACAAAGACCCCCCCCCACCCCACATCCCATATTACCTATCATAGACTGCCGGGGGCAAGTGCTATTTGCGAGCACCTATTAAGGCCAACAAGCATGGCACGCGAAAGGGGTGGACGGCCTGCACCACAGCCTTTGTCTTCCAACGCATTCACTGAGGGCCGAGTCGACCTATGGGGACGGGGGGGGGGGCAGGACTGGTTTAAATATATCTGCCACTGTTGTTGGTTGTGAACGGGAATAGAACTCTGGTCGCCGGGTTTTTGGCCATACCACTTGTGTGGCCACCTACGAAGGCTGACACGACACACGAAGGGGGTGGCCAGTACCGACGCCCGGCCGCCTTTGTCTCCCCAGTGGCGATGTTTACACACCGCACCAGTTGCTCGTTTGTGAGGCTGAGTCGACCTAGGGGAGGAGGCCCAGGGCCGGTTCAGATCAGCGTCACTGGTGTTGGTGGCCGTGAGCGGGATTCGAACTTGGGTTCGCGGGGTTGGTAGCGCAGCGGGATGACCCGCTACACTGCCGCTCCCCACAAAACAAGAGTATACGCAGTGACACACAGACGAACTAATGGGCACACAGATATACATGGGACCAATACAAACACTCGTATACATAAATAGACACATACAAAAACAAAGACATTCACACACACATACAGGAGACAATCACACTGAAAGACACAGTCATTCAGATAAACACACAGACATACACACTCTTACACAATCGCAAAGACACTTGGAGAAACATTCACACACACTTACACAATCACGCAGATCCTCACTCGTATATACACGCTCGTCATACACTCAGAACACGTACGCATTCGTACATCACACAATACACACGGTCTGCACAAAACACTGCATCACACATCATAGATATACACACACACACAACAGTACTGTACATACAGTATTACACGTCACTATCTCGTGACAACCATCACATACACACAACACCTACATATTGCATACGTCGCATTCACGTCTAATACCTACACAGCACACACACACCAATCACATAACACGAACAACCCACAGGCACTCATCACACACCGATCACACGCTCATCACGTACACACCCTTCATACGAACATATCACACAAACACACGCAGACTCGCACTGATCACACACACTGATCACACACAAACATATCTCACACTGTGACCACGTGCACACTCACACACACCTATCAAACTCACACACACACACTCACACACCAATCAAACACTCACACACACACTCCCACACCAATCAAACACTCACACACACACTCCCACACCAATCAAACACACACACACCATACTCACACACACACTCGCACATATCACACACCACACACCTATCAAACACTCACACATACACACACTACTCACACACCACACACACTTACATATCACACACACCACACACACTTACATATCACACACACCACACACATACATATCACACACTCACTCACACACACATCTAAAACCCCGCGGCGCCGTCACCCCACCCAGTGGCACGAAGCCCCGCACCCAGACTCACTCAGCACCACCTCTCCCCTCGCTCTCTCCAACCACACACCCACCCACCCAGCACAATCAACACCACACACAACCACACACACTCACAACCGCGAAGGCTCCTCAACCCGGTTCAACCCCTGGTCACAATCCTGTCTCAGCCACCGCCGCCATTTGAGGGTTTCTCATGGCCGCTAGGGACGTCCTTCCCGAACGCTGTCCCACCTCGGGGTTTGTCGCTAGCACTTGCAGCCGCGGCCGGGTGTCGAACCCATCAGCCCTTCCAGATGATGGGGGGGGGGGGGCCGACACGAGCTGTGTGACAAGTGGGAGGATTGCGTTGAGCAGAAATTCGCGACATGTTGACAGGGCCTAGGATGCGTGCGTGTCTTTGTCTTTTGATAACGCACAAAGACGAATAACCCCTCGCGCCCCCTTGTTACAGAGTGTTGAGGCAGGCGCTTGTTAGCGAGCACCTATTAAGGCCACACACGAAGGGGGTTGGTGGCCGGCAAGCATGCCCGGCCGCCTTTGTCTCCCCAATGCTTGGGCAGACACAGCGCACCAAGGGTGGGCAGGCCCTGGACCGGTGCAGACATTCGGCATTTAACTCGGGTCGCAGGGTTCACAGCGCGCACGCCAACCCACCACGACACTACACCGGTGAGGTGTATACAACGATATACAGCACACACACATCGATACACGCATCATGTTTTAATATATAGCATGTGAATAAGCGTATACAATACGCATAACTGCTTATGCACATGTACATACAATTATTGCCAATGTACGTACGTGCATTGCAGTACAAAGTTACTAACATAGTACACATACACGTAAATAATTATACAAACACATAAATAAATACACCGACTATACAATACACCTACTACACGAGACATACACTTACTTGTAAATACATACATAGACAAATACACCGACATACGACACGCGCATGTCAATTGAATGCACAGACATGAATCAATGCATTGCTGGATGAAGGCCTTTGTACCATATAATGTAATTTAAATACACACCGTACATTAATATACAGACATCCACGTCTAGTACATACACATATACATGGATACAAATACACACGCATGCTGTACATGATAGCATATGCATGGTTACACACACACACATATACAGAACATGGATATTTAAAAAACATACATATTATACTGTCCTATATATATAAATACTGTGATTATACTTACAAATATGACGTACCTATATATCCATACACACATAAATGTCCTTTCAAGAACATACAACGCCACATCGAGAGATGCATACATCACCACCCATCGACACACACGTGAACACAAGCTGGCAATACAGTACAAACCCGGCAGCAGACGTGTAAGAAGACACGCATACCCAACTGGGCCACACGCGTACAAGGACCAGCACGTGTCAATCCACTGCTGGATGAGAGCCTCCCCGTGCCGTGCGAGGTCGTGGAGGATATTTGACCATACTTCACCACGCCGGTCAGTGTGGTATTGACCTACAAAAACTTGATAAATGGGACGTCAAATTAGCATTGGCCCACTGGTGCCAATTGACTGTTCACAGCCCGGAGGCGGTTGTGGAAATTCCACATTCCATACGGAGGGGGAAAAGATTATCTTCCATTGGACGGGCCACAGTTGACTTTCCAATAAAGTGGTACCGATTTTATCGACCCGGCAAGGATGATGGGCAGAGTCAACCCGCCCCAATTAGAGGATTTGAACTCGCACTTAACTACCGAGCCACCTGTCCGGATCCATAATAGATCCACAAATATTGTACACACGAAGCGATAATATAAAAAGCCGTACTTGTGCACATAGGAATACAAAGACCCCACCCCCCCCCGACTGTTGGGGCGAGTGCTGTTAGCGAGCACCTGTGAAGCCGGCACAAGGACCACGCCTGGCCGCCTTTGTCTTCCCAGCGCTGATGTTTACATCGCTACTCGGACGAGGACCGTGACCGGTTCCCCACAACACAAACAGGTACACGGCAATACTGTCCACCCATATACACACGCACACACGCGCACACATGCGCCGACACACATGCGCACAAAGACGGCATTTAGTATTTGACCTTTATATAGGAAAAGACGCCCCGCGTGTGGCCTTCCAGGCTGTTGAGGCGAGCGCTGTTTGCGAGCGCCTATTAAGGTCAGAACTGAGCACGAGAGGATGGCACCGTCCATTCGCCTGTGTCTCCCCAGTGCTGTACTGGTGATGAGGCCGGCTCAATGGTGTGGCCCGGATCGAACTCGGGTCGCCGTGGGGTTGACATTGTTGGTGTGTTGTGCTCTACTCCTACGTACACACACGTGCGCTGCCGACCGGCGTGGGGAAGTATGGCTACATTACACCCTCGTCGCCACGATTTGTACAGGACGGGCGAGATGCCTTCATCCAGCAGCGGACTGAGATGGCAGCGCACGTACAACGCACACGTACACAACGCGTGTCCAATACACACGTACACAACGCGTGTCCAATACACACGTACACAACGCGTGTCCAATACACACGTACACAACGCGTGTCCAACACACACGTACACAACGCGTGTCCAATACACACGTACACAACGCGTGTACACACACGTAGACAACGCGTGTCCAATACACACGTACACACGCGTGTACAATACACACGTAGACAACGCGTGTCCAACACACACGTACACAACGCGTGTCCAACACACACGTACACAACGCGTGTACAATACACACGTAGACAACGCGTGTCCAATACACACGTACACACGAGTGTACAACACACACGTACACAACGCGTGTCCAACACACACGTACACAACGCGTGTCCAACACACACGTACACAACGCGTGTCCAACACACACGTACACAACGCGTGTCCAACACACACGTACACAACGCGTGTCCAACACACACGTACACAACGCGTGTCCAACACACACGTACACAACGCGTGTCCAATACACACGTACACACGAGTGTCCAACGCCGTACAGCGTAATAAACACCTAACTTCGTAGCAACGTGCTCTCAGCTGGGCATACGATGTACTCACGAATAGACACACGGTACTTACTACCATACACGAGTTCTCCTTTGTAAGAATTGTCAGCCCCCCCTCCCCCGCCGTTTCCAAACAGCGAGGCGGGGATATTTTCCGGAGCTCAGCCGTGGACTGCTCCCGTAGAAATTACAAAGTAGGCACAGGATATAGAAATACACATTCAGGCAGGACACGTTGCAATGAATGTGTCAATTGACAGAGTTTGTGTGCGTACACCTACAAGAGCATTTGTACAGTTATACGTATACGCCCCTCCGATGAGTAAGGTTGGCTACGTACGGTGCGAAAGAAGTTCAACATACATAGGGGTACGTACACTCAACACATACGCGTGCGTTATTCGAGGCACCTTCGTATCAGCGAAGCTCTTTACCTGGTTAAATAACTCGCGTGTGAACACACAACATCAAGTGTATACATATCTACGTATGTCCACATGTCCCGCATACGTAGATATTGTTAATCAATAGAGTTCAAGTATCGGCTTCACTTCATGCACGTGTACATGTGTAAACTGTACATGAAGACATGTACTCACCGATGAGATTTTTTTTTTATCTTTGTGAGCTCTCAATATGGGTTATAAAAGTTCATGTACGAGGTACACACACACACGATCATTTGTATACGCAGGTGTGAATAAACATACGCGTACAACGTGCATCTGCTGCTGAGCGCAATTATTGCGAGCGCTGTATGCACATATTGTACTACAGTACTCATTCTGCCGTGTCCCCTCCCCTAGGTCGACTTAGCCTGAAGTAAAGTTCGTTGTGTAAACGAAACGGCAGTACTGGGCGAATGCCACCCAACACCATGACGCTTGCTAACAGCACTGAACAGTCTAAAACGTCTGGCCGGGGAACTTTTGTATTGTATCTAACACACATCTGTTATACCTTTAAATTATACGTACATAAACGTGTGGATATATATATGGGCCGATTTTAAATTATGTATATTTTATTATTAATTACATTAGTCCCAGTGTAAGATGATGCATGTAAACCCAGGTGTGTGTGCGTGTACTTCGATAGATGCCCACAGAGGAGATGGAGCGATGAATCAGGTTCGGCGTGGATTGTTGGATCGTGAGGCAGGAGGGGGGGGCACGGCTTGGGGGAGGCCTTCATCCAGCAGTGGATTAACCATGGCCCATGGCAATGATGATGCGGATGTATGTATACAGTGTGCGTGCTAATGTAGACATCTGTACGCTTTCCAGATTCAACCCTTTGTTAGAGAATGAATGCCTGGCCATACATTCAAGTATGCTAGTATGTACATCTATGTGTCATATACTGTAGGCTACCCTTTTACGAAATAGCTTCGTCTCCCATTTGGCCTTTTACGTGGTTGTAAAAGATCACGCGTAAACGCTCAAGTTTGTTTATACCAGTATAATGTACACGTCCACTGCATATTCCCATATGCAAATGTGACATTTACGAAAAACCTTCAGCTCACTGGGTCTCGTGTTGTTAGTACACACATGTACTGACGTTTGTGTATTACGTGTGCATGTACATATGTACACACATGGACAAGTACACGCACATAGTATGTACTGTATACCACCGATTGTAAACATTGGTTATTGCCAAAAACCTTTGTCTCATTCGCCTCTTACCTTGTTATAAAGCGCATGCAGACTCAGGTCCGTATTTGTATGTACGTACGCATATGTAGGCGTGTGTACACTTGTGTATACACACACGTACATACGTACCCTACACTTGTGTGTGTACACACACAAAACCGATAAAACTGCCGTTTCAGGCGATGCCCCTTAATCAGACTCGTCTCATTCCACCTGCCCTACGGCTGCTGGATTCTGCGTGGCGACAGGAAGGCGCACAGATCCGAAATCACCACGAATCGCCCGTGACGAGGCGTTGTGCGAGTGCCGAACACGACGATCTGCCGTCGTTAAAGCGGCCGATACCGCACGACGTGGACAATCCCTCAGCGGCGCATCGCCGAAAACGAAGCCGAACCGCGGCGTCTCTCCCCTTCTCGCACTCCCGACTCACAAACACCCCCCCGTAGACCACTTAACACGAACATCCACCGCGGATTTGTACGATTACGGAAAATCTTCACAAAATTCTCAGGCGGGTATCCACGGCGGCCTGCTCGCTGCCCCACAGCCCTCGGCTCGCCTAGCCTCCTCCCCCCACCAACCCTCCCCCCCACTCCCCGGGGCCGCCTCGGGCGACGTCGACTTCCACCGCACGGCGGCCCTCTTAGCTCGTGGCGTTTACCTAGAGTCGTGTCGCGGCCCGCAGAGACACGGAGGAAGAGAAGGAGAGGGAGGGAAGAGGTGACGAGCGGCAGCGCTAGGGACGCGTTGAACTCAATGGTGGGCGCCCTACGTCACGGCTTCACTGCGCCTCAGCTGGGCCGCGTCGCGCTCACGACTCCGCCGGTGTCCCTCCGCTGCAGACAAATAGGGCGGCGCGCTCGGCTTGCTCGTCTAAAAGCTCTCAGAAGGGGGGGGGGGCTCGAACTCGCACGGCAAAAAGGCGGCGGAGGACGACGACGACGACGCTGAGGCGTTCAAGGCGGGCCCGTTCGAGTCTGCGTCGGTGCCGCATACGTTGCGATGTGGTTCGCGAGACCTCGCCGACGGGTGGTGGTGAGGGGGGTGGTGGTTGTTTTATTAATTTATTTAGTTGCTTGGTGTGGGACACAATAGCCAAACAGCGCGAGGGGTGTATCCCTCCGCGCGAGGGAGGGTCGTGACCCCGGAAGCGAAACACGGGGGGGGGGGGGGGGCGTGGTGGTCAGGACTGTCAGAGCAGCAGCAGCCGTGGCTGCCGGCCTCCAATTAAACAATCAGCGTAGAATTTGCATAAAGATATCGCGTGTTTATCATTGGGGTGATTGGTCAATTAGATTTTTTTTCCAAAAAAAAAACCTTTTAAGAATGGTATTGGTTTCACATTTATCTATTTAATGGTCGATAAAACTAGTAAACAACTTCTTGGTTCTTTCGGTAGTCACGTAGAATGGAAGTAATAAAATTAAAAAAATAATTCTCACGACGTTTCGGCCACAACGCAAGCAGCCGTCCTCGACAGACCTGGTCTTCACCTGAGGACGGCTGCTTGCGTTGTGGCCGAAACGTCGTGAGAATTATTTTATTGTTTTATTTTCATTATTTTATTATTTCCCTTCTACGTGACTTTACCGAAAGAACCAAGATGAATCCCTGCAGTCACGAAAGCTTTAAATCGAAATAGTAAACAACTTGGTGAGATGTCACAGTGGTTTGTTTACCTTTCCTATACTTTGTTACGTTCTGATCTTGGCCTTAATAGACGTCTGCGGGGAAAAAAATGCTTCATAGCTCATCGGATTCCTCCAGGATAAATACATATTCTGATTCTTACATTGGCTGTCCACGACAACGTCCGCGTCAAAGGAACGTGGAGTGGAGAGAAGCAACACGGACTATTAAATGATTGGAGTGGTCGTAAACTACTTATTCGTGTCACTTGTGGTTATTTTAATCAATGGCTGAGGCCCTAAAATATAGCGTGAAGTATTAAATAATTTGGCAAACATGGCAGGCAAGATTCCGTAGCAAATGAGTCTTGAGACTGCATTATCATAAATCAAATCTGTAAGTTAAAAGAAGCCCCATCATAGTGCCGGCTGGAAACCCCTAAGTTTCAAAACAGCCACACACGCGGAGAATGCACTCAGCCTCTGAACCGTATGCAAAAATTAATCAGATGTTCCTGAACAAGTGCATTGCAGCCCGCTGACGTGTATCTCGCTGCTGCTGTCAGTCACATTTGATGGTGATCTACGACAAGATGAACACGTTACACACTTCTTGAGAAACTTGATAGTTTTGCATTGCCGACGTTCTTGGGCTGCGGTCGTCCATTTGGAAGCACTTTTTAGCTCAATGGGCCTTACCAGCTCAAATTAAGTCAAGAGGGCGTGTGTCCGCTTTTAACGCATTTAAATGTGGAGCGGAGCGGTGGCACAGCCGTGAGAATACTGCATTTGGACCCAGAACACCCGAGTTCAACTTCAAGCCACGGCTCACAGCAGTGGCAAGTGATATCTGAACAAGTCCTGAGCTTCCCTTTCTACCCGCACTGATCAGCATGGAGTATGGTACAACCTCCACGACGAACAAAGCATGGCGAGGCATTCATCCAACAGTGGATTGACAAATGGCTGTATGTTTTATTTACACTTGGAGCACTTGATTTTCAATCGGAAATTAGCAAATTAAAACCTCCAGAAACGGTCTTAATTACAAGGCCCGTGGGTCACTGGTGGCCTTTAGTGTAACCCCGACGATACACAAATAAACACCCCTTGCAGGCGGTGTGACGGCCCTCACAATGATGTCTTATCGGCAAAAAGTGCCCCCCCACCCCCTCTGAAAATCATTGAAGAACACTGGCCTCGCCCATCATTCCTCCGGAACAAGACGAGTACCACTGTGGGTTGTCAACATCGGCGTGCTATGTGAGGACTGCCCCCCCCCCATCATGAAAATGTGGAATTTCGACCATTGGATGAGGGCCAACAACAAAGAAATGCGTCACCTCAGTCGTTTGATGGCTTCCCAACATTTTCCATGCTTTGACAAAATAAAATGTTCCAAAACAAACCAAACACTTGAAAATGTTTTTATTATTGTAAAGTATTCGCTCGAACATTCAACAAACGCGATGCAACTTTCAAGAAGCCAACACACTGCAGCAAAACCAACCCTCCAGAGCATACACACTGGGAAAACTCCAACAATTGTATGCAATGTACGCAACCACCTAATGCAACAAAGGCTGTTGCCAAACTTGACATCATATATTCCAACAGATCCACTTGGTCTCTTCAGCCCATTAGTTGAGCTGCCACTCCACCACCTATTGTTGTCATTCTATACTTGATGCCATCTCTTCCAGTCCCTGTCAATGATGGGCCAAAGCTGGCAACTGTTTTTGCGTTTTCCTCGATTTATCCTGATTCTGCTATCAGTCATGTAATGAGGACGAATAATTATCAATTGCGAATTCTTAGACCGATGTCAAAAGGGTGGAATTTAAATTAATACAGTGCAGAATCTAAAAATACAGTTCCTTATTTAAAAAAAAAATTTGTTGCACCATTAAGATCAGCTGAGCTGACCAGGTGGTCCAGATGCCAGAGCGCTGAGCTGGCACCGTTGAGAGATCCTGGATTCAATCCCGACAGCTGCCTGTGATATGATTTAGTTCTCAAGTGTAGCGAGTTGATGGTGCTCTCAAGCTTGGTCAGTAATTACTGCACACGAAAAAAACATGAAAATTTGGTTCTGCACTTAATTTGGAACTCCAAGTTCGAGAACTTTAAATATTGGTCCGTCATGCAACGAACATTATTCGTGTAGCCAGATGCATGTGAATGTAGTGCCCTCTACAGTGTTGACCAGAGGTCGCTTGAAGGGATCTCAGTGGTAGCTGTGATATCTGCTTCCATGGGCCGTTCTCAAACATGAAGGACTGCAGTGAGCTGGGACAGTTCCCAATGGATCGTTCGTCTCTGACGATGCAAAGGCACAATCAGGATAACATTGGGGGAAGGGATTGCATGCACTTTTTTAAAGCTACACATGCATGAAGCACAAACTCCCAAACAAACATCTCCATAAACCCTCTGTTAATAAACAGCCACATTCTTTGGTACCAGCCTGTAAATTACTCGTAGGTTGTCAATGGTGCTGCACGGGTCTCTTATGTTTTCAGGTTTTTTTTCAGCGTGTTGCTTGCCATGTCCGACATTTTGATCCACACGCTGGAAGCTGCAATTTCTCAATTCAGTTCCTGAAGCTCCCGACACAACCGGACAACGCATCTTAGCCTGCAGATTTATAAATTCCACACGGAAAATCGAAAAGGGTGGTGTGCTCAAAATGGGGGCAAACACAAACCAGGCTGCTGTGAAAGTTGGGGGCACACAATGAATTGTTGGATTATACCGGAAATGTTTAACCTTGGAATACATTGCTATTGGATTCCTAACAACCATGTAACATGGGTTTTGCAGTCCAGGCCATTGCATATATACAAATGTGCATAGGTAGGTCTACATTTTCCACTATTTTACAGGTCCCTCATTGACTGGATTAGGCATCACTTGAGTAGTAGCCACAGCGAGAGGTCTACTAGACGTGGTGTGCTGGGTACAGAACTTCTTTCGGAGTTGCTGGCCTGGACCCAGATAAAATTAAGCCCTGAGCATGGGTCTGTTTAACAACCAACAAAAACGCTTTGCAATCAACAAAAATTACAACTTAAACACACAACTCTCAACAGGCAATCACGATCCAATATTTACCTGCATTGTTTAAGACAAAACCTGGACCGGTTTTGACTTTTATGATACTCATCAGTAGAATCCAGCCAATTAAAACAACACTTCCTGGGTTGCCTGGTCCTATGGATTCCCTGTTAGCTACGACCAGCAATGAACGCTGCTGTTGAGTAACATTGCCGAACAATGAAATAAAGACACCACTCTCAGCTACCCGTCCTCTTTCAGCTATTTGCGTGAACCTTCAGCATATATATAAGCGCCTCATTCTTGGCTTCCTTACACGACAAATACGTTTTAGGTAAATAACATTACAAGCAGCCTTCTCCGTATCTAAAACACCAGCTTGCAAAGGTATCCCCGGCAGGGTGAGCGTTAAATAATTATTTAACCAAACGGTCTTGGATGAGGGATCAACCAACATTAACATTTGTATGACAAAGCCATTTTACGGCGGTGAGATGGCCCAGTGGGTTGCGGTTCGAGTCTCACGGCCCTCCCCGGTTAATACCGAGGGAGTATGAACATGAAATACGCGCCGGCTCCTTAAGTGGTCATGAAAAAGATCCTGAGACTGCAAAACTTCTGCAAGATCATCAACTATTCCGAAATAGCATGACAGTCCTAAAAAAGTTTTCAACTGAGGCTCTCCTGGCAAAATAATAATAAAGCTCCTAGGCTTCCCAAAGCAATTATAGTTGAAAATTTCAGTTGCCTAAGAAACGTCATTGAAAATCTCAGCTGAGGGATAATCAGTCCAATAACTAGCATCGATGATGTCAGTAGAAGGTCATATAAATGTAATAATATATAGCTCTTGAAATATACTAGTCTTGAGTGATGCTATATAAATGTAAATTATTGTTATCTACAAATTGTAAAAAAATATTAAGTGGACAGTTATTTATATTACAACAAAAGTATTTGAAAGACATGTAAACAACGGGTATAACCATGGCCCTGTCTCACTGCAGCCTGAATACGTCAGGAGCATTAGAACCATAACAATTGTTTCTAAATCTTATAACTCTAATAATTATTTACAGCCCTTTGTAAATTTGAAGCTGAAGGTCTTCCCACTGCGTCGGTCGAAGAGGCATTCAACCATACTTCACCACACCCGGTAGTGCAGCTTGGTGAAGTTGGGTTGGCCCAGGAACGATTTAAATATCACTCGCTACTGATAACAGCTGTGGCCAGGAATTGAACTCGGCTGGCTCGAATCTGTAGCATGCCACACCTAAGTTCTATACCACCACTTCCGATATTTCAGGAACAAAAACACTCGTTTGAAGATGTGTAATGCGAGTCAACTCTAAAGACTACTGCAACAAAGCATTGTGGTGTAAACTGATATTGTTATTCTTTTACATTTTCCACTGCACAATGAACAGTAATGAGAGGTCCGATTTGTGAGTACATGACATGCTAACGTCATACCACAGAACGCGATTGTTTACAATTTACTCTAGCAATTATAAGCGACCAATACGACGACGCTACATTAAGGCAAATGGAGGGCAAACAAAACTGTACAAGTTAGACTCAAAACAAAAATATTAAATATACAAACGAGATGGTCAAAATAAGATAAAAAAAAACAATCTATTCTTGAATGGAATAGCTACGGCAGTGACGAGTTACACACTTAGCAGGTGCAGGCTGCTTAGGACTGAAAAGTTTCTGAAGCAAACCCCCAAGGAAAGAAACGTCCAGACCTAGGGCTTGAACCCAGAATTTCAGCGGTGTTGATTCAGTGTCACCAACACGGCCATTATAAATGTGTATGAAATTCCTGCACGGTCGCAGGCAGACTGCTGTTGACTAGAGTTTGTCCATGGTGGCCATTATGAGTGTCGCTTGTTAAACAAAAGGGCTGGGGTGCCACAGTGAGATGTCATATTCTTAGCCTCCCCCCCCCCCCCCGAGTGCTCATGTGAACACGGTGTTGAGAGGTAGAATGAAACGAAGTGCCGAACCAATATTCTAAATGATCAGTTGCTCCATGTGGACGAGAGCGCGTAGGTCTTCACAGTACGGTCTTCACAGGCCTTCATGGCAGGACCCAGTGACAGATCAGAAGAAGGGGGTGCTGAAATCCTGATGGGGGAGAGGTGGACAACAGAGATGAACAAGCAGGTAAATGGGGAGATCCGACAAGGATAGAGGGGCATGTGCATAAGGAGGGCTGTTAAGTTTATGCTTTCTCACCGTTAAGTTATTGAAAATGTATATTAAGAAAACTGTGAATTTGTCATCTACAAATCCAGTCAGAGACAGGTCTGTCAGTCGACCATCGTCTACAAACCACATTTAAGATGCTTTAAATGTAACATTTAATCTCGTCAGAAAAGTGACCTACGAATCATATTTATTTCTGGGAAGGCGTTTACTCGGAAGTATTTATGGGAAATTGGGACCCAACTCGCATTGCAACTCAAGTGACTCAGCAAATCACGGGAACGCCACATTTTTATCCAACTTTAGTCGTCTTTCAACTGGAGGTCAACTCCGGCTGTCCCATGGAAACAAACCATTTGTTTTCTTGGTTCTTTCGGTCAAGTGACATAGAAGAGAAGTAATAAAATAATAAAAATAAAACATAATAAAATAATTCTCACGACGTTTCGGCCACAACGCAAGCAGCCGTCCTCAGGTGAAGACCAGGTCTGTCGGGGAGACAGCTTGCGTTGTGGCCCAAACGTCGTGAGAATTATTTTATTATGTTTTGTTTGTATTATTTTATTACTTCCCTTCTACGTGACTTTACCTAAAGAACCAAGAAGATGATTCCTTGCAGTCACGAAAGCTTTAAATCGAAATTTAAACCATTTGTTTCAATTATTTTTTTCCCCCATTGTAAAACAAAGCCAGTCCAGCGCTGCTCAGTCGGCTGATTTTAGATTGCAGAGGTCGAGGCCGAGACGTGCACATCACTCGCAATTGTACGAGTTGAGATGCGTGTACACAACATAGAAACGCTGTGTCATCAGAGCGTACCGACTGACTTTACACATCATACACACCGAGCCCTCACTTCGCCCAGAGCCAGCTTAAGGTTACGTGAGGTCGGCATATCACGATTTGGTTCTGGCTCAGCATGAAAAATAGCCAATGGAAAACCACTCTTACTGTGAGGTGGCAAGATGTTAACTACCTTGCCTGGTCCAAAGGAGGTCGTGGGGGGTTTGATCCCAACCCTGACGCTTGTATATTTGGAGTTTGTTCTCGTGATCACGTTGATTTTTATCCGGGTCCTCCAGTTTTTCACCTCGACATTTATTAATATATATTTTACAGTATTTGGCTGCTATAAATGTTCCCATAAGCCACATCGTCGAGCTATTATTAGTGGCCAGGAGGCTTCTGAAAACGAGCTATATAGCCAGTGGGCCTTACCTGGTAAATTAAAAAGGTTTAGTTTAGTTTAGCTGGGTTGGCTTGGATGTGCCAGTGGAGAAGGGGTCAGTATCACCGTCAATAAACTGTTCGTACCACGTCTGTGTCCATAGCTTCCTCTGGGTTGCTCAGAAGTTGACTTCCGCGTGATGTAAACCCGCTGATGGGTTTATCCGCTTTCGTGTTGTCCTCGTCATCGTCATCCTCATCGGAAGCCTCCTTCGTTACCTCAGATATCAAACTGTGGCCCCTGCGTATGCACACAAATTACAAACATCCACCGTTTATACTTTAAGAAACTGTTGGGGATAGTGCTGTTAAGCGAGCACCTATGAAAGTCGGCACAGGACACATGGGGATGGAGGTGGCCAGCACCATGGCCGGCTGCCTTTGCCTCCTCAGTTACAATGCTTTCACATCGCACCAGGTACTCATTTGAGTCTGAGTTGACCCCAGGGAGGCCTAGGACTGGTTCAGATAACCATCACTGGTATTGGCCATGAGCAAGAATCGAACTCGGGTCGCCGTGTTCGGAGCGCAGCATGCTAACCACTCCACCATTGCTCCATGACACACACCCACACACGAGCACATAGATCTACACTTAGAACACAATACAGAATTACACAAATACGTATACATGGCAAACACACCACACACAACATACAAAACCACACACGCAAATATACTGAACAATACGCACACAAAATACATAAATGTAGACACAAAAACAACGCACGCAGACACAGACAACACCACGCACAAATTACCAGACACCTCACATAGACCAAAGACAAAGACCCACCTTACCGTATAGCCTTAATACGGGACAAGTGCTGTTCGCGAGCACCTAAGAATACCTTGCGGATCTCGTCAAAGCGCATAAACCATCACGCGAACTCTGGTCATCCTCGCAGCAGCTTTTGGCGAGCTACTGAACAAAGAGTCAAGGCTTCGGTGGTACGGCCATGTGATGCGAAGTGAAGAGTCATCAGTGGCCAAGACTGCCATGCGTATTGAGCCAGAGGGCCGCCGTCCACGCGGACGTCCAAAGAAGCGATGGATGGATCGAATAAAGGAAGACATAAAGACGGTCAACGCATCCCCTGAAGATGCCCTGGACCGAGCCAAATGGAGAAGACAATGCCGAAAAGTGGACCCTGCGCCACAGCGGGAACAACGCTAGGAAGAAAGAAATTGAACAAAGAGTCACTAGATCTCGTACTTTCGGGTGCCCTTCTGCCACCGTCTGGAATGCTCTTCTTTCCGATATTAGGAATCCACTGGAGCTATACAATTTTAAATCTAGATTGAAAACTAATTTCTATATAACTGCTTATTGTATTTAATTTGTTGTCTTCCTGCATCTCCGATGCGAAAGAAGTTCAAAATACATACGTATAAAAAGGCAGGCACAGCACATACACAAACAGATACACCTCACACACCAGGATTACGTCTCCTACCACCCCCCTCCTCCGCTCACCTCGAGCGAGTGTAGACATTTCCCATGGACCCGGCCGACATGGAGCCTCTGCTGCTCACATTGCCACGCCGCGCGGTCGCCATGGCGACCCCCTCTCCCCCCCTCAGCACAGTGGAGGTGAGCTGCGGTGTCGCCGGGGTCGCGATGGGGGTGCGGGCACCCCACTCGAGGCCTGAGGCCTCCGTAGACACGGAGACTGAGTCGGTGGGGGGGGGGGGAGGTGGTGGGGAGAAAGGAGGAAGACAGATGGGCAGGTGAGTAACAATCAGTGCTTTGAGACAATGTGCACGTCTGTGTCTGTCTGTGTATGTGTCCGAGACAGAATGATCACCTGCGGAGAGGCTGCCACTCCTGTGCCAGAAGCTGGACCAGTACCGTCTGGGCCGTGGTGACATTACTGTCACTTAGTGAACGGCAGTTGTTGTTGTTGTGTACATCTCCATGATGTGTGTGTGTTGTCCAGGTACATATGCATCTTGCGCGTGTGTGTTGTCAGACTCTGTGGTGTCTGTACATCTATCTCTGTTCTTTGGTTATTTCGGTAAGTCACGTAGGTATAAAATAAAATAAATCACGGCGTGATTTATTTTATAACCAAAGAGTATGGATTCCTGCAGTCACGAAAGCTTCAAATCAACATCTATCTATGTGTGCGGTGCATGTCTCCTGTGTAAATGGTGATAACAGTCTCTGTGCTGTGTGTATACGTGTTGCGTGTGTATACGTGTTGCATGCGTGTAATGTTCGTATTCATGTTGGTGCGTGTCTCGGTGAGCAGTAACCGCGCGAGTCTCACTGTTGGCACTGCCGTGTCTTGTGCGGATCCTGCGTCCGGCGCTGGCATCAGTCGCCGGGGTGCCAACGGGACCATCTGGCTGAGCGGAGGCGGTCAGAGAGTTGCGGTAGGTGAACACAGGCTGCCACTCCGAGTCCAACACGCTCCTACGCGTGGGCGGCTTGTAGCTCTCCATGTACCCGCAGCTGAGACAAAGACAGAGGAGGACCATGAATGTAGCCTACACAAGACTGTTGGGGCAAGTGCTGTTAAGCGAGCGCATATGAAGACCGGAACGCCGCACAAGGAGGTGGTGCAATTAGCACCATGTCCTGACCAACAGTCTTTGTCTCCCAAATGCTGATGTTTACACACCGCACCAGCTACTCGTTTAAGGCCATGGCGATCGAGGGGAAGCTCAGGATCGGCTCGGATATCAATCGCCACAGATGTTCGCTGTGGCTGGAAACTGAACTTGGGCAGCTGAGTTCGTAACGTATTAGTCCGAGGCACTCGAGCACAAAGACTACGTGTTAAACTGACTTACGGTTTCTAGATTTGAAGCTTTCGTGACTGCAAGGATTCATATTCTTAGGTTTTTTCGGTAAAGTCACGTAGGTAAAAAATTAAAATTAATAAAAGTAAAATAAAATTAAATAAAAATCACGACGTTTCGGAGGCAACACAAGCTTCCGTCTTCAGGTGGAACCGTCACAGCACGACTGCTGCATCAAGTTTATTTTATTTTTATTTTACTTTAATTAATTTAAAATTTTTACCTACGTGACTTTACCGAAAAAACCTAAGAATATGACTTACGGTTCTTTGTAAATTCACTGCTGGATTAATATATACCCCACACCATGTCAGTCATGGGGGTTTTTTTGCCCATACTTCACCACACTGGTCAGAGCAGGTCAGTGACGTGTGGAGAGTCCCTGAAATGGTTCCAGGAATCTAATTCAGGACACTGGGTTAACAGCATAGTGCACTAATCACTGTGCCGCTGTCACCCGGGCCCCAACTCCCCCCTCTGGCTAGAAGAAAACCATGACTCAAGGGAGACACAAGGCAAAAGAGACACGCAGAAACAATCGTCACTAGGCGTGACACAGGTGAAGCGACCCAGGAGGCAGAAATTAGTACAAATTAAGTAATAGGGGTTTACCCTTTCATCTGGTACAAAAACTGACACCTTTATACAAGGGATCATGTTTGCAATAACCACAACACAAGCAGTCAAAATGCAAACAAAAAGAAACAACTCTGATAATGATATGCACTGTCCTTGAAGTTGATTGGTCCACACCCGAGACAGCTTTTCTTAGAGCCTAGTCCCCATTGGTGTTGGACCAGATGACGTCAAAAGGCGTACAACTCAAAAACAGCGCACTATCAGAGTATTGAGAGCTCTGGGTAAGCATTTACACTATGAGACCTCCTTTACCAGTAGCAAAATATAGTAATAGGTTTTTACCCTTTCATCTGGTACAAAAAACTGACACCTTTATACAAGGGATCATGTTTGCAATAACATCTTTTTGTTTGCATTTTGACTGCTTGTGTTGTGGTTATTGCAAACATGATCCCTTGTATAAAGGTGTCAGTTTTTGTACCAGATGAAAGGGTAAAAACCTATTACTATATTTTGCTACTGGTAACGGAGGTCTCATAGTGTAGTCCAAATGAGTTTAAAAACGCTGCTGGATACCGTTGGTCTGCTGCAGCAGTGTCGCGGTGGTTAGCGCATTAGCGACACCGTTTATATGATGGCATCATCATTTATTTATGCCATTCAATGTAGTACTCGAAAACCAGAATTATGAATTTCAATTATTATTAATACACCAAAACAATACCCCCTACACCCGAAATGCAAGTTTGTTGGCGATAAGAATGAACGGAGATGATGCCGGAGATGGTGATGATGCTAATAAACAAGTCAAGATGTTGAAGCGATGATGGCAATGAACGGTGAAGATGGTAGAGTGACGATCGCGATGATGAAAGGGTAGAGACGGCGGTGGTTGAGAGGCTACGTACAGTGTTTTCTTGTCCTGAGAGAGGAGCTTCGGGGAGAATTCGCACAGCACCTCCAGGAAGAGGATGTTCGGTGGGGCAATGCCCAGCTTCCGCGCTTCGAATGCAAAGTCGATGCCGTTCCTAATGACAAAGACACCACATTCACACACACACACATACAAATGCACAACACTGATAGGCACACATACACAAGTATTCACACTTACACACACACGGGCACTTGCTTGCACAAAGATACTCCGTATAGCCTTCACAGACTTGTAGGGGCAAGAGCTGTTAGCAAGCACCTATAAAGGTCGGCACGGCACACGAATTGAGTAGAGCGAGAAGCCAAAGCCATGTTTGGCTGCCTTCATCTCCCTAGTAGTGATATTAACACACCACACTTTTTACTAATTTGTGGTCGAGTCAAGACGAAGAGGATGCCCAGGACCAGTCAAATATTCGTCAGTTATTGGTCACGAGCGGGAATTGGCATCAGCTCGCCGGGTTCATAACTCAGTGCGCTAGCCACTAGTCACTACAAAGATTCGCCATATTGCCTTAATAGACTGTTGGGGCAAGTGCTGTTCGCGAGCACCTATGAAGACTGGCACAGCACACAAGGGGGGTAGGTGGCAAGCACCACACCCGACCGCCTTTATCTGTTTACCCACCACACCGGGTACTCATTTGAGGCTGAGTCGACCTAGGGGAGGCCCGGGACCGGTAAAGATAATCGTCACTGGTATTGACCGTGAGCAGGAATCGAACCCGGGGTCGCCGGGTTCATAGCGCAGCGCGCTATCCGCTACACTACCACTCCCCACCAGTCACTCCCCAAACATACACACACATGCACGTACTTGTGCAGGGCAGCTATGGCGTGCCGCGAGCGAACAGCGTCCATCCCAAACGTCAGCGAGAAGCGACGCGCCAGCTCCTTGACGGGAACCAGGTTTGACGTCTCCTCCAGCGTCACCGTGAACATCTGCCCACAGTCACACGAGGTCACGGGTTGGCTCATGGGGTCATCCAGTGTCAGTACTGTCTCCAACATGGACGAGGTGACACCCATGAGTGCGGGGGTGGAGGCATCACCTGCTTGAGCGTGAGGGCGAGCGTGTGGGCATACTCCATCAGGTCGATCTGCCTCAAGCGACTCAGCGTCTCCTTGATGATGTCCCCATAGTTGATGTAGAACTGAGAGCAGGACAAGGAGCATTAGGGTATAAGGAGACCATCGAATAATGTTTGATGCAACGAATGCAAGGAGGCAAAACACAAATGAGTGTTTTAAATTCCTGCACTGGCATTGGTGCAGAAAACACGGCTGGGGTAGAGGGAGGCGTGACGTCAGCACAACGCACGAAACCGGCTCAATGCTGTGGGATGCAGGTGATGGTATCACGCCGCAGATGTGCGTCGTGACGTCACCACCATGCACTTGCCGACAAGTGCACCCGCCAGCCAGTCTGCCAACAAAACTTAGCTCCTTCATATAATTCTTATACCGTAGTACCCCTCTTAATGACTCGAACTGGTTCCATGAAAGCAGTCGTTAAGTGATTTGGTTATGAAGCGAGTAGAAAATACATGTTAAAGGCTTAATACTGGTAGGAACCTCCTGGTTACACCAGCTCACAGGGGATTAGTGTGTCCGTCATGCAGGGAGGGGCTGGGTGGGGAGGGGCTGGGTGGGGCTGGGTGGGGAGGGGCTGGTCACCCCGTGGTGCCCTTATAAAACTCAACGTTTAACCTACTCACGCCGGCTTGTGCCCGCCCTCACAGTCGGGCATATTTGCGGAATACACCACGCCGCCGTTGACCCTGGCCATTGACCGAGCAACCCAACGTTCCTACCAGCTCCCTCCGCAGGAATGTGTTTCGTTCCGATAGCATCGAAAGTTACCCTTTTTCACAAAAAAACTTACTTTATAATATTTAAACAATGGATAATAAATAATAAAATAAAAACTTACTTTATAATATTTAAACAATGGATAATAAATGCTTTAAATAATATTACTGTAGCTAAAAAGATGACTGGCAAACACTGAATGTAAACAATGCCACAACGCTCATGAATGGACATCGCTAATTGGCCGAAGCCTGCTCAGACCACTTTGGAGCTCGCCGATTGGCCGAAATTGGCGGTTGCGTACTCGTCATAAGCCCTTCGTTAACAGGGAAATGGTCAGTAAGTGAACACATTGGGCTCTATGGAGGCCCCTCGTGACGCGATGAGTCATTAACAGGGGTTCTACGGCAGTATGATGTTATCTTATACCCTATGACCAAAATGTGGCGAGCCGAGTTGTAGTGAGCCATGGTAAGCTCAGACGTAGTGAGCAGTGGTGAGGTGTGAGATGTGGGTGAGGTGTGAGACATGGTGAGCTGTGGTGAGCAGTCGAGACCTGAGACATGGGTGAGGTAAGTTGTGCTGAGCAGTGGTGACCTGAGGCGTGGGTGAGGTATGAGATGTAGTGAGCTGTGAGACTCGATGAGCCTCGTTGAGCTGCGGTCCTCTGCTCACCTCCACGTATCGGCGGAAGATGTCAACGCCGGCGCGCATGTCTATGGCTCCATACACCAGCAGCTTGCAGTAAGCGGCGAGCAGGCACCTCCGCTTGTGAAGCACCTCGATATTCTGCATGTCCTCTTGCTGATCAAAAATGTCTGAGAGGACACAAGGTTCACGTAGTCACACACGAGCGAGAACGTACAGACACGAACCGGCAGTGGCGGCGACAACAGTAACGGCCAAGCGTTGATTTTCAAGCGTCGACTTTGGTCAGGCCGTATTGTTGGACAGTTCTTCTCTCTAGCTTTCACCACATACTACTGCGGGCATCTCCAGGAGTATAATTGCTGAAGATGTCAGAAGTAGTGAAAACAAGTACTGCTCTAAAGTTGCCTCCCGTCCTGGTTTTCCGAGGATCACCCTTCTTTTTAAGGTATGCCGTCCTGGGAAATATAAGTCGTGGTTTTTGTTATTTACGTAAAAATACACCGCTCAAGAAAATGCATTTAAAGCAGTTCTCCCCTCTTTCGATATTGTGAAATATTCTTCTTACAATGTGTTCCAGTTTTAGTACCTCAGAGGTGGCAACTCTATTGTCTGCCCATCAGAGACCGATGGACAGAGCTAATGCGTTAACACTTTTAAACGCGAGTTGAAAAGCGTTAAAGAGAGACAAATGTGAGCACGAGGAGTTAATCCGCACTCTCGTCGGTGGAGAAGATGTGCTCGATGATGAAGCTGCCCATCTCGGCCTGCAGCTCAGGCTCGGCCTGGACGACGAGGGGGAGCAGAGCGTGGCGGCCCTGCTCCGCCACCGAGTGGCCAAACACGAGCAGTGTGTCGCACAACAGCAGGAACACCTGAACACACGAGGGACACGAGAAAGACACGAACATTTGTGACACACGAGCAGTGTGCCGCACAGCAGCAGCAGGAACACCTGGACACACGAGGGACACGAGAAAGTCACGAAAATGTGTCACACACAAGCACAGCAGATTGAATACCCTTCCCTCACTCTATTCATCTCCCTCCCAACTTCCTGAGTCAGCGAGTGATTGAGTGAGCGAATGAGCAGTGAGAGAGTGAGTCGGGAAATAGACAGTTCAGCGAGTTGACAAGCGAGCAATGAACCAAGTGAGTAAGTGAGCGGGTGAGTGAGTGAGCAGGCAAGCGAGTAACTGAGTGAGCGAGGGAGCAAGTCGGCAAGTAAACGTGGGTGCAAGTCACCTGCTCTTTCAAAGCCAGACCGACTCCGATGAGCAACTTGTTGCACAACTGCAAAAACGACCTCAGGCTCCTGCGCAGGGAGACAACCTCCTTCTGGAATTGAGAAGTGAAAGCCAAGTGGGGGTGGGACGATCATTAGGTGATGACGGCTTGAGCGGAAGTACGATTATCCGCTCGTTGCAAAGGCTCATGGTTTAAGCCCAGTGACCACCCTGGTTAACAATGCACGTATTTATGGGTCTGTGTAACGTAGAGCCTACGTTGACAGCCTTGCGATTTAAGAATGGCGCAAATACCAAATATACGAATAATTTGGTTATGGGGGAGGGGTGGCATGGACAAAACAAAAAGTGTTTCAAGTACCTTATCTGGTTGGTCTTCTGAAAGAGCGGACAGCCTCCAGAACAGGCTGTAATGCACGCACTTAGTGGCGTACATTAAAATCTGTGGACAAACATTCAAAAACAGAATATATATTTGTTCATATGTTATGCTATGACGAACGTGCAAAGTATTGTGTTAACAAAGGTGTGTCTGCTAACTTTTATTACGACGGAAAAATCTTGGCTAGCCGGACTCATTCAAATACAGTAGACTCTCAATTATCCACGCTAATGACGGGGAGAACCGCTGCAGGTAATTAAAATTCGCGGATATAATCCAAAAATAATCAAACTCCAACCACTGTTGTAACGATATGTAACGACTGTACTGTAGAGGCAATCGCGTGGATTTCGGATTCACCAGAGCACATATTTGTTCGGTTGAAGCACGTGACTTGAAATAAACATTGGCAAGAATAATAATGTATAACTGTTTTTAGATTAATTCGGGCCTGAGGGGAAACTCTTGAGTTAAAATGTACGTAAAAATCTCAGATGTACGGTTAATTCGTAAATCGGATAACCCGCAAGCGGACAACCAAGAGCCTACTGTATGTTTTTGTTGGTATACGGGAGGAAGACCCATTGACTCAGCAAGCTCTTTTTCAACAGGATGGGAGGGCCGTTCTGAATAGCTGAAAAGGCTGACTAGCTGGCAATACAATGAAACCTATGTCAAAGAACAAGACAACCCTGGGGTGTATTCGCGTAGTAAATATATCAGTGTATATCAGCATCCGCAGAGTGTACGCAACTTACTCTACCGTAAAAAAAAAACTCAAATACTGCATGAATTCCATGCTATGTTCCATGCAGTATTTAATGGTAATTCATAAGAGATGTTGTTGGTTCGATCGCGTAAATATAAATTTGTCGTTAAACCCGCCGCCACCCGACACGGCCAATTAGTAAGGTTAGTCATGTAAACAAAACATGCCAATTCAGCACAGCGGTGTGTTGGAGACTAAACCCACAACATTTACAATTTGAGTACAACTTTTCGGCCAATCGGATGCAAAGACCAGAGGGGGGGGGGGGGGTTAATGTATTTAATATAAATTGCAATTGATGTCCATTTCCGGTTGTTTCATAGTTAATCAACATAAATAATGTGCATGCATAACCCGGTAGTTGGAAGTTAAGTCCGTCAGTCCAAGGGTACATCGGTCACTCCCATCCCCCACCATTCCCCCCAGATCTTTCATTAGCCCTGCCCAATGACCCCTCTCCTCCATCGCCCACCACACCTCCCCCACCACACTTTAACGTGTAATAAAGCATTTTTTATTATGCATTATATATCACATAACATATATAAATGATGGCATTTCATAAGGTTTTTCAATTATTATTTTACCGACCTGGTCCAATTAAGTCCGACATCTGGCCAGCAAGGATTTTACTGGACATCACATACCGTATTATCAAGGATAGAGTATGTAAATAATGTTTATACTTCGTGTTTTTCATATAATTTTTTATTGGCAGACCCAGTTTGGGCTAAGTGCGGATTCCAGGTAGCTTGGGTCTGGAGAGCCAGTGGGTGGGTGATGCGGTGATATGAGGATCTGGTTAGCTTGAGGGAGTTCCAACATAGAAACTGCTTCATCACAGCACGACAGCTATCTATGTCACCACACGCGGTACATTGTGGGAGCTCGCGCATCAGCTAAGTCACCGCAACACACGGTGCATTGGCGCTGTGGTGACGAGATGTTAACTACCTCGCCTGGTATGCAAGAAGGTTGTGGGTTCAATCCCAACCCTGACGCCTGTATATTTGGAGTTTGCATGTTCTCTCCATGATTGCATGGATATTTATTATCCGGGTCCCCCAGTTTTTCCCTCCACATTTGGAAACAAAATGCATTTAGAGTATTTGGCTGCTATACATTTCCACACGATAAGCCACTTCTCGTTGGGCTGTCAGTGGGTCTTGCCTGGTAAAATTTAAAAAAAGTTTAGTTGAGTTTAGATTGTGGGAGAGAGAAGACGTCACCTGATCAGGGACATCCCCTCCCTTGTCCGCATGCTTGATGAGAGTCAGACAGCCCTCGTGTACGTCCAGCCTGGTCAGGTCGTGACCGCTGAGCAGAAGGCATGCACACACAAGTATAAGACAAAGATCCCCCATTGTTACACACACACACCCCCAGAAGACAGAATATCCTCTGTGTAGCATTTTTACAGATTGTTGGGGCAAGTGCTATTGCAAACACCTACGAAGACTGGCACGGCATATGAAGGGTTGGTGTGTCCAGGACTACGCCTGGATGGTTCGTCTCCCAGTGCCGACGTTCATACACTGTGCCGGCTACAATTGTTTTGAACGGTGATTAGACCGGAGGGGAGGCCCAGGCCTGGTTCAGTTTTCACTTGCCATTGCGGTTAGCCACGGCCAAGAATTCAACTCGGGTGGTTGGGTTCGTAGCGCAGTGTGCACAACGACCAGCACAGCTCTATCCGAGAACGTCAAATTGATTTCTCGTCTCATTACATGACGCAAACAGCACAACCGGGAGAAAACATTGGGGAAAGGTCGTTTTTGTTATTAATTATTCAATACACGGCTGGTGGTCGGAAAGTCAAATTAAGTGCTCACTTGTAGAATGAGGTCAGTCTCTTCAGCACAGACAGCAAGTCGTAGGAGACGCTGCCATCCGCGTCATAATCCTGGAAAATGCACGACAGCAAATGAAAACAAAATTCACTTGTATACCCAGCAAATCCTCACCGAGTCTCAAGACTGATTCTAGGACGGCCCTGCTAGGTTATTGCAGTAATGTGTCCATGTGTAATCCCAATTGGGTAATTTAGAGTCAATTATTAATTTATTCAGATGTTTGTCTAGGCTCGTTAACCCTTGCCTGCTTAAGTAAAAACTGAACCAAGCAAGGGCCCATGGAGATTTTCATTGTTTTGCTCACTAATGGTGGTAAACGCACACCTGCTAATGGGAACACAACAAAGATCCTCTGTATAGCCTTTTCAGGCAGTTAGGGCAAGTAATGTACGTATGTATATTGATCTTCTTTCGCACCGTATGTAGCCAACTATGCCAATCGTAGAAGTGCGACTGTTCTGTTAAGCGAGCACCTATTTAGACCGACAGCACTTGAGGGGGTGGTGCGTCCAGCACCACATCCCTGGCCTCCTATGTCTCACCAGTGCCAATGTTTACGCACGGCACCAGCTACTCATGAGGCTCGGTCGATCTAGGGGATTGGCCCAGGACCGATTCAGATACACAGGGTTGGTGTACGGTGACAGTGTTGGTGTATGGTGATTTTTTCTGCAATATTTTGCTGTCTTTTCTTGGATTTTCTGTTTGCACATAGTCACTTTAAGATGTTTTCTTGTTCATGTTTTTTGTTTGTTGCGGTTGCACCCGATTCAAGAGCCGAATGGCTCACAGGGCTATACCTAATAAATGAACTTTGAACTTTGAGATATTCGTAAGTAATCCTGGTAATTAGCGGGACGCAGGGTTTGTACACGAACCACTGCGCTATCGGAGACGTGCACAAATATCCACTAATAAACACACACACGTGCATGCAACCCCACCTGCTCCATGAATGCGGGCAGGGCGTGAGCAAAGCGATCAACGAGGAGGTCCATGAGGCTCGACACGGACACGAGGGCTCGCGAGTGCACGGAGGAGTCGGGGACGGCCAGTGCGACCAGTGCGCGCGAGCACCCATCCAGCACGTCCGGCAAGACGTGCTTCTGCACCACCTCGCCCACCTGGCGCACCAGCGTGTCCAGGTGCTGTGCACAAACACAGATCCCCCCCCATGTATAGCCTTTAACAGGTGCTGGAGCAAGTGCTATTAGCGAACACCGATCAATGCCGGCAGGGCACACGAGAGGGTGGGTGGCCAGCATCATGCCTGGCCTGGCAGCCTGTCTACCGAGTGGCGATGTTTACACGTTGCACCAGATGCTCATTTTAGGCTGAATCGACCTTGGAGAGATTGCTTCAAATAATCTTCACTAGTGTTGGCCATGAGCAGGAACTAACCTTGGGTTTCTGGGTTCAAAATGGCAGTGCGCGAACTGCTACACTACCGCTCCCCAACACACACACAAAGAAAAAGATCCCCCCTATATAGCCTTATCAGAAGACTGTTGGGGCAAGTGCTGTTTGCGAGCACCTATGAAGGCCCGCACGGTACGAGGGGGTGGGTTGCCAGCACCATGCCTGACTGCCTTTGTCTCCCCAGTGGTGATGTGTACCCACTGCACAACAGGTACTCATTTGAGGCCGAGTCGACCTAGAGGAGGCCGAGGTCCAGTTCAGATATTTGTCACTGGTGTTGGCCATAAGCGGGAATCAAACTCAGGTTGCCAGGTTCGTAGCGCAGCGCTCTAACCGCTGTGCCACCACTCCCCACGCACACAGGTGTACACACACACAAAACAAACACATGGTTATAGACAGAGATAAACTGTGCATGGTCTTTTAAAAGAGACACGAGCCAATGAGCAAGAAGCTCTTACTTTGCAGATGACTTTTATATAGATGTAGTGACTGATTGTCACTGTGTGGTGCCGGGCTTGCGAAGTCACGGCGGATAATGTGTTGGCATTATGTGTAGCGGGCTTACTGGGCGTAGTACCAGCCCTCGCGGGGCTTGTGTGAGCGCTGGTCAGCACGGAGGCACCACGTACGGTGTGCGGTGCGGGCTCCCGGTGAGGGAGCGAGAGGGAGTGTCAACCAGCCAGGGTTACGCTGGGGCATGATACGCTGGTAGACCTGCCGACACGTGACCGGATGATATTGGAGGGGGGCCACCGGTGGACGGGGGCCGCTGGGCGGTCACGTGGTATGAAGGAGCTCTCGGGAGCCTTTGGGAAAGAGCTCGAGAGATCTAGAAGGTGGGCGGGGCGAGGGGCGGAGCCAGCCCCAGCCCATGCCGATATAACGGGGGCCCGTGAGGGGCTCGGGGTTCTTTGTGTTGCTGGTGATGAAGATCCACGTCTGGTTACAGAAGCCTCTAGCCACGCGGTCTGGGACCCAGCTTGTAGTCCGGGATAGCGAACCGTGTCTAGTTCTGCCGTAGCGTGGATAGATGAGCATTCAACACCCAAGTGTAGGTTGTGTTATGTTGAGTTACTGGATAAATAGTGTTGCTCCCAAGACAACGTCTGCTACATATATCACCACGTAGTAGCCCATTGACAGCAGGAGCATCCTGCACAGGGAGAGAATATGGGGGTAAAAGACAAACAGCCTCACAGGTACCTTTTCCAGTCTCCCATTGGTGTACACCTCAAGGTCGAAGTACATCGGCACTTGGAGCAAATTCACCACATTTTCTTCATCCACCGAATACTTACAGAGAGAACAGACACACACACATGAACAATCAGGCGCACGCATATACACTAATGCACGTATGCACGAGCATACATACGCATGTGCACGCGCACAAACACGGGTACATGTGCACATAGAGTTGAATGTGAAAGTAACCTTTATACAACAAAAGAGAAGTACAGCAAAGCACAACACAATATAAATGCGAACTATAATTAGTTATGGGAACGTGATATCGTGGTTATTATGGTTTACGCAGGAAAGCCTCCATGTCTCTGTTTCAGGAGGGTCTTGCAATATTGTTTCAGTAGAGGGCTACGGTGGCTACGGAAATATCCATGACGCCGACGCGCAATGGTCTACTCTTGCGAATGGCGCCAAGGGATCTTTGACATCTACTCTGAAGCAGACCGCGTTTATCTTCTTTTTGTAAAAACACTCCCCGCAATACCAACCGGAGCGGTCGCCGGATTCAAAACCGTGAGCCTCTGCAACCGGCGGCGAACGCGCCGCTATGCCAATGCCCGATAGCCATGGAATGGAAAATGACCTCGTGTAATCCTAGTGACGGTGTGCAGGTGGTGGCGTCTGCTCCCGGGGCCCACCTTGGCAAGAAGCTGTGGTATGGCGATGATGAAATGCTGCGTGAGCCGCATCTGTTCGTCTTGTTTGTTCTTTTTCTCTTTGGCCGACTGAGTCTGGGGAGGAAGAGACCACAGAGGATGCTCTTCAGGCACAGGTGATGGTGGTGCACGCAAAGACCGCAGGATGATGATTTGTCAGGAAGAATCGATTTTTTTACACACTTTTATTTAACTCACTCTGTCTGTTGTTGTCGTATCCTCAAATCGAGAAAATGCAACAAAATCATTATCAGGTCATATGTTCAAACCATGTCAATCTACTGCTGGATGGCGCGAGTACACGGCAGCATGAATGGCGGAGGAGGCGCGTACCTTGCGACTGGAGAGGCGGCCAATGGGCGGGACGCCCTCAGCAGCCTGCTTCACGCAGCAAACCATGATGTCGATGAGGCCCGCCTCCTCTTTGTCCGAGAGGCCTGTTTGTTGGGGGGGGGGGGTAAATGAGAAACGATGCAAACAGACGAAGATCCCCCAACTGCTCTTTTCTTCCGTGACCCAAGATAAATTGCTGAATATTAAAGACGTCCAGTGGATGCCGACGACTATGTACAAGAAACTGCCGCGTCGATAAAATGGTACGCCAAGCGGTAAAAACATAAAATCAATAACGAAAACGTATAGGTATACTTACATTCAATTCAAATTCAGCCCTGATCACCATCTTGGGCAATTCCTATTTAAGAATTAATTTTATTTGTCTCGTTTGTATTGTTGTTCATCTTACCATCTTATGTGTGTGCCTTTCCCTTCTAGCGACGTATCCCACCCAATTCTAGATTTGAAGCTACTTGATACAGCTATCGTGCTGTGACGGTTCCACCTGAAGACGGAAGCTTGTGTTGCCTCCGAAACGTCGTGATTTTTATTTTAGTTTAATTTAACTTTTATTAATTTTAATTTTGTTACCTACGTGACTTTACCGAAAAAAACCTAAGAATATGTATTCCACCCAAACCCACCAACTTCATCTTAAGTCTCCCACACATCCTCCAATCCATGCGTTCCTCTGTCCCCTCTCGGTGTAAACCTCAAGCGTGCACCTTTGTGTACTCTGCGTCGCTGGGCATCATTACAGCACTCCCCGGGGGGGGGGGCGGGGGGGGCGGGCAACGATTCCCCCCACTCCCGGGGCCACTAACCCTCGTTGGGGCTGTTGGCTTTGTGTGTGGGCAGCAGGAGGCTCGTCATGGCCTCCCAGTCATGCAGCTCCTCCCGTGCGTGCTCCCACAGGCTGTCCACCACGTACGCCGCGTGTTGGTGCATCTGGAAGCAACACAAAGGTCCCCCGCGTAGCCTTGAACAAACCGCTGGGGCGAGGTGTTGTTAGCGAGCAACGATACAGGCCGGCACGGCACCCAACAGGCCGCATTTGTCTCCCAAGTGCTGATGTCACTTATTTAAAGCTGAGTTGACCAAGGAGTGGAATCCATTCCAAATTCTTGCAGACTAATGTAACTCCTTATGCAACTTTCGTTATTATATTAATTTGCATATTATGAATGACAGGGGTGGCACAGTGGTAACACTTATGCCCCACTGCAAGCAGGACCTGGGTTCGATTCCTGACTCAGGCCCCCCCTTTCTGTGTGGGGTTTTGTAAGTTCTCCTTTTTTAATGGGTTTCCAACAGGTTCTCCAGTTTCCTTGCATGGCTAAACACACAATGTAACTGGTCCAAACATCCCAATGCTACAATATTACCTGCAAATTACTCCATTGGGATAAACACATGGCAACATTGCAATTGTTGCTACCAAATACACAAAAAACTTGGCAGGACCTCCCCATAAAAGTCTTAAGAAACAACGACGTTTTCCTGGGTAAACAAGCAAAACAATTTAAAATATTTTGGCACAAATGACAAATTCATTGCTCGAACCATCAGAGAACCCAGCTGCGCCGTGTCATCCTCTAAGCCAACTCACTTCACTCTCAAGCAAGAAGGTAACGAGCAAGCGCAGAAGAGCCGTGTTCTTCTCTGTCTTCCTCCGGCTGTGGGAACCCATGTCCTCCTCATCGTCATAGCTGTTGCTGATGTGAGACTGCAACCTGCAATGCAAACAAGTGCCATGAACACAAATAACAGCGAAACTACATTTATTTAACCAGGTAAGGCAAACTGAGCTTATCTCTTTTTTAGAAGCAACCCCGGCTATCGCAAATGATACCTTAACGAAGTGGATTACATCATGTGGAAATTTATAGCGGCCAAATACTCTAAACGCATGTTTCTAGATGTGGAGGGAAAAACCGGAAGACCCAGAGAAGAATCCACGTGACCTGGTCACAAATGATTGCTCAACAAAGTGGATATTCATGTGGAAATGTATAGCAGCCAAATACTCTAAAACGAATGTTTCTGAATGTGGAGAATAAAACCGGAGCACCTGGAGAAAAATCCACACTACCAGGAGAACATGCAAACTCCAAATATACAGGCGTCAGGGTCGAGATCGAACCCACGACCTCCTGTATACCAGGCGAGGTAGATAACATTTCGCCACTGTAGTGCCCCACTTGCCCATTCACTCACCTCCTTACTCGCTCACCCGCTTCCACACTGGACCTCTCACTCGTTCGCCCACTCACTAACTCAATCTCAGTCTGTTTGTCCACCAACTCACTCGCCGACTCACTTCTTGTAGAGGAATTCGCCGGCAGCTGTCGCCAGTTGCCGGTGCAAGGAGAACACCATGCTGTAGACATTCTTACAGTCCTCCACTGACAGCGATTCTTCATTGTTCCTGCAAACACCAGCACACACTCCACTGTAACCAAGAGCAACTGCTGTTGTTATCAGGCCGCTTGGGTTCACGTGGTGCGGCAGGCGGGCGGATGAGGGATCGGTGGAGCAGAGGACAACGTGCGTTGGGTGCTCGTCCACTCACTCGAGAATGCTGACAAGGACTTGTGTGGCCTTGACAGCCACATCCAACTCCTTGTCATTCACCATTGAAACAATCCGCTCCTGGAACGATAGCAGCATCACCACCATTGTCAGCATCATCACCACTGTTTTCATTGTAATTGTCATGAACATCGTCATCATCATCATCACCAATATCATCAACATTAACACAACAATTATCATTAAACCATTACAAGGATTAAGATTAGTCACATGCTCAAAATCATCTTTACCATGACAAACTTATCAACAATAATCTTCACTTTCACCACCAATATCGTCAACACCAACACTACTCCTGTTATAAACAACATCAGCACTACCGGCATTATCATCAACACCAAAATTATCATGGCAGTTTTAAAAAAAACATCACCCCTACCATTATCATTAGCGATTTGCATTACCTACATCATCAACATCACCAATAATCGTCACTACTGTCATACTGACTTCAGAAAAACAGGTGGCCATGGGCAGAACCACATTGCTAGGAGGAATATTGGCAGATTGTCGATTGAGCCATGGAGCGGCAGCAAAAGTAACACGTCCAAGAGTGCACCCACCGCGGAGGAGCGACGAAATCCGCTCGTGCGGAAGAGCTAGACAGATCATTGCTTGGCGAGACTGTGACGAACGGCAATAGCTTGAGGATAGATCATCGCTGGTGATTATGAAATAATAACATGCAACCAGGTGGCACTGTTGCAAAAAACTCACAACTGGAGAAGTTGGAAATTCGAACCCAAGATTGGAGCATCAACTTAGCCCACGCGCAACACGTAGAATTTTGCAGGCAACATTTATGGATCGCGATTCACGAGACGAAGTGCAACCGCACACCTTGAAGCGTTTTGTGAAGAGTTCCAGCTTCAGGAAAAATTCCTTCTCCGCGTAGAGGCCCTGGAGAGCGGAGAGGCATCGCAACCGCACCTCCCCTTGCTGTGGACAGTGACGATAATGTACAACAGCAGCAGCACAAAAGGACCACACACAACATTATGATTGTTACACTTACACCATTGGAACCTCATTTGCCAGTAAAAAATATGATAATTGGTTTTTTACCCTTCTATCTGGCAACAAAACTGACACCTTTTTTTTTACAAGGAGTCATGTTTGCATAGACCACAATACCTGCAGTCATAATGCAAACAAAAAACATAACTCTGATAATGTATGCACTGTCCTTGAAGTTGATTGGTCCACACCCGAGACAGCTTTCCTTAGAGCCGTCATCTGGTCCAACCCATGTGAGACTAGGCTCTAAGGAAAGCTGTCTCGGGTGTGGACCAATCAACTTCAAGGACAGTGCACATTATCAGAGTTATGTCTTTTGTTTGCATTATGACTGCAGATATTGTGGTCTATGCAAACATGACTCCTTGTAAAAAAGGTGTCAGTTTTGTTGCCAGATAGAAGGGTAAAAAAACAATTATCCGATTGTTACACTTGTTTGCATAGGAAAGTCTCAAGTTTTTTGCAGTAGGAAGCAATATTAACGTGTCATCCCAATGGAGTAATTTCCAGGTAATGTTTCAGCATTGGGATGTTTGGCCAATACCAGTAACACTGTATATTTCTTTAGCTTTTGGAGGAATCTGGAGGACGCAGAGGAAACTCATGCAGAACAGGGGGAGAACATACAAACTCCACACAGAAAAGCAGCCAAGTCGGGAATGGAATCCAGGCCCTTCTTGCTGTC
The DNA here is from genome assembly GCF_965212315.1 of Lampetra planeri. Taxonomy (NCBI): domain Eukaryota; kingdom Metazoa; phylum Chordata; class Hyperoartia; order Petromyzontiformes; family Petromyzontidae; genus Lampetra; species Lampetra planeri. The sequence goes on along the minus strand of NC_136133.1, from coordinate 1,713,481 downwards.
AGGCACAAGTGTAACCACTGCGCCACCACCGTGCCGCCCAACACCACCGTCAACAACATCAGCACGATGTTAAAAGCCAATGCCAATGATGCCACCACCACCACCAACTGCTGCTCCAGAATTGTATCTATTGCCAAAGCAAGAATGGGGATTACGTGGACGATTTCCCAAGCTGTCAAAGAATCCAACTTATTTTCATGGAGACAGAATCCTTCATTCATATGAACAGGATTTAGCGCCAATGAAAATAATGACCAAATAACCTGGAATGCACCCAATCGTGCCAGATGTCAAAAGCTAAGCAGGTCTGAGCTTGGATAGGGCAATGACGCACAACCATTGGCCATAAAAGGTGTTATCGGCAGCGCGGCAGCAGATGCTAGTGGAAAAACCTATCATTGAACTGTATTTTTATGCTCCGATGTCCGATCCCCACCTTCACCAATCTGCATTGACCAGCAAGGTAAAGCATGGTAAAATAACCTATATGACCCGCATGGTAATCCAAAAGTGGATTGACAAAAAAAGGCTGTACAGGTACATGTAGAAACCTTGATTGGACCGAATGTGATCATTGTCCATTCCAATAAACGCCACGAGAGGGCGCGCCAATGCCGACTGAACACCCATTCAAACCGATGAAGGCTTTCACGTGGGAAATGACTTTCGAATTCAACTACAATAGGAATTGTCCAGGACTAATTCACGATTCTATTCAACTCTTCACGTATTGTTTTTTTGTATGGCAGGGTGATTGTCAACCTTCTATGTTGATGCCGAGGTTGTTGAGCCATTTGAGGGCTACAGGAGTGATCATGTAAAGGTCTGAGACGTTCCCAGCCAACCCTTCAGTGACATTAGCCGTCGTTAGGAATCGAACCCAGATAACGGTGTTCATATCGCAGTGCGCAAACTGATGTTAGCCATGGTCAAAAATCTTCACTGCATTTTGCCGTGATTCGGAATCGCCACTGATGTCAGCTGTGGTCATAGCGCAGGGTACAAACGACCGAACCAATGCATCACGAGTACAGCACACTTTTGTGACGTGCAGTTTTCGTTATTCAGTGCCACGGGAAACCAAACAAGTGGGAAGGCAGCCAGAACCGGCACTAACAATGTCCCAAGTTCTCTGTTTGACCAACTCCACTAAGCAGTGGTAATTAATGTAGGAGGAAACCAAAGTACTTTTTTTATTATCATCGAATAAATATTAACATGCATTTTTAAAACGGATACATTCTCACACGCATTATTCAACGCACGTACCACGAGCGTGGAAATAAATTTCAATCATTGAATCGCGACGCCTCCGCCGCTTACCTTGTCGTTGAGAGTCCAGCCAATGTACTTGAGGTAACCATCATCGAGGAAAACGTCACTGTAGGCCTTCATCCACACTCCAATCTCCTCCATGCACAGGGCTCGGATCTCTGGGAACGAATCCCTGCACACACACACACACACATCACCCCTCCAGCCCTTGCACTGTTGGGGTAAGTGCTGCGAGCGAGCACCTATTAAGGGACAACACAACAGAGGAGAGTGGTGGTGTTGTGGCCAGCACCACACCAGGTCGCCTTTGTCTCACCAGTGCTGATGTTTACACACCAAGCTACTTAAGCACCAATAAACCTAGGGGAAGGCCCAGGACTGGTTCCAATATCACTCACCAAAGATGTTAGCCTTGGCCTGGAATCGAACCCAGGTCGTCATGTTTGCAGCAGTGTGCCAACTACCTGCCATGCACGCATGCACGCTCTTGCACCAATACATCGTCACCTCACCGCTACCCATAGCATAGGAGCACAGCGTTAGGTAAAAAAACACTCACCGGTAGCGATGTACAAAGACAGACTTGAAAATAGAACGCATCATATTCTCCACATCCTCCTGATGTTCATTCAACTGCAAACGTGAGTGACATAAAAAGTGGAGTTTATCACCATCAAAATCATTATCATCATTCACAGCAATTCAGCATCAACATAATAAATATTATAACCTTACATTCATCACTAACATTACAATTATATTTTCATCCTCGTGAACACCAAAAGTGCTATCAGAGCTCCTGATGTATGTCAATCAGGATACAAATGGGTATACTCAATAAAATTACCATCGATTCATCATCAATGTATCATCACTATGACGATAATGTAATATAGCTTCATTAAAGAAGAAAGTTTTCAACCACTGCATGTTACATGTTGATATATGGATCAGAAACATGGAACCGTAAGAAAGTGGAACAAAAGCTAAATAAGAGCATCAAAGCAGCATGGTATGAGGTGCACGCTTGAAATTGTTGCAAGAGACAGAAAGATGAACACACAGGATGAGAGAATGTACACATCGTATTGACTGTTAAGAATAGCAGGCTTGGGCAGGGCACATCGCTCGAAGAAGACGACATTGGCTGCAACATCGGAAGTTGCAGCCAATGGAAGCACTCCACTGCTTAGACCAGGGGTCGCCAAGCAAAATACTCTTAGGTTTTTTCGGTAAAGTCGCGTAGGCAAAATATAAGTAAATAATAAAATAATATTTATACAATCAGAAATCGCAACGTTTCGAAGGCAACACAAGTCTCCGTCATCAGGTTGGACTATCACAGCTAAATTTACTGTATACCAAGAAGTGCCATTTTTTACAACTGCGTATTTTTTTTTATAAAGTTCAAGAGCCGCAACGCATGTGAAAAGCCTCATGAAGCAGTCGTTAAAGAGCCGCATGCGGCTCCGGAGCCAGAGGTTGGCAAACCCTGGCTTAGACGAAGCAATGACAAGATATTGCTGCATTGCGTGACCGCGAGGGATGGCGACGGCTTGGGGGCCCTTCAGCAAGCAGCAGACAGATCAAGGCACATGGGTGTCATCCCCACCTGCTTGATGGTGTTGAGCAACCCCTCGATCTTGTCCACGGCCCTGAGCCTGGGCTCCTTGCTGCGCTCAGCCTGCAGCTGTCGCGAGGCGTTCTCCAAGCTCTCAGCTAGAGACAAGGACACCTCCACAAGCCCCGTCTGCAGCTTCAGGGCTGAGCACACACGCGGGAGATCGCAAACACGTGGCGGGGATTCGCACGAGGGATCAGAAGAACCCAACCACGAGGGATCACAAACACAAGGGTTCATGAATGGCAGGAGTGTACTGATCTTCCCCCCCCTTCCCCTGGCAACGGTTCAGTGCTGCAATTTGATTAAAGACTCAATATATATGTACGTTAGTTTTGTTTGCCTCTGTCTTCCTGCGTTTCTGTGCCGTGTGTCCGAATGGCTGTGTCTCCGTGCTTTCCTGCATCTCTATTTGTCTGTGTGTATATCGATGCGAATTTATCTGTCAATGTCTGTGTCGCTGTCTGTTTCTGTGCATCTCTGTCTCTCTCTCTATGCAGAGTGCCACAGTGGCGAGATGTTAACTACCTCACCTGGTATAAAGGTTGTGGGTTCGATCCTGACCGTGACGCCTATATATTTGGAGTTTGCATGTTCTCCTGGTAGCGTGGATTTTTCTCCAGGTGCTCCGGTTTTATTCTCCACATTCAGAAACATTCGTCCAGAGTATTTGGCTGCTATACATTTCCACATGAATATCCACTTTGTTGAGCAATCATTTGTGACCAGGTCACTTCTGAAAAAGAGCTATATAGCTCAGTGGTCCTTACCTAGTAAAAATTATAAATAGTTTATTTGCGTCCATGTCTCAAGGCTCCCCTCTGCCCTAGAGCACTCCGTACCGGAGAAGGTGGCGGTGTGCCGGAAGGCGCGGACCTGGGAGTCGGTGAGCCCGGTGAGCAACCCAAGCAGCATCTCCTTGAGGTCATACAGTGGGCCATTGCGGCTCTGCCGCACCAGCATGAGCACAAAGTCGGCCAGCACTGCGCGGAAACGCTTCGCCTGCAGCCCGGTTTGTGAGAGTGGGTACTCCGCACTCTCCTGCGGGCGTGGGGAAAACATTGTCGCAGACGGGTCACCAATCGTGTCCAACGACACCCACACAACCCCGAGTACGAGTTGATGGGTCGGAGCAGTGGTGCAGTGGATTAAAGACTGCTTGCCAAACTCATCTGTAGAATCATTTTTCGGTTTGCTTTCAAGCTGAGATTAACTTTTTCGTACCGTCCATGCGGATATATTTTTACTATAATCAGTGAAAGCGCCTATCCCTACCCCTTTAAACCTTATCCCTGTTCCCTCATTGTAACCCTACCTCTAACCCTAAATCTTAGCCTTTATCCCTAAAATTACCCTAACCAATAAACCATAACCCAAAACCTTAGCCCCTACCCTAACCACTGGATCTAACTCCTAATCTTTAAGCCAGTGGTACAAATAAGCAGGGAGGAAGAAATGGGGAAAAAAAATAATCCGGGGAAACAATTATCCTGAGTAAATGTATACATAATAATTATTCCATGAACCAAAATTCATTTGCACGAACAGACCAACCCTACCTCGTCGAATCCCTCCGTCATCTTGCGGATGATGTCCGCATACTCCATTGTGCGATACATGCCCATCGTGACGCGGCCTAGTTCACAGCAACATCGCAGGGAGCAATGACGTGCAGAGCGGGACGAGAGAGACGCAAAGCAAAGAAAAAAACTTGCAGCTGACATGAGCAAATCCCTGCAGCGGTTGTTTAATACATCTGCGTCAACCCGTACTAATCAGTGTGACGAATAGTCAAACAACCCCCACTGCGTACGGAGACCCTCACCCAGCAGTGGATTGACAAAAAGGGCTGTGCATATTACACATTTATGTTGAACTTCTTTCGCGCCATACATAGCCAACCGTGCTAATCGGAGGTGCAGGGAGAGAACAACAAAAAGCAGTTCAAGAAATTAGCTTTCAACAAAGATCTAAAAGTGCACAGCTCCAGTGGCTTCCTAATATTAGAAGAGCGTGCCAGACGGCTGCAGAAACACATCTGAAAGCGTGCGATGCAGTGACCGTCTTTGTTCAATGATTATCCAAAAGCTGCTGCGAGGATGACCGGAGTTTGGACAATGATGTATGCTCCCTGACGAGATCAGCAAGGTATTGTGGTTCATTTGTGGCAAGCACTTTGTTAAAAAACACACCTTTGCAGCCAGAGCTCTGGATGAAGAAGTTGATTAGACTCAGTGTGGCTTCGTCCTGGTCTTCCTTGTAGCTGTCGACCCATGTGTCCACAACGGTCTGCAGGCATTGTTACGAGGCAACGCTTTTAGATTCTGTGATGTGTGGCACAAGTCACACACATCGCACACCCAAAGCTCCTTTAAACAAGGAAAATATAAACGCATAGCATGTGATACTTTCAGAGATGTGTCACACAAGATACTAGTGTTTTGTTTGAATTGGATCTTATTTACAAGAGTTATGGTCCGTAGGCTGCCATCAAAACTCAAATAGGACCCCAAGGCCAGTCCTTATACAGATGGTTTGTTTCCATGTTTTGGGCAACGCTTTAATTTGGCTGCTTTTCAATGGGATAAGTCCTTAATAGCAAAATCAAGTTTGGCTAATATTGAATCTTCTTTGGATGGGTAGTTTAACCCAGTCACGTATGGATATCCATATGAAATAGAGAAACACTTTCAACCTGACTTGAAGGGTACTAAAAAAAACACACGGATTTACTGCAGTATTGTAAGGTGGGTGATAACACAAATACAATGTGGGTTTATATAGCGTCTAGATGTGATTGCATCGCAAGATAACGTAGAGAAACAGCAAGCATATTTTAGGGAGAGGCAGTCAGTCATAGGCAGAGGAAGGTCTTAGAAGCCTGGACTTGAACAGGGGCAGGGAGTAGACAGCACGGATGAATGGAGGAGAGCGAGTTCAAGACATTAACAGAAAATTTCACACACACACACAGCCCAGTCCCTCTCACCAGCATGACGGCTTTGCCAATGCGGACAGCATCGTACAGAGAATCGGGATCCGGTGGAGTTGATGTCACCACTGCCGCTGCTCCCCCAGGCTTCGCGGCAGCAGCCGGCTGTGCTGGCTTCTTGGGGGCACGGGGACGCTTCGCCTGCTTGGGCAGGGTTGCACGAGGCTTTTTGGCCGCCTGAGCCACAGAAAAGAACAGTGACGAGATTGACCTTATTTATTTTACCAGATAAGGCCCACTGAACTATAAAGCTCTTTTTCATAAGTGACCCGGCAACAATTGTTTTTATTTTATATTTCGCCCTAAAATTAACCAGGTAAAAAAACCCTTGAGGTTAAAAACTTATTTTACGAGGGGGACCTAGATCAACAAAGTGGCTCATCATGTGGACATTTATAGCAGCCAAAGAATCTAAACGCATGTTTATAAATGTGGAGGGAAAACAGGACCCGGAGAAAAATCCACACGACCACGGGGAGAACATGCAGACTCCGAATATACAACAGGCGTCAGGGTTGGGACCGAACCCACGACCTCCTGTATACCAGGCGAGGTAGTGAACATCTCGCCACCACAGGATCCCACTTATTTTACACGGGGAAACGGACTTCCCCTGCCTCATTATTGTTTCGCGTAAAGTCTAACTGACAGGCATGAATGCAGACAATCAAATGATGATGACATAATACGATGACGATAACAATGAAGGTGGCGTTTCACAAAGATGTCGGCGCTCTCTCACTGGTAGGGGTCCCCCCCCTCGCGCAGGACGTTTCGTCCGTTTCTTCCAGTCGCGCACGACAAACTCCTCGTCCGACAAGCCGTCATTCTCCCTGCAAGTAAAGACACACACGCGTAAGCGCACACACACACCAGCGATCAACAGTTATCTTTAAAGTGTTTTTTCCCTCCAATTCTTCGATCCTGGTTGTGCTATCGGGCTTGGCCCCATGATAAAAGATGACAAATCCATGGCAGAGCAGTGCGACCGCCCCCCCCTCCCATGTTAGAAAACAACCCACAGAAACATTTATCAGAGAGCTACTTCTGAAAACCATTCTAATGGCCACTGGCCCTCAAAGTAGGAGCAAGCATTTTCCCGTCCACTCTGCCACAAAAAAGTAACATTTGTTGCCGAACATTGAAATTAATATTGTAAACGCTCACAGCTGAAATTTAGTCCAATTTGCCACAATGGATAGCTGAAACCCAGATTCTAACACAGGATGTCAGTGCTTGCGGTTCAGCATCTCTGCCCTACGCCACCTGTTCGTTCTTCTATTGCGTCACTCGTAAGATAATACAGCTCTCTCCTCTCCATCTCATTCCTCCCGCACCTCACCAATCTGTTCTCTCGTCTACAGCTCTCTCATCCCACTTATTTATCTCTATCATCCGACTAATCCACGTCTATCTTCACATCTCGGCAAGCCATCGTGAAGGTTCACTCCGAGAACCTTCGAAAGGCCACAACTGTCGCAATCACGTGGAGCACTCACCGGGTGTTGGACGAGTTGGAAGATGTGTCATCATCATCATCATCATGATCGTCTTCTCCACTGCCGTTCTGGGACTGCCTGCCCGGTTTGTGCAGCACTGGCTTGGTGCGCTGCTGCTGCTGCTTCTGGATGTTGGCATTGGTGATCTCACGCAGCGACACAACCGCTAGCGCGCTGGAGCGAGTGCGCACGCCCAACATAGTTCGCTGCTGTGGGGAAGGGGGGGCGGCAATTCGGGCGGTGATGAGAATGGTGGAGTTTGTCGCCAATTACGATCGCGTATGGAGGAAGAGCAGCATTTTTACAGCGTAACGTGAAATTGGATATCCAGTCAGGAGGTGGTAAAGTTCTGTAATTGCTTGCTCATGCCATTTCAAACTGTGTATTCAAATACCTCACTCTCGTTTGCAAATCGCTCCATGGTTCTGCCCCACCCTATCTTGCTTCTCTTGGTATTTGGTCTACCCTTCCATGTTCCCAGACGCAACCTGCCAATCGGCTAACTGCTGTGTACCCATTACGCTGGCAGTTTACTCTGATAGTGAGCAGCTCGCAATCAAAAATGTTGAGAATTCAATCCTGGATGAGGGTTGACTCAGCCCATGAGCAACCGCTGAGGCAAGAGAGATGGGGAGGGATTTGAGAATCTACCTTCACCATACTTCTTCATAATGCTTAGGTTTTTTCGGTAAAGTCACATAGGTAAAAAATTTAAATTAATAAAAGTAAAATAAAACAAATTAAAAAATTCACGACGTTTCGGAAGCAACACAAGCCTCCTGCACACATACACACACACACGCCCCTACACACACACCCCAACCCCTACACACACACCCCAACCCCGACACAGACACACGGTTCCACCTGAAGACGGAGGTGTGTTGCTTCCGAAACGTCGTGAATTTTTTTATTTGTTTATTTTACTTTTATTAATTTACATTTTTTACCTACGTGACTTTATCGAAAAAACCTAAGAGTATAAATCCTTGCAGTCACGAAAGCTTCAAATCTAGAATTCTTCATAATGGTCAGTGTGGGTTCATGGAGAAGAGCAAGAACATGGGAGCATACATGTACAATACAGCAATTGATTTTGCTGCACTGCCTTTAATGCTGCCCACCATAACCTGGTATGCATGGTGAACACTCATCTAAGCACTATCCAGGCGGAATGCCTTGGCTTACGAGTTATGGTGCGGTTCTGGAGTTGGTTACATCGCGGCGGAGTACATGTACAGCCCTTTTTCAGTTTCAAGGACAATGCATATATTATCATAGTGTGTTTTTTGTTTGCATTTCAACTGCAAGTATTGTGGTTAATGCAGACATGAATCCTCGTAAAAAGGTTTCAGTTTTGTTGCCAGAAAAAAGGGGAAAACCCCTATTATTATATTTTAGTACTGGCAAAGGAGGTCTAATGATGAAATGAGTGTATTAGTGACACTGTAAACATTAGGGCACGATTACTGATTGATGATTGGCGCATCGCTAACCTTTATTTCGGCGTCTTCCTTGAAGAGACAATGACTGTGAGAGGAGGGTGTTCTCTTTTCACCTGGTCAAAGCAGCAGCAATCACTTAATATTCAGTGCTTTCAGTTGTGCCTCTTATCATCTCAATGTGTTCACGACACCAACCAACGTTTTAAAAGATACAGATTTACTTAAACATGCTATGCGCAGGGTAGGGTGGTTGTCAGTACAATTTCCCTATTCACATCACTTGATACAGTAAATTTAGCTGTGACGGTCCCACCTGATGACGGAGACTTGTGTTGCATCCGAAACGTCGTGATTTATTATTTTATTTCTATTATTCATTTTTTACCTACGTGACTTTACCGTCGTGATTTATTATTTTATTTCAAATTTTTTACCTACGTATGAATCCTTGCAGTCACGAAAACTTAAAATCTAGAATTTATATGACGAGTCCACTCATATAAAAAGTTATTTATAGCAATTACAATGTTGTGGATTTGCTCTCCAACACACCGGTGTGCTGTACTAGTTACGAATTGGCACATTCTGTTTACGTGGCCCAAAAAAAACCTCTATTATGGAGTTACAAGGTACATTATGAACCATTACGCCTAAATTGGCGAATATCGTTAACAAAGTTAAATGAAAGCTACGCATATAATCAGACGCGTAAAGTTACTTAATAATGTTCGTATGTAATTGTTAAACAGACGTTATTGGCTTTAGAGTCAAAGTAGTTGAATGCAGATTACATAAAGCTTAAATTGATATAGAATTATAAAATAAATTATGAGGCATTTACGAGCGTTCAACTCACACTTCTATGCAAGTTACGGACCGGATACAATTATTTTGCTTCACTTAAGACGTTACCTCAGTTTAAAAAGTGTGCTTTTGTGTATATACACACAGACACGTGAATATACATTACTGGGAAACTAAGTATGTACAGTACAGCGCTGTACACGATAATTCCTTTACGAGGTGTATTACTGAACGATTCAGCCGTTCAATTGTATCATGTGAAGTACACTAAATATATTGTAAAATATATTTAACTCGTTCATCTACACATTTTATACGTGCAAAAATATGTAGAAAATGTTAATAATCAAGGCAACAAATAGAGGTTTGTTTATATAAACATGTGCATTTATCAAGCGTAGCGGTCTCCTCAGAACTTATACATAAATACGCGAAATTACAATGCGAAAGTTTTTAATCTGTACAAAATACGATAAGCAACACGGAAGAGCAATTTACCACATTTCTAGATATAATCTCGCGCGAAAAGTCTAAGCATTCAAGGGACAGTATATAGCAAAACGTAACATTCATGAATACCGTTGTTTTTAAACGCTCGATAAGACGCACACACAACCGATTTTACCTCAAAAATGTCGAAAATATTCGCGATGTTGCTTGTAAATTTCGACGAAAGTGAAAAAACCAAAGCCCGCTCGCTGCCTGTGCGCGAAGTAAACACGGCGCTGAGGAGAATTTTTAGCGCGAAAAAAAATCGCGCCTTTTTCTTGGCCACATTGGCTACTGCCGACAAGCCGCGCTGATTGGTCGCCGGCGCGCACGTGCGTGAAATAACGGTTGGCGATTGGTTGGAATTCCTCGGATTGCGTGATAGGCGCACGTGACCAGACACTGCCGGCCAATGGGATGGCGCCGCTGCACGACCTAATTAATATTCATGACGAGCATGACGCGGTAAAAGAATAGACAAATATGTCGGTTTTATCGTTTGGTATTAATGTTTTAGACATTTCAATATTTTTGTATCCTCACATTTATGTATCTTAATTAATTTAAAAGTTTTGTTGTCGCGTGACGCCAAATTGTGCGTGACGTCATCGACACCTTGTCACCACTACCGCGTCTCTTGACGACATCATAACTCCCTCTACAGTTCAACCGCGTCGCGTGACGTCATCAATCCCTCTCCTCCAACCACCCCCGAGTGTCGCCTGACGTCATCACATCTCACCCTCACCTCCCCCAGCGTCGCGTGTCGTCATCTATCTCACCAACCCCCAGGTTTCCTGACGTCACCACCCCAGGGCTCGTGACGTCACCAACCACTGGACTCACAAACTTCACCGCCAAGTCGCATGACGTCAGTACGGTGCTCCTCTGCCCAACGCCCCAATGTCTATGACGTCAACAGCCCCTCCCCTAAACCTCCCACCTGATCTCGCGTGACGTCATCCCGGGACGTTCCAGACCGATGCACGAGGTGCAGGATCAGAATATTTACTTACACTGGAGGAATCCGATGAGCTATAAAGCGCTTTTTCCACATATGTCCAGTAGGGGTTGGGGCAAGAACGTTACAACAACAAACCGTACACAAAACACGATAGGAGTGCAAAGTACAAGGTGAATAAATCACCCAAACACATACAAATACACACACACACCTGTGGTCTGGGAGAATTGGTCGTTGTTTTTGCAGCCGAGCCCATACTTGCATTTCGGATTGATACAAGTTGAGAAGAGGTTTCCCCCTTTTTTCTGGCAACAAAACAGGTGCTAAGATGTTAAAACACCAAACTGAAACCTTTTACAAAGAATCATGTCTGCCTTAACCACAATAATTGTGGTCAGAATGCAAACAAAAAACATACTCTGATAATATATGCATTGTCTTTGAAACTGATTGGTCCACACCAGAGACAGCTTTCTTCGACGTTTTTTTTGAGGGCCCGTGCTCAGAAGCAGTATAAATTAACTAATAACTACGCGCTCACAGCGGGCCTTCATTGTGCACAGCAGAGGGCAGTGCGGTAAAAGCTACTGATGACCTCTGCAGCACTATCTCTGCTCCCGCGCCTATGCTCAGACTCGATGTTAGACTATACTCTTAGGTTTTTTATTCCGGTAAAGTCACGTAGGTAAAAATAAAAATAAATAATAATAAAAAATAGGAATAATAATAGAAATTAAATAAGAAATCACGACGTTTTGGAGGCAACACAAGCTTCCTTCATCAGGTGTAAAAAAATCACAGCAAAATAACTGTAGTGGGAGTTATTTGTGATGGGGCATTAATATATAGGGTAAGAGGAGGGGGGAGGAGCCAAGGTGCAGGATGGTGAAGGTGGAACTTCATGTGACTTTATCGAAAAAAAAATCTAAGAGTATGAATCTTTGCAGTCACGAAAGCTTCAAATCTAGAATCTATGTTAGACTGTTGGTATCAGTGTGAGTCTGTGGAGCCACTGTGCGAGTCTGTGGCTTTCTGTGCAAGTCTATGGGTGTCTGCATGAGTCTGTGGTTCTTTGTGGATTTATATACCGGTATTTAAATACAACTGCATCTCTAGACGCTGTACAGAGACAGTGGCCGTGTTTATAGAGAGAGATGGGGGGGGGGTCAGTCATAGGCACAGCAAGAAACTGAATAATCTCTTGAGCCTGGACTTAAGCAGGGGCAGAGAGTTCACAAGCATGGGTGGAATACTCGGAATTCCATGCAGAGGAGACAAGAGTCAACACCGGCAGAATTGCAAATGCAGAAGAGACTGTTGAAGGACGTTACACATTGGGAGCGGAGCTACGTGGGCGAATTATGAGAGGTGGAATTTCCCATCGCAGGGATCCATGAGAGGTGGCGGTGGTGGCAGAAGGCCTCCATCCAGCAGTGGATTGGCCGTGGCTAATGATGCCAACCGTGCGGAGGAAAGACAACAAACTAAACACAAAAAGCATTTGCTAATTGTTTTTTTACCCTTTTATCTGGCAACAAAACTGACACCTTTTTTACAAGGAGTCATGTTTGCATTGACCACAATACCTGCAGTCGGAATGCAAACAAAAAACACAACTCTGATAATGTTTGCACTGTCCTGTTAAAAAAAAGTGTCAGTTGTGTTGCCAGATAAAAGGGTAAAAAAACAATTCTCATATTTTGCTACTGGCAAAGGAGGTTCCAATGGGACAAAAAGCATTTCTACAGAAATTTAGTTTTCAATCTAGATTTAAAATTGCATAGCTCCAGTGGCTCGCTAATATGGGAAGGAAGAGCGTTCCAGCCGGCCGCAGAAGCGCATCTGAAAACGCGTGACGTGGTGACCACCGTCTTTGTTCGGTGGCGAGCCAAAGGTCGCTGCTGCTGCTGCGACGATGACCGGAGTTCGCGTGATGGTTTACGCTCGTTCACGAGATCAATTAGAAACGGTTAGTGCCCCATCGTGCTTGGATGAGCCACCGCCGCGCATGGCAGCTGTTATAGGATGTGGGGCTACATTGTAGGGGAGCAGAAAGGAAGTGCATTTAATACGTCGTTGTTGTACTGCACTCTATTTCTATGCTCCCACATCAATCTAAGTTGTCGTGTGGTTGTTGTTGTTTGACTTGCATCCCACTGGGATTTTTGCACACAGCGTTGGTGTACTGTGCTTTTTTCTGGAATTTTCAGTTTGCACATAGTCTCTTTAAGATGTTTTCTTGTTCATGTTTTTGTTTGTTGCGGTTGCGCCCGATTCAATAGCCGAATGGCTCACAGGGCTCTACCTAATAAATGAACTTGAACTTGAATCAGCACTGACCAATATGGTAACGCGTGGTCAATTGGGATTATACGCAGCAAGCATGCGCCCCCCCCTCCCACCCTTCCCCACTACTGGCAGACGAATTCCCGTTTGCAGGCACAGGGGACAGCTGCCACTGGGGATGCCCTTAAAACATGTGTTGAGATGTAAAGCGCTCGAAGACGCCCCGGGGAATAGAGCACTGAGAACCCTGAGGAACCCCCACGCAGCACAGGGAAAGAAATACAAACTCCACGCAGAAAGCAGCCCCAGTCGGGAACTGAAGCCAGGCGGCTTCTTTGTGTTGAGGCGCGAGTGTTCCCACCGTGCCACCAACTGATGCTTATGGCGGCAAACAGGGGTACTAAATCATACTAAATGGCAGAGGCAATTAAACACATTCCTGCGGAGGGAGCTGGTAGGAACGTTGGGTTGCTCGGTCAATGGCCAGGGTCAACGGCGGCGTGGTGTATTTCACAAATATGCCCGACTGTGAGGGCGGGCACAAGCCGGCGTGAGTAGGTTAAACGTTGAGTTTTATAAGGGCACCACGGGGTGACCAGCCCCTCCCCATCCAGCCCCTCCCCACCCTCCCCACCCAGCCCCTCCCCACTCTCGCATCCCCACCCAGCCCCTCCCTCCCCACCCAGCCCCTCCCCACCCTCACCACCCAGCCCCTCCCCACCCTCCCCTCTCCACCCAGCCCCACCCCTCCCATTTTTGGATGCACGACGGACGGACGGACACAATAATCCCCTGTGGGCTGGTGGAACCAGGTGGTTCCTACCAGTATAAAGCTAATCTACTAAATGTCACGTTCGGTAAATACTATACAAAGTAATAAAACACACACAAATGAATGGCGTCATTTATTTACCAAGGTCATCATTCATCGACAATAAATATCAAGGGACCTCACATTGTTAAAGGTTCCAATTTTTATTAATACAATGCAATAGACGGGAAATACTGTTTGAAACATTACAAGTAAAGAAAAAAAGTATTCAATGCCATGCATCCTTTAAATTATCCAGGGTCTCCCTTGCTAGAGACAACACATCTTCCGAGGGACCTCACTCACATCTTCTATATATCTTTCTCTCTTTCTATAAAAGGGAAATTTGTGAATGTGTGTCTGTTCGAATTGTTTAGCATACTTCCCGACATGCAATGAACTGGAAATTTGCCATGTGAGTAGCTTCCAGACTGTACACAATGCAAAACGTATAAAAATAGACTTTTGTATTTGGGGGGGGGGGAATGGCTATGAAGTGTGTGGCGTCAACCTGCATCCAGGACTTGCGAGAATCGATGTCTGGCGAGCGTTTGTGGTATCGATTAAACGGGAATAGGCCGATTCTAAAGAAATCTACAACCTTCGATTAATTTGCTCGATTTAAAGAATCGATTCTTGGCGCGCGAGCGTAAGTTTTTTTTTACCACCGCGCGTTCGGTTTTATTTTAATTTTAATTAATCGGGTAATGATCAAAGTTTAAATTTATCTTTAAATTGCTTTAAAAAATTATATATTATTATTCCAAGTAATTTTAATTCTTACCTATAAAAGTACATTTTTGTCTGTCTGTGTCTCTCCGTCTGTCTGTGTACGCAACTTGTGACGCTTTTACCTCACAAACTGGGGTTTACATTTCCAACTTTAAAGTAGTTAAATTGACAATTTAGTACTATCAATTATTATATTACTCTACGCTGAGCGCGCGCCAAAGCACGCATCTTGGCATGCACGAAACGTCGTGGTTCCCATAGCAACAACGCAAGAAAAGTTGTGGTTCCCGTAGCAACGCACGAAACGTCGTGGTTCCCATAGCAACGCACGTCGTGGTTTTCAGAGCAACGCACACGCGCGATCGGTGGGACAGGGGGGAAATCCTCATTCGCTTTAATGCAAAACAAAGACATTCCTGCGGAGGGAGCTGGTAGGAACGTTGGGTTGCTCGGTCAATGGCCAGGGTCAACGGCGGCGTGGTGTATTCCGCTAATATGCACAACTGTGAGGGCGGGCACAAGTCGGAGTGAGTAGGTTAAACGTTGAGTTTTATAAGGGCACCACGGGGTGACCAGCCCCTCCCCACCCAGCCCCTCCCCACCCAGCCCCTCCCCACCCTCCCCTCCCCACCCAGCCCCTCCCTCCCCTCCCAGCCCCACCCTCCCCACCCAGCCCCTCCCCACCCAGCTCCACCCTCCCCACCCAGCCCCTCACCACCTTCCCCACCCAGCCCCTCCCCACCCAGCTCCACCCTCCCCACTCAGCCTCTCCCCACCCGCCCCACCCAGCCCCTCCCCACCCAGCCCCTCCCCACCCTCCCCACCCAGCCCCTCCCCACCCAGCCCCTCCCTGCACGACGGACACAATAATCGCCTGTGGGCTGGTGTAACCTGGAGGTTCCTTCCAGTAAAAGACAACGCTGAGGTATTTCTTCAAAGTGTCATTTCCTCTTCTCCCCCACCCACCCCAACGTGTGCAGTTACTACTATAGAGTCTGCAGATACTGCTATGGGGCCGTCCATAAATGACGTCATGCACCTAGGGGGGGGGGGTCAGACATTTGTGACGATGTGTGATGAGGGGGGGGGGGTTGAGAAATGTGACGTCACATGAAAATGCGCAACTTTAAATAAATATAGACGACACGTTCTACTTCATTAAATAAGCTTTTTAATGTTTTCTCCTACAACATCAGAGTGCAGCGGTACATTAAATACGCACTACAATGACAATAGTTAAAGCGATTTGAAGCATGTTTTTTTATGGGGGGGGGGGGGGGGCAGAGCTTTGTAACGTCATATTTGAGGGGGGGGGGGTCTGACTTTTTGGTGACGTCGTGTGACTAAGTAGTCACTACTATAGTCAGTAGATACTACTATTGAGTCAGTTGTTATTACTTTAGAGACAGACACTACTGTAGAGTCACTATAGCAGTATGTAGGGTGTTTAGGTATATATATCTACACGGGAGTAAAAAAATGTTGAGGGTGGCGGGGGATCGATAATTTTCAGAAACCTTTTCGATCAACTATTTACCCCCCCCCCCCCCACTTTCTATAACTTTTTTGACTTCTAATTTTATTGACGCACAAATGAATGGACATAGAAACCGCACGCCGGGCTTTCACAATAGCTTAGTATTTGTGTATGTATATGTTGTGTTTTAAAGTTTTGAGAAGTTTTTAAATTTATTTTTCCCCGGGCAACGCCGAGTTAAATTAAGAAGATCATTAAGTTATCCATGTTGTCATTCACACCATGACGTCACCGCATAGCTGGGCCAGTCCACTCTGAACACCAGGGGAAGGGGTGTTTGTTAACTCGCAATAAATACATCCAACAAATACCGAGCCTATAACTTATCAATTACAACACATACTTAATTATACTCATTATTATTTGTTAATAGAAGTTATTCTATGATATTTGTTAAAAAGTGTTCACGAATCTAATGGCTTTTTCTCGGACACCCCCAGAGTGCAGCAAGGCACTTGGTAGAGTCCAGGGACGCGCCTCTTAAACTCCGAGTTTCCGCGCCTTACGCGTTTAAAATGTCCAATGTTATACAAACGCGGACTTTCTCTCATAAAACATAACCACTCGGCGCGTCCTAACACACGGTAAGCCCGTCGCTTCGCAACAGTTTCGCGATTAAAAGCTTTGAACGAATCAATACCAAATAACATTTGCCTCAGATTTGTGTCGAGTTATAACGGGGTGGTGATGATGGGCTTGGTGTGGGGGCGGATAAAGGGGACCCACTCATAACTGTTGTATTTATTTATTTATTGTAAATGCAAGTGGATATTTACGTGTTATAATAATGCATATTAACGTATTCTCCACTATAATGTTAAGAATCGTCACTAAAACGTTTGCCCGGGTTTATCAATAAAGTTATACAAAAAGTGGTTTCTCATAATCCCCGCACCGGATTATAAGACGCAGCCCCCCCCCCCTCCGCCGCCAAACCACTTATCCATATCCCTGTAAAAGAACAGGCGAATAATCAACATAATTAAGTTACATACAACATGACATGATTGTTATTGGTAGTCGTCGGCATGTACGCGTGTAGGTTTAACTTCTTTCGCACCGTACGTAGCGAACCGTACTCATCGGATGTGCGGGTTAAAGGACAATAAACTAAACACAAAACGCGGCTTTAAAGAGCATAAAGCATAATGTGTCGTGCCGGACATACCGGGTCCCGTCATATAAATGTAGAATTTTCACCGCTGTGCAGGGGGGGAGGGGGGGGGGTTAGTAAATGATGTCTCACGCCTGATCAATATTATCGTATCGTACACTGCTACTCAGGGATTGTGGAATAGAGATCGATCAGTATTGCTCTACTCGATTGCTGGCCAGACAGTTGAGCTCAATGCTCGTTGTCCGCTCACTTTGATCGATGGATATTATCGTGATGCTTTGTTTGAGTTTGATAGACACTTTAGTTCGCGAACGTTAAGGGAGATAATAATGTATTTAAAATGTATTTAAAATGTAGGGAATAACAATGTATTTAAAATGAAGCTATCTTGCATGAGCGAATCGGGCGGAATGCACCACATTATCGTGATACTAAGCGAGGGTTGAGCCCGGATAGTGCTGGGATGGGTGACCTATTGTGTAACAGATTATATCGGCCGGCTGGGGTTCTACAGCAGAGGGCAGTGCAGAGAAATCCATCGTTGTGCTGTACTTCTATGCTCCCATCTTTCACCAATTCGCGCTGACCAGCGTGGTGAAGTATGGTCAAACAAACTCCCACAGCATATGGGAGCTTCCCCCCCCCCCCCCCCACATTACAACTGTGGATAGATAGACAAAGGGCCGCAAGTTAACTTCATATTGTTTTTTTTATAAAGATGCCAAGCGATTGTGGAATTCGTGTATTTAGTGCAAAGATGCAAAGACGGAAGGTTTGAGGTACAGTGGTCAAAACCCCTTGTGTGTGTTTACATGAACGTCGATTAAAATGTTATTTTAAAAGTGTTGGAATGTCTAATCTTAAGCAAGATTGGATTCCCAGACTGCCTTTCATGTGCTTTACTGCCCAAAGAAACTCATTTTGTTTATTGTTTCAGTAATTTCTCTGAAATAATAATAATTTAATAATCTGGAAAGAAACTTGCACAACTTCCACAAATTGTGTGGATAGTCTCTTTGGAAAATTTTATGCTGGATGAGGCCCCTCACGCAAAGTCGTGATGATAATTTGACAATACTTCACCATGCTGGTCAGCATGGGTTGAAGGCAGGAGCACAGAAGTACAGTTCAAAAGTGGATTTTACGTCACTTCTCATCATTGCCTACCACGAAGCCCCGCTCTCTACAATAATCAGTTTTATACATGGTGGTGGCCCACCGAAGAAAGTCTCAACCGTGATTAGCTTCGGAGATCTGATGAGATTTAGTGGTGCATTCTATGTGATTTTGTCATAAGTTGCCCAATGTTTTAAATCGCAAATGTTCAGAAACTCGGTGTCTCTCAGATCAAACATGCACTGGGGTTATTTTGGGGGCCCTTCTTGGCAACCCTAGTCCATAATCCAGCAGTGTAAATTTCTACTTTCCCATGACAAAGCATAGGAATTACCACTGTAGATGTCTCACAACGTGGCACTGATTTTATCATCCTCGCAAAAGGAATGATGGGCGGAGTCCATCCCAATTCACAACACAAATGTATTTTATAAAGTTACATTATTGGTAGTGCAGTGGGAATGGAGTTGTGCTATAAGCCCAAGGAATTCAGTTTCATTCCTGGCCACTGTTAACATCAATACCAAGTGATATCTGGACTGGTCCTGGGCTCTCCATTCACCAATCCACACTGACCAGTATGGTGAAGTATGGCCAAACCCCCCCCCCCCCCATGACCGACGTGATGTGGGAAGGCCTCCATGCAGCAGTAGATTGGCAAAAGCCCTGTATATTATTTTATTATAAAGTCACTTCAAAGTGGGCAAGATATTAATTAGGACACCGATAAAAATGTAGCATGCATAGATTAAACCATTAATACAGAGTTCTAAACTCGTGACACGTGCTTGTGTCAGAATTCTTGTTTTACAGTTCATATATGTTGTGTGTAATGGGTTCATGTTACACCGTGCAGCCGCTAGATGCCGCTATACCTCCCACAGTGTAAAATAATACACCACAGTATTTCTGAATGGAATTGCGGCTCTGAATTACAATTCTTGGAATCACTGGGTAGGTGTTTCTTATTTTGCTTCTAGAAATGAGACAGTAGTAACATACATAAACATTAGGTGTCTAACGATGCATAATTTAAACGCATTAAAATGTATTAGTATGCTCATGATGTGCACGTACAATCGTTTCATCAGTCTACTGCTGGATAAGGGCCTCCCCAAGCATTTGTGGGTCGTATGGGATATTTTTCCCATACTTCACCCTGTTGCTCAGCGTGGGTTGGTGGAGAGAAGGGAGCATAGGCGTGCACGTATGGAAGTGCAGTACAACAATGTATGTTAGGTCACTGCCCTCTGCTGCCAATTGAACTTCCTACGCACCGTATGTAGCCAACCGTGTTTAATCGGAGCTGTGGAATTGTGTGTGTGAGAGTAGATTACAATAAAACCAGGTGATTATGATAGTGATACTTATCGACGAAGGGAGTGACTAAAACGGTACGAATATATCTGAGATGGTAAAAACAATGCAGAAAAAATGGAATCTTGGATCAAATCGCGGCCGTGAATGCTCACTCTGATTGTGAATGGTTACTTCCAAAAGAGCACACGTGAAATGTATATTTTAAAAGCCCACACAATGTAACTGGTATTTGTCAATCATCCCAATGATGAAAAATTACCTGCAAAACACTTAATAGGGAATTAACATAGCAACATTGACCCCCTACTGCGAATACCTGGCAGGATTGTCCTGAGAAAAAACCAACGAGTGTTGAGACTCAGGTTTTCCTGGGTAAACACGTGCACGTACATCAATAAGTAATACAAATTGGCATTGCCGCACAACTATTCCACTATATTATTGGTTCTTTCGGTAAAGTCACGTAGAAGGGAAACAATAAAATAAGAAAAATATAAAGCAATTAAATTCTCACGACGTTTCGACTGCAACACAAGCAATCATCATCAGGTGTGAAAACTACAGCAGGAACATTTTTATTTTGTTTCCCTTCTACGTCACTTTACCGAGAGAACCAAGAATATGAATCTCTGCAGTCACGAAAGCTTTAGATCAAAACTATTCCACTGTTAACAAAGAGAGGTCACCTTTCCCCGTATTCACAACGGTGCTCACTCGTGTTGTATTTTGTGACAAGCTGCAGACTTGGGGGGGGGGAAAGGTTGGTTGTCCTATGAATAGCCAGGCTCCTGCCAAAGGAATGTGCAATTTCCGCCAATGGCTCAGGGCTGCCAAAGTAGCTTAGCGCCTCCCAATGATCCTTCCTCAGAAGATGATTTAGATGCTAAGTTATTATCTATTCTAAATGCAACTAAATGGAACTTGCTTTAAAATAGTTAATTTACACAATGCAATGTTGCATATCCGACCATTACATTTTCATCTTGACAAATTAACCGCCCACATCCAGTGTAGTATTTTAGCATCATGCAACAGTTATTTCTATAGATGTACACATATCTGACCTTATCGCATATCTGCCGATACCTCAGACCCCAGCGGGTCAGACTCCAGCGGGTCAGATATGCGATGTTGTACTCTATTGTTTTTGAATTTATTACTAATTTAATACTTGGTTGAATATGTGACTCGAATTTTTATTTATTAAAAATTTAAGGTGCAATTGGACCTTAGTTTCTAGTGTTTTGTTTATTAATGTTGTACTATTCATGCTTTGTTTTACCTGTAATATTTTTAAATCAAATTTATGGTTTAACCTTGGACACAATTGCAAGTAAGAGCATGTATCATATTATCTTAACTGGTCATTGTAGGCTGACGGTTAAAAATAAAAGTTGACTACAACTATTACCAGTAGGCCACTTGATTTTGTATATCCGAACCCTGACTCTTAACTCCAGCCTAGTGGGAGGATAAACTGATTTAGAGGTTGTAGCTTTGGTCATTAGTCCTAGTTCTGACTCGAACCCTAACACCACCAGCCCAACGCGGGCGGCAGGGTGGCACATTGAAAACTCTTGTGCCTCACAGCAAGACGGATCTAGGTTTGATACTCGATTTGGGCTCCTTTCTGCTTGGAGATTGTCCTCTCCCTGTTCTGGGTTTCCCTCCCTGGGTTTCCTCTGGGTTCTCCAGTTTACTCTCAGAGCTAAAAGAAAACATACAATGTAACTGGTTTTGGCCAAACATCCTAATACCTGCAAATCAATCGATTGGAATGACACATATCAACAACCTGTTCTAATGCAAAAACTTGGCAGGACCCTCCTGAACAATATTCTTGAGACTCATTGAGGAATTCCTTGGTCAACATGCGTCATAATAATAAACAATGAATGCAATTATAAACTTGAGTAGCCCTGGTCTGGAGTAGCCCCGTTCTTGCTGATGATGAACGATACATTATAAGGTCACACTCGGTACAGACAAGGTGCTTGTCACAAATGAACCACAATACCTCGCTGATCTCGTCAAGGAGCATCAACCATCACTCGAACTCCGGTCATCCTCGCAACAGCGGATTTTGGCTCGCCATCGAACAAAGATGGTCACCGCATCGTGCACTTTCAGATGCGCTTCTCAGGCCGTTTGGAACGCTCTTCCTTCCGATATTAGGAAGCCACTGGAGCTATGCACTTTTAAATCATCTAGATTGAAAACTCATTTCTTTATAACTGCTTTTTTGTGTTTAGTTTGTCCTTATCCTGCACCTCCAATTAGCATGGTTGGCTATGTACGGTGCGAAAGAAGTTCTACATACATTAATGTACTTTGCTGCGTGCGATTATTGCTTCATGGGACCGTGTGGGATGGTAATGGCTTGGGGGGGCCTTCGTCAAGCACTGGATTGATCTTGGCCAATGATGCGGTGAAGATGATGAATTGCGTGTCCCGGCTGCCCGGCATATGTCAAGCGACGCGATGCGACGCGACGGTACCCCCCGTGGTTGCCTTGTGGTCCAATCTGCACCGTAAACAAGGTTTAGTGTTACGGTCACGCGTCTCAGCTAAAAGCGACCGCCTCAATAATGGCCGCTTTAGATAAATATATCCATTTATTTACACCCGTAATAGTGCGGCCGCCCTCGTACAATCTCACACAAGGTGGGCTTGTTGGTGGGGTGAGTGCCGCTTGAAGTTTATATATGTTTTAACCAGGTTACAACTAAAGAGACAAGGATGGTCTCGTTTACAAGAGTTGGAGAGGGTTGCGTAGAAAGGTTGCTAACCATGGTCTTGCTCCTTCTGACCTCATCAGGTCATGTTAGAAGCTAAGCAGAGTTGGGCCTGGTTAGCACTTGGATGGGTCACCGCTGACAGCTGGGTGTGGGAAGCATGCTAGAGGGCGCCCTTTCCTCTGTGTTCCGCAGGGGTCACATTCCTGTAGACTCAGAAGGAAACCTTCGGGTTTTGAAAGATGCGCAATCAGCACTTTAGCTGTCTCAGTTTGGAGACACCGCTCTGGGTTCAGTAGAAGACAGTCTTTCCTCGGAGTTCAGTAAGGACAGTCTATCCTCTGGGTGTCTCAGTGGTAGACACTCTACTCTGTAAGTTCATTAGCCAATGCTTCCCTCTTGAGGTGTCTCAATGTCAGATATTCTCTGCTCATGACTCGGCAGCAGACATTCCTCTGCATTCAGTAGAGACACTCTCCCATTCTGTATTCAGTACAGACACCCTCCCCTCTCAGTTCAGTAAGATGCACCTTTCCATCTGGGTGTCTTAGCAGTAGATACTCGTCTAAGTTAAATAGCCAACACTCCCATCTCTGGGTGCTTTTACTCCCAGATATTCTCCCATATTGACTCAGCTGCAGACATTCCTCTGTATTTAGTCAGTGCAGACATTCACCACTCTGCGTTCAGTATGAAACACCCTCCCGTCTGGATGTCTCAATATCAGAAACCCGTGCAGGCTGACTCAGTGGCAGAGGCCTGCGAAGAGATTGTGGTTACTACACGGTGCAACGAGTGTATTTATTGCAAATCTCTTAAGGGTTGTTGTGGTGAAACAAAGTTCACGCTGCAACGATTAGCGTGATGTAAGGGTCCCTTTGTAATGGTATTTGGCCTTTTTATCGTCTGCGTTTTGTGCTTTGATGTACTTCAAGTACAAAAAAAGGTTACTTAAAATGTAATTCAACTGCAATGCACTCAAAATGAGCCTGTTTTATTTCCCACATGCTTAAAAAAACACAATTTCTTATTACCATTATTGCATACATTTTTCCTGAAATCGTTTTACAAACCGATAATTTGATGGGTGATATTATTATTATTCGTACCTCTGATTTGCATAAAATGGCTACATACGGTGCGGAAGAAGTTCATTGTACATACATTGTAATTGTGAACTCTTATTATCGTTATTATATAATTTGTTATAATTATTGTCTATTTATTATTTTGATAAATATTTCATCTGTTAAGATTGGATACTTCAAAATAAAATCAGCAAAAAGATCATCACAATACAGCAATATTTAGCAAAACGCACGATACGGTTACGGAAAATGTTACATCCTAAGATACGTCGTAGCATCGCCATGTTGCCGCAGCCTGAGTACAGACACTCTCTCCTCCAGGTTTTCTGAGACACCTTCCACTCTGGATGTCTCAAAAGGAGACACTCTAATTTCTAGGCTCAGTAGGGTCACTCCTCAACTCATCCCTATTTGATCTCTCGACACCATTGCGGGACTGTCACAGGCAGGAGGATGTTGACCGTGGACCTGTGCAAAGTGGCTCAGTGGCAGTAGTTGGCAAAGCGATGATATGCGTTGGGGCAAGTGTGAAGGGACTCTCACACACCAGACTGCATGCACACACACACCGTCTCATCGTGTGTGGCGGTGGCAGCGTCGCCCCACACACAGTGGGGTTCTGGTTAAAATAGTATACGGTGCTAACAGGTGACGGTGTTCTAAAATAGACGTAAACCCTCTTGCTGCTGCTGCTGTATGGCCAGGGTCAGCGGCCGGGTCAGTGTGCTGTCTGTGCGACGGATACACGGGCCTGCATGCCCATGTACGCACGTTGCATACTAAAAGGACTCCATCTAAATATACAGGCACTCTTACTGTATATCCGGCAGAGTGGTTAGAATGTGTGACTCACAATCGGAAGGATACGAGTGTAAGGTCCAATCGCGAGTCAATCCAGCCTGGCGTCACATCACATGATTACCACTTCGTTGTATAGGGTAATGGTGGCTGCCTGTGGTTATCTGCTATAGGAATAAGGATTGTCATGGATATCCCATAAAATTCCATTGTCACAAAAAGTAGGGTTTTGATGAGTAGGCAAATGAAATGGATGGGAATGTTGAATTACTAATTTCAATGCGCAGCCGTCTGGGGAAATGTTACAATACATTTTAAAACATTTTTATTAAAAGTTAATAAAATGAAGCTAGCATTAGTTATGTGTAAAATACAAATATATTTTTGGCTGATCAGATTGTGAACACAAATGTGACATTTCCATCATTAACTCAAGACCAGCAACAGAGATGGTAAATGCCAATTCATATCCTTCAGAGTAATAATTTTGATACATGCCTTCTGTACATTTATTTTAATGTATTGTGCATTTTATTTTCAGATAACTGAAGAAATGCGACTGGAAATTGACTGGAAATGAAAATCGTCGTCATTGTCAGCATTTAAACGAAGAAGATGACCTCTGTTAGTTATATACAGCGTTATCATAGTTATTATCTCTGATATGCATCATCAACATTGCCATTGTCATTACCGTCTTCATCGTTGTCATCAATGTAATGAACTTGAACTGCAAAATTGACAAAATAATGCAGAAACTGACCCATTAGATGACAACTGCTTTTAATTTAGTTCATACCCAAAGTTATTTCAACAATGTAGTTCTTTAGACATGTCATATATTGTTTCACCTGCCCAATAAATATAAAAACCCATTTAATTTCCAAATTCATGCCGATCACATAAAAAATATATAACATAATTTTGAGTACTCGCCCTTTTTGTAACCAGGAAATTTAAACTCACTAACGAATACTTCCTTACAAAAGTTCAAAACTCTGAATTTTATAAATAAACGTACAACCAATAAAAGCGGAATTCTCATAATGGAAGACTGGCGGCAACAGCAGCTGCTGCTCTCTCAGTCACTCTCCACCTCGTCATCCCTCTCATCTCTGTCATCCCTGTCATTGTCCTCATCTTCGTCGTCGTCCCTTCGCCCCGGCCCTCCCGCCGCCTATAAGCTCGTGGCGACGAGCATGACCCATTTCGGCAGCGCTCGCGCCGAGGCCTGCCTGCCCAGCATCACCACGCCGCTGAGCCGTGCCGTGCACCATTGTGTGGCCACCGACAACGCCGCCAAAACCGCCAGCACCGCAAAAACCACCGGCAAGTGGGACGGCAGTCATGGCTGCAGTCCCAGAACCACTGAGGCTCAGAGGGCTGGCGGCACCCTCAATGCCACCAGTCAAGGTGGCCACTTTCAAGACGTTGTTGGTGAAACTGGAGGTGCTTTTCCAGTTTTGGCACCCCACTGTGATGAGCTACAAAATGGCTGCTTTCGAGAGGGTGTCTCGCCGGGCTGGTGCGGCGTGGCTTCGTGCCGGGTGGTGCACCGCGGCACGTGTTCCCCTGCAACCCCACGAATTGTGCATAGCTCACCTGTGAAGGCGACCGCCTTCGCCATGGGTGGGGGTCGATGCTCGAACGACGATGGCCTCACTAATTTATTCATCGGCAGCAGCGGCGACTCCTCCTATTGCGGTTCCACGGCTCCCAAGAATAACGTGGTCCTTGCCCGGAAGAGCCTCGCCAGGCCTAACGTCGCTGTGGGAACAATAGAACTGGCGAGCGGCAAAATCAAAGAGTTTTCCCGACAAACGCAGCAAGCGCAGGCGAACGCGGCGCGCAGGAGCCCCCGGCGGAATAAAGGAGCCTCCAACGCCAAGGCCCCTGCGACAGTGAAACACGCGTCGAGGATGAAACCAATCTCAGATCCAGAGACATCACTGTGCGTGGCCCGACCGAGCGGCAGGGCAGGTCCTGATGCGGCCTTCGACCTGCTCTTGCCGTATCTGCGCCAGGGTCTCCTCGTCAGGCTCCTGGAGGAAGCCGGCGCCTCCACGGGCGGAGATAACACCGGGAGTGTCGAGCAGTTTCTGTCGTCGTTGTTCGCATCGACGACATCGGCGCCTTCGACGGCCGCTTTCTCGTCCACAGAGGACATCCGAGCCTGCCTGCAGATCCTGGTGAAGTGCTCGGAAGACCTGAAGCGGTGCACCAACATTATCAAGCAGTGTGTCGACGAGAAGTCTCAGCGCGACGGCAAGGCGGTGCGTGCCGGTTGCGGGTCGTCTTCTCCTGACCTCCACCGGGCCCTGCCCGACACGGCCGGGCCTGAATTTCTCGCGGCATTCCTTGGGGGTGCCGTCGCCGCGGCAGCCGCAGCAGGATTTGGTTCTATTGCCCCCCCGTCCTACGAAGACGTTGTCTCCTCCTCGTCCCACCCAGGCCGCCCTGCTACACCTCTGCCACCAAACGAAATGCCATTACGACGGTCGCTGGAGTTGAAATCGTCATCGTCTTCGCATCCGACATCAAAATTCACAGGAAGGAAACCGTCGAACAAAACATCATCTTTGTTCTCACTAGCTCCTAGTCCGAATTCTGTGGCAATTGTTCCACCATCGCAGGATACAGGTGCTGACTTGCTGTTGCTACCAACACAGGCGACCAGTGAGGATTGTGCTTCCAGAAGTGTTGATGGTGGTGTCGCAGATAACGGGAAGCTGCCTCACATGTTGATCAACTCCACCAACATGGCGGCTGATTTTCCACAGCTCCTTCCGGCCGTGGAAAGTGCAGGAAGTATCGGGGAAAAGCGTGAGTATGATGTGGATCAGATTCTGGTGGAGTTGGAGAACATTTCCAAGGAGTTTTCGTCACCATCTCCTGTGAAGTCGAATGCTAAATTGGATCCGGCAAAAGGCGCGAAGGCAAACGACCGAAACGATAACGACGAGGATGAAGATAAACTGCTGGGGAAGGGTGAGTCGCACATTCAGCTATTATTTTACTGAAGTTAATGCTCGATTGTGTGCAAGTGGAGTATGCAAGATGTGGATTAACCGTCCTTGCAAAGAAATAAATAACATATTTACAATGCATGCTGGTTTAATGAAAGGCTGCTCCTCACTGCTCAATGGTTAATAACTATTGACAGCACAACCCGTCGACAAGGAAACCGATTTACCTTAAAGAACCAGTCAAAACACACGATGGATTTTACTTCTTAATCCCCCCATTCTATGGACAAATTACATTTTATAGTATCATTGACTTTTCACTATCCTTGTTTTAGCCAGGCCACATTTCCCCCTCCCTCCAATAGCCCGGATAATTGAGGGTTTGACTGTATTCATATTTTTACAATGTTCATTTTTCTTGAGTTTAAAGTAATTGTTGGCAAATTCGCAAAGTGTAATAAACCGTGCCATGGGGCGTTTTATCTAAGCGGAGGACTCGGCTATCTAACGCCAAGCAAGCAGCGTCATCGAGGGATGCCATTATTTACGAAGAAAACTTTAGGACAGTCGTTCCCAGCAACCATCACCTGTGACCATTGGTGGGCAACTGGGCAATGGAATTTCTTAATGCAGTCCATTCTTACCAGTCAGGTAGTCACCACTTAGTCAATATACAATACATTACAAGCTCAGCTTACCAGGAAAGTTATCAGTCCGGAGGCTGCTCCTTCATCCATCCAGATCCCACTCATGCAGGAACTTAAATCTGCCATTTCTTAAAATTAAGAGAGCGCGTGACATCAGAGACAGCCTCTGGGCCTCTGTCTATGATCTGATTAGGAGTTGCTGTGGTAACCGTTGTCTGTTATGATTGCACTAATATTGCCCCAGTGGATCATGGCTGTAAGAGCAAGCAGGCAAGAGTTGACATTCTCGAATAGGGTCGGGTTGTGTGGGGTTGGCAGTGAAGCAGTGGCAGTGTTCATCTCCTCACATTGACATTGCAGCTTTAATGCAGAACAAATCATTCCTGCTCCTGTTGTTCTTCTCGTACAGCTCAAACTTTGTAACTCCATTTTAGATTTACAACCAAATATAAACAGTTATTTACAACTATATCTCAAACCACTTCTGGAAAAAGGAAAGCCTCTCCACACTTTGTCGGTCTTGGGGGTTGTGTGGCCATCTTCACCATGCTGGTCAATGCGGGTTGGTGAAATCAGGGCACAAAACCGGTTTAGATTTCACTCGGCTGCGATGTCAGCTGTGCCCAGAAATCAAACTCTGGTTGGTCAGGTTTATAGAGCAACCACTACACCACCGCTCTGAGTCTTACATTAAATCGACATAAATAGATATATAGCTAAAAAAGTCTAAAGTACTTTCTGTAGGTTTTCAGAAAATTCATCAGCCAGAAAAATATATGTGCAGGCTGGAAACGATATATATACACACACCAATTGTATAGTATTAGAATGTATGCAATTAAAAATAGAGGACATAAACACACCAGAATGTTTCAGCATGCTTTGTTTGCCAGGGTAATGGCACGACATTCTTGTATTAATTTTGCACACAGCCTTCGATATTTACCAACCTGGTACATAACACTAGAGGGCAGCCTGTTCTACAGACAAGATTACGGGATGCCTGACACCTGACCATCATCAGACACTTACACATTCCTGCGGAGGGAGCTGGTAGGAACGTTGGGTTGCTCGGTCAATGGCCAGGGTCAACGGCGGCGTGGTGTATACCGCAAATATGCCCGACTGTGAGGGCGGGCACAAGCCGGCGTGAGTAGGTTAAACGTTGAGTTTTATAAGGGCACCACGGGGTGACCAGCCCCTCTCCACCCAGCCCCACCCCTCCCACCCCCCACCCAGCCCCTCCCCTCCCACCCCCTACCCAGCCCCACCCTCCCCACCCCCTACCCAGCCCCACCCTCCCCACCCAGCCCCTCCCCACCCTCCCCACCCAGCCCCTCCCCACCCTCCCCTCCCCACCCAGCCCCTCCGCACCCTTCTCACCCAGCCCCTCCCCACCCCTCCCAATTTTGGATGCACGACGGACGGACGGACACAATAATCCCCTGTGGGCTGGTGGAACCAGGTGGTTCCTACCAGTACAAACTGGCCTGATATTTGTCCGAGACCTTACGGCCATTCACTGGTAAGACCACCTCTTCTGTAAACTCAGCTCACCTGGTATCGTCAATTAAAGACTTCTCACTATCCCCAGGTAATTTACTCGTCAGTTTTGATGTAGTTTCTTTGTTCACCAAAGTTTCTGTGCCCCTGATACCATTGCAATCATTGAAGATTTGGTCTAACAAGGATTGAATGCTGATGTACCAGCCCTGGTGAGACTGCCTTCATTCTACAAACAAACTGAAGGCACCCCAATGGGTTCTCTTTTATCTCCGGTTGTAGCCAATATTTTCATGGAAAAATTTGAGACGGACGCCATCCAGGTATCCACTCTATGCCTGACCCTTGTGGAAGAGGTACGTGGATGACACGTTTGTCATCTTGGCCACATGGCCGGCCGGCTCTAAACCAATTCCTCAACCACATCAACTACATACACCCAGCCATCAAATTCACCATTGAGGTAGAAATGGATTGCATGCTACCTTTCTTGGATGTCCTAATCGAAAAGAGACCAGATGGCTCAATGAGCCATTCTGTCTACAGGAAAGTAACCCATACTGATGCCTACCTAAAACCTGATTCCCACCACCATCCATCCCAGAAGAATTCCCTCATAAAAACGCTACACCATAGAGCTCAATGTATCTCCGACCATGAACACCTAACCAGTGAACTCAAACACGTACACCAAGCTCTCAAAGCGAACGGATATTCTGACGACACAATCCGCAAAGCCATCACCCGAACCGTGAGGAAGGAGCCATCTGAGCATCCAAGCAAAACCATCACCCTGCCATACATAGCAGGGGTAACCAAAAATATTTCCAAAATCATGAACAAACACAAGATCCAGGTCCGATTTAACACAGCACATAAAATTCGTGATCTAATCCCATCTGTGAAGGACAAGATTCCTGACTTGCAATATCCCGGCGTCTACAAACTAAGCTGTATCTGCGGCAGCACATTGAACTAAGAATACAGTTATCGCTTGTTTGATCTCACAGTACAGCATTTATTTTTTTTACAAGTTTCTGAAATCTCCCTCTGGCTCTGAGTACCGTTTACACAGCAGTATAAATAGGTTTACCAAAGTGGGTCGCGTTCGTCAGGGTAAAGCGTGGATACGTCCACCCTCTGGGATGTTTGTAGAGCGCCCTCTAGTGGAGGCCCTTCAGCCAGTCGTGGCAACAAATATATTCAGGCCTTCACCATCATCTTATTTTTATTGCCATCATCATTATTATTGGTCATTGCCACCTATAATTGGAACAACAGGTCACCACTTCTTCCAACCCTATAACCCATTTACCTGAACTCTAAACCTAACCCAGGTCTCCTCTTTGCATTTCGAGTGTGCCCCCCCTCCCGCCAGCAGTAACCATGAGAGCTGCACTTTCACCACTTTTACAAGACTGTTGTGTAATATACAATTTTTTTATGCACACCTTTTTCATAACTGCTTTAAACACTGGTCCTAATGCAAACTGCACCACCGCCACCCCTCCACCCGTCCACCCTCTCTACCCAGTGCTGGCAGTGATGGAGGGCCTGGCCACGGACCTGGCGCAGTGCGGCGCCACCGGCTCGGGCGCCCGTCTGTCGGGCGAGGCACAGGTGCGGGCCAAGCAGGACCTCATGGGGCTTCTCATGGAGAGACTTACCACGGCGCTGCAGGGTCCCGAGTCAGGCCCCACAGCCCTGGCAGTTTCTCAGGAGCGGCACGCCCACCAGGCAGTTGGCGCAGATGCGGCGGAGGCGGCGACGCATTTGGTAAGCGGCGGAGGGCTTGAGTGTGTGCACGTGTGCGCTGTTGTGACGTCACCGTCATCAATAGCTTTTTTTCGCTTGTACAATGGCAGCTCAATAACCGCAATGGGGTTTTTCCAATGCAAAAGCTGAGGCTGTGCCTGCCGACACTACACGTAGTGAACAAGTTGAGATTCATGTAGATGAATTGGTGACACCGTCTTCACAGTGTACTGACTGACGTTACACAAATAATACGTCATTAAACCCGCCCCTGGCTGTGCTTGACTCTGAGCTACATTTCAAATGTTTTGTGAGGCTAGAGTGTATCACCATTATGTTCTGGCTTGGTGCAGCCAGTAGAAAACCACCCATATCATGAGGGGCCACGTACTATCTCTGCTCGCATGCACCAGTGTAAAAGGGGTATTCGTGTGTGTCTCCATGTCTGTGTTTTGTCTCCCTCTCAAATTTAGTTGTACCTGATGACGACTGCTTGTGTTGCAATAAAAACGTCGTATTCTATTTTATTTATTTTCTTTCTACGTGACTTTACTGAAAGATCCAAAGAGTAATTCCTGCAGTCACGAAAGCTTAAAATCAAGTCATAATATTTATTTCATTGGCTGGGTAAAGTTGTGTGGAAACTGCCTAACCTGTCGCTTCACACAGATTTATCTTGGGTTTAACGAGACTGGATTGTGTGAGGAGCTCAATAATCCTTGCAAGATCTGGACACTTTCCCATTAGTGAACGCCTCTGACAAGGCGAGGCTGCGTTGGCTGGGTCATGTAATAATAATAATGCAATTTTTAACGTGCGCAAATTTGCGGACGTAACGGCCGCAACTCAGAGGCGCGGAGCCAAGCTCAGAGTCGCTCGAAAGCGTGGTTATAGAGGTGAGTTTTTAAGTGTCTCTTGAAGGAGGCGATTGAGGTGATGCTGCGAATGTGCAGAGGGATAGCGTTCCAGACTGTTGGGGCTGCCACCGAGAAGCGGCGCATAGACGTGACCATCCTGGATCTTGGTATCAAGAGGAGGTCGTGAGTCGCGCTGCGCAGGCATCTGCCGTGTGCTGAGCTGCAAGTTGTCAATAATAAAGAAAGGTACGGCGGGCAGGCAGATGTGAAGGCATTGTGGCAGAGGCAGGCGATCTTGTATATGACCCTACTGGCGATGGGTAGCCAGTTGAGGGCACGGAGACAGGCAAGTGAGTCGAGACGGGGATGAGTGTGGCCAATGACGACACGTGCTAGGTTGTTTTGTAGTCTTTGAAGTTTTTTTTTGTAGCTTGCATGCCCATCCACTGCATGCCCAAGCAGCTTCTGTTTGGCTGGATATAGGGTAGAAAATGTGTGGAGCATGGCCTAGAGAGTAGATGGGCTGATGTGGTGTGGGGGAACTAGGAGCTGAGTAGACTTTCCGGTGACTGGTACCAGTTGAAGGCAATCGCAGTTCAGCAGCAAAGGAGGGCAGACGAGCCATACTCATGGCAATGAGAGCAGAGCGCCGGGTGGCAGAGGTCGCAAACGGGTTTTGATTCCTTACCCGTACCCGGCCGCACCAGGGTCGCAAACGTGTACCCGTACCCTACCCGATACCCGGCCGGGTACGGGTAGCCAGGTATCGGGTAGGGTACGGGTATCGGGTACCCGATTGCGACCTCTGGGATGAAGCCATGTTGCAGGCGCAGGTAGGTTGATTCTAGGAACTTGAATTGTGAGAAGAGACAAGACGTTGGGAAATGATTGACAAACGGTTACTCACCAGTGACTCACGGCCTTCTCACTCATTGGTTGGGGTGAGTCACGTGCGGCTACCTGTACCCGTACCCGGCCGCACCAGGGTCGCAAACGGCTACCCGGGTAGCCGGGTATTGGGTAGGGTACGGGTATCGGGTACCCGATTGCGACCTCTGCCGGGTGGCTAAAACATAGTGATGTGCCACATTGGGAAGCTCAGATGTTGCATCTGCCAGTCATCGCAATCAACACCTTGCACTGTCATGTGACCTGCTAACGTGCCTTTGATACTTCAAATGATCTTAGAATACACCTACCCTGGCACAAGTTGGGGGTTATTGATGTGTGTGTGCGTTTGTGAAGGATGCTAGGAATAGTATGAAAGGATAGGGTAAGCAATAGGTAATGGTGCAATTCACTTCTACAGCGTTTTTGTGAATGGACATGATTTGGGGTTGTGATTAGATACAAAAAAAACATTATTGTCTCATTTGTATTCTCTTTATTGTCTAGTTTGTAAATTTTAGTTTGCTCAATCAGCTTAAATGTAAACTTAGCATATAATTTGCATACAATATGCATATATTGGAAATCGATTCTCACAAGTGCAATTCTAATTGTTTACCATGAGCTGAAGAATCAATGCTTCATTACATATTCATTAACAATATTGATGTGATTATTAATTTCGTACACAATTCAAAGTGGGCAACTGGGTTGTCAACTTACAGTCAGACACATAGGTTGTGTGCTGTATAAGGCAGACCTTACGAGTGTGTGTTTGTGAGTGCTTGTGAGTATGGGTGTAATTATACGCCCTCCTCATGATTCGATGAATTGTTGCAATTTAGGGTTACAATTACATTTATTTTTTTACATTGTGGTGAATGCAGCGGTGACTAGTGGCTACAGGGGGTCACGCATGTATGTATGTTGAACTTATTTCGCACCGTACGTAGCCAACCATGATAATCAGAGGTGTAATTAGGAATGGCAAAGCATGCGATCTTTCGATGCATGGATTGGTCAGGTAAATAATCAATGCACATTTTCGATTTAAAGCTTTCGTGACTGCAGGGATTCATATTCTTGGATCTTTCGGTAATGTCACGTAGAAGGGAAATAATAGAATAAAAATAAAACATAATAAAATTCTCACGACGTTTCGGCCACAACACAAGCAGCCGTCCTCAGGTGAAGAACAGAGCTCTGAGAATTTTATTATATTTTATTTGTATTATTTCTCTTCTACGTGACTTTACCGAAAGATCCAAGAATATAAAAATCAATGCACACCTTTTAGGCTCTGCAAACATTGTTCCATGTGTATCAGACAAACCATGTTTTTTCAAGTCTCAGAACTGGAATTTTGCCAAATTTCGTGAAAAAGCTAATGTTCTGTCTTTCTGTACTTTCATTGGTGACCAAGCTGAGACCATAAGCTCACCACAGCTGAGAACCTGGTTTAATCCCAGGTGGCTGACACCCGGATTTAAAACCCATATCTTCAGGTTCTGGTTGTATATTCTTGATCTCTCAGGCACCAGGCCAGCTCCGTGACATCATTCTCAGGTGGCGTGCATTGAATTATTTTTTATTCTTTTGCCCCAACTTCATCCCAATGTTGCGATCATTGGTACGTCATGACGAGAAGAATCCATGATATCTCGCAGAGGGTTGCAGTACAATCCGAGTACAGATTGTCAATCTGAGTACAAAATGTTGGGGATATGCTCTCCAACACACCGGTGTGCTGCACTAGCAATGACTTGGTATGTTCTGTTTACGGGACAAACCTTACTAATTTACGCGATCTAACCCAAAAAACCGACATTATGGAAACATTTATCGTGATGGGATTTTTTTTTCTGGTCATTGGTGACCGGGCTGAGACCATCAACTCACTGTACTTGAAACCCCGGTTTGATCATGTGCGGGGTGACTGGATTAAAACCCAGCAGCGCAGTGGTGCTGGCTCTGCATATCAGAGCCCTGAGCTACACGGCCACCTTCGCGTGAGAGTTTTTTTTTTAATGCAGCTGCGGTAACGTGACTGGCGCCAGAAGGGCGCCACAAACAGGATGTTACTTGCTGCGTTGCATCCTGGGAATTTCTGTTTATTTATGGAAAAAATTACGTCGCGATTGAAGCTTTGTGTTGTACAGTAATTGACTATAATCAAAACCAGGTCTCACCGCGTGACTCCGTGGTAACAGCACGTGCACACACGCACACTGGCATGTATAACAAGCCCTTAATTATACTTTGTAGGCTATCGGGGAAAGTGCCGTTAGCCCATTGAGGCTTGGACGGTACACACATGAGGTCTGGGGGAGCCAATTTGTACCACACCAGCGCTGATGTTTGTAGCCAATTACCACACGCCAGGTGGAATGCATTTCAGGTTGAATCGATCTTTTTCAGAATTTGTATTCAGACTCGAAGAATACGATGAGCTATAAAGCTTTTTTTCACATGTCCAGTATATGTGGGTTAGACAGTTACAACAACAAACAATGCAACATTTATTAAGAGTTTGGATTAAAATACCGATTGGCAACTCAATTCATCAACAACAACAACCGCCATTCGCCACTAAGTGGCGGTGACGTCACCACGACGCTTGTGCCAGGCTAAGTGCACCTTGAGGCCACGTGAAGTGTCGAACGCCCGCTGGCAGGAGATCACGGGGCAGACCCAGCAGGTGCCACGGGTCGACTGACCGAGATGACCGAGATGACTGGCTGATGCACCACCTGTGCCCCCTACTGTACCAACTTCCTGTGCTTTAGCCACCCGGCGCTCCGCTCGTTGTGAGCGTCGCTCCTCCGCCCTCCGTTGTTGTTGGAGGGCGACTGCCTCCAACTGCCCAGTAGCGTCCTTCACGAGCCTCCTCCACTGAGGCCGATCTTGACACCGCTGGTACCAGTCATCGGCAAGTCCACTCAGCTCCACGTCCTCCTGTACCACATCACTCCATCTCTTCTCTAGCCCGTGCCGCGCCCGTTTAGCCCCCTCGATCCGGCCGAACAAAAGCTGTTTAGGCATGCGGTGGCTGGGCATGTGGGCTACATGACCCAGCCAATGCAGCCTTGCCTGCCGGAGGAGCTCACCGATGGGACTTTGACCAGATCTTTCAAGGATTTGTGAGCTCCTCACACAATCCAGCCTGGTTAAACCCAGGATGGATCGTAGGCAGGCCAGCCTAAATGTTTCCAACCGGCGAAGATGCTCCATTAGGGGGGTCCACGTTTTGCAAGCGTAGAGAAGGGAGGGAATGACTGTGGCCGAGAAGACCTGAAGCTTCGTGCGGAGCGACAGACCAGGTAGCTTCCACACAGCGTTACGCAACCGATGAAAAAGATATTTCCGCTCGACTGATTCGGAGTGAGACCTCTGCTGTTAAACTGGAGCCGGTCATAAGCACACTGCCCAGGTATGGGAAACTCTCCACTCTCTCCACTACTGCCCCATCACCGATTGGGAGTTGTGGGGGTGGAGTGTCCGATGGTACAAAATACCCAGGCAGGTGCTTAGTTTTGGTGGGGCTGATGGTAAGGCCCCACCTCTTAGTGACACGCTCCAGTCTCAGCAGCAGCGTCTCCAACTCCTCTTCTGAATGAGCAGCTATTACCAAATCATCGGCATACATAACGTGGTTGACCAATAGGGAGCCATCCCTTGATCGCACCCGGGCGTCGATCAACCTCCCATTATATCTGTACCAAATGGAAATTCCCCCGGTACAGCTATTGAAGGCTTCACGAACTACGTGGTCAAAATAGATGTTAAATAATGTGGGAGCCAGTGGACATCCCTGTCGCACCCCAAGGTGTACAGGGAAAGGCTCTGACTCCCGGCCACGTAGTTTTACCCGGGCCCGCTCACCATCATGAAGGTCCTTAATGATCGTGAGCAGAGGGTCAGGGACTCCGAAAGCACGAAGAACAGCCCAGAGCCCAGGCCTACTGATGGTATCATAGGCCTTGACCAGGTCAATAAAGCAGAGATGTAGGTCTTGTTGGAATTCCCTACACCTCTGCTGTAACAGACGGACGGAAAATATGGCATCTGTGCAGGACCGCCCTTTCCTGAAACCGCGTTGGGGCTCCGCAAGCCTCTCCTCAGCGTGCCTAGCAAGGCGATGTTGAATAATCCTTGCCAGGACCTTTCCCGGCACACTGAGGAGTGAGATGCCCCTGTAGTTGTTACAGTCTGTGCGGTCCCCCTTCTTAAAGAGGGGGACCACCTGGGCATGAACATACACACACTCGCACACACCCATCAGTATGCAAAACACTAACTATCACTTCACACACACCATTAACACACACATACCCTCATCAATTAGCACACACATGTTCACACCTATCAGCACACAAAACCAAGATGAAGATTCCCTTCATGTCGCCTTTATAGACTCCTGTGGCTAGTGCTGTTAGCGAGCACCTATAAAGGCTATTTAGGCACACTAAGGGGTGGTCAGCACCACACCCAGCCAACTTTCTCTCCCCAGTGCCGAGCTTTACATACGTGGCACTAGGTACTCGCATTAAGTCAACCTGGGGAAGGCCCAGGACTGGTTCCCATATCTCTTGGCACTCATGTTGCCCATGGCCAGGAATCTAACTCAGGTCGGTAGGTTCACAGCATCGTGATTTAACCACTACACCACCACTCCCCTTTGACACAAAGACAAAGATCCCCTGTATAGCCTTAACAGACTGTAGGGGCAAGTACTGTTAGCAAACACCTATGAAGGCCGGAACGGCACACGAGGGGGTGGGTGGCCAGCACCACGCCCGACCGCCTTTGTCTCCCTAGTGGCAATGTTTGCACACCGCACCAGGTACTCATTTGAGGCTGAGTCGACCTAGGCGAGGCCCGGGACCGGTTCAGATAATCGTCACTGGTGTTGGCCGTGAGCGGGAATCGAACCCGTGCCGCTGGGTTCATAGCGCAGCGCGCTAACCGCTACACTACCGCTCCCCCCCTTTGACACACACACACAAACATACACACCATCAACGCACACTCACGCATGCACGCACACACGAACGCAGGCGCTTCGGATGTCAGAAGGAATGTGCTCTGTGGCTTTGCCCATCTATTTTAGTCTCGCTAGCAATGAGCGTGGCGCCAGCGTGTGTGCTCGTGGTGCCACTGCAAGGGACCTAAGGGGGCCCGGCTTCCCTCCGGCACCGCATCACTGAACTACGTCCGGTTCCATCCGAGTCACACTAATAATCGCAGAGTGGGTGCAGTCATTTGGCAACTGGGTCCATGTTGGGGGGGGTCTCATCCCTGGTCAAATCGACCTTATCCAGCCCGAGGGAGGAATTGAGTGGGCGAGAGATATGCAGGCTTCGTATCGGTGTACTCTCAGAACTAAACTCTTGTCAGGTTTTAAAGTACACATGCGCTCACACAGCACCTGTCTTCCCCTCACAGGCTGTTGTGAGCCATGGAGAATGATTGTACTTGTGTGGTAGTGACTGTGTGTGTGGGTGCCTCATTGGCGAGATGTTAAATCCCTTACCCGGTGTGCAGGAGGTCCTGGGTATAATTCTGGCCCTGACGCTTGTAAATTTGGAGTTTTCTTGTTCTCACCGTGGTCGTGTGGTTTCTTCTCGGGGTCCTCTGGCTTTTCCCTCCCAATTTTGAAACACGCATTTATTTGGCTGTTATAAATTTCCAAATGATAAGCCACTTCGTTGTGATAGGTTGCTTCTGAAAAAGAGCAATAAAGTTCAGTGGACTTTACCTGGTAAAATAAAAATAGTTTTAGTGTAATAGTTTAATGTGTTTGCATGGTCATGTTGTGTCTTACTCGAACAGATGGTTAAGGATCCATTGTCCAAAGGGGGTGGTTGTCTGTCTCTCCTTGGGTTGGGAGGGGGGGGCAGCCGTGTGTGTCTCGTCTCACCCCAGAGTGCTTTCCATCTCTAGATTTTCTACCCAGAGTGCTGTGTATCTATAGCCATGGGGGGCTGCCATGAGCCTCTACCCATGGAGCCGTGCGTTTTTACCCAGAATGCCGTGTCCAACCTTGTAGCATGATCTTGTTTAAAGCGAGGGCTACAAAAACTCATCGTCGATATTAGACAAACCTCAAAGAAATGTTGAACACTACACAGTGACGATAATGATCTCCACCATCATAATCGCCACTATACATTTTGATCACCGTCATCTTTAGGACCATTATTATGTCAAATCTTGACTTAAAGCTTTCGTGACTGCAGGAATTCATATTCTTTGGGTCTTTCGGTAAAGCCACGTAGATAGAAAAATAATAAAAATATTACGAAATATTTTCTCCTGCCTCAGTATCTCTCCCGCTATATTTTTTCACCTGATGACGATTGCTTGTGTTGCGATCGAAACGGCGTGATATTTTTTTTAATTATTTTCTATCTACGTGGCTTTACCGAAAGACCCAAAGAACATCATGTAATGTTGTTAGAATTTAAAAGGGAGGCTGAGCCTTGAGCAGCGAGCAGGCTGAGCCCTCTCAAGCCCCAAAGATGCTACGGGGCTGTTGTGAATGTCTCAGGGTGCCGTGCGTCTCGTGTCTCAACACAGAGGGCCTTGTGTCTGCCACGCAGGCCTTATTGTAATCGTTGAGGGCATCCTCCGTGTGTCTACTTTCCGGACCAAATGAAACCGAACGTCTGGGCTGTTTGATGCTAGAAGACCTCGCGTATCGCCTCCCACACCCGCACACATGCCACCCACATTGATTTTTGGCAAGCTCATGCATATTCTGAAGTTGTCCCATGCAACACGCAAATAGCAACAGGCGTTTTGCCAAACAACCCGAATTAGATCTGGCAATCGCTCTGTGCTTGTGCGTGCGTACGTATGCACACACACTCACCACCACACGTACACACAGAAATAAGCGCCCATACACATTTTGCCACAAGTACACAGTACTTAGTCATTCACACGCACAGCGATAGGCACGCACAACCACAAGTAGACACGTACACACAGCTACAAGTCCACACATACTCTCCCGCAAGTAGACACACACAAGTTGATACAAATACAGTCAAAACCACATGCACTTACACACAACCACACGTACTCACATATGTACGCAAGCACACATCAATGTACACGCAATTTTCAATACGTATACATGCACAAAGCTGATAGACTTTGGGTGCAACTGGAGTTAGCTGGAACCTACACGTGCACATACTTGCACGCACGTACACAACCATACATATGCATAGTCACAAATACAAAGATACAGCCGTACACAAACACACAACCACCCACATGTGCATGCACAAAGACACAGACACGTACACACAAAATCACACGCACACAGGCACATACAGAGACCCAATATGCAGACAGCCACATGCCATCACACAGCCACTTGTACAAACATACAATGGCACATACACATCTCTTGAACACACCCACACATGTACATAGAGATACACTAATAGCCATACACTTAAAGATACTTACACAAAAGCGATTGAACGGGCACGCACATATCCACCGAAGCAGGCACATACACATAAAGTTATACACAATGACAAGAATCACAAACAAATCACACACAAATACACTCACTTACAAATACATGCATGCACAGCCACCCACACGCACATACAGCTACACACTTAAAACCACAAAACTTACAAAACACAAAGACAAAGATCCCCCACATAGCCTACGTAGGCTGGTGGGGCACTCACTCACAGACAGACACGCACACACGCAGGCACGCACGCATGGATACACAGCCAAGGGACGTAAGCTCACTCGTGAACCAAAATGGATCGGTGCTTGAGATAAGATTAACTGTGATGCCATTTCATCTGAATTTCAATCTTTCCAGAGCAGCGTCAATGAGTGTCGGCAGCGATCGGTCGTGCGCTTCGCGTGGGCAAAGACGGCTCGTCCTCACTTCAAATAACCGCGTTTCACGATAAGTGATTCTCCCTTCCTTCGCTTTTGGTTTTATAGCTGTGAGCAGCGTGTCGGTGCTGTGGCGGCGCAGTTACGTAACTCCGTGGGCTCTGCTTTGTGTGTATGTGGTTGCGGCCGGTACGACTTGTGCTTCAAACTTCATAGGCTTAAAAAAAAATGCAAGGAATGTACTTTTAAATGATTTTAGTGTTTTTTGTTGCATTTTCTGTCAAAGGGACACGTCAGGTTTGTGTTTAGAAAATTGAGAATTTATGCGCTTGGCACGCGGAGTGGATTTATTAGTCAAATAGCGGAGTGTGAGGTCCTGGGAGGTGGGAGTGGGGGGGTGGTGGAGTTAAAATTTTACTCTTGAACTCGTTTCTTTTCTTGTAAATATTATACTATAAACATATGCTGCATTCATTCGTGTGTTTTCTTTGAAGCCGCGCTTCAAATAATTTGCTGTACCTTTGCCTAAGCAAAGCCCACTGATCGTGTGAAGGATTTTTAACGCGGGTGTGTGGAGAGGTCCGGTGTTTTCACACCTGATGAAACCACAGCCACTGGTCGGCTATGAAATTAAATATTGAATAACATGCAGGCAGATTGTCACACAGGTTAAGGGGGCTTTTGTACACGGAAAAGGCGGTCTCAGTCAAAGTTTTCCCCAATTTTACGGCCCCTTGCTTCAAACGTTAATTAAAATCTTCACGCGCGCCAGTAACTGATACTCGGTGTCGCTGTCCGTGTTCTTGTCATTGATATTTGTGCCTCGAAAGGATGTCGAGTTTTTTTTACGTAATTTGATGTGATGGTGGTCGGTAGTAGCGCCTTACAGACTCGTCAAAAGGTTGAGGTTTTAGGTAGATTTGCTTTTTTAGATAGTTGTACAATGGTAATTTGTGAACCGGGCATTTATTAGTGTAATTTGACCGATGTTCCTTTAATAGTGCCTTGTCTTGACCTAGATAGATGACCTTTATTTATAACTAAGAGCCCATTGAGACCACGAGTCTCTATAACCCAACTTCACATTCAGCGTCTCCGAGGATCTCGGCTCCATTTTCACTGCGTGTAAACAAAGTTAACGTTCGATTTGCCTCTCCTAGCTTCAGCCGTCTTGTCACCGTAACTTTCATAATTATTCTCAACGAAAAAATACTTTCGCCGGCGAAGCGTGCGAGATGCGTGAGGGCCGCTCTGTGGTCAGCCCTGACTGGAGGGCGGCCGC
Source organism: Lampetra planeri (assembly GCF_965212315.1). Classification (NCBI taxonomy): domain Eukaryota; kingdom Metazoa; phylum Chordata; class Hyperoartia; order Petromyzontiformes; family Petromyzontidae; genus Lampetra; species Lampetra planeri. Next base: position 1,671,076 of record NC_136133.1, on the reverse strand, counting down.
GCTAAAGAGGTCTGAGGCCGTGACCCAACAGCCCCGGGTGCTGGCATCCGACCGGCTCAGGGTCGGCGGGTCGGGGGTCGGGCCGCCAAAGGTGAACGGCGCGTTTTGGGTGGGCGGGACAGCCCTGGGCAGGTCGGAGGTTGCTGACCTCGGGCCGGGGTTGAGGGCGGTTAGGGGGCCGGGCAGGGCGGAGGAGGAGACGGTGCAGGGGGTGCGGTCACTGAGGCAGGACCCCGACTTGAGGGGGGAGTTGGCTACGCTGGCGAGGGGCTGCGATTTCGTTCTACCGTCCAGGATCAAGGGTCGCCTCAAAGTCAACTACCAACGTCGCAGCGCCGAGGTGCGTGCATCTCACCGCACACATAGCCACGGCCGTGGTAGGGGTCGTGTTTTAACCCCATTGGGGTCCTAACACTATGGATTCTCCAGATTATAAGACCTTCCGGAAAGGAAGACTCATTACAAAACTTGTGCCCCGTGTTAATACAATTACACAAATATGAGTGCACACACATGCACCAACCGGAAGACAATGCGCACCTCCACCTTTTGCTTTATATTATGGGGGGAAAGTGCATCTTATAACCCGGAGGCATATATTATTTAGACCCCAGAGTAAATAAACGATAACTGATCACACTGGGGTATGAATACTATATAGGGTTACAGTTACGGTTTGGGTGTCCACCCAAGGTTTCTAACAACCTTGTTCAAATTAGCCTTTGTCTATTTAAAGGTACAATACTAATAGGCTAACGCTCAACATCATTACAGCTATGAGAATAGGAGAATGATCAAAAGTGACTGGAGTGTTAAACTACCATGGGAGGGGACGTCGATGATATGTAGTATTTTGACCCCAGGTTCAGAATTCTATGGGGGTCAATATATTAATTCACAGTGGTCCTTAATAGGCATTCTCTAATCGGCACGTTCATTGACAGTAGAATTTTCATTAATTATATTCAGAATCTCTTCGATTACAAAAGTCACAGAATCGATGATAGAATCCGGTTCAGTTGTAGTAACAACCAAACCGATTGGCACACTCGCGCGCAAACGTTCAAATCGCACTGCGTGTTATAACGTCATAAGGCACCAGTGGCAGTGCTCACCATTGACCTCGTGGTACATTCCAACAGACTCACACACACACACAGGGCTGGACTTTTCAATCAACATTTCAATATGGTCGGCAAACTAATAGCTCGTCAATAAAGAAAAAAATTAATTGCGTGCGAATATCAAAAAATGCTAAACAACCCTAATTGCGCTGGCACTCATACTGCAAGGCATTGGAAGGTTCCTGTGTGCATAAATGTATCGTAGAGCTGGCTTGTTTATTATTTTAGTAAACCATTAGCCGACCAATTATGGCTTCGATTACTCAACTCATTGGACAGCAATGAGTTGAGTAAAGTGTCACTTCTGTCACCACATGTGGCACTGGACAGGAGGTGGTGGTGGGCAGCGTTTTGTGACGCCATCGTAATCATCAGCCACGTCACGCGAGGTGTGTCTTGTAGGAGGTTTCCTGCCTTGGGGGGGGGGGGTGCAGGATGCAGGCCAGTCGACATTTCTAAAGGGGCCCGAGTAATCTGCTGCAAACACAGAACTCATTGCTAATTTTAGTCGATTCACCGAGAAAAAGAGCCCAGCTATAGGTGCGTTAGCCATATACCGATTCCCACCCCCCCCTGCTAGAGATTCAATGAATTGTCACGATTTGGGGTGATGATTCTGTTGGATTTTGTTTGGTAGTCTCGTTTTTAGCATCTCTTGTTTGTAATGCTTTTCTTAATTTCTTTCCATTTCGTGTGTGCAGTTGATGCACGCACGATTCGTTGCGTGTGTCACGAGTACGAGAATAAATTTGAATCAATGCTCAGTAACGTGCCCATCACGACCGTCTGCTGATGAGTCAAAACTTGTGAAGTGTATGTGTCTCTTTCGATTTAAAGCTTTCGTGACTGCAGGGATCATCTTCTTGGTTCTTTCGGTAAAGTCGTGTAGAAGGGAAATAATAAAATAATGAAAATAAAGCAATAAAATGAAATATTAATATAATAATATAATTTTATTGTTTTATTTGTATTATTTTATTATTTCCCTTCTACGTGACTTTACCAAAAGAACCAAGAAGATGTATGTGTCTCGCTCCGCAAATGAGTGTGGGGCAGCATACCATCTCTGTAGCCCCATGCCAGCAGTGGAAATTCCACAGTCCTCTGGTGGGGGTTGGTTTTTCCACAAAGTGGTACTGAATTTTTTTATAGAACAGGAGGGATTATGATGATGGTCATGATGATTGGCTGGGTTGATCCTTGTCCCGGGTTTTAACGGGAAACTTTTTGCATGTTCCACGTTCGTTTGATGGGGGCTGGTGTTTCCACAACCTGTTCCTACTAATTTTAGTGAACCAGAGGGATGATGATGATGATGATAATAGGCTGAGTTGAAGCTTGACTTGGGTTCGAAATTACAAGTTTTTCCTTTGTGAGAAGAGCTAACTTAACACGGCGACACCCGGCCGGTTTGACCAATGCAGGATTTTTCAAACGTTATTCCTTGTAACTCACCATGGCTTGTCTTTCCACCTTTACAAAATTGAGCTGGAACACGTTGCACAAACCTGATGATTGCTAAACAGCGCTCTCTGCGTCTCGTGAGACTCCAATTATAAATGTGGAGATGACAGCGCTGACGATATAATGCTATGACGACAATCGTGGTTATGATGAGGACAACAATTATACGATGAAAATGTTGTTGATTGTAATGATGACCACAATGATTATATGATGATAATGATGGCAACAGCGATTACAGTGATGTTGACGTATGCGTATCTCTGAATTCCCTCATGCGCAGGAAACCCGAGAGGAGTCACAACCCGAACCGGTCCTGCACAATCACCTCCCGCATGCTCCGGATCCTGACCCACACCCTCCGAGCTCCCGGATTCACAGCCTCAGCTCTTTCAGAAGCCCTGGGGAATCCGTTCTTCACACTCCAGTCTCCTCGACGCGCAAGTCCCCAGCTCCAGCGCTGCGAGGATGGAACTCGCGGGGGCCGACGCCACAGAGCGTCCTCATCTCCGAACCAGCGCCACCTCCGCCGCCGCCACCACCAGCTGCGGTCGTTCAAAACAGTCCGGATCCAGATTTGCAAATTCCGATCGCCTTTGCACAAGTGCCCAAGCCGGCGAGTCCAGGCCGGGAGGGAGTGGAGAAGCAGGGAGGTGCTGCCGGCGCCGTTGTTGTGATCTCATCCACTGTGCCTCCTGCACCGGATTCAAACAGTCTCCGTCCCGGTTACGAAACCCGGAATCTGGAATCTGGAGTTTCGCTTCATGATGCGGAGTCCGCTGTGGGTTTTCACGCGAGCTTGCTGTCCAGTGACGATGATGTCGGCAAAGGCGAAAGATTTGGCAAAGGAGGTGGCGGTGGAGCTAGCAGTGATGAGGATCTGAGTGGGGTGATGATTGCTTTGAAGGAGGTCTTCGGAGCCCTGCCTGGTGGGAGAGCCTATCTGGAAAACATGACGGATGTCACAAAGGTGCGCTGACGGGTCGATGTGTTCTATTTGTGTATGTCCATACATGTTCACGCGTGTCTTTGTTTTTCGTACATCATCGGTATCTACTGCACTTTTTCATGTTAAAATTGAGCATTCCCTGGGCCATGGAGGATGTGTATAGTGAGTTTTGGAGTCGGCACGTTGTGTCCATGTGTGTCTGTGTGTGTTCACTGTATATGGGGAGCGGTAGTATCGCAGTTAGTGTGCTGTGCTGCGAAAGAATCATGGAGAGACTCATGTTGGCAATTCAATGGAGAGAAAGATGAATGCATGAATATGAGAGCACAAATCAGAGACATGTTGACAACTGTAAAAAAAATGTAAGTGGTCTTGGGTAGGCCACATTATGGCTAGAAGGTTTGACGATGGCTGACGAACGAGACTAGCAATGGAATGGCATCCATGCGCAAGAGCAAGCGGGATTATAGCGTCACAAGACCTTGCAGGATGGCAACGGCATGGGGAGGCCTCCATCTAGCAGTGGATGGACCCTGGCTGACGAGCTTTCCCTGTTGTGACGAGGTGTGCAGGCGTGCAGGTGCTGCCCCTACTGGAGAGTTGCCCTCTTCCTCGCCGCCCATGGGGAGGAGACTGGATTCGTTACCATGGAAACCTTCACCCTGACCTGGTTACGGTGAGGGCTGCTCGACTTCCCAGCATGCAGTGGGCTCAAACAGGGTCTCGCCTTCCCAAAATTCACCACAATAAATGAAGACTCGCATACCCAGCATGCATTAGGCGTAACAAGGGCTGTTAAAGATCCGGTGATGTCATTCGGAAAAAAAGTAGGCCATTGTGTGCCGGTGTCATGGTCTAATTAAATAAATTACCTGAAAAGTACTCAATTGAGATTACACACAGCACCAACATTGCTCCCAACTGGCACACTATACAACATCAGTAACATTTAGTGACTTCACAATAGCCCCGTGCTATGAGAATGGCGCAAATACCAAATCTAAATTATTATTACGTGCCACGCTTAAGACGATTACAAGTATGCACATGGGTACAATCATGTGCACAAGCAAGCGATATTTGCGATGTTGGCAAAACAAGTGTGTATATGCGAAAGTGTGAGAGCGCAAATGAGTGAGAAGAAACGTGTGTATGGGCATGTGTATGAGAGACCAAGTGAGCGCCCATCCTCGCCACATCGTCCACCATAAGGTGACGGGGACGAGTGTATTTTTGCGTATGGGTTTGTGTTCAAGTGTGAGCGTGGGAGTGAGTTAGTAAGTGGTTGAGTGTGTATGAGTGAGTCGTTCAGGGTGTGCATGAGTGCGTGTGTGTGAACGTGTGCGTGAGTACGTGTGCGATTGTGTGAGTGTGAGTGTGGGGAGTGATAGTGTAGCGGGGAGCGATAGTGTAGTGGTTAGCGCATTGCGCTAATCAAGTTCGATTCCTGCCCATGGCCAACAACAGTGACGATTATCTGAAACGGTCATGGACCTCCCCTGGTCGACTCAGCCTCAAATGAGTACCTCGTGTGGTGTGTAAACATCACCACTGGGGAGACAAAGGCGGCCGAGCGTGGTGTTGGCCATCCACCACCTTGTGTGCCGTGCCAGCCTTCAAAGGAGCTCGCTAACAACACTTGCCCCAAAAGTCTTTTTAAGGCGGTATGGGGGATCTTTGTCTTTGTGTCTGTATGAGTGATTGTGTGTGTGTAAGCGACTGAGCGAGCGAGCCTTACAGCAACTTGTCCACCACAGGGTGACGCGAGCGAGTGAGGATGACGCGGCGAGGTTCGTGTCGCTCCTGGCTCGGCCCGGGATGGCTGGACTCACCCAGGAAGACTTCATCCCCCTTGTGCAGGTGCGGAAGTGGATAACACAGAGCTACTTCTGAGATCTATTCAAATGACGTGTGGTCCACACAGTAGGGGCGACATATTCAGAGTCACCTTGCTACAGAGATTAACGCTCGTTCAAATTGTCACATTACGATCAAAACGATATTTTTTTATTTTCCCAGTTGGCATTGAGCCAAAATAGGTATCGAGCCAAATTCACTGTGATAGGTTTTATTGTGCAGTCATTGATGACTGGGCTGAGACCTTTAACTCTCTACACTTGAGAACCCTCGGTTTAAATCATAGACTATAATACTGGTAGGAACCACCTGGTTCCACCAGCCCACAGGGGATTATTTTGTCCGTCCGTCGTGCATCCAAAAATGGGTGGGGCTGGGTGGAGAGGGGAGGGTGGGGAGGGGCAGGGTGGGGAGGGGCTGGGTGGGGAGGGTGGGGCTGGGTGGGGGGTGAGAGGGGTGGGGCTGGGTGGGGAGGGGCTGGTCACCCTGTGGTGCCCTTATAAAACTCAACGTTTCACCTACTCACGACGGCTTGTGCCCGCCCTCACAGTCGGCCATATTTGCGGAATACACCACGCCGCCGTTGACCCTGGCCATTGACCGAGCAACCCAACGTTCCTACCAGCTCCCTCGGCAGGAATGTGTTTTAAACCGAGGGTCTCAGCGGTGCTCGCTCAACATTCTAACCTCTTGAGAAACCTAGCCACCTCTACAACTCAACTGGAGATGATGACGACGACGACGATGATGATGGTAGCGATGGTTGTATATGCTATTCATGATGATTTACACTATGAGATCTCTTTTACCAGTGGCAAAATATAATGGAAGGTTTTTACCCTTTTAACTGGTACAAAACTGACACCTTTATTCAAGGCATCATGTTTGCAATGACTACAACACAAGTAGTCAATAAAGCAAACAAAAAGAAGCAACTCTGATAAGGATAATAATATGCACTGTCATGACAGTGCATATTATTATAGTTGTAGTCATTGCAAACATGATGCCTTGAATAAAGGTGTCACTTTTGTACCAGTTAAAAGGGTAAAAACCTTCCATTATTCATGATGATGATAGCTATGAAACATATAGTGATGCATTGATTCATACATTTAAATCGATTCTAATGCTCAGGATACGTGCATTGAATCACGTGCATCAGAGCTGATTATATACAGCATTTGAAAATTATATACAAAATAATTTATGTTGCGTTTAAGTGCAACTTCATTTCCAAACACTTTACAGGGGGAAGATATTTTTTGTTGTTAAGTTCACATGAAAACAAGTGGGTCTTCAGTCTTAACTTGAACAAGGGCAAAGCCTGCATGATGTTCAAGAGGAAGTGAATTCCAGACAACAAGAGCAGAAACTGAGAAGGAGCGACTTGGAACAAAGGTTGACTGTGGGCTTTGTAAGAATTTAACAAATGTTACATTCACCCTTTTCAGGCTATAAAACTGTGCTAACGATGCAGAAAAAAACCTAGTTCAAGATAGCCTCGTGTAAAACGACACAAAATCTCAACCCAGGTGATGATGATGATGGCGAGTGCTTTCATGTATTCTAGGACATTGTGGACACTCATCCAGGGCTGGCCTTTCTAAAAGAAGCTCCAGAGTTTCACTCGCGTTATATAACTACGGTAAGGCACACACGGGCATGCACATGCACACAAAGATCCCCTGTGTAGCCTTTAACGGACTGTTGGGACAAGTGCTGTGAGCGAAGCCGACATGGCACACGAGGGGGTGATGTAGCCAGCACCACGCCCAACCACCTTTGTCTCCCCAATGCTGATGTTTATACACCGCACCAGTTACTCAATTAAGGCTGAGTACTAACTAAACTATACTAAACTATTTTTTATTTTACCAGGTAAGGTCCACTGAGCTGTACAGCTCTTTTTCAGAAGCGACCTGGCCACAAATGATAGCTCAACGAAGTGGCTTATCGTGTGGAAATTGATAGCAGTCAAATACTCTAAATGCATGTTTCTAAATGTGAAGGAAAGAACCGGAGGACCCGGAGAAAAATCCACACAACCTTGGGGAGAACGTGCAAACTCCAAATATACCGGTGTCAGGGTTTCGATTTAAAGCTTTCGTGACTGCAGGGATTCATCTTCTTGGTTCTTTCGGTAAAGTCATGTTCTACGTGAGAACCAAGAAGGTGTCAGGGTTGTTAACATCTCGCCACTAATTTTCGATTTAAAGTTCTCACCACTAAGTCGACCTAGCCGAGGGCCAGGACCAATTCAGATAATTGTCACCGATGTTGGTCGTGAGCGAGTTCGTAGCGGAACGCGCTAACCACTGCACTGCCACTCCCCACACATGCACACGTACACACACGAAAACGAATAACAGCTGCCACCCTCCACTAAGTGTTGGTGACACCACCACAGCACCTGTGCAATAGGTCACAGGACACACCCAGATGTTATGGGTTAACTGACCAGGGTGACTGATGCTCGCGCACACACACACAGAGCCGAAACACTGTTTTTGTGGGTGTCCCTCAACATGCTTATTATTATTCTTGGTTCTTTCGGTAAAGTCACGTAGAAGGGAAATAATAAAATAATAATAAATTCCTATTTTCTTGCTGTGGATTTCACACTTGATGATGATTGCTTCTGTTGCAGTCGAAACGTCGTGATCATTTTTATTTATCTATTATTTCCCTTCTACGTGACTTTACCGAAAGAACCAAGAATATGAATCCCTGCAGTCACGAAAGCTTTAAATCAAAATGCTTATGATTGTGTGTGTATGTATACATGTTTTTGTGATGATGTATTTATACACTGCTGTTATCCGGGTGTGCATATATGCATGTGTGCATGCATGTGTGTGTGTGCGTGTATGCACCTGCAATCACGTGTGTGTACGTGCAGATATGTTTATGTGTGTGCGCATATGTTTGTGTTCATTATCCCTAGGTTATCCAAAGAATATTTTACACAGTCAACCGATCGTGGAGTGGACGAATTACAGTTAACGAGCTCAGGAGAAGTAACTTCCTTCAAGTAAATAACATCACAATCATCATCACATTCATCATCAGTAGCAGCACCTTAGTCATCATGGTCTTTAGCATCACAATCGTTATTATCATTATGTAATTACCACCACCATAAAATCAATGTTATATCACAACAAGCATAGTAATCATAACCGCAAATTTTATCATCTCCACAAACATTGTTATTACCATCGTCATCCGCATTACCACCACCAATCGCCACTGACTTATCACATTCACCATAACCACCACCAACTTTTACAACCACTATCATCATCTTTGTCAAAACAAGCATCACCATTATGGGAACCTCATTTGCCAGTAAAAATATGATAATTGGTTCTTTACCCTTCTATCTGGCAACAAAACTGACTGTCTCGGGTGTGGACCAATCAACTTTAAGGACAGTGCACATTATCAGAGTTATGTTCTTTCGTTTGTATTATGACTGCAGGTATTGCGGTCTATGCAAACATGACTCCTTGTAAAAAGGTGTCAGTTTTTGTTGCCAGATAGAAGGGTAAAGAACCAATTATCAAGCATCACCATCACAACCTTTTTCAGTGCAACCGTCCCCATTATGGATGTAAGGATTAATACATTTGTGGTGCTGAACTTCACGCGGACAACTTCTTCCTTTTCTGTCGTCACTTTATTTCCAAACTCAGCACATTTCGCCACCACTCTCCAGCGCGTTCTCCGCTCCCTCGCTCGCTCCGTTCCTCCCTCTCTCTCTCTCCGTCTCTCCCGACTCCCCTCTCTGCTTCTCCGCCCCACTCCAGCCGTCGCTCTCTCTCGGCTTCTCCGTCTCACTCCGACTGTCTCTCTCGTTCCCGTTCCACTGCTAGCCTATCCGTCCTCTCGTCACCTCTTCTTCCCCTGCTCCACCGCTACCCTATTCTACCTCTCGTATCTTCCTCGTCTCCGTCTCTACTGCTACCCTACAATTCTTATTCTCCCCCACCGCTACCCTACACTTCTTCTTCTCCTCCACTGCTACCCTACACTTCTTCTTCTACTCCACTGCTACCCTACACTTCTTCTTCTACTCCACTGCTACCCTACACTTCTTCTTCTACTCCACTGCTACCCTACACTTCTTCTTCTACTCCACTGCTACCCTACACTTCTTCTTCTACTCCACTGCTACCCTACACTTCTTCTTCTACTTCATCGCTACCCTACACTTCTTCTTCTACTCCACTGCTACCCTACACTTCTTCTTCTACTCCACTGCTACCCTATACTTCTTCTCATGGCTTCTTCTGCTCCGACCGTCTCCGTCCAGCTCCCAGCACAACTCCCGGTCTTACTCTCACGCTCCCGTATTTATCCCCGTCCCTATTAATTTCCAATTAATTAACTGGCGTTCCCCCAACGCCCCGCTCCCCTGGCCCCCCCGCCGCCACCTGTTCCTATTCCCAGACTTACAGGCGCCACCTTGTCCCTGACAACAACAACAACCGGCCAATCACTGCCCTGCATCCCATAATTGCCTAACGGGCCGTCTCCGTCCAGCCGTTGTCCCTCAGCAACAGCAGCATGTCCTGATACGACCCCACTGTCCCCAACCCGCACGTGTTTACAATTAACCCCCTTGGCGCGCGTTAAACCACTACACATTGATTAACTAGAATCGATTGTTAAGCTTACAACATGCTGTGTTTTACAAGGGAACTGCTTCATCCGCCGGCTTGTTGCGTCGATTACCGGCGCGGCAAGTGGCCAGCAAAAGGCTCGGCCCGATGCACTAACCTCACAGAACAATCGTTTTGTTCCTTCTGCCTCCACCGCCATGCTGCGTGACGTGGCTAGACGCTGGCGCTGGTGGCGGAAGAAGACGACATCAACCAGGTGACAGAATACTTCTCGTACGAGCACTTCTATGTCATCTACTGCAAGTTCTGGGAGCTGGACACCGACCACGACCTCTACATCAGTGCCAGCGACCTGGCGCGGCATAGCGACGGAGGTAACACATGCCTCGCCCGTTTCAACTAGACACGTCCGATTAGCACGGTGGACTACGTATGGTGCGAAAGAAGTTCCAACATACATGCATGTATAGATTTGGGGGTTCATGATGGCTGTGTCAGAGACACATTCAGTTCCCTGGGTTCAAATTCAGGTTTCAGATGCGTAGTGAGTTGATGGTCTCAGCCCAGTCGCTCCTGACTACATGAAAAAATGCACCACCTCCGATTAGCACGGTCGGCTATGTACCGCGTGAAAGAAGTTCAACATACGTACATACATCACATTCAATTGAGTTCTGGACTTAATGTGTCAGTGGTCTTGGGCAGTCGCTAGAAGGGATGATGGCCCGGTGGTCGAGGCTTAATGATGTAATGTCAGCCAAAGGAGTGGGCACACGCCCGATAAAGAGTCAACAGCGTAGATGGTGCTATGAGATTGGCTCGTGTGCGGGTGCTGGGTGGATTGTTGCATCAAGTGAGCGTAAGAGATGGTGACAGTTTCGATTTAAAGCTTTCGTGACTGCAGGGGTTCATCTTCTTGGTTCTTTTGGTAAAGTCACGTAGAAGGGAAGTAATAAAATAATAAAAATGAAACATAATAAAATAATTCTCACGACGTTTCGGCCACAACGCAAGCAGCCGTCCCCCGACAGACGTGGTCTTCACCTGAGGACGGCTGCTTGCGTTGTGGCCGAAACGTCGTGAGAATTATTTTATTATGTTTTGTTTTTATTATTTTATTACTTCCCTTCTACGTGACTTTACCGAAAGAACCAATAAGATGGTGACAGTTTGAAGGAAGGGGGCTTCATACAGCAGTGGATAGGTCTGCAAAAATGTGGCAAGTGTATCCAAAGAAATAGGCGAGTACACACAGTACGACGAACGTGCATCCTAATGTGCATCTTCCTTCTCCCATTTCAGCTATTTCCAGTTGCATGATTCACAGGATCTTCTCTGGGGCGGTTACACGGTAAGTGAGTCTGCCTGAGTGTGTGTCTGACTATAACAAAACTTTGCCCATGGAAGGTTTTCCCATTGTGGATTTGACCATTTGCACAAAATTTTTGAGGTACAGTTCACAATCGCTCCCTTTTTGCTCGACGATTTTGACGTTAGATTTCTGTACAGTACACATGGTAAAGAGTTACTCTACAGGTGCTCTAACTGCACTCTGCTCACAGTAATGCTGCTGCAGAAGAATACACATGCCATCATCATCATCATCATCCATCGTAATTTAAAATGTTTAGTTATTTTTTTAAACTGCGTAATATTTACTGTACAGGTCATTAACATGTTTATTTTCAAATTTACGTGTCCAGGACTGTACACGCCATTCTTTTATTTTCATTCTATACGTTGACTGTACAAATTATATTTAACACTGGGGAGAATTATAATAATGTTTTACTTGAAAGAAAAACTTCACGTTTCACGTTTGGGTTAATGTAGGGTTACATAAAATACAATAGAGGGGGGGGGGTGGTGCCTTTCGAGTTTGCGGATCGAGGATATGCCAACTGCTGATGTTTTCAAGAATGTAACTCCCGCAATGGGGAAAGGTTTTAGTGTGTCTTGAGTGTTGTGTCTTTGCATGTGTGGGACTTTGTGTGTGTGTGTTTATATATCTGTACGTAACCGCTCAACAAAGATGTCTTGGCGTGCGTTATCTGTGTCAGTTTGTGTTATGAATCTGTCTTTGTGTCTGTGTGTAGATGCACACAAATCAGGGGAGTAGTGGGTAGTGGTTAGCCCACGAAGCAGCAAACCCAACCACCCGAGTTATTTTCCCAGCCACGGATAACATCACCGTTAAGTGAAATCAGATCCGATTATGTGCCTCCCCTAAGTCACCGTGGTCTTGATTGGATATTTGATGTGGTGTGTAAACATCGGCATTGAGGAGATAGAGGCGGCTAGGCATGGTTCTGGCCACACCACCCCCTCATGTACCATGGCAGCTTTCATAGGTGCTTGCGAATAGCACCCACTTGCCCAACGGTCGATATAGGAAACACGGGGCATCTTTGTCTTGAAATGTACGTGTGTGTGTTCCAATGCTCCTATATAACTAAGTGAGCTGGCATTGTAGAGTGATGCCATTCACCCTAGTCTGTTACTCCATAACATCTGTGACTGTCCTGTAACCTCCTGCCAGCGAGCCTCTCCACACTACACCGCTCTAAATAGACTTATTTGTGTGCATGCATTTGTCTGTTGTAATCTTGTCTGTATATGAGTGTGTATGAGTGTGTTCATGTATGTGTAATGTAGCTCTCAGAGACACTATCTTGTTCAGTTATATGTATATGTTTATTATGAATAAAGTCCGACGATTCACTGATAATTAAACGAATAACCGTGAGTTGACTATATACAGCTGGGTAACTTCTGTGACTCTACGCGACGCTCCCCACGTAGTTGGCTGGCTACACAGGAGCGGACGTACAATCGTCACGGAGACAATATGTAACTCTAGCCTTCCAAGACTACAAGGTGCCCAATCCAAGGTGATGAAGACGACACGCTCCAAGATGACGACGGTGGCGATGACAGTTTCTTGGTTCCCCCACAGCAGCAGCAGCCCAGAGCCCTGTTCCACGCCGGCTTTGATCCACTCCTTGTCCCGGCCACGTCCCTTTTCCCCGGACACTCTCTCACCTCATTTGGGCCTGTCTGTCCCTGTCTCAATTATTATTTACGACCACTTGGGTCCCGTGCTATCCTTACGCGTGCCCGTCGCGTCAATTAGTAACCACGGCCATGAGGAGCTGTACTGTCCTTACATATGTGTTTGTGTGTATGTATGTGAGCGACGCTCGCAACAACGAGCGGAGCGCCGGGTGGCTAAAGCACAGCAAGTTGGCACAGTAGGGGGCACAGGTGGTGCATCAGCCAGTCATCTCAGTCATCTCAGTCAGTCGACCCGTGGCAACTGGGTCTGCCCCGTGACCTGCCAGCGGGCGTTCGACACTTCACGTGCCCTCAAGGTGCACATGGCCTGGCACAAGCGTCGTGGTGACGTCACCGCCACTTAGTGACGAATGGCGGTTGTTGTTGTATTTGCCTTGTTGGCCTTCCCTATCAGGTCTTCCCTGATACAACTTAACCCCATGGAGTATAAAGTTAAGGGTATACAACTGTTGTGTATGTGCATCTATGTATGCGCATGTGTATATACATGTAAACCTATGTATCGTGTGTATTGTGCTTGGTTTGTTTTTGTACACGGCTGTGGAGGTTTGCATCTGCTGGCCTTCAGAGATGCTCGCTAACAGCATTTGCCCCAACAGCCTGCATAGGCTGTACTGGGGATCTTTGTCTTTGCGTATAAGTATGCATGTGCGTGTGTGTGTGTATATGTGTGGTATTAGTGGCTCCATGGCACAGCAGGCCGGACGCATGAGCTATGCTGATTTCGTGTGGTTCCTGTTGTCGGAGGAGGACAAACGGACACCCACCAGGTACACGCATGCGCATGAACGCACACGTCCACTGTACGGCGTGTACCCGTGGCACTCGGTCGCTCTTATCGTCTCCTCCAACTCCCTTCACGTTAACCCCTCGTCTCTTCCTCGCACTCCCCCTTCCTCCATACGCGCATCATCCCCCTCCCTCATTCCCTCTGCTCTCCCGGCTCCCCCAGCATCGAGTACTGGTTTCGGTGCCTGGACCTGGATGGGGACGGCGTGCTGTCTCTCTACGAGCTCGAGCACTTCTACAGTGAGCAGGCGCAGCGCATGGAGGTGCTGGGCATCGAGCCGCTGCCCTTCTGCGACTGCGTCTGCCAGATGCTCGACCTCGTCAAGCCCGTTCGGCCAGGTGTTACACTCGCTCACTCACTCGCACTCACTCGTTGCACTTGTATGCTTATACTGGTAGGAACCTCCTGGTTACACCAGCCCACAGGGGATTATTGTGTCTGTACGTCCGTCGTGCATCCAAAAATGGGAGGGGTGGGGGTGGGTGGAGAGGGGAGGGTGGGGAGGGGCTGGGTGGGGAGGGTGGGGAGGGGCTGGGTGGGGAGGGTGGGGCTGGGTGGGGAGGGGTGGGGCTGGGTGGGGAGGGGCTGGTCACCCCGTGGTGCCCTTATAAAACTCAACGTTTAACCTACTCACGCCGGCTTGTGCCCGCCCTCACAGTCGGCCATATTTGCGGAATACACCACGCCGCCGTTGACCCTGGCCATTGTCCGCGCAACCCAACGTTCCTACCAGCTCCCTCCGCAGGACAATGTGTTTGGCTTGCTCACCGTCTCGGGCACTCGCTGTATCCTATGTGCACGGTTGTCCAATTACCCACTTGCTCGCTCACTTTTGCACTCACTAGCGCGTTCATAGCTCAAGAGCTCGGCGTCTGACGTGCACTTCCCAGTAGACTCGCCCACTTGTTCACTTGTGCACACTCGAGTGTGCTCATGTGCACAGCAGCTCGCTTACTCACTGGTGCATGTATCTCTAATACGTTTGCACACAAACTGTTATGCTTTCCATCTCACCCACACACTCACCAGAACAACACCCGCCATTCGCCACAAAGTGACAGTGATTGTCACCACAGTGCCTGGGTCAGGCCAGGTGCACTTGGAGGCCACGTGAAGTGTCGATGGCTCGTTGACAGGTCATGGGATAAAGGTGCCATGAGTTGACTAAGATGACTGGCAGATACACCAGCTGTGCCTCCAACTGTACCAAATTGCTGCATTTTAGCCACCCGGCACTCTGCACTCACTAGTGCACTAGCTCACCCACACACTTACTAGCACACTATCTCAGCTGCACACTCACTAGCGCACTATTTTACCCACACACTCACTAGTGCACTAGCTCACCCACACACTTACTAGCACACTATCTCAGCTGCACACTCACTATCGCACTATTTTACCCACACACTCACTAGTGCACTAGCTCACCCACACACTTACTAGCACACTATCTCAGCTGCACACTCACTAGCGCACTATTTTACCCACACACTCACTAGTGTACTAGCTCACCCACACACTTACTAGCACACTATCTCAGCTGCACACTCACTAGCGCACTATTTTACCCACACACTCACTAGTGCACTCTCACTTGCATACTCACCAGCGATTATCGACGCATGTTTGTGTGCGCGTGCGTGCACCTGCCTGCGTGCGTGCAGCGTGCGTGACGTTGGGAGACCTCAAACGTTGTAAAATGTCGCACATTTTCCTGGACACATTCTTCAACCTGGAGAAATACCTCGACCGCGAGCAGAGGGAGCCGTTCGCCATCACCCGGGTACGTCAACACACACAAAGATCCCCCATGCAGCCTTTACCAGACTGCTGGGGCAAGGGCTGTTAGTGAGCACCGATGAAGGCCGGCACTGCACACGAAGAGATGGGTGGCCAACACCCTGCCCTGGACGCCTTGGTCTCCCCAAGTCAGCCTTGGGAAAGCCCAGGACCGGTTTCAATATGCGCCACTGTTATTGGTCATGGGCGGGAATCGAACTCGGGTCACCGGGCTTGTAACGCAATTCGCTAAACCACTTCACGACTGCTCCCCCACGTACGCGTACACACACTGGCCAACAAGCGATTGTGAGAGAAGGAATGAGTGACCAAGCAAGTGTGCGAGTTTTGATCGTGCGAGAGAGCCTGTGCATGAAAACGAGAGTGTGATTGAGTGAGAAGTGATGCAAAGTGAGTGATCGGATGAGTGAGAGAATGATGGAGTAAGAGTAATTGAGTGATCGAGAGGGTGAGCAATTGAGACGGTGAGCGATCGAGCGAATGAGCGATCGAGACAGTGATTGAGTTGGTGAGCGATCGAGTGAGTTAGTGAGCGAACGAGTGTACGAGTGCCATTGTACTTGTACGAGAGCTACGTGTGCACACGCTGTGGCCGGCCTTAATAGGTGCTCGCTAACATCTCTCGTCCCAACAGTGTTAGTGAGTGAGCATGCAGTTGAGTGAGCGAGCGTTTGAGTCAGCGTTCTCCGTGCTGGCGGCCGTGCGTGCGCAGGATTTGGATGGAGACGCACCCGAACTGTCCGACTGGGAGCGTTACGCCATGGAGGAGTACGAGATGCTGGTTGCCAAAGAGTCCGAGGCGGATCAGCTCACCAAGGGGTGAGGATGTTGCGTTTGCGACGGTGATGTTTCTCACTGCGACCGTGTCAGTAGTTGGCACATTCGCGATTGTGTTGTCACTCACTGCGAGATCATCAGTGGTTGTGACGTTAGTAATTGTGCTGTTAGTGGTTGCAACTATGTTGGGTTGCCGTGGTGGCGAGATGTTAACTACCTCGCTTGGTGTTCAGGCGGTCATGGGTTTGATCCCGACCCCGACGCCTGTATATTTGGAGTCTGCATGTTCTCCTTGTGGTCGTGGCTTTTCCCTCCACGTAAACATTTTGGCTGCTAAAAATGTCCACGTAAGCCACATTGTTGAGCTATCATTTGTGGCCAGGTTATTTCTGAATAAGAACTAAATATAGAGCTCAGTGGGCCTTACCTGGTAGTAAAATGTTTTTTTTATTATTCTCATTTTGAACAACCCCTTCCAGGACGTCCGACGAAGACATCGACGATGAAGACGACATCCTGGCGGCCGCGGAACTCGCCGGCGAAATTAGCGGCCTCAGCACACAGAGCTGACGGTGACAAGAAACTCCCTCCTCCTCCTCCACAATCCACGTCATTGCCACTCCACCAACATGCACTTATTTTTCCTACAACCCTCGACCACCAGCTTCCATGGCATTTGAGGGCAGGACGATCAGGGAATGCAATCCTCTCCAAGGATATCTGGGGGAAGTGCCATCCCCTTGGTCAGTTTGAACCTTGAACCGTGTTCTGGCAGTATCTCTACTCGGTCCACAGCTCATCGTAGTAGGTGAGGCTGAGGGCAAGGCTGAGAGCCTGGGCTATAATGCCCGGTTAATCTCGTGTAAGGCTACAACAGCTCCAAGCATTGTTCCATCACAATCGCAGCCCTTTGTGTATGTGACAGACGGATGAACGTGTGGGGGTGTGGAGAGGGGAGGGGAAACCGTACACAATCGTTCCTTCTGTCCATCCGTCGGGAGAAAGCTGGACACGTTTGATAGGCGCTATTGGCGCAACGCGTGAATGGTTAAGCGTGATGCATTACACGCGTGAGGTATGTGTGTGTCGCAGTCCGTATGCGGTATCTCGTACGCAAACTTGACCTGTGTATACACCCGCGTGCCCGTGTTGGAGCTGACAGTTCTGGAAACTCGTGTTTCCGGACTTTTGTATGTTACTGTTATGTTTTTTTCTAAATTATTTTTGTTTTTTTCCTCCCTATCGCCATTACCGTCTTGAGATGAAGGGGGAAAAAAAAGGTTTGTTTGGCAACTCTCGCCGAGAGCGGTTGAACGTCCGGGGAGGATGGCTGCTGAAGATGACGTCGTGGGAACTACAGTAAAGCCTTGGATTGCGAGCATAATTCGTTCCGGAAACGTGTTTGTAATCCAAAGCACTCGTATATCAAAGCACTCGTACATCAGTTGTGATCACGTGACGCTCGGCAGACAAAGCGTACACACCTACTACTCGTATTGCAAGACCTCGCTCGTTTATCAAATAAATTGCTCATCTTGCAAAACACTCGCAGACCAAGTTACTCGCAATCCAAGGTTTTACTGTACTTACGAACTACCGCGTCAGCTTTCGTGCCCGTTATCGTACAGCTCTCCCGCGTGTTTGGTGGCTGTGGCCCACGAGCCGTTCGACGTGCCGACGTTTTGCGCTGGGAGCTCCTTCAGGAGGCAAATTCGGTTGCCGTTTTGAGAGGAACGCGCAGCAATTTTCAGTTGCAAATGCAGAGGCCGTCGTTGTTGGCAATTTGAATTCGGTTCCTGAAAAAGCGTCCAGATTTCAGTTCGTTCAATGCCCAATGACGTGCGGGAACAGCCATACAAAAAAAACACATGGGAGGGGCTAGACATCTGAAGTCGGTCACTTCAGTTGCGTCGCATCCCCCACGCGAGTGGGCAGCACCACCTCGTATACTATGCAAAGAGTGTTCGGCGCATGACAATCACAGCATCGCTCAATTTAAATAAACGATTTAAGAAAACCACCAGAGTGACGGGTAGATATCTGCGCATGTGCCATCACTTTCACCCATGTTGCTGTACGCTGCTGCAGGGCTCCGCTGTGGGTATTGCAGTACAATCTGTGCTTGTGCTGTACAGTTATGGCTGCACACAAACCCGCACTGACAAGCGTGGTAATGTACAGCAAGATAACCTCCACAACCCATACGGCGTGGGGAGGCCCTCATCCAGTAGTGGCTTGACAAAGCGCTGTACATTTGTACGTACAATTGCAGGTTTGGTCGACCTGTATGAGAAGCAGTGGCTGATCCACGTCGTTCCATGAATGTATGGACGAGGCTGCTTTGGCTTTTCCTGGGCAAAAGTACCAGTTCGACAGTCCAAAGGGGAGGAGAGCATATCCCGACGGGTGCCGTTAAAACAAAACACTAAACTTGAGCATTTCTCTACCTAGAACCTTCTTTCTGAAAGCAGGCAGATGTCTGAGAGACTTAACCAGCACACGTGGTGAGCTCACAGCCCTGGCCAGTTTTACACGGCCACCCATACACAGAGACCAGCGGGGGGGGGGGGGAGGTGAACTTGGGTTTTTGGCCCACATTGGTCCCGCTCGCTCTGCCCACTACTCGCAATTAGCCCTGACCTCTGTCCAAGTAACGTTGGAACGTTTGGCCCAGCGTTGCAGTTTACTGGGACGTGTGGTGGGGCTTGCGTTGCACACGAAGGCACGCGTCGTTGAAGCGGGGGGGGGAGGGGTTGTGTTTTTTATACGTATTCGTTTATTTTTCTTGTAAAAGGCTAATGTTAACACTAGGTCAAAAACACGTTACACTGGGTGTTAATACAATGATCAACGCGGACACGTACACACGGACACGTTATGTCATCACAGCCTGCAAGGTGCCTGTTTGAGGCCTTCACGGGACACGTGTGAGCCAGCACCACGCACAGCCGCACGTCCCCCACGCCCAGCCGCCTTTGTCTCACTCCCACTAATCGTAGTTAATTTGTATCCACACCAAAGCCGCCAACACCACCGCCACAAGAGGTGATACTCATTTAGGGCCGAGTCGACCAAGGCGAGGCCCAGGTCAGGTAAATCTAAGTCAAAGAGTCTATGCACAAATGAGCCTTTGGTGATGCTCATCTTTCTTGGTCAAATTCCAGCAGTAGTGGAAATTCCACATTCCCATAGTAGGACCCAGGTTATCCATAGGACAGATGCCAATTGACCAGTGGTGGTAATGGTAATGCTGCTGGTGGTGGCGATGAGGGTGGTGGTGACAATGGTGGCGGTGATGATGATGGTTGGTGCTGTTAGCTATGAAGGCCAGCACGGTATACGAGGGGGTGGGTGGCCAACAGTCTGTTAAGGCTATACGAGGGATCGTAGTATTTGATGATGGGTGGTGGTGGTTGTCACGGCCAGGAGTTGAACTCAGGTGGTCGGGACAGTGGGGCAATGTGGGCACCTCGACCACATCAATACGCACACACAAACCCACACCCCACCATTACGACGATGATTATTAAGTTTAGCTGCCGCGCAACTTGGGCTGTCAAAAAAGATTCAACATCAAAGGTAGCTCTTTAGCAATGCCTCGGAGCCTCAACAACAACCCATCGAAGTGAATGGTAATTATACAAACAAAACAATCGTATCATTACAATGATAGCAATTCACATAATCATCACCGCCAGCAACAATGTGTTCACATCCCAGGTTAGGGAACCTCCGCTCTCCAGACAAATTTTATTTTTGTCACGGTCGTCGTTTCTTTAATAGGGGCCACCAAACCTAAGCAGCTGCAGTCTTCAAAATCGAATTATTTGTTGGTAATTATTGAATGAGTTTTTATTTGAGCAAGTCTTCGGTATCTACAGCACGCTCACCCCCCCCCCCTCCACTCTTGAGTCGTGTTGCCACTAAAGGGCACGAGGCATGGGTTTGAACTCGTCAGAGGGCGATGGAAGTCGCGTAGCGTGGTGCAGTAGCAACACCTGCACACTCGACAGTAACTACACCACTGGGTAGTCTGGGTCGAGGTGTGGTCGAGTGGTAGTCAGCGGTGTAGTGTGGTTGGCATGCACCCTGGTAAAAGGCATTCATATGCCTCCACTGACCCCCTGGCCCTCATTAAAATTTCCTGTCGCAGCTAAACCTGAATGTAATCTTGTGATTCTCACCTGACAAGAGATGGGCCTGCGACAGGAAAGAGCCCGCTTTGGGACCTCATCTTAACCACGGAGACTCAGAGTCGGAGGAACCGAACTCAAACCCAGGCCCTGGAGGAGCTGAGTCGGTGAAATTCACCGTCGCTTAGCCAAGGTGGTGCAGCAGTGGGCACGCTTGTTGTTGGTCCTGCACTATGAACCCCAGTTCAATTCCTGGCCTGGGGCTAACGTCAGCAATATCCGAAACAGTCCTGGACGCTCTCATTTCGCTAACCAGCGTTGACCGGCGTGGTGAAGTATGGTCAAACAGCCCAACGACCAACACGGCATGGGGAAGCCTTCAACCAGCAGTACAAATTGTTTTAATTATAATGCTCTATATCCCTAACCTGACATCTGTTCCGTCACCCACTGTTTTACAATAGTTTGGATGCTTCAGTCGTAACAATCGTCCTTTATTAACCTTGGCAAGCCTCACCGAGTCTCAAGACTCATTCCGGAGTGTCCTGTATGATGATGTTTGGCCAAGGAGTAAATTGTTATCGATTTGCCTGCGAAGGAGCCTGCACACAACCCATGCAGCACACGAGGGGAAACACCACTCAACATTCCACTACACACAAGGGCTCAAAAATGACATCGACCGACTTGCCGTACTGCCACCTACAGACACCACATTGATAACCTGTGCGGGTCGGGAATCCCACACACACAAACCTACTTCCTGTACTTCCGTCTGCCGGCAAGAGTTGCTTACACACTAGATGCGAATATGGTTTTCCACCGGTCATGGTTTTCCCAGGAACCTCCTCTGGTCGCGGAGGTAGCTGTCCTGGGAAATGTGTAAGTCTTCCTAGGACATTAAAAGTTGTTTTTGTTTATTGCATAATACTACGCATTTCTGTGTCGTTCTCCCCCTCCACTAGCACCGAGATTTGATTACTCCCGTTGAACGTCCCGCCCCCCCCATTATGTACCTCAGAAATGGCAACTTGACACGTGTGACTAAGCGTAGAACTTGTACACAACACAGAACTGTCCAGGCACTCCCCCCACACACAGACACTTCACGTGGAGTTCAACCCGGATCCGCGAGCCTCGGGGCGAACCCCCAATGCATTGAGCGGGAACCATCATCAAGAGAAACCTCAAGTTTCCCGCATTAGCTCAACGATTGCCTTCATGTGTGTGAAAATCATATATTACGTATTATTAAAAAATGAAATGTAAAATGTATGGCGGTGTTATTTAATTAACAATATTGTGGGTTTTTAATTTTATTTCTTTGATCACGATGCGGGAACTTATGCGGATTTCAAACCGTTCATTTCCCATCAGGGATGGTGGGGGGAAGGGGGGTCCGTTTACAAATGGGTCCAGGTGACATCCATCACGTGTCCAAGCACCCGTGGGGAGTTAGGTCATGGTTAACCCATTCACACTTCACACTTTTTGTTTAAACGTGTGGGTAGGAATAGGGTTATGTCATGGCTTAACCACAATGTGGGTTAGGCTTAGGGTTCGGGTTTAGTCAACGGCAGAGGTCGCAAACGGGTTTTGATTCCTTACCCGTACCCGGCCGCACCAGGGTCGCAAACGGGTACCAGTACCCGTACCCGGCTGGGTACGGGTAGCCGGGTATCGGGTAGGGTACGGGTATCGGGTACTCGATTGCGACCTCTGGTCAACGGTAAACCGGTCCAGATCGCGTATGATAGTCAGGCTTCGGTAATAACTCAGCGACTTAAGGTTGAGGGTCGGGGTTGAGTGGCGGTTTAAGCGAAGGTTACAGACACGACCCAAGACGAACGTCTCCGTTCTCCTGGCACCGTTCCACACGAGTCTGAAGCTTCGTTAACGAGGACAAAAAAAACGTCGTAAAGTTACACTCAGGACTTCTTCAGTCACCGCAGCGGCGACACCCCGACACCTTCTAATGGGACGATCCGCGGATTCGCGTACGTGCACTTCAAAAGATGTGGGTGAATGTTTAGTGTGATTATGTCACGGATTACTTGGGCGCATAGCGCGTTCACCAAATAGGACTTTGATTCGGACAGGAATAACGCGTCTCCACCGTCAACGCTCGTAAAAACACCGCGGTTGTCGGACGGACTCGGACTGCCGTGTTCACCCGCGCCAGGATGGTGGGCGATTCGTGCGGGCATCGAACCATCCCACCACTTGTTCCACACTACTGATAATTACCTGTCAAAATGACACCCCAAATACAATATTAAAGGATGATATGGAACTTGGCCCACTGACACAAAACAGCAGCTGGTGTGGTGGGGGGGGGGGCCTCGGTTGCGTAAAAAATCGACTTCAGGGATCCCTTGGCATCTACTGAACGCCGTGCCAATTCAGAGAGGACTCTCACTCGACTTGTGTTTTCTCAATGCAACTGCCCGCAACAGAAACGCAGGGGGCGAGGGGGCGCGAGGGTTCAGGGTCCGCTTTCGCGGCCAAGTCGCGGCGAGGTCGTCGCGTTCAACGCCGCTCCCAGATTTGTCAGCGGCGCTGCCGCCGCTTCCCGAAACACGCAAGACCCTCCCCCCCCCCCCCCTGCGTCCAGTCGAATCTTCGCTCGATCGACTAAACAAAACCGACTGCAAAAGAGAAACCCGCTCTGCTTTGCCAGTGGAAATTAAAGTTGTGAGTGCCTTCATTTTTGTTCGTCAACGAAACATTTTTTGTCGTACGAGGGTGACGGAGAAGTGACAAAGGCGACGATTCTGCAAAAGGGAAAGTGGAAAGGAAAGAGGAGATGGATACCAATCGATCATCTCACTCGTCACAGTCATCTTGCTCGTTGATCGACGTCTCTGTCGAAGAAAGGCGCCGTGCCGTGGTGATCTCGGTCGACTCGTTTGCCACAGTCGTCGATCGACTGCTGGTCTATGATCGATTGACCTCGCGATTCGATGGGTAGCGACAAATCGGTCCCTCAATTCAAGAGCAAGTGGCCGCAGGTTTTTACGCACGACGGCTACAAACCGAGGAGTCCAACAGCCCACGCGCGCCGATTAAGACTCGTCGATGTTGATGAACGTTAAATCGTCGAGTTGCCAATTCGCTACCTCCTACACTCTCAATCCCTGAGCCCACACCGCCTCGGTTTCCCCAGGATGCAGGGAATATCTCTCTTAAGAGAGAGAGGAGGAATGGAGAAGTCGGAGCCTTAGTCGGGGGTTACCACCATTTTCGAGCGGGTCAAGGAGGTGAGACTTCCTGGATTTTAATCCAGCAACTCATCGGTGCCACTGTCAGAGAATATAGGACCCTGCAAATACTGGTTGCCCCAGGAAAGAGTATTGATTATCCCTAGGAACCAATATTTGGAGATCTTTATTAGCATGTATATATCCGTGCATTTTCACGATGGTAAAATGTAAAACCAGTGTCCAAGATGATCTGGGATCAAGTGGCTCAGGTTGCTTCTGTTATAGTTTTGGTGTTTTACTTTTTCAAGCATCCGGTTAGTCTGAATGTTATCTTAACCATTGTAGTGCCTGACCAACCATCATCCGGAAAGCTAACTTATTCATAATTTATATTTCTAGGGCGCAATCACTCAAAAGTACACGGGGTAGTGGGAAACAAATGTCCGCCGGTGGGAACAAACTTGTATTCGTTCCTTTGGAGGGAATGAATGTAGATTTGTTTGTGGGGAGTGTAAATATATTCTCTGTAACGCCGGCTCAGCATCCCCGAGCTCCTGGCCACTTCCTCCAATATTCAGTCACAGCACCACCGCCTCCTGCCTCGACACCACCACCACCACCTCTCACTCCACCACCTCACTCCACCACTGGCTCTTACGAAGCCCATCGTTTTGGTGACCAAGCATGGACAAGACTTTCCCACCACCGCTACTGATAAAAACGAATATTTAGGCGTAGAAAACAAACGCGAAGAAGATGACAGTGATGTCCCCCCTAGCCCCCGCCTGACAGCACAAAGGCTGTGTGCGTTTGCTGCATGAGTGTGTGTAGCATGAGTGTGTGTAGCATGTGTGTGCGGGGAGTGGGAGTGTGTGTAGCATGAGTGTGTGTAGCATGTGTGTGCGGGGAGTGGGAGTGTGTGTAGCATGTGTGTGAGGGGAGTGGGAGTGTGTGTAGCATGTGTGTGAGGGGAGTGGGAGTGTGTGTAGCATGTGTGTGCGAGGAGTGGGAGTGTGTGTAGCATGTGTGTGAGGGGAGTGGGAGTGTGTGTAGCATGTGTGTGCGGGGAGTGGGAGTGTGTGTAGCATGTGTGTGTGGGGAGTGGGAGTGTGTGTAGCATGAGTGTGAGGGGAGTGGTAGCGTAGTGGTTAGCGCACTGCGCTACGAACTCGGCGACCCAAGTTCTATTCCTGCTCATGGCCAACACCAGCGACGACTATCTGAACCGGTCATGGGTCTCCCCTAGGTCGACCCAACCTCAAACGAGTACCTGATGCAGTGTGTAAATATCGCCACCGAGGAGACAAAGGCGGCCGAGCGTGGTATCGGCCACCCACCCCCTCGTGTGCCCGTGCCACCCTTCGTTGGTGCTCGCTGGCAGCACTTGCCCTGTCAGTATGTTAAGGCTGTACAGGGTCTCTTTGTCTCTGTGTGTGCGCGAGCACGCGTGTGCACGTGCGCGCGAACATCGAGTCCCCCATTCAGTCGGTAAACGCGCCGGCGGCATAAAAACACTGCGCCGCTCAATCACACAGCGTCACGCAGCGTCACGCAGCGTCACGCAGCGTCACGCAGCGTCACGCAGCGTCACGCAGCGTCACGCAGCGTCACGCAGCGTCACGCAGCGTCACGCAGCGTCACGCAGCGTCACGCAGCGTCACGCAGCGTCACGCAGCGTCACGCAGCGTCACGCAGCGTCACGCAGCGTCACGCAGCGTCACGCAGCGTCACGCAGCGTCACGCAGCGTCACGCAGCGTCACGCAGCGTCACGCAGCGTCACGCAGCGTCACGCAGCGTCACGCAGCGTCACGCAGCGTCACGCAGCGTCACGCAGGGACAACTGCCATCGGGGGATCCCCGAGGTAAAAAAGAAAAACTGCTGAGACTCTCGTTAGATTACGGGCGCAACACGCGAACACGAGTCGTTGTCACCGGTTCCGGCTCTGCTGTGGGCGCCGTGAGAATGTTCCGCAAGTCCTCCCGACGAGGGCACGCGAAGCAGCGTCCACCCCCCACCCCCGCGACGAGGTCACGTGATTTCTATATCCTCATCGCCGTCCTTCCCGTCGAAACCCGTGCCGGCCGCCACGCTAAGAAACCCGGCGCCGCTCAGGCCAAGGTTCAGACCGATGCCGAGGCCCAGGCTGCCGTACCCGGCGCCGCCGCCGCCGCCGAGACCGCCGACCGGTCCCCCGCCGGCACCGCCGCTGCCGAGCAGCCCCAATCCATACGGCGAGCCGGCGCTGGAGAACACCGCGCCGCCGACGCCGACGCCGCCCCCCGCCACCGAAACCGACATCATCGTCCGAGCTTCAGCTACGAGGCTCCCAAACTGCGAGGAGAGCCCCCCGGTGCCGCCGGTGCCGCTCGCGGAGCCGACGACGGCGCCGACGGTGCCGTGCAGGCCGAGCGCGCGCTGCTCGCTCGCCAGCGCGATCTCCGGCACCGCGAACGCCTCCAGCTTCTTGCGGCCGTCTTCCGAGTACGAGTTGTTGCAACCGCGGCACACGCACTCGGTGCAGGCGCGCCGGTTCGAGTAGCACGGGCAGCGCTGGCCGCGGCACGTCAGCACGCTGGGGTTGGGCGTGGCACGCCCGCACTTGCAACCTTTCTTCGTCGTCGCCGTGGTCGTCGTCGACGACGATGTCGACGACGCGGAGGAGGAGGTGGTCGCGGTGCCGCCGGCGGCGGAGGAGGAGGCCGCGGAGGAAGGCGGCTGCATCGCGCCCGAGGGGACGCCCACGCACGCCGACATGGACGATTTTTTCTTTCCGGCCGCGGCCGCCGCCGCCGCGGCCGCGGCCACGTGCTGCGCCGACACCGTGGTCTGTGCCAGCGGCGACGAGACCAGGTAGGGGCTGCCCGCGCCACCGGCCGCTGGCGGCTTCCGCTTGGGCGGTCGTGAGGTCCCGCCGCCTCCCCCGCCGCCGGAGCGAGGCTTGGCGCCGTTCTTCCTGGCGGCGCCGGCACCGGCGCCCCCGTGCTTTTTAGCCGTCGTCTTCGGTGCGGGAACCGGCTGTACCGGCTTCCCGCTGACCACCACCACCGCAGCCTGCTGCTGTTGCTGCTGCTGGTGGTGGTGATGGTGCTGCTGGTGCTGCTGATGCTGCTGATGCTGCTGATGCTGCTGGTGCAGGTGGTGTTGGTGATGGTGGTGGTGTTGACTGGGTGGCACTGCTGCCGCTGTCGCCGGCGATGGCTGCGGTTGCGGTGGCTGTGGCGTTGGCGTTGTGAAGAGGGCTCCGTCACCGTCTGACCGCGAGCGCTTGCGCTGGTTCTTGCCGTTGGCTGCCGTGGCGACCGCCGGCGTCGCCAGGGTCGGTGCAACCATCGGCGTCGCCGCCGTCGCCGGCACCGCCGCCACCGTTGCCGCCGCCGCCGCTGACGTCACCACCGTCGCCACGCTGCGAGCAGCGAGGTCCAGGCTGACGCCACCACCACCGACAACAACAACACCCATTGTCGAATTGGCGCCAAGACCGACGGCAAAGCTGCTCAGCGTCTGGGACTCCAGCTTCATCTTCTTTTTCTGCTGTTGCTGCTGCTGCTGTTGTTGCTGTTTGTTCTGCAGCTGTTGGCTGAGTAGGAGTTGCTGTTGCTGCAGCTGCTGCTGCTGTTGCTGCAGCTGCTGTTGTAGCTGCTGTTGCTGCTGCTGCTGCAACTGCTGCTGTTGCTGCTGCTGTTGCTGCAGCTGTAGCTGCTGCAGCTGTAGCTGCTGCTGTTTGCGCTCCTCTTCCTCCTCCTCGCGCTGGAGGTTGCACGCGATGGCGACGTCGCACCGGATGACGGCGACGCGAACTTTGCGTGCGCGCCCGTTCACCAGCGGTGGCGCTGCGGCCGAACGGTCCAAGCGGGCGCCGCCTTCGTCCGAGTCCAACGCCGATGACGACGACGACGACGACGATGAAGACGACGACGAAGCTTTGGAAAAATCCGAAAACCGCTCCCAGTCCGAGTTCAACTCCGAGTCCGAGTGCCTCCTCCGCCGCCTGTGCCGGTGCCGGCGGCGCCGGCGGCGCCCCAGGTGCTCGGCGTCGCCGTTGCCGTTGAGGGAGTCGCCGTTAGACTCGGGGAAGCCCTCGCGCAGGATGGCCAGGACGTCCACCATCCCCGCACGCATCACCGCGCCCGCACCGCCGCCGTCTGCCGCCACCGCCACCGCCACGGACCCGGCGACGCCGCCCTCCGCCGCGGTGTCGCCATCGCCGCCATCGTTCAAACTCGACCCCGTTCCGGCGACGCTCCCGGCCATGACATCGGCGGCGGTCGCACCCATCGAGGCGTCTGACCCCGCGACACAGGAGCTCCCCTCTGCGCCGCTGCCGCCGCCGCCGCCACCACCGCCACTCTCTCCAGCAGCCAGGAATTCCATTCCTGCGGTAGAACCGTTTTCCGGGCGCTCGTTGCGACCGTCGTCCGGACCCCGGTCGCCATCGGCACCGCCGATACCGCCGCCGCCATTGCTCTTCGGCTTCTTGGCGCCGTTTTCGTTGCCGCTTTCGTCGCCGTTAGTCTCGGCGTCACCGTTGGTCACCCCGGCGCCCTGCGGCGGTTTGTCCGCGCGGCTCGCGCCGCCGCCCCCGCCGGCGTCCCCGTCGCCGGCTACCGCCGTCGTCGCCGCGGCGCAGGCGGCGGCACCGGCGGCGGCGGCGTCGGCGGTCGAGTCGTCGGCGGCACGGACCAGGCCGTGGCGCTCGTGGCTGGCGCGAGAGGCGATGGCGCGGCCGATGTGGGAGCCCAGCAGGTGTTCGCAGAGGGTGCGGTAGCACGCCAGCAGCAGCGCCAGCTGCCGGCACTCGGAGTAGGGGGCGTGCGGGTCGCGCGAGCACGAGCACGGGGGACGCACGCGCAGGCGCTGGCCCCGGCACGCGCGGCACACGAAGTGCTGGCAGGTGCCGTTCGCCGGCACCATCGGGTCCACCAGAAGCTGGGCTGTGGGGGGTGAGTGAGGGGGGAGAGAGGCGGTGGTGGTGATTGTGGAAGTGACAGTAGTGGTGGTGGTGGTGCTTGTGGTGATAGCGGTGGTGGTGGCGGCATTATGTTAGCAGTGGTGGTGGTGGTTATGATGGTGTTGATAGTGATGATGAATGTCAGTAGTGGTGGTTGTGATGATAGTAGTGATGATGATGAAGGTGGTGGAGACGAACGAGGACAAAGTGATGTTGATGTCGGAATGGGGAACATCGGGGAAAGAAAAAGGTTAACATTTCAAAACCGATGTAAAGTGACTCTATTAACCTCACACCATTGTGGAGGACTAGGGATGTAACTGGACCACAACAACAGAAGGAGATGGAACACGTCTCCGACCTCACGAATCAAGGACATTCTCTCGGTCTAAATTCACCAATGCCCTCTAACTTACCCAGGAAAGCCTCACTCTCTCTTTCAACAGGATGCTGCTACATTGCGATGTAGAGACACCAAGGTGGCTATGAGATGTTAACTGCCTAGCCTGGTATGCAGGAAGTTGTGGGTTCGATCCCAACCCTGACGCCCGCTGTATATTTGGAGTTTGCATGTTCTCCCCGTGGTCGCGTGGATTTTTCTCCAGGTCCTCCGGTTTTTCCCCTCCACATTTAGAAACGTGCGTTGATCGTATTTCGCTGCTTATAGATTTCCACGCGATAAGCCACTTCGTTGAGCTATCATTTGTGGCGAGGTCACTTCTGAAAAAAAGCTGCATAGCTCAGATGACCTTACCTGGTAAAATAAAACAAAAAGTTAAGCTTTGTGGGATGTTTGGCCAATTCCATTATTGGATGGGGGTTTGACTTCACGTGGGAGGAAACCCGAGGGAGTTCAGAGAAAACCCAGAAGCTCGTAGCAGGCGACGACGAACAGCACCACCATCTCTCCTCGCCACCTCGCAGCCGCACGGCTCCACAGCTCCGTAAGCGCGGAATATCAACCTCGAGCAGGAACTGCCCCCTAACCCAGTCTCAACAGTGCTAAGCTTATTCTTGGTTCTTTCGGTAAAGTCACGCAGAAGGGAAACAATAAAAAATATATAAAACAATACAATTCTCATGGCGTTTTGACTGCAACACAAGCAATCATCATCAGGTGTGAAATCCAAAGGAATTGTTTTCTCCATTAAATAACCTCCCCATCACCAATACCCCCCCTCCATCCCCCCATTCACCAACTCATCATCTCCATTCACTTCCCATTGCCATCACCACCAACCACCAATCCACTCCCATCACCACTTCCGTCACTAATAACTCATCCCACACCCCCTCCCTAACATCTCTCCCACCCCCCACATCGTTTGGTTGATAAACATCACAACCGAATGTTTAGGGAACGGACTGAGCACCGGACCAACGAACCGATGGCGTTGGCCACCCGAGTTTGATTCCGGGACACGGTTGACATCAGTGTCGAATGACGACCCGAGACTGTCCCGGTTCTCCTCCACCCTCCTCCTCGACCAGTGCGTCGATTTGGATGTTTGGCCAATTCCACTCACGTTTGGGGTCTCCGCGTGCGGGGGAAACCCACACCCGCCAGCCCCTAATCGGTGCCCTTTTTTTGTTACAGACCAATTCAGACCTGGTTGGTCACCCCGTGCCCAATATACATCTCAACGTTCATCCTACAAAGTCCCATCACAAGGGGGAAAAACAAACTGACTAAACATTTATATTGTTTGCCCGTATTGAAAGGGCTGTATGGACCAAACCCGTATGGGTTGACACGGTATGGGAAAGCGGAGGGTCAGGCAGACATCCCTCGGTCCACCTCGCACCCCACGCCTCTCCAGAGCTCGATGTACGTTGAACTTCGTTCGTACCGTACGTAGCCAACCGTGCTGATGTAGGGCCGCGCGGTGGGGGCGTTGGTGGGAAGGCGGGCGGAGTGGGGTGAGGTGGGGGGGGTGAGGTGCTGGGGGTGAGTGAGGTGGGTGGGGGTGAGGTGGGGTGAGGTGGAGGGGGGTGAGGTGGGGTGAGGTGGAGGGGGGTGAGGTGGGGTGGGGGGTGAGGTGAGGGGGGAGTGAGGTGGACGAGGTGGGGGTGGACGAGGTGGGGGTGGGCGAGGTGAGGGGGGGGGTTGGTGAGGTGAGGGGGGGGGCGAGGTGGGGGGGGGTGAGGGGGGGGCGAGGGGGGGGAGGTGAGGGGGGGGGGGTGAGGGGGGGGGCGAGGTGGGGGGGGGGGCGAGGTGGGGGGGGGGGCGAGGTGGGGGGGGGGTGAGGGTGGGGGTCTCGCTCTCTCGCCTCTCACCGCACACGTAGCACGACAGCGCCTGCCTCAGGCTGGGCAGCAGTCTGCAGACGTCGTTGAGGCTCCCCGGCCTGCGCGGGTCGCAGCGCAGCACGCAGCGGCACGTGGACGCGTACAGCGACGTGGCGTTCATGCTGCCGGCCGGCAGCCGCGGGGCCCAAGTGGGCCGCAGGGCCCGAGCCGGGGCCCAGGGACCAGGCGGGGAGCGGCAGCGAGACTCGCCAGGAACCTCCTCGGGTGCTGAGAGACAGCGGCGGCCGTCGCTGCTGGAGACTGCGACGGGGAGAGTGGACGTCGTGGACGTCGTGGACGTCGTGAAGGAGGAGAGAACTTGGCGGTGGATGTTGGATGGAGGACGCGTGGAGTTCCAGGCCACGCGCGGCCCCGACAGTCGACTTGGAGCGCCCCCGGGCAAAAGTTCCGAAACCCCCCCCCAAGGAAGAGAGACCACCACCCTCCCTCGCCAAACCCCACAACAACAACACCACCACCACCAACACCACCCTCCCCCGCCAAACCCCACAACACCACCAACAGCTCGAGTAGAACCAGGGTGGGGGGGGGGTAGAGAGCACCACCACCAACAACACCACCAACACCACCACGACGGTGGTGGTGTGGGTGGTGGAGCCTCCACCACCACCACCAACTCGGCACAGACGCGCGGGGACCCAGGCCCGGCCCAGCACGCGGGGTTCTCACCCCCGTCACCACCCAGCCCGCCTCGCCACCCAGCCCAGCGTCTGTAGCGATCCCAGGCCTCGGACCCAGCAGCCCCCAGCGAGTGGGAAGCCTCGAAGCGAGACGGCACCAAACGCCTCGAGCCCTGGGCCCCGACTGGGGGGGGGCTGGGGGGGTTGGGGGGGGGGCTGTGGCCCCGTGCGGCGGGAAGATCGCGGTGGATTGGGGGGGCCAAGAGGAGCGGCGTGGGCCCGTGACCTCTGACCCTAGGTGGGTGGGGGGGATGAGGGTGGGGGGCGTGGGGGAGGAGTCAGGGTCTCGTTCTGAGCATTTTAAGGAGATGTTAATTAACAAACAATGTTCAACTATGTTTTATTATATATGTAAATTAAAGGCGATACAATAGCGGAAGGAGCGTTACGTAGCAGCAGAGGGCGAATTAAAACAATTTCTCGATCCGAGATCCCCGGGTGGATGGGGGAGAGCGGAAATCTCGCGAGACTTGGCACGCGCGATTGGTCGCGAAGGCTGCACGTGACTTCCACACCCCCACCACCACCCCTCGAGTGGTCACGTGCGCGAGGCGGCCAATGGGGTGCAAGGAGCGCCCGCTGCAGCCGCTTCGAATCGCTGTCTTGCATTTGCAGCGACAGCATGGTGACGTCAAAGAAGCGTGCAATTTAAAAGCAATGTCAATGCCACTCATGACAGGTTTATACAGGTAGGAACAATATGTTCCACACTGCCCACCAGGGATTATTTGTCTGTCGTGACTGTCTGTCGTGCATAAATATGTATGTAATATAAACAGCTCTTTGATTGGTGGAGACCTACTGCCGGGTACGGAGAGGGGAGGTGCCTAAGGGAGGAGGGTCAGGAGAGGGGCCTAAGGAAGGGGGGAGTCAGTAGAGGGGCCTGGGGGGGGGGTCAGGGGAGGGGCCTGAGGGAAGGGGGGTCAGGGGGGGAGCCTAAGGATATGGGGGGTGGTCAGGGGAGGAGTCTAAAGATATGGGGGGGGGGGGGGGTCAGCGGAGGGGCCTGAGGGAGGGGGGGGTCAGGGGAGGGTAAGGGGAGGGGCCTAAGCAAGGGGGAGGGGCCGATAGTTAAGGGGGCTGGCTACCTGGCTGGCTGCCTGGCTACCTAAAGTCAAGTTATCTTTTATACAGGTAGGAACAACAGGTTCCACACTGCCCACCAGGGATTATTTGTCTGTCTGTCGTGCATATGTGTCTGTCGTGCACGAATGCGCTGTCCAACCAAGTTCCTACCTGCCCACTCCGAAGGAACGTGTTATATACAAACACTTGATGCAATTACACATTGCACGCTATCTCGTGTTGCGTCGCAGGTCCAGTTGTATTCATTGCCATTTAGCTCATGGGTCATGCGTTCCAGATTATATTGCCATAGGAAGAAGAAACTTGTCAATTGCTTCTCAATGTTTTGAATGCAGACCTCGGTTTGTGAGAGCTTGGGTGACTGCATCAATATCTACCGAGTCTAATCCTTACTAGTTGGCTGTCGGGTGGTAGCGGGTTTTAACGACACATTTATATATTTACGCAATCAAACCAAAAAACCTGTTATGGAGTGAATGGTAGACAAACCTTTCCTAAATCTGAATTCGTTGTTTTCAAATATGATTCGGTCTCTCTCAGACAGAACGACACAGATGCACGAGGAACCAAGCGAGCGGCAGAGGCAGTGAGCCGGCTACAAATTTCCCCCCCAAAGCTCTGCGTTCCTTTTCTATCAAGGGGTTATTGGCCAATGACTGTTTACACGTGGGAGGAAACTGGAGCAGAGAAAATCCACGCTCGCGAGGGGGGGGGGGCGGGGCAACACTCTACCCCAAACAGAAGGGGGGCAAGTGGGGGTCCACATTTGCTGCTGATACCACCGTCTGGACTGCCAGGGACCAGCTTCCTCCTAGACACCCACAGAAAGGGAGCTTCACAACCTTTATGCGACCCACCAACCCTCACCTAGAGTGCTGGCTGGATTACTGGCCACGTGCGAAACCAGCACCGCCCAGCGAAATCTTCATAAACAAATTAATTTGTGTGGTAAGAGGTTAAAGGGTCTGTAGTGCTAAGTCAGTTTTCACCCCTCTTCGAGGTATTGAAGACAATTATATATTGTAGGAGTCGGACAGGGAAACACGGTTTCAACAAAGTTACTCGGTGACAAGAGACGATGCTTTATAAAAACAGGACTGGAGAAATAAAGACATTGACAGAGAAGTAATGACCAATGGCAAGAGTCACAGGAATCGATCTAATAACGCACTCAAGAATGCTGCAAAGTTGGACTCAAAATAAATATGGGCAAAAACGAAATTACAAGTTTACAAGACAGTTCAAGAAATCTGTTTGGAGGGACAACTGGTAAACACATTGGAGTGTTTATACTCAAGGCGGATATTGAAGACGGACCAAGATCTAAATAGTTAAAGATGGGTAGACGGGAGCTGGAAATCTGAATCTTGACTTTCGTGATTGCAGGAATTCATATTCTTTGGGTCTTTCGGTAAAGTCACGTAGATAGGTTCAAAGAAAATAACAAGAGACGTTTCGATCGCAACACAAGCATCCTCTGGTCTAACACCGTTTTGAGGCTAAGCTAAAAAAAAAGCTGTCTCTGTGGACCAACCAGTTTCAAAGACAATGCATATATTAAGTGTTTTTTGTTTGCATTGACCACAAGTATTGTGGTTAATGCAGACATGATCCTTGTAAAAGGTTTCAGTTTGGTGTTTTAACATCTTAACACAGCTGTTTGTTGCCAGAAAAAAGGGGAAAACCTATTCTCATATTTAGGTACTGGCAAAGGAGGTCCCATGACGTTACGTTAATATTAATCCTTGATCGTTTTTGCGTGGATTAAATATTGGCCGTTCTATAGGATTCGGGGGGGGGGGTGCATCAGGCGAACGTATGCAGGTGGGGAGGGTGTAAAACGTACGCGTGTGTACAGGGAGGGGTCAAGTTGAGATAGAGTTTTGTGTACGTACTAAATGGATGCCCCCTTAAGGCAAATTCTGGGCGATTCGACCATGGGAAAACGACAGCAACAAAATGCACTTTTATTTTAGCCGTTCATAACGCCAACACGAACACGTTCAGGTTCAGTGTTATAATTTACAGAGTATCAACAGTCCTCACTTTAGCCAAACCAAGTAACGTGGCCCCAACGTAAACATTCACCACAGCCCCCCCGCCCCCTTCCCCTCCTCTAAAAACCGACGCACGGTGTGCGTGATAAAGAAACAAGACATGTTACGCTCCGGAATGCGACACGGAATAAATCTGAGAGTCGTGATATTCCAAAATCGAAGGAGGGCTTGCGATTCAATCGGCGCAAGATTATGTCGATCTTGAATCAACGCAATGCTTGTTTACGAAATCAAACCCTCGACTTTTTCGAGCCAGAAGGCTTGGCTTAAGGTTTGTGTGCGATCTAGAGTGGCACAGGTTTCGCACGTGCGATGTCGCGACGCAATCTGGACGCCGCCGCCGCCGCCGCGTTTCACTCCGCGGGGCGATTGAACTGCGTCATGAGGACGGAGCACAGGGCCAGCATCTGCAGGTATTCATCCGCCCCGTCCACCAGGCACTTGTCCACCTCCTGCGGGGGGACACAGAGACGCGTCCAGTGTGAGATGGGAACAGAGTGGGTGGGTCTGTGTGTGTGTGTGAGATGGCTTTATGTTGGCGATTTCAATAACTTTTTTTGGTTTGGCCATGTTTGTAGAGTTAGACTAATGGCTTTAATCTAAGTTGTCTTGTGGTTGTTGTTTGACTTGCATCCCACTGGGATTTTTGCACACAGCGTTGGTGTACGGTGCTTTTTTCTGGAAGATTTTTGCTATTTTTTCCTGGATTTTTCTGTTTGCGCATAGTCACTTTAAGATGTTTCCTTGTTCATGTTTTTGTTTTTTTTTATTGCGGTTGCACCCGATTCAAGAGCCGAATGGCTCACAGGGCTATACCAAATAAATGAAACTGAAACTGTCGATTCCCGCTCACGGCCAACACCAGTGACAATTATCTGAACCGTTCCTGGGCCTCCCTGACATCGACTCAGCCTCAAATGAGTAACTGGTGTGGTGTGTAAACATTGCCACTCGAGAGAAAAGGTGGCCGGGGTAGTGCTGTCCAACCAACCCCTTCTTGTGCCGTACTGGCCTTCATTGGCGTTCACTAAGAGCACTTCCCTCAACAGTCTGCTATGTCTCTACCGGGGATCTTTGTCTGTGTGCTCTGTTCCTGTGTCCCCTGCAAATCCCCGTGTGTCGCTGACCCCCAGCTTGTCGGCGATGGCTGACTTCTGCCGGTCGGAGAGGTCGGCACGACACAGCACGACCTCGTGAAGCTGCCCTATGAGCGTCGTGGCCGCGTAGCCCTCGCAGCAAATGTTCTGCACACACACAGGAGACACGCGGCAGTCATTAATACAACACAATGTGGATCTCGCAGAGAACAAACTATGTTTTATCTTACCAGGTGAGGCCCACTGAGCTATACAGCTCTTTTCTAGAAGCGACCTGGCCACAAATGATAGCTCAACAAAGTGGCTTATCACGTCAGAAATGTATAGCAGCCAAATACTATAAAGGCATGTTTCTAAATGCGGAGAAAAAAATGTAAGGACCCAGAGAAAAATCCATGCGACCACGAGAACATGCACACTCCAAATATACAGGCATCAGGGTCAAATCCATGACCTCCTGTATACCGGGCGAGGTAGTTAACATCTTGCCACCCTATACAGTGGAACCTTGGTATACGTCATTAATTCGTTCCAGAAGCTAGGACTTATACCGAAAATGACGTATACCAAACGATTTTTTCCCATAAGAAATAAAGAAAAAAGAAATAATCCGTTCCAGAGTATAAAAATTATATTTTACATGGCATATTATACATTAATGGGGTTGTATAAAACAATTTAGACACTAATTACTAAAATGCATACAGAAGCAACGTGACCGCGCTGCTGCCAGCTGAGCTGGTCACGTGGCGCGCCTCGACCCCGCACGTCGTGCGCGCCTCGACCCGGGGCTCCACCCTCCACGGGGGCAGCCCCCCATGCGTTTAGAGTCTTTGGCGGCTGTAAATTGATACGTGATAAGCTACTTCGTTGAGCTATCATTTGTGATAGCCCGGTCGCTTCTGAAAAAGAGCTGTATAGCCCAGTGGCCTTACCTGGTAAAATAAAAAAAATAGTTTATAGTTTAGTTTAGAGTGGTACATAAATAATGATAGAGAAAGGGGGACCACATACATATCGATACAGGAGGGGATACAAAAGGGAGCAGAGCAGAAGTTGAGGGGGATTACAGAAGGGGGTAGTTCATAATGAGAAGGGCTACAAGGAGGAGTGGTGGAGTAGGAGGCCGTCCGTATATAAGGGGTCCAGAAGGGGGTAGCACAGAAGAGGATGATGATGATGATACAGAGGTGAGCGGTAGAAAGGAGGCACCACCTGGACAGCCAGGTCCATCTTGTCGATGGAACTGGAGCGGCACGCCTCCACCAGGGCATTCAGCAAAGCGGTGGGCACGGAGGCGGAGATCTCCATGACGACGGCTCGCGTGATGGTCGCCCCGACTACGAGGCGGGCGGCGCTCTGCAGCATGGTGATGGCGCGGCGGAGGTCGCCTTCGGCTACCTTCACCAGCTCCGACAGGGCCTGGTGACAGGAGTGAGGTGAACAATAGGTGTCAGGTCTGTGTGTCTTTTTCTTTTGTTACGGGTTAGTCAGTTCATGTATAACACCATCATGAAGGTCCTAAATGATTGCGAGCAGAGGGTCCGGGACTTTGAAAGCGTGAAGAATAACCCAGAGCCCTGGCCTATTGATGATATCATAGGCCCTGACCAGGTCAATAAAGCAGAGATGGAGGTCATGTTTAAATTATCTGCACCTCTGCAGTAACAGATGAACAGTAGCAGCAGCGGGGTCAACCCCACCTTGCCCTATGATGTTATTTAATCTGATGAGTTTCCCCTCACTGAAATGCTCAGCAAACCTGTGAACATACACACACCCATCCTCAAAGACGTGCAAACATACATACATTCTCACATACTCAAAGACAAAGATCTCCCGTATAGCCTTAGCAGACTGTTGGGGCAAGTGCTCTTAGCGAGCACCTATGAAGGCCGGCACGGCACAAGAGTGGGTGGGTGGCCAGCACCACACTTGACCGCTTTTGCCTCTATAGTGGCGATGTTTACACACTGCACCAGATACTCATTTGAAGCCCAGTCAACGTAGGGTAGGCCCAGGATCTATTCAGATAATCATCACTGGTGTTGATGGCCGTGAGCAGGAATCGAAACCGGGTCACCGGGTTAGTAGCGCATTGCGCTAACCAATGCGCTACCGCTCCCCACATCACACACTCGCACATCTTCACACATGCACACCCAGCCTCACACACACATGCACGCACACACACGTACCTCCTGCTCGATCTTGAGCCCTTCCTGGTCGCACACGTGCCTGACCCTCTGCTCCTGCGCAGCGTCCGACAGGGGCTTGAAGCGGAACTTGGAGCAGCGCGAAGTGAGTGGCTCAATGATGCGGCTCACGTAGTTGCAGATGAGGCAGAATCGCGTCGTCTTCGTCTCGCGTTCCATCGTGCGGCGCAGTGCGGCCTGGGCCGCGGATGTCATCGAGTCCGCTTCGTCCAGCACCACAATCTTAAACGGCGGGCAGGGGCTGCCACTGCGGGGCGGGGGGGTTGGAGGGATACGCAAGGATGGGCGGGGACCATTATGCACGTAGACACAAAAACGACAAGAGACACAAACACACGCACAGCCACTCGCTCACACAGTCACACACACAATTAATCCCCTGTACTCTATAGCCTTAAGCAGGCTGTTGGGGCAAGTGGTGTTAGCG
This sequence comes from Lampetra planeri, assembly GCF_965212315.1. Taxonomy (NCBI): domain Eukaryota; kingdom Metazoa; phylum Chordata; class Hyperoartia; order Petromyzontiformes; family Petromyzontidae; genus Lampetra; species Lampetra planeri. Next base: position 1,632,450 of record NC_136133.1, on the reverse strand, counting down.
AGCACCTATGAAGGCCGGCACGACACGCGAACGGGGTGGGTGGCCAGCTCTACGCCCGGCCGCCTTTGTCTCCGGAGTGGTGATGTTTAAACATCACACTTGGTACTCATTTAAAGCTGTCAACGTCGTGGAGGATAATCGTCACTGATGTTGGCCGTGATAGGGAATGAAACTCGGGCCATTGGGTTCATAGCACAGCACGCTAACCACTGCGCCACCGCTCTCCATATGCACACACATATGCAAGGACACATAGGAACCCACAGGTACAACAACACCCGCCATTCGCCACTAAGTGGTGATAACGTCACCACGGCCCGTGCCAGGCTAGGTGCACTTCGAGGCCACGTGAAGTGTTGAAGGCTCGATGACAGGGACAGACCCAGGTGTGATGGGTTGACTGACTGAGATAACTGGCAGATGCACCAGCTGTGCCCCCTACTGTGCCAACTTTCTGTATTTTAATTCTGCTCATTGTTGTGACCGTTACTTCTCTGCCCTCTGTTAATGTTAGATGGCGACTGCCTCCCTATGACCAGTAGCGTGCTTCATGAGCCTCCTTCACAGAGTCTCCTTCACACTGTTGGTACCAGTTTTTGGCAAGCCCACTCAGCTCCACATCCTCCCGTACTGGATCAGTCCATCTCTTCTCCAGACCATGGCGTACCCGTTTAGCCCCATGTATCTGGCCAAACAGAAGCTGCTGGGCATGCGGGCTACATGACCCACAGATACAAAGGCGCTCACACACATGCACAACACCACACAGGCAGAAACGGACAAACTCCCACTCGAGTCCATCCGTCACTCACTCTTTGCGAGTGCTGGATGCTGTGAGCTGCGCGAAGTTCTTCACTTTGTGTCGCACCACCTGGATGCCACGCTCGTCCGACGCATTGAGCTCCAGCACGCGCTGCGAATACAGCTCCGGCCCAAAGAGATCGCGTGCCGCCGCCAGGATCGCCGACGTTTTCCCCGTGCCCGGCGGTCCGTAGAACAGCAGGTTCGGCAGCTACGCGCACGTACAAAACAAAGATCCCCCCCCCCGTATAACCTTAACAGACTGTCAGAAGCAAGTGCCGTTAGCGAGCACCTATGAAGGTCGGCATGGCGCATGAGGGGGTGGGTGGCCAGCACCATTCCGGGCCACCTTTGTCTCCCCAGTGGCAATGTTTACACACCGCACCAGATACACATTTGAGGCCGAGTCGAGCTAGGGGAGGCCCAAGACCGGTTTAGATAATCGTCACTGGTGTTGGCCATGAGCGGAAATCGAACTCGGGTCGCCGGATTCATAGCGCAGCGCGCTAACCACTACTACACTACCTCTCGCCCTGCTATACATACTGCGTATGGGTACACATGGCAGGCACACACAGGAACAAACACGCACAGGCACAAATACAGCCAGGTACATAGGTGTTGGGCTACATGTTGAATGTATGCACCTTCCTGCCATAGTAAATTCCTTGTTTGTGCAAACTTTCATGGAGAATAAAACCCTTTCTGATTCTGATTTAAACCATATTTATTTTACCAGATAAGGCCCACTGAGCTACATAGCTCTTTTTCAGAATCGCCCTGGTCACTAATGACAGCTCACCGAAGTGGCTGATCACGTGTAAATTTGAAGCAGCCAAATACTCTAAATGCATGATTCTAAATGTGGAGAGAGAAAAAAACGGAGACCCGGAGAAAAATCCACGCAACCACGGGGAGTGAATACATTCCAAATATACAGCAGCAGGCGTCAGGGTCGGGAGCGAGCCGACGACTTCCTGCCTACCAGGCGAGGTAGTTAACATCTCCTAGCCACCGTATGGATGGGTCCACAGAGAGACGGTGCGTGTGAGTGGTGATGTAGGCAGTGGAATCCCGAGTGAAAGGAGTTAAAGGCTAAGAGCCAACAGCGTCCCTTCTCACATCAGCTCCTTGCAGCGACTTCTTGAGCACGGCCACCACCTCTTCTTGGTGCGCAACCTCGTCCACACACCTGGGCCGGCTGGAACAAACAGTTACCACCATTGTTACCACCACTACCACCACCACCATCATCATCATCATTATCGTCGTCGTTGTCATGGTTGCCACAATCATCAGCATCACGATCAATGCCTACGACCAAAATCTCGTTGATCTCAAAAGCGAAGCGGGGTTGAGCTCGGACAAAGCATAATGAGTGAGGTACACTGACGGTCACGGTAAATCTGGAGATGTTGCATGTCAGGAGGCGGTGTTGCACGCGACATGTTGCATGTGAAGAAGCGGTGTTGCATGTGAGAGGCGGTGCTGCATTTGAGATGTTGCACGCGACGTTGCACGCGAGAGGAGGCGGTGTTGCATGTGAAGAAGCGGTGTTGCATGTGAGATGTTGCACGCGACATGTTGCACGCGAGAGGAGGCGGTGTTGCATCTGAGGGGATGTTGCACGCGACATGTTGCACGTGAGAGGAGGCGGTGTTGCATCTGAGGGGATGTTGCACGCGACATGTTGCAGGCGAGAGGAGGCGGTGTTGCATCTGAGGGGATGTTGCACGCGACATGTTGCACGCGAGAGGAGGCGGTGTTGCATCTGAGGGGATGTTGCACGCGACATGTTGCAGGCGAGAGGAGGCGGTGTTGCATCTGAGGGGATGTTGCACGCGACATGTTGCAGGCGAGAGGAGGCGGTGTTGCATCTGAGGGGATGTTGCACGCGACATGTTGCACGCGAGAGGAGGCGGTGTTGCATCTGAGGCGGTGTTGCACGCGACATGTTGCAGGCGAGAGGAAGCGGTGTTGCACAGCTCTCACTATTTCTCCACCCATGGCACCGCTCGGCTCCGCTTCGCCTCGCCGCTGCCGGGCTTCTCCTTGGCGGCCGACTTCTCTTTCTGAGGTAAACTCCCGCCCTTGAGGAACGCGTGCATCTTCCTTCCGCGGCAGGCAGGGAGGGAGGGGGGCACGAGAGAAGTCGCTCGAGGAGGAGGGAGACGAGGAGGGAGACGATGAGAACGAGGAGGACGAGGCCCCACCACGCTTTCTCCCGCCAAAAAACGGCGTGAAAGTTACGGAAGTGACGTCACCGGATGTCAGCCTGTCAGTGGCGCAGAGAACAACAACACTTGGAAGTTAAATCATATTTTTTTTATTATTGAAATAGTTTTTTCCCCTCTTTTTTGTTATCTTTGCGACATCAATAACAACTAAATCGTTGTGGGAAAGCCACGAAGGAAAAAAAATAACCCCCAAACCGCATTTTTATTTTGCTTCTGCCCTACGTCACCCCCCCCCCTCACTGCGAGGTTTGTTTTAGCTCCACAGCTCTGAGGCCGGGTTCCCCTCATTGATATTGGCACCCTATGACGTCATCCACTTGGCGCCGTCTGATGTCATCCACGTTGCGCTGAGTGACGTCATCCAGTTTACACCGTGTGACGTCATCCGCGTGGTTCCGGATGACGTCGTAGAGGGTTGAAGGTGACTGCAAGGGGGGGGGGGCGGTGTAGAGAACGCGAGACTTTGACGGCTTTCGACGACGGAGAGACAGCGGCGGCAACAGCAGCAGCAGCATCGGCGGCAACAGCAGCAGCAGCGAGCCATGTGGTACGAGATCCTGCCCGGTCTGGCCGTCATGACCGTCGCGCTCATGGTGCCGGGATTCACCACCATGTTCCTGCAGCGGGCGTCCAGCGGGTGGAAGGTGAGCGGCGGCTGGCGGCGGTAAATCGTGTGGACAAGTGGCAGCGTGACAGCTCGAGGCAGATGTTGGCTGCGGCGATGACGACGATGATGATGTTGTTGTTGTTGACGATGAATTCGGACGGAATGAGGCCCCAGCTAAAGGCCCCGTGGGGGGGGGGGGATGGTGCCCTGTCCTGCCCTGTTTACTGGGGTGACCGTGAGAGGCTTGAACAAGGCCGCGCCGCGGGGCCTTCGTCTTGGTCAGCAGAGGGCAGTGGAGTCAAAAGGCGTCGTTGTGCTGAACATCTATTGAGCCCACGGCTATCGATGCTCGCCGCCTCCAGCTCGCACTGACCAGCGGAGTTCAAGTATGGTTTAGGCATGGTCGTGCCAAGTTTGTGTAACCCCCCCCCCACACACGGCACGGCGTGGAAAGGCCTTCATCCAGCAGTGGAGTGTGCACGCACGTTGGCCCATTAGGACGTCACGGTGGCTAGGAGATGTTAACTACCTCGCCTGGTGTACAGGAGGTCGTGGGTTCCATCGCGACCCGGACGCCTGCTGCTGTAGATTTGGAGTTTGCGTGTCTCTCTCTCTCATCATCATCACGATGGCTAGGAGATGTTAACTACCTCGCCTGGTGTACAGGAGGTCGTGGGTTCCATCGCGACCCGGACGCCTGCTGCTGTAGATTTGGAGTTTGCGTGTCTCTCTCATCATCATCACGGTGGCTAGGAGATGTTAACTACCTCGCCTGGTGTACAGGAGGTCGTGGGTTCGATCGCGACCCTGACGCCTGCTGTGTATGTGTGTGGATTTTTCTCCGGGTCCCCCGGTTTTCCCCTCCACATTTAGAATCAACATCACGCGTTTAGAGCATTTGGCTGCGATAAATTTCCACGTGATGAGCCACTTCGTTGAGCTATCATATAGCTCTGCTGAAAAGGAGCATGTAAATCCACGTGTCCACGGGGAGAACACGCAAACTCCAAATATACAGCAGCAGGCTGTATATTTGGTCGGGATCGAACCCACGACTTCCTGTACACCAGGCGAGGGAGTTAACATCTCCTAGCCACCGTGGCACCCGAGATAGCCAGACAGAGCCAGTACATCAAGGCTGGCCTTAGTTGTAAAGGGTTAAAATTTAACTCCGTCTTGACAGGAGAAGCGCGTGGTGTCTGACTCCTTCGGGTTCATGATGCTCAAGAGGGACGCGCGAATATCTGGGACAAACACCTACTACCAGAGCAAGGTGAAGCTATTCTATCATCAACACCACCATGATCATCATCTTCGCTGTCGACACCGTCAACATCATCATACGCAGCTTCTAGTGGTGCATCGGGAAGCTATTATATCAACACCACCATGATCATCATCACTGTCGCCACCGTCAACATAAGCATCTACTAGCGGTGCATCGTGAAGCTATGAAATCGTCAACACCACCATGATCATCATCATCACCGTCACCACCGTCAACATCATCATAGATCACCTTCACTGCCAACACCATAAATTCACGCACAATTATCACCACGATAATCACCACCCTCGCCACCGTCAACATCATCATAAGCGCCGACTCGCGGTGCATCGTGAAGCTATGAAATCGTCAACACCACCATGATCATCATCATCACCGTCACCACCGTCAACATCATCATAGATCACCATCACTGCCAACACCATAAATTCACGCACAATTATCACCACGATAATCACCACCCTCGCCATTGTCAACATCACCACCACCACAGTCACCACCGGAATCATCATAAATAATCATCAGCATCTTTATCGTCACTGTCACCGTAAATAATCGCCACCATAAATTCGCCATTGCCATTGCTATAGTCGCCATCGTCAGTGTTATAAACGTCATCACCATAAATCATCACCATCGTCAGCATCATTGCCACCATCGCAATTGCTTCCACCAGCACTGGCATCGTCATCATCATCATCTTCAAAACCAATATCACCATCTTTATCATCACCATCATAATCACCATAATTGCTACTAGCAACAAAAATCACCTTCACCATGATCATCGCCATCATCATCATCACCATCAAAAACAACAGCCGCTTGCAATCCTGTCATCTCTGTCACCATCACCACTGTCAGATTCAGTGTGGCCTTGCCGTGCATGCATGTCTGGGCGTTTGGGCATGTGTGCGTGCCTCGAAAACTAATTTCTTTAGAACTGCTGTTGTGTGTTTAGTTTATATTCCTTCCCCCGCACTTCCGATTAGCAAGGTTGGCTACGTACGGTGCATAAGAAGTTCAACATATATGCGTTGCTTGGGTTGTGCTGAGCGGTGACAGCCACCGTTTTGTCTCGCACACCGCACTACGAGGCCAGTGACTTGTGTTCAATTGCAGGGAACAGCTAACGTCAGTGGCGATGACATCTGGTGTTTGGGCCTCCCCTAGATCAATTCAGCCTTGCATGAGTAGCCTGGTGCGTGACGAACATCGGCACCGGGGAGATAAAAGTTGCCAGGCGTGGTGCTGGCCACACCATCCCCCGTCACGTGGCGTACCGGCCTTAAGAGGTGCTCGCGAACGGCACTTGCCCCTTCTGTCTGTAAAAAGCTGAACGGCAGATCCCTTGTGTGTGTGTGTGTTTCTCACAGGGCTTGGAAAACATCAACTGAGCTGCTAAGAAATATGTCTTATCCCTCCTCCACTCCACCCTGCGTAACCTGTCACAAACACGCGCATGTCATCACTCACCGGTCCTCCCAGCTCCTGAACAACCAATAAATTTCTGAGCTTCGACAACGCCTTGGTGTTGATGTGGTTGTTTTTCACTTGCCCACCACCGCACTCACCATCTGATCTCAGCTGCGTGTGTGTGTGTCACGCTGTATACGTGTCTGGGCAGCGATGGTGCAGTGGTTTGTATGCACTGCCCTACCAACCCCACGGTCCAAGCTCGATTCCTGGTTCAAGGCCCAGCATCAGTGACCAGTCATATCAGAACTGGTCCTGTTAATTCTCCAGGTGGATTCAATTCTCAAGACGCAATAAGTAAGAACGATTACTCTTGAGAGGTAAGACGAGAAGTGAAGACATCGTAAAACATCTGGGGTCACGAAGGATATTGGATGGCTTCCCATGCCAGTGTCAAAAGCAGATCCGGAACAAAACCCCGACCGAACGTGGGGATGCCCACCCTCAACCTGGTGCTCAAAGATGGTCACACTTGAGGATGTGGGCCTGGCTAGGGGTGATGGATCGCGACACCTGAAGGAACATCCGGCCCATTAATGATGGCTTATTGACTACTGCTGCTGCGGAGTGAGGAGAGAAAGATCATAATCGTAGATCAGTTTTTTCTTCCGATTCCATTCCGATGACGCGCACGTATGGATTAAATTAGGATAAGGCCATGCGGGAGGGCATGGGGCACAGCTTGGCGCCAGCTATCGTAGAGTGCGGTCGTGTCGCTACAGTTCCCTGCGGGGAGTACAATATCTTTGAATACAGCGGCGTTGTGCCTCTAAATACTATTAACGCTAACCGCTTGCGCGTTCCGAGATTCAGCGGTGAATGGGGCCCACCCTTCAACTTGCAGACGTCTCGGAACGGAAAAGGTTTAAGACGGAGAGGAAGCAGCGGCAGAGCGAAGATGAGATGGAAAGGGTGACGAATCGGCATGACGCTGGCTGGGGTGATGGGAAGGGAGGGGCCTTGCACAGGAGTGCAGGAGGGTGAGCCGGGCAGCCGACTCCATGGTGTAGCCGGTGTGAGCTGCTCACCCGTGCTGAATCAAATGTATTATTGTGTACTCTGTAGCATATAACCTAATGAACCATTTTGCACATGCATACCTGTCAACCCCTTATCAGCGCCTACCTTATTACAGGCCAATTCAGACCTTATTGGTCACCCCGTGCCCTTAAAAATCTCAACGTTCATTCTACAAAGTAATTAAAAGGGAAAAACACAAACAACTAGACAAATTGTAACTAAACAAAAACCTTTATGTTTATATTTCGATAATTGGTGTCAATGATGCTACCTATCATGCTACTGTCTGTGATCTTGCATGCTTGCTTGATACGTGGATGCACACTCATGTTGTAAATGTGTAATGAGCGACTTCCGCGACACGTCGTGTAGAGGGTACTTTTATTTCTCACACGGGAACAACACAGGCCAACCTTATCTTTCTCACTCTGAGTACAACACTTAGATATTAGCGTCTCTACTGGCTACACACACACGGCCGATCACTCGGCGCGGTCCCACCGCCCTCCCTCGGCTACGCCGCTGGCTGGCGGCGTGACGAGGATGGCGATGGAAGCCCGCAGGAGATCTTCCACGTGGCCGGACGACGGAGAGAGATGACGGCGAGCAGCGACGCAGTCCAGTCCCAAGACTCCACACACGAACCGCGAGCCCCGGGTCTGCCCCTGCTTTTATCCCCCCAGACGCGGCTAGGCTCCGCCTCTGGCCACGCCCTCTCGTGGAATCTTCGAGCAGGTTCCCGGAGCATCTCGGCCAACCCCGCCCATGACCTTTGCCCCCAGATACCTCTCCCTCTCTGATTGGCTGTTGTCTTAACCGTGCCCGTGCTTCCCTTTCCCAGCCAGCAGGTGTCATCATGTCATTACAAATGTACAACAATAAACAAATTTGTCGACTGCTCCGGCATCGCTACTCTCCAAAGTAAACGAAAAGGCCGCCCCACGACTTTTTAATTTGGCCGTATGATGTTTTGTTGTTGCCGGTATTGAAACGGCTGTACGCCGTATGGACCTGAAAATGTAATTTCCCTGTACAAGAATACGGAGTAAACCATGTGGGTTGACAGCTATGCATATAGCTACGGGTGATCAACTGCGTTAAAAAAATGAATATTTAAGTGAAGGCAACGGTGATCGGGGATTGGACCCAGAGCCCCACGTGCACAGTCGAGCACGAGGCTCGCCCCCATTTTAGATGTGGGCGGATTTCGTGCTGAGAAATTGAGCTGCGGTGTTGTGACGTGGGAGGGTGTCTCTCTGATCGCCATTGCAGATACGCGATCGCCCTTCTGAAGAGGACTTTTTGCCGTTTCACAAACCCCTGACGTTCATCTGTTGTGGAGTCGCCCACTTCTCCGGAGGACGGAACACGGCGCAATCACTTCTACTCTTTGTCTCCGAACATTTTATTATATTTTTTATCGTTGCTGTCGATTTAGCCGGCCTGTCCCCCCCCCCCCTTGAAAGGATTCACGACGGGCGGACCGGCTACAATGGCAACATGGGAAGCGTCTGCAAGAAGAATAATGTTTAGTTCTGCATGGCAGCAGCAGCAGCGTCGTCGTTCATGCAAATTGCATCTCCCAACCGCCGAGGAACCACAGACAATTGGTGGGGAAGGCAAAATCTGGGCGGTGAGCAGGCGCCGAAAATTGCCCAAGCTCTGCAGTCCTCTACACGTCGAGATATTTTTCGCCACTTAATGAGCGTTTATACATGTGGGAGGAAACCGGAGCACCCGGCGAAAACACACGGGTGCGACGGGGCAACACTCGATCCCATACTTTGCTGTATCGCCTTCTTCCGGCGAGCCAGGGTACGGGCACCTTTGTGGTGGTGGTGGTGGTGGTCCACCAAGCCTCGCTTCCACAGTCCTGGATTGCAGGCCACGTGCATAGCCACCACCACCACCCGCCAAAGAACAACAACCAGCACACTTAAAAAAACACGCCTGTCCGCGGTGGTTATTAATGTTTATTTAGCATCACTCAAAGCTAATCGCATGTCCAGGGTTAGGTTAAGTTTAGGTATAACGACTAATTCATTCAATTCAATCACCGACAGTTTCAATCGTGCATGGTAATGGACGGGTGTAACGCGCATCATCGTTATAAAACAACAACAACAACCAGCCGCCGTTATTGCAAGGAGTCGGACATACGGGGACACGCACACGGCGATTGGGAGGGGGGGGGGCGGTGGGGTTGGGGTCAGACGCGCGCGGGTCACGGCCCAGGTCACCCTGTCGATCAATTAGGTGGCGACGCACGGCGCTGACGGACATCGTCGTCGTCATCATCGTCGCCATCGCCGTCGTCGCGGTGTGAAAGATGAAAGATGATCGAGGAGTTCGTTCCCCATTTTTTCACGGACATTTCCCCGTCGCTCGCACACCACGTGGAATCATCGCACACCACGTGGAATCATCGCACACCACGTGGGCGCACACCACGTGGAATCATCGCACACCACGTGGGCGCATCGCACGTGGCATCGCACATCACGTGCGAATTGCACGTGGTATCGCACACCACGTAGTATCGCACACCACGTGCGATTCGCACACCACGTGATATCGCACTCTACGTGGGCGCATCGCACGTGGTATCGCACACCACGTGACATCGCACACCACGTGCGATTCGCACACCACGTGGTATCGCACACCACGTGCGATTCGCACACCACGTGCGATTCGCACACCACGTGGCATCGCTCAGCACGTGCGATTCGCACACGACGTGCGCCGGGGGCTTCCCGAAGCTGTGTGTGGGGGGGGGGGGTGATGGAGGGACGCCGGTGCGCGGTTCTCCGCGTGCGCGCTTGAAACGCGACGGGCGATCTTCGTAAAAACGAGAACGCTGCGTCGACGCACTGGGCCGGAGGGCAGGGAAAGAGGACTCTACACTTGCATGCATATTTCGATATTTTTTTTAGTTTTTAAACGCGCAGGGAGACGAACGGGCGAGGGACGGCGGGAGGGTGTGTCAGAGGTTGCCGCGTGGCAGAGCGAGGAGTTGGAGGGACCGCGCGGCACGGGGGGTGGAGGGGGGCCGAAGGGAGTCCTCGTTGCGGCGGCGGTGGCAGGGAAGGGCGCAGGGAAGGGCGGGACACGGGAACGTGAGCACGAGACGAGCATCGACACCTCGAGAGGAGGGCTCGCGGCAAGCACCGTGCGTGCAGGAGGACGGGGGGGGGGGCAGAGGGGATGCGTTGTAGTGCTGCCGACGACGGAGCGTGATGGTGTGTGTGTGTGTGCGTCCTAGCATGGGTACCAGACACGGTGTGGTGCGCGTCTACCGCTTCTACGACGGAGTGTGCGTGCGAACGCGCGTGTACCGGTGATTGCGTGCGTGGATTGAACGGCGGGTTGCGTGCAACGCGCGCATGAACGTGACCGGGTGAACGTGTATCACCGCTGTGCGTGTGTGTGTGAACGTGTACCATCAGATCTGTGCGTCACGGCGTGCTCACCGTGCGTGTTTTGTAGACGAGCGTGCGGCGAGTGTGTGTGCAGCTCTGTGCGCCTGTGTGTAGACCACCATGTACTATACTGCATGCGTGTACAGGTCGTGATGACTTTCTGCCAACTTGTGTACGTATTGTGAAGGCGTAGCAGCCACTCAGATCTCCACTGACGCATCAGCTGATGCACCTCACCGAGCCCGTGTCCTCTGAGCCACGGCCGAGAGGTCAGGGGCCCGGCAGGGTCACAGAGGTCAGTGGCTGGACACAAGACAGCAAAGATTGACCTCTGTGACACTGAGATAACTCTTACACGGTCCTCGTGCAAGTCCAGTGGATTTGATTTATCACCACCACCACCACCACCATCGACGCCCCAAAACTTTGATACTTGGCCTGAAAAAACTCTCAAAGCCAGATTCACTCCACGACTCGCACCTTGACAAAAACGTGTGACACGTATCGTGTGGAGTGCACTGCAAGCCAGCTCTGGCCTGTGTGGGATTTCCCACAAAGTTGCGGATAATTTGCTTTAGATCTCTCTCTCTCTCTCCAGATTTTCCTGGATTTAAAAAATATATTCATCCCAATTTTTGTTTCTTTGGCGGCGGAGTTTACGCGCAAACGAAACGATGATGCCAGACATGCATGAACACACTTTCGCCAGCTCCTTCTTGTCGCGATGATATTTGGTCATCTTTAGCCTTCTATGCCAGACCCTTCCATCGTCGACTGCGGAGGCCGATCCATTTACAGATACCCCACAGACTTCCAACGATGACCCCCCCCCCCCCCACTTCTCTCTCTCTCTACGTTCTTCGCGGCAGGCGATCGCACGTTTGGAAAGCGATGCGCAGCGCGCCGGCATGGATCGGGAAAGTGCTGAAAGATGTTTCACGTATCGAGATTCGTGGAAAACGTGTTTAGGCTCTGAATTAAATCGCATCGTAGTTCTAAAATATATCCCCATTATTCGAGTGGGGTATCTATATATGGATCGGCGCGTGCATATAAATACGTACTTTAGATTGCACAGACTCACAGACTCAAAATCCCGACTTTAAATACAGAGCGAAGCCACTCCCGCGGCCAGGACATCGATACGAACATCAGTTCTCGCGACATCCCCCTCAACCAGTGAAGCAGTCCTGAGAGGTAAGGAAGAGGTGGACATTCCATATTCCCATGGCGGGAGCCATAACATCACCACCACCACCACCCCCCAACCATTCCCATTAAAATGATTTAACAGCGCGATAGCAACGACGGCTGCTGATCCACCGTGCAGCGTGTCGTTGTACAGCCCCCTTGCTCTTAACGACGCGACGTGTGTGCGTGTGTGCGTGTGTAGCAATCATCAGGCTCGTGCGGCACGTAACGACCCCCGCCCCCCCCCCCCCAAAGTGTAAACGCGACGTCGGACCGCATCCGGTCGCTTCCCCGGACCGCGCGTCGCAGCGGACGGGGGCGTTGGAACGACGCGGAGCTCCGCGCTCGGCCACGTGACGTCCAACGCCGTCGCTGCTGCGTGTGCCGGAGAGTCGAAGTTCCCACCACGCGAATGGTGAAATCGTCGGTTCTCACCGACGCGGCGGGGCTGGGGGGAGGGGGGGGGCAATCGGACGGCCAGAATGAACGCCGCTCTGGCCCCAGCCACCACTAAACAACAACAACAACAGTCGACCCAAAAACATTCTCTGTCGCGGGACCCTCATTGAGAACAGAGCCATGAGGCTCGGCGCAGCGCGAAAGGGAAATGTCGCCGAGGCTTAACGAGACTTCAACCCCGGAGTCCATACGTCGAGACGTGTTAGCGGATGACACCTCCAATCACTTTCATAGAGATGTTAGCTACAGAGACCTCCAATCACTTTCATAGAGATGTTAGCTACAGAGACCTCCATTCACTTTCATAGAGATGTTAGCTACAGAGACCTCCATTCACTTCCATAGAGATGTTAGCTACAGAGACCTCCAATCACTTTCATAGAGATGTTAGGTACAGAGACCTCCATTCACTTTCATAGAGATGTTAGCTACAGAGACCTCCAATCACTTCCATAGAGATGTTAGCTACAGAGACCTCCAATCACTTTCATAGAGATGTTAGGTACAGAGACCTCCATTCACTTTCATAGAGATGTTAGCTACAGAGACCTCCATTCACTTTCATAGAGATGTTAGCTACAGAGACCTCCAATCACTTTCATAGAGATGTTAGCTACAGATACCTCCAATCACATTCATTGAGATTGTTTATCCACAGCGACCTCAATTCACTTTCATCGAGATATCTTAGCTACAGCGACCTCCGTTCACTTTCATAGAGATGTTAGGGGCCATACATTTAGTACGTACGGAAAAATCTGTCAAAACTTGACCTCCCCCGAATCCTATCGAACGGCCAATTTTTTATCGACGCAGAAACGATCAAGGATTACTAATATTAACGTCTTTAAGCAAACAGATAGTCCACCGCCGGACTATCTTAACTCATTTGAAGGCCAATGTAGACACATTATTATCGAGGCTTCACCCCCCCCCCCGTTTCCTATGCGTACGAACATTGTCAGTAGGCCCCCCATACGCAAGCAAACGCATTTGAGTTAACCCCCCCTCCCCCCTCCATGCGTACGTACTAAATGGATGGCCCCTTAGCTACAGAGACCTCCGTTCACTTTCCTAGAGATCTCTTAGCTAACCTGACCTCCATTCACTTTCACAGAGATATTAACGATAGCGACCTCAATTCACTTTCATAGCGATCTGTTAGCGACAGGGACCTTCAAGCTCTGAGATACACCGAGCCGGCACTGCCAAGTCTCTGGGTTTGAATCCAGGTCACGACCGCCTGTTCTCAAGTGACTTGAAAACAGACCCAGACTCACGAAGGGACCTACAGACTCACAGAGACCTACAGACCTCAAGTGAGTTGTGATTCAACTTGGTTCTCAAGTGTCTCACAAACGCATCTGTGATCGCTGAGGTTTATAGATCGTCACCCCATCTCGGGAGATATCTCATGTAGTAGTTCTACGGTCTCCATGCGTAGGCTTTGGCGAAATCTGAGCTTCGTTAATGCCTGATGATGCTGGATGTAATCTCCCAGCGAAACGTCGTACAAGATTGTCAAAAACTTTGCGTGCCTTGCAACATTGCATTTTGCTAAAAAAACAAATCGAGTGGCGTATTTGGCCAAGTGACGTGACACCTTGATTTTATTGGTTCTGTCGGATGGTGGACAGCTCCTGATTTAAAAATGGTTTACATGCCGACACAATCTAACCGAAAAATCAACTAATTATAGTTCTACGATATCCACTTCCGCGGACTATTCTCTGACACGCGGCGCTACGCGCTGCTCCGCAATAGTTCCGAACGATGTAAAAGAGCCAATGGCGTTCGCTTCAAGAGATCTCTAGGAATTTGAACGGTGGTCACTCCGATCCACGGATCTCAAGCGGCGCTTCTCGCCTGATACCCACAAACCGCGAGCCGCTGCGTAACCGCGAGATTTACGAATGGATTCATCATCATCATCATCTCACGATGACCCCGTTACATCACATTTGCGGATAAAGTCCGGTGGAATTTTTTTTTAAGTGAACGGCGGTCACGTTTAACAGATCTCCCCAAATCCATCGATTTCTCGAAACTAGTTCTACGAAATCCACTTCCGTCGACCGTCCTCTTAACGCAACCGCATTGCTTCGCGACAAATTCAAGAACGGATTTCCACCATCGCCCCCGAACCTGGTCACGACAAATCGGAACGAAACTGGGCGAAGACGACCAAAAAAAAAAAACCCCACCACACTTCTCAAAACACCGGTCGCAATAAGAGATCTCCCGTGAGATCAGGAGTACGACCGGCGTAACCGCCGCACCCTGGTGCCATCCCAAACCCCGTGCGCCAAGCAGTCCCCCCCCCCCCCCCCACGGTCTGCGCCGAGTCACGGAAGCTCACCGCTCTCGGAACGCAACGCGGCACCCGGCATGGAGGCCGGGCTGGAAGACGAAGGACGGACGGGCACCCTGGCAGTAGCCCCCACAAGGCCTCGAGTGGCTCCCTCTCTCTCTCTCTCCCACTCTCACTCTCCCTCTCACTCTCTCTCACTCACTCGCTTACTCGCTCATTCTTTATCTCGCTCGCTCGCTCCGCTATTTGGTGTCGCGTTATCTCAATGCGCAAGTCGCTACGTGCGGGGTTCGACGCAGCGGCGCTGGGCAATATGAATCGGCTGCCGCGTACGAGTTGCCAGATTTGGTTGGGCATTCGTGTAAAGGACGTGAAAAAATGACGACGACGCCGATAATCTGTCCGTCGGTGGGAACGGGCAATTTCCGCCGATATTCAGTGGCAGAGGAGGGAAACAATGTACACCCAAGTTTGGTATGGGAAAAAAAGCAGAGAGGTTTTTGACTGCACCTCCACTGAATATCGGGAGAAACGAAATAAATCCTGTACAGAACTTAAAATGACAATTATGACTTCACCAGACAAATCACGTCGACTTTAACCATTTGGGGGAGGGGGGGTGGGTAAGTAATCCCTTGGGGGCCCGTGTCCAGTGCCCCCCGGTGGCCTCACGAATGATGTTAATAGGGGGGGGGGCACAGGTTACGGACAGGCGGGGAAGAAGCATTTCTCCAAATGATGGCTGCTCGGATTGTTTTAAAATTCCAGTGAAATGCATCCCACGTCGTCTCCTCTCATTGTCATGCCACAGACCACCCGCGGATCGGTTGCACGGGCTCACGGATGAAACACGGACTCACGAAAATTCGCACAAGGAGATAGAGCCACGGAATTACAGGACCTTCTACAAGGAGATGGAATCACGGACTCTTAAAAAAAACCTTGCACAAGGAGAAAGAGCCACGGACTTACGGAACCTTCTACAAGCGAGATGGAATCACGGACTCACAGATACCTTGCACAAGGAGACGAAATACGAACACAGGCTCACGGGATCATTGGACAAGAGGAGACGGTTCACACTGTGGCGCTGTGAACTCAACGGCGAGTTGGTGAGTCCCGGCCACGGCTAACGCCAGTGGCGAGTGACGTGTGAAGCGGTTCGCGCGAGTTTCCTCCCCCACGCGAAGGGATGAACACGACCGTGTCGACTCGACGGGACGTTTCGTGTCGACCGCTCCTGCTGATGTTGGCCAATCAAAGGGAAAGGGAGCATGTCACACGACTACTCGATCCCAGCTGCCGTATTGCTTGCCAAATGAATCGACATTCTCAAGTTGGGCTGTCCCGATCAACTTTGAGCTGGCTTGCCGGATCGGACCGATCCGAATCAATTACAAATTAACCTCGATTCACGATCCGCAATACACCCGGCACATCGGATTATCACGTTCGGTGACGTGGCGGTGCGAAAGAAGTTCCACGTATGTCCGTGCGTGCGTATCCACAGTCGTGGATCGTCGCCGCCGCCGCCGTCATCGTGAAACCGCAAATCTCCTCGCTAAGCAGCGCAGAGCGACATCCAAAACGCGACCCGTTCGTATCACGACCCCGCACACACACACCGCAATGACTACAGCAGGGGTCTGTGCGAGTAATAATAATTAATAACGGGAATGATGATTACAACGGGGAACTTTACGATTAACGAAACAATTACAATACATCCTAAGCAATATCATTGCGGCATTAAATCACGTGGACGCGCGCTGTTAAAACAAAGGTGGGCCCCTCGTAGGGATATGGAACGGGCGCGATGAGAATGCCGCGGATGACGCACGGCGCGATCGGGTTTCAATTCTGGCTCAATTCTCTCTCCTCCTGGCTCCAATGGGAATCGCCACTTTAGCCTCGCGCCGCCGCCGCCGCCGCCGCCGGGACTTTGCGGAGCGGCCAACTCCTCTCGGTGTTCGCCAAATGCCACGGCCCTTCGCGGGCGACCTTGGCGCCTCGGGGCTTCGGCTCGTCCACCAGATCCCTTCCAAGCTCCTCGTGGGGATGAGCAACTCGATGCTCACGTGACCGCAAACCCGCTTCGGCATGGAAATCCGGTTACTTAGAAAGTATTTTTTTTTTATAAAATATTTTTTACTTCCTTTAATTTTTATTTTACCAGCTAAGGCCCGATCAGCTATATAATGTTTTTTGTTTGTTTGTTATAAGCGACCTGGCTATGACAATTGGTACCGCAACGAAGTGGCTTAATCATCACGTGGACATTTACAGCGGTTGACAAATTCGCACGTGGATTCTGAATGATTCAAATCGCAAAATGTGGGTCGATCGTGGATGCATCTTGCCCTCGGCGTTATTGATCCGCCCTTACGCGTCTTCCACTGCAGTGTAACCTCCTTCGGCGCCGTGCGAGTGATTGACCACCACCAATCACCACTACCACCATCACCGTCATGATCGTGTCGGTAGCGGCAATCCGAGGCACAATTCTAGAGCTATGCAGCAGGCGATGGAACTCGCGGTACGGTGCGCAGAACAACAAACAAATACATTTAATACATGGACTTCATAAATAACTTGAAAGATAAACAACTCAATAAACAACATCGCCCGTGACCAAATCAGCACCCGTTATTCCGCCCGATCTCGTTGCCTCTCGGAAGCCGTGCCCGGGTACTCGGGATTCGCGGTGCTGGCTAAGGACTGACTACTCTCACATTCGTACTCACTACGCGTTTATTCACCAGGCAAAATCCCACTGCGCTGTGCAGATCTTTCTCAGAAGCGACCTGGCCACAAATGATATCGCTCAACGAAGTGGCTCATCAGCGTCAGCGTCACCGTGTGGAAATGTACAGCGGCCACAATACTCCAAACGCATGGCGCGGCATTCTAAACGCGGCGGGGAACAACCCGGAGGACCCGGAGGGAAAACAAATCCACGCGACCACGGGTAGAGTGACCACGCAAACTCCAAACATATATATACACACCGCGGGCGTCAGGGTCGGGATGGAACCCACGGCCTCCTTGCATACCAGGCGAGGGAGTTAACATCTCCTAGCCACCGCGGGCGGTGCGGCGGGCTGCCTGGGACACGACAGAGCGGCCACAACAATCCACAACCTCCGTAGCGCTGCGCTTCGACTCTCCGCCACCTTTGCCGACACGTGTGTGGTCACACGTGTTGTCGCACGTGTGACCACACGTGTGACCACACGTGTGGTCACAAGTCGCTGATCTCGTCAAGGAGCCCAAACCATCATCGCGTGAACTCCGGGTCATCCTGGCAGCAGCAGCAGCAGCAGCAGCAGCAGCAGCAGCAGCGGCAGCAGCTTTTGGCTGTAGCCATCGAACAAAGACGGCCACCGGCTTCGCGCGGCGCTTTCCGATGCGCTTCGGTGGCCGTCTGGAACGCTCTTCCTTCCGATATTCGGAAGCCGCTGGGAGCTGTGATGCACTTTTAAATCATCATCGAGACTGACAAACTCATTTCTCTCGAACTCCTTCGTGCGTTTAGTTTGTTGTCCTTCCCCCGCACCTCCGATAAGCGCGGCTGGCTACGTACGGCGCGAAAGAAGTTCAACATACAGTACGTACATCATCGTCAACAGCGTGTCGCATTTGGAAATCGCCACCATCGTTATCATCATCCGACACGCTGGCGGTGCGGGCGGCTCGCTGGGGTCGGGGGGGGGTGTGTGTTTGGCGGATTGAGTTGAGAACGGTCGTGGATGAGAACGCCTCTCGAAGGGCGACTTTCGGTCATCGCGGATTCGTGACGGATCGAGGATTCGTGGCGTTGTGCGCTGCTGCGCTGGTGTCTGCCGCCGATTTCGCTTTGGCTCGCTCCGCGGTGCCAACCTCCCCATTGGGGTTGCTGGTGCGGAGTTCGGGGGGTGTGCGTGCAGAAGAGGGGTGGGCACGTGCAAACGCGAGTTGTAGATTCCGCAGATTTATGTTATTGTACACAGGGGGGGGGGCAGATGTGGGTGGTCACGTGCAGCGTGAGTGGTAGACTCCGCGGATGTCTAATTGTACGGGGGGGGGGGGGGGGGGCGCAAACTCCCCCCCCCCCCGCCCTGACGCTGGATGGCGTGCATTGTGTGGGAGAAGCGCGCTCCTGTGATTGGCTAGAAGCGGCGTGTGTCTGTGTGCTGCGTGTGTCGAGGTGTGTGTGTGTCGAGGTGTGTGTGTGTGTGACGGTGCGTGGGGAGCTGTCGTGTAGTAGCTGCGCTACGAAACCCCGGGCCATCCCCGGGGTTGGATTCGCCAGTGATGAACTGTTGCTGGGCCTCCCCCTAGGTCGACTCAGCATCAAATGGTTCGGTGTGTAAACATCGCCGCTGGGGAGACAAAGGCGGTCGGGCGTGGTGCTGGCCTTCATCGGTGCTCGCTAACAGCACTTGCCCCAGGTGTGTGGAGGCTCAGTGGGGTCATCTTTGCTGGTGTGTGGGAGATGCCGTGTAGCGGTCAGTGCGCGGCGCTACGAACCTGGCGACCACCGCATTCCATTCCCGCTCACGGCCAACATCAGTGGCGAGTATTCTGAACCGGTCCTGGGCCTCCCCTAGGTAAACTCGGCCTTAAATACCTGGTACGGTGTGTAAACATCAGCTTTTTGGGGAGGCAAAGGGTTGCGGTGCCTGACCACCCACCTCCCTTGTTGTGCCGTGCCGGGATTAATCGGAGCTCACGAACAGAACTTGCCGCAACAGTCTGTTAAGCCTCTACAGGGGACCTTTGTCTTTGTGTACTGGTGTTTGTGTGCGTGTGCATTTGGGTAGGTGCATTGGTGTGCGTGTGTCTATCGATGTGTGTGTGTGTGTGTAGGGGGCCGTCCATAAATGACGTCACGCAATTTTTGACGATTTTTGACCCCCCCCCCCCTCGTCACACGGCGTCACAAAAACTCAGACCCCCCCTCAAATATGACGTCACAAAGCTCTCCCCCCCCCCCCCCAAATAAAACATGCTCAAATCGCTTTAAACTATTGTCATTGTAGTGCGTATTTAACGTGGCGCTGCACTCTGATGTTGTAGGAGAAAACATTTATTACAAAGTCTATTTAATTAAGTAGAACGTGTTGTCTATATTTATTTAAAGTTGCGCATTTTGATGTGACGTCACATTTCTCAAACCCCCCCCCCTCGTCACACATCGTCACAAATGTCTGACCCCCCCCCCCCCCAGGTGCGTGACGTCATTTATGGACGGCCCCTAGGTGCGCGTGTGGCTGGGGTGATGTGTTTGCGTACAGACATGAGTGTGCGCCTATTGTGGTGTGCACGTGTTGCTGCGTTTGCTTAGCGCTGTGCACTGGGGGGGGGGGGGGTGTCTGCGTGGGGGTTTATAGGTGTGTGTGTGTCTGTGTGTTCAGGTATATACAGATACGACGTTATAGCGGTGTGTGCATAGCTCTGTGTGTATGGGCGTATAAAGACATGGGTTGTCTCGCTGTGTATGGGTGTTCCCAGACACGGTTTATCTCGATGTGTATGGGTGTACCCAGACATGGAAAATCTCGCTGTGTATGGGTGTACCCAGACACGGTTTATCTCGATGTGTATAGGTGTACCCAGACATGGAAAATCTCGCTGTGTATGGGTGTACCCAGACACGGTTTATCTCGATGTGTATAGGTGTACCCAGACATGGAAAATCTCGCTGTGTATGGGTGTACCCAGACACGGTTTATCTCGATGTGTATAGGTGTACCCAGACATGGAAAGTCTCGCTGTGTATGGGTGTACCCAGACACGGTTTATCTCGCTGTGTATGGGTGTACCCAGACATGGAAAATCTCGCTGTGTATGGGTGTACCCAGACACGGTTTATCTCGATGTGTATAGGTGTACCCAGACATGGAAAATCTCGCTGTGTATGGGTGTACCCAGACACGGTTTATCTCGATGTGTATAGGTGTACCCAGACATGGAAAATCTCGCTGTGTATGGGTGTACCCAGACACGGTTTATCTCGATGTGTATAGGTGTACCCAGACATGGAAAGTCTCGCTGTGTATGGGTGTACCCAGACACGGTTTATCTCGCTGTGTATGGGTGTACCCAGACATGGAAAATCTCGCTGTGTATGGGTTTACCCAGATATGGTTTAACTTGCTGTGTATGGGTAGACCCAGATTTGGTTTGTCTTGGTGTGTATGGGTGTACCCAGACATAGAAAATCTCGCTGTGTATGGGTTTACCCAGATATCGTTTAACTTGCTGTGTATGGGTGGACCCAGATATGGTTTCTTTGGGGTGTATTTTTGCGTATGGGTGTGTAAGGGTGTGTATGGGGACACACCCGTATGATTTATATTATATGAATGGGTGTGTATGGGTGAGCATGTATGAAGATGTCTTCACATGTGTATGTACGAGTACGTGCGTGGCTGAGCTTGGCGGAGCGAGTGTGAGTGTGTAATCGTGTGGGCGAGCAAGCCTCTGTGTGTATGTAGTTGAGTGAGCGTGACCATGAATGAGCAAGCGTTGCATGTGAGCGTGTGGGCGATCGTGCGTGCGCGTGTGAGCGAGCGAGCGATCACTGGATGAACACCCTGAAGGTCACCCTGCCCAGGAAGCGGTCGCGATCGCTG
Organism: Lampetra planeri; assembly: GCF_965212315.1. Lineage (NCBI taxonomy): Eukaryota > Metazoa > Chordata > Hyperoartia > Petromyzontiformes > Petromyzontidae > Lampetra > Lampetra planeri. The sequence goes on along the minus strand of NC_136133.1, from coordinate 1,611,021 downwards.
TCGTGTTTCACGCCGGCGATGGAGCATTCCACCGACAGTTCCTCCCCGCGCGTCGCGTTCATGAACCGCACCGCCACCACGGGCTGCGTGTAGTTGACCTGCACAACCGCGACCAAACACAAAGATCCCCGTATGGCTTTACACAGACTGTTGGCGCAAGTGCCGTTAGCGAGTGGCACCTATGAAGGCCTGGCACGGCACACGAGGGGGCGGGTGGCCAGCACCACGCCCGGCCGCCATTGTTTCCCCAGTGGCGATGTTTATACATCGCACAAAGGTACTCATTTGAAACTGAGTTGACCTAGGGGAGACTCAGGACCGGATAGCCGGGTTCGTAGCGCTGCGCACTAGTTGCTCTACTCCCGCTTCCACAACACCATCACAACCGTACTCTTTGGTTCTTTCGGTAAAGTCACGTAGGTGAAAATAAAATAAAAATAGCTAAATCACGACGTTTCGGAGGCAACACAAGCTTCCGTCATCAGGTGGGACAACCACAGCAATTTTTTTCTACTGTAGTGGGCAAAGAGAGCTGTATGTGACAAGCGATTATCACAGCCACCACCATCAACAACCACGGGCTGCGTGTACTTCACCGGCACAACCACCACCACCACCACAACAACTACCATCAACAACCACGGGCTGCGTGTCGTTCACCGGCACAACCACCACCACCACCACAACAACTACCATCAACAACCACGGGCTGCGTGTCGTTCACCGGCACAACCACCACCACCACCACAACAACTACCATCAACAACCACGGGCTGCGTGTCGTTCACCGGCACAACCACCACCACCACCACAACAACTACCATCAACAACCACGGGCTGCGTGTCGTTCACCGGCACAACCACCACCACCACCACAACCACCGCGGTACTCACGTGCGCCTTCTTGCCGTAGTACGGGAAGTACATGGGGTCAAAGGTCCCGTTGACTGGGAAGTACCGGAGAGGCCCGACTTTCTCAGTGTCGTCACGCTGTGTGCAGGGGAGCACACGGGGGGAGAGTACACGGGGGGAGAGGAGAGTACACGTGGAGAGTACACGGGGGGGCGGGGGGAGAGAGAGTGCACGTGGAGAGTACACGGGGAGAGAGAGAGTGCACGTGGAGAGTACACGGGGAGAGAGAGAGTGCACGTGGAGAGTTTACGTGGAGAGAGAGAGTACACGTGGAAAGTACACGGGGAGAGAGAGAGTGACGTGGAAAGTTCACGGGGAGAGAGAGTGCACGTGGAGAGTTTACGTGGAGAGAGAGAGTACACGTGGAGAGTACACGGGGAGAGAGAGAGTACACGTGGAGAGTACACGGGGAGAGAGAGAGTACACGTGGAGAGTACACGGGGAGAGAGAGAGTGCACGTGGAGAGTACACGGGGAGAGAGAGAGTGCACGTGGAGAGTACACGGGGGAAAGAGTACACGTGGAGAGTACACGTGGAGAGAGAGAGTGGCATGGAACGTTCACGGGGAGAGAGTGCACGTGGAGAGTACACGGGGAGAGAGAGAGTACATGTGGAGAGTACACGGGGAGAGAGAGAGTGCACAGCAAGAGTACACGGGGGGAGAGAGAGTACACGTGGAGAGAAAGTAGATGGGAGAGAGTGTGCACGGGAGGGTACATGGAAGGAATACACGAGTAGAGTACACGGGAAAGAATAAACGGGGGGGAGAGAGTACATAGGGATAGCACGCTCATCAGAGTAAATGAGGAGAGAGTAGATGGGGAGAGAGTACACAGGGAGAGTACAAGGGGAGTACAGGGGGTGTACAGAGGTACAGACACGAGCACAGAGAGAAAAACTATTAGCACGCGGAGAGGGCGACTGACGGTGACTGTGAGGTTATTAGTGACGATGATGATAGGTAGCATGTGATGACGATGTTGAAATCTACTACGTTCTAGTCAAAAGTAATTGCGACGATGGAAGTCATAATATAGTAGTTTATATATAATTGTGATTATAGTCAAAATGATGTGAAAGCTTGAGATGATGGAGGCGATTGCTTCGATCTAGACGATGGCGTTTCAGGAGATGATTATGGTGATAATGGTACTTGTTTGAGGATAACCAAGACGAGGATGTTAACTATGAAGTGGGATATAAATCATAAAATGTGGAATGAGTGCTATGATGATTATGATAATCCCAGTCAACAGGGAACGTTGGGTCAACGTTGGTACAACGGTTATAACTACACGCGAGCATTGGCCCAACGTTGCACGTTTTCTGAGATGTGGAAGAAACAAGCAGAGGTAACTCTCGGTTTTCTGCGGGCGGAATACATTACCCGGGTGGTGTGTTAACAGCACTTGCCAAAACATAAATCAACACAAGAATAGGGAATATTCTATCCCCATCCGTGCCACACGGATGTCGTCTGCCCCTGAATCGTCGAGGGACAGTGACTCGGTGCCCACGTGATAAATGAAAACCCGCGTCGGAATTTAGCCAGAAAACTGCATCCCAACGTTCGACAAAAGTTGAGATGCTCACTGTGAGTAAACGTGCGGCGATAACATTTTAAAAGAAATCGTTTAAAAAAATTGTACGCAAAAGGAGATCCAAAAGTGAGGCAAAAGAAAGGGTGACTCATTGCTTTCAGAGACTATAACACGAAACATGACGATTATTTGACGAAATGGGTTAGGTATATTGCAGCGTGTGCGGTATTTCATCCTGGTTGAGCATGTTGTGTCTCGCCGGGTAGCGATTTACTTTAACACGTTTCCCGCAATCATGAGGCTCCTGCAATGTTCACCCGCCACTAAACGTAGGTAGGTGAGCGCTGAACACGTGTTCACCGCCTCATTTACGTGTGTTCAGCATTATTGTCCGCGTTTGTGCGTTGATCAGGACCTCGCCTTCCCCTCCCCAACCGCGATTACCCCAAGACAACCGAGAGCCGACTCGGTTACAATTATGCCGGACCCACGAGGGTAATGATACAAGTTGATAATTTACATGAGAAAAGGTCATGGGGGTGATGAAAATGCTCAAGATGACGATGATGTTGACTGGGCCGCGACGATGTGGGAGTGAGTGAATCAGGCAGCAGGCGCGTGTCCATCGATCGGCATTTTCATTTACAGTCGTAAGAAGCCACGGTGCAGCAGCAGCGATCAACGTCAACGCAGAGGAGCCTCCATCTCGTGCCGCCATTTTGGTGTCACGAGATGGACACCAAGATGGCTGCTTTAAAAAATGGCGACCTCATTCAAGCCCAACAAAATGGCGGTCACCAGAGTGGCCAGCCACTAAATCCGTGCACGTACGGTTGCCACCTGTGATGTACGAGAAAACGGGGGCGAATGAATGGGAATATATAATTTCTCACAATATTGTACTGTGTTTTTGTATTATCAGATGCACTTATTTTTTTGCATATTATTAAAGTGTAAAAGGAAAAGATCGGTGTAGTGGGGTGTGGGAGGCACGTCTAATGAACTGGTTTGTGGCCTGAAACCTGGCACCTGAACTTGCCAGGGACAACTGCGTTCAGCATCCAATCTGTGCAGTAGGGTGAGGTTAGAGGCCTACGTAGGATAAAAGGCATTTTTGTCCTGGTGCCCATGTGCGGTTGTCCCTGTTGAGTTGCAGACACCAGCAGCAGCAGGGGCCTCTCAAAGAGGACGCCAATCCACACCTCAAGCCGATCATGGCTGATGACACCATTTCTGTCAGCACCAGGACAAAAGAGGCCTTCAACCCATGTAGGCCTCTTACTCCACCCTACCTTATGTTGCCACTCGGTCCTCTGAATGGACTTTAAGTGACTGCGTAGAGAGCATTTTACCGGTGCTGTGCACAAACTCGTCGTAAACATGTTGTAAACGTGGAGACAGCGGAGTACCGCTCATATACGCTTTTACTGGTACTGTGACAAGACGAGCAGCAGTGTGAGACTTAGCGCCGTTGTGCACCGTATCTGAGACGAAACAACGTTGGCGGTGTAATTCATAGCGGGTACCATAATTCTCGCGGTCTGCGCCCAGCAAACGTGCAACGCTGTTGGGCCAACATTGGTCCAACAGTTCCAGCCACATGCCAAAGTCGGCCCAACGTTGGCATGTTTACTGGGTGAAGACTTACACATTTCCCAGGGTGATCCTGAGAAAAGCAGGACAGGTGACAACCATACATGCACCCCAACCGCATTCGATCACCCAACGTTCGAAATCCGTGTGGCTTTTGTCAGAAGCAGTGAGACGTAATTCATCATCAGAGAGCCTGAAGTCAAATCTTCTTTCGCCGATCAAACGAGCACTCAGCGGTGGGAAATTCCACGTTCCTATGGCCGAGGGGTTGAAGACTGCACCACTGCCAACTTCCTACGAAATGTACACGTAGAGCCCTTTTTTGTAAATCCACTGCTAGATGTAGGCCTCCATAAACACAGGTATGTATGTGCGTATGTTGAACTTCTTTCGCGGAGGTGTTCATCATTTAAAAATGTTGTGGAAGCACTGAAGCGGTCATTTTTGAGGCGCCAACCTAAAGAGATTGCAGCAATAACCAAATTTGCGTTTGCTGCGCCCAACTTTTCCCTCGGGCGAAAAATGGGTGGAGTGTGAATTTGTCCCTTTGGTGTTCGGCTACGCTCTGCTGATGAGTTCCAATGAAACTAAAAACGGCGTATAGTCAAATATGGTTATTAGTGACACCACTGGGATCAGCTGTGCACTTTTACATCTAGATTGAAAACTCAATTCTTTACAACTGCTTTTAGTGGTTAGTCTGTTGTCCCCCCCTCGCACCTCCGATTTAGCAGTTGGCTACGTACGGTGCGAAAGAAGTTCAACATACACATTAGAGAGTCTGTATTAATTAATATTCGATACTATCAATAACATGCACTTTCATGGTTTTGTTTAGATAGATAATCATCGGTGTGTACGCTAGGGCTGTGGCGATTGCCTGTGTAATGTATTTAACACCGACACCATGTGCGATTCTAGAGCCAGCCACCATCTCGCTATTCCAACACCACTCCGTGGTATCACGGTAAATGTGTGAATCAACACTGGGCCCATATGTACACTCACACGTCCGTAGCCATTGTTCGTTGTTATGGATGGCGAATGTACTCTACGACAATCGATGAGGGCGCCAAAAACATGATCTACATTCAGGGCTTAATTTCAGTCGGAGGTCTTGTCCAGGTCAGCGACAAGGGACATATGTCCAAGTCCCAGCACGCCAAATCGAGTGTACTCCTCGGCTACAACCGTGGCTACTGGTTCACGAGAGCCACCTACTCGGGCCTACCATCTACTCGGGGGGGGGGGGGGGGTAGTCATTCGGTGAGAAATTAAAGCCCTGACTGAAGGTGGTACTACAGGGGGGAGGAGCCTTAACCAGCGAGACCCTTTCACAAAGTGCACCCACAAAGAGGACCTGCGCTCAACAGTAATTGCATCGTCATGGCCACGGAAAGTCCCTCCCCTTGAGCGAAACGTCGTCCAATCAGAATTCACGAAGCCATCGCTCGTGCGAGTGGGCGTGACCACGGCTCATCCTTGTTGTTGTCCGGCTGCGATCGACTCGTTTGATCCAAGTCAATTGATCGACTTGAAGTTTATAAGCGATTACTTTTTTTGGGGGGGGGGAGGGGTCGATTACTTTAAGACGGGAACCCCCCCCCCCTTTACGAGCCTCACCCTGCCCCATCACCTCCCGTCCAGCGGCACACGTGGGAGAATTTACCACCCTCCCCCGACACAAATTTTTACCGTCTTGTCCGATTAGTCGAGCGATGAAACCGGTAATCGGCAGCGTGATCGATTGCTTGAATGACAACAACACTCATAATAATCGGCGGGCGCGGGCTCGAATCCGAATGCCTTCTCCGAGCTGCAAGGCCGATCCCTCCGCCTCTGCGGTCGCTGTTCCACGTTCCGCTTGCCCGTGACCGAGGGCAGCTTCAACCACTTTAAATTCGCAACGTGTAACGACGACGAAAGTTACTAAAACAGTTGCCTCTTCCTCGTTTACTCTTTTATGGGTACACTTTGCAAAAAGGGGGGGGGGGGTGGGGGAGTGGGCTTGAGAGGTTGGGGGAGGGTGGTGGGGGCCTTGATTTGACCACGATCTCTGATCTCGATTTTGTGGCAGTGGGGGAGTGGGTGGGGGGGGGTGGGGGGGGAGGGGGTGCGCGGTCGAACGCTTCTTCCCGCACTAGCCGGTTGCCGTGCACCGCAAACCACCCGAAGGTCAGCGCAATAAAGGGGCGGGAGGGGTCAATGCATAGAAGTCACCGCAAGTTCACACCGGGCTCAGGCATCAAGGCCGCCTTACCCACTCGTCCTTGTTGATTCTGTGTCTCTGTGCCACGCGGGGGGGAAGAGAACGTAACCCAAAAAAGAAACGAGGTCGCACACGAACGCGCGCCCACGTACGCACGCGTACACACACACGCGGACGCACGTGCACGCATGCAGGAGTTGGGGGCGGGAGGGGTTCAATGCGTGCGCACGCGTGCTCGGGCGGGGGAGAGACGCACGTACGCACGCACACACGCACGCGCATGCACACACGGTGAGCACATGCACGCGCAGACGGTCGCTCGTGCACGGTTACGCGCGCACACGCACGCAGTCGCACGCAGTCGCACAGACGGCAGTCAGAAAGACAAGGCACACAGAGAGTTCAGAATTGACGAGGAAGATAAATGAAATCGTACACGGAGGCAATCGTAAGGGCTCGTCGTTCTTGAGGGTAAACGGAAAACGCTCGGGAACGGGTTGGGGGGCAGACGCGAACACTGAAGAGAACCACGGACGTTCACGACGGAAGGCTGGAAGTGAAACTGGAAACGCGGCGGAGACGCTTTTGTCAAAGTAGAACACTGTAGAGGAGGCGTTATGAGCGACTGAGCAGCGATAAACGGACAATGTTTTTACTTTTCCTACGAAAGAACGATTCCAACAATACGCGTAGTGAATAACAATCACATTTACAACGGCTGGGATGGTAACTGAGTCTGAAACTGAACAAATTCCATCCGGATCAAATGACCTCTGAGTCAGTTTAACCTCTGACCTTGCCGGTGCAGTTCACCCTCAGCGGTTCGGCGTTGTCGTTGGGGTAATAGCTGATAATCTGCAGGGCAGGAACACACAGGCACATACGCACGCGGACACACACAGCAAGTGTTGACTGATGATCTCACACTCCTCGAGTCACTCCAAGTCACCTAAATAATTGCAGGCTAGTATACAATCCGCTAAAACAAACAATTTGGTTAATTCCTGTAGAGGACCTACGAGATATCAAATCCTGAACAATCCCAGTCCAGATCTGGTTGTAGTAGAACCATCACAGCCACTGCGCCAGTACTCAACGATGGCTTAGGATACCTTGATATGAAAATAGATCGACTTTGCTCTCTAGATTTTACAGAGTAAAGCCCGGTTGCTTTTCATCATCCGACCGCAAACACCGGACATCCTCCACCGAGCTGCCGGTCATTGATCTTCAATGACACCGACGTTATTGATTAATTCCCACGTTGCATTCTGCCCTGTGTGTCTCCCTCGATGTGAGCTACGAAGTCCAGCAGCACCGCGATCTCTCGCTCCGGCCTCTCTCGGGCAGCAGAGGAAAAGCATTTGGGCCAAGTTTTCCCCTTCATTGCGCGTGCGAATAAATTAACGCATATCCAGATCTGAATCGTACGTGTGTATGTCGAACTTATTTTACGCCGAACGCAGCCAACTGTACTAATCGGAGGTGTGGGGGGAAGGACAACTTAGGAATGCCGCGATGATTAAGATGATGGTGGTGATGATGACCACAACGATGATGACAATGATGACAACAAAGGTGAGGGCATTAATGATGATCGCACCACCTCTGAGGCACGGAGCCAAGCTCGGTTTCGCTTGAAAGCCGGAGCGAACGAGGTGGGGGGGGGGGCCTTTAAAAAAGAGGTGGGGCCTCTTTTAGGGCACCGCGGTGGCGAGGAGATGTTAACTACCTCGCCTGGTGTACAGGAGGTTGTGGGTTCGACCTCGACCCCGACGCCTGCTGCTGTATATTTGGAGTTTGCGTGTTTCTCTCCCTGTGGTCGCGTGGATTTTTGTCCGGGTCCTCCGATTTTTCCCTCCACGTTTAGAATCAACATCACGCGTTTTGAGTATTTGGCTACTGCTACACATTTCCACACGATAAGCCACTTCGTTGAAGCCATCATTTGTGATCGCCAGGTCGCTTCTGAAAAAGAGCTATATAGCTCAGTTGGGACTTACCTGGTTAAACAAAAAAATTGTTTAGTTTTCGTTTAGTTTAGTTTAAGCATCTCTTAGAAGTCGTCGTAGACTGAACACTGCTGCTGGTCCAGCGGGATGATGGGCACGCTCGGGACGGTGGGGGCTGCCACGGAGAAACGACGACGATAGTAATGATGACGATGATGACAATGATGACGACGGTGATGACGACATTCGCGGTCGCTGGTGTGGTGATGATGACTCTGCGCGTACCCGGTTCATCTTGAGGATGACGCAGGGCGTGCCGGAGCTGTAGCCGTAGCTCAAGTCCACGAGGCCCGAGCACTCGCCGAGCGACGCGCGCAGGAAGCGGCACGACGTCTTGGGGTAGTTGCGCACCTCGTCCGTGTCGTTCTGGAAGTGGTAGCGCCCCGGCGTGCAGTTCAGGTTCCGCGCCGTCTGGTTCCCCTCGTTGTACGCTGTGCACGCACCGCCAAGACAACAACAACAACAACAACGATGACATCGGTGATACACTGCGTACGCATCGCAAAGACAACAACAACAACATCGCTGTACGCTGTGGACGCACCGCCAAGACGACCACGACAGAAACATCATTGGCGACGACGTGGGGTGGCGGAAGTGCGTTCGCCGCTCGCGTTTCGCTTTTTGTGTTTAGTCCCTTGTCCCGGCCTGCCCCGTGGCCTCCTGTCAGCCTTCGACACATCACGTAACCTCCTGTCAACCTTCGACACGTCACGTGGCCTCAAAGTGCACCTGGCCTGGCAAGGGACGCCGTTGTGACGTCACCGCCACTAAATGGCGAATGGCGCTGTTGTCGTCGTTGTTGGGGGCGGGTGGTGGGGTCCCTGGACGACGCTTCGCCACGGCGGTGGCGGCGAGCGTGTGAGCGTGACGGCACTGGAGGTCACTCACGCAACAGGAAGTCGTTGAGGGCGGTGACGTATTGCAGGAAGGAGCTGTTCTGCGTCGGCTTGAACTTGATGTCCAGGGTGTCCGCCTGAGGTCGGATCATCAGCCCTAAGACACAAAAAGACAAAGATGTCCCTCATGGCCTCTTCACAAAGTCGGGGCAAGCGCCGCTGGGGGGGGAGCGACCGCCTGTGACGGTCGGCACGGCACGCGGAGGGCGTTGGGTTGCCAGCACCACGCCCAGCCGCCTTCGTTAACCTCGGGGGGAGGCCCAGGACCGGTTCAGACAATCGTCGATGGTGTTGGTGGGTGGCCGTGAGTGGGAATCGAACTTGGGCCGCCGGGTTTGTAGCGCAGTGTGCTAAGCACTGCACTACCGCACACGCACACACGCGCGTATGTGTGCGTGTAGTGTCTGTGGCTGCCTGTACCTGCGTGTGTGTGTGGAGCGGCAATGTCGTGGTTAGCGCCCTGCGCTATGAACACGGCGACGATTATATGAACCGGTCCTTGGCCTCCCCTAGGTCTACTCAGACTCAAATGAGTGCCTGGTGAGGTGTGTAAACATCGCCACTGGGGAGACAAAGGCGGCCGGGCCACCCACCCCCTCGTATGCCGTGCCGGCCTTCAAAGGTGCTCCAGGTACCCCATAAGCTTGTTCAGGCTATAGGGGGGACCTTTGTGTGTCTGTAGGTGTGTGGCAGTGTGCGTCACATGATCCACACTAAGAGCCTCATGAAGCGTCACGACTCCGAGCCCCACAGATTGCACCGTGCTGCATAATGCATGGGGCCCCGTTAAATATGCACGACGGTAGGAAACTGCCCGTGTATGCACGTGTGTGTGTGTACGCGTGCACCTACGTGTGGATGTGTGTGTGTGTGTGCATAATGGTGAGCGGTAGTGTAGCGGTTAGCGCTACGCCGCGCTGCGAAACCCCGGCGACCCGAGTTCGATTCTCGCTCACGGCCGATACAAGTGACGATTATCTGTGCCGGTCCTGGGCTTCCCCTAGGTCGACTCAGCCGCAAATGAGCACGTGGTGCGGTGTGTAAAAACATCGCCACTGGGGAGACAAAGGCGGTCGGGCGTGGTGCTGGCCACCCACCCCCTCGTGTGCCGTTCCGGCCTTCATAGGTGCTCGCTAACAGCACTTGCCCCAACAATTTGTGCACTGCGTGTACTTTGTATACTGTGTGTACTGTGTGTACTGCGAGTGTGCACTGCGTGTACTGTGCACTGCGTGTACTGTGTGTGCACTGCGCGTGTACTGTATTGTGTGTGCTGCATGTACTGTGTGTGTGTACTGTGTGTACTGTGTGTGTGCGCTGCGTGTACTGTGTGCGTGTACTGTGTGTGCGCTGCGTGTACTGTGTGCGTGTACTGTGTGTGCGCTGCGTGTACTGTGTGCGTGTACTGTGTGTGCGCTGCGTGTACTGTGTGCGTGTACTGTGTGTGCGCTGCGTGTACTGTGTGTGTGTACTGTGTGTGCGCTGCGTGTACTGTGTGCGTGTACTGTGTGTGCGCTGCGTGTACTGTGTGCGTGTACTGTGTGTGCGCTGCGTGTACTGTGTGTGTGTACTGTGTGTGCGCTGCGTGTACTGTGTGTGCACTGCGTGTACTGTGTGCGTGTACTGTGTGTGCGCTGCGTGTACTGTGTGTGCGCTGCGTGTACTGTGTGCGTGTACTGTGTGTGCGCTGCGTGTACTGTGTGTGTGTACTGTGTGTGCACTGCGCGTGTACTGTGTGTGCACTGCGTGTACTGTGTGTGTGTACTGTGTGTGCACTGCGTGTACTGTGTGTGTGTACTGTGTGTGCACTGTGCGTGTACTGTGTGCTGCGTGTACTGTGTGCTGCGTGTACTGTGTGTGCACTGTGTGTACTGTGTGTGTGCACTGTGTGTACTGTGTGTGTGCACTGCGTGTACTGTGTGTGTGCACTGCGTGTACTGTGTGTGTGCACTGCGTGTACTGCATGTACTGTGTGTGTGCACTGTGTGTACTGCGTGCTGCGTGTACTGCGTGCGCACTGCTGGTACCGGGCGAGGGGACGCGGTCGAGGTATTTGGGGCGGAACTCGTTGGTGGTCTGCAGCAGCACCCACATGGTGAGCGAGAAGAGGCCGGCCAGGAAGCCGTAGAACACGAGGTAGAAGAGCAGGATCAGAGCTGCACAAAGACAAAGGTCACCCACCTATAGCCTGGAGCAGACAAGTCGGGGGCAAGTTAAAATGCTTACCCCGAGCTCTCATACTCTGATGCTGCATTGTCTTTGAGTTGTGCGCCTTTTGGCGTCATCTGGTCCAACACCATGTGAGACTAGGTTCTAAGGAAAGCTGTCTCGGGTGTGGACCAATCAACTTCAAGGACAGTGCATATCATTATCAGAGTTGTGTTTTTTGTTTGCATTATGACTGCAGGTATTGTGGTCTATGCAAACATGACTCCTTGTAAAAAAGGTGTCAGTTTTGTTGCCAGATAGAAGGGTAAAAAAACAATTATCAATTATCATTCGTGCGGTGATCCAGCAACCCCTCGCTGTTGCTACCTCGGCAGTGCTGGGACGCGGGCGGCAGGGACACCGCCACGCCACGGAACAGCCACGTGGGGAGCAGCTCCAGGGTGGCCAGGAGATGTTGACTACCTCGCCTGGTGCACAGGAGGTCGTGGGTTTTTACTGGCAAATGAGGTTCCAATGGTGTAAATTGAAGATGATGTTGATCATTTTAACTCGTAGGCTTTCGTGACCAATATCATCCATAAGAGTTTTTTTTGGGTTAGATCGGGTAAATATATAAATGTGCCGTTAAAACCCGCCACCACCCGACACAGCCAATTAGTAAGGGGTTGTCACGTAAACAGAACGTGCCAATTCGTCACTAGTACAGCAACACCGGTGTGTTGGAGAGCCAAGCCACAACATTTACAATCTGAGCACGACGTTTCACCAGTAATTGCAACCAGCTTCATCAGGCGACAGCCACATTTGTGTTTCGTTCCTTATACGATCCTTATGGCGGAACCCCGGGGTACCGAATAATACAAACTGGCCGAGGCAATTAAATATTTTATTTCTGGGACAATATTTTTCCCAGCAGTGTACTTCACTCCGCGACTGGGGTACCAATCAATCCGAAATCGGTGCCACTCTCCGCGATGTCGAAACGCAGCGAGGACGATTGCGCTGAAACCCTGAATGCTCGCACGTGGCACCGTGGTGGTGCATCGTGTACAGCTCGTCGAGATGAGTCGATTGCCGCATCGCCGACCACCAACAGACTAAACATGACTGCACCACGGACATCGTGCGAGAGCCGGGGTGCTATGGTTCATATAGAGGCGTAGATGTGGTGACCATGCTTTTGTGCACTCTTGATGAGTCAACGTACATTATGCATGCGCATTATGCGGGCCCATTCATCTTGTCCTTCCTGTCCATTGTGTGTATTAAAATAGCCGTGCCAACGGTAATTTCTATTGAAGTATGGTTGCCTGTATAGGCATACATTTAACCAATGTATTGTTTGATGATTCGCTTCCACGCAGCACGAAGTCGGGAGCTATTCGAACGTTTTCTTTTATTTTTGTTCAATTTCGATAGATTATCTAATTCATCTTGGCCAGTAGCAGCTAGTTTTGCACAGAACCCCAACATGATCTGGATCATGATGAAAACAATGACGGGTTCCTCACTTCAACTCAACACGCTATCCCCTCGTGCCCACACGTTTCTAAAACCCCAATGGCAGAGACGATCGTGGTGGTGAAGAGCCAATATTAATCCTCGAGCTAAATATATCGATGGGAGTCGGGGAGGGAGGGAGGGGGTACAAGAGGCATGCACGTACAGTAGCTTGGGCTCTGTGTACACCACAAACACCGCCATCCCCTGATTAATCCCTTGTCCCCAAAGCCTGCTCCACACCTCCATCCATCCATCCATCTCGCCGCGGCCCTCACGCCAAAGGCTTTGCACGACACAATCCCATTTCACGAGGTGATTACACCCGAGGTCTTTTATTTAACCAGGCGAGGGCCCTGCTGAGATTCCTCACTGTGAACCGCACCTCCGATTAGCACGGTTGGTTACGTACGGTGCTGAAGAAGTTTAAAATACGTACATACAACCAAGTCTGTGAAATGTGTGTGTGTGTGTGCATCTGCCTGTGTGGTGGGACGCTAGTGCAGTGGTTGGTGCACTGCCACTACGAAACCGGCGAGCCGAGTTCGATTCCTGCTCACGACCAACACCGGTGACGATTATCTGAACCGGTTCTGGGCTTATCCATAGGCCGACTCAGCCTTAAATGAGTACCTGGTGGTGTGTGTGTAAACATCGCCACTTGGGAGACGAAGGCGGCCGGTCGTGGTGCCGGCCACCCACCCCCTCGCGCGTCGTGACGGCCTTCGATAGGTGCTCGCTAACAGCACTTGCCCCAGAAGCCTATTGAAGGGAGATCTTTGTCTTCGTTGTAACTTTGTGCGCCTACAATCCATCCAGGCATCCTGGGATTAACCACGCTGGATTACAGTAGCTCACAGATCCTTGAAGGATCTGGCTGGAGACGGCCCCATCGGTGAGATACTCTAAAAGGCGAGGCTGCGTTGGCTGGGTCAAGTAGCCCGTATGCAGAGCCACCGCATGCCCAAGCAGCTTCTGTTTGGTCGAATAGATGGGGGTTAAAGGGGCGCGCAGCGCGGGCTCGAGAAGAGTTGAACTGATGTGGTAGGGGAGGATGGACTTGCCGATGACTGGTACCAGCCGTGTCAAAGTCGACCTCTGTGGAGGAGGCAGAGAGGAGCGACGCCCACAACGAGCGGAGCGCCGTGCGGTTAAAGCGCAGAAAGTCGGCACAGTGGGTGGAACAGATGGTGCATCTGACAGTCATCTCAGTCGGTCAACCCATGGCACCTGGGTCTGTATTGTGACCACCTTCACCTAGCCTGGCACAGCAGTCTAACTAAACTAAAGCAATTTTTTTAGTATTTTACCAGTGTATGGCCCACTGAGTTATATAGGTCTTTTTCAGAAGCGACCTGGCCACAAATGATAGCTAAACGAAGTGGCTTATCATGTGCAAATTTATAGCGGCAAAAATACTTGTATATGTGTGTGTCTGTTTATGTGTGGCTGTGTGTGTGAGTGGCGGTGTATATGAGTGGATCTATACATCGTCGTTTAGGAGCTGATGAGTCATTTCCGACTAAAATAAGGGACGGGGCAGAACACGACTCAGAACGGACAATGGGGACGAGAGGGACAATGGAGACGATAGGAACAATGGGACGAGAGGGACAATGGGGACGATAGGAACAATGGGGACGATAGGAACAATGGGGACGAGAGGAACAATGGAGAAGGAACGAGACAGGATTTATAATCGGCGTGGTCTGTTTTTTTATAATGAATCATGGCAATGGTACACACACACACGCAAAATGCAGCTACAATATAAATTTCGAAAATGTTAAAACATATATGAAAAAATAAATTCTGTGTACAGAATCTAAAACGTGAAATTTAAATTGTTACAAATGACTGATGTATATTATTACGTATAGTTATTGTCATACGATTGTAAGGTAAATGTGTATTGATGTCCCTCTGTGTTGCGTGTAAAGTGTGTGATATATTGTATAATGGTATAATGATATTTTATTCTACTGTACGCGGCACGCAGTGGGTACAGTTGCCGTGCTCCGGCAAATACAGCAATGCGGCAAGCATTGTTTAATTATTTACTTACTACTCCCCCCACCCCCCTTTACCCCTCCCCTCACCCCCCTTTACCCCTCCCCTCACCCCCCTTTACCCCTCCCCTCACCCCCCTTTACCCCCTCCCCTCACCCCCCTTTACCCCTCCCCTCACCCCTCTTTTCCCCTCCCCTCACCCCCTTTTACCCCTCCCCTCACCCCCCCTTTACCCCTCTCCCTCACCCCGTCTTTACCCGTCTCCCTCACCCCGTCTTACCCCTCCCCTCACCACCCATTACCCCTCCCCTCAGCCCGTTTTATCCCTCCCCTCACCCCCCCTTTACCCCTCCCCCTCATCCCTCTTATCCCCCTCTCACCCCTCCCATCCCCCCTCTTCATCCCTCCCCCACCCCAAATGTCTCTCTCACCCCTGCCCCTCATCCCTCTTAAACACCCTCCCCTCATCCCCCCCCCCTTTCCACCCCCTCCCCTGATCCCTCTCATCCTCCTCTTCACCTCCCCTCCCCTCAATCCCACCCCCCCCCAATGCCCTCCTCCCACTCGCTCGCTAACCCCCCCCTCCACTCTGCGGAACCCCCCCGCCCCCCCGAGGGGAGGGGAGAGGTGTGGGGGGGAGGTGGGGGGGGAGGTGGGGGGGTGATGTTACATAACGGGAGGCGTAATCCGGCATTGCGGGGGCCGGCTGTGAGAATCCTCACGCCCCAGCGAATCAGATTCTCAGGATCCACGCGAAGATTCTATCGATGGAGCCGCGTCTCGTTTACACAGCTGATACAATCCTGCTCTTCCGCCCACACCATTAAGCGCCATCGTCATATTTCGAACACGGTCTGCATCGCATTTGCATGAGGAATGATGGATTGGGTTGCGCACACTCGATTTTAATTCTCTGAAACCTTTGCAAATGCCCTAAGGGGCGCGTCTTCCTGCCTTCAGGCAAACGACTCGCATGTCGGGGGGCAGGTGCTCATCCAGCAGTGGATGGTGAATAGACGGCGAACGGGGCGAACGAAACTTCGCGAGCAAGGCAGAGAGATAAGAAGGGGAAGATACGCGGACGGACAATACAACACGAGACCGACAAAGACAACCTTAACACGCGCACACGCAGCAGACACCCAGAACACGAAAGGCAAAGCTCCCCCGTATAGCCTTGAACAGCAGACTGTTGGGGCAAGTGCTGCCAGCGAGCACCGAGGAAGGCCGGCACGGCACACACGGAGGGTCTGGGTGGGTCGGCCCAACACCACGCCCGGCCGCCTTTGTCTCCCCACAGTGCCCATGCCCACACTCCGCCCGCACCAGACACTCGTTTAAGGCTGAGCCGACCACGGGGGCAGTGCCCGGGACCGGTTCTAACAATCATCGCCGCTCTTGTTGGTCGCGTGCGGGAATCGAACTCGGTCCGTCGGGTTCGTATCGCATCGCTAACCACTGCGCCACCGCTCCCCCAACACGCACATTGCCGCACATCGCACGCACCTCGGTCGCGTCATTTCATTGACGCATTCGACAGTCGACATAGACTGCCATGTCAGCTGTGTTGACTCCTCACGAAGAGGAAGGAGAGAGGGGGGGGGGATGGGTAGGGGGGGGGGGACTGCGGTTCAGGGGACGCACGCTGTCGCCCTTCACCTGCGCGTGAATAATTCACCTGCAATGATCCGCACGTCCATCTCGTTACTATTCATGACTCCCCGGGCTCACGTCTCCTGCCTGCTGTGCGCGGTGTGCTGCGTGCGCGCGTGTGTGGATGCTGGGATGTGTGTGTGTGTATGGATGTGTGTGTGTGTAGGGATGTGTGTGTGTAGGGATGTGTGTGTGTGTAGGGATGTGTGTGTATGGATGTGTGTGTGTGTAGGGATGTGTGTGTGTGTGTGTATGGATGTGTGTGTGTGTAGGGATGTGTGTGTGTGTGTAGGGATGTGTGTGTTTGGATGTGTGTGTGTGTGTAGGGATGTGTGTGTTTTGGGATGTGTGTGTTTGGATGTGAGTGTTTTGGGATGTGTGTGTGTGTTTGGATGTGTGTGTGTAGGGATGTGTGTGTGTTGGGATGTGTATGTTTGGATGTGTGTGTTGGGATGTGTGTATTTATGGATGTGTGTGTTGGGATGTGTGTGTTTGGATGTGTGTGTGTAGGGATGTGTGTGTGTTGGGATGTGTGTGGGAGGGGAGCAAAAGTGTAGCGTTTTGCGCTTGTCGCTACTGGGCCTCCCCTAGGTCGACTCAGCCTCAAAATGAGTATCCTGTGCGGTGTGTAAACATCGCCACTGGGGAGACAAAGGCGGCCGGGGATGCTGTGTGGCCAACCACTCCCCTCGTGTGCCGTGCCGGCACTCCCGTGCGGAGCGGGAGTGTCGTGGTTAGCGCAGCACTGTGCCATGAGCCACGACGACCCAACGTTCGATTCATGCTCACGGCCAACATTTAGTGATGAATAATTATTGAACCGGTCCCAGGCCTACTGCAGATCTTCCCAACCTTAAAAAACGAACGCCACTCCATCCACTCAGAGGCTGCACCGACGGAGTGGATGAGATACCAAGGACATACATGTACTGTGGAAACTGATCTGCCCGCTGACCATCGGCTCGTCATCCGTAAGAAGCTCCTTCTGCCCGCCATTCTCCCACTGCGGTCGTATCGTGGGCGTCCGCGTAGGACCGCCTGGCCCACAACATCCTGGTCTCAGCAGCGCAGCTTGGGACGATGGGCATTCCTTGCTGTGTCCTACCCAAACCGCGCAGGTTGGGAATTCACGACTGTGGAGTGCGCGGCTGCGATGGCTGCAATTGTGTTACAGTACCAAGGCCAGCTCTGTCGATAAAACCCTGCCAGACGGAGGAGGTGTTCCAGCTGACTTAATAGGCTTCACTCACGCAGCATTTGCTCGGATGTTGGGTAGAACGCCATTTGGCAAGGCAAGGATGAGTGTTGAGTCACGTGTCGCTCAGCAGGCTGAGACGGCAAATTCGTTTTCAACGTGATATTAAAAATAATTATGTAAGTCTCTCTGCACCTTTTTTTGTCTACCAACCTCAAGGGGGAAACGTTTCAAGAATGACGGCATCCGATCTCTGAACCCCCAAGAGCGGGTCCGCAGATTTGATGAGCATCTTTAGCGAGGGCTCGAAGTCAATGGGGTACCCATCAACCCACAGGCAAAGAATTATCCCGGGGCAAAGGTGGGCTGGCCATGAGAGGCGCTGTGGAAGACGTTCACGTTGATTTCGTTAAACGAGAACCGCTTTGTGTTGCGTTCAGTTTTTTTTGTCCTTTCCATTACCGCGGTTGGCTACGTACGGTACGAAAGAAGTTCAACATACCAGGTGAGAACTCAAGAGGCCAGGATGAGTCTCATTTCGATGTGTCCTGGGGCATCAGTCTGCCAGTAGGGGGGCGATTATTGCATACCTGTCAACCCCTTATCAGTGCCCTACCTCATTACAGATCATTTCAGATCTTGTTGGTCACCCCGTGTCCCTTATGAATCTCAACGTTCAGCCTACAAAGTCCCATCACAAGGGAGAAACAGACAAATACAATGTGCCTGTATTGAAACGTCTGTACGCCGTGTGGACCTGAAAACTCAATCTCCTCCATGTACAAGAATGCGGGGTAAGCCGTATGGGTTGCCAGGTATGTTATTTCGGCTACGTTTAGTCCCGTTTAGGTAAGTACTCTAATTAGCGGGTGATTTTTATTTGGCAAATTTGGACCCCGACACCGACACACACAAAGCGAATTGACGTCAGGGGGTTCTTCAACGTCCGCTGTGTCGCCACTCCCTGCGATGCGCCATCTGCCCAGCTGTAGAGGTCGACTGGGAGCCTCGGAGCGGACAGGCAAAGCGCTGGGCTGGGGTGACCTCCCAGGGTGAAACTCTTGAGGAATGGTGGCAATAATGTCCAGGCTTTCTCCACGTCACATCATCACAAGTGCTTGAACCACAGGACGGGTTCCACCAGATGTGGCACATATTGCTGCCCCCCCCCCCGCACACTTTATAACAAGAGGGACTGCACAGGTTGTGACAATTCCCATGCATATTCAAGTTGATGTATTCGTGCATTATATGTTGTGTGTGGCTATTTGATGACGCGTTATGGGAAGCGGTGGCCCAAAGCGCTGCGCTACGAACCCGGAGACCCAAGTTCGATTGCCACTCACGGCCAACACCAGTGACGATTATCCAAAACCGTCCTGGGCATCCCCTTAGGTCGACTCAGCCTTAAATGAGTGAGTACCTGGTGGGGCGTGTAAACATCGCCACTTGGGAGACACAAAGGCGGGAGTGGTGCTGATCACCCACCCCCTCGCGTGCCGTGCCGGCCTTCGTAGGCGCTGTCCGCTATAACACTACTCGCCCCCGGCAGCGTTGAGGCTCTATGCGGGAGATCTTTGCCTTTTGATGATGTTGTGGGCTCGAGTGTCAAGGGATGTGTGAAGTGCAGTGTGGGGGCAGCGTTGACGGCCCATCACTCGTATCCATGAACGCGTTGGAGGTTCTTGACCCGTTTTGAGGGGCCTAAGTTCCCACACGGCGCTGGTGTTGGCGTTGTTTGAGACCCGGGCAAGCCTGGCGGGCAAGTCCACGCTCAAGCATCCGGCGACTGGGCCGGAACCACAGTCGCCATCAACGAGGATCTCCAAAGATGAATTCAGTTGACAATAGGGGTTTTCCCCTTTCATCTGGCAACAAAACAGCTGTGTTAAGATGTTAAAACACCAAACTGAAACCTTTTACAAGGAATCATGTCTGCATTAACCACAATGCTTGTGGTCAAAATGCATCCTCTGGTCTAATACCGTTTGAGACGAGGCTCAAAAGAAAGCTGTCTCTGGTGTGGAGCAATCCGTTTCAAGGACAATGCATATATGATCAGAGTATGTGTTTTGTTTGCATTCTGACCACAAGCATTGTGGTTAATGCAGACATGATTCCTTGTAAAATGTTTCAGTTTGGTGTTTTAACATCTTAACACAGCTGTTTTGTTGCCAGAAAAAAGGGGAAAAAAACCTATTCTCATATGTTGGTACTGGCAAAGGAGGTCCCACGATGAATTCAGTTCTCTTCTTTGGCCGTAGTGGTGGCAGCGGCAGCAGCAGCAGCGAGCCGGCCACGATGGGAGAGGCCTTCAGGAAAAAAGAGTTGGTGTCGTGTTTGCCGTTCCTCGTCTTCCTCCGTTGAAGGAGCGCGACACTTGCATGCGAGGTCACTCAACGATCCGCTTGGGATTGCTGTTGATGTTGTTGATTGTTGTTGATGTTGTTGTTGTTGTGTTCGCTCTCCAGCTCATGTTGAGCGCGTTCATGATTGCGTTAGTTCTGCCAGCCCATAAGCACGATGTTGCCTTCAGGGGTTCTCATCCTGGAGACAAACCCGACCACGTTGATCAATACTTCACTCGCAACATAAAAATGCAGAGCCAAAAGGAGTTGGCTTTCTCGCCATGACCACGATGACGTCATTGCGTGTGACATGGTGGGATGACGTCATAACCCACAACAACCTCTGCTGTGGATGACATCATTACGTTGGCACGAGTCAAAGCTGATGGAGGCCCCACAGTATAGACGAGGGGACTCCACGTAGTTGCTTTCCAGAATCAGAATATGTATTTTTACTGGACGAATCCGATGAGCTATCAAGCTCTTTTCCACAGATGTCAAGTAAGGGGCGGGTAAGAACGTTCCAACAAACAATACAAAAGCGTGACAGTATTGCAAAGTGCATTACTCCACTGGCAAGACTGCTGATGAGTCCCAATGGGGATGAAACGGGTCCACAGTTGTCTTGTCTCTGCACCGCCACTGCCGCTGCTGCAGCCGGTCACATTTCCTCTCTTTAATCGTGATGACCTATGGCATCGTTCTTCACGAATTTTCAGAGGGGGCGCGGGGGCACTTTCGCCGAGATGACATCATCAGTGCGGGGGGGGGGGGCACATTTGTAACCAATGTTGGGTTTGTGGCAGCAGCAGCACGACGACGACGATGATGATGGCGTGGTGTTGTCGCTCTCTGTGTCTTGTCGGGGGCCGCACTAAAGGCCACCAATGAACGTGGCCAGTAGCTGCTGATGGTTTTCGCATCATGAGCAGAGACCGTGTGTTGTGTGTGTGTGTGACACGCTTATAGATATTTTTTTGCCCCCAGCCTGCGCTATTACTCCGCGATGGCGATGAAGGGTGTTCTCGTCATTGACACATCTGAGCTCGTTTTAGGCTGAGAATCGAGCTCAGATTTTTCTCGGTCTGCGGCGCAGTGCGCTAACCATAGCGCCACCACTCGCGAACACCTATTAAGGTCGGCTCACACACAAGACAATGTCCCCCGTATAGCCTTTAATAGACTGTTGGGGCAAGTGCTGTCAAAAAGTAGCGCCTACAAAGGTCGATAAGCTACACAAAGGGGAAGGGGGTGGATGGTCAGCACCACGCCCGGCCGCCTTTGTCTCTCCCGTGTCGAAATGTACACACCAACGCCAGTTACTCATTTAAGGCTACATCGACCTACGGGAGGCCCAGGACCGGTTCAGATAATCGTCACCGATGTTGACCTCTTAGCGGGATATCGAACCCGGGTCGCCAGGAGTTGTCACATGCGTGCACAATGCACACACAAATAAAGACAAAGATCCCCCGTGTAGCCTTAACAGACTGTAAGGGCAAGTGCTGTTAGCGAGCAGCTATGAAGGCCGGAACGGCACACGAGGGGATGGGTGGCCAGCACCACGCCCGACCGCCTTTGTCTCCCCAGTGGCGATGCTTACACACCGCACCAGGTACTCGTTTGAGGCTGAGTCCACCTAGGGGAGGCACAAGACCGGTTCAGATAATCGTCACCGGTGTTGGCCGTGAGCGGGAATCGTACCCGGATCGCCGGGTTCATAGCGCAGCGCGCTAACCGCTACACTACCGCTCCCCCTACACAAACACACACAAAAATACACACACAAACACACACACTATCACACACACACTATCACACACACAAACACACACACACACCATCACACACACACACACACACCGCTGCCAATGACCCACCACAGGCGCAATGCGCCCGACTCTCGTCAGACCTTGTAAGCTCAGCAGGCCTTAGCCTGGCTAGCGCTCGCACGGGCGACACACCACGTGGGAGAAGCAGCAGCAACACCCACTGTTGTACTGCACTACGCGCCCACGTCTATGCTCCTCTGCGCGCCCTCAACACGCACTAACCACGTGACCCGCCCGCTATCACGCGCGGCGCAGGGGGTGGAGGGGGGGGAAGGGAATCGTCATCCAGCGGTGGATTGCAAAAGGGTTTGCGTGTGCGCACAGAGAATGCGCATATTGAACTTCTATCGTGCCGTACGTAGCCAACTGCGCTAGTCGGGGAACGTGTCGCAGTGTGCTCCACACAGCAGCCGCATCGCAGACCGGCGGAATGAGAAGATCGTGGGAGAGCAGAGAGAGAGGCAGGGGAGATGGTAGGAGGAAAGTGGGAGATAGGGGAGCGGTAGGGGAGCTGGTAGGAGCAGCCAGGCGAGAGTAAGGGGAGTAGGAGGTAGGGGAGGAGACAGATGATACCGGACAATATAGGAGCGTTGAAAGGAAATCGAGATGGTGGTGTGATAATGAGAAGATGAACTGCTGGGCTTAACTTCAGTCGGCTCTGTCCGGCATATATTATGCGAGGACCCGGCACACCACATCCAGTGTACCTCTGCTGCTAGTCACGTGGTGTGAACTACACCAGTTTGGGTGTTTTTTTTTCCCTCCAGCGATCCGAATTTTTGTCAGCGTCAGATTCTAAGACCTCGATTACAAGGATGTGAGACACCGGGCGAGATGGGACATAAGGGCACGGGAGAGATCAATGATATGGAAAGAGAGAGATAGAGAGAAATATGTATTTATTTAACGGACAGCGATGACGTCGGGACAGCGATGACGTCAGCGATGATCAGGGGATGCCAGTGTGGGTGAAGGTGCAGCGCTGCGACTTCGTGCCCACGGCACTGCCGGCACTGCCGGAGGGAGGGGGCTCCACCAGAGGGGGCTGATGGAGAGCCACGCCTCTCGGAGGGCGACTGACGTTGGACATTTTATTATTTCACACTAGAAGAGGATTGGGAGTAGCCACACTCTGCCCCCCAGCACGCAAGCCCCGCAGACGGTGAATGCGGTGCACCCCTTGCAAGTCGCTGGGTGAACGTGGGGTGCTGGTGGTGGTGGTGATGGTGGTGGTGATGGTGGTGGTGGTGATGGTGGTGGTGGTGGGATGGCAATGAGGTGGATTTAAGAAACCTGAAGGTTGCTTATATTATTTTAAACTGCTGCACTGGGAGATAGAATAGGCGACCTCCGGATCTAGGAGATGTTGACTACCTCGCCTGGTGTACAGGAGGGCGTGGGTTCGATCCCGACCACCCTGACGCCTGCTGTAGATTTGGAGTTTGCGTGTCTCTCTCTCATCGTCATCATCATCATCACGGTGGTTAGGAGATGTTAACTACCTCGCCTGGTATACAGGAGGTCGTGGGTTCCATCCCCGATCCTGCGCCTGCTGTTTGCATGTCTCTCTCTCTCCCCGTGGTCGCGTGGATTTTCTCAGGGTTGTCCGGTTACCCCCCCTCCCCTCCACATTCATAAACATGCATTGAGATGATTTGACTGTTATAAATGTCCACATTTAAATGTCCACATTAATTGTCTGTTCCTGCCACATGTTCACGGCAGAGGAGGGTGGCGTTGTTGCAGCTGCGGTGTGATCCAAATGGACTGCTGTAATGTGCAGTTGTATCATGCAGCTCAACTTCGCTTGAGCTTTCATGCGTGGCCGGGTCGCTTCTGAAAAATTGCTACAAAGCTCCATTGGGCCTTTACCTGGTACAATAGAAAATGGTTTAGCTGAGAAAGTCCAGTGTACTGCTGACCATTATCGCCGCGGCGGACGATAATCTGCAGAATGGCAGGCGAGGGAGGGAGATCAGCTCACGGGATAGATGGAGACACGGGGGCGGAAGGGGACGTAATTGAGGTCAATGTGAGACGATATCTCAAGGGAAGTCGGCGAGAGGGTTACGTTGACAAGGCAATGCCCAGAGGCGACACGAGGGGGAGATCGTTATCGCTACGATGGCTCAGCCACGATCAACGCACTCGAGTCTCAGAACCCCTCCCTATTCCAGAAGATTCCTGCCAAATGTTCACCGCAGAGGGGGGGGAGAGGGCGGGGGAGGGCGACGCTGCTAGCTGCCGCTGCTGCGCGAACCAAATCGACTGCCGTCATGTGCAGTTTCATTTTGCAGCATTGCGATGGATTGAGACCGATGAGAGTGGACGTTGCGTAAGGTTTGCTTCACCTATCGGAGGACCCCCACGCAGAACAGGGGGAGAGAGGACACAGTTTGCTGTCCGTGCCCACGCACCTCCGATTAGCACGGTCGGCTACGTACGGTGCGAAAGAAGTCCAACATACGCAGATGCATACAAGCGCCTTACAGAAAGGCGACCGAGTCGGAAATCGAACTCAGCCGCCTTGCCGCTGTGAGGTGCGCTGAAGAGGGAGATGACGTCGCGAGGGAGATGATGCTAGCTTTAGAGAAGATGACGTCACGAGGGAGATGATGCTGGCTTTAGAGAAGATGACGTCACGAGGGAGATGATGCTGGCTTTAGAGAAGATGACGTCACGAGGGAGATGATGCTAGCTTTAGAGAAGATGACGTCACGAGGGAGATGATGCTGGCTTTAGAGAAGATGACGTCACGAGGGAGATGATGCTAGCTTTAGAGAAGATGACGTCACGAGGGAGATGATGCTGGCTTTAGAGAAGATGACGTCACGAGGGAGATGATGCTAGCTTTAGAGAAGATGACGTCACGAGGGAGATGATGCTGGCTTTAGAGAAGATGACGTCACGAGGGAGATGATGCTGGCTTTAGAGAAGATGACGTCACGAGGGAGATGATTCTGGCTTTAGAGAAGATGACGTCACGAGGGAGATGAAGCTGGCTTTAGAGAAGATGACGTCACGAGGGAGATGATGCTAGCTTTAGAGAAGATGACGTCACGAGGGAGATGATGCTGGCTTTAGAGAAGATGACGTCACGAGGGAGATGATGCTAGCTTTAGAGAAGATGACGTCAAGAGGGAGATGATGCTAGCTTTAGAGAAGATGACGTCACGAGGGAGATGATGCTGGCTTTAGAGAAGATGACGTCACGAGGGAGATGATGCTAGCTTTAGAGAATATGACGTCAAGAGGGAGATGATGCTAGCTTTAGAGAAGATGACGTCACGAGGGAGATGATGCTAGCTTTAGAGAATATGACGTCAAGAGGGAGATGATGCTAGCTTTAGAGAAGATGACGTCACGAGGGAGATGATGCTAGCTTTATGGAAGATGTCAAACGACAATTGATGATGGAAAGAGATCGAGATGACGGCAATGAAAGATGATGTAGATGATGACAGAAAATGATGTAAAAGAGAGAATCAGAATCGGAATGTATTTCGCCTGGAGGAGTCCGATAGATGTGCAGTCGGAGGCACGGGGTCAGAACGTTAGAACAGCAAAAATACAAAAACATCATCGGAGTGCAAAGTACAGGACAGGTAAAGCAAATCACGCAAAAAAATATGCAAATTAAACTCAACTATTTATTTTACTTCGGTAAAGCCCAACCGAGCTATTCGCCACCAACGGCAGGGCCACGGAGGCCTCAGCGGACCAGTGAAGACGTTTAGAGGTCGTCTCAAGGAGGCGACGTCGCCGGTGGCGTCAAGATCAGTGCGGCGACGTGCGTCTCGAGACGACTTCGAGAGAGAGAGAAACCCCGCGTCTCGAGACGGCCTCAACAGAGAGACGACGATGATGATGATGAACTACGATGGCACGAGAGTGATAATGGCAGGTTCAGTGACGTGTGATGGGAATTGACAGATGATGGTGCTGATGATGATGATGGTGCTGATGATGATGGTGCTGATGATGGTGCTGATGATGATGGTGCTGATGATGGTGCTGATGATGATGGTGCTGATGATGATGGTGGTGCTGATGATGATGATGCTGATGATGGTGCTGATGATGATGATGGTGCTGATGATGGTGGTGCTGCTGATGATGATGATGCTGATGATGATTGCGGGTGTTGAGATTGCGGGAGACGAAGACACAATCCCGATGATCGTGACGAGGAAAGAGGTGACGTTAGCTTTAGTGAAAAGATACCAAATCTTGACGATGCTGATCACATCGAACAGCGGACGACGAAGACTTAGATGATGATGATAACGACTAGAGATGTTTTGAAGATTTGAGATTAAAAAAACAATCTGACACGATCACGATGACGTTGAAATTATATCTCTAGTTTGCAGTCGAGAAGTAATACAATAATAAAAAATAAAACATAAGATAAAATTCTCACGACGTTTCGGCCACAACGCAAGCAGCCGTCCTCAGGTGAAGAACAGGGCTGTCGGAAAGACAGCGTCCTAATGTTCTGTTTTTCACCTGAAGACGGCTGCTTGAGTTGTGGCCGAAACGTCGTGAGAATTTTATTTTGTTTTATTTTTAATTATTTAATATTTAATTATTTCCATTCTACGTGACTTTACCGAAAGAACCAAGAAGATGAATCCCTGCAGTCACGAAAGCTTTAAATCGAAATTTAGTCGACAAGTACTTTCGATCACAAGGTTATTGACCAACAGCTGATGCCTGATTTTCGGATCCCCGACAACGATTCATGACGCAACGCCGAGACGAAAGGGCGCGTGGCGCTGAAGTCATCAGCCGGCAAACACGGGGGGGGGGGAAGAGCCGGCGGACATCACAGACGACGGTGGCGATGGTTGCGCGTGTTGAGATCATGTATCACCGACGTCCACGCGACCGTGACGATGTCACAAGTGCGCGGGACCTGTGACATCGCCTCGGGCGACGACGATTCCAAAGGAACCATCACGATGAAGGCGATGACGATAATGAACGCGCGATGTCGAAACCCATCACCTCGTCAAAGGGAAGACGGCGTGAATTAAAGATGTTGAGACGATGGGAGAGGGCTGGTGGGGGGCGAGGAGAAGGGTGGGGGGGGATGGAGGGGAGGGGGGCTGACCCTCACCCCAGCTTGTCCCCGTCCTTCCCATGAATTGTCGAGTTCGCGGGTTCCAGATGAACTCCTTGCATCCGCCGGTGCTCTCTTCTTGCTTCTTGTCGTCCATAGCTGCCGCCTCTGCTCAGCTAATTCGCGAGCAACGAGTGAACGAACGAGTGTTAGTCACTCAGCGGTATGACTTCACAGACGAGCGCTGGGGAACGAGTGGTGTGGGGGTGATGATGATTGGTAGCGTTGGAGCCCCGCGGTGGCGATTGTTGAATGATTATTAATCGGAGCGACCGCGGGCACCGGCCGCTGACCGGCTGAGTGACGCGCTCGTCGTTGATGCAGGAGATTAGATTCGACGGTAGGTGAGAGAGAGAGAAAAAAAATAGATTTTAGTTTTTTCTAAAATATATATATATAGCGCTGCAATTATCGTTGTTCGATCACGCGGTGGAATATCGAGACGGGTCTCTGGTCGCCTTTAGCCCAATTATTCGATTAACGCGATTTTCACTTCCACGACGATCTGGGTGGCGGTCGGGTGCTGCTGAGCCCGGGCGGCGTCGGCGTGCAGGTCGCAGGAGGAGGGGGGGGGGCGAGCAGCAGCAGCAGCAGCAGCACGAGCAGCAGGAGACGGAGCGAGCGGGAGCCGCGCGGAGTGTGCGGGGAGAGCGACGGGAACGCGCCTTTATAGCGGGGGGGGGGGGGGGCGCGTGGGGGGGGGCGGTGGGGGGGGACGGCGGGGGGGGCGTGGGGGGGGGCGGGGTGGGGGGAGAGGGGGAGGGCACCTGGGGGGGCGCGGGGTGGGGGGAGAGGGAGCGGCGGGGGGGGGGGACGTGGGGGATGACGCGGGGTGGGGGGAGCGGGGGCGGAGGGGGACGTGGGGGAGGGTGAGGGGTGGGGGGAGAGGGGGGAGGCGGGGGGGGGACGTGGGGGATTGTGTACCATGTATCGGGTGGGGGTCCGTGGGGGCGAGAGGGGCGGGTGGTAGAGGGGGTGGGGGTGATGGGGGATGACGCGCATGCGCACTAATGGCCAGGATGCGCACGCACGCAAGAATCCACGCACAGAGACAAAGGTCCCCCTCGTAGGGGTATAGCCTTGAGTAGCCTTGAGGGGCAAGTGCTGTTAGCCAGCACATATTTCAGGCTGGAAATGCGCACGAGTGGGTGGTGTGGTCATAGCCACGCCCGGCCGCCTTTGTCTCCCCGTCGCTCAACGGCACGAGGCACCCTTCCTGAGGGCTTAGCACCGGTTCAGATATACACGTGCGACTGATGTTAGCCGTGCACTCGACACAAGTCCCTAGCGCAGTGCGCTAACGTCTGCGCCACCACTCCCAACACAAATGCTCACCGCTATACAGCATTGTGGTTCACAGCGTTCTGACAATCACAACACAAGTGATGCGTTTAAGATTGAGCCGACGACCCAGCAGAGGCACAGCACCGCCACTTGATGTTAGCCGTGGCCGGGATAAGAAAATCAGTGGGGCGGGTTCGTTCGTGCGCTAACCACTGCGCCACCGCTCCTCACGCACCCTTCGTACGTATACGGCGTGTTTGTGTGCCATGTATACGGCGTGTGTGTGTGCCATGTCTACGGCGTGTGTGCGAGTCTGTGGGTGTCTTGTGTAAGTCTGTGGGTCTCTGTGTGAGTCTGTGGGGTCTCTGTGTCAGTCTGTGGGTCTCTGTGTGAGTCTGTGGGTCTCTGTGTGAGTCTGGGTCTCTGTGCGAGTCTGTGGGTCCCTGTGTGTGTACCGCACGTGTGTGTACAATGTAACCTTCAGCTGGCAATAAGCTTTACATCACACACGGGATAGTTTGGGGCTCTCACCCGGGTCGCCCTGGCTACGGGCAAACACTAATTTATTCACGAAGTATATCAATATTGCAGGTGCATTATCAGAATTGGAGAATATCAATCGAGGTGCAGAGATCACGTTGCATCTGCCTATGGGGGGGGGGACCCTTTTGCTGGGTTCACTCTCCAACACACAGCCGGTCAGTGCTCAACTAGTCCACTAATTGACACGTTTTGTTCACGTGACAAACCTTGCTAATTGGCTGTGTCGAGTGGCGGCGGGGTTAACGACACATTTACGTTGAGGCGATCGAACCTAAAAATATCAGCCGCAAAGGGCGTACGACGTGTTGAACAAACCCCATTGCTTTTAATTCTCGATTTGAAGCTTTCGTGACTGCAAGGATTCATACTCTTAGCTCTTTCGGTAAAGTCACGTAGGTAAAAAATTCAATTAAAATTAATGCAAATAAAATAAAATAATAATATAATAATATATAATTATTTGTATTAATTTTAATTTCATTTTTTACCTACGTGACTTTACCGAAAGAATTAGGAGTAAGAACCCATTGCTTTCACACACTGTGCGGAGGAGCGGTGGCGCAGTGGTTAGCGCACCGCGGCTCTGAACCCGCTCGTGTGAGTTCGACTCCAGGCCACGACCGAACATCGATCGGTTGGCGCGTGATGTCTGAACTCATGGCCGTGTGTCACCTCGCCTCCCGTCCACCCACCAAACTAAGTGAAGTATGTACAGCACAAACAACAACAACCAGGCCGAAAAGGTGCGTGGTTAAACCTTTCATTCAACAGCGGATAGATAAGGGCCCGTACGTTGTAATCTCTTCATAAGAAAGGTTTTGGGTGAGATCGCGTCATTTATAAATGTGTCGTAACCCTCCACCACCCGACACGGCCAAACAGTAAAAAAATGTGTCACGTTTACAAAGGACAAAATAATTATTTGTAAACGTGACACATTTTTTATTGTTTGGCCGTGTCGGGTGGTGGAGGGTTACGACACATTTATAAATAACGCGATCTAACCCAAAAACCTTTAGTATGAATAATATTGGTCGCGAAAGCCTGCCACGTGTTAATATGTACACCTCTGCACTGCACTGCACGTGTCTGTATAGAGAGCACGTCCCACAGAATGCGCCGTGAACTTGTGTCGAGTCGATATGAGGCGCGTCTCCCTCGAGACGCTGCTGCACGAAGGCAGTGGAAGTGGTCGTCTTGCAGGCACAGGTCTCCGTGTGAGTCGATGGGCTTCTGTGTGAGTCTATGGGGTTCTGTGTGAGTCTATGGGCTTCTGTGTGAGTGGGTATCTGTGCAAGTCTATGGGTTTCTGTGTGAGTCTATGGGGTTCTGTGTGAGTCTATGGGTTTCTGTGCAGGTCTATGTGTTTCTGTGCAAGTCTATGGGTTTATATGCAAGTCTATGGGTTTCTGTGCGAGTCTATGGGTTTCTGTGTGAGTCTATGGGTTTCTGTGCGAGTCTATGGGTATCTGTGCAAGTCTATGGGTTTATGTGTGAGTCTATGGGTTTCTGTGCAAGTCTATGGGTTTCTGTGTGAGTCTATGGGTTTCTGTGCGAGTCTATGGGTTTCTGTGCAAGTCTATGGGTTTCTGTGTGAGTCTATGGGTTTCTGTGCAAGTCTATGGGTTTCTCTGTGAGTCTATGGGTTTTGGTGCGAGTCTATGAGTTTCTGTGTGAGTCTATAGGTTTCTGTGTGAGTCTATGGGTTTCTGTGTGAGTCTATGGGTATCTGTGCAAGTCTATGGGTTTCTGTGTGAGTCTATGGGTTTCTGTGTGAGTCTATGGGTTTCTGTGTGAGTCTATGGGTTTCTGTGCGAGTCTATGGGTATCTGTGCAAGTCTATGGGTTTATGTGTGAGTCTATGGGTTTCTGTGCAAGTCTATGGGTTTCTGTGTGAGTCTATGGGTTTCTGTGCGAGTCTATGGGTTTCTGTGCAAGTCTATGGGTTTCTGTGCGAGTCTATGGGTTTCTGTGCAAGTCTATGGGTTTCTCTGTGAGTCTATGGGTTTCTGTGTGAGTCTATGGGTTTCGGTGCGAGTCTATGAGTTTCTGTGTGAGTCTATAGGTTTCTGTGTGAGTCTATGGGTTTCTGTGTGAGTATATGGGTATCTGTGCAAGTCTATGGGTTTCTGTGTGAGTCTATGGGTTTCTGTGTGAGTCTATGGGTTTCTGTGTGAGTCTATGTGTATACGCGTGAGTCTGTCGGCTTCTTGTGCGAGTCTATACAATACTACATACGCAGAGCGAAGGCCTTCTCCCTCAGAGGAGCAGAGGGAGAAGGCCTTGACCCTGGACGTGAACAAAGGCGGCGCAGGGGGTCACTGGGGAACCTACCCAGTGAAACATGGAATGTGGTTGTTGGCCAATGTTGGCCAAAAGTTGTTGGGTAGTCTGCTGGGTAGGCAGCAGCAGCAGCAGCAGCGAGCAGCAGCAGCAGCAGCAGCGAGCAGCAGCAGCAGCAGCGAGCAGCAGCAGCAGCAGCGAGCAGCGAGCAGCAGCAGCAGCAGCGAGCAGCAGCAGCAGCAGCGAGCAGCAGCAGCAGTAGCGAGCAGCAGCAGCAGCAGCGAGCAGCAGCGAGCAGCAGCAGCAGCAGCGAGCAGCAGCAGCAGCAGCGAGCAGCAGCAGCAGCAGCGAGCAGCAGCGAGCAGCAGCAGCAGCAGCAGCAGCAGCGAGCAGCAGCAGCAGCAGCGAGCAGCAGCAGCAGCAGCGAGCAGCAGCGAGCAGCAGCAGCAGCAGCAGCAGCAGCAGCGAGCAGCAGCAGCAGCAGCGAGCAGCAGCAGCAGCAGCGAGCAGCAGCAGCAGCAGCGAGCAGCAGCGAGCAGCAGCAGCAGCGAGCAGCAGCAGCAGCAGCGAGCAGCAGCAGCAGCAGCGAGCAGCAGCGAGCAGCAGCGAGCAGCGCGGTCAAGCGAGGGCCTTGGTTGACCAGGGACTTGTGGCACTGATGATGATGATGATGACAAATGACTCTCTGACCTTTGACTTGAGAAATAAAGACCGGCGCGTGACCAGTGGTATGCGTGTGTGTTGAACTTCGTTGGCACCGTACGTAGCCAACCGTGCTCATCGGCGGTGCTGGGGGAAGGACAAGAAACTCAGTGATGCATCGTGGACTCACGCTGGGCTACGTACGGCGCCAAAGAAGTTCAACATACATAATACCGACGTTGCGTAACCGTTAACCGTATGGGGACACGAACAAGCGGGTAACAAACGGTTACCGGTTTGCCACACTGTATAATAAAACATTTGTCAGTAAATATTACATTAAAGGAACACAATAACATTCACAATCGACGGGAGCTGAACCGTGGCTGGTGATGGTCAAGCACATTCTGGACCTGGCATCCTATCAACTGAAACTTAGTTTTTATTTAATTTAATCAGGTAAGGGCCACTGAGCTATGTAGATCATCTGCAGAAGCGACCACAAATGATCGCTCAACGAAGTGGCTCATCGCGTGGAAATTAAGAGCAGGCAAATGCTTTAAACGCGTGTCGTTGATTCTAAACGTGGAGGGGAAACCTGGGGGACCCGCAGAGAAATCCACGCGACCACGGGGAGAGAAAGACACACGCAAACTCCAAATATACAGCAGCAGCAGGCGTCAAGGTCGGGATCGAACCCACGACCTCCTGTAGACCAGGCGAGGTAGTTAACATCTCCTAGCCACCTTGATGATGATGCGAGAGAGACACGCAAACTCCAAATATACAGCAGCAGCAGGCGTCAAGGTCGGGATCGAACCCACGACCTCCTGTAGACCAGGCGAGGTAGTTAACATCTCCTAGCCACCTTGATGATGCTGCGAGAGAGACACGCAAACTCCAAATATACAGCAGCAGGCGTCAGGGTCTGGATCGAACCCAGGACCTCCTGTAGACCAGGCGAGGTAAGTTGAACTATAAACTAAACTTATTTTTTGGAATCTTACCAAGTAAGGCAAACTGAGCTAGATAGCTCTGTTTTATTCAGCTGTTTCAGAAGCGACCTGGCAGAGCGTGGAAGAGGAGGCCAAGCACCACCCGCATCAGAGGCAGCTCCACGAGCAAGTGGCGCGATTCATTTACTATCTCACCACCAGGGGGCAGCGGTGACCTGGTGGTGGTGGCGGTGGTGCTCAGAGCCGAAGAAGAAATTCACCGTAAAATCGCCAATGATGTGAGCCGTGGTTGGGATTATGGATTTAAGATCTCACACACACACCCTGTCACACACACACACCCTGTCACACACACACACACCCTGTCACACACACACCCTGTCACACACACACACAAACCCTGTCTCACACACACACCCTCACACACACACACACACCCTGTCACACACACCCCCCTGTCACACACACACAAACCCTGTCTCACACACACACCCTCACACACACACACACACCCTGTCACACACACACCCTGTCACACACACACACAAACCCTGTCTCACACACCCTCACACACACACACACCCTGTCACACACACCCCCCTGTCACACACACACAAACCCTGTCTCACACACACACCCTCACACACACACACACACCCTGTCACACACACACACACAAACCCTGTCTCACACACACACCCTGTCTCACACACACACACCCTGTCACACACACCCTGTCTCACACACACACCCTGTCACACACACCCCCCTGTCACACACACACAAACCCTGTCTCACACACACACCCTCACACACACACACACACCCTGTCACACACACACACACAAACCCTGTCTCACACACACACCCTGTCTCACACACACACACCCTGTCACACACACCCTGTCTCACACACACACCCTGTCACACACACACACCCTGTCTCACACACACACACACACCCTGTCTCACACACACACCCTGTCTCACACACACACACCCTGTCTCACACACACACACCCTGTCTCACACACACACACCCTGTCTCACACACACACACCCTGTCTCACACACACACCCTGTCTCACACACAAACAACAACCGCCATTCGCCACTAAGTGGCGGTGACGTCACCACGACGCTTGTGCCAGGCCATGTGCACCCTGAGGCCACGTGAAGTGTCGAACGCCCGCTGGCAGGAGGTCACGGGGCAGACCCAGGTGCCACGGGTCGACTGACACACACACCCTGTCTCACACACACACACCCTGTCTCACACACACACACACACACCCTGTCTCACACACACACCCTGTCTCACACACACACACACCCTGTCTCACACACACACCCTGTCTCACACACACACACCCTGTCTCACACACACACCCTGTCTCACACACACACACCCTGTCTCACACACACACACACCCTGTCTCACACACACAACCTGTCTCACACACACACACCCTGTCTCACACACACCCACCCTTTTCCTCCGCGAGCCCCGCCCC
The DNA here is from genome assembly GCF_965212315.1 of Lampetra planeri. Classification (NCBI taxonomy): domain Eukaryota; kingdom Metazoa; phylum Chordata; class Hyperoartia; order Petromyzontiformes; family Petromyzontidae; genus Lampetra; species Lampetra planeri. The sequence goes on along the minus strand of NC_136133.1, from coordinate 1,576,801 downwards.
TCTACCCCCCAGCCCCGCCCCTCTCCCCCCCAGCCCCGCCCCTCTCCCCCCGAGCCCCGCCCCGTGTCGCAGTGACGCGGAGGCTTCCACTGCACTGCGCATCAATGCGTCTTGTCGGGCGACGTCACCCGCCGTGACGTCACGAGGCGCTCGTATGGAAATGAGCGTCGTTAATTATTCATAGGGTGGGCGGGGCTTCGCGGGCTTTTACGTCTGAGCAGAGTGGGGGGGGGGTTAAGGGGAAAGATGACGGGGGCCGAGGGGAGGGGGGGGGCCGCGGGGGATGGGCTCTGCGAGGTCTCTCTCTCCCTCCCGCTTTAATGGGGCATCGCCTCCCCTCTGAATAATTCACTCTGTTCTCTGAGTGTACATGATTGTAATGGACTGAACTGGATAATGGGGAGCAGCTAATATATGGTTAAGGTGATGATGATAATGCTGAGAATGGTGGTGCGGTGATGGTGATAATGACGGTGGTGGTGGTGGTGATGATGGTGGTGGTGATGGTGATGAAACGTGAACTTAATGAAAGGGACTTCTGCGTTCAGGGCTGGCCTGCCTACGATCCATCCCGGGTTAAACCAGACTGGAGCACAGTGTGAGGAGCTGGCAGATCGTTGAAGGATCTGGACACTGTACCATCCGTGAGCTCCTCCAGTAGGCGAGGCTGCGTTGGCTGGGTCATGGAGCCAACGCATTGCCCAGGTAGCTTCTGTTTGGCCGGATAGATGAGCCTAAACGGGCACGACACGGGCAAGAGAAGAGGTAGGATGATGTGGTACAGGAGGATGTGGAGCTGAGTGGACTTGTGGATGACCGGTACCAGCGGTGTCAAGGTCGGCCTTTGTGGAGGAGGCTCGTGAGGGACGCTACTGGGCAGTGCCAGGCTAAGTGTACCTCGAGGCTACTGGTTGGAGGCAGCAAGTTGACACATTTGGGGGCACAGGTGATGCATCTGCCGGTCATCTCAGTCAGTCAACCCATGGCACCTGGCTCTGTGCCGTGACCTCCTTCCTGCCAGCAGCGAGCATGCCACCATTCACGTGGCCTCAACGTGCACCTAGCCTGGCACAAGGTACCGTAGCGACGTCACTGCCTCTTAGTGGTTGGTGGTAAATGATGGTGATGATGGTCAGGATGGTGTTGGTGATTGGAATAGGTGTGCGTACCCACACTTTACCCCACCACCACACCACTTGCCAATCGATTCGCTGCGGAGAACTTGGTCTGGACGGGTTCTGGGGATTGAATAAACTTGGACAATTTCGCAACGGCCGTGCCGGGAGACCGATCCAATAAACTAAACTTCTATTTATTTTACCAGGTAAGGCCCACTGAGCTAGATATAGTTTTCATAAGCGACCTGGCTATCACAAATAATCGCTAAATGAAGTGGCTTATATAATCATGTGGCAATTTATCGCAGCCAAAACACTCTAAACGCGTGATGTCGATTCTAAATGTGGAGGGGGGAAAACCCAGAGGACCCGGAGATTTACAAAAATCCACGACCTCCTGCATCCCTGGCGAGGTAGTTAACATCTCCTCGCCACCGCGACCTCTGAATAGCGCTGCCCAACTCACAACGGGCTCAGCTCCACTTTGTCTCCCCGTTTCGTGCTCCACGTGGCCACGCGTGCAGCGAAACTGGTGGCCGACATAAATGATTTACTGTTTTAATGGTCCATGGTGATTATCGGTGAATCCAAGCAACGCGTGTGTATAGTTGACACGCGTATACCGCTGATGTGGCAGTATAGCTACTGGACAGGAACTCCTCTACTCACGAACGAGTTCGGTTTTAGAGGTCTGTTCGTAAGTCGATTTGTCCGTAAGTCCAACTTCACTCCCGTCGATTCCAAACATGTTGCGTCGCGAATACACGGAACACTGGGGAATGCCTTTCAAAGATCCATGATCTGCGTTGTAGATGCCGCTGGTTCTTCTTACAACCTCCATCAACAACTTCCACCGCTCGTACCCTTCTGAGACGCGATGGGGGGTGGATCATATTCGTGAAAAGCACAGAAATCGTCGGAGTGAACCGCACAGCGACAACAACAACAGACGATTGCGACGGGCTTGGCAGACATGCTGGGTAATGACATTGGACATTCACCGCCATCTATTGCGCCGGGGGGCGGAGTTCAACGTCCGACTCTCGGTCCAAACAGGCAACTGGACATCCGGACAGGTTTGTACGCATCTCGGTGATATAACAATTATGGTAACAGAGATGGAAAGACAATAATGGTGATGCCCAAAATGGCTCTCAGTGGCCTAATCTCCCGGATTACATCCGTTGCGTTTCTCGTGCCAAAAGTATTCGCCCCTAATCCGGAAGAGTCAATCACAGAGATGGTCCCCCCAGCCCCCCCCTCTCTCCCCCCACTCACGGCCTGGCTCCACGTGGTCTCGCACGGGTCCCGGGCGCTGTCGGCGAGCGCCTATTAAGCAGGGCCGAATGATTCAGTGACTGCTACTGCTGCTGCAATAAGCCGTGTGACACGTTCGTCAAAATGTTGTTCCATAAACTATAAACATTTAAATCTTGATTTGAAGCTTTCGTGACTGCAGGCATCCATACGCTTGTGTTGCGCCCGAAACGTCGTGATTGATTCTATTAATACCTACGTGACTTTACCGAAAGAACCAGGTAAGGCCCATTGAGCTATTTATATATTTTTTAAAGAGCTACCCAGCTACCACAAATGATGGCTCAACGAAGTGGCTTATCATCGTGTGGACATTATTAGCAGCCAAACGCTCTAAGACGCGTGATGTTGATTCTAAATGTGGACCCGGAGAGAGAGACACGCAAACTCCAAATATACAGCAGCAGCAGGCGTCAGGGTCGGTATCGAACCCACGACCTCCTGTATACCAGGTGACGTGGTTAATATCTCGCGACCGTGCTTCCTCTATACGCTATGAATATGGGTCGTTGCCCGAAACGTCGCCTGTTATATCGTGGGGGGTGGGGCTGGGTGGGGCTGGGTGGGGAGGGGCTGGTCACCCCGTGGTGCCCTTATAAAACTCAACGTTTAACCTACTCACGCCGGCTTGTGCCCGCCCTCACAGTCGGGCATATTTGCGGAATACACCACGCCGCCGTTGACCCTGGCCATTGACCGAGCAACCCAACGTTCCTACCAGCTCCCTCCGCAGGAATGTGTTCTCTAGACGATAGGTGATGGGCGGGGCTGTGTGATGTCATCGCGGAACGTCACGCTGGGCGTGGCTTGTAGGGGGTTTCCCACATTCAGGGCCGGGGGGGTCGCCATTTTTAAAAGGAGCCTCACGCAATCGACCACACGAAAGTAGTTGATTTAAAAATAATCATCATCGATTAATCGATTAGTCGATCCTAAATCCCCCCACATCCACCGTCTTGCCCGACCTCGTGTCTCCTCCTCTCCCCACACTCCACCCTCTCGCGCCCGTCGAGTCGCCCCGTGTGGGTGGCGGGGCTGCTGTGGTGGTGGGGGGGGTGAGAGAAGGGGGGGGGGAGAAGGGGGGGGGGGGAATTTCCCATCAAAGACACAAAAATCAATGGAGCGATTCCATCTCGGAACGTGCACAAAGTGTACCCAGAAACACGGCTAGTTTACACAGTGTACCCAGTATAGATGTGTAGGTGACACAGTGTACCCAGTATAGATGTCTAGGTTACACAGTGTACCCAGAAACACGGCCAGTTTACAACGTGTACCCAGTATAGATGTGTAGTTTACACAGTGTACCCAGTATAGATGTCTAGTTTACACAGTGTACCCAGTATAGATGTGTAGTTTACACAGTGTACCCAGTATAGATGTCTAGTTTACAACATGTACCCAGTATAGATGTGTAGTTTACACAGTGTACCCAGAAACACGGCTAGTTTACACAGTGTACCCAGTATAGATGTCTAGTTTACACAGTGTACCCAGTATAGATGTGTAGTTTACACAGTGTACCCAGTATAGATGTGTAGTTTACACAGTGTACCCAGAAACACGGCTAGTTTACACAGTGTACCCAGTATAGATGTCTAGTTTACACAGTGTACCCAGTATAGATGTCTAGTTTACACAGTGTACCCAGAAACACGGCTAGTTTACACAGTGTACCCAGTATAGATGTCTAGTTTACACAGTGTACCCAGTATAGATGTGTAGTTTACACAGTGTACCCAGTATAGATGTCTATTTTACACAGTGTACCCAGAAACACGGCTAGTTTACACAGTGTACCCAGTATAGATGTGTAGTTTACACAGTGTACCCAGTATAGATGTGTAGTTTACACAGTGTACCCAGTATAGATGTGTAGTTTACACAGTGTACCCAGTATAGATGTGTAGTTTACACAGTGTACCCAGTATAGATGTGTAGTTTACACAGTGTACCCAGTATAGATGTGTAGTTTACACAGTGTACCCAGTATAGATGTGTAGTTTACACAGTGTACCCAGTATAGATGTGTAGTTTACACAGTGTACCCAGTATAGATGTGTAGTTTACACAGTGTACCCAGTATAGATGTGTAGTTTACACAGTGTACCCAGTATAGATGTGTAGTTTACACAGTGTACCCAGTATAGATGTCTAGTTTACACAGTGTACCCAGAAACACGCCAGTTTACAACGTGTACCCAGAAAGGTGGATACAGCCACTGCCTGTGATTAAACCATGATGGTCTCGGCTGAGTCATCAGTGACTAACAGAGACCCATACACTTACATAGAGACAAATTAACTCACAAACATACGCATCTCTACGGGTCTCTATGCATCTTTACGCGCCTACTTGGGTCTACGAGTGACTACGCATCTCTGTGGGTATCTATGGGTTTACTGCATGGTCCATAGTTGTATGCACTTTATGTATGTTGAACTTCTTTCGCACCGCACGTAGCCAACACAAGGTCATTTGGAGGTCATCCCAGAGGTTAGCTCTGCGGTAGCCGCGTCCGTGGGGTTGATCTCTTAAGGGGCCGTCCATAAATGACGTCACGCACCTAGGGGGGGGTGGTCAGACGTTTGTGACGATGTGTGACGAGGGGGGGGGGGGTTGAGAAATGTGACGTCACATCAAAATGCGCAACTTTAAATAAATATAGAATTGTTATAACAACACTCCTACAACATCAGAGTGCAGCGCCACATTAAATACGCACTAAAATGACAATAGTTTAAAGCGATTTGAAGCATGTTTAATTTTGGGGGGGGGGGGGGCAGAGCTTTGTGACGTCATATTTGAGGGGGAGGGTCTGCCTTTTTGTGACGCCGTGTGACGAGGGGGGGGGAATCAAAAATCGTCCCATATCGCGTGACGTCATTTATGGACGGCCCCTAACGCGAAGATGGCTTGAAATTCACGAATTGTTGTTGTTGTTGTTGTTTGCGCTTGTTGGTCTCGCGACACCCGGTGGCAAAGTCGGCAGAGAATTGCAGAAGGCGACGCCGGTGCGGAGGTCACCAACATGGACGAGGAAGCGGTCACGGCTCAAGATGAGCAGCAGGAGGAGGAGGAGGAGCGCTGATTAGGAGGAGGGAGACGATCAGACGATGTCCCGCACGCTGAGAGGGCGATCATGAACTGCACGGAGGAGCAGCGGCTGTCTCTTTACAGGGGCCGGGCAAGAGGTTATTGTATTGTTTATTTCCCCAGGTAATCCCCACTGAGCTACGTAGCTCTATTCAGAAGCGACCTGGTCGGCACAGATGATGGCTCCAAAATTCTCTAAACGCGCCATGTTGTTGTTTCAAGTTTTCAAGTTTCATGTATTAGGTGTAGCCCTGTGAGCCATTCGGCTCTTGAATCGGGTGCAACCGCAACAAACAAAAAAACAAAAACATGAACAAGAAAACATCTTAAAGTGACTATGCACAAACAGAAAATCCAAGAAAAGGCAGCAAAATATTGCAGAAAAAGCACCGTACACCAACACTGTGTGCTTAACGTGGAGGAGAAAAACCGGAGGACCCGGAGAAAAATCAACGCGACCACGTGGACAGTGAGAGAGAGAGACGCCGCAAACTAACTCCGAATACACAGCGGCAGGCGCCAGGGTCGAGATGGAACACCATGACCTCCTGCACACCGGGCGAGACAGTGAACATCTCGCTCACAGAGCCGGGGTGGGTGGCCACACACAGGTCACGTGGTTTACGGAAGGCCCTTGAGCTTATTTAGTGACGTGCACGTGATGCGTTGATGGACATCGATTATTATTTAAGCGCGCGGTATGTTATCGATTCGGGAGCGTGTGGTTTCTACACGCTTTTATTTAACTCACTCTGTCTGTTGTATCCTCAAATCTTATAACTCAATTTAACCCACTTCCCAATGTGGTATCGACTGCAAACTTGGTATACTTGTGTCATACTGATGACAATACCATATTCTATCATAAAAAATGAAAATAAACATATTTCAAAACATTACTTTTATATGTTATGTGTCGGCTTGGGTCTAATTGTCCAAGGTCAACTGACGTTGGTTGTAATTGGCCACGGCCCCTTACGATGTGGCAAGCTTCGGGGCCACTTCCTGGAGTGGTGGAGTTCTGCCATTACTAGTACATTTCATAAATGCGTGTTTACATTTTTTTTAAAAATATAAATTATTTGTATTTCACATCGTACGCGTGGGCCACTCGCCGTTGCACGGCATGCGTTCACTTCCACGCCGCAGCCGCTAGAGGCCGCTACATTCAGCACAATGCGGAGAGAAGAGAAAACGTCGATTGCGGAATAAAACCGCGGTGGACTGAAATTTCGTCAATGAACCGAATCGCCGCGGGTCAGTTTCATTTTTCATGTATTAGGTGTAGCCCTGTGAGCCATTCGGCTCTTGAATCGGGAGCAACCGCAACAAACAAAAAACAAAAACATGAACAAGAAAACATCTCAAAGTGACGATGTGCAAACAGAAAAATCCAGGAAAAAAACTGCAAAGTCTTCCAGAACAAAAGCACCGCACACCAAAGCTGTGCAAAAAGCCCAGTGGGATGCAAGTCAAACAACAGCAACAGCAACCACAAGACAACTTACATTAAAGCCATCATTCTAACTCCGTACTACAACAAACAAACATGGACAAACCAAGTAACTTTTCGAAATCACCAAAATAAAGCCATGCAAGCAATGGGGGGGGGGGGGGGGCTCATCGTGACGCAACTCGAGGGGTTCCTTTCAGGGGTCGCACGCTTCAGCCGCGTCTCACTCAGTCCCCAGCGATGTGTTTGTCTTCTTCTATGGGATGGACTGGCCCTGCCCACGGTAACGTGGAGTTCCCGCCTCGGTGCTTAGGAACCGTCGAGTGACCAGCAGTGATCAGGAACCCAAAAAAATGATCTCCGATGTGTCCGCAACAATGTCCGACGATTCGCTGCAGGTGCCCGGGGAGCTTTCTCGATGTCTTCTCCTTCGATGACACATCGTGTCGAGCAACCCCAAGACACAAGAGCCGTGACGTCGCATCTCTCAGGGAGAGGGGACGACCCAGAGGCACCAGGAAGAGGAACCCGCGGACGGACGGGAATGCAGCAGCAGCAGCAGCAGCAGCCTCCGCCGACAATTTCCCAAGCTCTGCGGTCCTTTATATATCACGGTGTTATCGGCCAATGATTGATGAGTGCTTATATGTGGGAGGAAACCCGAGCATCTGGAGCAGGGGTCGGCAACCGAAACGACAAGAAGAGGCATTTTTTTTTCGAATTCGGTAAAAAAAAAAAATCTCAATAATTCACGAGCCGCGAAATGCATCGTGGTGACTGTGAGACGGCGGTGTTTGTCCTTCATCAATAACGGCCACGAAGCGGCACTTTAATGAGCCGCGTGCGGATCCTAAGCCGCAGGTGTGCCGACCCCTGATCTGGTGGGGGGACACCCTATCCCGTGTAGACGGAACAGATGCGAGTTCATGATACAGGGTGCTTCAAAAAGATGGACCCAATTTTAAAGATATAGCGATTTCTCTCATCGTCATCATCATCACGGTGGCTAGGAGATGTCCACTACCTCGCCTGGCATGCAGGAGGTCGTGGGTTCGCTCCCGACACTGACGCCTGCTGCTGTATATTTGGAGTTTGCGTGCCTCTCTCTCTCATCATCATCAAGGTGGCTAGGAGATGTTAACTACCTCGCCTGGTATACAAGAGGTCGTGGGTTCGCTCCTGACACTGACGCCTGCTACTGCTGCTGTATATTTGGAGTTTGCGTGCCTCTCTCTCCCCGTGGTCGAGTGGAGTGTTCTCCGGGTCCATATTTAGAATCAACATCACACGTTTTAGAGCGTTTGGCTGCTAATAATTTCCACACCATGATAAGCCACTTCGTTGAGCCATCATTTGCGATTGCCGGGTCGCTTATGAAAAGAAAAAAAACCGATATGTAGCTCAGCTGGGCCTTACCAGGTAAAAATAAACCAACCCAATAGTCGAACTCTGGCAAGACGTTTTCCCATCACTCGCGAGCGCCGGAGACCCCGACACAGCGTGTGTCACTAACATGTGTGTCACTAACACGCGTGTCACTAACACGCGTGTCACTAACATGCGTGTCACTAACACGTGTGTCACTAACACGTGTGTTACTAACACGTGTGTCCCTGACACGCGTGTCACTAACACGCGTGTCACTAACACGTGTGTCACTAACAGACACCCATCTCACTCGGATTGAACCGTGGCCTGGATTCCCTGAGGTCACTGCAAGTCCCTTCACTCATCCCCCCCCGCCCCCCTCCCTGCTTAATTGTGTTGTAGAGGTGGGGGGAGGGGAGGTGGGGGGAGGTGGGGGGAGGAAATGAGGAGGGGGGTGATGGAGCTTAATTGCCCCACGATCCCCCGCTGCCCCCACCCCTCCCCTCCCCCTTGGCGGCTCGCTGCTGCTAACCTGCAGATTATCAGCTCCACCACCTCCACCCCCTTGCCGGCTGCGCGAATTCCGCTCCTCTCGACTCGTCAATCCCCTCTCCCACCTTGGCCACAGGCAACAGCAGCAGCAGTGCCAACCTGCCTGGAGGTCGCCACAACACGCACAGTGCCGGCGGGGAGGGCTGCGTGGTGTCTTTGGTCGGTGTGCTTGTTCGTCGTCGTGGTTGGCTGCGTTGTGGGCAAGTTGTTGTCTGTGTTGTTTGTGTTGTTGTTGGTGGAGGTGGTGGAGGTGGTGGAGGTGGTGGTGGATGAGTTGGCTAAGGTGGCAGTCGCGGTAGTTGGCGATTGTGGTAGTTGGTGGTGATTGCGGAGGCGGCAGTGGGAGTTGTTTGTGGAGGTGGTGGTGGTCGAGGTGGTGGTGGGCAAACGTCGGATTTTGGGATTTAAGAGCAGCCATGAGGAGGAGAGGAGGAGGGAGCCCTCGCTGACTCTTCTGGAACATCGTCGAGAAAGAGACGCGCGGAGACACACGAAGACACACGAAGACACGCGGAGACACGCGGAGACACACGGAGACACACGTGGCAGACCCGGAGACACACGGCGAGACGGAGGAAGGCAGACAAGCTCGAGGCGAGGAGCTTCCAGGGACGCCAGGAGGGTGAGCGAGCGAGCGAGAGAGACACACAGACACATGGAGACACACACACGCTGTCCGACAGGCAGAGACACACAGACACATGTAGACACACACGCGGACCGACAGGCAGAGACACACAGGCACCGAGAGACAATGTCGGAGAAACGTAGAGGGCAATACACAGAGACACATGGAGAGACATGAAGAGACACGGGGAAAAAGATGACATTCATACTGTGCATGATCTTGTCATGCACGTTACGATGCGATCCATCTTTGTTGGCGTTCGAAAAGAAAAAGAGCGGCCTTACAGAGCCGCACATCGAGTGTTTGGAGAAACCATTCCATTACTTCTGTGCGTACCAAGTTGGGTTTCTGCAAACGCGCGTATGAAGCCTCGGACTTCACCGCAGTCGCAAAGACGCGACTCTCAGCTGCCCCGCTTGCGGACAAGGTGACCCCTACCTGACGCTGGCTAGGAGATGTTGACTACCTCGCCTGGTGTACAGGAGGTCGTGGGTTCGATCCCGACCCTGACGTCTGCTGCCGTAGATTTGGAGTTTGAGTGTCTCTCTCTCTCATCATCATCTTCATCACGGTGGCTAGGAGATGTTAACTACCTCACCTGGTGTACAGGAGGTCGTGGGTTCGATCCCGACCCTGACGCCTGCTGCCGTCGATTTGGAGTTTGCGTGTCTCTCTTTCATCATCATCATCATCACGGTGGCTAGGAGGTGTTAACTACCTCGCCTGGTGTACAGGAGGTCGTGGGTTCGATCCCCTGACGCCTGCTGGATATTTGGAGTCGTGGTCGCGTGGATTTTTCTCCGGGTCCTCCGTTTTTTTTCCTGCACGTTTAGAAACAATGTTCCTTGCGAGTATTTGCCTGATATAAATATCCACGAGATAAGCCACTTTGTAGAACTATAATTTGTGGCCAGGTCGCTTCTAAAAAAAAATAGCAATATAGCTCAGTGGGCCTTACCCGGTAAATAAGAATAGTTTACTAATCTATGTTGAACTTCTTTCGCACCGTACGTTGACACCCGTGCTAATCGGAGGTACGCGGTGTTGAAGGCCAACACACTAAAATACAAAAAAGCAGTGATAAAGAAATTAGTTTTTAGATTTAAAAGTGCATAGTTCGCAGTGGCTTCCTAGTCTCGGAAGGAAGAGCGTTCCAGACGGCCGTAGAAGCGCATCTGAAAGCGCTGCGCGATGCGATGACCGTCTTTGTTCGATGGTTTTAGCCAAAAGCTGCCGTCGCTGCTGCTGCTGCTGGCGTGCTGGTAGTTTGCGCTCCCCTCAGCACGAGCTCCACGCGCTTTCTCGGAATGTTCATCCTCACATTGACACGTGCAGGATGGAGAGGAGGGTGGAATGTCTCCACCGGTGTCGAGGTTGGATCGTGCAGTCATGACAACGGATCATTGCGGGAGGCCGTTGTACGGAATTTGAGTACGGCTGGTCGGGTCACTCAGGTTACCATAGAACTTGCGTTCAGCAAGTAACGACAACAACAACAATCATTTACAATCGTAATGCGCATTTCAACCGTATAACCCAAGAAGTATGGCGTCAATCAACCCGGCGGTGGTGAATGTACGCGTGTTGAACTTCTTTCGCACCGTACGTAGCCAACCGCGCAAATGGGAGGTGCGGGGGAAGGCCAACAGACTAAACACAAAACTAATTTCTAAAGAAATGGTGCTCGAGAAGAGAAGCGTCCGTTCAGCTTCGGCAACAGGCCTCTGTGCTGACAGCATCGTAGGCAGCAGCAACGCGAGTAACAGAGATGTCAGCGTGTAAGGAGATCCCGAGAGAAGACAACTTCGAGGTGGTTGCAATGCCTTGGAGCAGCTGCATGAAGCACCGTGTCGTGAAGCAGATTTTGAGATTCGTGGGCCAGTGTGGGCCACCGCAGGGCTTTTGACTGCGAGACCAACAATTCCAGACTGACCTCACCGATGGCACTGGGAAGGGCCCCCCAACTACCCACGTTTAACATTGGGGGCTAAAATGAAAGCATCATCGCCTTTCTCGGTGTCGTGGAGCAGATGTCTCCGGAGGATGCCCACGGTGATGATTGGATGTCTGGGTGACTCCATGGGACTCTGCGGGTCTCTGGGCCTCTGTGTGAGGGTCTCGTGTGAGTCGATAGGTCTCTCTGTGAGTCTCTGCATCACTGTGTGTGTGTTTGTCTATGGGTCACTCTGTTAGTCTATAATTCTCCGTGTGAGTCTAACTGTTTCATTTTGAGTCGATAGGTCTTTCTGTGAGTCCCTGCATCACTATCTGTGTGTGTGTGTGGTCTCTCTGCTCGTCGCGGTGGTGAGATTTGAATTCCCTCGCCTGGTAGACAGGAGGTCCTGGGTTCGATCCCGACCCTGATGCCTGTAGATTTGGAGTTTGCGTGTCTCTTTCCCCACTTTCGCAACAGGCATTTAGAGTATGTGGCTGCAAGATATTTCCACGTGATAAGCCACTTCGTTGAGCTATCACTGAATAAGTATAACCTGTAAAAACAAAGTTTTTCACTATAAATCCCTTATATGCGTGGCAGCGAACTTAATATAAAGGATTTAAAAATATATTCGCCTGTGGAGGACGCGGGGATCGATCCCGCGACCTTTGGCATGGGAAGCGAGGGTGCTACCAACTGCGCTACTCCGCCACGGCCTGTGGAGGGGTTACGCTCTGGGCTCTTACACTGTTACGTTCAGCCAAAGCCATGAATGAGTTCTATTTGAATATATGTAAAATAAAAACATTTTGCCTAAAAAGTGTAAAATTTTGGGAATTTTTTTTCACGAACATTAATTGTCATGCACAACGAGTCTGTTTGGAAAATGTCAACTCGATTGGATCACGGGAAGTGGGTTAAAAAACGACCAAAAGATGTACACGGTCGTAAGCAAGCAAGCAAGCACGCAAGCACGCAAGCAAGCAAGCGAACTTAATATAAAGGATTTAAAAATAGCTATATTGCTCAGTGGGCCCTACCTAGTAAAATGAAAAAAATATTTAAAAGTTTTATTTCATAGTCTACAAACCTCCGTGTGAGTCTGTGGGTCTCAATGGGAGTGAGTCTATATGCTGTACTCAGGCTGAAAGTTTCAGGATCAGAATCAGAATATTTGTGTTTATATTGGATGAATCCGATGAGCTATAAAGCTCTTTTTCACAGATGTCCAGTAGGGGCGAGTAAGAACGTGATAACAACAAACAGTACAAAAACACGATAGCAATGCATAAGTACAAGAAAGGTAAACAAATCACCCATAAAACTCAACGTTTAACCTACTCACGCCGGCTTGTGCCCGCCCTCACAGTCGGCCATATTTGCGGAATACACCACGCCGCCGTTGACCCTGGCCATTGACCGAGCAACCCAACGTTGTGACAGGGATGTCTTCTGGCTTCTACATTATGTAACATTTTTTTCAACCATGTCGTTCAAGAAGCTTTCCATGGCTGTATCGGAGGAATCTCCATCTGGTACACATATAATCGGAGGCTGATCAATGCCCATGTTCTGTATGCTGATGATCTGGTGATTGCTAGTCACTCAGAGGAGTTAGATGCTCTGCTGTTTTACCTGGCATGCTACTAAGAAGTGGGGCCTTACCATCAGCCTCTCCAAAACTAAGCACCTGCCTGGGTATTTTGTAGAGAGTAGGGAGGTTTCCATATGTGGGCAGTGTACTGACCAGCTCCGGTTTGACAGCAGAGGTCTCACTCCAAATCAGTCGACCAGCATTGTCTTTTCATCAGCTGCGTAACGCTGTGGAAGCTACCTGGTCTGTCGCTCTACATGAAGCTTTAGGTCTTATCGGCCTCGGTCATGTCCTGCCTTCTCTATGCTTGTAAAACGTGGATCTTCCTAATGGAACATCTATGCCAGTTAGAAACATTCAGGCTGGCCTGCCTACGATCCATCCTGGGTTTAACCAGACTGGATTGTGTAAGCTCACAAATCCTTGAAAGATCTGGACACAGTCCCATGGGTGAGCTCCTCCGGCAGGCAAGGCTGCGTTGGCTGGGTCATGTAGCCCGCATGCCCGGCCAACCGCATGCCCAAACAGCTTTAAATCGGCTGGATAGGGGGCTAAACAGGCGCTGCATGGACTAGAGAAGACATGGAATGATGTGGCATGAGAGGATGTGGAGCTGAGTGGACTTGCCAAAGACTGGTACTAGCTATGTCAAGACTTGCCAAAGACTGGTACTAGCTATGTCAAGATTGACCTCTGTGGTAGAGGCTCGTGAAGGACTCTACTGGGCAGTTGGAGGCAGTCGCCGTCAGAAACGGAGGACAGAGGAACGACGCTCAAATACGAGTGGAGTGCCGGGAAGTTTTACACAGCAAGTTGGCACAGTAGGGGGACACAGGTGGTGCATGTGCCAGTCATCTCAGGCAGTCAAGCAATGCCACCTGGATCTGTCCCGTGACCTTCTACCAGCAGGCATTTGACAATTCACGTGGCTTTAAAATGCACATAGCCTGGCACAAGCGCCGTGGGGACGTCACCGCCACTTAGTGGCGAATGGCGGTTGTTGTTGTTGTAGTGACTAACTCGGAGACGATAAGACTTGGAGGCACTTCTTTATTAACAAGTACCATTGGGGTAACACTCTTAACAATTAGGCAGTCTGTTGTCGGCGACGCTACTCAGCCAGGACAGTCGGTAGGCTGCCTGACCAACGGCGCCCCGAGATGGTAAAGACGGAGACGACGACGAGAAGAACGGTGACGAAGGACTTCAGCAGCACGACGGTGATCCAACAGCCCCGAGCTCCCCTACAGGGGCCCCTCTTACACTGTCACGTGGACTCGCTCCGCCCCAGGCCACGCCCCCTTTCTGGAACCTACCAGCGGGTTCCTGCGGTGCCCTTCTGTGACCTTTCCCCTAGGCCCCCCTCCCGTGTCTCTCCTGGCTCGCTGACAATCAGGACTGCCGTACGCCGCAGATCCCCTTTCCTGCTAGCAGCCAGCGCTATGCCACTACATTGTTATGGGTCTTTGTGTGAGTCGATGGGTTTCTGTGTTCGTCAATGGGTCTCTGTGTGAGTCTTCGGGTTTTCTGTGTGAGACTACGGATCTCTGTGTGAGTCTATGGGTCTCTGTGTTTGTCAATGGGTCTCTGTGTGAGTCTATGGGTCTCTGGGTAAGTCTATGAGGCTCTGTTTGTCAATGGGTCTCTGTTTGAGTCTTCGGGTCTCTGTGTGGGACTACGGATCTCTGTGTGAGTCTATTGGTCTTGGTGCAAGTCGACATGAGGATGGCGGGCCCTCCACATTGAGCAGCAGCTCAACGTGCAGCGGCCGGTCTATCGCAAGATTTGTTTGACCCTGGAAGGAGTCGTTCACGAAGTGGCTGTCACTGCCTTTTCTGGCCCGGGGCGTCGGCCAAGGGCGTGCGCACACTCGATGAGATTCCTCGTCGTGCGTTCACGAGTAACCGTGGAGGTCGTGGGGAGGTCGTGAGGAGGTCGTGTAGTTACAAAGACAAAGATCCCCACAATATTGGGGCAATTGCTGCTGTTAGCGATCACGTATCTCTCCAAGGCCGATATTTACACACCGCACCAGGTACTCATCTGAGGCTGAGCCGACCTAGGGGAGACTCAGGACCGATTTAGATAATCGTCACTGGTGTTGGTCGTGAGCAGGAGAGGAATGCGAGTCGCTGGGTCCGTAGCGAAGCGCTAACCGCTACATTACCGCTCCCCACACGCAGTGTTCAGGTGTTGTTCAGGCAGTGGCCCGCTGAGACAAATTCACACACACACGCATGCTTATGAGAGACACGTGCTCTAATCCGATACAGTGACACACACACACGTGCTATAATCAGCTATAGCGGTTCACACGCTTAGGCACAATTATACAAACACGCTGACACACACAAAAGAGACAAAGATCCCCCGTATAGCCCTTTAGCAGTCTGTTGTGGCAAGTGCTGTTAGTGAGGACCTATGTAGGCCGGCATAGCGGACGAGAGCGGTGGTGTGTTCAGCACCATGCCCGGCCGCCTTTGTCTCTCCAGTGCCGATGTTTACACACCGCACCAGGTAGGCATTTAAGGCTGAGTCGTTCTAGGGGATGCCTAGGACTGATTCAGATAGTCGTCACTGGTCTTGGCGGCCGTGAGCAGGAATCGAAATAGAATCGTAATGTTCCTAACGCAATGTGCTAGTGTGCTAACCCACTGCGCCACCGCTCCCCCACTGATCAACGGCCACCGTTCGCCACGAGGCGGCGGGTGACGGTACCACGGCGCTTGTGCCAGGCTAGGTGGACCTAGTTGTCGTTCAACGACAGGTCACGGGACAGAACCAGGGACGCCACGGGTTGACAGAGACTGCCAGACGCGCCACCCGTTCTCCCCTCGCTCTAACAACCTTCTGCATTTTAGACGCCGGTGCGCTCTGCTTGCTGTTGTGAGCGTCTCTCTTCTGCCCTCCGCTGTTGTTGGGAGGGCAGCAGCCTCCCACTTGCAAATAGCCTCGAGGTGCACCTAGCCTGGCACTTCTTCTGCTTTCGTATGGCTGATGTAAATGAAGAGCAACAGCTACAATTTCACATTCGTTCAGGTGGTTAAGCGTCAGGAGTGTAGCAGTGTGTATCATCGCTGTGATGTCTCCTTCATATTTGTGGATCGGGCATTGCGTCGTTATACGTTGCACGGCCTGTTCTGAATGATCACAGCCTGAAACTGCCAAGCAGCAGCGTCCTTCACGAGCCTCCTCCACAGAGGCCAATCTTGACACCGCTGGTACCAGTCGTCTGCAAGTCCACTCAGCTCCACCTCTTCCTGTACCACATCAGTCCATCTTTTCTCTAGTCCGTGCCTCGCCCGTTTAGCCCCCTATTTCGGGCCAAACAGAAGCTGCTTGGGACATGCGGTGGCTTGGCATGCGGCCAACATGACCCAGCCAACGCAGCTTCCTCTCTCTACCTGCCGGAGGAGCTTTACCGATTATGGGACCTATCCACATAGACAAAGATCACCCGGAGAGCCTTAATGGACCTTTGGGGCAAGTGCTGTTAGCGAGCACATATGCAGGCCAGCAAGGTACACGAGGGGTGGGTGGTCAACACCACGCCCGGCCGCCTTTGTCTCTCTGGTGGCGATGCTTACACATCGCACCAGGTACTCATTGTTTAGGCAACCTAGGGGAGACCCAGGACCCGTTTAGATAATCGTCACCGGTGTTGGCCGTGAGCAGGAATCGAACTCTGGTCGCCTGGTTCGTAGCGTAGCGCGCTGACCATTGCACTACACACACACACTACGTGCGCGCGTACCATGCGCTCTCTCTCTCTTCCGTGCAACGCAGGGCCTCCTCCACCTTGTCATCCTCCACCTCCTCCTCACCGTCATCGTCGTCGTCCTCCTAGCCCCGGCCTACCACCATGGACATCGGCGGCCTCGAGACGGTGGTGGCCAACTCGGCGTACGTGGCGGCGCGCGGCGACACGGACGGAGGCGGCGGCGGCGGCGGCCGCGACCGCAAGATGCGCGCGCGCCTCAAGCTGCCCCACGTGCTGCGTCTGGACGAGGTGCGGGCACGAGTCGTGGCGCTCCACCCCGCGGCCTCGTCGCCCACGCTGCCCTCCTTCGAGCAAGTCTGCCACCTCGAGCCCATCGGCCGCCACCTCTTCCGCCAGTTTCTCGAGACGCACGCGGAGTTCCGGCCTGCCGGAGAGCTCCTCCAGGTGCGGGGGTTGTCTCTGAGCGGGTGGATTTTGTGCGAGTTGGTTGTTGTTGTTGTTGTTTGTTTGTTTGACCCGCACCGCTCTCGGTTCGGGCGCTTAGTCTGTCCCCGGCGCCGGAGCAGTTTGATTGCTCACCGATTGCAACGGGTGGCTACGTACGGTGAGAGAAATATTCAATTTCCAGGCAGTCCTCGCCTTACGAACTTCCGACTTACGAACACCCATACTTACGAACCTGCTTCCATGAAATATAAAAAAAAAACATTGACTTGAAACGAGAACTCGCAATTGCAAATTGCACCGTGGAACTATTTTGTTCAGAGGAGCGACCCTCCGCAAGATGTGAGGAGTCGTCCCTCGCGCTGGGAGTGTGTGTGCACGCACAAGTGAACGTGAGTGTGTTGGGAGCGATAGTGTGGCGGCTAGCGCGCTGTGCTGGGAAAGTGGCTCACAGACAACACCAGTGACGACGATCTGAACCGGTCCGGAGCCTACCTCGCTCGACTCAAATGAGTACCTAGTGCGGTGTTACAACATCATCACTTGGGAGACAAAGGCGGCCGGGCGTGGTGCTGGCCACCCACCCCCTCGTGTGCCGTGCCGGCCTTCATAGGTGCGACTCGCTAACAGCACTTGCCCCAACAGCCTGTTAACGCTATACGGGGGATCGTTGTCGTTGAGGTGTGTGTGCGTCTTTGTCTTTGCGAGTGTGCGTGCTCCCGTCTGTGTGTGTGGGCATTTAAATACAGTGTATTATTGTGTTCCGACTTACGAGCCGTTCGACTTACAAATGGGTCTCAGGAACGAATTAGGTTCGTAAGCCGAGGACTGTCCTACGTACACACATTAGAATGTTCGTCCGCGTCGCTGCCTGCAGCCGACTGGACGAAGTTGGACGTGATCCATTATAATAGGTCACTTGCAACTTCCTCAATTACTAGCCACGTATCGAGAGGTATCATGGATGTGGTGTGCCGGGCGTGCGTGTCACGTGTAACATTTGCATGGGGTGGAGGAGTAGTGGCACAGCGGTTAGCGCATTGCACTATATGTCTGCAGGTGATCCGAAGTTGCGATTGATATCTGAACAGAGTCCTGGGCCCTGCCCCTTCGCCAATCCCCACTGACCATGCACGTGAGGAATGGTCAAACCTGTCCCACACCGAAACATGAGGCCCTCATCCAGCAGTGGATCAGCAAAGGGCCACTGCTACAATCTTATTATCTTAATTTTATACAGTGGGGAGTTGATCGGCGCTTGTCTACACATCCCGTGAGCTCCAAGGACTTTCGATAGTGCATGATCTCAGCGGCACTTATCCATCACGAGAAGCCGACTCTGGACCCGTTTCGACTTTGAGTGTCTCACCGGCAGACTCAGGCTTGCCCTATGGCCAGATAACAGAGGCGGAATGTCCACGTTGGTGAGCGATGCAACTTGAGGATGGCTTCAGGAGCAGCCCCATGAATGTGCGAATAGCTGCCGGCGAATGAAATCAAGTGGGCAGTGCCGTATCGCCTAGTGTGGTCCAGGGGCTGTGGTTGTCACGACGACGCAAGCCTGAGTGGGACCGAGTCTCCTAAGTCTAACCGGTGGGATGAATGGAGTGGGAAACAGGGGAGAGTTCCCGAGCGTAGGTCACCAAGCAAAGATGACACCCCGAACTTTGAATACTGGATACTGTGCTCAGTTCCTCCAACCTCACTGCGTTGATGGGATTCAATATATGGCAGCAACTCAGGTTGTGTGTGCTGTATGTTGAACTTTTTTCGCACTGTGCGTAGCCAACCGTGCTAATCGCAGGTACAGGGGAAGAAGAACAAACTAAACACACGAAACAAAGGTTAAACGATGATCCAGCACTCACCCTCATCCACTGCTCGCTGCCGAGAGCAAACCACACGCACACACACACAGGTGCGTATGTACATGCGTACAGGTGATCTGATTATACTATATAGCTCACCGCTTGTGCCCATCTCTGTCGGTGCGGGCAGGATGAATTTTTAGGTCAAGAAGAGATCAGAAGCTTGTGGATGTGCAGACCCAGATTCTAATTAGATCAACACTCTGGCAGTGAGCTGCTGCTGCTGCCGCCGCTGGCTTACCATCGGCCATCAAGCAGTTGGGGGAAACAAGATTAAGGCCCCCGTGTTGCAAGTCGAGTGCATATTGTGTAGCGGGTGTGCAGGCGGTGCGCCTGCACCTTGGCCCACCGCAAGCGCCCGGCGCGGCTGCCTCGGGTATCCTCGTTCTGTTTGGCCACGAGGATCGTGAGTCGAATGTCGCAGGATCGTCACGCGAGGCGGTGGCTGCGGCCTGCGGGAGGCTTTCGCCCGGCAGTCGATTGGTCGTGGCCGATGACAACGACTTCGACAGTTCTGCCCGTAGCCGATCGATCTGCAGGGACACGTGCGGTGGGGTAAAGCGCGGGTACTACCGCCTCTTGCAAGGCTTCTAGCCAGCAGGGAACAGTGAGTGGGTCAGCGGCCAAGGAACGGAACGCGCCCGAGAGGAGATGAAGTGCTGACATCAGTTTGTGTGCCAAGTGGATTGCTACATCGCAGGGTCGTGGAAGGTGGCGGTGGTGGATTGGGGGTGGGGAATTGCTCTCATCCAGCAGTGGATTGACCATGGCTGACGATGATGATGAGGGCTACGCAGGTTCGGTCTCTCAATGCGATTCCATGCGTGCACCTCTCCATGCCTCCTTGCCCACTTTTCAGCTCTCATTTGTGACCAGGTCGCTTCTGAAAAATAGCTAGCTTAGTGCGCCTTACCTGGTAAAATACAAAACATATTTTAGTAGTTTAGAGTGACTGCAGAGGGCTGTGACTACCCGAGTACGTGGAACATGGAACTCGCGAGTAATCATCACTCAAGGCAATTAACCTCCCCCCCCTCCCCCCGTGAACTGAATTGAAGACCGCTTGCGTCCACCCGCCAGGGGTAATTGCAGATCTTCTGCTGAGTCGGCCAAATTGGTTTAGCCAAAATCAGCTTCGGTCGCTCTCATCATTAATTCCCCACGCACCCTTAGGGGGCTCCTCCGCCCCCCCCCCTAATGGGCCCACGGCGGCGTCGGTGCCACCAGCAGCGGCGATGCCAACACGAGCGCTCTCGATCTTTTCACTTGGTCGGCAGCGCCATGGTCACTGCCGGATGAAGGCCTCCCTCCCCGCGCCGCGTAGGTCTTATGCGGTCGTTTGACCACACTTTCACCTGGCCGCTCACTGTGGGTTAGTGGATGGTGGTGCTTGGGTAGATAGGTGGGGGCGGGGGGGGGGATCGGTTCTGATGTCACTCGCCGCTGACGTTAGCCGTGGCCAGAAATGGACCGGGTTCATATAACCCGGTGCACTAACCACAACCCCACCACTCTTCCCCCCCACCACCTGCCCCCCCAACGATTGTCTTCCAGCCCCTTTGTCAGTCCACGTTGTGTCAAGGTGGTTATTTGATCATACCTTCCCACGCTGGTCAGTGCACGTTGGTGAAGCCGGTGCGGCTCATCTTTCACTAAAGCCAAAGGACGTATGATGGTGATGACGACGACGAACGTGACAACGTTGGCAACTATGATGACGTTAACAATGACGTTGATACTGCTGTTAAAAATGACGATGACGACTACCATCATCATCATTACTACTATGACTCGTCGCCGCCAGGCTTGCGAGGACCTGGACACGAGCGAGGAGTCGGAGAAGCCCACGAAGGGCCAGAAGATCATCGCAGAGCACATGGACGACAAGAAGCCCGCCTCCTTCTGCTCCTTCCTGAGCGCCGCGGCCATGGAGGCCGCCCGGGCCCGCGGCTCCTTCGCCGAGGCCCTGGCGGAGACGACGGAGTTCTTGCAGTCACGCAGCCTCGCCGAGTACGTGGAGAGCCCGCGCTACCTGCGCTACCTGCAGTTCAAGTGGCTCGAGATGCAGCCCATGGGCGAGGAGTGGTTCTCCGACTTCCGCGTGCTCGGGAAGGGCGGCTTCGGCGAGGTGTGCGCCTGCCAGGCGAAGGCGACGGGCAAGCTGTACGCCAACAAGAAGCTCAACAAGAAGCGGCTGAAGAAGAGGGGAGGCTATGAGGTGAGGAGGTGGTGGATGACGATGACGGTGGTGGTGGCGATTGCGATGATTTTATTATATTCTCGTGTATGTCGGTAGCAGCAATGTGGTTCAGGAGCTGAATGCCAATGTCGAGGATATGACAGCCAGATAAAAATCGACGTGACCACATGGAGAGAGAACTCCAAATATACAGCAGCAGGCGTCCGGGTCGGAATTGAACCCACGACCTCCTGTACACCAGGCGAGGTAGTGAACATCTCCTAGCCACTGCAGCACCCTCTCGCCACCGCGAGAGATGCGGTTGACACAAAGCTTCGGTTGCTTTGGAGACGCGCTTGCCACAGATGCGGTGTGCACTCTCGCGTGTGTCGGCGCGGTTCGCCGTCGTGCCGCCTCTCGCCGCAGGGCGCGATCGTGGAGAAGGTGATCCTGGAGAAGGTGCACAGCCGCTTCATCGTGTCGCTCTCCTACGCCTTCCAGAGCAAGCTGGAGCTCTGCCTCGTCATGACCATCATGAACGGCGGAGACCTCAGGTGACGGCGTCTTAGCCCGCGCGCGAGTCGGGGCGCGCCAGCAGGAGACGATGCCTCTTCTCTTCCGAGAACAACCGCAACTCGCCCAGACAACTATTGTCGTTCGTGTCATTGCGAGAGAAAAGACTCAACACGTTCGCCAATAACACCGCGGCATTGAAAGGAAAAAACATCTGATATGCGACGGTTCGGGCAACGGGCCTTCTCCAAGGCATTTTGCGCTAGAATAGATGATAGGAGACGTTTTGGCAATGCCGGAAACGTCGCGGATTACACGAGTCCGTGTTGCAGGGTCACCTTCCAGAGTCACCGTCGATATCACGGCTTCATCTCCCAGGGTCATCTTCTGGAGTCGTTTTCTTCTGGCGTGGTTTTCTGAGATCATGTTGTGGACTCATCTTGCGTGGCGGTGCTGTGTGGTGGTGCGTGGTGGTGTGCGATGGTGCTGTGTGGTGGTGGTGGTGGTGCACGGTGGTGGTGCGTGGTGGTGTGTGGTGGTGGTGCACGGTGGTGGTGCGTGGTGGTGTGTGGTGGTGCTGTGTGGTGGTGGTGGTGCACGGTGGTGGTGCGTGGTGGTGCTGTGTGGCGGTGCATGGTGGTGCGTGGTGGTGCTGTGTGGTGGTGGTGCATGATGGTGGTGGTGCTGTGTGGTGGTGCGTGGTGGTGCTGTGTGGTGGTACATGGTGGTGGTGCGTGGTGGTGCTGTGTGGTGGTGCGTGGTGGTGCTGTATGGTGGTGGTGCATGATGGTGGCGGTGCTGCGTGGCGGTGTCTCCGAGGCAGGTTCCACATCTACGATGTGGACGACGCCAACCAGGGCTTCCCGGAGGCGCGCTCCCTCTTCTACGCGGCGCAGATCGTGTGCGGGCTCGAGCACCTCCACCAGCACCGCATCGTCTACCGCGATCTCAAGCCCGAGAACGTGCTGCTCGACGACATGGGTGACCCCGCGTCCACCCTGCCGGACCCGCTCCTCCGCGTGTCCACCCGTCCACTCGCGAGCCACTCGCCCGTCCTCCCACCACGCTACCTGTCCAACGCGTCCACTCGTATCCACGCGCCCATGTAGCCGTCCACGTGTTTCCACTTCCTTTGTCTGCTCCCATGAAAGAACTTTGAAGCAAATCATTATTTATTCATCAAAGGCACGCGAACTGAAGAATACAAATGCAAAACTGATTGTGCAATAATAATAATAATAGCAATGCGCTGAAAACTAATATTGCACCGCATCATCGTGAGGCATTGCACTGCGGAAATCCCTGCCGTATTCTCAGCCGTCTGTGAACAACACCAAGAGGTTCCTCGCTAACAACCCCATTACGTGTGTCCGCAGGCCACGTGAGACTCTCCGACCTGGGTCTCGCTATCGAGATGAAGGAGGGACAGGACAAGACCAAAGGCTACGCCGGGACACCGGGTGCGGCAAACCTCTCCGCTCGCTTCTCTTCGTAAACTCTGCTCCCTTCACCTCTTCCGCACGGCGATTGCGTCGCTCGCTGGCGCCGCGTCACGACACACGAGGAGCCGTTCGTGCGTGCGTGCGTGCGCGCGTGGTCATTGCGCGTGCGTCCGTCCGTCCGTGCGTTTCCAGGCTTCATGGCGCCGGAGCTGCTGAAGGGCGAGCCGTACGACTACTCGGTCGACTACTTCACCCTCGGCGTCACCATCTACGAGATGATCCAGGCTAAGGGGCCGTTCCGCTACCGCGGGGAGAAGGTGCTCAAAACGCGGGGGGATGCAATAGGGATGCACGCGGAGACTCAGTGGGACACAATGGGGACATGTGGGGACACGTGCCGGACACGCGCGGGGGGGGGCCAATAGGGACACGTGGGGACATGTGGGGACTCAATGGAACACATGGGGACAAGCGGGGGACATGTGGGGACATACAGTACCAAGGAGGGATGTGTGGGGACACAGAGGGATGCACAGGGAGAGGGAGGGATGCACGGGGATATGCGGGACGTGTGGGGGGGGGGGGCACTCTACTTTATAGTTTATTAAAAGCAACTTAACGGTTAGGATTTTCATTTAAAGGCCAAGAGCCTTACATGACATCTCATCTCAACCATTCCAATGCCCTGCTGCCATATAGCCAAGGGGACCCCCCCCCCCAGTGGCAGCTGCCCCTGTGTGGCGTAAGATGTATGCAGCAGGCACTGGCCTGCAAATGGGCATTGCCGGCCTAATTGTCCCAGCTGTGTCCTCTCGTCACGACGAGATGGAAGAGTAGGCCAAATGCCCTCCAGAACAATGTATTTTTAAATTTTACCAGGTAAGGCCCACTGAGCTTTATAGCTCTTTTTCAGAAGCGACCTGGCCGCAAATGGATCACGTGGAAATGTATAGCATCCAAATACTCTAAATGCTTGTCGACTCTAAGTGTGGAGGGAAAAACCGGAGGACTCGGAGAAAAATCCACGCGACCACGGGGAGATTGAACACGCCAACTACAAATATACAGCAGGCGTCACGGGTCGGGATTGCATCCACGGCCTCCTGTATAAGAAGCGAGGTAGTCAACATCTCGCCACCGTGGCGCCCTCCCTCTGATGGAGGCCCTCTTTCACCGGCAGTGGCGTCTGTGGGCAATGGCAAACTGATAAATACATGATAATTGTTTTTTACCCTTTTATCTGGCAACAAAACTGACACCTTTTTTACAAGGAGTCATGTTTGCATTGACCACAATACCTGCAGCCATAATGCAAACAAAAAACATAACTCTGGTAATGTATGCACTGTCCTTGAAGTTGATTGGGCCACACCCGAGACAGCTTTCCTTAGAGCCTAGTCTCACATGATGTTGGACCAGATGACGCCAAAAGGCGCACAACTCAAAGACAATGCACCATCAGAGTATGAGAGCTCGGGGTAAGCATTTATACCATTTGAACCTCATTTGCCAGTAGAAAAAATATGATCATTGGTTTTTTACCCTTTTATCTGGCAACAAAACTGACACCTTTTATACAAGGAGTCATGTTTGCATAGACCACAATACCTGCAGTCATAATGCAAACAAAAAACACAACTCTGATAATGCATGCACTGTCCTTGAAGTTGATTGGTCCAGTTGATTGGTGATAAATACATTCCGTCGTAAAGCCGGGCCCCCTCGACTCAACGCTCTGGCTGTTGTCCCCTGGGCGGCGACGAGGTGGAGAACAAGGAGGTGAAGCGGCGGATCCTGCAGGACAACGCCAGCTACTCGGAGCGCTTCAGCGCCGACTGCCGCGCGACGTGCGAGGCGCTGCTGGCCAAGGACCCCGCGGCGCGCCTCGGCTTCCGCGACGGCTCCTGCGGCGAGCTCAAGAAGCACGGCTTGTTCGCCTCCATCAACTGGGGCCGCCTGCAGGCCGGTACGCTGGGCCCACCCAGTCGTCACGGGGACAAAGTCACTCGCTGTGCCGCATCTTCACGGGCCGTTGTGGGCAAGCGCTCTTAGCGAAGTGGCGCCTACGTAATGCCGGCGCGGTGGTGCGGTCGGCGCCACGCCGCCGGCCGCCGCACGGAATAATATACTCATTTGAGGCTGAGCCGACCTAAGGGAGGGACGCCCCAGGACCAGTTCAGATATTCATCACCGATGACGGCCGACAGCGGGACATGTATTCGGCTCGCCGTGTTCGTAGTGCAGGGATCGCCGAGTCACGCACACGGTCGCGACCTTCCGATTGGGAGTCGTTCGTTGTCGCGCTGAGCCACCTGCTGACCACAGCCTCCTCGCATAGCCTCTCCCAACACAGCCTTGCTGCCTGAGCTCCTCCACAGCGTCCTACAGCTTCCCATAGCCTTCAGTAGGCAGCTGCCATAGCGACCTGACACCCATTTTGGCATCTTCACTAAACATTGGTGGACACTACCTCTTTATAATCACTGCCTACTGGCCCTCACACGCATACACATTTCACGTTTCCTTTCGCCCTTGCACCCCCTGCCCCCCGCTCCCCACTGTCCGCCGCTGCCCCTCGCTCGCTGCCCCTCGCTCGCTGCTCCTCGCTCGCTGCCCCTCGCTCGCTGCCCCTCGCTCGCTGCCCTCCCCCAGGGCTCCTCGAGCCGCCGTTTGTGCCGGACTCCAAGACGGTGTACGCCAAGGACGTGGACGAGGTGGGGGCGTTCTCCTCCGTGAGGGGCGTGAACCTCGTGGAGGAGGACAAGGCCTTCTACGACTCCTTCTCGACGGGCAGCATCCCCATCCCCTGGCAGGTGCGCCTCTGGCGACAGTCGACGCCACCGCCATCGACCTTGGACTTCTTTCACGCCGTGTGTAGCCAACCGTGCTAATGGGAGGTGCCGGGGAAGGAGATCACCGGCCATCGCGGGACAGAGGCATGCTCGGGGATATTTTAATATGATGCGAGGTCTTCTTGGTTCTTTCGGTAAAGTCACGTAGAAGGGAAATAATAAAATAATAAAAATAAAACATAATAAAATAATTCTCACGACGTTTCGGCCACAACGCAAGCAGCCGTCCTCAGGTGAAGAACAGGTCTGTCGAGAAGAGGTCCGAAACGTCGTGAGAATGATTTAATCATGTTTTATTTTTTTAATTTTATTATTTCCATTCTACGTGACTTTACCGAAAGAACCAAGAAGAAGTTTTACGAACCACTGCTGTGGAGCAGTCACGGTCTTCACCTGACGAGGGCTGAAGCATCCGACACACGCCACGGGAGGAGCCTGCACACAAGGCAGCAGACAGGCTTGGACATTGCCCCCCATGGGACCCTCACCTCAGGGAGCTTGAGACCCGCAAAGGCCCCCCTCGCCAGCCTCTCGCAGGGATTCATATTCTTGGTTCTTTTGGTAAAGTCACGTAGAAGGGAAACAATAAAATAATAAAAATATAAAACAATAAAATTCTCACGACGTTTCGACTGCAACACAAGCAATCATCATCAGGTGTGAAATCCACAGCAAGAAAATGTAAACAAGTGATAGCTCAACGAAGTGGCTTATCATCATGTGGACATTTATAGCAGCCAAATACTTTAAACGCATGTTGACTCTAAATGTGGGGGGGGGGGGGAAACCGGAGGATCCGGAGAAAAATCGACGCGATCACGGGGAGAACATGCAAACTCAAAATATACAGGTGTCAGGGTCGGGATCGAACCCACGACCTCCTGCATACGAGACGAGGTCATTAGCATCTTACCACCGTGGCGCACCTGCGAGGTTGCCATTAAACGTGTAGGCCGCGAGTTCGAATGACAGGCTGCGCATACAACATTTATTAAAATCACTCGTGACTTATCT
This sequence comes from Lampetra planeri, assembly GCF_965212315.1. Classification (NCBI taxonomy): domain Eukaryota; kingdom Metazoa; phylum Chordata; class Hyperoartia; order Petromyzontiformes; family Petromyzontidae; genus Lampetra; species Lampetra planeri. The sequence continues at coordinate 1,549,705 of NC_136133.1, read as the reverse complement.
TCTTGTATAGATATTTGTTTTGGCTAACCATAGAACAAAGATGGCCACTGCATCGCAAGCTTTCAGATGTGCTTCTGCAGCTCTGGAAGACTCTTCCTCTGATATTTGGAAGCCACTGGAGTTATGCACTTTTAAATCGTCTAGATTGAAGATTAATTCCTTTAGAACTGCTTTTTCTGTTTAGTTTGTTGTCCTTCCCCCGCACCTCCGATTATCACGGTTGGCTACGTGCAGTGCAAAGAGGTTCAACATACACGCATACAAACGCGCAGGCCGCAAGTTAGAATTACAGGCTGCGCGTACAGCGTTTTATCCAAATCACTCGTGACTTATCTTATCTTCTTACATAAATTCATATAGCGCCTCATCATTCCAGGCTGCTCAACAATTATATTATAAATTGTACATGGTCTGACGGCGGTTTAAACAAAGAGTGGGTTTGTTATTAAAAGTGTAGTTATGGTGACAGTTGGGAGAACAGGTGGGAGTGGTTAACGGAGGTGTTGGCTGCTGTCGGATTCAAACCGCCTGGAAATCAACTTGTCTGGCAGAGTGGACACTCGAGGAGGGGTAGTTGTTGAAAGGAGCAACGAAGAACAACACAATCAGAAATCCGCCCTCGTGCGCAGTGGCCTCTCTCAAAGATGTCCTCAATCGCGGCCTCCCCCCTTCTCTGTCCATGCTATTTACTCAACAACTTCTCCCAGTTGCATCCAATTGTTCGGATTACTTCTCTACCTTAAATCTCTTGCTGTCATCATCATCATCATCACGATCCATGCGCAGGTAGCCCGTGAGTGACCACTGCACATGCCGTCATTTGTTTCCACTTCCCTCTCTGTCTGGTGGTGCCAACATGCTCAGGCAGTGCGCACATCTTTCTGGCACCAATCTCTCGTGTCGCCAAGCCACTCTCTGTTAGTTCTTCCTTTCTTTCCGGTGACACTTTTTGCTGCCGCTAGAATGTTCGCAGTGAAAACCGCATTGACGTTCACTCTCGTGTTCTCTCATTGCACGTTCAAGAAATCTAACCCTACCGTTCTCTGCTTACTCTAATTGAGGATCTTGTAAAGGAGAGCCGACACAAGGTTGCAGGGGGTTCGTCTTTTAATCCTTTTCTCCCATCCACACCTGTCCCCAGCCGTCTCAGTCTCGTTCCCGCCAAAAGCCCCTTCTTCCCGCCTGTTCTCCCCTTATATCTCCTCGATTACCCCTCCCCCTTCTCCTGTCACCGTCCCACTAACCCTCCTATTGGTGGGTTCCCTTCCCCTGACACTCCTACAATCTTGTTGTGTACCCTGCTGTGATCCGTCACACACTCACGTTACTCAATCGTGTGTCTCCGTCCGTGCAATGTTTAACATCCCTTCTTCTTGAAAACCACACTTGAACACAAATAGCACAAACAGCAGCAAAAGCTGTACGGGCGCCTCAACGCGTTGTGAGGAACGCGCGTGCACACGCGTGGAGTGCTTAACCCTTTCGGAAGCGTTTCATTAGCGGCATAAAAGCCTGCTTGGGCAACAGCCATCAGGGTCAAATGCGTTGGCATGTTTAAATGAAAAAAATTATATTCCCAATGCAGCCGGTTTCCACTGGGGTTCATCTTTCACAGCAACGCAACGTCACGCTAAAGTTCTGTTCGTGTTGGATCGTCTTTACGTGAGTTATGGTTGCCCTCCCTTCCCCCCCCCCTCCCAGCTACTGATGGAGGGACATAGCTGACGCCGAACGCTTTCAAGCTAAGTTGGAAAGCGTTAAAGAGAAATTAACCTCGTGCCAATCGGACCGTCCGCGAGGGGCGGGCGGGCGGGCGGGCGAGCGGGCGATGAAGGATGCTAACCTGATACCCGCGGCCTTGTGGCAGCTGACGGGCCGCGCTGACAGCCCTTGTCCACCACCGCTCCCTCTCGCATTCTCCACCTCGATCGCCGCTCACCACGCTCTCTCGGCCGCACAGCTGCCTGCTTTGGAAAGTGCAGGGGGGGAGAGGTTTTGGTATTTTTTTGTCTCGAAGAAAAAGCAGGGGCCCACGATCGTTATCGCACGAATCGCTGGTGGCGGCCCGCGGAAAGTGGATACCGCAGAGCTACCTCTGGGATCCCTTCAAGTGGCTGCTGGCCCACACACTAGGGGCCACTATAGCACTCTCCCACCCGCCCTGCCACAGAGAATAATATTCGTCACACGAGAAGTAAAAACTTATATTTTTAATGTCTAGAGATAAAATGTAGCGAACGTAAGTGCGGAACCAAAGTGGGTATTGTTGTTCAGTCGTCGGAGACAGGCGGCTGAACCCAGGATCTTAGCGTCAGTTCAACACAGATATCTGAGCCACTCGTGTCAATGCGGGAATACTTGGGTGTCATGTACGTACGTATGTTGAACTTCTTTCGCACTGTACGCAGTCAATCGTGCTAGGTGCGGATCAATGACTTTGAAGGGCGCACTGGTGCGTCATTGCGAACATTACGACCATCCCGCCGTCTCTCCCCCCTCTCCGTGCCTCCCGATTGTCCATCCCTGGCAGGAGGAGATGATCGAGACGGGTGTGTTCGGAGAGCTGAACCTTTGGCCGGCCAACGGCTCCCTGCCTGACGATCTCTGCAAGGACAAGGTCCCGACATCGGATGGAGCCGGCGCTCGCTCCTCCACATGCACCGTGCTGTGAGCCGGCGGTGCTGCCCGGCCACTCAGAGGGAAGATTTAAGGAGCTCCTGGAGAATCTTGAGTACTACCCCTCCGAGAGAGCCTCCTAGAGAGATACCATCAGCGTAGGTTCTCGCGGTTGTCGGGTCATCCCGCGCGTTGCTAGGCGCGACGTCCGACGTTTCGCCCCACGTGCTGGGAGCTTCTTCAGCCACTGGATACGGATTTCCTATCTGTTGTGAATTTTCGGGCAGTCTTTTGTTGTAAACCGAATTCACTTCCCGAAAAAGCTCCCAGCAGCACATGCGGCCGAAACGTCGGACATCGTACCGAACAAATACGCGGTACAACCTGTCAACGTGCATCATGTTTATAGTTTTATCATTTGTAACGCTTTCGAACGAAGGCTGTCGGCATTAGTTCCATCCATCTGTCCATAAAGGGGCACAACTATAATGTGTGCAAACATGATGCAATATAAATTTATTTTTATTCGTATTTTAAAGTTGTGTCGATATTAGGGACCCCTACCCTTTTAGTCCAATTATTGACAAGGTTGGTCCAAAACTGGATGAACATTTTTAAAACAGTAAATAACCCCTTCCTCCCCTCTCCCCCATGATGATGATGGCGTCACACATTACATGCGTGCGTTATCCGATGAGGTAAGCACAGGCAGCGTCACCAGGTGATGTCGCGCGTTGTGTTGCGGCTGTAATTAAACGAAAACTCACCGCACGTGTGATATTCGGCTGAGAACACATTCGTAGTTTACCTGCGTGGAATGGGTTGTCAGCGTAGAACCCGTCGACGTTTTAAATTATTTCGTAAAGCAATCGCTTAAATTATCAGCCTGGATAACTAATCGAGTTAACATTGCCAGCGTCGTTGTATGTACAATTAAGCAAATTATCACAGTTGCAATGAAACATAAGGATGTTTTATGTCAGAGCTCTCATAAGCAGCATTTGCATGTTGCCCAAAGACCATGGCTTGATGGCAATTTTTGGGGAATTGTTGCCAGCAATTGTTTCAGGAAACAGTTGTTCAAAAAAATGGCCGCCCAAAAAAAATGGCTCCCCCCAAAAAAATGGCTCCCCCCATACTAGGAAATGGAGATGGCAACCTCCAATCAGATTTCAGATAGTCGTCACATGGACTACCCAAGGTTGCATGATCTCCCTCTAAACAATCGCATCGTTACACTTGTCAACAAACTCTTTGTCTTCTCCTGCGTAGTTTTTTCTAGGTTGAGCTGCTGTACGGCTTCTCTGCGGTCCGTTCTCAGCTTGCAACGCGTGTCGTCGTTGTTCGGTGCCGTGTCCGAGGGTTTCGTTCCATGTGCTTGGAGCTTCTACCCAAATTGAACTGCACTTAGTTGCTAAAGAAGCTACCAGTACGTGAAGAAAAACGTTGGACATTGTACCGTAAAATGACACGCAGTGCAAACCAAAACCACATGGGAGAACCAAACTCTTATTTTCGTTGGCTTGATGGAACTACGTCATCTTACGCCATTGCTGTACCAAGTTGCCATATGCTGGTTGTAATCTCCAGCGAACTGTCATGCAAAATTGTCAACATTTAGTTCGTTTTTCCAACATTCTTCCTCCGGTTTTGCTGAAAAACCAATCCAATTGGCATAATTGCCGACATGACAACTTGATTTGATTGGCTCTGTTCGGTTGGTGGAGGGCTATAGTTAAATAATTGACAGTATATCCACACGACAATCTAATCCTAAAGAAGCTATGAATCATGAATGCACTTACGATTAGCAGGGTCGGCTACGTATGGTGCGAAAGAAGTTCAACATACATAATATCAGTCGTGAAAGTCTACGTATAAAATCTAATTGCCATAGTTGCTTGTAGGATAAAGGTGTTACGAGCAATAATAGCCCGAGTACATCATGGATATAAGACAGACGGTGGACCGTCCAGGTAGTCGTCAGTACAGGTGACCGTATCATCAATGGTTCTGGGCTGCATCTGTGGAGGAATTTTTTTTCCAAAACCGCAGCGTGAAACCTTTTCCAACTCTGCCCGGAGTGTTACAAAACGCCTCTGGCACCAATCCAGAACCTCCGCAGCAGGGCTTCGGTGACAACCGCCACCCACCACCGCCTTGTCGGGTTCACCCCCATTGAGGCCACTTCAAAAAACTATTTTAAGTCTCAACACGTCGCACATGCCTGATGATTGCTAAACGCGTCGTGCGTGAGAGACTGCTCTGAGTAACGGGGTGTCCCGTGGGAAAAACCAAAACTAACACCAATACCCTCCATTCGCCACTAAGTGACGGTGACGTCACCATGGCGCCTGTGCCAGGCCAGGTGCACTTTGAGGCCACCTCAGATGTCAAAGGCTCGCTGGCAGGAGGTCTCGGGACAGACCGAGGTGCCATGGGTTGGCTGACTGAGAAGACTGGTAGATGCATCACCTGTACCCCCTACTGTGCCAACTTGCTGCATTTTAGCTGCCCGGCGCTCCGCTCGTTGTTGTGAGTGTCGCTCCTCTGCCCTCCATTGTTGCTGGAGGGAAACTGCCTCCAACTGCCCAGAGCGTCCTTCACGAGCCTCTTCCATAGAGGCCAATCTTGACACCGCTGGTACCAGTCGTTGGCAAGTCCACTCAGGTCCAGATCCTCCCGTACCGCATCAGTCCATCGCTTCTCCAGCCCATGTCGTACCCGTTTATCCCCCTTTATACAGCCAAATAGAAGCTGCTTGGACATCTGGGCTACATGACTCAGTCAATGCAGACTTGCTTGCTGGAAGAGCTCACTGATGGGAATGTGTCCAGATCTTTCAAAGGTTTGTGAGCTCCACACACAATCTAGCCTGGTTAAGCGCAGGATGGATCGTAGGCATACCAGCCTGAATGTTTCTAACCGACGCAGATGTTCCATTAGAGGGGTCCATGTTTCACAAGCATAGAGACGGGAGGCCATGACTGTGGCCGAGAAGACCCGAAGCTTCTTGCGTGCCTGGCAAGGCAATGTTACATAATCCTTGCCAGGACCTTTCCCGGTACACTGAGAAGAGAGATGCTCCTATAGTTGTTACAATACGTGCGGTCCCCCCTCTTTAAGAGGGGGACCACCAGGGCATCCTTCCAATCCTGTGGTGATGTCATGTAGGGCAGTCTGCACACAGATGCCACCCTTCCACAGCATTTCACTTGGGAGATCGTCTCTGCGCAGCACTTTTCCTGGTCTCAGACTTCAGATCGCCCCTCGCACTTCTGCCAATATTTGAGGTACCGCAGCCCTAATAAGCTCGTGGGAAACACACCCACACACATGCGCACTTGACAAGAGCTTTTCTCCCTCCATCTTTAAATTATTTAGCGCTTTTTTTAGCATAGGAACGTGTTTAGCGCGTGCAGCGTGCAACCGCTAAATCTGTATTGGGTTTCCGCAGTCACCCAGTGAACGTGGAAACTGTTAGGCCAACGTTGGGCCAACAACTTTGGTGCTACGGTGGCATGTCTACAGGGCGATATAATTAATCGTAGTTTTGTTGTTGTTGTTTAACTATGTCGCAAGAGAAATTTGGTCGGATCATTTACGAGGCCTAACCGAATACTAAAACGAAAAAAAAAATACTAAATATGAATCGGATAGATGTGAATTTGTTAAAGCGATTTTGTCGACGGCGTTTGAAAATCTGAGATAAACAAAATGGCAGCGTGAAATCACGTGACCCCGTCTCCTCCTGGGGGCCTCTGTTTCCATGGCAACGTGAGGGTTGAGCAGGCCCGACTTTTCCAAAAACAAAGAAATTCCTTTAAAAGCAAACAAAAGCAACGGGTTTTTTGTGTGGCTACCTTAGGAAGAAATTCGCGTTTTTAGAAGGTCGGTTTGGGCAAAAAATAACAACAAAATCCACTGTACACGTTAACACGGTACCACCGCCGTCTGTGCACAGCAGAGGCCCACACAGAGAGAGGCCCGTGTGCCCTCCGCAAAGTGTTGGGTGGCCAACACCACGTCCAGAGCCGCCTTTGTCTTCCCACTGCCGATAATTACGTGCACGGCACCAGGTACTCGTTTGAGGCCGAGTCGACCTCGGGGAGATCAAGAACCGGTTCATCTAATCCGTAGCGCAGTGCGCTAAACTACTACACCACCTCTCCCTACATGCACACACACAAAGATCCCCCTGACATCGCCTTTGTCTCCCCGATACCTGTTGGTATCGAACTCGGGCTGCCATGGGGGGGGGGGAGGGGGCGTTTGTGGCGCGCTAATCGCAGCGCCACCGCTCCCCTCCCAGCCACATGGTGTACGCGTGCTTACCAATGTAACACGTGCGTAGCACACACGCACACACACACACGTGCGTGTGTACATTTCGCACCCCAACCGCGCCAGACGTGGCACGAATACAATTGAAAAGTTCATTAACCACCACCACCACCCACCGCCGTCAACATCGTCGTCGCTAGCTACGACCGAGTCGCTTGCTGGAAGTCGACGCCGTCTGACACGGCGCTTGCCTGTGTACCGCTACACCTGTGTGCCGCTACACCTGTGTACCGCTACACCTGTGTACCGCTACACCTGTGTACCGCTACACCTGTGTACCGCTACACCTGTGTACCGCTACACCTGCGAGCTGCACGCGGCTTACCAACAACGCACTCGGGGGGAGCCCGCACTGCTGTGGCTGCGGTGGCGCTAATTGCAGCGCAACCGCTCCCTCCCCTCCCGCCGCCCCCCCCCCCCACACTCACCCTGCACTCGGATGCCGGCACCACGTTGTAACAACGTCACGTGTACTGACTGGTCTGTCGTCGTGAGTCTCGCTTTTAAAACGACGATTTGTCCTTCAATCGCGATGTAAATGGACGTAAATAAACTCGCGTGTTTAGGGAGGGATGGCCTTCGATGGTGCCTGACTGGGTTCACTGCCGAATTATCCGGATTATAAGACGCGCTACTGACGGCGTCTTATAATTTGGTTATTGTGTTGGTGTGTGTGTGTCTCTGCGTGTCTCTGTGTGTGACCGTGTCGGCATAACTACGGTCGTGTCGTGAGTGGTTCGCGCGCTGCTCTACGAACCCACGCCTGTCAATCCCTTAGCAGTGCCCTACCTTATCACAGACCAATTGGTCACCCCCGTGCCCCTTATACATCTCAACGTTCATCCTACAAAGTCCCATCACAAGGGAGAAACACAAACAAATATGACAAAAACACGTTTGTTGTTGTTGTTGCCCGTATTGAAACGGCTGTACGCCGTACGGACCTGAAAACTCAATGTCCCTGTACAAGATTACGGAGTCAGCCGTGTGGGGTTGACGCGGTGTGCGAACGCGTCGACCCGAGTTCGATATCCCTGTTGGCACACTCGAAATGAAGGACGTGTGCAGGTGCTCCAAATCGAGGGCAAACACATTTATTGTGGTTAATCTGTAAGATGCAACAGCACGTGTCTCACACACAGCAATTCTTCAACCGAGTCGCCATTAACCACGTGACTGGTGTACTAGTGCGGTTATTCAATAACCCTGCCAGCCACCTACAGGCCCAACTCAGTCGCATGCTGCTGGGGACACATGCATTGATGCACTGCGCAGCACATCAGGACTTTCACAGAACCACACTTTACTCCCTTGCTGCTGCACAAGGACATAATTAAAGGAGTGGTCCATTCCTAATGTGCCACATCCCGCTACGGTGACGATTATCTGAACCGGTCATGGGCCTCCCCGAGGTCGTCTCGGCCTCAAATGAGTACGTGGTGCGATGTGTAAAAAAAGAAACATAACCACTGGGGAGACAAAGGCGGCTGGGCGTGGTGTTGACCACCGCACCCCCTCGTTTGGGTGGGGTGCCGCCCTTCGTAGGTGCTACTCGCTAACAGCACTTGCCCCAACAGTCTGTTAAGGCTATACGGGGGATCGTTGTCTTTATATTTGCAAAATGTCTATTGACACTGGGCACAAAGCCTGGAGTGCATCTTCCTCTCCCAAGCGTCTTATCAGGGTTAAAGCCAAAGTGTTTGACACCACCAGCAATGTGGTGGTCACTGTGAGAGTGGTCAGTTATGTAACAGCACTACTGCTACTCCAGTACTATTGTTACATAACTGAGAAACTCCAGGAATTTAAATAACTCGGGAAGATGAGAAACAATACGAAACTTTACAACTATTTTTTTTTTATTTTACCAGGTAAGGCCCACTGAGCTATGTAGCTACTTTTCAGAAGCGACCTGGCCACCAACGACAGCTCAACGAAGTGGCTTTTTATCAAGTGGAAATTTATAGCAGCCAAATACGCGAGACGAATGTTACTAAATGTGGAGGGAAACCCGGATGACCACGGGAGAACGCGCAAACTCCAAATATGCAGCAGGCGTCAGGGTCGTGATCGAACCCATGGCCTCCTGTATATCGGGAGAGGGAGTTAACATCTCCCAGCCACCGCGCGGTGGTGCTAAGATGTTGAAACACCAAATAGGCACCTTTAGAAGGCACCAAGTCTGCATTAAGCCCACACACTTGTGGTAAAACATGCAAACAAACATGCTTTCACGTAGGTTTAAAATGTAGTCCAACCGTGCGAATCGGAGATGCGGGCTAATGTCCGTGGCCGTATTGCGCTAGAGACTGATTTTGATTGGCCAACACCAGAGACGGCCCTCCTTTAAGGCCTTGTCTCACGGTGCTATCGAGCAGTGCTCTTCACTCATGTTCAGTGGGGGGGGGGACACTTTCGCCGATAAGACATCGTCAGTCAGGCCCGCCACTCATTTGAAACCATTGTTGGGTTTCTGACAGCACGATGATGGTGGAGGGTGTTTTTTTACTCGCTGTGTCTGCAATAGATTCAAGAACGCCAAATCATTAATATCTCGGCTAAAGACTTTGTTTTATCATCTTAAAAATTGGCAAAAAAAACTTGGCCCCGTCGACTCGGGAACACTTACAGATCTTACAGATTTCCGAGAACAGCAGCAGCAGCTGCCCGAATGAGAGGACGCTTTCATTACATCACAGTTCTTCATCTTATTGGCATTTCGAGAGCAGTCACTTGACATTGTTATTGACAGGTTCTATATGTCGCTAAGATTGTATCTCTACTTGCGAGTCAAGTTTGTTTTACGTACAGCGCTTTGAGATTCCAGTACTTCAACATGAAAGGCGCTATAAAATAAAAATAATTGTTTATTTTTATTATTAATAATATAAAAATTAAATTATAATTTTTATTATATAATAATATAAGTAAAAAAATTGTTATATAATATAATGAAATAATGCGTTACTTTTATTATTTTATTATTTCCCTTCTACTTGACTTTACCGAAAGAACCAAGAAGATGAATCCCTGCAGTCACGAAAGCTTTAAATCGAAAAATGAAAGGCGCTGTTATAGAATAAAAAAAAACCACAGAGGTTGTTACCATCATTATAATTAAAACCCCCCCATTTCTGACACCCATATTTGTTCCTCTGCGCTCTGATATGGGAGTTGAAATCGTGCTTCTCTCTCCACTCATCGCCACCGTGGAACCATCACGGGGACGCCCTGCGCGACAGCGGCTCCATGCACCAGGCCCCCAGGAACACCTCGTTCTGTCCCAGGCAGAAGTCCGCGGTGTCCATGTAGGCGTCGAACGGCCTCACAGCCACCTCCTCGTCTGATCAACGTCCATCACCAGCAAAGACAAAGATTGTCCAGGCAAAGCATTAGCGGCGAAGAGGTTGGTTGGGTGGTCATCACCACGCCTTGTGTCTCCGCAGTGGCGATGTGTTCACACACACCGCACCAGCTACTCAAGTTGAGGCTGAGTCGGCCTAGTGGGAGGACCAGGACCGTTTCAGATGATCGTCACCGGTGTTGGAATCGAACTGTGGTGGTCGCGTTCGGAGCACGGCACGCTAACCGCTACACCATCACCACCATCACCACCCTTATTGTCATCACCGTCCATTCAGATTATAGCACAATGCACTTTTTTTGTTGACAGAAAGCTTCCAAATCTCTCAGCCAGAGGGCAGAGCACCAGCAGCCAATGTTGTCGCGTGCGCTGCTGCCACACATCGATGCTCCCACGCACATTCACACAACGCACGCGAAGCCCGCGCTCGTGAAGTGTTTGCATCCAGCAGTGGATGGACAACAGGGCCTTGCGTGCGTGTGTGCGTGTCGTGCGTGTGTGTGTGTGCGTTGTGTGTTTTGTGCGTGCGTGTTGTGTGTTGTGCGTGTCGTGCGTATGTGTGTGTTGTGCGTGCGTGTTGTGGTGTGTGCGTGTGTGTGCTTGTGCGTGCGTGTGTGTTGTGTGTTGTGCGTGTTGCGTGCGTGTGTGTGTTGCGTGTTGTGTGTGTGTTGTGCGTGTTGCGTGCGTGTGCGTGTTGCGTGCGCGTGTTGCGTGTTGGTGTGGTGTGTTGTGCGTGTTGCGTGCGTGTGTGTGTTGCGTGCGTGTGCGTGTTGTGTGTTGTGCGTGTGCGTTGTGTGTGTTGCGTGCGTGTGCGTTTTGCTTGTTGTGGTGTGTGTTGTGTGTGTGCGTGCGTGTGCGTGTTGCGTGCGTGTGCGTGGTGTGTGTTGTGCGTGTGTGTTGTGTGTGTTGCGTGCGTGTGCGTGTTGTGTGGTTGGGCGTGTGTGTGGTGTGTGTTGTGTGCGTGTGCGTGTAGCGTGTTGTGTGTGGCGTTGTGCTTGTGCGTGCCCACCCTTGGCTAAGAAGAAGACCCCCCCGTGGTAGCTGGTCTCGAAGCAGCCACACGGAGACCCCTCCACCTGGCAGCCCGCGCTGGGGGCCGTGGGGCGGGGTCGGGGCAGGGAGGGACACAGCCAGAGGGCCTGTCAGGAGGACCGTTAGCATGGTGCTCAACACGCACCACAACACGCACCACGCACGCACCACTCACTCAACACACCAACACTCACGCACCACGCACGCACCACACACTCACTCACTCACTCGAATCTCACTCACCACACACTCTCACGACACTCACGCACAAGCACTCACCACTCACTCACCACTACACGCACCACTCACTCGACCACTCACGCACCACTACACTCACCACGCACGCACACATCACTCACCACTCACGCAATCACGCACCACACACGCACCACACACTCACCACGCACTCAATCACTCACCACACACGCACCACTCACTCACCACTCACTCACCACATCACTCACCACTCACGCACCACACACTCACGCACTCACGCAATCACTCACCACTCACGCACCACACACCACTCACCACTCACTCAAGCATCGACTCCACACACGCACCACACACTCACCACACACTCACCACGCACTCACCACTCAGCACGCAACACACCACACACTCACCACTCACTCGACACTACACACTCACCACTCACTCAATCACGCACCACGCACGCACCACACACTCACTCACGCACGCACCACTCACGTCACCACACACTCACCACTGCACGCACCACACACTCACCACTCACTCAAGCACTCACCACACACGCACCACACACTACTCACCACTCACTCATCACTCACCACACACTCACCACTCACGCACCACTCACGCACCACACACTCACCACTCACTCACACACACTCATCACACTCACTCAAGCACTCACCACTCACGCACCACACACGCACCACTCACTCAATCACGCACCACACACGCACCACACACGCTCACACACACTCACCACTCACGCACCACTCACTCAACACAGCCACACACCACCACTCACTCACCACACACTCACCACTCACGCAATCACTCACTCACCACTCACGTCAAGCACGCACCACACACTCACCACTCACGCACCACACACTCACCACTCACGCACCTCTCACTCACCACACACTCACCACGCACTCACCACGCACCACACTCACCACGCACGCAATCACGCACCACACACTCACCACGCTACGCAATCACGCACTCAACACACCACTCACACGCACCACTCACTCACCACTCACTCACCACTCACTCACTCACCACGCACTCAATCACGCACCACACACGCACACACACACTCACCACTCACTCAATCACTCACCACACACTCACCACTCACGTCAATCACTCACCACGCACTCACCACTACACTCACCACTGCACGTCAAGCACTCACCACACCTCACACGCACCACTCACTCACCACTCACTCACCACTCACTCAATCACTCACCACACACTCACCACTCACGCAATCACTCACCACTCACTGCACGTCACCACACACTCACCACTCACCACTCACGCACCACACACTCACCACTCACTCAATCACTCACACCACTCACTCACCACACACTCACCACTCACTCAATCACTCACCACACACTCACCACTCACTCACCACTCACTCACCACTCACTCAATCACTCACCACACACTCACCACTCACTCACCACTCACTCAATCACTCACCACACACTCACCACTCACTCAATCACTCACCACTCACTACTCACCACACACTCACCACTCACTCAATCACTCACCACACACTCACCACACACTCACCACTCACGCACTCACTCACCACACACTCACCACACACTCACTCAATCACTCACCACTCACTCACCACACACTCACCACTCACTCAATCACTCACCACACACTCACCACTCACTCACCACTCACTCACCACTCACTCAATCACTCACCACACACTCACCACAGCACTCACCACTCACTCACCACACACACTCACCACTCACTCACCACAAACTCACCACACACTCACCACACGACACTCACCACACACTCACCACACACTCACCACACACTCACCACTCACACACCACACACTCACCACTCACATCACCACACACTCACCACTCACTCACCACTCACTCAACACACCACACACTCACCACTCACTCACCACTCAATCACTCACCACACACTCACACACATCACGCACTCACTCACCACCACACTCACCACTCACTCACCACACACTCACCACTCACTCACCACACACTCACCACTCACTCACCACACACTCACCACACACTCACCACTCACTCACCACACTCACCACTCACTCACCACACACTCACACACACTCACCACTCACTCAACACACCACACACACCCACCACTCACTCACCACACACTCACCACACACTCACCACTCACTCACCACACACTCACCCACACACTCACCACTCACTCACCACACACTCACCACTCACTCACCACCACACACTCACCACACACTCACCACTCACTCAACACACCACACACCCACCACTCACTCACCACACACTCACACACTCACCACACACTCACCACTCACTCACCACACACTCACCACTCACTCACCACTCACTCAACACACACACACTCACTCACCACACACTCACCACACACTCACTACTCACTCACCACTCACTCACCACTCACTCACCACACACTCACCACTCACTCACCACACACCCACCACAAGCAGCACGTGCCACGTACATAACGACTCACCACCGCAACACGAAACAGTCACTACAATCTGTGCGTACAACTCACCACAACGGAAAAAGCCAAATCGAGTGCAACTCCACCACACCACGCCACTCACCACCCACATCACAAATCACCGCACCACGCCACTCACCACCCACATCACAAATCACCGCACCACGCCACTCACCACCCACATCACAAATCACCGCACCACGCCACTCACCACCCACATCACAAATCACCGCACCACGCCACTCACCACCCACATCACAAATCACCGCACCACGCCACTCACCACCCACATCACAAATCACCGCACCACGCCACTCACCACCCACATCACAAATCACCGCACCACGCCACTCACCACCCACATCACAAATCACCGCACCACGCCACTCACCACCCACATCACAAATCACCGCACCACGCCACTCACCACCCACATCACAAATCACCGCACCACGCCACTCACCACCCACATCACAAATCACCGCACCACGCCACTCACCACCCACATCACAAATCACCGCACCACGCCACTCACCACCCACATCACAAATCACTGCACCACGCCACTCACCACCCACATCACAAATCACCGCACCACGCCACTCACCACCCACATCACAAATCACCGCACCACGCCACTCACCACCCACATCACAAATCACCGCACCACGCCACTCACCACCCACATCACAAATCACCGCACCACGCCACTCACCACCCACATCACAAATCACCGCCCCACGGCACTCACCACCCACATCACAGATCACCGCCCCACGCCACTCACCACCCACATCACAGATCACCGCACTACGCCACTCACCACCCACATCATAAATCACCGCACCACGCCACTCACCACCCACATCACAAATCACCGCACCACGCCACTCACCACCCACATCACAAATCACCGCACCACGCCACTCACCACCCACATCACAAATCACCGCACCACGCCACTCACCACCCACATCACAAATCACCGCACCACGCCACTCACCACCCACATCACAAATCACCGCACCACGCCACTCACCACCCACATCACAAATCACCGCACCACGCCACTCACCACCCACATCACAAATCACCGCACCACGCCACTCACCACCCACATCACAAATCACCGCACCACGCCACTCACCACCCACATCACAAATCACCGCACCACGCCACTCACCACCCACATCACAAATCACCGCACCACGCCACTCACCACCCACATCACAAATCACCGCACCACGCCACTCACCACCCACATCACAAATCACCGCACCACGCCACTCACCACCCACATCACAAATCACCGCACCACGCCACTCACCACCCACATCACAAATCACCGCACCACGCCACTCACCACCCACATCACAAATCACCGCACCACGCCACTCACCACCCACATCACAAATCACCGCACCACGCCACTCACCACCCACATCACAAATCACCGCACCACGCCACTCACCACCCACATCACAAATCACCGCACCACGCCACTCACCACCCACATCACAAATCACCGCACCACGCCACTCACCACCCACATCACAAATCACCGCACCACGCCACTCACCACCCACATCACAAATCACCACACCACGCCACTCACCACCCACATCACAAATCACCACACCACGCCACTCACCACCCACATCACAAATCACCGCACACACGCCACTCACCACCCACATCACAAATCACCGCACCACGCCACTCACCACCCACATCACAAATCACCGCACCACGCCACTCACCACCCACATCACAAATCACCGCACCACGCCACTCACCACCCCACATCACAAAATCACCCGCACCACGCCACTCACCACCCACATCACAAATCACCGCACCACGCCACTCACCACCCACATCACAAATCACCCACAACCACGCCACTCACCACCCACATCACAAATCACCGCACCACGCCACTCACCACCCACATCACAAATCACCGCACCACGCCACTCACCACCCACATCACAAATCACCGCACCACGCCACTCACCACCCACATCACAAATCACCGCACCACGCCACTCACCACCCACATCACAAATCACCGCACCACGCCACTCACCACCCACATCACAAATCACCGCACCACGCCACTCACCACCCACATCACAAATCACCGCACCACGCCACTCACCACCCACATCACAAATCACCGCACCACGCCACTCACCACCCACATCACAAATCACCGCACCACGCCACTCACCACCCACATCACAAATCACCGCACCACGCCACTCACCACACATCACAAATCACCGCACCACGCCCACTCACTCACCCACATCACAAATCACCGCACGCCACGCCACTCACCACCCACATCACAAATCACCGCACCACGCCACTCACCACCCACATCACAAATCACCGCACCACGCCACTCACCACCCCACATCACAAATCACCGCACCACGCCACTCACCACCCCACATCACAAATCACCGCACCACGCCACTCACCACCCACATCACAAATCACCGCACCACGCCACTCACCACCCACATCACACCGCACCACGCCCTCACCACCCACATCACAATCACCGCACCACGCCACTCACCACCCACATCACAAATCACCGCACCACGCCACTCACCACCCACATCACAAATCACCCGCACCACGCGCACACCGCAATTCGGTCAGGCGACGGCTGACTTCGTTGCCATCGCAGATTGCAACTCGTGCAGGATCTCAGCGGCGCTGCCCCCTGGTGTCTCTGACCCCTGGTGTCTCTGACCCCTGGTGTCTCTGACCCCAGGTGTCTCCGACCCCTGGCGTCTCCGCCCCCTGGTGTCCTCCGACCCCTGGCGTCTCCGCCCCCTGGTGTCTCTGACCCCTGGTGTCTCTGACCCCTGGTGTCTCTGACCCCCTAGTGTCTCCGCCCCCTGGTGTCTCCGCCCCCTGGCGTCTCCGCCCCCTGGTGTCTCTGACCCGGCCACTGTGAACCCTCGACAAGCGACGGAGGTCAGCGGTCTCACCCGGAGCTCCTGACGAGGGGTGCTCGCCATGAGCACGCTCGCCTTGCGGACCTCCCCACGGACGCTGCTGAAGTGCCGCTTGAACTTCACGGTGCTGTGACCGATCATCGCCACCGACCTGTTCGTCTTGTACGCGAGCTGTGCGAACAAACAGGCGACCACAACATTCCCCGATCGTCATGGCCTGAAAGAGGTGTCATTGTTCTTCTTGGTTCTTTCGGTAAAGTCACGTAGAAGGGAAGTAATGTTATTTTATTACTTCCCTTCTACGTGACTTTACCGAAAGAACCAAGAAGATGAATCCCTGCAGTCACGAAAGCTTTAAATCGAAACGTGTCATTGTTGTCATCGTTGTTATTGTTGTTGTTTAGCGAAGAGGCGCGCTGCTTCAGCGGGCCAGGTGTCTCTTGTTGTGTGTTAGTGGGCTACGGAGACCGCTTTGTAAGAGATGACAGAGACGACAAGAGGTCAGTGGAGAGAGAGGGGGAAGATGCTTGTCAGGGAGCTATCGGGCTGTGTCGCTGTGTGTGGATCAGGGGCCAGTGGTATAAGGGTTCGCGTGCTGCGTTAGGAAACTAAACTACTAAACGAGCTTTTACAGAAGCGACCTCAACGAACTGGGCTATCGTATGGAAGTTGAGAGCAGCCAAAAACTGTAAACACATGTTTATAAATGTGGAGGGGAAACCCAGAGGACCGGAGAAAAATCCATGCGACTACGGGCAGAGAGACACGCAAACTCCAAATATACAGCAGGTGTCAGGGTCGGACTCGAACCCATGACCTCCTGTATACCAGGCGAGGTCGTTAACATCTCACCACCGGGGTGACGAGGCTGGCGACTCGAGTTCGATTCCCGCTCACGGCCAAACACCGGTGACAATTATCTGAACCGGTCCTGGGCCTCCCCTAGGTCGACTCAGCCTCAAAAGAGTATCTAGCACGGTGTGGAAAAACATCGCCATTGGGGAGACAAAGGCGGTCGGGGCGTGCTGCTGGCCACCCACCCACCCACTCGTGTGCCGTGCCGGCCTTCATATGTGCTCGCTAACAGCACTTGCCCCAACAGTCTGTTAAGGCTACACGGCGGATCTTTGTCTTTGTATCGGGCAGCTGGCTGCTCAGCGGCTTGAGATGAAGTTGTTGGCGCTCGAGTCCGGATGTCCGAGACGGCCGCTGGGAATGTCGTGGGGAGACGGGATGGGCGGCCCAGGAGTGGCAGGTGGGGAGCGTCGTCGTGGATGAGATCGAACAACAGCGGATTCCTCCCGCATGCTCACTCACCTCGCTAACTGGCTGAAAACATCTTGACACGTATAGAACCGCAGAGCAGTTGTTTGTCGGTAGCGCCAGCTCACCTGGCAGCCTTCCAGCAGCTCGCCTGCGGTTCCTACTCGGCGATTGTGAGCACGCAGTTCGCCGCTTTAATGAGCTCCTCACGAGATTGATGTGTTTGTGTTTAGCTGAGTGGGACGCGTGTGCAGGGTGGAGTGGGAGAAGGCCGATTGCCAAGACGGTCGTGGGAGCGGCCATCTTCACGGGCCCGGCTACCGAGGGGAAGACCGAAGAGCAGATCAGAATATTTGTACTGGTAGGAACCTCCTGGTTACACCAGCCCACAGGGGATTATTGTGTCCGTCGTGCAGGGAGGGGCTGGGTGGAAAGGGAGGGGCTGGGTGGGGAGGGAAGGGTGGGGAGGGCTGGGTGGGGAGGGTGCGGCTGGGTGGGGGGTGGGAGGGGTGGGGGCTGGGTGGGGAGGGGCTGGGTGGGAAGGGTGGGGAGGGTGCGGCTGGGTGGGGGGGTGGGAGGGGTGGGGCTGGGTGGGGAGGGGCTAGTCACCCCGTGGTGCCCTTATAAAACTCAACGTTTAACCTACTCACGCCGGCTTGTGCCCGCCCTCACAGTCGGGCATATTTGCGGAATACACCACGCCGCCGTTGACCCTGGCCATTGACCGAGCAACCCAACGTTCCTACCAGCTTCCTCCGCAGGAATGTGTTTTATTTCGGAAGGAATCCGATGAGCCGTAAAGCTTTTTTTCCCACAGATGTCAAGATGGCGGAGGCAGTCAGGGCAGATGGTGGCGGCATCGGCGACTTTGGCATTGAGGACTTCTTGGTCGTAAGCACTCGTGAAAGGGGGTCGTGAAAGGGGGTCGTGAATAACCCCCTCGCTGGAGCACCACGCGCCCCCGTGGGGAAGACGTCTCCCCAAGAGGCTCGTCACAGTCCCTGTCCCTTCGGACGCCCATGATTCCATCCTTTCTCCCCTGCCCCTTTGCTGGATTACTCCACACAATTCCCTCCACCCCATTCCCTCCAACTCCATTCCCTCCTCCCCATTCCCTCCACCCCATTCCTTCCACCCCATCCCCCCCCACCCCATTCCCTCCTCCCCATTCCCTCCTCCCCATTCCCTCCACCCCATTCCCTCCTCCCCATTCCTTCCACCCCATCCCCCCCACCCCATTCCCTCCTCCCCATTCCTTCCACCCCATCCCCCCCACCCCATTCCCTCCTCCCCATTCCCTCCACCCCATTCCCCCCTCCCCATTCCTTCCACCCCATCCCCCCCACCCCATTCCCTCCTCCCCATTCCCTCCACCCCCATTCCCTCCCTCCCCATTCCCTCCACCCCATTCCCTCCTCCCCATTCCTTCACCCCATCCCCCCCCACCCCATTCCCTCCTCCCCATTCCTTCCACCCCATCCCCCCCACCCCATTCCCTCCTCCCCCATTCCCTCCTCCCCATTCCCTCCACCCCCATTCCCCCCCTCCCCCATTCCTTCCACCCCATCCCCCCCACCCCATTCCCCTCCTCCCCATTCCCTTCCACCCCATCCCTCCACCCCATCCCCCACCCCATTCCCTCCCACCCCATTCCCCCCTCCCCATTCCTTCCACCCCATCCCCCCCACCCCATTCCCTCCACCCCCATTCCCCCTCCCCATTCCCTCCTCCCCATTCCCTTCCACCCCATTCCCTCCACCCCATTCCCTCCTCCCCATTCCCCCCTCCCCATCCCCTCCTCCCCATCCCCCCCTCCCCATTCCCCCCTCCCATTCCTTCCACCCCATTCCCTCCACCCCATTCCCTCCACCCCATTCCCCCCTCCCCATTTCCTTCCACCCCATTCCCTCCACCCCATTCCCCCCCACCCCATTCCCTCCTCCCCATTCCTTCCACCCCATCCCCCCCACCCCATTCCCTCCACCCCATTCCCCCCTCCCCATTCCTTCCACCCCATCCCCCCACCCCATTCCCTCCACCCCATTCCCCCCTCCCCATTCCCTCCTCCCCATTCCTTCCACCCCATTCCCTCCACCCCATTCCCTCCACCCCCATTCCCTCTTCCCCATTCCCTCCACCCCATTCCCCCCCTCCCCATTCCCTCCTCCCCATTCCCTCCACCCCATTCCCCCCTCCCCATTCCCTCCACCCCATTCCCTCCTCCCCCCATTCCCTCCACCCCATTCCCTCCACCCCATTCCCTCCTCCCCATTCCCTCCACCCCATTCCCCCCTCCCCATTCCCTCCACCCCATTCCCTCCACCCCATTCCCTCCTCCCCATTCCCTCCACCCCATTCCCCCCTCCCCATTCCCTCCTCCCCATTCCCTCCACCCCATTCCCCCCTCTCCATTCCTTCCACCCCATTCCCTCCACCCCATTCCCTCCACCCCATTCCCCCCTCCCCATTCCCTCCTCCCCATTCCTTCCACCCCATCCCCCCCACCCCATTCCCTCCACCCCATTCCACCAACCCCATTCCCTCCACCCCATTCCCTCCTCCCCATCCCCCCCACCCCATTCCCTCCACCCCATTCCCCCCTACCCATTCCCCCCTCCCCATCCCCCCCCACCCCATTCCCTCCACCCCATTCCCTCCACCCCATTCCCTCCACCCCATTCCCTCCACCCCATCCCCCCCACCCCATTCCCCCTTCCCCATTCCCTCCACCCCATTCCCTCCACCTCATCCCCCCCACCCCATTCCCTCCACCCCATTCCCCCCTCCCCACTCCCTCCACCCCATTCCACCAACCCCATTCCCCCCTCCCCATTCCCCCCTCCCCATTCCCTCCACCCCATTCCACCAACCCCATTCCCTCCTCCCCATCCCCCCTCCCCATTCCTTCCACCCCATTCCCTCCACCCCATTCCCCCCTCCCCATTCCCCCCTCCCCATTCCCTCCACCCCATTCCCCCCTCCCCATTCCCTCCACCCCATTCCACCAACCCCATTCCCCCCTCCCCATTCCCCCCTCCCCATTCCCCCCTACCCATTCCCCCCTCCCCATTCCCTCCACCCCATTCCCCCCTCCCCATTCCCTCCACCCCATTCCACCAACCCCATTACCCCCTCCCCATTCCCCCCTCCCCATTCCCCCCTCCCCATTCCCTCCACCCCATTCCCCCCTCCCCATTCCTTCCACCCCATCCCCCCCATCCCATTCCCTCCTCCCCATTCCCTCCTCCCCATTCCCTCCACCCCATTCCCTCCTCCCCATTCCTTCCACCCCATCCCCCCCACCCCATTCCCTCCTCCCCATTCCTTCCACCCCATCCCCCCCACCCCATTCCCCCCTCCCCATTCCCTCCTCCCCATTCCCTCCACCCCATTCCCCCCTCCCCATTCCTTCCACCCCATCCCCCCCACCCCATTCCCTCCTCCCCATTCCCTCCACCCCATTCCCTCCTCCCCATTCCCTCCACCCCATTCCCTCCTCCCCATTCCTTCCACCCCATCCCCCCCACCCCATTCCCTCCTCCCCATTCCTTCCACCCCATCCCCCCCCACCCCATTCCCTCCTCCCCATTCCCTCCTCCCCATTCCCTCCACCCTATTCCCCCCTCCCCATTCCTTCCACCCCATCCCCCCCACCCCATTCCCTCCTCCCCATTCCTTCCACCCCATCCCCCCCACCCCATTCCCTCCACCCCATTCCCCCCTCCCCATTCCTTCCACCCCATCCCCCCCACCCCATTCCCTCCACCCCATTCCCCCCTCCCCATTCCCTCCTCCCCATTCCTTCCACCCCATTCCCTCCACCCCATTCCCTCCTCCCCATTCCCCCCTCCCCATTCCCTCCTCCCCATCCCCCCCTCCCCATTCCCCCCTCCCCATTCCTTCCACCCCATTCCCTCCACCCCATTCCCTCCACCCCATTCCCCCCTCCCCATTCCTTCCACCCCATTCCCTCCACCCCATTCCCCCCACCCCATTCCCTCCTCCCCATTCCCTCCACCCCATCCCCCCCACCCCATTCCCTCCACCCCATTCCCCCCTCCCCATTCCTTCCACCCCATCCCCCCCACCCCATTCCCTCCACCCCATTCCCTCCACCCCATTCCCTCTTCCCCATTCCCTCCACCCCATTCCCCCCTCCCCATTCCCTCCTCCCCATTCCCTCCACCCCATTCCCCCCTCCCCATTCCCTCCACCCCATTCCCTCCTCCCCATTCCCTCCACCCCATTCCCCCCTCCCCATTCCGAGGTCAGGGATCTTGCCTGCTGGCCGCGTACCTGGCTGTACACGAAGTACATCCCAGCGCAGATGATCCTCATCTTGCTGTTGTTGACCAACTCAATCCGGCAAGGGGCTTCCGCCTCCATGTCGACCGTGCATCTCCACCGGAACAGCCTGTCGGGACCTGCATCACCGTCGCCAACGTCATCATCATCATCGTCATTAGCACGCTTGGTTACGTACGGTGCGAACGAAGTTCAACATAATACATGATCACCGTCGCCGATGTCGTCTTTATTAAAGCGGACACATTTCGAAGGAGGCTCAGCCGGGGACATGGCGAGTGTGGCAGCCCCCTCGTGCATAGCTCGGAATCAGAATGTTTATTTATAGTGGAGGAATCCGGTGGGCTACAAAGCACGTCGGGGCGAGTCAGAAGGTGACAACAACAACAGACAATGCAGCAAAAATACAACACGAGTGCAAAGTAGAGAAAAGGTAAACAAATTAAATTATACAAAAAAAACTAATAAAACGAAACAATTTTTTTTTTATTACCACGTAAATCATACTCGTTGGTTCTTTCGGTGAAGTCACGTAGGTAGAAAAATAATAGATCACGACGTTTCGATCGCAACTCAAGCACTCGTCATCAGGTGGGACAGCCACGGCAAGAAAAAACTGCTGAAGTAGGCATACTTCGTCGTGATTTATTTAATTTTCTACCTACGTGACTTTTCCGAAAGAACCAAAGAGTATGGATTACTGCAGTCACGAAAGCTTCAAATCAAGACGTAAATAACTAAACTAATTATATTTTACCAGGTAAGGCCCACTTCTGAGCTATGTAGATCTTTATCAGAAGCGACCTGCCCACCAACGACAGCTCAAGCAAGTGGCTTATCATGCCAACCACTCTAAGCAGATTCCAAGAACACAGGATGAGATGTTACTATCCTTTGTGCAAGCACTTCCAAGAGTTCATGAACAGTGAGCCTGGTGGAATTTGGGGAGCGCATCGTCAGTAGTGAACCTTTGGTTCCTAGGGTGTTTCGGCCTTTCATACTATACACCCTCCCCAAAGGCGGCCAGCGACAGGGTGATCAATCCTACGCTTGCGTCCCATTCCCAATTAGTCATAGGAGTTGCCTTGTTGTTGATAGCCAACATCCCATGGGACTATGCATGGCAGGGGCGTCCTCCTCCCTGAGTCAAGCATTGTTGACTGCATACCTCCTGGCCCTCTCACTTTGGGGCCCAGCTGGGGTCTTTCCTCTTCATCCAAGCACATGCTTCTCAGCAGCAGCATCGCGCGCTGAGCTGAAGAGCTCACTCCACCCACCTGGATTTACTGCCGGGTCCGTGTCCTGGGGCACCAGGTGCACAGCCACCACGCCGTTGCGAGCGCACCCATCTACACGCATCGAAGAGAAGAGCCCCCCGCCCCCTCCCCTTGGTATCGGCTTCATCAGACTGCTGGGGCAAGTGCTGTCAGCGAGCACCGATGAAGGCCGGCACGGCACACGAGGGGGTGGGTGGCCAGCACCACGCCCGGCCGCCTTTGTCTCCCCAGCGGCGATGTTTACACACCGCACCATGTAATCGACCTGGAGGAGGCCCAGGACCGGTTCAGATTATCGTCACTGGTGTTGGCCGTGAGCGGGAATCGAACCCTGGTCGCCAGGTTCGTAGTGCATCGCGCTAACCGCTGCACCACCGCTCACGCTGACCCACAACGCACCGCGACCTACACACGCACCAATACCAACACAGCCGCCATTCGCCACGGAGCGACGGTGACGTCACCACGACGCCTGTGCCAGGCTATGTGCACTTTCAGGCCACGTGAAGTGTCGAATGCTCGCTTACAGGAGGTCACGGGACAGACCCAGGTGCCATGGGTTGGCTGACTGAGATAATTGGTAGATGCATCAGCTGTGCCCCCTACTGTGCCAACTTGCTGTATTTTATCCACCCGGCACTCCGCTCATTGTGAGCATCGCTCCTCTGCCTCCAACTGCCCAGCAGCGTCCTTCACGAGCCTCCTCCACAGAGGTCGATCTTGACACCGCTGGTACCAGTCGTAGGTAAGTCCACTCAGCTCCACATCCTCCCGTACCGCATCAGCTCCATCTCTTCTCCAGCCCGTGTCGTGTCCCTTTTGTCCCCGATATGCAGCCAAACAGAAGCTGCTTGGGCACGCGGTGGCTGGGCATGCGGGCAACGTGGAACTCATTTCGTCCGTGCCGGTGATTTACGGTCCTATAAACGATGCCCTTCCCTCCCGCACCTCCGATTAGCACGGTTGGCTACGTACGGTGAGAAAGAAGTTCCACATAACACACCCTACGTACACGCAACACCGCCGTGGCCTGCGCTCTTTTCACAGACGAGGTGGAACGGCCCCAAAAAAAGCCCCGCTCCACGAACACTCTCCCGAAGCCCTCTTCCCCGTGACCAGCGGTAGACATTGAGCATTGACCCCTTTAGCTCCTGAAACAAAGCTGCTGCTGCTGCTGCTGCAATCAGCAGCATCGCCATCACAGTCGTCGACGTCGCTCGCAGGGTTAGTCGTGAGAGCGAGCGAGTATGCTACCCGTCGGAGGCCGTCGGACTGCGAGGGGGGCTGCGTGCAGAACGAGAGAGAGCGAGCGAGAGAGCTAGAGGGGGGGGGGGGGTTTACATAAAGCCAAGTTTTAAAAAAAATTATTTTAAAAAAATTACGAAATGATGAACGAAGCAAAGTGCCGAATACACCGATCATCTTCTTGTTTCCACTGATCGTAAAAAAACAAGAGAGCGAGCGAGGGAGGCGAGAGAGGGAGGCGAGAGAGACGAGGGCGAGCGTCCTCCCCTACCGTCGACGGCGGCGGCGCAAGTCCGCACCGAGGCGACCACGTCCGGGCGGGTGATGAGCGCCAGAAGCAGCAGCGGCAGCGTCAGCCCCGGGACACCGCGACTCCTGCCAAAACTCGGCCCCCCACTCGCAAACATCCCCTCGGCAATCTGCACACGTGTCGTGACCTCTCTACTGACCCAGCGGCCACCGCACATGCAGAGACACGCGCGCGCGCGGTCGTCACTTTCACGGACTCCACACACCTTCACAGACAAGGCAAAGATCCCCCGTGTAGCCTTGACAGACTGTTGGGGCAAGTGCTGTTAGACACACGAGGAGGTGGGTGGCCAGCACCACACGCGGCCGCCTTTGGCTCTCCCTAGTGGCAATGTTTACCTACTTCACCAGTGTGATGATGATTGCTTGTGTTGCAGTCGAAACGTCGTGAGAATTTTTATTGTTTAATATTTATATTATTTTATTATCTCCCTTCTACGTGACTTTACCGAAAGAACCAAGAAAACAACTACTTTGTTTCATAAAACCCGATGTATTGACATTGTACATTTGTTTAACGATTCAGAACCAAAGGGATGCAGACTGCAGCAAAGATTTACGAACCTTCTTGGTTCTTTCGGTAAAGTCACGTAGAATGGAAATAATAAAATAATTAAAATAAAACATAATAAAATAATTCTCACGACGTTTCGGCCACAACGCAAGCAGCCGTCCTCAGGTGAAGAATAGGTCTGTCGAGAAGAGGTCCGAAACGTCGTGAGAATGATTTAATCATGTTTTATTTTTATTATTTTATTATTTCCATTCTACGTGACTTTACCGAAAGAACCAAGAAGAAGATTTACGAACCACTGCTGTGGAGTAGTCACGGTCTTCACCTGGCAAGGGCTGAAGCATCCGACACACACCACGGAAGGAGCCTGCACACAAGCCAGCAGACAGGCTTGGACATTGCCCCCCATGGGACCCTCACCTCAGGGAGCTTGAGACCCGCAAAGGCCCCCCTCGCCAGCCTCTCGCAGGAACTCATCAACGCTCTCTCTCTCTCGCCGTCGTCCCGATGCTCACTACAAAACATCGGCTGGAATCTACGGGGGGAGAGGGGGGGCTTTCAGCCCCACTTCCCACGCTGTCAAATTTCCAATGTTGATCAGTGTATACTTTGCACGCACATTCATCGCTATGGAGACAGCATATGTTGGATTGAAATAGATTTCCTGTGCATATTTATTTTCAGACAATATTTTTGATTACGAAGCCAACTCTGCTAAACGAGCCCTCGGACACCTCGATCTCTGGACACACTCACGATATGTCCACTGTTGGATCAAGGAAGGTCCTCCTATCCCTCGCGATGCCACCGATCCACGTACGTCCTTCTATAGCTCCCTGGCTTCGTCGCTCCGTCTCCACATGGGCCGTCCTCCTACGGGCGCGTTCCAACATCGCCTGTTATGCCAGGAGGTGGGGTGTTCGATCCGCACCCTGACGCCTGCTGTACATGTGGAGTGTGCGCTGTCTCTCTTTCTCTCTCGCCGTGGGGTCCTTCACTTGTTACCCTCCACATTGAGAAACGTACATTTCAATTATTCAGATTTCGCCGCTCTAAATGTTGCACGTCACAAGCCACTTTGTCGTGTGAACGTTCATTTTTCTCGCAGGCGCCGTTCATCACAACAACGCAGACAATCTAGAGAAATCGCAGGCATGGTTCGCGATCTTGTGCGGACCGCAGCTGGCGAAACAGCTGCGTGGAACTCCGAGAATTGGATGACTTTCGCGCGCCGCCGGGTGGAACACGAAATGGAAGACCCAACCGGGGGGGGGAGGGCAAGTTAGTAATGTAGCCCGTAACCCGAGAGTCGCGTGGATGCTGTCGCTGTGATGGAATGATTGGGGCGCGCGAACTGGACTTGCAATATCAAAATGTCGCCGGTTTGATCTTCTGGCATGGTGATTACTATTAAACTTGGTTTTATTATTTTACGAAGTTCTTTTTTTCAGAAGCGTCCTGGCCATCACAAACGATAGCTCAACGAAGTGGCTCATCGCGCGGAAATGCACAGCAGCCAAATACTCTAAAACGCGTGACGTTGATTCTAAATGTGGAGGGGAAAAAAACGAAGGACCCGGAGAAAAATCCACGCGACCACGGGGAACGAAACACCGCAAACTCCAAATACGCAGCGGGCATCAGGGTCGGGTTCGAACCCACGACCTCCTGCATACCAGGCGAGGGAGTTAACATCTCCTAGCCACCGTGATGATGATGAGAGAGGCACGCAAACTCCAAATCTACAGCAGCAGGCATCAGGGTCGGGTTCGAACCCACGACCTCCTGCATACCAGGCGAGGGAGTTAACATCTCCTAGCCACCGTGGCATCCGTGGTGCGAGTTTCTGGAACCCCCGATCGCCTCTGCCCACGCAGCGCTGTGAGTGATGGGGACTTCTGCATCTTCAGAGATATCTAGCCAGCGGTTGGAAGAGTAGGCCAAATACCACTGTAGCTACAGGGCTCCCTCTAGTGGAGGCGGCTTCTTCGCCAGCAGTGGCGTGGGAGAGCAATTGCACGGCTGCGCCTGTACCATCGCCGACCAAGTTAGGGCGGTGACGCGGCCTACAGCGGGTTCGATATACAGCGGCAGCCCTGGTTAATCCTGCGGGTGGAATTATAACGACAACACGTCGCTTACGCACCGAACGCTTCACTCATCGTGGACGTTAAAGACACCGTGACGTCTTTCACGGGTCCCATAAACGACACAGCGTGCCACTCTGCTTGGGTTCACGGCAGCAGCAGCGGCAGCGGCAATAATCGCCCGCAACTGGCCAACGGATGTCCCAGGTCACCAGTTCCGCGTGCGTTGTATGGAAGAGCGCAGCACTCGCTGGCTGATCAATGTTACACGAGATAAGGAATTGGGCGCCACGGTGGCTAGGATATGTTAACTACCTCGCCTGATATACAGGAGGTCGTGGGTTCGATCCCGACCTTGACGCCCGCTGTAGATTTGGAGTTTGCGTGTCTATCTCTCGTCATCACCACGGTGGCTATGGGATGTTAACTTCCTCGCCTGATATACAGGAGGTCGTGGGTTCGATCCCGACCTTGACGCCCGCTGTAGATTTGGAGTTTGCGTGTCTATCTCTCGTCATCACCACGGTGGCTATGGGATGTTAACTTCCTCGCCTGATATACAGGAGGTCGTGGGTTCGATCCCGACCTTGACGCCCGCTGTATATTTGGAGTGTTCTCTCTCTCTCTGTGGTCGCGTGGATTTTTCTCCAGGTCCTCCGGTTTTCCCCCTTCACGTTTATTTGGCCGCGATAAATCTCCACGAGATAAATCACTTCGTTGAGCTGCCATTTGCGATAGCCAGGTCGCTGATTAAAAAATCGCTACATAGCTCAGTGGGCCTTACCTGGTAAGATAATAAAATGCAAGTTATATAATCTCTTTCCGTGGCAAGAGTCCAGACTTTTAAACGAAGATACGTGCATCCCCCGTCTGGCCGACACGGGCTGGCTGGGACACGTGCCAAACACATGGAACATACATCTCTGAAAAACCAAACAACCCCCACCTCCCCGTATAGCCTTAACAGACTGTTGGGGCAAGTGCTGTTAGCGAGCACCTATTAAGGCCGGCACGGCACACGAAGGGGTTGGGTGGCCAACGCTACGCCCGGACGCCTTTGTCTTTCCAGTGGGCCAACCGTTGCGCCACCGCTCCCCATTGAGTCCACACACCGCCACGTCTCCAGATTAACAACTCTGCCAAGTGACCTTGTTTAAAGGGGGGGTGGGGGGGGCACGACGCAGTCGATGCTAAACAAACTTTAGACGAACGTGAAACATTACTGACTAATCCGCTGTTGCCCATCGTGAATTCCGCTCTGGCTCTCGCGTCCCCGTTTTACACACACCACGTGCACACGGACCACGTGCACACGGACCACGTGCACACGGACCACGTGCACACGGCCCTCGTGCGCGCGGCACCACGTGCACACGGCACCACGTGCACACGGCACCACGTACGCATGCGCCAGTGTACATGCACCACGTGCACAGGGCTCATGTGGACACATACCACGTACGCATGGCCCCCGTGCGCACGACACCACGTGCACACGTCCCACGTGTAGTACACGTGCGCACGGCACGACGTGCCACTGCAGTGCAGGCCACGTTGCCGCAGCAACATTCTTCGGCTAAATATAATAACGCAGCAGCGGCAGCAGCCAGAGCTTGACAAACATGTATTTACAAGAGGGGCTCTGAAGCCTTCATTAGCGGGGCTAGGGGGAGGAGGGGGGGTCCACAATCCCTCCACTCAAGGGGGTGCGGTGGGAGGGTACTGCAGTCCGTGGGTGACCGTCATTGGGCTGGGGTAGAGAGAGAGAGACGGGGGGGGGGGCTGTCAATCCTTGCCGGAGTAAAACCGCCCGGCCGGGCGTGGCCGGCGGCTCACGGCGCGTCCGCGGTATTTATATTCCGGCTTTCCACCCTCGCGTCCTTGCGCCCCGCGCCCCGAGATTAGAGCCCCTGAGAGGCTCCAATCAACTCAAGTGCCGCCACTGCGGCTCAACCCGGGCGGGCGGGCGGGGAGGGCGGCGCGGGGGAGAGAGGGAGGGAGCTAATCTCCTGCTGACGAGATTAGCGGTGGGGAAACACGACAGCCAGCAGAGACAGAATGTTCATATCTGCACCTGCCTGGCCGCATGCCCACCTGGCTCGCATATTCATCTGCCCACCTGCCCACCTATTCACCTGCCCACCTATTCATTTACCCACCTGCCCACCTATTCACCTACCCACCGATTCATCTGCCCACCTATTCACCTACCCACCTGCCTACCTATTCACCTACCCACATGCCCACCTATTCACCTACCCACCTGCCCACCTATTCACCTACCCACCTACCCACCTGCCCACCTATTCACCTACCCACCTACCCACCTGCCCACCTATTCACCTATTCACCTACCCACCTGCCCGGCCGTCTGCTCGTCTACCCAACCGCCGCGGTGCCGAGATGTTAACTCCCTCGCCTGGTGTACAGGACGTCGTGGGCTCGACCCGCTACCCAGACGCCTGCTGTGTATTTGGAGTTTGCACGTCTCTCTCACCGTCCCCGTGGTCGCGTGGATTGTTGTCCGGGTCCTCTGATTCCCCCCCGCCCTCCTCCACATTTAGAATTAACACCACGCGTACTTGGCGACTATTCATTTCCACGTAATAAGCCACTTCGGCGAGCGAGTATTTGTGGCCTGTCGCTTATGAAAATGAGCTGTATAGCTCAGTGGGTCCTGCCGAGTAAAACAAAAGTTTAACTTTCCCACCTCCACGCCCGTCCATTCGCGAAATCTCCATCAATCAGCACACGTGGATTATTCTGTTCAACTCATGTCAGAAACACTTCCACCATAGCCCACGTTTGGTGCAATGGTTCTTCTTCGCAGCAGAGGCACCAGAGGCTGAATGCATGAAACACCACCACACGGTAACAAGAATACTCCTACTGCACCATGAGTTTCAACAGTGTTCACAGGTGGAGTCTTAACATTGGAATATGAAGATTTAGCCATGCGTGGATATTCAGTAACACATTCACAATTGTTGCGCATGCATTTGTAAAAGGTAAACATTATCATCAGCCATGGTCAATCCACTGCTGGATGAAGGACCCCCCACCCGTGACCTTCCTCAATCAGTGCGACGTTAATCATCAACCTGCTGACACAAACCGATGTCACCGGTCCCATCTCCGCAATCCATCGCTCCTCTCTCGGGCGCGTTCCGTGGCCGCTGACCCACCCTCACTCCCTCCACGCTGGCTAGGCCGGCTTGTAGGAAGAGCTGGGGGGGGGGGCACCCACACTTGACCCCACCACGGGCACACCTACCGATGGACTCTTGACCTCTGCTGGACCCATGCGTGCCGCTGCGTGGACACAACGCGGGGGGGGGGGGGGGTTCAACCGCCGCGCGAGGAAAATTGAACTGAACCGGTGACCTCTGGATTGGAT
Source organism: Lampetra planeri (assembly GCF_965212315.1). Taxonomy (NCBI): domain Eukaryota; kingdom Metazoa; phylum Chordata; class Hyperoartia; order Petromyzontiformes; family Petromyzontidae; genus Lampetra; species Lampetra planeri. The sequence continues at coordinate 1,518,208 of NC_136133.1, read as the reverse complement.
TTAGTTTTTTATCGATGATTAGCGACTTTCTTTACCCTGTTTTTGCACTCCGATCGTTTTTTTCGTATCGATCGTTTGTTGTAACTTGCTGACCCCGTCCCATACGGGACCATCCGTGAAGAATTTTTTTTTAGCTCGTCGGATTCCTCCTGCAGTTTAAAATGAAGATTCTGATCCTGGAAAGGCAACTGGTTACCGCAACCCATTGAAGAGCACGGCAGCGGTCGCAAGCAGCAAGCAGCAACTCCGTGCGTTGCGTATTCACTTTGTTTTATTTAGCTCGCTTCAAATTCCAGAAACGAGATCGGACAAACCAGAGCGAGAGAGAAAAAACAACCGACACTAAACAGTAAAACTGTACAGGGGAGTGAGGGTGTGGGAAGGGGGAAAAACTCGCGACAAAATAATCCCGGCGGAGTTTCAAAAAAAAAAAGTCGTGGTGCCGGAACTTCCAAAAGTCGTTGCGAACGCGCCGCTCACAGCAGCAGCAGCAGCAGAAGCTGCCGCCGCGAAACGACGGCCTGAGAATCGAGAACCAGGGGGGGGGGACATTCCCCGAGTCGCGATTCACAAAACACACAACGCCGCCGCACTTCGAGGGGGGGGGGGGGGGGCAGCTTAAGTCGGCGAGTTTCACGATGCACGGAGCTCATCTCGTGAAAGACCCAATCCCGACTGATGGGGGGCTGTGGGTGCCGCGCCGATTAGCGGACTGCGATCGCCCCCCCCCCACGCCCCACTTAGCAGTCCACAGCCGATTTGTGGCAAAGCCGCGTGTGGCCGTGGTCTCTCGGCTCCCGGCTCTCCCCGATTGCAGCCCGGTCAGTGTCTTGCTGACGCCAACCGGCTCGCCGAGTCACTGCACCCTCGTGCACGCACCGACTACGGGAGGAGGCTTCGCAGCGGCAGGGTGACGCCGCCACTTGCCACGAAGCGGCAAGGGACTTCCGATTTTGGTTTTTGTTTCGTTACTTTCATAGAGGTCTGAAATGTCAAAGCGACGGACATCGTCAAGAGCGAATGATGGGGCAGGCTTTGTAGCTAACCCCCCACGATGGTGAGATGTTGACTACCTCGCCTGGTCTACAGGAGGTCGCGGGTTCTATCCCGACCCGGACACGTGCTGTAGATTTGGAGTTTGCGGCCTCTCTCTCTCCCCGTGGTGGCGTGGATTTGTCTCCGGGTCCGCCTGGTTTTACCCCTCCACACTGAGAGTGAACGTGCGTTAAAGTATTTGGCTGCTGTACAGAAACAAGAATCCACATCATAAGCCACTTCGTCGAGCCGTTATTTGTGGCCAAGTCGCTTCTGAAAATGAGCTACACAGCTCAGTGGGCCTTAGCTGGCAACATAAAAAAAAAAGCGGAACAGTTTGACGCACGCCGAACACACACAAGGGGTCATTGGTATCCAGCGATCTCACGAACGACGAATCTGTGGCGCTCATCTCGCTCGCTCGCCGCGGTCCCTGCACGCCCACCAAGCGCCCCCCCCCCCCTCTGGTCGACGACTCGACGAATGAATAATAATAATACGCCATCGGCCGATGTGGCTTTCCAGATCAATAATATGTTCCAGCAGCATTCATCATCATCACGACGCATGGGCAGATCGCCCGAAGGTGTCCACTGCACATTTAATCAATTGTTTCCACTTTCCTCTGCCTTGGTGCCAGTACGCTTAAGCATGCGCGCATCATCCTGGCATCAATCTCGCAGGCTGCCATCAAGCCATTCTGTGATTAGGCCTTCCTCTCTGTCCGGCTCCTTCACATATTTCCCCCGAGCAGCAACAACAACAACAACGACGACGACGTTTTCAATGTTCCTGTTGTTCTCCATCCAACTGCATGTGTCCAGCAACGTTATCAGGAACATCACCGCACCTGATAATTGTTTTTTTACCCTTTTATCTGGCAACAAAACTGACACATTTTTTTACGAGGAGTCATGTTTGCATAGACCACAATACCTGCAAAAAAGGTGTCGGTTTTGTTGCCAGATAAAAGGGTAAAAAAAACAATTATCATATTTTTTGCTGGCAAATGAGGTACCAATGGTGTTAATCACCGCACCTGTCACGCAAAGGCTGGTGAAATATAATGCTGCCAGGGGAGGGGGGGGGGTCACCAGATGTGATTTCGTCGATGCAAGGCGCAAGCCTCGCGACTATTCGGCGTTGTCGAGACGGGCAACAGGCGAGCGTCTCTCTTGTGTTTGGTTTGTTAAAAAAAAAAATTCGAAATAAACAGTCGAAGCTTTTAAAGTGACCAACATTGCGACTTCGAACTAAAGTGAATATTTGTGTTTGGTTTGTCGCCCTTGCCCCCCCCCCCACTACCCCCCGTCCACCGCACCTGCGATGAGCAAGGCTGGCTGTGCAATGGTATGGTGCGAAAGAAGCTCAACGTACACACGTACGCACGAAGTAAGCGAATTCGCTTTCGTGGGAAATTAACTGCACGCCGGACACAGATTGCACGTGGCCTTCAACACAAAAACAGACTCACGCGACACCTCCCAGGGCCTTCCAGACTTCACCGGCGACTTGCGGCAAATCCGCGGCCTCCATCTCGCCATCAGATGTCGCTACGTGCAGGGCGCAGCGTGACCGCCGGCACACGATAACAGTGCCGAGAAAACTGTTTTTGAACCCCAATGATAATTATGGAATTCCATAGTTTCACCATGACAGTCTTCTTGAATCAAAACTGGTATTTTCTTAAATATCCAATCGGGTTTAAATGAAGCAATTACATGTCTTTTGAAACAAAATCATGTACGAATTAAATTAATAATGCGAAATGAAGGTTCAGGGTGTGTGAAAAAGTAAGTGAACCCTTGGTTTCATCTGCCCAATTAAGGGAATAATTAGAATCAGGAGTTTAACTAATTAGAAAGATCTTCAGGGGTGCGTTTGGAAGGCCCCCACCCGATAAATCGATCAGAATCTTTGCGAGTTTGAGCCTCACCATACAGGTGCGTGTGGACACAAGTGATGCCACGATCAAAAATAAATCAAGGAGGACCTCAGAAGAAGAGTTATTGATGCTCATCAGTCCAGAAAGGGTTACAAAACCATGTCTAAGGATTTGGGGCTCCACCAATCCACTGTGACACAGAGAGTCTACAAATGGAGAAAGTTAAAGACCGGAAAATTATCAAGAAAGTCACAAAGAAGCCCAGAGAAACATCCAAGGATCTGCAGGCCACTCTCGCCCTGGCTAATGTGAGTATTCATGACTCAACTATCGGGAAAAAAAACTAACAAGAATGGTGCTCGTGGAAGGATATCAAGGAGAAAACCACCGCTCTCCAACAAGAACATTGCGGCCCGTCTGAAGTTCGCCAAAGAGCGCACAGACGATGAACAATAATTTTGGAACAATGTTTTCTGGACAGATGAGTCAAAGGTAGAACTTTTGCCCTCAGTGAGAAACGTTGTTTGGCAAAAACCACACACCGCTTTCGAACAAAAAAACCTCATCCCAACCGTCAAGCACGGTGGTGGGAATGTGATGGTTTGGGGTTGCTTTGCTCAAGACCTGGACGGCTTGGCATCAGACACAATCGTGAATCTGCATTGTATTAGAATATTCTAGAGGAGAATGTTAGACCACCCGTCCATGAGCTGAAGCTGAACCGAAAGTGGGTCTTGCAGCCAGACACTGATCCTCAACATACAAGCAGAGCTACAAAAGATTGGCTGCAAAAGAAGAAATTCTACATTACACAATGGCCTAGTCAAAGTCCGGACCTAAACCCCATCGAAATGTTGTGGCAGAACTGAAGCGAGCTGACCATGCAAGGCAACCCTCAAAGGCCCCCAATTTGAAGGCGATCTGTGAGGAGGAATGGGCCAAAATCCCTCAAATCCGATGCGAGATACACTGACGAACGGGTTACAGGAAATGCTGAGGTGCAGTCATTGCTGCTCAAGCGGATGTCCCCGGTTAATGAAATATAATCTTACCTTTTCACACCTGGTTATTGAATGTAGAATCATTTGAAGATGAATAAATGTTGAAAGAGTATCGTGTTATTGCGTCATTTGTTTATAAACATGTCATCTTTATCTTTTGTTAAGATTTAGATTCAGATGTAATAAGATTTTAGTTTCGAAAGTAAAATGTGTGAAAATCCTAAAGAGGGGGGTTCACAAACTTTTTTCGGCACTGTACGTGGCTAAACGCAGGGTGCACTGTGACAGCCGGTACACCACCAACTACAACTATGTCGCTGCACCCGGGAGGGAGTCTGCTGCATCGAGGGAAAGGATCTCGGCGCACGCCGGACAATCATTGAAGAGAAGCCGAGGCACTGGGTGTGGGGAAGCAGCGACTCACGGACTCCGACCGGTAGCCGTTGGCACATTGAAGCGATTTGCCCTGGCCACTCAGCTGCCCTGGCAACTCAGCTGCCCTGGCAATTCGGCTGCCCTGGCAATTCGGCTGCCCTGGCAACTCGGCTGCCTTGGCAACTCGGCTGCCCTGGCAACTCGGCTGCCCTGGCAATTCAGCTGCCCTGGCAATTCAGCTGCCCTGGCAACTCAGCTGCCCTGGCAACTCAGCTGCCCTGGCAACTCAGCTGCCCTGGCAATTCAGCTGCCCTGGCAACTCAGCCGCCCTGGCAATTCAGCCGCCCTGGCAACTCAGCCGCCCTGGCAATTCAGCTGCCCTGGCAACTCAGCTGCCCTGGCAATTCAGCTGCCCTGGCAATTCAGCTGCCCTGGCAACTCAGCTGCCCTGGCAACTCAGCTGCCCTGGCAATTCAGCTGCCCTGGAAATTCAGCTGCCCTGGCAATTCAGCTGCCCTGGCAATTCGGCTGCCCTGGCAATTCGGCTGCCCTGGCAACTCGGCTGCCCTGGCAATGCAGCTGCCCTGGCAATTCAGCTGCCCTGGCAATTCAGCTGCCCTGGCAATTCAGCTGCCCTGGCAATTCAGCTGCCCTGGCAACTCAGCCGCCCTCGCAACTCAGCCGCCCTGGCAACTCAGCCGCCCTGGCAATTCAGCCGCCCTGGCAACTCAGCCGCCCTCGCAACTCAGCCGCCCTGGCAATTCAGCTGCCCTGGCAACTCAGCTGCCCTGGCAACTCAGCTGCCCTGGCAATTCAGCTGCCCTGGCAATTCAGCTGCCCTGGCAATTCAGCTGCCCTGGCAATTCAGCTGCCCTGGCAATTCGGCTGCCCTGGCAACTCGGCTGCCCTGGCAATGCAGCTGCCCTGGCAATTCAGCTGCCCTGGCAATTCAGCTGCCCTGGCAACTCAGCTGCCCTGGCAATTCAGCTGCCCTGGCAACTCGGCTGCCCTGGCAATGCAGCTGCCCTGGCAATTCAGCTGCCCTGGCAATTGAGCTGCCCTGGCAATTCAGCTGCCCTGGCAACTCAGCTGCCCTGGCAATTCAGCCGCCCTGGCAACTCGGCTGCCCTGGCAATTCAGCTGCCCTGGCAATTCAGCTGCCCTGGCAATTCAACTGCCCTGGCAACTCGGCTGCCCTGGCAATGCAGCTGCCCTGGCAATTCAGCTGCCCTGGCAATTCAGCTGCCCTGGCAACTCGGCTGCCCTGGCAATGCAGCTGCCCTGGCAATTCAGCTGCCCTGGCAATTCAGCTGCCCTGGCAATTCAGCTGCCCTGGCAACTCGGCTGCCCTGGCAATTCAGCTGCCCTGGCAATTCAGCTGCCCTGGCAATTCAGCTGCCCTGGCAATTCAGCTGCCCTGGCAATTGAGCTGGCAGGTCGCGCGACCCCCATGGCCCTGTGCTCGCCACGCAGCGGTAACATTCAACGTCCCTTTGGCAGAATAACAACGAGCATGGGCAACACCGATGCGCACCGACGCGCTTTATGTACACGCACGCACGCACGCCACACGCACGCACGCCACACACACACACATCCAATGTATTTACAACACTGACCCCCCCCTCCCTCCCGCCGCTGCCACCTCCAGATGCGGGTAAAGGAATGGGGTCTATGGGCCTACTCTTGGCCCTGCACATATTTGTACAATCGCAGGCCAGGTTTTCGTCCAATGACAGCGCTTTCTTGGGCTTCCGTTGGTGAACAATGTCAAGATTGACCTATGGAAGGTCATGAATTTGTTATTTAGTCGTCATGGTTAGGGGTCAGGATTCCAGGTTATATGTTTGAGGTTAAGGGTGAGTCTGGAATCACGGTTTAGGTTCAACGTTTTGTAGTTATCATGTATACGTTTGGTTTAGCTGTTTGGGGCGAAGGGGGTTTTTACTGGTTAGTGTTAGGGTTGGAGGTTATGGCTCAAGGTTTGAGCTCATGGTTACGAGTTTGGGGTCGATGTCAGGAGTGCCCAGAGACCACTTCTCTCATTCCGCATCTGGGGCCTAAACAGGACTCGGCCATTGACACAACTGCATGCTTGTGAAATACGCAATACACTGGGAGCTTTTTGCCACCATCCTTTTCTGGAAATAAAACCGGTGTTAAAATGTTCAAACACCAAAGAGAAACCTTTTGCAAGGCAGCAAGTCTGAATTTTGCTACAAGTAGTGTGTGGTTAACGGTAATGGTGATGGTCGAGATGGTGATGATGGTGGTGATGTTAGCGGTGATGATTGTGGTGGCGATAATTGTGGTGATGGTCGAGATAGTGGTGATGGTTGTGGTGGTGATGGTTGTGGTGGTGATGGTTGTGGTGGTGATAATAGCGGAGGTGATGATAGCGGCGGTGATGACTGTGGTGGTGGTGATGATGATAGCGGCGGTGATGAAAATACTTAAAAAAAAAAACACAACTCGCTTCTAAATCAGTTGGCATCAAGTTCATAAACTTCACAACAAGCACCCCCCCCTCCCCCCTATTCCACTGCCCCGGACTTGTCGAGCAACCAATCGCATCCGATCAACAATTCTGCGAGTCAGCTGGCGTTTCGCTACGCACGCTGCTCCGAGCACGCGGAGCGAAACGTCGGACATCGTTCCCCGGAAGACGATGACGACGACGGCAGCGGCGCGGTAACAAGCCGCGAACGCGCCGGACGGCGGCGCAGCGGTAAGAAGACGAGAGATCGTTGGGGAGTGCGACACACTGCCGTTGGGTCGACTTGGGGCAATGGTTGGGTAACGATGCGACCCCGTGGAGCATGTTGATGTTGCCGGGTCTTCGCACCTGAAGAGGCTCCCACGGCAATGTTAACATCACCAAGAGCAGAAACAGGAAGACTTTCTTCACAATTCCGGCGACACGTCACAGAACTCGAACTGTAAATGCTGTGGGCTTACTCTTGCCAACGCACACGCAGCGGTGCGTGGCCAAGTCGTAACACATTGCAATGTTTTGTTCGCGTGAACAAAACCTCACTCACATTGGCGGTGTCGGGCGGTGTGGCGGGTTAGACGACACATTGATATTTACGAGATCTAACCCCAAAAACACGACCTGGTCTAGGTGTGTCTACGGTGATGCGTGGGGTGACGGTGAGCGCACCGAGCACAGAGTGAAGCCCGGGGCCTACCGAAGTTGACGGAGGGGTCGTACCCACGTGGCCCCCCGCCCACCCCCCCCCCCCACCGACTTGTCCGGATTGCCCACCACCGGTCCGGAGATTGCGCTCCGTCCTCCTCTAACGCTCCGTGTTTTTTCAAAACGCAAATTTAGATACAATGCGATATATGCATTGGGGAACACGTTTTTGTTTATAGTGCGGATGCGATTTGGATATAACGCGACCGAGTGGGATAAGCGGACGTGCGGTCTGCCTCGGCGTAGCATCATCGCACGAGGCTCTGGGATGCTGCTGGATGCTTCTCGATGCTACCCACGTGCCCCAGTCTTTGTTCAGCCTGCGGACGCACCTCACGTTTTATCGCGGACTGTGCTTTACTCGACATTATATACGAGGACGCGATTTTTCCATAACGCGGTGTTCTTCAGGAATGCAACTACAACGTTGTTACAGAACAGACTGGAACCTTTCGTAGTCATGTGACCTCCACCTGCAAGCTGATTGGAGGCTGCCATCCCATTTGGCCAGTAGGGGGAAGCGTAACTGTTTTCATTGGAGAGCGACACACAGCGCAAACACACCCCTCCATGTGAGCGCAAGCGTGGAAGAGGTTATCTTCAGCCCTCTCAAAGCAGCACTCGAAACCCCCTTCACCACACTTCATGATTCAAGCCGACCCGTGGCGATTCGCAGGAATCTTGGAGACAAGGCATTTGGTGGTCAGCCAAAGGCACTTTTCACAAAACGCACTGGAACACAGCGAGAGACAAAAGGTCTCCCCGTGGAGCCTCCACAGAGCGCCGGGGCGAGTGCTGTTAGCGAGCACCTGTCAACACGACCCGGGGCAAGCCCCACAGCCGGCCACCAAAGTTTCTGCCCAGTGCACATGTTTGCAAAGCGCACCAGGTACTCATTTAAAGCTAAAGTCAACCTCGAGGAGGCACAGGAGAAGGTTCCGATACCACTTTGCCACTCGTGTCAGCCGTGGTCAGGAATCGAACCAAGGTGTCCAGGATCGTAGTGCAGTCACACACAGGGCTCGAAAGACACACACGGACTGAGATCTCAGAAAGACATGACAAAGACCCCCCCCCCCCCCGTAAAGCCTTACCAGGCTGTTGGCAAGTGCCGTTAGCCAGCACCCTATCAAGGCCGGCATGGCATGCGAGTGGGTGAGTGGCCAGCACCATGCACGGCCGCCTTTGTCTCCCCAGTGTTGATGTTCACACACCGCACCTGGCAGGCATTCAAGGCCGAGTCGACCTAGGGGAGGCCAGCCCAAGACCGGCTCAAACATTCGCCACCGTTGCCGGCCGCGACCGACATTCGAACTCGGGTTCACCGCTTTCACAGCGCGGCGCGCTAACTGCTCCGCCACCGCTCCTTCACGGAATCACCGGCCCCCCCCCCCACCCCCCCCCTCCCCCCCCACCCCCCCCACCCACCGCTGGCGCTACCCGGCCCCGAGGCGCACGGCGCCCATGAAGGTGGCGCGCGGGTGAGAGGTGATGTGCGTGCGCGGGTAGAGCGCCGTCAGCGCCAGCCGGTCGCCGGCGCGCAGGGCTCGCACGCACGCCGCGTGGCACGTGCCGAACCCCCCTCCGCCCCCCCCAGAGCCCCCCCCCGAGCCCCCCAGGCCGACGCCGGCGCTGAGCGAACACTGCAGGAATTCCTCGCGACCGTTCAGCACCAACACGTGGCCCGTTACGTCAGAGAAGTTCCGGTAGAACACCTGGTGGGGGCGGGGGGGTGAGAGGGTGAGGGAGGAAAGGGGGGACAAGGGGGGGGGAGGTTGGGGGGGGCAAGGCTTTGCCGCTTGCTTTAATGTTTTAGCAACTCAAAAAAACTAAACTAGTTTTTTTTCGATTTAAAGCTTTCGTGACTGCAGGGATTCATCTTCTTGGTTCTTTTGGTAAAGTCACGTAGAAGGGAAATAATAAAATAATAAAAATAAAACATGATAACATAATTCTCACGACGTTTCGGCCACAGGTCTGTTGGAAAGACAGCGTCTGAAACCAGACGCTGTCTTTCCGACAGACCTGTTCTTCACCTGTGGACGGCTGCTTGCGTTGTGCCCGAAACGTGGTGAGAATTATTTTATTATGTTTTATTTTTATTATTTTATTATTTCCCTTCTACGTGACTTTACCGAAAGAACCAAGAAAATAAACGAGTTTTATTTTAGCAGGTAAGGCCCACTGAGCTATGTAGCTAATTTTCAGAAATCACTTGGCCACAAATGATAACTCAATGAAGTGGCTTATCACGTGGAAATGTACAGCAGCCAAATACTCTAAACGCACGTTGATTCTAAACGTGGAGGGAAAAACCGGGGGACCTGGAGAAAAATCCACGTGACCAAATATACAACAGGCGTCAGGGTCTGGATGGAACCCACGATCTCCTGTAAAACCAGACGAAGCATCAAGTTTCAACCGTGCCAATGCCATGCTGTAGTCCAGCCTAGGTGTACACAGATCCTCACGGTGGCTAAGAGATGTTAACTACCTCGCCTGGTATACAGGAGGTCGTGGTTTCGATCTCGACCCTGACGATGCCTGCTGTTGTTTAGGAGTTTGCGTGTCTCTCCATCCGTGGTTGCATGGATTTTTATCCGGGTGCTCTGGTTTTTCCACCCACATTTCGAATCAAACATGCGTTTAAGAGTATTTGGTTGCTGTAAATGTCCACACGATAAGCCACTTCGCTTCAGAAATAAGAGCTGTACAGCTCAGCGGCCCTTACCTAGTAAAATTAAAAAAAGTTTTTGTTCATAGTTTTAGCCCTGCGGGGTGTTCCCGAGTTGATGTGGAGATGCGAGTACCTGGCTGTAGATAAAGTAGAGGCCGGGCATGAGCACCTCCAGCTCGCCAGAGCGCAGGAGGCGAAACGCGCCGGGGGAGAGGAGGAGGCGCTCCCTGTCCCAGTCCGAGAGCACACCCCCTTTAAGATCTCACGCACACCACGGCACACACACTCACGTTAGCACCATACACACAGCGTGGCACACACACTCACCACGGTACACGCACACACCACGGTACACGCACACACCACGGTACACGCACACACCACGGTACACGCACACACCACGGTACACGCGCACACCACGGTACACGCGCACACCACGGTACACGCGCACACCACGGTACACGCGCACACCACGGTACACGCGCACACCACGGTACACGCGCACACCACGGTACACGCGCACACCACGGTACACGCGCACACCACGGTACACGCGCACACCACGGTACACGCGCACACCACGGTACACGCGCACACCACGGTACACACACACACCACGGTACACACACACACCACGGTACACACACACACCACGCTACACACACACACCACGCTGCACACACCACGGTACACACACACACCACGGTACACACACACACCACGGTACACACACACACCACGGTACACGCACACACCACGCTACACGCACACACCACGCTACACGCACACACCACGGTACACGCACACACCACGGTACACGCACACACCACGGTACACGCACACACCACGGTACACGCACACACCACGGTACACACACACACCACGGTACACGCACCACGGTACACACACACACCACGGTACACACACACACCACGGTACACGCACCACGGTACACACACACACCACGGTACACGCACCCACCACGGTACACGCACCACGGTACACACACACACCACGGTACACACACACACCACAGTACACACACCACGGTACACGCACCACGGTACACACACACAGACACACGCACACCCTTGTGTTCGGGTCCCACCTCGCTGACCGTGCGACGAGGTACACGCGTGCGGTCACCCCACCCGCTACTTACCCTTCTCCACGCTGACGATGGCATCAATGCCGGGCACATGGGCCACCTTGACCATGTCCTGAGAGAGAGGGGGGAGGGGGCCACAGTCACTCTCACCTCCTCAACCACCACCGCCACCACCACCACGTCACCTCCTCAACCACCACCACCACGTCACCTCCTCAATCACAACCACCACCCCCACAGAGATGACGGAACTGTAAACTAGGAACACGACAATCGTATTGTGGAACACCCGCAACGAGAACGTGCCATTGTGGGACTTCAGTCACCATAACAAAAAAGGCATTCTGGGAAAAAAAAACGAAAACCAGGACACGGAATTCGCGGCAAGAGAACCATAACGGGGAAACGTTTCCCATTCCTGATCGCGGTGGAAGATCCAACAACACAAGGGGGGGGTGGGGGGGGGTGTAAAAAACACGGCCGTGTACTCACATCACACGATCCGGGCGAGCCTGCGGACACACAAAGACAACACGAGCGTCAGGAGACACGACGCGGGAAGCAGCGGCACGTCGAGCGACGGCGGCGTCCGCCTACGGTCGACGACACAGCGCCGAGGCGGTGCAACACCTCGCAACGCCTTGCAATACGTTGCAACACCTTGCAATACGTTGCAATACGTTGCAATACCTCGCAACACCTCGCTACACCTAGCTGATCCCGTCGAGGAGCATAAAACATCATCCTCACTGCCGCAGCTTCTGGCTAACCATCGAACAAAGACGGTCAACTGCGTCGCGTGATGTCAGATGCGCGTCTGCGGCCGTCTGGAATGCACTTCCTTTCGATATTAGGAAGCCATTGGAGCCAAGCACTTAAATCTAGATTAAAAACCCAGTTCTTTAGAACTGCTATTGTAGTTTAGTTTGTTGTCCTTCCCCCGCACCTCCGATTAACACGGTTGGCTACGTACGGTGCGAAAGAAGTTCAACAAACACGCACACAGTGCATACGAGGCAGTGGAGCGACTGGGTCAGCGACCGTCACCACCAGTCCCTGCGCTCTCGTTGGCCTTCTCTGGGCAACGCGAGATCCCTCCACGGAATAACGCGCCGCCCGGACGCTCCGGGGTCCCATCGGATTTGGGAGGTCAAGCAGAGGTCAAGCAGAGGTCAAGCCCGCAGAGAGCTGGGGGTTTGGTGCTCGTCCCGGGCTTGCCGCGGGGGATGCACGGTCGGCAACACTCGACTGGCCAGAAGTGGTGACGTTTTGGTAAATTCACCCCGAAGTGGTGACGTTTTGGTAAATTCACCCCGGCACGACCCGCATGACCCGCACGTCTTGAGACTCCACTGTGTAAATCCCCATTGTACTAACCTGCACAGAAACCCAGACTCACACAAATACCAGACTTAGAGTAATCAATAGACCGACGCAGAGACCCATAGACTCGTACGGAGAATGAAAGATCGAGACCCACAGACTCGTACAGAGATCCATCGACTCACACAGGGAGACCCATATAATATTAACATGTCTGTTGACCGCCTCCACAAATGTAGCACGCCCACTGTTTCTGTGCGGCGTGTTGAGATGTGGCCGGGTTCCGATGCAGCTGTACACACGATGCGGTGTGCATGCAGCGCATCGATGCTGAACTTCTTTTGCACCGTACGCAGCCAACAGTGCTAACTCGCCACTGACCTGCCCCGACTGGGCGTCTGTGTACAAAACAAAAAGAGCTTCACAGCTCATCAGATTCCTCCAGACGAAATAAAAGATTCAGACTCTGAGACGCCGCGTAACCGCACACTGCAGCTTCTCCATCGCTGCTCGTGGCTCACGGCACGTGGTGGGGCGGGGCGAGGGGACGCAGATTGGGGCCCTGGAATGGAACCGGTCCATCCCTTGGGCCGGCACAGCCCAGAGGGAAGCGGTCAAAAAACGCAGCAGCAGCAACTGCAGCAGCAGCAGCAGCAACTGCAGCAGCAGCAGCAACTGCAGCAGCAACTGCAGCAGCAGAAGCAACTGCAGCAGCAGCAGCAACTGCAGCAGTAGCAACTGCAGCAGTAGCAGCAACTGCAGCAGCAACTGCAGCAGCAGCAACTGCAGCAGCAGCAACTGCAGCAGCAGCAACTGCAGCAGCAACTGCAGCAGCAGAAGCAACTGCAGCAGCAACTGCAGCAGCAGAAGCAACTGCAGCAGCAGCAACTGCAGCAGTAGCAACTGCAGCAGTAGCAGCAACTGCAGCAGCAGCAACTGCAGCAGCAGCAACTGCAGCAGCAGCGGCGGTTGCCTCACCTGCTGGGCCGGGAGGTCCTGGGATTCCGTCTTTCCCGTCCCTTCCCGGGGGTCCGGGGGGCCCTGGAAGGGAAGACAAAGGAGACGCACCCCCAGTCACTCTCTCGAAGACGCACCCCCAGAGACAAACCCCCAGAGACACACGCAAAAAGACAAAGACCCCCCCCCCCCCCGTATAGCCTTGACCGACTGTTGGGGCAAGTGTTGTTAGCGTGCACACACTCACACACACGCTTTCACACAGACACACATACGATCGCAGACACACACACGTAAATCAACACACACTCACATTACAAAGATATATGCACCACAGACGCACACTCTCCACACAGTCGCCAACATCCACTGAATCAGCATTCTTTAGGGAAAAAAAAAATGTAGAACACGCGAAAACACGTGAAACTAAAAGAAAGTCGTGTAAAACACAACCACACAATTTCGAATTAAAGTTTTCGTGCCTGCAGGGATACAAACTCCTCACGGACCAGGGGGAGAATTGGCATCCGAGTCGGGAATCGAATCGAGGCACTTTTTACTGTGAGGCACGAGCGTGACCACTGAATTTGGCAAAAGTATCGCTCTGGAAATCACAAATATCGACGTGACCGTCATGGGAGGACATTTACAGTCATATTCAGCGCAGGTGGGGAGGTGCTTCCCTCGACTGTGTGTGGGTACCATGGTGGCAAGACGTTAACTACCGCACCTGGTACACAGGACGATGCGAGTTCGACCACGACCCCGACACCTGCTGTGTATAGTTGGAGTTGTCAAGTTCTCCCCGTGGTCGCGCGGATTTATCTCCGAGTCCTCCGGATTTTCCCTCCACATTTAGAGTCTTTGGCTGCTGTACATTTCCACGTGATAAGCCACTTCTCGTTGAGCTATCATTTGTGATATAGCCAGGTGGCTTCTGAAAAAACAGCTATATGGCTCAGTGGGTCTTACCAGGTAAAATAAGCATAGTAGTCGTATGTATGTTGAACTTCTTTCGCACCGTACGTAGCCAACCGTGCTAATCGGAGGTGTGGTCAACTGGAGAGGTCACTTGAAGAAGGGACCTCAGCGGTAGCTCTGCAGTGACCGCTTCTGCGGGGGGGGGGGGGGGTCGCCATTTGCTCTGCGAAGGGTTTCCAAATGTATTCTTCATGGCGACGTGACAACCATCGCAAAAGTCACCGGTTTGGCCGCAGTGCGACAACCGTCAGCTCTGGGCGATGCCGACAGCACAACTGGTAAGAAACTGGAAGAAATGCAAGCAATGCGTAGACAGACAGAAAGAGAGAGCAGGAGAGAAAATCCATGGGCCCTGAAAATGCAGAATTGTGGGAGTAATTGAGAAGCCGTTGTGTTTGTAATTGAACTGGCGAGCGTGTGCAAAGCCCGACGCGAAACTTGGCGTCTCGTCAAGAGTCGAGGGTTAATTTTAGCCGTTATGCAAAGAGAGGAGCTCACTAAATTAACAGGCGCTAATGCACACTTAGTGGGGAATGTGTGAAATCCTACCCGCGCGTGCGAGTGTGCTCACACTCGCACGCGCAGTGTACGCACGCACAGTGTACGCACGCACAGTGTACACACGCGACACACTCCCATGCACATTCACACGCGCACAATGTGCACGTTGCACACAGTGTGCACACACGTAGACACTCATGACGCACACGACACTTGCAGCATAAACTCACACACACACCATGCACACATGCACCATGCACACACATGCACCATGCACACACACACACTCGCTAAGACCACTCACACACACAGACACAAAGTTACACTACATGCAAAGATACACCACACATAGACAGACCACACACACACCACTCGCACACAAGACACACAAAACACACATTTCACTCACACACGCCGCACATGAGCACGTACATGACCAATTCACCCCTAATGCCCTCATCACATCTCTAACAAGCCGAGCAGGCTGCAGCCTGGTTCGTGCTCGGGTGGGAGGCTGCCAGGCAATGCCAGGCGTTGTACGCTTGGGCTGTGTGAGACGAACAGGAAACGATGGCGGCGCAGCAATGGGTTTCTGTGCGGACGCGTTGAGCGTGCGACTCCCTCGTATGCCTGGCGGGCCGTCTCTGGGTTCTCCGGTTTCCTCCCACGTGGATCCAAACTCCCATTCATGGAATCAGTCAAACATCCCAAAAGAATCTCAAGGCTTAAGTGGAGGCTTTCCAAGGCAAATAGATGGAATGATTATTATTACTACTGCTCCATACAAACACACAACATAGGGATGGACACACACACACATTACAAATCACGCACGAAAACACACACAAACAACATGTAAACCAAGACACAGGTGATCGATCCCCTTGAGACTACGTGAAGCGTTGAAGGCTCGCTTCTGATAAAAGGCCACAGAACAGACCCAGGTGTTACGGCTTGACTTGGATGTCTGCCGAACGCACCACCTGTGCTGCCCACTGTGCCAAGCGGCTGCGTTTTGGCCGCCCGGCGTTCCGCTCGTTTGTCGCGAGCGTAGCACCACCGCCCTCCATTGCCACGGGAGGGCGACGGTCTCCCATATTCCTTCTTCCACTGGCTCCATCCGAGCCGAGCCGGCACGGGGTCCTCGTGGTGCGGGTCGTTTCACCCACTGGCTATTTGCCGTGCTGAGCCGGAAACCGAAACCGCGATACGCTGGCGTCGCAAGACATTCGAATCTGGCTCCGGGACAAGCAGGGCGAGTGCAGCGTGCGTGACGCGAGTCGGTGACACCGCGAGGACTGAGGCGTCACCTCGTCGTCACCTACATGCGTCTCAGTCACACGTCGCGTGCGACTTCAGTGGCACGGCTCGGCATCTGAAGCGGAAAAAAACAACTTGGTGCCTTCTTAGCTCGGCTGTTGAGTGGTATATAGGTGCAACTGGCCAGAGGCATACACAAAGACAAATTGACACATACCACAAACAAACACGAATATAAATATCCCCCATATAGCCTTAACAGACTGCAGGGGCAAGTGCTGTTAGTGAATAACACCTACGAAGGTGATCACGGTTACACAAGATGGGTGGCCAGACCGCCTTTGTCTCCCCAGTGGCGATGTTTACACATCCCACCAGGTACTCATTTGAGGCTGAGTCGACCTAGGGGAGGCCCAGGACCAGTTCAGACAATCGTCACAGTTGTTGGCCATGAGCGGGTATGGAACTCGGGTCGCTGGGTTCGTAGCGCAGCGCGCAAACCGCTACACTACAGCGGTTAGCGCGCTGCACGCACACGCACACATGCACACACACGCACCCACACACACACGCACCCACACACACACGCACCCACACACACACGCACCCACACACACACGCACCCACCTTTCTTTCTCCTATCGCGAGGCCTCTCCCTCCGTCGGCCCGGTGCCTCCCTCCTCTCCCGCATGCCCACCGCCGCCGCCTCCTCCTCCCACAGAGGTTGCTGTCGCATGCACAAAGGTCAGACGTAAAAGGGCGCCATTGCTACGAAGGCACAACTGCCCGACCAGTTCCACACGGGGCAAGGGTTGCGTAACTTTATGACAGGGCAGAGGTGCCACGTTTATAGCTGCGGGTCAGACGTGCCGAGATGTAGGGCCCGCTCACAGGCGTGAGCGCAACAGATCTTAATCCGTGCATTGTTATGTGCCCGACACAAAGACTTTATATCGTTGGTCATGATCAATCCACTGCTGAATGAGGGCCTCAAAGCCACCGCCACATGTCACGTTCTTGCAATGTGATCATCCATCCTGCATCTGTAATAGGAACTGATTTAATCACTCCATCTCCCAGGAAGTCGTGCTCCTGGGTGTGTTCCCGTGATGGACTTGGCCCAACAGGGAAATGTGGAATTCCCGCCATTGGCTCAAGGTCAGCAATGATAATGAGCACCATGCCAAAGCTAGCAGACTTTTTTCGTGTATACTTGCCCAGGAAGACCCTCGCTCAGTCTCAAGGTGATTTTTCAGGAGGGTTTCTGCTGCATTGGGGTGTTTGTACAATTCCATTGACAAGTCTTTTGCATTTTAACACTAAACTGCTATGGTGACAACTCCTCAATGTGTGTGTGTGTATATTTATGTATAGAATTCCCTCGTTATTCATGAGGGATACGTTCCGGAGACGCTCATGAAAAGTAAATTTCGTGGATGATATTGGCCTACGAATATTGTATGCGCAATGTCTGCAGATGCTTATAAAGGTTCAAGAAGTTCTCTCTTACTTTCTCGTCTGTTTATCTCATCACTTTCTCACATCACATGCTCTCTCGTCACTTTCTTTCCTCTCTCCCGATGCAGTTGTATAGAGTCACAGATGTGATTCGCGATAGCCAAAATCGCAGATAGCAAGTTCGTGAACAACGAGGAAATACTGTACTGTGTATATACTCTCAACCGTTTCTCAAATGTCGTCTCCATTGTTCTTCTATCAGCGCCATAAAATGAAGAGCAATGCGCCACTGTCAGAGCGGACTGCAGAGGCAGACCGCGGCGATTAAAGCATTGAACCAACATTGGCACTCCATTGGAACTGATAGGCCAATGATAGGCCAACGTTGGGCCAACGTTGTTTATTGAGGAGATCCCCCAATTGTGAAGTGGTGGCACTCACGTCTCACATCAAAAAGTCGCTGGCTTCGATTACCGACTGCGCTGCCTTTCTGTGTGGGGTTCGCATGTTCCCTCTCCCCCTGTTCTGCATGGGTTTTCTCCAGATTCTCCGGCTTTATCCCATAGCGGACTGATATTCGCCAAACATCCCGATGCTGAACACGAACCGCAAATGACTCAAATGGCATTACACAGCAACAATATCTCGATATGAAACTTCGCTAAAACAGCCACCAGACACCGCCTTCCGAGGTATACAAGCGTAAGATTAATATTCCAGCTCTTCAGTTTGAAATCAATCTGATTTGACTGTCGCGCAACAAACATCTCTATTGCAGGGCGTCTATTAACATGCTGCACCCTAGTGGGGATAAGAGGTCGGTTGAAAGAATCTCGGATGTAGTTCTGTGATGTCTTCTTCCGTGGGCCGCTCTGGGGTGATGCACTTCTCTGCGAGGGTTCCGTATGGATTCTTAATCTAATGACCGACGCCGATTGCACAATTGGGAAATACATTTGGAAAAGTCACGAGCAAAGCACTGCAGATATTCGTCAGCGATCCTGGCTCTGAGCGAGAATCGAATTCGGGTCATCCGGGTTTACAGCGCAGTGCGCTAACAACTGCGCCACGACTCCCCACGTGTTCACACACACACATATAGAACACGAGACAAAGACCCCCCCACCCACCCCCGTATAGCCTTAGCAGACTGTTGGCTTAAAGTGTTGTTATCGAGCACATATGAAGGCTGGACACAGCACGCGAGGGGGTGGGTGACCAGCACCACCCCCGTTCGCCTTAGTCCTACTAGTTGCGACGTTTTACACATCGCACCAGGTACTCAATTAAGGCCGAGTCGACCTAGTCGAGGCCCAGGACTGGTTCTGATCATTCGTCACCGGTGTTGGCCGTTGAGCGGGGGACGAACTTAGGTTGCCGGGTTTGCAGCGTAGCGCGCTAACCGCTGCGCCACCGCTCCCAAACACGTGCCCACAAACGTAAACACGCACGTGCACGTTCTGCTCATGTCGACTCAAAGGTCAACAAACACAACAGCAGCAGCAAAGATCCCCGGAATAGCCTTCACAGACTTTCATGAACGCACACACACACACGAACGCGCGTACACGCACACACGTGCCAACCACACACACACCACTACACCCCACCTGCACCCAGCCTCCTCCTCCTCGCTCCGCCACAGCCACGCAGCGCCTCTCCAGCGCCTCCAGGCGGAGCCTCACGTCCACGTACGCGACCACGAGCAGCAGCAGCAGCAACAGCAGCAGAAGTAGCGGCAGCCCCGGGAGTCCCGCGCCGAACCCTCTCCTCCGTCCCTCGTCGCCGGGGCTCGGCGCACCTTCCGCGCCGCGGATTCTAGGCGAGCTTCGTGGTCCCGACTCGGGCCTACCCACGGCGAGGCGGTCCGCGGGGTCTACAGCCATTGGGAACGCGCGGACGGGCTAATGCATCGCAGAGGAGGGCGGGTTTGATTGGGGCTTTCTCGCCTTCGCCCGCGCTTGACTGGCGAATGTTGAAAGTTTATTGTCCAAAGTTTTCGCGAAACACTCCGGGAGCCGCTTTCGGGCTCCGCTCTCCGCGCTCTTGGTGCGAGGGGGCGGGGCTAAGGCACAGGCTACGCCCCCTAAGACTTAGACTCCGCCCCCTACGGCTTAGACTCCGCCCCCTAATGCTTAGACTCCGCCCCCCAATACTTAGACCACGCCCCCTGGCGTGCCCCCGCCCACCCAGGCGATAACGGAAAACCCAACCAGTTATTCGAATAATGGCTTAACATTTCGCGACGTTTCAGGCAATGGCCCTTCTTTGTAGCACATTGATAAGAGAGACCAGAGAGATAGAATGATGCACGTAATTATTGATGATAATTATGATTGGTTATTTATATGACTTTTTATTATGTGTGAAATCAACAAACATGTTTTTGATGTTTTTGGGAGGATTACGGTAATATTGCACTCGTGATTGTGGGCATCGTTCATTGATTATTGCAAATGTTAAGATAACGATTGGTGACTTACTGATAATCTTCGCCGTTACCAAGATTAGAATCGCAGTGATTTCGAGCTCAAATGAGAAGTGAGGCGGTTCTCACCTCCTGTTTACAGCCCTGAGCCAGTGGTAGATTCCACGTTCCTATGGCGGGGGCAAGTATTATCATAGAACTGCTGTTGAATTTCAATAAAGTGGTATTTGTTTTATCGATCCCGGAAATATGATGGGTTGAGCCATCCTGGTCGGATATACAAATATATATTGGTGATGGCTAATTGCAGATTACAATTATTGATTCATCGATAACGGATTATGATTGACAATTCTTCATTGTGATTATAACTGGTTGTTGATTATTATAAAGATGCGTACTTTATTATGATCATGGCGACGTGTTGATAATGATGAGTTACCCCCGTGTATTCCACTTAGACGCATACGATATTGAGACAAAGATCATCCGTGTAGCCTACACTGGTGGGACAAGTTCTGTTAGTGAACACTAACAATATGGTGGTGAAAATAGCCCCACGACCGGCCGCCTTTGTCTCCCCAGTTCTGATGTTTACACACCACAGCAAATACCGTACTCAGTTTGAGGCTGAGTTGACCTCGGGGAGGTCCAGGACCGTTTCGATATTGAACCGTGAGTGGGAATCGAGCTCGGGTCGCCGGGTTCGTAGTGCAGCGCGCTAACCACTGCGCCACCACTCTCCGCATACACAAAAGAGAAACACACTGGCGACACACGGAGGTGTGTGTGTGTGTGCGCGTGCGTCCGGGGTTTCTGGAACCGCAGTGTGCCGGGAGGCCGCGCGAGCCGCACCGCGTGTCCCGCGCGAGGCCTTCACGACGGCAGCTGTCGCCATCCACAGCGCGAGAACCCGAGCTGCGACGGGGAACAGAGCCCCCAGCTCCTGGGACATCCACCTCTCTGCAGCCCCATCCCTCCTCCCCCGCTTCATCCTTCAACACCACCCGACTCCTCCCTCCTCACCCATCAACCCTCCTCCATCCTCTCCCACAGCCTCAACCCTCTACCTCATTCTCTCCTCTACAGCCTCATCCTTTAACCCTCCTCCATCTTCTCCAGCATCAACCTCCTCCCCTACCTCCTCTCGAACCCCTCTCATCACCCCTCCTCATCCTCATCCCTGCTCCTCCTAAGCCTCCTCTTCCATCCTCCTCGACCTTCCCTCCTCCCTTCACTGCAGCTCCCCGCCCCTCCTCCTCCTCATTTATCACCGCCGTGGCTGCACCTGTTAGCGATGCTCCGAGTTGATTTCCAGCGTCGGGACACGAGCCGGAGTTCCCATGGAGGCGGAGAGCCGCTCTGATGAATCGGCCAAAGTCACGATCTAGCCACTGATGGATGGATGCTATCCACGCCATGGGCCATCTCTCACGGTCCTACGATTCAACATTCACCGAGCACATGCACGACATGAATGCATCGTGCCGCCTCCGCAGGTGACGTTCTCTTAGCACATACTAAAAATAAATTGTATGTTTTATGAAGGGTCATTGCCCAAAACGTCGCCTATTGTACTTATGATACATCTCCTTTACCAGTGGCAAAACATTGTAGTAGGTTTTAACCCTTTAAACTGGTACTAAGAAAAGCTGTCTCGGGTGTGGACCAATCAACTTCAAGGACAGTGCATATCATTATCATCATCAGAGTTGTTCCTTTTTGTTTGCATTGTGACTGCTTATGTTGTGGTTATTGCAAACATGATGCCTTGTATAAAGGTATCAGTTTTTGTACCAGTTTAAAGGGTAAAAACCTACTACTCTAAGTCGCCTATTGTATTTTTGTTTTATTTTAAAGCTGCACCACTGCCAACAGCAGCAGCATCGCCAAATAATTTCTTTAACTTTTCAAGGGTCGTGACATTGGCTGACAGGAGCGCGTTCGCCGCTTGTTCCAGAAGTCCGCGGATCGCATCCAGCGGCTGCCCTGGTTATCACTGCGGTGTGCCATCACCGCAATGATACTACGCGCCGCCTGCTTCACAGTCAACGTGAAACATCCCCTGCCGTCATTTGCAAGAAGAGGACCTTGTGTGCCGGCGTCAGGGTCAAACTTTGCCCAATTCGAAAATTACCCGCAAATTATTAAATGACAACACAGTACATAATCATCGTCCCCTACTGACAAGACTAATGCTGAGGTCACGTTTGCGAATGACTCATGCTAGTCTAGATTTGAAGCTTTCGTGACTGCAAGGAATCCATACTCTTTGGTTATTTTTTTCGGTAAAGTCACGTAGGTGAAAAAATAAACGAAAACTAAATTAAATCACGACGTTTCGGGCGCAACACAAACGTCCTTCTTCAGGTGGGGACAACGCTACGTTGATTTTTTCACCTACGTGACTTTACCGAAAAAAAGTATCATGCTAGTCTCTTGCGCTCTCACTTGATGCATCTAAATATTGACTTAAAACCGTGGTTCACAATGGCCAGCAGCAGCAGCAGCATCATCACCGGCACTGTGACAGCAAAAACGTTTCTCGCAGATCCACCCACGAAACCCCACCCCTCGCCCCCTTCTACCCCCCCGCCCCTCTCCCCTGAAGGCCACAGCCGACTCAATAACATCTCCACCCAGACAGGTGCCGACGATATCAATGCCCTCACCATGGGACCCAATCGCGTGCACTAGCCAAATTCATCTGACCACCTGAATGAACCATTCCCTTACTGCGAGGAGTAAACTCGCGAGCGGCAATAACGCACTGGAGCCGAACACTCCAGCATACTCGAAGACGATTTGGTCGATGGATGCACGCGGAGTTCGTAAACTACTGGAGCTCTGCACGTTTAAATGTAGATTGAAAACAATTGTTTTATTTTTTTAGAACTGCCTTTTGTGTTTAGTTGTCCTTCCCCCGAAACTCCGATGAACACGGTTGGCTACGTACGGTGTGAAAGAAGTTCAACATACAAGACTGCGAATACATTGTTTATATTAAAAAAATGTTTTCCCCCTTGTTCTGCATGGGTTTTCTCTGGGTTCCACAGTTTTCTCCCAGATCTAAAGGAAATGCAATGTAACCGGTACTGTATTGAATCTTGATTTGAAGCTTTCGTGACTGCAGAATCCATATTCTGGTTCTTTCGGTAAAGTCACGTAGGTAGAAAATAAATCACGACGTTTCGGGCGCAACACAAGCACCTGATGACGTACGCTTGTGTTGCGCCCGAAACGTCGTGATTTATTTTATACCGACGTGACTTTACCGAAAGAACCAAAGAGTATGGTACTGTATTGGCCAAACATCCCAATGATGATGATGATGGGGTCGTTCGCGTACTGAATTTTTAAGTTAACAAACATGTGGAAGTGCATGTGGAAGAGTGGTGTGCACATGTAATTGCACGTGACAGTGTGATTGTGTTTGTGCGATTAGTGCAGGGATTAGCACACTGCAATGCCAACCGGGCGAGCGAGTTCAAATCCCGTTCACGGCCGACACCAGTGGCGATTATCTCAAACGGTCCTGGGCTTCCCCTAGGTCGACTCGGCCTCAAATCAGTATCTGGTGCAGTGTGTAATCCTTGCCAGTAGGGAGACAAAGGCGGCCGGCCGACTTGCCAGTCACCACACCACCTTGTGTGCCATGTCGGCCTTCGTAGGTGCTACTCGCTAACAGCACTTGCCACAACAGCCCGTTAAAGGCTTTTCGGGGGATCTGCCTTTTGTCTTTAGGACTGTGTGCAAGCGCGTGGCCGCGTGTGCGCATGCGTCTGTGCGAATTTACGCGTTTGTGTGCCCGCGCGCGTGCCCATGCGTGTGCCCGTGTGTGCTCGTGTGCCCGTGCGTGTGCCCGTGCGTGTGCCCGTGCGGGTGACCGCGCGTGTGCCCGTGTGCACGCTCGTGTGCTCTCTGCACGCATGGCAACTGTGGGAGCGGTTGCCACAAACACAGGTGCGGAGCTAAACTTAGCAGGCCGTGCCTCGAGTCCGGGGGATCGGGTCTCGGCGAGTGGTGCGCGTCCTCCACCCCCCCCCCAGCGCAGAAGCGGGCTGCCCCCCCCTCCAGCGCAGGAGCGGGCAGCCCCCCAATCGCCAGCCAGGGGAGTGTGTGTCCCTTTGTCCGTCCTGTCAATCCACGTGCCTCTTCCCCTCTGTTCCTCTGGCCGTCTTGTCCTCTCGTCGGTGTGCTCGGCCGTCCCCCGTCGCTTCGCGCGTCTTTCTCATCCGTCAATTGTAACCTCCCACCACATCTACCCATCCTATTTGTGCGTCTGTCCATCTATTAGCCTTATCCAACTCTTCGTCTGTCTGTCCATCCAGCAATCCATTCGTCTGCCAGCTTGCGCACACAGGCAAGGTCGTCTTTCTCACAACATTAGTTGTACTTAACACGCTCAACAAATCCGAATTGTATTTGTACAGTTTGCCACGGTTATCAATGAAACTTGCCGCATCATCACAACGAAAACCACACCAGGGTTGCCTGTTCCGAACAAACAAGCCACTAGTCAGGAACAAGGGGAGCGGAACACATTCATATTGACAGAGGAACTGCTTGGGCCTCGAGTTCAGAACCTCCCCCCCCCTCCCACCCGTAAAGAGGAACAGAACAAAGTTCCGAGTGTGGAAAAAAGTGGCATCTGCAGTCCACTCTCGATCACCCAGGGGACATGGGGGGAGGAAAAGCGGGTAAGGTACGGATACAAGAAAAACCATGCGCACGCATGGGTTCTGTACCGCTTTGCAAAGCGTGGAAATATTTAGTTTAACACGTCGGCTTTCGCGACCAATATCCATAAGAGGGTTTTTTTGGGGTAGATCGCGTAAATGTATAAATGTGTCGTTAAAACCCGCCACCACCCGACACAGCCAACTAGTAAGGGGTTGTCACGTAAACAGAACGTGGCCAATTCGTTATTAGTACAGCACTAACCGGTGTGTTGGAGAGCCAAGCCACAACATTTACAATCTGAGTACGACGTTTCACCAGTAATTACAACCAGCTTCATCAGGCGACGCCTGAATTGGCACGTTCTGTTTACGTGACAACCCCTTACTAGTTGGCTGTCGGGTGGTGGCGAGTTTTAACGACACATATATTTACGTAATCTAACCCAAAAAAAACCTCTATTATGGAAATCTTTAATTAGCGGAAACGCCACGTTCCAAGCCGACATCACGCGTCACGACATCATCAGCAGGGGAGGTTGGGGGGTGGAGCCGAGCTGGGAGTGGGCGTGGCATGGCTGTGCAAGTCGCGTTCCGATTGGCCGGCGGCTCCTGGGTGGTAGGAGCTTCCTCACTGGACGTCGTCATCGTCAAAGAGATCATCGAAATCTGGCGACAGAAAGAGAAACAATCGGAGCGGGTGGAGCGTGCGGGGAGGCGCACTGCGCTCACCAACTCGGCGACAGTGGAGCTATGGACAGTGGTGAGCGATATCCGAAGCAGTCCGGGGCTCCCCCCCCCCCATTTCACCACCTGGCACCGACTGGTCTGAAGTGCGGTCAAATAGCTCCCCTGACCGACACAGCGTGGGAGACAGGCACCTCATTCAGCAGTGGATTGACAAGTGGGCCGCACATGTTCAGAGATACGAGGCTCTAGCGTCGCATATGCACGAGCCACAGAGCGTGCGGTGAGTGAGAAGAGTGCGCAGTGAATGTTGTGTGTGGCAAGTGTTTGGAGTGGTATGCGGGGAGTGTGTGGCAAGTGTGTGGTGAGCAGCAAGTGTGGATGAGAAGAGTGCAGTGTGAGTGTCGTGTTTGGTGAGTTTTGTGTTGAGTGTGTGGTGAGTTTTGTGTTGAGTGTGTGGTGAGTTTTGTGTTGAGTGTGTGGTGAGTGTGTGGTTTGTGAGGAGTGTGTGCTGTGAGTGTGTGGGGTTGTGAAGAGCGTGGGGAGTGTGTGGTGGTAGGCGGGTGCGGCGAGTGGTGAGGGTGCAGATAATAATACGACTGTAAGGGGCCATCCATTTAGTACATACGCATGGAGGGGGGAGGGGGGGTTAACCCAAATGCGTACGCTTGCATATGGGGGGTCTACTGAAAATGTACGCATAGGAAACGAGGGGGGGTGAAGCCTTGATAATAATTTATTTTGGCCTTCAAATGAGCCACAGTTCAGTGTCTCCAGCTGTCAGACAACAAGTCCTGCCGGGAGACGTGGGACTGTGGGAGAGGTGTCACTTGTATGCCACCGTGCCCCTGACTGCAGCTATCACGCAGCTCAGCAAAATAAGTGACCAAGGTACACAACTTAATTCTTTAATGCAGCCGGCGGTGGACTATCTGTTTGCTTAAACACGTTAATATTATTAATCCTTGATCGTTTCTGCGTGGATTAAATATCGGCCGTTCTATCGGATTTGGGCAGGAGGGGGGGGGTAAAAAGTCCGTGTGCGTACAGGGAGGAGGGGAGGGGTCAAGTTTCGACAGATTTTTGCGTACGTACTAAATGAATTGCCCCTAATTTCAACTTATAACACGCCACCAACTCTCGCTGCCTCCACAGTGCTGGATCAGAGGCCACGTGCAGCAACATCCACCACCGCCCGGTTGAAGAGGGCACTGACCATTGTAGAAGTCGTTGTGAACCGCCTTCTCATTGGCTGCCAGGTCCATGAGCAGCCCACTGCTGCCTCCTGCCTTCTCTCACACACAGAGACACACGGAGATTTGTACCGGACAAAGATCCCCCGTACAGCCTTAACAGACTGTGGAGACGAGTGCTGTTAGCGAGCACCTATGAAGGCCGGCATGGCACACGAGGGGGTGGGTGGCCAGCACCACGCCTGGCCGCCTTTGTCTTCCTAGTGGCGATGTTTACACACAGCATCAGATGCTGAGTCCACCTAGGGGAGGCCCAGGACCAGTTCAGACAATCGTCACTGGTGTTGACCTTGAGCAGGAATCGAGCCCGGGGCGTCGGGTTTGTGGAGCAGCACGCTAACCACTACACTACCGCTCCCCACCCAGATACACACACACAGACACACACATAGACACACACATAGACACACACATAGACACATAGACACACACAGAAACTCATACAGATACAACTGCCGATCGCCACTAAGTGGCGGCGACGTCAGGACAGCACGTTTGCCAAGCTAGGTGCACTTTGAGGGTACAAGAAATGTCGAAGACCCCCTGGTAGGTCACGGAACAGACCCAGGTGCCATGGGTTGACCGACTGAGATGGCTGGCATATGCACCACCTGTGCCCCCTACTGTGCCAACTTGCCGCGTTTTAGCCGCACGGCGCTCCGCTCGTTATTGCGAGCGTCGCTCCTCTGCCTGTTGTTGTTTGAGGGCGACTGCCTTCGACTGCCCAGCAGCGTCCTTCACGAGCCTCTTCCACAGAGGCCGATCTTGACACCGCTGGTACAGGTCATCGACAAGTCCACTCAGATCTTTTTTTGTACCGCATCACTCCATCTCTTCTCTAGCAAGTTCCACGCCACGTTTAGCCCCCTCGATCCGGTCAAACAGGTGCTCGGGACATGTGGTGGCTGTGGATATGGGCTACATGACCTAGCCAACGCAAATATGAAATAATGAAAATAACTTGCGGTTGCTCGGATATAGATATACAGATATTGACACATGTAGCTACTACACATGCAGCTACTACACATGCAGCTACTACACATGCAGCTACTACACATGCAGCTACTACACGTGCAGCTACAACACGTGTAGCTACTACACGTGCAGCTACTACACGTGCAGCTACTACACGTGCAGCTACTACACATGCAGCTACAACACATGCAGCTACAACACATGCAGCTACTACACATGCAGCTACTACACATGCAGCTACAACACATACAGCTACTACACATGCAGCTACTACACATGCAGCTACTACACATGCAGCTACAACACATGTAGCTACTACAACACATGCAGCTACAACACATGCAGCTACTACACATGCAGCTACTACACATGCAGCTACAACACATGCAGCTACTACACATGCAGCTACTACACATGCAGCTACAACACATGCAGCTACTACACATGCAGCTACAACACATGCAGCTACAACACATGCAGCTACTACACATGCAGCTACTACACATGCAGCTACAACACATGCAGCTACTACACATGCAGCTACTACACATGCAGCTACTACACATGCAGCTACTACACATGTAGCTACTACACATGTAGCTACTACACATGCAGCTACTACACATGCAGCTACAACACATGCAGCTACAACACATGCAGCTACTACACATGCAGCTACTACACATGCAGCTACTACACATGCAGCTACTACACATGCAGCTACTACACATGCAGCTACTACACATGCAGCTACAACACATGCAGCTACAACACATGTAGCTACTACACATGCAGCTACTACACATGCAGCTACTACACATGCAGCTACAACACATGTAGCTACTACACATGTAGCTACTACACATGCAGCTACTACACATGCAGCTACTACACATGCAGCTACTACACATGCAGCTACTACACATGCAGCTACAACACATGCAGCTACTACACATGCAGCTACTACACATGCAGCTACAACACATGCAGCTACAACACATGCAGCTACTACACATGCAGCTACAACACATGTAGCTACTACAACACATGCAGCTACAACACATGCAGCTACTACACATGCAGCTACTACACATGCAGCTACTACAACACATGCAGCTACAACACATGCAGCTACTACACATGCAGCTACTACACATGCAGCTACTACACATGCAGCTACTACACATGTAGCTACGGGCCCCGCACTTTCAAGGGCCCCGCGTTAAACGCTTTCCAGCTATCAATTCCGGTTCAGTGATACTGCACTTGCTCTATTACTCTAGGACTATACCGCCTTCAACTTGAACGAACGACCGGGTGTTTAAGGTGAGCAATTTGCCGTATTATCTGGCTGTATAGCAAATGAAAACATACAATTACTTTACCAAGCAAGTTAAACATTTGTGTTTTAATATTTGCGTGTTTTTTATTTATTCAGGGCCCCTTTATGCTACAGGCCCCGCACTATCCGAGTCTGTCACCGACGTCACGGACACAGGGCGCGAATGGCGAACTGCGTGCGAGC
Source organism: Lampetra planeri (assembly GCF_965212315.1). Classification (NCBI taxonomy): domain Eukaryota; kingdom Metazoa; phylum Chordata; class Hyperoartia; order Petromyzontiformes; family Petromyzontidae; genus Lampetra; species Lampetra planeri. Next base: position 1,488,898 of record NC_136133.1, on the reverse strand, counting down.
CGCGCACACAAAGCTCAACAACAACATTAACAACAACAACATTAACAACAACGACGACGGCGGCGGCGATGCCGTAGCCCCATCGAGCAGTGGAGAGAGCCCGGCTCCGGCGGGGCCTCGTCACCTCGTCCAGGTCCACGTAGGGCCCCGCGCCCTCCGGGAACATCTCGTCCACCACCACGGACGGCTTCATCGCGGACGCGCCGAGCGACGGGGGCGACGGCAACAACGATGGTGAGTAGCACGACGATAACGATGATGTTGTTGATGTTGTTGTTTTTGTTGTTGTTGATGTTGTTGTTTAATCGCTGCAATCCTCACTCGGGGGCCTGGCGAGAGAGGACCGTGTTGGTGACGATGGAATCGATTACGTTGTGCGATTCGACTCTATGCGCGTCAATTCCTCACGCTGTGTTCGATTCCCGCGGTGTGCTGGGCGTGGGGAGGGGGTTAAATCGATAAGGGGGAGCTGTGGGGAGCTGTGGGGAGCGGTGGCGCAGTGGTTAGCACCGCACTGAAGAAAGGCGACTGCGATTCGGGATCAATCCATTCGTATTGTATGAGACCGAGAGACGATTCGATTAATAATATATACCCAAGTTGTCCGAATCGATTCTACAAACGCATAGATGATGTCGATGTACCTGCGGAGGACATGACGTCATCACGTGAGCCGTGAACAGGGCGCTCATCATCCACTCACTGCGCCACTGCTCCAACAACAACAACAGAGTGGTGGTGACGTCACCACGGCGCAACGTGCCAGGCCAGGTGCACCAAGGCACGCGGACAGACAACACACAGACACGCGGGATGACGTCGTCCAGCAAACGTTCCCAGCACTAGACGGTGGAAAATGACGTCATCTTGCGTGTTGTGACGTCATCGGACATCTCGTCCTTCTTGCGTGACGTCACGCTCCAGGCCAATGACGAAGAAAGGAGTCGGGCTCAAGAGAAAACCGGACGAAGCAAAGAGAACAATAAATTAAAGTTGATGTCACATCACCGCGTCGCATTTGACTCGACTTATTGATTATAACCAACGCGATCTGAACACGGTGCCCTGCTTGGTGAGGTTAAGTGGTGAATTATGCCGAGCTCCTGCATGAGCGGCTCGTTGGTCTAGGGGTATGATTCTCGCTTTGGGTGCGAGAGGTCCCGGGTTCAAATCCCGGACGAGCCCAGATTTTTATTTTATTTTTTTTAATCACCGATTGATAAGTAAATAAAACATGTTCGGGCAACCTGCCAAAAGTCGCCGGTTGGCATTGACGTTTCCGATGTGGCTATTGAAACAACAAGCACGTGCTTTTGCTGTTTTGCCGTCACCTCCCCCTTCAGTCCACTCAGTGATGGGTAAAGCCACAATGTGTCCGTCCCATTGGCAGGTCCGCGTGTGGTGGGGTAAAGTGTGGGGACTCGAGGCGCGATATTAACTACCTCGCCTGGTATGGAGGAGGTCGTCGTGGGGTTCGATCCCGACCCTGACGCCTGCTGCTGTGTATTTGGAATGTGCACGTTCTCTCTCTCTCCGTGATGTCGTGGATTTTTCTCCCTCCGGTTTCTCCCTCCACATTTAGACACAACACGCGTTGAGAGAATTTTATCTGCGCTACATTTCCACGTGATGATGAGCCTTTTGTGAAAAACAGCTCCGTGCGCCTTACCTTGAAAAATAACATTAAAATCTTCTTGGTTCTTTCGGTAAAGTCACGTAGAAGAGAAATAATAAAATAATTAAAATAAAACATAATAAAATCTCACGACGTTTCGGCCACAACGCAAGCAGCCGTCCTCAGGTGAAGAACAAGTCTGTCGAAACGTCGTGAGAATTATTTTATTATGTTTTATTTTTATTATTTTATTATTTCCATTCTACGTGACTTTACCGAAAGAACCAAGAAGATGAATCCCTGCAGTCACGAAAGCTTTACATCGAAATTTAAATGATTTGCTTTGTCACTTCGCTTTGCGAGTCACTGGCGCGCAGTGACCACGTGGCGGCACGCGAGAGCCCCCCCCACCACCCCCACCGCGCCCCCTGCCACCATCAACTACGACTGCACGTCTCCAAGCAGCAACACACAAATCTAACCATTTGAATGCAGTGCTCAATGTTGTAAATGTCGTTTAGGTTACACACACAATAATACAAAAATAACCACAGCAACGTGTGGAGAGAACACTGCGGGTGGAACACGGTTGAAGTTGTTCGCTAAGATAAAATAAAAAATCTGGGCTCGTCCGGGATTTGAACCCGGGACCTCTCGCACCCTAAGCGAGAATCATACCCCTAGACCAACGAGCCGCTCATACCAACGCACCGCCACGCAGCCACTTAACAGGGCGCCCAATCTCGACAACTGAAATATTGTTTTTCATTTCGGTTTTAGTTTTCATATGTTTGGTATAGCCCTGTGAGCCATTCGGCTGTTGAATCGGGTGCGACCGCAACAAACAAAAATCATGAACAAGAAAACATCTTAAAGTGACTATGTGACGATATGCAAACAGAAAATCCAAGAAAAGACAGCAAAATATACACCCCCCACATACACTTTGCTTTTGTGACCAGCACACAAAGGCAATGCATGTTCATAATCCACTCCAATAATTACACTGTGTAACAAAATGTATTTTTGTTCCTAGGGTAGTAAGTGTTTTTTTCTCATTGCTTATGCTTACAAAGTATATAAATTGGCTGTTATTGCCCCCACAAACTTTGCTTTTGTGATCAGAACAGTGACATTTTGAAATGCACCTATTTACACGCTTTTATTTAACTCACTTTGTCTGTTGTTTTTGTCGTATCCTCAAATCTTGGAGCTCAATTTTAACCCACTTCCCAATGTGGTATCGACTGCAAACTTGGTTAACTTACGTCATACTGATGACAATACTATATTCTATCATAAAAAATAAAAATAAACATTTCAAAACATTATTTTGTGTATGTGATGTTTCGGCTTGGGTCTAATTGTCCACGTTCAACGGACGTTGGCTGTAATTGGCCACGGCCCCATACGTTATGGCAAGCTTCGGGGCCACTTCCTGGAGTCGTGGAGTTCTGTCATTACTAGTACGGTACATTTCATAAAAGCGTGTTTTTAAAGCAGTTTCTTTTTTAATATTACTTTTTCAGAAGCGACCTGGCAATCACAAATGATACAACTCAACGAAGTGGCTCAGCATGTGGACATGTAAAGCGGCCAAACGCTGTACTTACTGTACTCTAAAAGCACGTTTCTAAAACAATTGCTCAACACATTCTTCAATTGCACTGAGTGGCCTTAAAATGTTAAGGAACCGTCCATAAATGACGTCACGCGATTTTGGACGATTTTGACCCCCCCCCACCCCTTCGTCACACGACGTCACAAAGTCAGACCCCCCCCTCAAATATGACGTCACAAAGCTCTGCCCCTCCCCCCCAAAAATAAAACATGCTTCAAATCGCTTTAAACTATTGTCATTGTAGTGCGTGTTTAATGTGGCGCTGCACTCTGATGTTGTCGGAGAAAACATTTATTAAAACATATTTAATTAAGTAGAAAAACCACCTCTGCAGTACTAAACTCTACTGACCTGGTATCAACAATCAAGGGGATTGCCCTGTCCCCAGACGACCTGCTTGTCAGTTTTGATGTGGTTTCCTTGTTCACCAAGGTGCCTGTGCCTGACACCATCGCAATCATTGAAGACTTGGTTCATCAAGGACTGAATGCTGGGGTACCCCCCCTGGTGAGACACTGCTTAACCAATACATACTTCACCTGGAATGGAACCTTCTACAAGCAAATTGAGGGCACCCCAATGGGCTCCCCCTTATCTCCGGTTGTAGCCAACATCTTCATGGAGAAATTTGAGACGGACGCCATCCAGACTGCCACTCTACGCCCGACCTTATGGAAGAGGTACGTAGACGACACTTTTGTCATCTGGCCACATGGCCGGCCTGCTCTAGACCAATTTCTCGACCATATCAATTCCATACACCCAGCCATCAGATTCACCATGGAAGTCGAAAATGATGGCAAGCTACCCTTTTTGGATGTCCTAATCAAAAGGAGACCTGATGGTTCAATGAGCCACTCTGTCTACAGGAAAGCCACCCACACGGATGCTTATCTAAAACCGGATTCCCACCACCATCCATCCCAGAAGAATTCCCTCATCAAGACTCTATATCATAGAGCTCAATGCATCTCCGACCATGAACACATTTCCAGTGAACTCAAACACGTACGCCAAGCTCTTAAGGCTAATGGTTACTCCGACTACACAATCCGCAAAGCCATCACTCCAACCACCAAGAAGGATCCTGTTGAGGAGCCTTTCAAGACCATCACCTTACCCTACATTGCTGGGGTCACAAAAAAGATCTCCAAAATCCTGATTAAACACAAGATCCAGGTCCGATTCAACACAGTACATAAAATCCGTGATCTGGTACCGTCTGTAAAAGATGTGGTTCCAGACATACAGTACCCTGGTGTCTACAAACTAAGTTGCCTCTGTGGTAGCAGTTACATTGGGGAAACCAAACGACATGTCTCGGACCGCATCCGTGAACATAAAGCTGACCTGAAACACTGTAGGACAAACACCTCAGCCGTGGCAGATCACTGTTACAACTCAGTGGGCTCACATGACATTGACTTCTCCAAGACAGAGGTTCTCTGCAAGCCATCTGGCTATCATGAGAGATTCGTACATGAGGCGATCCACATTTACAAACACAGAGACAATTTTAACCGAGAAGATGGATTCTGGCTTAGCAATCACTGGAAGGACGTAATAAACCATTTTGATACACATTAGGGTGGGTAGAATAATACATAGTGTTATATTAAAAATGTATAAGGTATAGGGTGGTTTATAGCAATACAGTATGTAATTTAATGTTGGTTTTGCCTATGGAAGTATATAGTACGGTATAGACGCGTGTGATGTAAGAGAATAAAGTTTAGATGGAAGCATATTATATAATTTTTTACAACGTAGAATTTTTCATGTATTACTTACTGTTAGTAACTCAGCTTATTGTAGAGTATAGTAAGTTTACTGATGATGCTATGTAGTTTATACTTTAGTTTGTCATGCAGTTTATACTGTAGTTTTTTACGTGGTTGTTTAGTAACTACAGCTACATACTATTAACATTCCTTTCCTTTGTTAATGCTCCCCCCCTTCCCCCCCCCCCCTTTGATGCTGCTAATCCTGCATAATGCACGGGCATAGTATTGATTTGGAACCCCCCCCGCCCACCTCCTACGCATTTTCCATATGCTGAATTCCTCTTGATATGCAAATTATTTTGTTTAGGCGCTCTTCTTCCCACCTCCCCCCCCTCTAACCCAGCTTAAATATACGCTCCAAGCTTGGGGTGTTTCATTCTTCGCCTGAGGATGGCTGCTTGCGTTGTGGCCGAAACGTCGTGAGAATTGTTTTATTATGTTTTATTTTTATTATTTTATTACTTCCCTTCTACGTGACTTTACCGAAAGAACCAAGAAGATAGAACGTGTTGTCTATATTTACGTGACGTCACATTTCTCAACCCCCCCCCCCCCTCGTCACACATCGTCACAAATATCTGACCACCCCCCCCTAGGTGCGTGACGTCATTTATGGACGGCCCCTAAATATGATATCCGACGTGTCTGGTACTGGTCCTTTTTCACGGTCGACACACCTGAGGCTGATGGACTAACGGATATGAGTTATGTCACGTGTTGTCTGTATATGGAGACAAACGGAATTGTGCATTTGTTTTACTAAAACCATGACAGTGGCGTCACTGCCATGGGTAGAGTTCCTCTTCTTGGTTCTTTCGGTAAAGTCACGTAGAAGGGAAATAATAAAATAATAAAATTTTACATAATAAAATAAAATAAAAAATAGTTGTTTGTATCACAATCTTGGGGCCCCAAGATTGTGATTTGTCTCGCACGGCCGCACCCATTCGATCTTTTTCGGCTCCTCTTACCTACTCACAGCATTACGCCCACGGTCTTGAACATTTAGCGCTATAGCGGCGCTCCGTTTTAAACATCATGCTGCCTGCCAAGTGGGGCCCCAACTCGTAGCTTTGGCCACCAGGGGGGGCCAAGGCACCTCCTGCCTCCACGAAGGAGGTGCCTTGATCATCCACGGTAACGCATCTCGCGCCTGTGACCCAGTGCTGTCGAGGCAGCAAGGGTTGGTGGATCACACACAGATGTCGTGAAACTCCCTTGCAGTCGAAGTCGAGAAGCCATACCCTGGCTTCGCCAGAAGCCACTACAGCAGTGAGGACTGGTCTCCATCTGTCCCTTTGGTATGGGAATGGAGTGTTGTCCCATGGCAGGCTTGGGCTTTTTATCCGGTGGCTCCCGATTCATCGGACATGCATAATTTGCATAAACACTCATTATTGGCTGAAAATAATAAAATCTTAAGAGGATTGCAAAGCTCGGGCAATTATTGGCACCGACTCACCGCCTGACGACTGCCTCTCCGCTTGTGTGTGGTGGTTCTTCAGTGATTGCAAGATATTAGCATGAACGATGCTATATATACCATTGGAACCTCATTTGCCAGTAGAAAAATATAATTGCTTTTTTACCCTTTTATCTGGCAACAAAACTGACACCTTTTTTTACAAGAAGTCATGTTTGCATAGACCACAATACCTTTTAGCGTCATCTGGTCCAACACCATGTGAGACTAGGCTCTAAGGAAAGCTGTCTCGGGTGTGGACCAATCAACTTCAAGGACAGTGCATACATTATCAGAGTTGTGTTTTTTGCTTGCATTACGACTGCAGGTATTGTGGTCTATGCAAACATGACTCCTTGTAAAAAAAGGTGTCAGTTTTGTTGCCAGATAAACGGGTAAAAAAAACAATTATCACGATGCTATATATATTTTACAAAAAACATTAAGCGTTGCATGTTGCGGTGAATGGGGTCTCATTTAGCATGGACTGCTTGCCAGTCTTATCGCCATCACTATCTGCCTTTAGCTTTTCCCATGCGGGTAGCATAGGTGTTGAGAGCACGTCAGTACAGTACATCTTATTGCACCGCCCGCTGTTGCCCATCACGGTCGCCCCACGACAGCCTGCAACAACCTATTCCGCATGGTAGTCGCCCATCCAAGCACTACGCAGGTTCTGAGATCTGTCGAGAGAGGGCGCATTCCGGTCGAGATATGATTAAGAGGCTCAAGATTAACGACCGACGATTAAACAAATAATATCCAAGGACATGTCATCTGAAAACAAAGCATTTTATTATCATATCTCATCAAATGTCACTTAACCATATGTACAGTTTAAACTACACGCCACATTCAAGGTGACACGGGGCCGCGCGTGTGTGTATGTACATGTGGAACGCGCGTGCATTTACACGTGCCCAGAACGCAGTCACAAGAGAACACGGGGGGGGCTACAGATGGGCTTAGGGCCAGGTTTAGAGATGGGGCTCGAGATTGGGAGTAGGCGCATCAGGTTTAGAGCAGGGTTGAGCAATCCTTTCCTTTGCGAGGTCCGAATAGGACCTTCAACGCCTCTGGTGGGCAACCACACATTAACACGCACGCGCACGCGCACGCACACACACACACCTCGGACACTTCCGTGACTGCAAGAGGCGCTTGCAGTCACATAAGTGACTGAGCGTGATATAGTTAAAAACAGAAGTGTCGGCAGGTCAAAGATGTTCGCCTCTAGTACCCGATTAGCACAGCTAAGATGCTTGCAATGGCTCATGATGAGCGCGAGGGCCGTGTGAAATGGCCTGCCGAGATCCTCACCCCCGAGTTCGAGTTGGCGCAACGTGATGATGGGGGCACCTCCGAATAGCACTGTTGGCTACGTACGGCGCGAAAGAAGTTCAACATACTTATCAAGGGCAGGATGAAAGTAGCGGCTGCATGGATAAGCTGAACACATTACATACGACGTATACGAATAGACGTCGATTCCTTTTCACGACAGATACAATGCATCATTACACCCCTGGTTATAATGTTAGTGTTGGGTAATGGAAATTATTACTGATAGGGCGGTTAGGGGATAGTTAGAGTTCATATTAAGGGTAGGGTTAGAGTTGTAATCATCGCATTTATGTTTTTACATTGTTTGGTCAATTATTTTTTTATGGAGTGGTTTGCTTGATGTGGAAGAAATTGAGTGCCCAGAGAAAACCCACAAAACATACGAGGGGACATAACACTCAATGGTCCCATACATTGGTTCATGAACCCACTTGCTGTGCTGTCATCTCCTGGCCACCTCGCAGCCCAGCGGGTTTGGGAGTTTCATAACTCTGTGATCCATCAACCCTTGCCTCCAAAGCCCTGTATCACAGGCGTGCACAACCACACCGATCGTAAGAGTTGGTGCGAGGGTTAAGGTTTTGAATAAGGTTCGGGATATGGTTTGGCATGTTAGGGTTATGGTTAAGGGCAGGGGTCGGCAACCAAAATAACGAGCCATTTGATTCGATTTCAGTAAAAAAACCTGAATATTTTAAGAGCTGCCAATGCATGTGAATCCGAAACGGTTCTTAATGAATAACGTCACGCAGCAGTGCTTAGACCCACAGATTGCCGACCTCTAGTTTGGGACTACTATTAGCAAAAGGGCTACGCTTAGGGTTATAGCTCGAGCAATGAAATTTGGAAGTATTCGCGTAAGGGCTAACATTAGCTCCAATTTTAGGGCTAAGGTTATATAGTTTGGGAGATGGTTGGGGCAAAGCGAGTCCAAGTGAATATCCCGATCTCACACCTGCGTGAGGAGGGGGCTTTCCCTCAGTCCCGTGTCCGTTTGGCAACGCAGTACGAAACACTGATGCTGCCATTTAATAATTCTGCACCCCCCACTCCATCCCTATTACCAAACGTCATCTTGGATCCCAAACCCGATTGTGATCGATGGAAACAGTACATTGCAGGACAGCGGCGTGTCTCAACACACGATACGCAGGGGTTAATGCTTCCATGGCCCGCATCGCCAACTGTGGTGGCAGTCAGTGGGTCCCCTTGGATATTAAAAACTGGAACAGCCTAAAAAATACAATGCATGTAACAATTCGCATGTAAACGCAAAATCGCGCAGCGTGGTGGATGGATGGCAATAAAGAAGTGAAATATGAACGCCTGGTGACCCCCGTCATCAAAACATCGAATGTCTGACTCCACAGAGTTAGGTGCAAATGCGGCCTCTTACCCACCAGATCTCCATTTTGTCACGGACGCGTGGCCTCACGTTATCAGATGCATAATTCATCAATCAACATCGACTCTCACGAGACACAATACATACACTGAACCATGTATTCGAATCAATTACTGATGATGTATGCAACGTATACGCAAGTTGTATGCAAATGATACTTTCAGGATAATGGCATGAGGCAGATGAAAGCTAAAAACGAGGGACCTACATACAGATGAGACGGACAATACAGAAGACAGTATAGAGGAGACAGAAGAGACACAGTATAGAGGCAGAACTGGACAACAAATTGCTGAATCAAATTGTGAAAGTTGACAGTGAATCGTCCACAGGCCTACACACCAGCTCTTTTTCACGTGGGTTCATGCGATCAATGGGTTAACACTACCACTTTACTCAAAACATTTAAAACACCTCTTTGGGGAGGGATATACAGTAGCCTCTCGATTATCTGCGCAAATGATGGGGATGATGGCCGCGGTTAATTCAAAATTGCGGATAATCAAAAATTATCCAATGCCCGCGGATCTCTATGGCAACAACTAACGATCGACCGATCGACGCGCGTGTTGAGTGATAGTTTATTGTTCCTGCGCAGAAGACTCCACCCACTAAGTGGATAGCAGAGCCACGCCAATCAAAATCAATCAAACTCCATTCACGGTTGTAAAGATACGCAACTACTGTACTGTAGAGGCAATGACGTGGATTTCGGATGAACCGGAGCACATATTCGTTCGGTTATTAATTTTTGTCAAAATCTCAGGCGCGTGGTTAATCCGCAAATCGGATAATCTGCACGCAGATAATCGAGAATCTACTGTAATTATCATTGAGAATTTTTTTTTTACCTGGTTTGTCAAAACCTGTTTAGGTCAAACTGGTGGGACTAAACTAGGTTTACATCATATATTCTACTTGAAAAATAGCCTCTCTTGAAACCCCAAGCAAAAGTGGGGGGATAATAAATGAGAGGTGGATTAGGAAGGGAGGGGGGGGCAAAGAGGGGAGTGGGTGAAAAGAGGATGGTCCCACGCAGTTGTAACACCAACCCCTCAGGTGGGAACGGAAACACGCGGTCAGACGGGGAAACACGCGGTCAGACGGGAAAACGAAACCCGGACGTCTGGTCCCGTACGACGCAACCACGTGCGGAAAAAAAAAATATCGATCGTTCTGGTCAGAAAACAAAAACTTCCAAGATGAAAAAGAAAACGCCTCAAATATAAAACGGCAGAATCTTTGTGCATGCAGCGTTCAAAATTCAAGAACGCCGAGCAGATAGATTGGTCACGGAAAGGCATCAATTACAGTCGTTCTGAAGACAAGCACAACCCGAAACACACACGCGCCTGCATTCACTCCATTTACGGAGGCTCAGCCAAGCCGAGATATCATGGGGTGTCCACCAACATTGGGTGCGATGCCTTGTTACTGAGAAAATCACATTTCCGATGTATTCTTTTTATCGCCATTGTATACGCAATAATGGCAATCAAAATATATATTCCAATAGTCGTGCTATTATTAGGCAAAGAAATATTCCTTCGGGGAGCATTGTAACATCACCTGTGCAAAGAATGGCGTGTGGAAAAGGACATCATCTCACTACCACCGAGATCCCTTCAAATGCCTCTACAGCCGCACACAGCATGATGGTGCACCTTCCCGTGCCCCCCATCGAGGGCTGGTCGCATTGCAAAGCACACTCGGGGCACCGCACGAGCGCACGGGCACTGCTGTAGAGATGGTGGTTGGTTGCTTGGCAGCCAAACTAAGATTTTATTCAATTGTCAAGCACTGGAATACATTTTCCGTGACGTGTTTTGCGTGCGGGTCATCGCTGATCGAACTAAGGTCATCAACTCAATACACTTCAGAATGTGGATTAATCATGGCTGGGCAGCTAAAATCCATAATAAAAGCCGGGATCTCAATGGTGTCAGCTCAGTGTCTCCGACACAGCCATTATGAGCCCCTGCAAGCCACCCCATGAGAGTTGGCCAGAGCAGGAACACGTTCCGACTTTGAAACTTCTTACCCTGGAATAAGGGCAACTCGGTGGAAGCGAAAACATTATTAGCTCGGTAATGAATTGTCCCCGTCTCGCGGTTCAATGATTTGGTATGATGCCAGGGGTCATGATTTGATCATCTTTTTTTTTAATACATATCGTGATGCTCAGTACTTCTGGATGGCTGCAGCTGTCCCGCCAATGAACCCAACGTACGGTCATTGTGCTTCTTATAACATCATGCGGCACGAATATCGTGAGCATCACAATCACTTTTAAGCAACATTGTTACACCGCGAGTGATTATCCCGTGGATGAACTTGGCCCCACCATGAGAATGTGTAATTTCCACCCATGTCTAAGAACAGCCTAAAGAGATGAGTGTGTCTCACGCTCGTTTGGGTAGATATATGCGATGACATTGACACTGGATCACAACTAGGGTCGATAACAATTGCAATTGTGGCAATTGGTAACGAATTGCATTCACTACTGTCTATCATAAGTGGGCGAACTGTCGATTTAACGTGCTTGTGGAAAAATAAATAATGTTTATGCTTGCTGGTTGAATTATCTGCTCCTCACTAAGGATGAGCCGAGTGGCCTCGTGACCAAAATACATCACAAACAAGTAAACCGATTACTTTGCGAGGCAGAAAAAACACTCAAAACGTTTCTGAAGCTGCATTTACATGTTTAGCATTACCTGTGTTATCTGGGTCTTCCCTCACCCCGATTACCTTGGAAGTATGTATGCAGAACTTCTTTCACACCGTACGTAGCCAACCGAGCTAATCGGAGAGGGTCGATTGTAATTGGAAATTTGCCAAACAATAGAGCTGTAATCATAATTATGATCAGGACTTAAAATGTCGATATTTTCAGGGTTGCTGGTAGACTGTGGAGTAGGTGGCACATGGCTGGTAACCAAACAGACCCAGCTAATATGAAGCCCCGATTGCAATCGACCCCAGCTCTGCCTTGGAATTCAACGAAGCAAAAGAGGTGTTGCCAGCCATACCCTGTCTCTCATACCTCTTTTCGACAATACAACCCTGCCAAGCCAGCTCGGCTCAGGAGGTTCCCTGGTTGTTTTCCACTGTAGACGGTGAGCCGTGCTGTTGCTGTCACGCAGTTGACCAGGACTGACATCCCACGCAATCAACGCGTCATTAGCCCCACCACCGCTGGCCCTGTTTTGCCCCAAGCCAGATTCAATGTCACAAGGCTAGCGTAGTACGATGATTCAGTTCTGGCTCGGCATGGCAAACAGTCGGTGAAAAATCACCCGTACCACGAGGGCCCTGCGTTGCCTCGGCTCGCCGAGAATTTCTATCCATCGTACAACCTAGCCGAGCCAGCACGGGCCGGGGGAGGGGCGGCATGGTACGGGTGGCATACGCATCATACTTCTTTTCCATCGTACAACCGAGCCGAGCCCACGAGGCGGACGCTGTGGAGAACGAAAAAAACGACGGGACGATGGGAAATGAGGTGAGGATGAGGCGTGACGGTGGCCATCACACCCTCTCCTGCACGAAGACGGTCTCGTGGGGGAAGAGGCCTGCCTGCCGTAGCGTCGTGTCTCCTCCCAGTGCCGCCAGCTTCCGCCGTGGAAAGTTGGTGACGAGCTCAAAGCGGTCGCCTGGGAAACCGCGCGCCTCAACTAGGCTCAGCAGGGCCTGGTGGTGCAGGAGGAGGGGCGGTGCAGGAGAGGATTGGATTGTCGTTAGAATCTACGCGAGATCTGTGTGCGTACCAAAGAGTGTACGTGTAGTTGGTGCTCATTAACAGCACTTTCCCCAACAGCCTATAAGGCTACATACACACTGTCTGGGGATCTTTGTCTTTGTGAGAGAGAGAGTGCATATGTACACATATGTAGGTAGATGTGTAAATGTATTTGCATGCAAGTGCACGCGTGTTGCTAGTGTATGTGAGTTATGCATGTGTAAATGTGTGAGTATGTGAGTGTGGGGCTTACAAAAGTAGTAACAGCTGAATCTTCATCACATGCATGTATTTCGTTTGTGTGCGATGTCAGTATACTTTTAATGTTTGTACACATTTGTATTCGTGTGTGCGAAATGTGATGGTGGTACGCGTGTGTATATTTATGTTTTTGTGGTGTACGAGTATGGTTCTATGTGGTGCATGCATATGCTGTGCACGTTTTAAAGATAAGAGTGGAGATGTGGTGTGTGTGTGTGTACAATATTCGTTTGTGTGTTTTGTGGTGCACATACGTATGAATGTATATGTGCGTGTGGGCATGTTGCGAGTGTGTCTATGTGCAGGGTGTGCTTGTGTATTCGAGTGTGCGTGCGCCATTTGCGTGAACTCTGTGTACCTGTCGTGTGCTCTAGGGTGCGTGCGTGCTTTGTGTTCACTCACCGTTAACGTTGCCTCTGCCGCCATCACCACCTGCTCGCGTTTCCCATCTGGGAATCGAACCATGAGCCGAGACTGGGGGCCTGAGGACAGAGACAGACACGTACACACGTACATTAAGCAGTCCCCTTCCTTGACCTCCTTCCATTCCTCTCTTAAAACTTAACACTTCTCTATTTCCCATTCTTTTTCCTCCCTTCGCACCTCCACTCCTTCCCGTCCCTCCCCTTACATTTTGTGACCCCTAAATATGCTCGATCGTGTTCACTCATTCCTCAAACCTTGCACGACCCCGTTTTTTAAACCGCGTTAAGCACCTTGAGTGAAGGCGCTCTATAAATATAAAACACGCACACACCGATAGAGACGGCACGCACATACACACACCCATGAGCCCAGGAGACCTGAAGCCTGAGACAATTTCATGACCATGTACAGAATTTCTGTCAATCCACTGCTGCATAAAAGCCTACCCATGCCATGCGGGTCACGGGGGTGATTTGCACCAACCTACTGAGCCGTGGAGTTGAAATGAGATCTAATAACCCCCACAACTCGCACGGCGTGGGGAGGCCCTTATCGAGTGGTGGTTTAACAAAGGGCTGCACCTGGACACGTACGTTTTTACGCCGCTACATGCCAGTCATAATAATTACGAGTTTGTTGAGATTTTCAAAAATATATTTCGTTATCCCATAACTTATTTGTGTGCGAGCATGTGTGCTGTCTGGCGCTGGCTTCTTGATCGAATAGAGAGAGCACCCCCACGCTCCATCACCTTTCTCCTCTCCCCCAGCACTACCGCTGTCCTCCCACGCCGGGTTGGAGCCCTCGGTGGAGTCGACGCAGACGTCTTCATCGTCGTCGTCGTCGTCTTCACAAGTCCGAGCTGCACCGCCTGCACTGCCCTCCGCCACCTGCACTTATGCGCAGACGGTGCATACACACGCACACAGTGTGGAGGCGCACGCACGCAGGCAGGCATGCACACAGGCAGCACACGCACACAGGCAGCACACGCGCGTATGCACACACAGCGCACAGAATGCACACAGTGCACATAAACACACACGCACGCAGACATAGGGAGGACACGCGCACACACACATGCAGGCACAAGCGGTATGTACGCACACACAGTGCACACACACACGTACGTACAAGCAGCAAATACACAAGCACACACAGACAGCACATACATAAACATGTACCTTTGAAGTGCAAATACAAACGCACACATTGCTCAGTCACATGTAGGTATGAACACACTCACACTCACATACACGTGTAAGTATCAACACGTATACACACACACGTACACACACACACGGCACCTCGCGCACACGGCACCTCATTGTCGATCTCGTCGTCATCGTCGTCGTTGTCATCGTCAGAGGGGGCCCCTGACGAGTGGGGAGGAGAGGGGGCGGCCGACGGCCCGTAGTGCGTCTCCTGGGGGGACCGGCACGGCCGAATCAGCACAGATCGTTGCAACTCGGCAAAACACAGCAGCGCTCGTCACGGCTTGGTGAGACGTGACTCCGCAAGACAAGGCATGAATTCGTAAGATAGAGCATGACTCGGTAACACAAAGCATGACTCGGCTTGGTGAGACATGACTTCGTAAGACACGGCAAGAATTAGTAAGATACAGCATGACTCGCCAAAAATGCAAGGCAAAACTCGGTAAGATATGGAATAACTCGGGAAAACAGAGCATCACTCGACAAGGCAGAGCAAGACGTAACTTGGCATTACACACGAGTGCGACTTGACGAGGCATGATGTGATTCGGCGTGACATGACAATTTTCCGTACCACACAAGGCAATTCGGCAAAACTCTGAAATGGCACGGCATTACTTAAAGACACAACATAACTTGGTATACATGTACATTGAACTTCTTTCGCACCGTACTTAGCCATCCAGTGCTAATGGGAGTTGCGAAAGCAAACCCGCCAAATTGGCTGACAACCCAAACAATTCTTGTTCAGCCCCCAATGTAAAGAAGCATACGCGATTAAACCATGCGACAGCCATCGCTGCGAGGCCCACACTCACCTGAAGTGAAGCCTGAATAGCGGCTTCCAGCTGACTGTCCTCGCTAGCATCTATCAGGCTCGCCTGGGAGAACAGGCCCAGATGGGAGGGCGTCACGTGGTGTGTGCGTGTTGTGGGGATATCACAATGAAGCAGACACGCGTAACCCAGAGAGAAGCATAATTAATAATGCCTGGTCTAGACTTGGCAGTATTTTACTGGGTGACACAGGAAAACAATGGTGCTATTTACGTAAGCAACAATAAACAAGTTTAGTGCAACATTCCAAACAATGACATTTCCTCCTTGTGGTGTCCAGAGCATCTTCGATGTACCGTGGGCAGACATATAACGTGTCCTGCAAATATTAGGGGCTTTTGGAAGACCCTTAAACAAATGTGGATTCC
This sequence comes from Lampetra planeri, assembly GCF_965212315.1. Classification (NCBI taxonomy): domain Eukaryota; kingdom Metazoa; phylum Chordata; class Hyperoartia; order Petromyzontiformes; family Petromyzontidae; genus Lampetra; species Lampetra planeri. The sequence goes on along the minus strand of NC_136133.1, from coordinate 1,472,814 downwards.
ATGATTTCTGGAATCAACATTCGATGAAAAAGAATAATAAAATTGTTTAACAACCATCGTATTGAAGACATTCGTGCCATGTTCTCATCACCATCGTTACTTAATATACACCAAAAACTTGCCCATCGCAGGTTGTCCCATCACGGATTTGACCATTCGAGCCAGATTTACTGAGGTACAGTCCGCCAATTGCGCCACTGTGCGTGTATTAACCGTAAAACGTGCCACCAGCCTCACAGCAGTCGTTAAAAGATCCTGCAACATTATTCTAAAAACAGTCGGCCATTGTGTGCTGGTATCACAGTCCAAAATATGACACATTTGAAAAGTTAGTGGGAAACGAATAACAATCGTCGCCCCCACTGCGAAAACTTAGTGGGACCCCTCCTGCTGAAGGGTCTTTCGAGACCCAGCGAGTGTCTCCTGGTTGAACAGTGCCGAGAGAGTGGCGAAGTTACCGTGCGCGAGCGTTTCTTTGGTTTCCCCGGTGAGGCCTCGTTGAGGTTGTACGTGGATAGGAACTCGGTGACGAGCTCAAGCAGCGAGTTGGCGTCGAGCCGATGGCACTCGAGGAGTTTCTCCCCTGCGTGTGCGCACGTGGAAAACAGAAACAGTCGGCACCAGGCTCACACCGCTAACCATTCGTCATCAGCAGGCACGGTCAAATCCGCCTGCTGGATGAAGGCCTCCTATAAGATGCCGCCACCACCACTTGCAATCCGAAGAGCCGTGTGTACATGTTAACGCTGTTTGTGCACATATGTGTTAATAGCGGTAGGTGTGTCTTTGCATGTGTGCATGCGTTAATAGTTGCGCATGTGGGCATATTGCACGCTTGCCTGTCCTAGGGTCAAGCACGGACACGTATGGGAATTCCGTCAGCTTGTAGAACTGCATGTACCTCTGTCCCTCCTCACTGTCGTGATAAACCTGAACGGGCAAACACACCGGCGATGCAAACAAACGCATTAAGGCATGTTAGTGCACGTGTACAAAGATGAGAGAAATCAGGATATGAATGAGCAACGGTGGGGGGGGAGGTCAAGTGAGCAATCAGATGAGACCATGAGTGTAAAGTGAAAGAGCTGTGAGTAATCAAAGACGTGAGCGATCAGGCAAAGATGAATGATTAAATCATGAGGCAAGTGATCAAGCTACAGGTCGTGTGACTGAACGAGGGGTGAGAAATTGGGTGACCAAATGGGTAGACACTGAGCTATCTATAAGACGAATGGGTGAGCATTCATGCAAGTGACAGATCTAGAAAGGGGGTTCAATGGACTAAGCAAGCGAATGAGTGAGGTGTACATTTATCGAGAGAGAGCTCCAGCATGTGAGCAACTGTGATTGGGTGCAGTGGCCTCACCTGCCAGAAGATGAAGTGCTCACGGATGACAGCCTTGACTGCCTCGTGGCTCCACACGTCGCGGTTGAGACACTGGCAGGAGAAGTCCTGCACATTTTGGATATTCACCATGAGCCACTTGCGCTGCGACTGCCCCGTCTTCTTTGCCTGCCGAGCCCAGTGCGCATTGATGGTGGGAAAAGGGCAAGGAGGAAAGAATGTAAGCAGTGCCACCCAATTCTCTTTACATATTATCTTCTTCCCCAATTTTATCCTGCTTGTGATATTGGCCCCTTGTCAGGAGACTCCTGTTCAGGAAGGTCCTGCTACGTTGGGATGTTTGGCCAACTCTATTCGCGTTTGGCTTCACGTGTGAGGCAAATGGATAACCTGGAGAAAACCCACCACACGCACCGAGCGATAACACTCAGCAATGCCATCTCCTGGCCACCTCGCAGGCCCATGGCTACAACACGGCAAGCCATGGTCGGCCCACACAAGCGGACACCACAGAGTTACCACTGAGATTGCTTCCGATTCACAAACTAGGTGACAGGAATTTCCCACTCGCCCTTCCACTGAGAGTAATGTTTAATGCATGACAGTAACACTGATATCTTTGACACCGAGACATTTTATTTGGCCAAATCAAGGGAAAAACCAAGTCTTCGTTGATGAACATCTAAAAAAACGGATGAAGCCACTTAACTGAACAGCTCTATACAAACCAAATCACTTTAACGAACAGACTTCCATAAAATTAGTAATCATTTCAGCATCACTACACAGTGACTTTTGTGTGTCAAGTGGCTCCTCACAATGCCACTCCCCCCTTTGCCCCTAACTCACCGTCTCGAAGGTGCCCTTGTGCATGAGGTCGATGGGTGGTCTGAAGAGGTCGGCGAGCGTCTTTAACCTCCTATCGACTGCTCCACCGTTCAGAAGCTCCTGCTCCTGCCTGACTGTGAAGAGCAACGGTGAGTTACCCACCGCAACACGTCAACTGCAACCGTTTCCTGGTAACCACTACCTGCAACCTAGAAACTGCCACCAAGCAACCAAGATCTGCAACTTGACAACTGTCACACAGCAATGACCACTGCGCAACTTCCAATTGCCAAATTTCACTCTATCCGCCACTGAGCAACCACTATCCGCCACCTGGTACACAATAACCCATAACTCAATGTGCTTGCTCAAATAAGTAGAGGCAGTGCTCCTCTCCCATTTACAACCCTGAGCAAGTGGTATAATTCCACATTCCTATGCCAGATGCAAGTCTATCCATAGGACAGCCACTCTTGACTTTCCTGATTGCAGGCCGCTTCCTCTACCACTGAGCCGCCTGAAAACTGCCAAGAAGCAACAGCTAACCTCGACTTGCTAACTGGCACCCAACAACTTCCAAATGCCACCTGACAACCAACTGCCACCATGCCGACATCTGCCTCCCAGCACTTAACAATTCTTGTGTGCTGAGAAATGACCATTCCATTGCTACTGCTGCAGATGATGATGCATCACACTACTACTTTTGCTACTTCTGCTGCTGATTCCAACAATACTACTGCTGTTGCTGATGATGATGCTGACACTCCCACGGTTACTGTTCATGACAGTAATGAGGCTGTTACAGTTATGACGCTGCGATGAAAACGCAATGGAGCACGGCGAACGAGTGAAATAGCGAGCGAGTTTTTGAACTTACTCGCTTCGGTCTGGAAGTCTCGGAATCCGTCGAACACCGACTGCGAGAGTCGGCTTCGCTTGGGGGCTGAAACGTCAAAGAGGGAGACACAAACGTCACATGCCCTGGCATTGATGGAAGCCGCTTTTACAACCATTTTCCCCGCTGGGGGTTTCTCAGCCAGTGGAGGGGCACAGTAAGCATGTGGCAATTGACCCCCATCCACCCATAGACTTTTACAAAATGTAACCGTTTAGATTGCCGTGATTTTATAGACTCCCTTGAATCGCTACTTTTACTTTTTTACGTCTCGTTTGTAAAATGTTGCTAACTCCATTGGTCTAAATGTAACACGTGTACATATACAGCCCTTTTTGTCAATCTACTGCTGGATGAGGGCCTCCCCCATGCCGTGCAGATCGTAGAGGATACATTTTCCTTACTTCACCATGCTGATCAGTGTAGGTTTAAGGTGAGCAGCATTTAAGCGGCAGCACAGAAGTAGAGTACTGCACACTATGTATTTTTATGCACTGCCCTCTGATGCCCAGAACGTAGCTCCACAGAAGCCTATAAAAACTGGTTTAGGTTTAACCCTGCTTTCCAAGTGATTTGATCTTAAAGTGACAATAATCCATTCTCATACACATAATTTAATGTTTTAGATACAATATTACATTATGAATCGATGCAGCATTATGCAAATCATATGGTGTTACATTTAGGTAAATGCAATGAACAAAATTGTACAAACAAGACGAAATATTATGGAAGACAAAATAAATAAAAAGACAGCAAATATTTGGCTAAAATAATCTATTCTTGACTAAAATTGTCACTTTTCATCAAATTACTTGAGGTGTGAAATATTACACTCCTTAGTCAGGAGGGAATAACGTATCAATGAAACTTTTGTCAGAGAGAAGCAGGATGGCAAAATGAGTCTCATAATAGTAAAGCAACGAATTTGTAAAGGTATCTGATTATTCATTAGAATTGTCCCGCCAAAGCAGAGACAGCTTGCTGGGCATAACGCTTAATGCAATGGTGGCATTTCTCCAGTGAGCCTGTGGCCTAACTGGCTGAGGAGTGGAGACTGCCCTGGACTCACCCCCAAAGATGGGTTCTGGATCCACCAGCACCTCCTGTTTCTGTGGGATGGGTGCCCGCACCTCCCCTCTACATACACAGGTGCACACGGATGCACAGGGACACGTATAAACACTCACACAACCTGTATATCCATACACGCTGTTGGGGAAAATTCTGTCCCCAAAGCAGATATTTACACAAAGCACCAGGTAATAATTCAAGGCCACCTAGGAGAGGCTGAGTAACGGTTCACATATTTGTCACTGATGTTGGCTGTGAGCAGAATTGAAGGTCACCAGGGTAAATAAAAGCATATACTGTAAATGCAAGTGCACACACACACAGCACAATCGATCAAGAAATCAATCAACTGAGCAACCGAAAGCTGGAGCTACCTACAGAACTCAATCAAGTGTGCGAAACAATAAAACATCCGAAGATTTGAACAATATACAGCACAACCAATGGAGCAACCAACATCGCATGATATCAACCGATAATCGTGCCCAATCGGTTGCCCCGCTCACCCGTCGAGGTCTTCCGCCTGTTGCGACGTGCCAGCCGCGGCGCCGATGGTGGCCGCGGTGGCGGTGCTGAGGGCGTGTCGCGCGCGCGGTGCGTGCACCCTTCCGTGCGTGTGCGACCGCGAATGCGAGCGCGACGAGCCGGGGGGCCCATGTGCGGCATCCAGCGGGGAGGCAGCGGCCGTGGGCACGGAGCCTGCGCCGCCGTCGAGGAACATGGTGACGGCCGTGTGCAACTCATTGCCGCACGCCTCCAGCATGTGTAGCGCCACATCCTGAGATGCACCTGCAACTCAACATCAGGGAGGGGGGAGAGAGCACACAGAAATAGATAATCAGGATGGTGGGAGGGAACAAGTAAGAACAGATCACCAGGGAGGGGTAGGGAACCAGCAAAACAGGCCATGAAGGAGGGGACAAGCAGATATGGTTCATCAGGGAGGGTGAGGGAGGAATGGAATGAGTTTCAGACACCAGACATTTCTTTATTATTGAGACACTAATGACATAAATGAGCAACCACTGGCATAAACAATTAAGTAAATGATAGCACAACCATCGAACTGCAGGATCTATCAAATATAGTTGTAACAAGGTTCAGATACCAGACCTTTGATTATTAATAACACGTTGATGAAAGCTTGAATGTATCAGCTTTGTCTGTCTGAAATGTTAAGGCACGATAACCATTGTAAAGACAATCAAATTCGGAAAACATTACGATAAAGTTGCATTGCTATTACTGATCTGCCTTACAAAAAAATGGCCGGATTGATTAGAGGCTTCCCCAAAAACTTTGAAGACAAAATCCTCCGCTAAACGGATTCGCCTTGGGTCATTATCTCACAATGGCATGTGGCTTGTGACATGATCTCTGTATGCGGTTTGAATACATATCGTTATTTAAAAACTCCCGAGCATAAAAGCACGGTGGAAAGCAATGCAAAGACCTGCATTTGCATGATTCTATTCCTTATTGATTTAGTCTACAGCCATATCCATCCTTGAATGTGTCCACTATCACGAGAAGCCAGATGCTACGCAAAATTGAGGCTTGTTAAGACAGGACTTATCGAGTGTTGCAGGCATGGGGCTACAGTGTGTGGACAGAAGCCAGTGCTATGTTCACCCCTTGGTAAGTCTAGTAGGTACTGTATTCTTAGTCTGCTCTGGTTTCCTCTAACACAAAGCCATTAACTAATAGAATTGACCAAACATCCCAGTGAAGTAGGGCCCTCCTTAAAAAAGGGTTTCCTCTTAATATAATTGGCATTATCAGTGGGATTCATTTGGACCTCAGCTCCTCCCACATCTTCCCCTGGGTCTCATTTGCCCCGGTCCTGTTTGCTGTCATGCAGCTTCTCTCACCCTCATCTGTCCTGGATACCCTGAACCCTCCTGGCAGCCTGGCCTTATCTGTTTGGTGCTTTAGGCTCTGGCTGCCCTGGGCTCATCCAGTCTAGATGCCTCACGTATCCCTAGGCCTCGTAAGTACTGTTGTATATATCATGGCCAGGGATAAAGCCCAGTTCAACAGGTATTACTGCAACGTACAACACTCTGCATCACCAAACACACAAAAGACAACATTTCCCTTCGTAGCAATTCAGGCAGTTGGGGCAAGTGCTGTTTGCAAGCACCTATTAAGGTCGGTACAACACACAAGGGGGTGGTGTGGTGGGGAGTATGTTGGCAGCCGTGTGTCTCTCCAGTGCTGATATTAATGCACAGCGGTCGGTACTCATTGAAGGCGGAGTCGTCCGAGTGCAGGCCCCTCCACACATACACTGTCACAAACAGCTACACAAACAGCTACGCTCGCCCACAGAGTAAATCATATCAATAGAAATGCAAGCACAGACAAATACAGATACAATGCTAACAATGAGGAACAGAGAGAGGGAAAGTGAGGCAAAAACACACACCATTGCGTTGTACACACACACACCAGTGACAGTAGGTTATTTATTTGAAAGCGGGTTAGGATACATTTAGAACATGTCTAACCAAGGGAGAAGTGGGGTAAACAAACAAGAGGCATGATACAAATCACTGACACCTCCCCCTAGTTATTCAATGAATTGTCACGTTCATGATTGCGATTTAATTTTATAGTCATATACGTTTTAATTAATTCTGCCATTCTGCTTGTTCAGATTGTAATACCCGTCTCAATTTTTGTTTGTTCATTAGTCTGCAAAATTGCTAGAATCGATCTTATTTAATCGATTGAAGCGTCATTACATGTCTAGTAAATACATACAAACGTACAGCCCATTATCAATGCGCGGCTAAATTCTGGCTTCCTCACACACCTTTTCGATCATTGCCGTTGTTTGACCATACTTCACCGTGTCGGTTATTATAGTTGGTGGAAGGGGTGCTCAAGACTATTTCAGACATCACTCGCCACTAATGTTAGCTGTGGCCGGAAATCCAACTCAAGTGCCAAGTAAACGTGCAAGAACAAAATCGTTCAGAGTGCGAACACAGTTTAGATTTCTGTACTGTACATTCCGTTGCATATCCAATCCATCACATATCTGCCTTCATCAATTAAATATCCACCAGTGCAGTATTTGCCTCGTGTTTAATTGTAATATTCTATAATTATCAGATTGTTCACACATCTAACCTTTTCAATAACCTGCCAATACATGTCCCCGGCAAGTTTCACATGCAAGGTTCAACTGTATTTAAGTAAGTTTTATGGTTTCTCACTAAACAGAGGTGAGTGCTTAATTTCTTCCAAACTGACCTGTGTGGCAGTCACCCAGCAGGGGATTGATAATAATATTGACTGCTTTACAACCATGTGGTGCAAATTCCACATTCCTGTGCCAGAGGTCAGTCATTCATAATCAATCAGAATCTCAACCAAACTTGATTTCCATGAGCCATCAATCCACTGCTGGATGAGCACAATATTCCACCACGCTGGGCAAATGTGGGGTGGTAAGAGCGGGGAGGCACACTGAACTCTGCTGCCCACCACATGTCCCCCCACCAGCCTATAGCACCTGTTATGCACGATGGGGGTATACATTCTACACAGGGTCTCATCATCGTATATGATTAACCATTGCCGACTTCGAACCAGTTGTTGAAAATTACACATTCTTGCGGCAGAGTAATGCTTAATTGCACAGATAGTTGCTGTGCTTGCAGTGTTGTATAAACCCACAAAGTAGTACTTATTTTACTGACCTAGCAAGAGGAATGAAGATGATAGTCGGTGTGAATTCTTAACAATATGCCAGGCTCTGATACTTAATTATTTAGGTCAAACTTTTACTGCGTAAACAAACAGCATTTTGCCAGAAACGCCATTCCACATTTCCATGACCGGGCCTCGTACATTCAAGAGACGACCACTGTCGACTTCCTGTAAAGTGGTGCTCGTTTTATCTGCACCATCGAGATTACTGCCTCGTATTGTTAACTTTAAACATTTGTGGATGGTTTGGACTGGTGGTTTTATCAGTATTTTAAAGTTATCATTCATAAGTAATTCAAAAAAATAATGAGCTTATAAAATCCACGTAAAAAATATTGTTACGAAAACTTATATCTAAATTCTGCACTTTCCACACACAACCAAATCTAAATACACACGCATACATATCTATCGTATGCTACAATGCTAAACATAATGCCTGCATACATGCTATATATATCTGACAGAAACGAACAAGCTGATCATTATAAGCCTATCGTAAAAATTATTATTAAATACTTTGACTGAGCAAGTCAACATTCGCAACCCCCGCCTGACACATCAACAACATTGGCATCAACTCTTCTCAAAACTTAATCACCGTCAGTGCCGCGAATAAATAACACCTTGAACGATAGTCCCGAAACGACTATCACTGTTACATTGTGTGTACAACGACAGCAACAACAGCAGCAACAACAACCGCCACCACCAAAGACGTTGATTACGCCACCACGGTCGGAGTAGCAGAGGCCTTGAGGTAAAAAAAAAATTAAATATTTCGAAAATAAACAAAGATGCTTCCGTTCGACTTCACTCGCTACGCTGATTATTTTTTAAAAGACTACGACCAGAGACGATAAGCGATGTTGGGTGTCGGCGGGCGATGTGATTCCGTTACCGGTGATCGCGCAGAAGTCGCCCACCATGGCGCCCAGCGACTCCGCGTCGCCGCTGGCGGGAGACGATGACGCCGCCATGGTCGCGCGCTGCTCGCCGGACGCGCTGATTGGCCCGCGCTCCGTCACGTGGCGAGAGGTCGCGCGCGGCCAATCGGAGCGTGAGGGCGGAGCGCGCGGTTTACCCCCCGTCCCACTGACCCCCCCCCACCCCACTGCCCCCCCGCCCCACTGCCCCCCCGCCCCACTGCCCCCCCCGCCCCACTGCCCCCCCCCGCCCCACTGACCCCCCCCACTGCCCCCCCGCCCCACTGCCCCCCCGTCCCACTGCCCACCCGTCCCACTGCCCCCCCCCCACCCCACTGCCCCCCCGTCCCACTGCCCCCCCCCCGTCCCACTGCCCCCCCCACCCCACTGCCCCCCCCGTCCCACTGCCCCCCCCACCCCACTGCCCCCCCACCCCACTGCCCCCCCGTCCCACTGCCCCCCCCCGTCCCACTGCCCCCCCCCCCGTCCCACTGCCCCCCCCGCCCCACTGCCCCCCCAAAAAACGTAAAACCTGCTGACATTTTCCGTGAGTTGCCACAACTATGAGGCTTATGTCGAGATCTGATCCTCGAAAACTCAGATGCACGCTGCCCTCTTGGAAAAAGCATCGTATCTGGAATCACTCGGCCTTTAAATTGCATGTTTTATCATTATTACGCGTTTTTAGGCTGCCACGATGGCTAGGAGATGTTAACTACCTCGCCTGGTATACAGGAGGTCGTGGTTTCGATCTCGACGCTGACGCCTGCTGCTGTATGTTTGTAGTTTGTGTGTGTCTCTCTCTCCCCTTGGTCGCGCGGATTTTTCTCCGGATCCTCCGGTTTTTTCCCTCCGCATTTGGAATCAACATCACGCGTTTAAAGTCTTTGGCTGCTATACATTTCCACGCGATAAGCCACTTCGTTGAGCCAATCATTTGTGGCCAGGTGGCTTCTAAAGAAAGAGCTGTATTTTAGCTCAGTTGGGACTTACCTGGTAAAATAAACAATTGTAATAGTTTGAAATAAGAGGCAATGCTGTGTCACGGGTCTCAACGGGTTTATTTCATCTCCTGGTTAAATAAAGGGTACAACGGCAAACGAAAGTTCAACCCAGCATATGAAGCGAAGTGAGAGGTCCACACGGCCTACGCCTATACTCATAGCTTCAATACAGCGAATTCCTCAGACGAGACATTCATTTTAGTTTTTCACGTGGCGTTAAGTGTTCTCGACGCGTATAAAACGTTGCACCCATGGCACACCACAGGGCGGGGAGTGGAGTCAATGATATAAATGCATGGGGATGAAAGAGGAATGGGATTCGTGCATAGAGCACGGGAAAGAATGGGAAATAAGAGGAACATGTGGGAAGGGGACAGATACATGGTACCAGAGAAGGAGCGACTGGGATTGCAGCAAGAGCAGTTTGTGTGAAGCTATCGCAACGGTAACTTCACTGGCTTCGCTTGATGAATGAATGATCTAATGAATGAAATGAGCGGCGGGGCAGGAAGGGGAGGAGGGGGAGAATGAATGACGAAGATGTCGGGGATGAGATTGTGGTAATGATGAGAGGGGAGGAACGAGGGTGGGGTGGGGTAAGACGTGAGCTAGCAAGTCTCTTTTCACAGGAGGCGGTGGGGAAGAGGGGAGAGATTCAGATTCGGGGTGGGGGGGGGCACATGTGAGTCACGTGATTTGCGGGAGGGCTTGAGCTGATTTAGATATACATTTGGTCATTCAAATCCGACACCCTCTCTCTCTCTCGAGAGAGAGAGATTATGAGAAACCCACACCCCCCACCACCCCACACCCCACCACCCCATACGACAAGGGAAGAATTCGTGCATCAGGGCGGACGCGACTTGGAATTCCGCTGTTGATTGGTGCTCACAACCAGCCACGACTCGCGTCCATTCGCCTTGCCACGTGACCGCCGCATTGCACAGACCCAGTGGTTCTCAATCTTCTGTTGGCTACGACTGCACCGCCCCCCTCCCCCCTTGTTGAAGGTTGTTTCAACCGAGGAGTGTACCCCCCCCTCACCCCTTGCCTCGCCCAACATGGCTTTGAGAAATAAACGCACGAATAATGAACGTCGATATTTTTTTAACCAATTTTTTGCGAGGTTATCCTCACTTGGCTAAGTAACTGCAAGCGAATTTCGATCGACGATCGCGATTTGACTCAAAGATCGATTATTACCGAATTGTGCTTAAAAACATTTTTTTGGAATGAATGAATTACAGCGCCTCTAGTGGCTGCACTGGTCGGTCGCGTAGCCCCCAATGTGACTTGAGTGACACGCACACGATACAAAAACATAATCCATGATCGTGATCGTAAGAATATTAATCTGTGACGGATCGATACGTCGATATTGCCCCCCCCCCCGCGCCCGTTCCTCCTCCTCCTCTCCCCCAGTAGCCACGACAGCGATTTGCTGTTGTCGATGAAACCTCTTCTTCTTAAAACTTGACAACGGCTTCGCCCAAAGTTTCCCTTCAACGTCATCACAGTCACCATCGCCGGTCGCCCCGGGGCGCCGGTCACGTGTCGCACACCAATGGGAACGCGGCCCTCGGAGTGGCGGGGGGGTTCCATGGAACGGGCGGCCGGGGGAGGGGGGGCGACTGACCCACGGTCAGGGATCTAAATCTGGCTCTGTCCGCGCCCGTACAATATTTCCGCACCCGGCACACCACATCGAGCGAGGCCTCTGGCGATGGCTGTGGCTGCTACTCTACCGCTAACTCGCCTCCCGCCGGCGGCCCTGGAAAATATTGAGCGAGCAACGAAGTGCGGGCCCACAATGCCTAGCGCGGTGCAGCGCGGTGAACTGCGCTAAAACGCCACGACCCGACTCACAACATCGCAGACACTACGAGAGAAACACGAGCCTCGAGTTAAAAACCATAGAATGTTTTACAATTGAAAAATAACGATCGTAATATTACATTGAACCTTTGAGGTTAAATAGTCCCGTCGCCTAGAGCTGCGGTGTCTGCCCTATGATAAAGTGTGAATGGGTACGTGTGTATGGGTACGTGTGTATGAGTGTGTATGGGTATGTGTGTATGGGTATGTGTGTATGAGTAAGTATGAATGAGTATGTGTGTATAAGTGTAGATGGGTAAGTGTGTATGGGTATGCGTGTGCGTGACTAAGTGTGTATGGGTATGTGGTGAGCGGTAGTGTAGCGGGTAGCGCAATGCGCTACAAACCTGCCCACCCGCGTTTGATTTCCGTTTACGGCCAACGCCGGTGACGTTTATCCGAACCAGTCCTGGGCCTCCTCTAGGTCGACTCAGCCTCAAATGAGTACCTGGTACGGTGTACAAACATCGCCACTAGGAGGACAAAGGCGGCCGGGCGTGGTGCTGGCCACCCACCCCCTCGTGTACCGTTCCGGCCTTCATAGGTGCTCGCTAACAGCACTTGCCCCTACAGTCTGTAAAGGCTATACGGGAGGATTTTCTCTCCATGTTTGGGTGCATGTATGTATGTCTACATGTATGTATACTGTATGTGTACATGTCGGTATGCATGTACACATACATGTAGGCACACATGTACACGTAGGTATGCATGTGCGCATAGGTCCAGTGTGTGCCGAGCTGTGTGTGTGCACGACGTGTGCGCGTTGACACAAAGCGCTGAGTGGGTTTCACTTCTTCTTCTGCAGGAGTTTCTCTGCCTTCGCCCGGCGGGACTGGTCGATCTCGCTGAGCTGCAGCCCGTGCTCCTGCCTGCACACTCACGCATGCGCAGCCATCAGTCGGCACACGGGACTCCCCCTAGGTCAACTCAGCCTGAATTGGCGTGCAAAATATCTCCACTCGGGCGGCCAGAGGTGGCTGGCCACGTCACCTCCTCATGCGCCGTACCCGTTCACGTAGATGCCCGCTGAACAGCACTTGCCCCAACAGTTTGTTGAGGCTATACGGGGGATCGTTGTCTTTGTGTGCGAGTGCCGGGTGTCTAATACGCAGCGAGGTGAGAAGTGGCCAGTCCAGCCGGTGCATCTGCCGGTCATCTCGGTCAGCCCACCCATTAAAACAAACCCACCTGGGTCTGTCGCGTGACCCCCTTCCAGCAGTGAGCCTGCGACACTTCACGTGGTGGCCTTAGAGAGTGCACCTAGCCTGGCGCAAGCGCCGTGGTGATGTCACCAAATGGCTGCCGTTTGTTGTGGTGCGCGGGTTTCAAGTTTTCAAGTTTCATTTACTAGGCATAGCCCTGTGAGCCATGCGGCTCTTGAGTCGGGTGCAACCGCAACAAACTAAATATAAACAGAGAACAGGGTAGGCAAATGTGCAGGCGTGTGGGTGAGCGAGTGGGCGCACACTCACCCGGCCTGCACCTCCGGCGGGCGGGGAAGTGGCTTCATGAAGCCTTGCTTGCCCACGAGCCAGAACGTCTCCTCTACGCCCTTGCCCTGCGAGGTGGCGACAACACGACACGACCGTGCACGTGCGCTACGTGGAACTTCTCTCGCACCGCACGCAGACGACCGTGCTTAATCGCAGGTGCGCGGTGGGACAACGAACTAAACAGAAAAAGCCGTTCTAAAGAAATGCGTTTTCCACACAGGCAGAGTTTGACTTCTACATTAGGGGGTGGGGTGGGGGGGCAGGGATTCGCTCTGTCGCACACATCAGGAATCGCAGGTGCATAAAATTTATTAATATTTTTTTAAATCTCAATTCTAAACTACTGAGAATAAATTAATAAAGGTGTCCAGTTGTGGGGAAATTTCCCCCCTGTGTCCCCCCCCCCCCCAAACTCTAGATTGGATTTCAATGTAGACGATGTGAAAGTGCATCATAGCTCCCAGCGGCTTCCCAATATCGGAAGGAAGAGCGTTCAAGACGGCCGCGGAAGCAGCGCGTACGAAAGCGCCACGCAATGCGGCGACCGTCCTTGTTTGACGGGCAGCCAAAAGCCAACAGCGGCCACCGCCGCCGCCGCCGCCGCTGCTGCTGCTGCGAGGATGAGCCGGAGCTCGCGTGACGATGGTTTTATACTCCTTGACGAGATCGGCGAGTTTGTGCGCGTCGCTCGTCACCGCGTGGTCTACGCGCGTCCCCGGCTCGTTCCTTGCTGTATAACGGCACGGCCCAGCACGGATTCCGTGCCACTTGACCCGCACTCGGGGTCGGCTCGGCAACAGTCCCTGGCACGGCTCGGATGTACCGGTGGAAAAGAAGAGCTGTCGGTGGCCTGTATTGCGAATTCGCCCTGGTGATGATTTCGGGCGAGTCTAGCCCTTGCGTACCTTCAGCTCGGTCTTGCCTCTGCTCTCAAAGAGGTAGCCCTCGCCCAGAGAGTCCAGGATGTTCTTGACTGAGATGTTGATGTGTATTCTGTAGGCTGCGATGCACACAAAGACAACGATCCCCATGAAGGCCGGCACGGCACACGAGGGGGTGGGTGGCCATCACCACGCCCGGGCGCCTTTGTCTCCCGAGTGGCGATGTTTACACGCCGAACCAGGTACTCAATTGAGGCCGAGTCGACCTAGGGGATGCCCAGAACCGGTTAAAATAATCGTGTACGAGTGTGTGCGTGTATGCACGTGCCAGCGAGTGCGTATGTGTGTACGCACGCAGTCCGGTTGACTCCATGCGCGACGCGGTGTTGACCGTGTCGCCGAACAGGCAGTAGCGTGGCATGGTCAGTCCCACCACCCCGGCCACACACGAGCCTGCACACACACACACAACACACACACACACATACAACACACACACATACAACACACACACATACAACACACACATACAACACACACACATACAACACACACACACAACACACACACACATCACACACACATACAACACACACAACACACACAACACACACACAACACACACACACACCCCCCACACACACAACACACACACACAACACACACACATACAACACACACACACAACACACACATACACACACACACACACATCACACACACAACACACACACGAAAGATGAAGGTCCCCCGTGTAGCTAACTCAGACTTTTGGAGCAAGTCAGAATTTTGATTCCTCTCTCATTCATGACGGTTGCGGTGCCGGGCAGTGACGGTGGAGGTAGCAGTGGAAGCCGGGTGGTGCTGCACGGTGACGATAGCGGTAGTGGGTGGTGGTGGTGATAGTGGTGGTGGTGGAGGTGATAGTGGTGGTGGTGGCGGTGATAGTGGTGGCGGTGGCGGTGGTGCCGGGTGGTGGTGATAGCGGTAGTTGGTGGTGGTGGTGGTGATAGTGGTGGTGATAGTGGTGGTGATAGTGGTGGTGGTGATAGTGGTGGTGATAGTGGTGGTGGTGGTGATAGTGGTGGTGATAGTGGTGGTGATAGTGGTGGTGGTGATAGTGGTGGTGATAGTGGTGGTGGTGGTGATAGTGGTGGTGATAGTGGTGGTGGTGGTGATAGTGGTGGTGATAGTGGTGGTGATAGTGGTGGTGGTGATAGTGGTGGTGATAGTGGTGGTGGTGATAGTGGTGGTGGTGATAGTGGTGGTGGTGGTGGTGGTGGTGGCGGTGGTGGTGCTGGGTGATAGCGATAGCGGTAGTGGGTGGTGGTGGTGGCCGGACTCACCGGAGTGCAGGCCGATGCGGATGCGCACCGGCACGTCCGGCATGTGCCGCATCTTGAAGGAGCCGACGGCGCTGAGGATGTCGAGCGACATGTTGGAGATCTCGGCCGCGTGCCGGTTGCCGTTGCGCGCGGGCAGCCCAGACGCCACCATGTAGGCATCGCCAATCGTCTCCACCTGGGGGGGGCGGGGGGGGGGGGGTTGGGGTTGGGGTGGGGTGGGGTTGGGGTGGGGTTGGGGTTGGGGTGGGGTGGGGGTGGGGTGGGGTGGGGTGGGGTTGGGGTGGGGTGGGGGTGGGGTGGGGGTGGGGTGGGGGTGGGGTGGGGGTGGGGTGGGGTTGGGGTTGGGGTGGGGTTGGGGTGGGGTGGGGTGGGGGTGGGGTGGGGTGGGGGTGGGGTGGGGGTGGGGTGGGGTTGGGGTTGGGGTGGGGGTGGGGTGGGGGTGGGGTGGGGGTGGGGTGGGGTTGGGGTGGGGGTGGGGTTGGGGTGGGGTTGGGATTGGGGTGGGGTGGGGGTGGGGTTGGGGTGGGGTTGGGGTGGGGTTGGGGTGGGGTGGGGGTGGGGTTGGGGTGGGGTTGGGGTGGGGTTGGGGTTGGGGTGGGGTGGGGGTGGGGTTGGGGTGGGGTTGGGGTGGGGTTGGGGTTGGGGTGGGGTGGGGGTGGGGTTGGGGTGGGGTTGGGGTGGGGTTGGGGTTGGGGTGGGGTGGGGGTGGGGTTGGGGTGGGGTTGGGGTGGGGTTGGGATTGGGGTGGGGTGGGGGTGGGGTTGGGGTGGGGTTGGGGTGGGGTTGGGGTTGGGGTGGGGTGGGGGTGGGGTTGGGGTGGGGTGGGGTGGGGTTGGGGTGGGGTTGGGGTTGGGGTGGGGTGGGGTTGGGGTGGGGTTGGGGTTGGGGTGGGGTGGGGGTGGGGTGGGGGTGGGGTGGGGTTGGGGTTGGGGTGGGGTTGGGGTGGGGGTGGGGTGGGGGGTGGGGTGGGGGTGGGGGTGGGGTGGGGGTGGGGTGGGGGTGGGGGTGGGGGTGGGGTTGGGGTGGGGTGGGGGTGGGGTTGGTGTGGGGGTCAAGGTCACGAGAGAGCGCTGGAGGCAATGGCGGAGCCAGGATGTTCAGGTAGGGGGGGGGGCAACCCCTCCAGCAATGAGAAATGATAGAGGAGTTGTTAGTAAGTAAGGACTTGTCCCTTGCTTTTTATTCGACGCGTGTGCGGCGATGGCGCAGCCAACGATCGAGGGTCGAATTCGAGCCGCGTGTGATCGGCATCGCGCTCGCTGAAGGTGAATGTCTTCAGGGAAGTCGTGGACTGTATACGCAACTGCGCACAATTCTGTGAGTCACTTATAACTGCTTTGCCGTTACTTATCGCCAATTATGGATACAGACTATTGTTCTATCATCTCACACGTAATGATATGCTACACAGTGGCAGTGGGGGTCGCAAAATGCCGATGTATTACTAATAAATGATCCAATCGAAATCCCTAATTTCGATCGAATAATTGGGGGGCCACGTGCCACCCCCCCCCCCACTGTCTCCGCCAGTGGCTGGAGGTGGTGATTGTGGTAAAGGTGGAATCGGTAGCGATGATGATGGTGACGACGGTAGTGGTGGTGGCATTGGTGGTAGTGGAGGCATTGTTGTGGTAGACGTAGTTAAGGTGGTTGTGACAGTGGGGGTGCTGCTGGTAGTGGCGGGGGTTAGGGTTGTGATGGTGCTGGGGGTTGGCTACGTACGGTGCGAAAGAAGTTCAAAATACATACATAGGTCTTCACTGAGTCAGGCCCAGACCCCGATGGATATCATAACTACGCAATGCAGCCCGAGACACACAGAGACATACAGAGACACACAGACACACAGAGACACACACAGAGACACACAGACACACAGACACACAGAGACACACACACAGACACACACAGAGACACACACACAGAGACACACAGAGACACACACACACACAGAGGCACACGGGCGCAGACCTTGTAGACGTCGTGGGAGCCGATGATGGCGTCGAAGAGTGTGTAGAGGTCGTTGAGCAGGTCGACCACCTCGATGGGGTCGCTCATCGCCGAGATGGTGGTGAAGCCGACGATGTCGCTGAAGTAGATGGTCACCTCGTCGAAGTGCTCCGGTTCCACGGGCGTGCCCTTCTTCAGGGACTCCGCCACGGAGCTGGGGAGGGAGAGGGGAGGGGAGAGAGGAGGGGGGAGAGAGAGGGAGAGAGGGGGAGGGAGAGGGAGACGAGCTTGAATGGAGGAGGCCGCATGGTGCCGGGTCAGGGATCGTGTGAGCCGGCACCACTGAGGTCCTGGGGTCCAATCCGGGCTGCAAACGCCTCACCACCCTGCCTCACCTCACCACCCTGCCTCACCTCACCACCCTGCCTCACCACCCTGCCTCACCACCCTGCCTCACCTCACCACCCTGCCTCACCACCCTGCCTCACCTCACCACCCTGCCTCACCACCCTGCCTCACCTCACCACCCTGCCTCACCACCCTGCCTCACCTCACCACCCCGCCTCACCTCACCACCCTACCACACCTCACCACCACACCACACTGTGTGTGTGTCACTGTGTGTGTGTGTCACTGTGTGTGTGTGTGTGTCTCTGTATGTGTCACTGTGTGTGTGTGTGTCTCTTTGTGTGTCACTGTGTGTGTGTGTGTCTCTGTGTGTGTCTCTGTGTGTGTCACTGTGTGTGTATGTGCCGCTCACGGGGGCAGCATCTGCGTGAGCAGCTTGTCCGTCTTCTGCTTCTCCACCTCGAGCTCCTCGGTGCGCTCGCGGATCAGGTCCTCCAGGTTGCTCGAGTACTGCTCCAGCATCCGCAGCATCGAGTCGATGATGTTCGTCTTGCGGCCCTTGTTGATGTTCTTGAACTGCAGAGGGCAACGCGCGGGCATGTGCACGCGCGCGCGGGCATGTGCACGCGCGCACGCGTGTCGAACTTCTTTTGCACCGTACCTAGCCAAGCGCGCCTATTGGAAGTGCGGCGGCACGCGACGTCCCAGCCCCTACCAGGGCGCTCCCCAACCACCCCACTCCCGTCTCAAGGGAACATCTCTGGGGGTGGCGGGGGGAGTACGTACCACTTGTCACGTAACGGCGGCGGTCACGTGGGGCTATTAGTACAATCTAGATTTGAAGCTTTCGTGACTGCAAGGATCCATACTCTTTGGTTCTTTCGGTAAAGTCACGAAGGTGAAAAAAACTAGAAATAAATCACGACGTTTCGATTGCAACATCAGGTGTGACAACCACAGAAAGAAAATGTTTTTACTGAAGTGTGAGAGATGCCGGAGTTAAGGGGGTTTGTATAGGTCAGAGAGAGCGGTGGGGGGGAAATGAGTTCTTAGTAGACTCTTACCCACATTAACGTCTCCCCCTCCCCATTTTACGTCGTTTCGCAGATGCGTCGTCACTTTGACAAATGCCACCACGTGATGAGCCACTTCGTTGAGCCATCACTCGCGGCCAGGTCGCTTCTGAAAATGAGCAAAGTCGCCGGCCGGGGAGTGAACGTCGTCGCGAGCGTCGTGAGCGTGGGGAGAGTGGGGAGCGTGGGGACGTCGCGAGCGTGGGGACGTCGTGAGGGTGGGGAGCGTGGGGACGTCGCGGGCGTCGCCCCGGCCCCACCTGGTCGAAGACCTCGTCGAAGGTCGGCCTGCGCTCGGGCATCTCCTGCCAGCAGGCCTTCATAATCTGGATGCACTCGAGCGGGGCGTGGTCGGCCGACACGTTCGGGCGGCACAGCGGGGGCGGCCGCTTCACCTTGAGGATGATCTCTGCGCGCGGCACGTGGCCAACGGCAACGGTGGCGACGACGACGACGATGATGATGATCATGAAGACGACGACAACGATGATGATGACAACGATGATGATGACAACGATGATGACGACGACGATGATGATGGCAACGACGACAACAAAGATGATGATTAAAGACGATGATGATGATGACGATGATGATGACGACGACAACAACA
Source organism: Lampetra planeri (assembly GCF_965212315.1). NCBI lineage: Eukaryota > Metazoa > Chordata > Hyperoartia > Petromyzontiformes > Petromyzontidae > Lampetra > Lampetra planeri. The sequence continues at coordinate 1,453,437 of NC_136133.1, read as the reverse complement.
ACGACGACGACGATAATGATGACGACGATGATGACGATGATGATGACAACGACGACAATGATTTTACTTGGTAGTATGGAGGAGGATGGCTGTAAAGGATGCTGCTGGGCAGTCTGAGGCAGTTGGAGGCAGTCGCCCTCCAACAACAATGAAGGGCGGAGGAGCGACGCTCACAACAACGAGCGGAGCGCGGAGGTGAGACGAATTGGGGGAGGCCTTCATCCAGCAGCGGATTGACCAATGCCTGATCGTGAACCCTGACCGCCCCCCTGCCGCAACCCCCCAGGGATGCATGGCCACGGTTACTAGTGACCCGTGACCCTTAACCCCACGACCCTGGAGACCCTTAAACTCAGGGCCTCGTGACTCAATGACCTCCCGGAGACCTGTGACCCATAACCCCCGTCGCTTCGGGGCCCCAGGGTACCCATGACCCCCGGCTGACCTTTGACCCGCAACCCCATGGCCCTGGGCCTCGTGACCCGATGATCTCGCGCGGGACCCACCTTCCGTGGACAGCTCCAGCATGCAGTAGGGGGTGCTGCGCATGATCACCTCCTGCACGATGATGGAGAAGCTGAAGATGTCCCCCTTGAAGGTGCCGCGCCGCGCCGCCACCGCGTCGCGCAGCAGCTCCGGGGCCGTCCACAGCAGCTCTGAGGGGCGGCCACACCCCCAATCGCGTCACCGTGGTGACGGTGGTGATGGTGGTGGTGGTGATGATGTTGATGATGTCGATGATGATGTTGACGGCGATGATGATTAGGAATTATGATGTGGGTGATGTCGGTGATGGTGGTGGTGGTGACAATGGTGGTGGCGGTGGCGGTGGTGGCGATGGTGGAGATGATGAAGATGGTGGCAGTGGTGGCGGTGGTGGCGGTGGTGATGGTGGTGGCGATGGTGGCGGTGGTGTCGCTGCCTCACCGTCGGGCTTGGGCTCCTCCGCTGTGAGCTGCAGCAGCTGGCTGAGTTCGCAGTAGCTCTGGTCGGTGACCTTGAGCACGAAGCGGCCGTCCACCACGCAGTTGCGCGACTTGAGCCGCCCGTGCACCAGCTCGTGGTGGTGCAGGTACTTCATGCCCTGCCGCGGACACACACGCACAAAGACAAAGATCCCCCGTATAGCCTTAACAGACTGTTGGGGCAAGTGGTGTGAGCGAGCAGCACTGATGAAGGCTGGGAGGGCGGGTGGCCAGTGGGTCGCCACACCGCACACCTCCACGGCGGCGGCTGGCGTCGAATCGCGAGGGGTCACGAGGGGTCACGCTCGGGGTCGCGCTCGGGGTCGCGCTCGGGGTGGAGGGGTGGGAGGGAGGGAGGCCGTCACCTTGATGAGGTCGGTCATGAGCGAGGACTTGAACATCCAGTCGAGTTTGGTGTCCTGGTTCTGCAGCAGGTCCTCCAGGCTGCCGCGCGCCCCGTGCTCCGTCACGATGGCGCAGACGCCGCAGTCGACGAACACGCCGATGAACGGGTTCACGTTCTCGTGGCGCATCTCTCGCAGCTGGACGACACGAGACGCGACGGTGACGCAACGAGACGCGACGGTGACGCGACGAGACGACCGTCGAACGCAGGATGCCTCTTTGAGGACCGCAGTGCGCCTCTTGAAATTCGAACGGAATAAAAATGGTCTCTTCTTGTTTAACTCGGGAGGGAACCCCGCGGCTGCGTGGCAGCGTGCGCATCATCGAGGAGCGCGCTTCGTTCTCTATTCGGGGATATTTCGCCTCCTGAAATATTGTGGTGCGTGTGTTTTTTTGTTTTGTTTTACCCAATCCGTGTTGTTGTTGTTTTGGTTGCCGACCCCTGCTCTAGCGCGTTTCTCCAAGCGCACGGCCGTCGCTTGCGTTTCACGGACGCAGCGTGCGGTCGTCTCGTGGCAATCAGGGGGGGGGGGGGGGGGCCGGGGGGAGGGTGGGCGCGGGGTCCCAGTCGAGAGGCGCTCGCGGCAACGTTTCTCGAAGCGCGCATCTGGGGCGCGACGGCTCTGCTCTTGCGAACGACGTCACGGGGATCTTTGACGTTCGTCGCAGTATTAAACTCAACTCAACTATTTTTTATTTTATTTTACCAGGTAAAGCCCTCTGAGCTATGCAGCTCTTTTTCAGAAGCGACCTGGCCACAAATGATAGCTCAACGAAGTGGCTCGTCGTCATCACGTGGGGATGTGTAAGCAGCCAAAGACTCTAAACGTGTGATGTTGTTCATAAACGTGGAGGGAAAAACCAGAGGACCCGGAGAAAACTCCACGCTACGACGGGGAGACAGATAGAGACACGCAAACTCCACATATACAGCAGGCGTCAGGGACAGGATCGAGCCCACGACCTCCTGTATACAAGGTGAGATCGTTAACATCTCGCCGCCGCGGCGCCCCACGGCGGCGTATTAACCCAGGGCGGCCTGCCGGATTCGAACCGCGAACCTCCCGGGCCGCCGTGTCAGCGGCGCACCTTGCGGAACGTGGAGCGCACGCGGGGCTTGAAGTCGCCAAAGATGCCACTCGGAAGCCGCTTGAGCCAAACCCAGTCGCCCTGCAGACGCACGCACAGACGCGCGCACAGACGCGCGCACAGACACACGCACAGACGCGCGCACAGACGCGCGCACAGACGCGCGCACAGACACGCGCACAGACGCGCGCACAGACGCGCGCACAGACGCACGCACAGACGTACGCACAGACGCACGCACAGACGCACGCACAGACGCGCGCACAGACACACGCACAGACGCGCGCACAGACGCGCGCACAGACGCCCGCACAGACGCGCGCACAGACGCGCGCACAGACGCGCGCACAGACGCGCGCACAGACGCGCGCACAGACGCGCGCACAGACGCCCGCACAGACGCGCGCACAGACGCGCGCACAGACGCGCGCACAGACGCACGCACAGACGCGCGCACAGACGCGCGCACAGACGCCCGCACAGACGCCACGACGCGTCTCCACGGTGTCCCCACGCGCCTCCCTGCGTCTGTCCTCATCTCTCCGTGTCCGCATGACCCCCGAGTCTCCGTGGTGTTCCCGTATCTTCCTGTGTCAAACCCGTGTCCCCCCATACCCCCCCCCCCCGCCCCCCAGTGTCTATGTGTCTCCCCGTGTAACCCCTTGTCACTGTGTCCGTGTGTATTTTTGTCCCCATGATTCTCCCCCTTTGCCCCCGAGTCTCCGTGTCCCCATCTCCCCGTATCTCAGTGTCCCCCTGTACCCACATTTCCATGTCCCCATGCCCCCCACGGCTCGCTGCATCCCCATGTCCCAGTATCCTCCTCCTCCCCCTCGTGTTCCTGTGTCTCCCCCGTATCTCCGTGTCTCCCTGAATCCCCCCGGTATATCCGTATCCCAATGTCTCCGTGTCTCCCCATGCCCCCCCCCCTCCCCATATCTCCGTGTCCCCATGCCCCCGTGTATCTCCGTGTCCCACCCCCCGTATCTCCATGTCCCCATGTCTCTCCGTGTGGCGCCATGTGTCTCCGTGTCCTCCCGTATCTCATTGTCCCCATGCCCCCGTGTCTCCCCATGCCCCCGTGTCTCCCCGTGTAAGTCCGTGTCCCCGTGTCTCACCTCGTAGACGGCGATGTTGGTTGTCTCCGGCGACGCCATGTGGAGGCTGCGCCCCGACAAGGAGTTGCGTGCGGCGTGGGCTGCGCTGTTCGCCTCCGACACGCTGCGGTTCATCCCGCTCACGCGGCTCTCGTCCACAAACTGCACCGCGCACCCCCACACCGCACAGGGCACCGCTCACCACACCGCTCAACACACCGCAGCACCACACCGCTCACCACACCGCATCCACACCGCACCCCACACCGTACAGGGCACCGCTCACCACACCGCTCAACACACCGCAGCACCACACCGCTCACCACACCGCTCACCACACCGCATCCACACCCCACACCGCTCACCACACCGCATCCACACCGCACCCCACACCGCTCACCACACCGCTCACCACACCGCTCACCACACCGCATCCACACCACACCCCACACCGCTCACCACACCGCTCACCACACCGCAACACCACACCGCTCACCACACCGCAGCACCACACCGAACCAGAGCGCGTCGCCCCACATTGACACCGCACCGCAGCGCCCTACACCGCACAGGCCACCGCACAGGGCACCGCACGAGGCACGGCACCTCCGACTAGCATGGTTGGCTGCGTTAGGGTGCGAAAAAAGTCGAACGCACGCGCACGCACGCACATTTACACTGCACGGAACGCAGACCCCCCCCCGCACCACGCCACGGAGCTCCACCTTGCGGCCGCCGCCACCACCACCACACCAACTAAAACTCTTTTGTGTGTTTTGCCAGGGAAATGCCCAGCTGAGCCGTCGAGACGTTTTTCAGAAGCGACGTGGCACATCACAGATGACTCGCTCAGCGAAGTAGCTCGTCACGTGGAAATGTAGAGCAGCCATATGCTCTCAAGGCGTGATGCTGATTCTAAACGTGGAGGGGAACAACCCGGCGATCCGGAGAAAAATCCACCGGGGAGAGAGTGAAGATGCAAACTCCAAATCTACAGCAGGCGTCAGGGTCCGGATCGAACCCACGACCTCCCGTATACCAGAGGAGGCAGTCAACATCTCCTAGCCACCGGATCGAACCCACGACCTCCCATATACCAGAGGAGGTAGTTAACATCTCCTAGCCACCGGATCGAACCCACGACCTCCCGTATACCAGAGGAGGCAGTCAACATCTCCTAGCCACCGGATCGAACCCACGACCTCCCGTATACCAGAGGAGGCAGTCAACATCTCCTAGCCACCGGATCGAACCCACGACCTCCCGTATACCAGAGGAGGCAGTCAACATCTCCTAGCCACCGGATCGAACCCACGACCTCCCGTATACCAGAGGAGGCAGTCAATATTTCCTAGCCACCGGATTGAACCCACGACCTCGTGTATACCAGAGGAGGCAGTCAACATCTCCTAGCCACCGCGTCTCGCCTCTCGCTGCGCCCCAACCGGGCAGGGTGGTGGGTGGCTCCATCACGACCCCCTCCCCCCCCCCCCCCTACGGAGCACTGGGACGTCCGCACCTTTCGGCTAAGCTGCGGCAGGATGAAGACGAGGTGCTCCAGGGTGAGGATCAACTTGTTGTGGCTGTGGTCCAACTGCTGCTGCAGCCGCCGCCTGGAGGGGAAAACACGGTCAAAGCGGGGACGCGTTCGTTGGATAGAAGATAGAGAGATAGAGAGAGATGGAGAGATAGAGAGAGATAGAGAGATAGAGAGAGATAGAGAGATAGCGAGAGAGAGATAGCGAGAGAGAGAGAGCTCTTGGTGCCTTCGCCAACAGCTCTGTGGCTACATGAGTCACGGAGTGGCGGCTGCCACCACTGTCGCTGCGAGACGTTCTAGTCCCAGCTGAAGTAAAGGGTGCCTCTCAATCACAGACATCGTGCAGCGGACGCCCCCTCTCCCCCAAGCGCACCCCCCCCCCCCCTTCCCCAATACCTGAGGAGCACGGCGAGTCCAGTAATTCCGCTGAGGCAGCCCGTGATGATAAACAACACCGACAGCAAGTACGGCAGATCCATTCCTGCAGCACGTAGAACAATCACGGCCACAGTGATCGTGGTGAGATGTTGACTACCTCGCCCGGTCTACACGAGGTCGTGGGTTTGAGCCCGACCCTGACGCCTGCTGCTGTGTATTTGGAGTTTGCGCGTCTCTCTCTCTCGCCCCGTGGTCGCGTGGATTCGTCTCCGGGTCCTCTGGTTGTTCCCTCCACATTTAGAAACGTGGCCGCTATAATGATCTACATTTCCACATGATAAGCCCTCATCCTCACTCTCATCCTTACCCCCATCATCATCATCATCATCCCCACCCTCATCCCCATCATCATCTCCTTCCCCATCATCATCCCCACTCTCACCCTCATCCTCACCCTCATCATCATCCCCATCCTCATCTCCACCCTCCTCCCCACCCTCCTCCCCAACACCCTCCTCCCCACCACCACCCTCATCCTCCTCACCCCCGGAGCAGCCAAACTCCTCGTCGAACCAGCAGTAGGGGTCGGTGCCGGGCGACACGGCGACCGCGGCGCCTCCCGGGGCGGGCGCCACCGTCAGGCGCCACCGCGGACGCCGCTGCCGCCCCCCGGCCGCGTGGCCCCACGGGAGCACGGCGAGGGCCGCGCGCAGGCGGGCCGAGCGCCCGTCGGCCACCAGCACCACGTAGCTGGCGTTGCCGGCGGCCGCGGCGCCGTCGCGCTCGTGGCGGGTGCCGAGCGCCACGTTGGCGCCCGAGATCCACCCGCGGTGTGCACGCGTCCTGGCGAGACCACGCGCCACCTGCAGCACCGAGGCGTAGACGGTGCCGAAGAGCGGCGAGGCCTGCGGGCGCGCGGGACGGTGGTGGTGGTGGTGGTGGTGGCGGTGGTGGTGGTGGTGGCGGTGGTGGTGGTGGTGGCGGTGGTGGTGGGGTTGAGGAAGGCAGACGGGGCGGGGATGGAGATGGGACGGGGATGGGAGGGGGGAGGAGGAAGCGTCGCAGTAAGAAAGGACAGAGATGATGATGACGTTGATTAGGATCATGATGACAGCGATGATGATGACGTTGACTAGGATCATGATATTGATGATGCTCACGTTGATTACGATCATGATGACAGGAATGATGATGAAGTTGACTAGGATCATGATGACATTGATGATGCTCACGTTGATTACGATCTTGATGACAATGATGATGAAGTTGACTACGATCATGATAACAATGATGATGATGATGACGTTGATGACGATGCTGCTGTTGAGTTGCTCGCCTCACCTGCTTGGGCTGGAGTTGCGCCGCGTCACGGAGGTCAGGGGTCAGGGCGCGGGTCACGGTCACGACCCCGGCGTAGGCGCGCCGCAGCGCCGGGTCATCGGCCAGAGCGGGCACCGGACCTGAGTCCACCTGAGAGACACGCTCACCACCCTTACTTACTCACCACTCTCACTCACCACCCTCACTTACTCACCACCCTCACTAACTCACCACTCACTCACCACAATCACCAATCACGCACCACTCACTCACCACTCACTCACCACTCACTCACCACTCACTCACCAATCACTCACCACCCTCACCAATCACTCTCTCACCACTCACCCACCACCCTCACCAATCACTCACCACCCTCACCAATCACTCACTCACCACTCACTCACCACTCACTCCCACTCACCACCCTAACTCACCACTCACTCACCACTCTCACTCACCACTCACCACCCTTACTCACCACTCACTCACCACTCACTCACCACTCTCACCACTCACTCACCACCCTCACCAATCACTCACCACTCACTCACCACTCTCACCACTCACTCACCACCCTCACCAATCACTCACCACTCACTCACCACAGTTACTCACCACTCACTCACCACTCACTCACCCCTCACCACTCACTCACGACCCTCACTACTCACTCACCACCCTTACTCACCACTCACGACTCAATCACCACCCTTAACACTCACTCATCAATCACCACTCACTCACCACTCACCACTCACTCACCACCCACCACTCACCACTATCACAGGTCGTGTGAGATGGAGTCACGGGTCACATGAGATGGAGTCATGGGCTGGGTGAGATGGAGTCATGGGCTGGGTGAGATGGCGTCACGGGCTGGGTGAGATGGAGTCACGGGCTGTGTGATTTGAATAATTCAAGTTGTCGTTTCTGGCCCGTGCACCCCCCCCCCCCCCTCGGGGGCCGCGAGTGCCGGGGCCTGCCCACCTCTCCGGGCTGCCCCCAGGGCAGCGCGTACAGCATGGCGTCGTAGGGGATGAAGGCAAGGTCCGAGGCGAGACCGAGGCGCGCGGCGCTCCGCAGGAGAGCGGCGTGCGGGCGCCCGCCCATGAGCGCGGACGGCATGCAGGTCACCACGGCTACGCGCACAAGAGACACAGATCACCCGTGTAGCCTTCGACAGGGGCTTGTTTGGAGCAAGCGCTGTTGGCGAGTGGCACGGCACACGGTGTGGGTGGCCAGCACCACGCCCGGCCGCCTTTGTCTCCAGAGGTGGGACAAAGTCATTGTTATGCAAGTCCAAGTCGAGTCGCAAGTCATCAAATTCATGACTCGAGTCTGACTCGAGTCCAAGTCACATGACTCGAGTCCACATCTCATAGGTGGGACAAAGTCATTGTCATGCAAGTCCAAGTCGAGTCGCAAGTCATCAAATTCATGACTCGAGTCTGACTCGAGTCCAAGTCACATGACTCGAGTCCACACCTCTGTTTGTCTCCCCGGTGCTGATGATTTACATACACCGCGCCAGGTACTCGTTTGAGGCTCGGGCATAGGTAAACATAAACAGGCGCGCGATGTAATCGCCATTGGCCAAACATCCCATTTGCTGAACTGCCTCCAACTGCCCAGTAGCGTCCTTCACGAGCCTCCTCCACAGAGGCCGATCTTGACACCGCTGGTACCGGTCATCGGCAAGTACACTCAGCTCCACGTCCTCCTGTACCCCATCACTCCACCTCTTCTCTAGCCCGTGCTGCGCCCGTTTAGCCCCTGGATCCGGCCGAACAAAAGCTGTTTATAGTCTATATTTTAAAATCTGTTTAGGCATGTGGTGGCTGGGCATGCGGGCTACATGACCCAGCCAATGCAGCCTTGCTTGCTGGAGGAAGTCAGCGATGGGACCTTGCCCAGATCTTTCAAGGATTTGTGAGCTCCTCACACAATCCAGCCTGCAGGTTAAACCCAGGATGGATCGTAGGCAGGCCAGCCTAAATGTTTCCAACCGGCGAAGATGCTCCATTAGGGGGGTCCACGTTTCGCAAGCGTAGAGAAGGGAGGGAATGACTGTGGCCGAGAAGACCTGAAGCTTCGTGCGGAGCGACAGACCAGGTAGCTTCCACACAGCGTTACGCAACCGATGAAAAGATATTGCCGCTCGACTGATTCGGAGTGAGAGCTCTGCTGTTAAACCGGAGCCGGTCATGAGCACACAGCCCAGGTATGGGAAACTCTCCACTCTCTCCACGACTGCCCCATCACCGATTGGGAGTTGTGGGGGTGGAGTGTCCGATGGTACAAAATACCCAGGCAGGTGCTTAGTACTGGTAGGAACCTCCTGGTTACACCAGCCCACAGGGGATTATTGTGTCCGTCCGTCCATCGTGCAGGGAGGGGCTGGGTGGGGAGGGGAGGGTAGGGAGGGGCTGGGTGGGGAGGGTGGGGCTGGGTGGGGGGTGGGAGGGGTGGGGCTGGGTGGGGAGGGGCTGGTCACCCCGTGGTTCCATTATAAAACTCAACGTTTAACCTACTCACGCCGGCTTGTGCCCGCCCTCACAGTCGGGCATATTTGCGGAATACACCACGCCGCCGTTGACCCTGGCCATTGACCGAGCAACCCAACGTTCCTACCAGCTCCCTCCGCAGGATTGTGTTTTTGGTTGGGCTGATGGTAAGGCCCCACCTCTTAGTGGCACGCTCCAGTTTCAGCAACAGCGTCTCCAACTCCTCCTCTGAATGAGCAGCTATTACCAAATCATCGGCATACATAACGTGGTTGACCAATAGGGAGCCATCCCTTGACCTCCCATTATATCTGTATCAAATGGAAATTCCCCGGAACAGTTATTGAAGGCTTCACGAACTACGTGGTCAAAATAGATGTTAAATAATGTGGGAGCCAGAGGACATCCCTGTCGCACCCCCAGGTGTACAGGAAAGGCTCCGACTCCCGGCCACGTAGTTTTACCCGGGCCCGCTCACCATCATGAAGGTCCTTAATGATCGTGAGCAGAGGGTCAGGGACTCCGAAAGCACGAAGAACAACCCAGAGCCCAGGCCTACTGATGGTATCATAGGCCTTGACATGGTCAATAAAGTAGAGATGTAGGTCTTGTTGGAATTTCCTACACCTCTGCTGTAGCAGACGGACAGAAAATATGGCATCTGTGCTGTTCAACACACACACATACATACACACATACATACATACACACAACAACAACAACCGCCATTCGCCACTAAGTGGTGGTGACGTCACCACGACGCTTGTGCCAGGCACACACATACATACACACATACATACACACATACACACACACATACATACACACACACATACACACACACATACATACACACACACATACATACATACATACACACATACATACACACATACATACATACACACATACACACACACATACATACACACACACATACACACACACATACATACACACACATACGTACACACGTACATACATACATACACACATACATACACACACACATACATACGTACACACGTACATACATACACATACATACAAATCCAAATGTACAACAGGGGTCAAGGGTCGGGATCTAAACCCATAGACCTCTTGCATACCGGGCGAGGGAGTTAACATCCGTCAGGCCCCGCACGCGGGGACGCAGCAGCGCTCACCGCGAGCGCCGAAGCGAGACGCCATGGAGAGTGCTCGGTCGTGGCTGCCGTCATCACTGCCGTGGCTGCCGTGGCTGTTGCCGCTGCCGTGGTTGTCTTGGCTGCCGTGGGGCGTGGAGACGGGCGGCAGCTCCAGCACGGGCAGCCCCCGCGCCCGCACGGCACGCACCAACTCGCGCGCCGCGCCGCGCCACACCGCCGAGCCCGGCTCGCTCGCCTGCTCGCACCGCAAACACCACCACCACCATCACCACCACCACCACGACACGCACAGCCACCACCACCACCACGACACGCACAGCCACCACCACCACCATCACCACCACCACCACGACACGCACAGCCACCACCACCACCACGACACGCACAGTCACCACCACCACGATCACGACACGCAAAGCCACCACCACCACCACGACACGCACAGCCACCACCACCACGATCACGACACGCAAAGCCACCACCACCACCACCACGATCACGACACGCACAGTCACCACCACCACGATCATGACACGCAAAGCCACCACCACCACCACCACGATCACGACACGCACAGCCACCACCACCACGATCACGACACGCACAGTCACCACCACCACCACCACGACACGCACAGCCACCACCACCACCACGACACGCACAGCCACCACCACCACCATCACCACCACCACCACGACACGCACAGCCACCACCACCACCACGACACGCACAGTCACCACCACCACGATCACGACACGCAAAGCCACCACCACCACCACGACACGCACAGCCACCACCACCACGATCACGACACGCAAAGCCACCACCACCACCACCACGATCACGACACGCACAGTCACCACCACCACGATCATGACACGCAAAGCCACCACCACCACCACCACGATCACGACACGCACAGCCACCACCACCACGATCACGACACGCACAGTCACCACCACCACCACCACGACACGCACAGCCACCACCACCACCACGACACGCACAGCCACCACCACCACCATCACCACCACCACCACGACACGCACAGCCACCACCACCACCACGACACGCACAGTCACCACCACCACGATCACGACACGCAAAGCCACCACCACCACCACGACACGCACAGCCACCACCACCACGATCACGACACGCAAAGCCACCACCACCACCACCACGATCACGACACGCACAGTCACCACCACCACGATCATGACACGCAAAGCCACCACCACCACCACCACGATCACGACACGCACAGCCACCACCACCACGATCACGACACGCACAGTCACCACCACCACGATCACGACACGCACAGTCACCACCATCGCCATCACGACACGCACAGTCACCACCACCACCACCATCACGACACGCACAGTCACCACCACCACCATCACGACACGCACAGTCACCACCATCACCACCACGATCACGACACGCACAGTCACCACCATCACCATCACGACACGCACAGTCACCACCATCACCACCACGATCACGACACGCACAGTCACCACCACCACCATCACGACACGCACAGTCACCACCATCACCACCACGATCACGACACGCACAGTCACCACCATCACCATCACGACACGCACAGTCACCACCATCACCACCACCATCACGACACGCACAGTCACCACCACCACCACCATCACGACACGCACAGTCACCACCATCACCACCATCACGACACGCACAGTCACCACCACCACCACCACGATCACGATACGCACAGTCACCACCACCACCACCATCACGATACGCACAGTCACCACCACCACCACCACCACCATCACGACACGCACAGTCACCACCACCACCACCACGATCACGATACGCACAGTCACCACCACCACCACCATCACGATACGCACAGTCACCACCACCACCACCACGACACGCACAGTCACCACCACATCGACATATCGAGTCAGTTCCATGTCCTCTTGGACCACATCACTCCATCTCTTCTCTAGTATGTGCCGCGCACTTTTAGCACCCTATGTATGGCCGAACAAAATCTGTTTGGGCATGCGGTGGCTGGGTATGCGGGATAGATGACCCAGCCAACGCAGTCTTGCCTGCCGGAGGAGCTCACCGATGGGACTGTGTCCACATCTGTCGAGGGTCTGTGAGGTCCTCACACAATCCAGTCTGCTTGTTAAACCAGGATGGATCGTAGGCAGGCCACCCTGAATGTTTCTAACCGGCAAAGACGTTCCATTAGGGAGGTCCACGTTTCGCAAGCGTAGGGAAGGGAGGACATGACCGTGGCCGAGAAGAGCCGAAGCTTCCTGTTGAGCGACAGACCGGGTCGCTTCCACGCAGCATTACGCAGCCGATGAAAGGATAATGTCGCTCGGTTGATTCGGAGTGAGACCTCTGTTGTCAAACCGGAGCTGGTTATCAGCACACTGCCCAGGTACGGAAACCTCTCCACTCTGTCCACAACTGCCCCATCGCCAATTGGGGAGTTGAGGGGGGTGGAGTGTTTGATGATACAAAATACCCAGGGAGGTGCTTAGTTTTGTCGGGGCTGATGACAAAGCCCCCACCTCTTAGTGGCACGCTCCAGGTCAAGCTGCAGCAGCAGCAGCGCCTTCAACTCCTCCTCTGAGTGAGCAGCAATAACCACCGACACGACCACCGCCATCATAATCACCACCACCATGACACACACCGCCGCAACCACAAACACCACCACCGCCGCCACCGCTGTGAGAGTGGCATTCAGTCCGCGGTGGAGGTTCATCCTTGTCCACGTGTCTACGTGTCTACGTGTCTACGTGTCCACGTGCGGAGGGCAAAGCCGCGGCCGCTACCTCCACGGTGACCACGGCGATGCGCGCCCAGCGCAGGTGACGCAGCACGGCGAAGAGCGCGTCGGCCGGAGACGGCGCCATGTTGGCAAAGTGTGTGGAGAGATCGTCCCTGGGAGGGGGGGGGAGGTAGAGGGGGGGGGGATCAGGCCCAGCGCCAACGAGGTGACGCTTCACTGCTAATCGCCACCACGGAATCCGGATCCGTGATCCCGGCGACAGAACGCTGACCCTACCAACCTATAGCCTGAGCCTGTTGACCCATAGCCTGACCCTGCTGACCTATAGCCTGACCTTGGTGACCCATAGCCTGAGCCTGCTGACCCATATCCTGAGCCTGTTGACCCAAACCCTGACCTTGGTGACCCATAGCCTGACCCTGTTGACCCATATCCTGACCCTGGTGATCCATACCCTGACCCTGTTGACCCATATCCTGACCTTGGTCACCCATACCCTGACCCTGGTGATCCATACCCTGACCCTACCGAGCCTTAACCTGACCCTGCTGACCCATATCCTGACCCTACTGACCCAAACCCTGACCTTGGTGACCCATACCCTGACCCTACCGACCCATACCCTGACCCTACTAATCCATACCTTTGACCCTTACCTGGGCCAACGTTGCCCCCCCCCCCCCCCCCCCCAACGTTGTTGACCCGTTTACTGGGATACCTTCACCCCCTCCCTCCCACGCACTCACTGCTCTTTGTCGCCGTCTTCGTTGCTGTCGGCCCCCGCTCCACGTTGCGGCCGCGTGAGCCTGCGGCTGAGGCAGGCCGGCCCCACCATCGCCTTGTCCCAGCGCTGGGTCAGCATGGCGGCCACCTCGCACAGCTCCGCATTGAAGGGCCCCACCACCGCCGAACAGCGACGCTCCCACGTGGACATTCCCTGCGGACGCCGGCCGCGTCTCGTATCAGAATTAGAATCTTTTAAATGAAATGTTTTAAAAATGCTTAGACAACTTAGCGGGAAGTACCCTCTTCAAAACATAACATATACATACACAAATAGTAAGCTGTTGTGAAAGCCCGGCGCGCCGTTTGTCTGTCCATTTGTCCGTCAACAAAATCATAAGAGGCTTGCAGAAGTCCAAAAAGTTATAGAAAGTGGGGGGGAAATAGTTGATCAAAAAGGTTTCTGAAAATTGTCGACCCACCCCCGCTCAAAACATATTTTTACCCCCGCATAGGCATATACACCTACACACCCTACATACAATAAAGTGAGTAGTATCTAGTGACTCTCTAGTAGTATCTGACTCTGCAGTAGTATCTACTGGCTCCACGGTAGTATCTATTGACTCTATAGTAGTATCTACTGACTCTATATTAGTATCTACTGACTCTACAGTAGTATCTATTGACTCTATAGTAGTATCTACTGACTCTATAGTAGTATCTACTGACTCTATAGTAGTATCTACTGACTCTATAGTAGTATCTACTGACTCTATAGTAGTATCTACTGGCTCCACGGTAGTATCTATTGACTCTATAGTAGTATCTACTGACTCTATAGTAGTATCTACTGACTCTATAGTAGTATCTACTGACTCTATAGTAGTATCTACTGACTCTATAGTAGTATCTATTGACTCTATATTAGTATCTATTGACTCTATATTAGTATCTACTGACTCTATATTAGTATCTACTGACTCTATAGTAGTATCTATTGACTCTATATTAGTATCTATTGACTCTATATTAGTATCTATTGACTCTATATTAGTATCTATTGACTCTATAGTAGTATCTACTGACTCTATAGTAGTATCTACTGACTCTATAGTAGTATCTACTGACTCTATAGTAGTATCTATTGACTCTATAGTAGTATCTATTGACTCTATAGTAGTATCTACTGACTCTATGTTAGTATCTATTGACTCTATATTAGTATCTACTGACTCTATAGTAGTATCTATTGACTCTATAGTAGTATCTATTGACTCTATAGTAGTATCTATTGACTCTATAGTAGTATCTACTGACTCTATAGTAGTATCTACTGACTCTATAGTAGTATCTACTGACTCTATATTAGTATCTATTGACTCTATATTAGTATCTATTGACTCTATATTAGTATCTACTGACTCTATATTAGTATCTATTGACTCTATAGTAGTATCTACTGACTCTATAGTAGTATCTATTGACTCTATAGTAGTATCTACTGACTCTATAGTAGTATCTATTGACTCTATAGTAGTATCTATTGACTCTATAGTAGTATCTATTGACTCTATAGTAGTATCTATTGACTCTATATTAGTATCTATTGACTCTATATTAGTATCTACTGACTCTATAGTAGTATCTATTGACTCTATATTAGTATCTATTGACTCTATAGTAGTATCTATTGACTCTATAGTAGTATCTACTGACTCTATAGTAGTATCTATTGACTCTATATTAGTATCTATTGACTCTATATTAGTATATATTGACTCTATATTAGTATCTATTGACTCTATATTAGTATCTATTGACTCTATATTAGTATCTATTGACTCTATATTAGTATCTATTGACTCTATATTAGTATCTATTGACTCTATATTAGTATCTATTGACTCTATATTAGTATCTACTGACTCTATATTAGTATCTACTGACTCTATAGTAGTATCTATTGACTCTATATTAGTATCTATTGACTCTATATTAGTATCTATTGACTCTATATTAGTATCTACTGACTCTATATTAGTATCTATTGACTCTATATTAGTATCTACTGACTCTATATTAGTATCTATTGACTCTATATTAGTATCTATTGACTCTATATTAGTATCTATTGACTCTATATTAGTATCTATTGACTCTATATTAGTATCTATTGACTCTATATTAGTATCTATTGACTCTATATTAGTATCTATTGACTCTATATTAGTATCTATTGACTCTATATTAGTATCTACTGACTCTATATTAGTATCTACTGACTCTATAGTAGTATCTATTGACTCTATATTAGTATCTATTGACTCTATATTAGTATCTATTGACTCTATATTAGTATCTACTGACTCTATATTAGTATCTATTGACTCTATATTAGTATCTACTGACTCTATAGTAGTATCTACTGACTCTATAGTAGTATCTACTGACTCTATAGTAGTATCTATTGACTCTATAGTAGTATCTACTGACTCTATAGTAGTATCTACTGACTCTATAGTAGTATCTATTGACTCTATAGTAGTATCTACTGACTCTATAGTAGTATCTATTGACTCTATAGTAGTATCTATTGACTCTATAGTAGTATCTACTGACTCTATATTAGTATCTATTGACTCTATAGTAGTATCTATTGACTCTATAGTAGTATCTACTGACTCTATAGTAGTATCTATTGACTCTATATTAGTATCTATTGACTCTATATTAGTATATATTGACTCTATATTAGTATCTATTGACTCTATATTAGTATCTATTGACTCTATATTAGTATCTATTGACTCTATATTAGTATCTATTGACTCTATATTAGTATCTATTGACTCTATATTAGTATCTATTGACTCTATATTAGTATCTACTGACTCTATATTAGTATCTACTGACTCTATAGTAGTATCTATTGACTCTATATTAGTATCTATTGACTCTATATTAGTATCTATTGACTCTATATTAGTATCTACTGACTCTATATTAGTATCTATTGACTCTATATTAGTATCTACTGACTCTATATTAGTATCTATTGACTCTATATTAGTATCTATTGACTCTATATTAGTATCTATTGACTCTATATTAGTATCTATTGACTCTATATTAGTATCTATTGACTCTATATTAGTATCTATTGACTCTATATTAGTATCTATTGACTCTATATTAGTATCTATTGACTCTATATTAGTATCTACTGACTCTATATTAGTATCTACTGACTCTATAGTAGTATCTATTGACTCTATATTAGTATCTATTGACTCTATATTAGTATCTATTGACTCTATATTAGTATCTACTGACTCTATATTAGTATCTATTGACTCTATATTAGTATCTACTGACTCTATAGTAGTATCTACTGACTCTATAGTAGTATCTACTGACTCTATAGTAGTATCTATTGACTCTATAGTAGTATCTACTGACTCTATAGTAGTATCTACTGACTCTATAGTAGTATCTATTGACTCTATAGTAGTATCTACTGACTCTATAGTAGTATCTATTGACTCTATAGTAGTATCTATTGACTCTATAGTAGTATCTACTGACTCTATAGTAGTATCTACTGACTCTATAGTAGTATCTACTGACTCTATAGTAGTATCTATTGACTCTATAGTAGTATCTACTGACTCTATAGTAGTATCTACTGACTCTATAGTAGTATCTACTGACTCTATAGTAGTATCTACTGACTCTATAGTAGTATCTATTGACTCTATAGTAGTATCTACTGACTCTATAGTAGTATCTACTGACTCTATAGTCATTACTATTGACTCTGCAGCAGTATCTACTGACTGTAGTGGAATATAATGACTGTAGAATTATCTACACACTATAGTAGTATCTACCGACTCTACGGTAGTAACTACCGACTATAGTAGTATCTACCGACTCTACGGTAGTAACTACCGACTATAGTAGTATCTACCGACTCTATAGCAGTAACTACTGACTTTTGCAGTAGTATCTAATGCCTATAGTAGTACCTACTGAATCTACAGCAGTGTAAAGACTGTGTCAGCAAGTCTCGATGTGAAGACAGGGTGTCAGCGAGGCTGGATGCAAAGACACGTTTGCCAGCAAGTCTGGAGGATCTTGGCTGGGAAATTCCCCAGAGTGTCCAAAATAGACGGCTGGGGAAATTCCCCCGGAGAATCCACGAGGATAAAAGCAGGGCAAGAAGGGAGGTTGGGGGCTGTCTAGAGGGACTCGGGCCATCGTCGCTGTCTTCACGTCGTCCCTGTCTGCTCGGTCATACCATCTCCACGTCGGCATTATCTCATGACGACGTGGTCCTAAGCTACATTACGTGCAATAAAAGACACCTCATTACAGTAGTATGTATTGACTCAATAGTAGTGTCTACTGACTATAGTATTAACTACTAACTCCATAGTAGTATCTACCGACTCTACGGTAGTATCTACTGACGCGATAGCAGTATTAACCGAATATATAGTAGTAACTACTGAATATAGTAGTATCCACTGACTATAGTAGTAACTACTGAATATAGTAGTATCCACTGACTATAGTAGTAACTACTAACTCTGCAGTAATATCTACTGACTGTAGTAGTAGTATTTACTGACCATAGTATAATCTACTGAAAGTAGTAATATTTACTAACTATGCAGTAGTATCTACTGACTCTATAGTAGTATCAGTGGATAATAGTACTAACTTTACAGAGTGTAGTGGTGAGGCCTAGTCCCATGCAGAGCCCCAGGCCTTGTCTAGTTTGCCCAGCCGCGAACACAGAGGGCTCGGTCACAGAAGAGTCACAGAGTCACACGCAACCGCCTTGCCTGCTCCGGCTCGCTCGCTCTCTCTCTCTCCGTGCTGGGCTCAGCCATCCCACGGTGCTCACGAGCACAGAGGGCTCGGTCACAGAAGAGTCACAGAGTCACAGAGTCACAGAAGAGTCACGCGCAACGGTGGAAGAGAGGTCCAACGCACAATGCACGTGGGAAAAGGGTCGAGGGGGAACGGACGATCGAGATCGGTCGGTGAGTCTTGTCATGTGGGCATCGGTCGGTTTTCCACTGGTTGTGCGGGCACCTGTCGGTGGGTACCGGTCGGTGGGTACCGGTCGGTCCAGACTCGTCGTGTGGGCTCCGTTTGGAGGGCCCTACCTGCAGCGCGCGGGGGACCTCGCACTCCTCCCGGAGCGCCGTGGCCTCCAACCAGTAGCCGAGCGGCTCGCGGCCGGGCCCCGGCACCGAGAGCTCCGAGTTGGCACGCTCGGCGGCCAGGCGCCCCGCCAGCTCGGCGTGGGAGCGGCCGAAGAGCGCCGTGTCGCCGCACTGCCAGGGCCCCGCCACGCCCACCGTGAAGGTGGCGCCCAGCCCGGGACGCGGCAGCCACAGCAGCAGCAGCGGCAGCAGCGGTAGGAGCAGCGTGGGACGTGGGGACTGTTGCAGCTGTCTGGGTGGTGACTGTTGCAGCTGGGGTGGTGACTGTTGCAGCTGCCTGGGTGGTGACTGATGCAGGAGTCTCCAAGGCTGCAACTGCCGCAGGTGCCGTGGTGGCCGTATCATCAACGATGGCTCTTGTGGCCTGTTGTCCACTGAACACTCCTGCATCATCTCCCTGCTCTTCCTCCTCCTCTGCCACCTCATCGCAATTGTCATTAACGTCGTCGTCGTCATCGTCATCACCACCACAATGACCATCACTGCCTTTGGCATCGGCATAATCATTGGCGCCATCGTCATCATCGACGATGGCACGTCCCTCATCATCATCATCATTGTCACCATCATCAGTATCGTCGCCGTCGTCATCACTTTCCCCATCTTTCGCCTCCTCTCCTCGTCCATCCATCCGGTTCTCGACGACTCATCCTGCGCGTGAGCGTCGGTCCTCGATAACCACGCGGCGTCGTGTCCCGGCCGTTGCCACGGCGACGCGAGCTCCCACGTGACCAGCGCCGCATGCAGCAACCACAAGTGGCGCGCCACCGCCGTGCCCCGCCACCGCGGGTGATTGGCCAGGCGATCCACGTGATGTGGGGCGGTCACGCCGTGCCCAGCCCCTCCCCTCGTCGTCGCGGCCCCATTGATATTCCTTATGACGCCATCGCTTTTCTTTATGACGTCATCGCGGATATTACTGTTGCTCCTGCCGTTCTGTTCGACGATGTTAATGTCAATATTGTTGTTGTCGTTGTTGTAATGGACGTCGTTCCGGCTGTTGCTGTTGTTTTTGTTGTTGTCCTTGACGCCACCATTGTTTGTAAGTTCCCGTCGCGCATTATTGAAAGCGGCCACCGTCTCCGCTCTGCCAGTCGGCGTCGATGACGCCTCGACGCTGGGGTCACGTGGGGACATCGCGCGGCAGCTTCTGATTGGGCTGCACTTCACCACCACCGTCACGTGACGCGCGAGGCTCAGCCCCCAGCCAAGTGTCGTCACGGCGGCGTGACCTGGCGGGAAAGGGCATAAGCGGTGAACCGACCTAATCGATCGCTAGAAATCCTGAACCAAGTTCTGTGAGAGACTTGGGAATAAAGAACGGATTTACATAAAATAATAACAATGGAAATCACAGGTGAAGGTGAAAGCTGGTCAACGTCTCGGTGGATGATCAAGAGTGGGTAATCAGTGGGATAATGTGGGTTCATCTGGGAAGCATTCTGGCAGAAGATGGCCGGTGCTTAAATGAGATTAGAGCCAGGATTGCCACGGGGAAACCGGCGTTCGGCAGCAGCAGAAGGCAGCTGTTGCAACGGATGAGCAGAGAGTCTGGTTAAGACCAAAGTGTGTGGAGTGTGGTGTACAGTGTTGAGCGTAGTAGGCGAAGAAACGTGGGACTCTGAGAAAGGAAGACGTTATATGAATGAAAAGTCTAGAGATGTGTGGATTGTGGTGCCAAATTCAGAAAATCATGGAAAGAGACGTGAATAAATTTCGATTTAAAGCTGCTTTCGTGACTGCAGGGATTCATCTTCTTGGTTCTTTCGGTAAAGTCACGTAGAAGGGAAGTAATAAAATAAAAAAAATAAAACATAATAAAATAATTCTCACGACGTCTTTCAGACTCTGTCTCCTCGACAGACCTGTTCTCCACCTGAAGACGGCTGCTTGCGTTGTGGCCGAAACGTCGTGAGAATTATTTTATTATGGTGAATTTGTATTATTTTATTATTTCCATTCTACGTGACTTTACCGAAAGAACCAAGAAGACGTGAATACGTTTTTGGGCAGGGTCAGGATGAGAGAAGTTTCTCGAGAACATCCAGACCAGGCAGGTCAACGTGGGTTGGGCAGATTCTGTGTGGGGGACGCCAGATGAAGGAAACTCTCGAAAAAAGTTGGGCAAGAGACCAAGAGGCAGGAACAGACAAATACCAATCGACTTGAAAGAAGTGGGAGGATTGTGTGGGAGAGGGGGCGGGGTAACTGACGGTTACATGGAGAGGAAAGTTCAAGATCGGACGAGATGGAGAGAGATTGCGCCAAACACCGGCCACTGGGCAGAGGCCTCGATTTGAAGCTTTCGTGACTGCAAGGATTCATACTGACTGAATGGATGCTGGCGAACTGCCGATCTTACAGTCAAGGCCCCCCCCCCCAATTCCTTCCGATACGATGGTCCTATAGAGCAATAGGGTGACTCTCTACCTGTGCGTCTGTGTCACAGCTGCACGTGTAATGATGGACCTGCGTGCCACGTGTTTGAGACTCACACTCTTAAGTTTTTTCGGTAAAGTCACGTTGGTAAAAAAATACATAAAAGAAATTAATAATAATAAATGAAAATAAATCAATTAAATCACGACGTTTCGGAGGCAACACAAGTCTCTTCGTCTTCAGGGGGGACCGTCAGTTGGGACCGTCACAGTAAATTTGGCTGTGACCGTCCCACCTGAAGACGGAGACTTGTGTTGCCTCCGAAACGTCCGTGATTTAATTGATTTATTTTCATTTATTTTAATTTTATTTTTAGTATTTTTTACCTCCGTGACTTTACCGAAAAAACATAAGAAAGTGAGTCTCAAACACGTGGCACGCAGGTCCATCATTACACGTGCAGCTGTGACACAGACGCACAGGTAGAGAGTCACCCTATTGCTCTATAGGACCATCGTATCGAAAGGAATGGGGGGGGGCTTGACTGTAAGATCGACAGTTCGCCAGCATCGATTCAGTCAGGCGAGGCGGACTCTGCTGCCGGCCCCGAGTAATTCTTGTCTGGAACTAATCCTGATGAAATTATGCAATCGCAGAAGGCCGCGTGGCCGATGGGTCGTGTAACAAACACTCGGATGGTTTTGTATTTTGAGAATAATAATAATAATGACGATTTGTAACGCGTACAATTTTCACTTTCTCGAAAGCAGTCCAGCTCAGAGACCTGCTCAGTAGAAGTCAAATTAAAAAGATGTTAAATTTTGACTCAAAACTTTCGTGACTGCAGGAATTCATATTCTTGGTTCTTTCGGTAAAGTCACGTAGATAGAAAATACAATTTAAATAAACAGATAATAAAATAAGACCGTTTGTGTTGCGATCGAAACGTCGTGGATTTTGTTCCTTTTATTATTCTCAATTTATTATTTTGAATTTGAATTTTATTCAATTGTATTACCTGTTATTTTTCTTGTATTTTCTATCTACGTGACTTTACCGAAAGAACCAAGAATATAAAAAGGATGTTGTTTGAGAAGGCGCTTAAACTTAGGTAAAGAGTCAAGCGCTGCGAATGTGGACGGAGAAACGACGAACGGCGATCATGTTCCTGACTCTCGGTGTCGAGAGTAACTCCTGGGTCGAGTTCTGGCGATGCTTTTGGGACAGGACATCACGAGGCCCGAGAGGTATGAAGGGCGATCGGCCCTGCAGGCAGTGACACAGAGGCAGGCGATTGTGAAGGCGATTCTGATGTAGATCGGGAA
Organism: Lampetra planeri; assembly: GCF_965212315.1. Taxonomy (NCBI): domain Eukaryota; kingdom Metazoa; phylum Chordata; class Hyperoartia; order Petromyzontiformes; family Petromyzontidae; genus Lampetra; species Lampetra planeri. The sequence goes on along the minus strand of NC_136133.1, from coordinate 1,430,521 downwards.
GCCAGTGGAGGTCAGAGACGGATAGGTAAATGAGACGTGTTGCCCGCGTAGTTATTGATTCCGTCATTTCATCGATGGAGCACGATTGGTGAAGGCCGCAAGGTCAAATGCTGGGTGAGCATGTGGGTGAGGCTGGGTCACTGACCATGGCCCCGTCACGGGCTCTCGTTCACAAGTCCACCTCGCCGAGCACTCGACCGCACACAGACACACCGCGGCCGACTCGCCAGACTCGCTCACCACTGCGCTGATCACACCACCAGCGTCACCACACACGGCCAGCTGGTCATGCGCGGAGACACTGCACACCCTGCCACGAGACACCAGTCCACACCACACCACTCACACCACACCAGCCCACACTGATACCACACCACTCACACCACACCACTCACACCACACCACTCACACCACACCACTCACACCCCTCACACCACACCACTCACACCCCTCACACCACACCACTCACACCCCTCACACCACACCCCTCACACCATACCACTCTCACCCCTCACACCACTCACACCACACCACTCACACTCCTCACACCACTTACACCACACCCCTCACACCATACCACTCACACCCCTCACACCACACAACACCACTCACACCACACCACTCACACTCCTCACACCACTCACACCACACCCCTCACACCATACCACTCACACCCCTCACACCACACAACACCACTCACACCACACAAGTCCACACCACACCACTCACACCACACCAGCCTACACTGACACCACACCACTCACACCACACCACTCACACCACACCACTCACACCCCTCACACCACACCACACCACTCACACCCCTCACACCACACCACTCACACCACTCACACCACACCCCTCACACCATACCACTCACACCCCTCACACCACACAACACCACTCACACCACACCCCTCACACCACACCCTCACACCCCTCATACCACACCACTCACACCCCTCACACCACACCCCTCACACCATACCACTCTCACCCCTCACACCACTCACACCACCCCACTCACACTCCTCACACCACTTACACCACACCCCTCACACCGCACCACTCACACCACACCAGTCGACACCAACCCACGCCACTCACCGTGCTTCGCCAAATTCTCAAATCCAGCGGTGCAGCTCGGAGTCTCTGTTGAACGCGTCCCCCATCACCACCACCATCATCACCATCACCACCACCATCATCACCACCATCCTGCCCGCAGCACCGCGAGCAGTCCAGTTTAGCCAGGCGATGAGGACGACGACGATGTTGCTGACGATGTCGTACGGAGGTGTGAATGGGTGGAAGGAGTGATGGACCGATGCAGCTGTGGATTAAGGAATGGCTGTATGGGGTGGAGCAGATGATTGATTGATGCTGGTGATGATGATGATGGCGGCGAGCTGGACCAGTGGAAGATGCTGAGCCCAGAGGTGGATGAATGACCCAGGATGGTTGACAATAGAATGGGTGGATGAGTAAGGTGGTTGGTTGTTGTTGTTGTTGTTGGTGGTGGTGGATGATGATTGAGTTTTAGACGAACAGTACGTGGTGGGTGAGTGCTCGTCCAGGAACCCGTGCGTGCTCTCTCCACGAGACCCAGGGGCTGGATTAAGAGGCCCAATCAGCAGAATTGGCCCGCTAATCCGCGCGCAAAGCGGGTCTGATCGGAGGACACAAACCCAAAGATGCCCCGGATAGCCTTCAGAGTCCGTTGGGGCAAGTGCTGTTAGCGAGTAGTACCTGTCAAGGCTGGTACGACACACAAGGGGGTGGGTGGGGTGAGTGGGGGGGGGGGGGGCAGCAGCATGCCCGGCCGTCTTTGTCTCGAGCTGGGTAAACCCAGATCATCTTCACATATCGATTTGTTCGCCACTGTTATTGGCCGTGAACGAGAACGGATTGAACGCGGGCCGCTGGGTTCGTTTCGCAGTGCGCGAACCACCGCTCCACCACTGCGCAGGTACAGCACACACACACACACCTGGACAACAACGCATCCCCTACCTCATGGAACGCCTTGCCTGCCGGGGTACAAGACCGCACGCGTGTTTTATTGTGCGCTTTGCAAAAGCTTCCTTGGGGAAGCGCAGTTTGTCGAAGTGTCTCTTGCGAGCCGCCTTAGCCCCCCCCCCACCCCCCAGCTCCTTGGGTGCACCTTGGAGAGTTGCCGGTGACCCGGACTGTAAAACTCTTTGGGGTACACTTTGAAAACTCTCAGAAGCGGTTGGGGGGCATCCATTGAGTACGCATAGAGGGGGGAGGGGGGTAACCCAAATGCGTATGGGGGGGGGGTCTACTGACAATGTACGCATAGGAAACGGGGGGGGGGGGCGGGGTGGAGCCTCGATAATAATGTGTCTACATTGGCCTTCAGATGAGTTAGATAGTCCGGCGGTGGACTATCCGTTTGCTTAAACACGTGAATATTATTATTATTATGTTATTAACACGTTCACATTACAAATCCTTGATCGTCTCTGCGTCGATTACATATCGGCCGTTCTATAGGATTCGGGGGGGGGGGTCAGGCGAACGTGCCCAGGTGGGGGGGGGGGGGGGGGTGAGAAGTCCGCGTGCGTACAGGGAGAGGGGGAGAGGGGTCAACTTGTGACAGAGAGGGGTCAACTTGTGACAGAGAGAGGTCAAGCTGTGACAGGTTTGTGCCGACCTGCTAAATCGATGGCCCCTTGTGGCTTACCTGCTGTGTGCACCTTGGAGCTCGCGGTGGGGGTGGGCTGCGTGTGTTTGTGTGGCTGGGGGCTAGGAGGAGGAGGGGGGGGGGCACCAGGATGGGGGTGAGGAAATGGGGGCTCATCCGCCCGGGCTAAGAGGATTGCGTTGATGCACGCGGAGCCACACGACTGCCTCCTCCTCCACCACCTCCACCACCAGGACCTCTCTCTCTCTCCCCCTCCATCCCTCTCCTCCCAACCATCCCCGCCATTACCTCTCATTCCTCTCCCCCCACACCACCCCACGTCTCTTCTGCCCCCACCTCCCCCACTTCCCGCTCCTAATCAATGGTTCCGACATCTCGGGGTCGCGCCCCATGGCCTACAGCGTTGTCCACGATTTGATTGCTGCTACCAATGTCCGCGTGATGATGACGATTGTATAATCAGCCACCTCGTTATCATTCGTGGGTGGCCGGCTCGCTTCTGAAAAGGAGCTTACGGAGCTCAAGTGGGGGAGCCTTACCTGGTGACGATGTGTGACGAGGGGGGGGGGGGGGTGAAATGTGACGTCACATCAAAATGTGCAACTTTAAATATAGAATTGTTATAACACTAGTTGTTATAACAACACTCCCTACAACATCAGAGTGCAGCGCCACATTAAATACGCACTACAATGACAATAGTTTAAAGCGATTTGAAGCATGTTTTATTTTCAAAATGGAAATATGGTTTGGGGGGGGGGCATAGCTTTGTGACGTCATATTTGAGGGGGGGGTCTGACTTTGTGACGCCGTGAGGGGGTAAAAAAAAATCGCCCAAAATCGCGTGACGTCATTTATGGACGGCCCCTTAAAAGGGTGGGGGGGACAAATTGAACCAAAGCAGTTTTAAAGTTAGTTATTGATATTATGTGCATTTCAGACAGCTGCAGCACATCTGAAAAATTATTGTTACATTTTTATTATTTCCCTTCTACGTGACTTTGCCGAAAGAACCAAGAAGATTACCCAGGTTCGTATCATTTGTAACAATTAAAATCTGCAAATTTCACATCTGCACATATCGAGCAGCATCCTCGCACAGAACGTCGCCGTTTCAACGTCGGATGTTATTCACAACACCCAGACACGCGCACGGAGCTGGCACAGCTGCAATGGCAACTTCGCTTACGACCTCATCACGAGACCCCCACCCACCCCCTCATTAGAACATTGCCCCTTCAGAAGATTTGCAGAATCTTGAGCGTGGCAATGCTCGCTCCTCGCCCTCCATGTATTTTCCTCCGGCTTCCTTCCGTGGCTAATAAAACAAAGATCCCCCATGTAGCCTTAACAGACTGCTGGGAGCAAGTGCTGTTCGCAAAGACCAGTGAAGGCCGGCACACACGAGGGGGTCGCTAGCCAGGTCCACGCACGCCCACCTTTGTCTCCCCAGTGACGAGGTTTACACACATCATGTATTACAACAGGTTCAGATTGCATCATTCATTATTTTGCTCAGAAAGTACTGTCCAAACTCAGGTCTATTCATACTCGGGATTTATTCATAGAGCCAGTCAAACATGTATTTTTGTCATTCCTGGTTTAAATAAAATATAATTACTGTACAAGGCGTTTCAAAAAGATGGACCCAAGTTTAAAGCAGTGTATCTCACGATGGCAACATGCTACAATTACACAAAAAGTTACAAACGGTTTAACGAGTTAAGTTTCACTAACCACTTTATAAATGTGTAGTGACATAAGGGAGGGGCTGCTGGGGGCTCTGGGTTCCCAGGTGGGTCCAGACGCTTAAGCCTCTGGGCGCCAGGCGTTGAGTTCCCAGGGGGTCCAGACGCTTAATCCCCTTGGCGCCGCCAAAGGGGGGGGCTGTGTGTGCTCTGTGGGATATCTGGGGGCGCACACGGCCCCACCCCTCGTTGTACCAGGCATAAAAGGAGAGCTCCCTGGACGATCGGGGCCCAGTTGTAACTCAAGACCCAAGACCCACGACCAGCCATCTGAAGACCCGGGGATGCTGTGAGAGCCAGCGCTGGGACTCTGGAACTCCCGACTCTACGACCTTGTGAGGGCGAGTTCCGGAGCGTAGCCAGAGTAGAGTATCTAGGCTGTGTAGCTAGGCTGTGTGCCTAGGCTGTAACAGAGTATCAGGACTGTTGGAGTGTTGTATTGTAATAAAGAAGTTACCTCTACAAGTGTCTCCGGAACCTGTTACAAATGCTCTAAGTGCCCTCCACCTGCTGTACGGACAACATCGAGGCAATAGCCGAACTCGTCCCAAACGCCGCTCAAAACATCTTCCGTCACTGAAGTCACCGCTGACGTGATTCTGTTCTTGATGTCATCCAGATCAGTCGCTAACGGCGGCACAAAAACACGGTCCTTGACGTATCCCCACAAGAAGAAGTCGCAGGGTGTGATGTCTGGGGATCTTGGGGGCCAGGAGTGGAGCGCCAAGTCTCGGGGTCCAGTGCGACCGATCCAACGTCGAGGCAACGCGTCATTGAGAAAACGTCGAACCTGCGGGTGCCAATGTGGCGGTGCGTCGTCTTGCTGAAAAATGAAGTCCTTAGAATCTTCATCAAGTTGTGGAAAGAGCCATTTCTGCAGCATTTCGAGATACGCTTGCCCCGTTATCGCGTTTCCCTCGAAAAAGAACGGGCCGTAAACCTTTCTTTGAGAAACGGCACAAAACACGTTCACTTTGGGGGACTTGCGCTCATAATCAACAGCTTCGTGTGGATTCTCCGATCCCCGAATGTGCACATTGTGACGGTTAACTTGACCGCCGAGATGAAACGTTGCTTCGTCGCTAAAAATCAAACGCGGTAAGAAGCCGTCGTCCGCCATGTTCTGTAACATGGCATCACAAAACTCTACACGCTTTCCTTTGTCGCATGCACCAAGAGCCTGGACGAGTTGCAAGTGGTATGGCCTCGTGAGCGAAGGTCGCCTTGTCGTACGCCAGACCGTCGTGTGGGGGATCGCAAGTTCTCGGCTGACGCACCGCGTGGACTTGCGTGGGCTACGCAGGAAACTTTCTTGAATTCTTCTCACGTTTTCCTCCGAGGTGCGTGGTCGCCCCGTGCTCTTCCCCTTACATAAACAGCCCGTTTCCTCAAATTGTCGGTACCAACGACGAATGCTCTTTGACATTGGCGGATCGGTGGCAAAACGCCGTCGAAACGCACGCTGCACCGTAATTACCGATTTAGTCTTGCTGAACTGCAGAACGCAAAACGCCTTGTGTTGTGGGGTCGCCATCTTGCGAATTACTGATGGTAAGGGGCTGTTTGTGCACTGGGAGAAACTCTTATGCCCCACCACTTCAAGTGGTAAGAGTTTCATTCATGGGCGGTTCGTGGTTGCAGAGATTTTGCGATTTCAAATCGGGTCGATGTTTTTTAAACACCCTGTATAATGTAGATGTAAGTCGGGGGAGTGTCTAGAACTTATTTTGCATGGTACACAGAGTTGGTACACAGAGCCAGCGGTGCTAAAGTTGGAGTGGCAAGGGAAACACGGGATAGGAGATGCAGCAGCAACACGTCCCCCTCCCTCCAGGGGCAGGAAGTGTCAACAACTACGAGCTCCAGGGGTAGCGCCAGCAAGATCAGTGCTCTCAGGTCCAGCTGGGAACCCAACTTGAGCTTCAGCACCACCTAAGGCACGCACACAGGGGAAACCATCCAGTCAGCAAAACACCACACAACGTACAAACGACACCAACATTGTTTTCTATTTGATTGCCATGCGAGGGACAAGATGCATGGGGGGAAAGCGCCACCCCCGCCACTTGGCGGACCAGAAACAGCGAGAAGAGATCTCGGACGCAGCTCTGCTAATGTCCGCTCCTGCGCACCACCCTTCATTCCCAACACCAAGGGCTACCCCCACCACTCAGATTCGTCAGCTTGTGATGTCGACGGAATAATCCGGGTGACATTTCGGAGGGGGAAAAATTAAACCCTTCGACTGTTGTATTTGCATAAAACCAGGCACACATCCTAGTTTCTGTACTGCATTGTAGCTGGCTTTGTAGTGACGGGACGAGCGTGGGTCACCGCTGCCCGCTGTGGAGTCCAGCGCCGCTGCTCTGCCACAAGGCTTGGCCCCGACAGGGATGGGGAGCCCTGCCAGGAATTTGACTGCCCGTGGGAGTTGGCCGCCTTACAAGTGTTCGCGAGTAGCAACTTATGAAGGCCGACACGGCACACCAGGGGGTGAGGGGTGGCCAGAACCACCCAACCACCATCGTCTCCCCAGTGATGATGGTTACACAGCAACAGGTACTCGGTTGAGGGCCCAAAACAGGTTGAGAGAATCGGCACTGCAGTTCACGGCAAGCATCAAACTCGGGTCACATGGGCTCGTACTGCAACGCGTTAACCGCTACACTCCCGCTTCCCCATCACCAACCACCACCGACTCCATCTAAATCCATTACAGCTTCCTAGAGGGATACCAAACTGCCTGTGGGAGTCCCCTACACGGCCCAACCTCATCAAAATCCCCAGCACCAGAGATTGCTCCAAGCAGGACTGCCCCAAAGCATATGCCCCCCCCCATCCTTGTGGTGGGAGGAAAATGTACTTCTAAGTTTTCCCGATTGCTCTTTTGGCATCACGCAACACGGAACTAATAAATTCGGAGCTCGCACATAAGTCGACCCCTCCCCCCACGGAAGCGGATATCACAAAGCTTCCACCTCCTGAGGACACCCTCCCCACGTCTCCCTGCGGCTCGCACGACGGCAGCGTACCGGGGACGATGGAGGCAGTCGTCAGCGGGAACCAGCAGCTTCCATCTGTCCACCTCTCCCCCGTTGCATCAGTCTGTCCACCACCAGGTCAGAGCTGGAAAAAAAATTCAGCAACACCGGCATCAACGCATTGAAACGGACCTCCCGTTTCGTCAAAGTGTTTAACCGTCTCTCGTGACAAGACGTCCGTTTAGTAAAATTCTGTTCCCGGAGCATGAACCGGCGCCAGTTCACGGTGAGGAGCCGGCCGGGATGAGATTCGGGAGTTCGCTCTCCCCTCCCACGATTGAGGCTGCGCCAGATGTCGCAGCCTCTGCCCAGAGCGGAAGGGGATCAACACTAAACCATCTTTTACTTTACCAGGCGAGGTCCCCGGAGTTGTATAGATAGTTTTCAGATGGGACCGGGCCATCACTAATGATAGTAGCTCAACAAAGTGACTCGTCAAGTGGAAATTCATATCAGCCAAATATTTCAAACGCATGTAAATTCTAAACATGGACGGAAAAACCAGAGGACCTGGAGGTTTTGCGCGTCTCTCCACGGGGAGACGCACAAACTCCAAATAGAGTAGGCGACAAGATTGGGATGGATCCCACACACCTCCTGCAGACGAGGGAGTTGACGTGGCGGCCATCGTGGTGCCCCTAACCCACCTGGTTGCGAGAACGACCACAACCTGGCGGTGCCACCAAACACCGTGTGCCAACACGCACAGCCGTCAAGCGACGGCGCAGCAGTGCTTTGTGCCAGGCTAGGTGCACTCAGAAGCCACTCCAAACAAAGATTCCTGCCTGCTCACACCCCCCACCAGTGTAATCTCAGACTGCTATGGGCACACAAGCAAGGTCTTATGAAGGCCAGCACAATAGGGGGGTGGGTGGTCAGCACCACACCCATCAGTCTCCCCCCAGTTCTAAATTTACACATCTTGGTCCATAAACAGTCCCCCACACACCTCCATATCCACAAGAGATTGTGGATTAAAAACTCGTACACGCGTGCAAGACGTCTCTCACCTGGTTGAACGGGTGACGAGTCGGGTGACGTGGTCTGTTCCCACTCACAATGGTACGATCCAACCTGCGCACACAAAACCCCCGCACAGCTTCCACAAATGGTACAACCCAAACACCAATGACCCAATCACCTCTAATGTTCCCGATCTCATGAGCTAAGCTTGGATAATGCACGGATGGCTGGCAATGCCTAGCAGGTACTATAGGCTGCTGTGGGGGCTAACGTTGTAGGTTAGTACAGCCAAATCCGTTGTGCTGCAACATCCACGCACCTAGCCATCCACATGTGAAATAGGACACATTTCTGAGAAAGCTCAAAGCTCATCAGATTTTTCCAGGATAAAAACAGATTCTGAACGCCCAACTTTTTCAAGTTGCATATTGAAATCACATTACACACACTTGCTATGTATGCGATGATCCATCAAGACTTCTAAGTGACAAAATACAGCAATAAAAAAAATATATATATAGCAGAGGTTTAAATGTCGGTGCCCAAGCGTCCCTCCGGAGCCACGGGATTGGTCGGCAGGGAGGGATAGTATGACATCACTTCCTGTCTGCAGGGGGAACGACGGCAGGGCCACGGGGAGGGCAGCGCCGTAACTTTATCCTGCACGGTGCCTCTTGGCATACACCAATCCGTCCATTTTAGCAGTACTTGCGTTTTTTCGGTAAAGTCACAAAGGTAAAAAATAAAAAAAATACAATTAATGGAAATAATTCAATTGATTTTTATTTTTTTACAATTATTTTACACCCACGTGACTTTACCGAAAAAACCTAAGAGTATGAATCCTTGCGGTCACGAAAGCTTCAAATCTAGACATCTTAGCAGTCTTGCTCTCCACACTTGCGGAATCGCCAGCCCTCTCACCTTGCCGGGCTCAAGGATCTCCCACCCCTCCTCCTCCGCAATCGCCGCCGGGTTTTCCTCGGCCATGGGCGACGTGCATCGGCGAGCTGCAGAGAGGATGCAGCGACCTGCAGACGTGACGGGAAGCACACACAGGTCAACAAAACGGCCCAGCATCACCCCACCCCCTCGCAATTCGCACAACACGCACGCAACCTGCCATTTCGGCTACTTCGATAGATATCTGAATCAAATTTCTGGCTATTCACTTTCAGAGTTCTGTTCGTCAGACACGTCTTAAATTCACTTTTCAGAGATTCTTGATTTGAGACTTCCCATCTCTCACTCTTCTCAAAACTTGGCGACCAAAGATTTCTTAAGCTGCTCATTTCTTTGCCAAAGGGACCCTCTGTTCACCTTAACACGAATTCACATAGCCCCCATTGTTCACTCCACGAGAGTAAACTCAACCCAAGTCACCACGAGAAGTGAACGTCATGGATTGAGATCATTGGTCAGGTTACATTTTGTTTATTTTTAGTGACTTGACAACCTTGTTTTGTCGTATCTTTCTGACCGTGCCCCTACTGGACATCTGAAAACAAGACCTTCATAGCTCAAAGTCCTCCAGTACAAATAAAATATTAAGATTCTGAAATAATCGGGGTTGAATTGTCGGTGCCCAAGCGTCCCTCCGGAGCCACGGGATTGGTCGGCAGGGAGGGATAGTATGACATCACTTCCTGTCTGCAGGGGGAACGACGGCGGGGCCACGGGGAAGGGCGGCGCTGTAACTTTATCCTGCACAGAGCCACGCGGCAGCCCGTCTCAGCTGGAATTTAACCAATTTGATCTGGTCATGGTAAACAGACCAGCAGTTCCAGTTTGCATCGTGACCCGAACGCATAGAGGGGGGGAGTTACTTTTAATTAGTTTCTACACAATCCCAAGCGTGGCACTGGCATCACATCACAAGATGAAGGATCCATTCAGAACTCGCAGCGCGACCCTATGCTTAAAGAGAACGGGCCACGGAAGCGGATAGAGCTACCTCAGATTCCTTCAAGTGACCTTTGATCCACAAATCGGGGGGGGGGCAGCATTTTCCTAACCACTCTGCCAAATGCAAGACTTTGTCAAACCCATATTTTTAATCTTCAAAAATGGAATTAAGCCAAATTACACGGAAATAAAATTAACTGTACAGTCTTTTCTCGTAGAGACTGGTGATTGGGTTTATGAGACCGAGTCTGAGTTTTTTGGGTTTCTATAAGAGCCAATGGATCCCCTGTTAATCTATGGGGACTCTAAATAATTGGCAAGTGGCCTAAGAGCTACTAGCTTTGCACGAGAATAAAGTTCAAATAACAGTTTGGGGGCGGCCGAAACCCAGGGTCCAAACCGCAGGACCTCAGCTGTGCCAGTGTCTGTGACAAAGCCCTCCATCTGTGGTGCACAAACAATGACGCGCCGTCACAACTCACCTCCACTCGCGATCCACTCCGCTCACCGACCTCGGACCTGCCACAACACAAAGAGCACAAGATTAGCCACATGCCCCCTTTACAGAGCCTCTGTATATATATTGAACCTGTCGCATCGTATGTAGCCATCCGTGATAATCGGAGGTGCAAAAAATATTCAGACTCCACTAAATTTGGATCCTAATGTGCGAATAGAGCATTATAGACATTAGACCCTAAACTACCACGTGGTGGGTGTGTTCACAACTACAATGTTCTGGACCCTTAGGTGAGAATTCTACAAGGACAAAATACGTCATCTCACTGGTAATGGACAGGCTGGGGGTTGTACGGCGAGTGATCAGCGTGGATAAGGGGTCATCAGGCGTCAGACCCGAAAGATGGTAACCATCATTTCACTCGCTGCAACCACACGGCCAACGCCATCAGAAAGCATCTGCCAAAAATACAATTAGCCACGTGCCTAAAACTAAAAGTATTTTAACGTTACCAGGTAAGACCCACTGGACTATATAGTTCTCAGAAGCGACCTGCCCATCAAATTATCTCACGTGGAAATGTACAGCAGCCAAATCCTCTCAACGCGTGATGCCGATTCTAAACCAGAGGACCCAGAGATTAAGCGACGCTAATCTGGCGTTAGTCAATCTGGAAATCTAAAGAGTTTTAATTTCACGGCTATCACCATCAGTTGGCAAGTGACATCCAAAACCCTGGGATACCAACCTCCCCAGACCAGCATGGTGAAGTATGGTCAAATAACTGCACCAGCCAGCACAGCGTGGGCCCTCATTTCGCAGCAGATTTACAAAGGTTTTACGTGACTTTATATTCCAATTGTACTGTTAACAAACTTGCTCCGGCCACAGGAATGTCAATTTGCACAAGCCGCTGGTTGGCAACACTGCACCGACGATTATCCATACCCGTCAACCCCTTATCAGCGCCTACCTTATTACAGACCAATTCAGACCTTATTGGTCACCCCGTGCCCTCATTAATCTCAACGTTCATCTTACAAAGTACCATCACAAGGGAGAAATAAATAGACAAAAAAATGTGCGATTGCAACGTCCGTAACCCACAAGGATCTGAAAACTAAATTTCCCTGTTACTATATATAAAATTATAAACAGCGTTATATTACACAAGGCTCTCCACAATGAATAGCACGTGCCCCTTACCAACATTGCCCTCCGTTAGGGCCGGAAGTGACGTCATGTGACCATGCCACGTGGGTCGCGTCACCGCCACGTGCGGCCCATGGAGGCCGCCATTTTGCGATTCGCCATTCTGCACACACAATGGGGGTGAGACGATGATCAGATTTGTGCTCCTGACGAGAAGAAATCTGATGAGCAACGAAGCTCTTTCTTTTACACCGACGTTTAGTCTTAGGAGGGTCAAGCAAGTCACGATTAAAATTAAAACAGATCCAAGATGAACAGAGCGAAAGTTGAAGTCGCTAAACCATGAAGCATTACGGAACTAGTGCACGCATTCCTGCAAGTTTGTCAACACTAAAAGCAACGTTTTGGGCAAGGCAGTCTACAAGATCGATTTTGCAACTTGCACCGTACAGGAACGTACAATTAGGCAGGCGGCCTGAATTTAAGTCGCAATCCATTAAAAAAGCGCGGTCACTTTATCCAACAGGGATGGGTCCTACGGTATCATCCAAAAAATAACGCGGCAACATAGATTCCTTTACTATTAGTAATTAAACTAACCGCCGAGCTTCACGATTAAGCTGCAGCTACACCCGCGTGACCGCAAATGTTTTACGAACACGGCAAAACGCAGCGAGCGCTGGGCGCACTGCCCAATGCAGCACCCACCTCGCAAAACCTGCACGAATCAAGTAGCGAACTTCGCTACGAACCCGGCAGTCAACCCGCGTTCACATTCCCCAGAAATTGCAACATCAGCAGCGCGCGGAGTCTCAAATAGAACTCCCATAGGGTGAATTATGCCTCAATAAAGCCCATAAACAGTATACATATAAACACAGGATACGAGGCCTACACAGGCCGATACGTTTAGCCACCAGTTCACGTGACCCAGCGCAGCCGCGGGACCTCAGCAATGACTAAACATCGCACTGTACTCTCTCCCGCCGAAATTTATAGAACCTCGGCAAGATAAAGCACTACCCGCTTAAAGTTCACACTGCACGCAGGTTTTGTAAACACGTGGAGATACGTTTAGCTTGCCGTACTAAACAGACTATAATAAATTAAGGAAATCGCACAATAAAAGTGTGCTTAGGTTTCGCACAAGCCTGTAACATTATCGATTATTGTTTAGAATTAGACCGATAGTTAAATAGAAGTGCTAGTTGTGATTGCGAGGCGGCCTCCAGCAGCTGGCGACATGCGACTCACCACGCAGGGCGCCGTTGCAAAAGAGACGGTGGATCACGGGGAGCGCCCTTATATAGCCCACTTGCACCGTCGAGCAGATCCATCCGCCAACTAGTTCCTCACAGCGCAAAGTTTAGAAACGCAATCATAACAAGCAGCTTGCAGTCACTAAACAAGATGATTATGTAATATCTTTTATAATATATAATAGATTACAGTGTATATATTACACAAGATAAATTGAATAGCTTTTGGAAATCCCGCCGAACTCTTTGCGGCTCGCGGATAGACACGGCTCGAAGCGAGCGGAGGGAGTGAGAGGGCCGGATGGGCGGAGCTCGCGGGGCCTGACGTCACCGCGCGCTGACTTAATGCGATCAGAATTGTCCGGATTATAAGACGCACCTGAAAGTAAGACGCACCCTCGAAAACCTCCCCCCACCCCCCCCCGTGTCAATAAAGTTATCCTCTAAATCAAAATTCCCCCCCCCCGTGTCAATAAAGTTATCCACACCCGGTGTCACTCACGTACCGGATTATAAGACGCACCTGAAAGTAAGACGCACCCTCTAAACCCTCCCCCCATATTCTTGGTTCTTTCGGTAAAGTCACGTAGAAGGGAAATAATAAAATAAGAATATTAATCCCTGCAGTCACGAAAGCTTTAAATCAAAACCTCCCCCCATGTCAATAAAGTTATCAACACCGGTGTCACTCGCGTACCGGATTATAAGACGCACCTGAAAGTAAGACGCACCCTCGAAAACCTGCCGCCCGGTGTTAATAAAGTTACCCAAAAACAAGAGACAAAGATCCCTCCGTATAGCCTTAACAGACTGTTGGGGCAAGTGCTGTTGGCGAGTAGCACCTGAGAAGGTCGTCACGGCACACGATTTATCCACAGCCGGTCTCACTGATGTATGGGATTATAAGACGCACGTGATACACACTGCCGGACCTGTGCCCGGTGCCCAATGAAGTTATCCAAATCTGGTATCTCACACACACACACGCGCTTGTACTCTACCGGGCTATAAGGCGCAGTGACTGAACGCTTGTTTTCATATACAGCAGGACAAGTGCGTCTTATTATCCGGAAAATGTGGTGGCAATGACGGTAGAGGCGACCACGGGAATGTCCCACTCTGTGGACACAACAGACCCAACCGCTGCGTCAATCACGCGTGGGAAACGCAACTTGAAACCAAACACGACCTAGCCATGCATGGGGCCTCTCTTGCCGGTATATCAAAATATCGGAATAAGTTTGACCCTTTCTGGCAATAAAACAGTTGTGTTAAGATGTTAAACCAATGAATCATGTCTGCATTACACACATTCCTGCGGAGGGAGCTGGTAGTAACGTTGGGTTGCTCGGTCAATGGCCAGGGTCAACGGCGGCGTGGTGTATTCCGCAAATATGCCCGACTGTGAGGGCGGGCACAAGCCGGCGTGAGTAGGTTAAACGTTGAGCTTTATAAGGGCACCACAGGGTGAGCAGCTCCTCCCCACCCAGCCCCACCCCTCCCACCCCCCACCCAGCCCCACTCAGCCCCACCCTCCCCTCCCTACCCACCCAGCCTTTCCCCACCCTCCCCTCCCCTCCCCACCCAGCCCCTCCCACCCTCTCCACCCAGCCCCTCCCTGCACGACGGACGGACGGACACAATAATCCCCTGTGGGCTGGTGTAACCAGAGGTTCCTACCAGTACCACATGCACTTGTGGTGAACATTCAATTAAAAAAGACATGCTCTGGCAGTACATGCTCTGAGTGCATTGTCTGTGTGCTGTTCGCTTCTTGCACGGAAGGCACAGCCTTGGCTAATAGAAAATGATTTTTTAAATAAGAGAGATTTTGGAGCATCAAAATCTGTATTTATCCTGGAGGAATCTGATGAGCTATGAAGCTTTTTTACTCGCCCCAGGAGGGACGCGATCCTGATGCTGTGTTTAATTGTTTCATCCCATTTGAGCCATTTGAAAGTAATTTTTTTTTCGCACCGGGACGGTTGCCCAATACCGATAACATCGCGTGCGTTTGTGGGTTTAGCTATGACTCAAATGAGTAGCTGGTGGTGCTGTGTGTAGTAAACATCGCCACTGGGGAGACAAAGGCGGCCGGGGCGTGGTGTTGGCCACCCAACCCCCCCTCGTGTGCCGTGCCGACCTCCATTGGTGCTCGCTGACAGCACTTGCCCCTACAATCTGTGAAGGCGACACGGGGGATCTTTGTCTTTGTTTAGCTACGGGAGAAGTAAACCGGACACCCGGGGGAAGCCCATGCTGGGCAGGAGGAGAGAGAGGGACCACATAACCTCCACCGAGCCGCCCGGGTCGGGAATCGAACCCAGGCGATGAGCCAGAGTCACCACTTGACCATCATCATCAGTCTTCCTGATTTGGCCATAGGCACCAAGTATTACAGTGCACGCATTAAACGCGTGGTGTTTAAACAAAAAAAACGTGTTATATGCAGGAGATCACTACGATGATGACGGAATGGGGAAGCATTCATGCCCCAGCGGATAGGTCAGAGGTCAGCAAACCAAAATCACAAGAAGAGTCATTTTTTTTCGAATTCGGCAAACAAATAACCCCTCAATATTTCAAGAGCCTCTATGCATCTGAATACGAGACGGCGGTCCTCAATAAATCACGTCACGGAGCAGTCTTTCAAGAGCCGTCGCATGCGGATCCGAAGCCGCAGGTTGACGACCTCTGACCCAGAGATCGTGACGCCGCTGAAGAGGTCACTACGAGCCTCACGCGGCAGGAAGTGGCTGTGACTACGATCGGACAATAGGGGGCGACACTGGCAGCACCATGCGTTGAGAATTCCGACACAGAGCAGCAGTCGCGTGTTACGATTTTCTTAACACGATGCAGAAGACATTTACACTATGAGACATCTCCTTTACCAGTGGCAAAATATAGTAGTAGGTTTTTACCTTTTAAACTGGTACAAAACTGACACCTTTATACAAGGCATCATGTTTGCAATAACCGCAACACAAGCAGTCAAATGCAAACAAAAAGAAACAACCATTATGAAAGTTGTTTATTTTTGTTTGCATTTTGACTGCTTGTGTTGCGGTTATTGCAAACATGATGCCTTGTATAAATGTGTCAGTTTTGTACCAGTTTAAAGGGTAAAAACCTACTACGATGCAGAAGTTCTGAAACGGGGCAGCCGTCACGTGCTCGGATTCTGACACGGGGCACCAGTCACGTGTTCGGATTTTGACAAGGGGCACCAGTCACGTGTTGTCTCAGAATGAAACAAAAAAAGACTCGAGTTTGTAATTCACGCTAATTACACAATCGTGGAGGGTGGAGGAGTGGCATAGTGGTTAGCGCACTGTGCGATGCGCGCGGCAACCTGAGTTCGATACCCGGCCATGGCCAACATTAGTGGAGAATATCTGAACTGAGAGCCCCCCCCGCCCCCTATGTACTAACCCGCACTGAGCAGCTGATGAAGTAAAACTTTCACAACGACCGGCATGGCGTGGGGGAGGCCTTCATCCAGCAGTAAATTGACAAAAGAATCAGAATCGGCAAATAAAAAAACCTCAATATTTCAAGAGCCGCAATTGCTGTGAATACGAGAGGGTGGTCCTGAATAAATAACGTCAGAAGAAGTATTTTAAAGAGCCGCCGCACCATCGCATGAGGCTCTTTAATGAGGATCCGGAAAACAAATCTACGCGACCACGGAGAGAGGGAGAGAGACATGCAAACTCTAAGATTTACAGTTTCAGTTTCATTTATTAGGTATAGCCCTGTGAGCCATTCGGCTCTTGAATCGGGTGCAACCGCAACAAAAAAACATGAACAAGAAAACATCTTAAAGTGACTATGCGCAAACAGAAGAATCCAGGAAAAAAACTGCAAAGTCTTCTACAAAAAAAGCAAAAGTCCCAATGGGATACAAGTCAAACAACAACAACAACAACAACCACAAGACAACTTAGATTAAAGCCATCATTCTAACTCCGTACTACAACAAACAAACATGGCCAAACCAAAAAACTTTTCGAAATCACAGCTGGCGCCAGAGACGGAGAACCGACAAACACAGCCACCACAGCCAAATATTGAGACTTCAAACCACCTCCACGTGCTCGTCAACACCCACAGAGACCCGGCTCTGGGACGTTCCATCATCGCATTCAATTCACGATGAATGCAATGATGCTCGCACGTGTTGCGAGCACGAGTCTGCAGCCATTCGGTACTGACAAAGTGATCGCATCTGCGGGGATTGCCGTGCGCGTTCAACTCCGGTGACGCTTGCAGAGCTGAATGGCGTTCAAAAGAACTCACCAAAACAAACGCATTGTTGTGAAAGACCCATCGCAGAAGATCCCCTTGGGTTTGACCTTCCACGAAGTTCATGGTCCACCCTTAACCGCATCCATTGCACAAACCATGGCAGATGCGGATACCTGATGCACAAATAGAAAATTTTAAAAAACTTTCCAGCGTGCGACTGTGGTCATCCAGAACAAACCGTGCAACATATACCGACGCAATGCCCGACCCACAAATACGAAGGAGGCATCACAGCGATACGCTCCACCTCTTCATGACCACCTGAATGTGACATTGTAATCGTTGCTCTGCATCCACATCGGCCGTACGAAAACAAAATAAGATTGTCATGCCATCATCTACACGCAATTGTCATCGTCATCATTTCCATAATCATTTTGATTGTTGCACTGTGCATATACTACAGCCCTATATTACTAGACATCTGTGAAAAATAGCTTTAGAGCTCATCAAATTCCTCCAGTATAAATACATATCCTGATTTATGTTACCCTGGGGCCTGGCCTCCCCCTGACCAACTACCCAGGTCAAACCCCACCATCGCCATGGTCCCGGGTCAGAAATCTAACTTACCCCCCCTCCCCACCCCTAGCAACGGGGACTCCGGGAGACCCCGGGGGAGGTATTTGCCACGTGTGCACGGTCAACACGCTCGTTCAACAAAGTCCGCGTGTTGTCCAGGATGGTCAGCGCCAAAAGGCGTCTGGTCCTTGCCTATAAACATTTGGCAAGGCCGTTCACCAGCGTTGCTTTAGGCCGCGGTGGCGAAATGTGAATTCCCTCGCCTGGCATACAGGAGGTTGTGGGTTCGATCCCGACCCTGACAGATGCCTGTGCATTTAGAGTTTGCATGTTTTCCCCGTGGTCAGGTGGATTCTTCTCCGGGTCCTCTGGTTTTTCTCTCCACATTTAGAAACGTGCATTTAGAGTATTTGGCTGCTATGCATTACCACGTGATGATAAGCCACTTCGTTGGTCTATCATTTGTGGTAGCCAGGTCGATTCTGAAAAGGAGCTACATAACTTAGCCGGACTTAACTGCTAAAATAAAACGTAGTTTTTAGAAGTGTTCAACCCTGATGCCGCTGATGAGCCACTGAATGTTGAAAAGCGTCCAGTCACAGAGTAGACCAAGCAGGCGGCATCTCTCGGTCCCAAAGTCCATTTCTCCACACAAAAAACGCTTGTGTTGCGTACGAAACGTCGTGATTTATTTTATTTTATACCGACGTGACTTTACCGAAAGAACCAAAGAGTCGAATGTAAATGTTGTGGGTTTACTCTCCAACACGCCGATGTGTGGGCACGAACCTTACTAACCTTACTCATTGGCGGGTCTAATGACACATTTATATTTACGCTAAAATAACCCCAAAACAACTCTGTTGTGGACATTAAATGTAATTCTGCATTCGAGCCGGTCAAATTCCAGCTCTGGGAATAAAAAAATTACGCTTTTACTGATACGCAAACGAATTCATTATAAGTTCGCGCTGATTACGCACAAAGTCATTGCCACGAATGAGCCGCAATTCCTCGCTGATCTCGCCAAGGAACATCAACCATCATCACGCGAACTCCGCTCATCCTCGCAGCAGCTTCTGGCTAAACCATCGAACAAAGGCGGTCACCGCGTCGCGCGCTTTCAGATGTGCTTCTGCGACCGTCTGGAACGTTCTTCTCTTCCGATATTAGGAAGCCATTAGAGCTGTGCACGATTAATTGAAAACTAATTTCTTTAGCACTGCTCGTTTAGTTTCGTTTGTTGTCGTTACCCGGCACCTCCGATTATCACGGTTGGCTACGTACGGTGCGAAAGAAGTTCAAGATACATATACTGTAAAGATACGCACATTATTCAAAGCAGCACTCATAGCTCTGACCCTATGCTTAATGACACCTTCCACATTAACCTCTGACCTTATTAACACTAGGCCTAACCGTAACACAGGCCTTAATCCCAAACGTAACCTCCAATTACCTATAACCCTAACCTCGACACTATATACTGTAGAGTTATTCAAGTAACTCATACAGCCGTCGAGGGGGAGGGGGGGTAGACCGGGTGTGGTGACGTAACTCGCACATCTCGCGCATAAATTAGACTAATTAGTTGCGAGCGCTGATTATGCAAATTCGGGTTAAAGCGAAACATCTGCTGGGAAGTGTGTTAATGGGCGTGGGATCGCTGTACTAGGAGTGTGTGTCTGTGTGTGTGTCTGTGTGGCGAGTGACCTACGAACCGGGGCGCCTCCCCCTGCATCAACTCGCACAGGCCACCGAGGTGAAGTATGGTCAAACGACCCCCCCACCCACCCATGGCCGTCACGGGTCTCTGTCTTTGCACGTGAACAGGACTCAGCAGTGCCTTCGCGTGAACGTGCCGAGTTGACGCGCTCAGGTTGCATTCGTTGGTCTAAAATAACGAATCACGTCTCCGCAAGTCCGTTCGTCTCTGCGTAAGTATGCGAGTGTTTACGTGAGTCCATGGCCATACACGGTGTTTATGAGTCTATGGATGTCTCTGTGTGAGTCTATCGATCTCTGTGTGGAGGAGGTTCGGGCTCTCTATGTGAGTCTGTGTGTCTCTGTGTGAGTCTGCAGGCACGCGGTCTATATAATGTGCGTGCTGTCACGTGTCTTACACAATCGAGTCTATGCAGAGTCGTCTGTAGGGTACACGGCGAATCGAGGCGACCGCCCGGGCCCCGCGCTTGGGGAGGGAGGGGGGGCACGCTTCAACGTGACGGTGTCAGATGTAATACTTCCCGTTTATCTTCTTGGTTCTTTCGGTAAAGTCACGTAGAAGGGAAATAATAAAATAATAAAACATAATAAAATACAAGTGAGAATTGTATTTTATTATGTTTATTTTATTATTTTATTATTTGAGAATTGTATTTTATTATGTAAATGTTTTATGATTTTATTATTTCCCTTCTACGTGACTTTATCGAAAGAACCAAGAAGATGAATCCCTGCAGTCACGAAAGCTTTAAATCGAAACTTCCCGTTTAGTTTAAATGGGTCAGGTGGGGGGCGCACAGTAGGGCTTGCCCTGGGCCCCGCACCCCCACTACGGACGGCCCTATACCGACACGAGTCTTTGGTTCTCTATATGTGAATCTATGAGTCTCTATCTGGGTCGACGGGTGGTCTCTGTATAAACTAAACAACTGTTTTTTTTCTAGATTTGAAGCTTTCGTGACTGCAAGGATTCATATTCTTAGAGTTTTTTTTGGTAAAGTCACGTAGGTAAAAAATGTAAATTAATAGAAGTAAAATTAATATAAAATCACGACGTTTCGGAGGCAACACAAGCTTCCGTCTTCAGGTGGGACCGTCACAGCACGATTGCTGTACTTGATACAGCAATCGTGATTTTTATTTTATTTTTATTTTACTTTTATTAATTTTAATTTTTTACCTACGTGACTTTACCAAAAAAACCTAAGAAAAACTGTTTTTTTATTTTAACAGGTTAGGCCCATCGAGCTATATGGCTCATTTTTTTCGTCAGCGATCTGGCCACAAACGATAGCTCAATGAGGTGGATATTCACGTGGAAATGTATCGCAGCCAAATACTCTAAACGCGCTATGTTGATTATAAATGTGGAGGGGAAAAAAACCGGACGATCCGGAGAAAAAATTCACGCGACCACGTGGAGAGAGAAAGAGAGACACGCAAACTCCAAATCTACAGCAGCAGTGTCGGGATCGAATCCACGACCTCCTGTAGACCTGGCGAGGTAGTTAACATCTCCTAGCCATCGTGATGATGATGATGAGAGAGATGCACGCAAACTCCAAATATACAGCAGCAGGCGTCGGGATCGAACCCACGACCTCCTATACACCAGGCGAGGTAGTTAACATCTCCTAGCCACCGTGATGATGATGAGATAGACACGCAAACTCCAAATATACAGCAGCAGCAGGCGTCAGGGTCGGTATCGAACCCACGACCTCCTGCGCACCAGGCGAGGTAGTCAACATCTCCTAGCCACCGCGGCAGAGGTTACTCGCCGTCGTCATTCTAT
The DNA here is from genome assembly GCF_965212315.1 of Lampetra planeri. Lineage (NCBI taxonomy): Eukaryota > Metazoa > Chordata > Hyperoartia > Petromyzontiformes > Petromyzontidae > Lampetra > Lampetra planeri. The sequence goes on along the minus strand of NC_136133.1, from coordinate 1,408,972 downwards.
CGCTGCGTGCATCCGATCAATAACATTTCAAGACGCTGACTCGACGGCGATGTCGACGTTCTTCGACGACGCTTTAGAACAATGGCGGGCTGGGATGTGAGAGAGGGAGGGAGGGCGGGGTGGTGGATTGCGGTAAACTAAACGCCGAGTTCAGCGACGACTAAAACGACGAAGCGGGAGGAGGATCAACATTGGACCCTGGCCGCGGTCGCCGCCCGTCGCCAGGCAACGCGGCTCCCGGCGCGGGGGGACCACGTGACCGCCGTCGCCATGGAAACCTTTGTTCCACTAGGCCCGCCATTTTACTTTATTTATTTACCCCCCCACACACACCACCACCACTACTAGCACCCCCCCCCCCCGCTCCAACTACCCCCCACCCCCCGTCTACCTTTTTAATATATAAAGTGTCACGTTAATGTTGGTGAGAATTGCAATAAAGTGTGAGTGAGGAGGAGGTGGGGGGTGGTGGTGGTGGGGGTGTTTTAGGGACAGCGGCAGTCGGGGGGCGAGGTTTCCCCCCCCCACGCCCCCTTGCTGGTTAATTGAACGTTGCCATGGTAACGGTTGAATAAAGTGTGTGCGTGCGTGTGGAGAGAGTGTGAGTCGTCTAATTGAAGTCCGCTCCAGCGCATGCAGCAGACGTTACTTTCACCCGACACCTGGGAACAATCTCGTCGTCATAATCATCCGTATCATTATCGATATCATCATCGCCGTGATCGATATCATCATTGTCATCACCACACAATCATCGTGGTTGTTTACGTCAGCATCATCATCATCATAACAATCATCATCACCAGTTATTATCGCCATCATCATCATCATCATCATCGTCGCTGTCATCATGATGGTTACTGTATTATAATAATCGTCATCATTGACATCATCATGTAGGCCGTCATTATCAACATCATAATCATCATCCGCTTTGGGGGTCGATAAAACGCGTTTGGCGACCTCTGAGTGGAAGTCAACAGTAATTGCCCGTTCATGAAAGTTCTTGCTTTCCGTCATGGTACTGTGGAATGGTCACGGCTGGTTCGGGGCCTGTAGAGGTCATCGCCACCTCTTGCGTTGCCTCCGATCCATTAAAAAACAACTGTCGACTCGAGTTCGACTCCCGGATACGGCGAACATCACTTACAATTGACATCAGCACCGGCCCTGGAGTGGCCAACCCATTCATTCTTAAGCTTCAAATCAAGATTGGCCCACCCTCCTTCACCCACCCGCATTGACCAGCGTGGTGAAGTATGGTCAAAATTTGTTTTTTTAAATCCATCGGTGGATCAAGCATGGCCGGAATCTGTGATGTTGTTTTTGGCGAGTGTAGCCATTCCACGGCCCAGGTCTCCTTCTTTACGCACGAAACGTTCTCCCGTTTTAGTTGCCCTCTGCGGTCCTCGGTGTCAAGCCCCAATTACAACGGTGGGAGTGATTAAGGGGGTTCGTATGGACCCCTTTTGTAATTAACCCAAAGTAGTGGTCTCCCGTGCATGCGCTGGAGGGAGGGGAGGTTGTATAATTTCCCTAATAAGCGTCGTTTTTTAATTATATTCAAATAATTAATACGTCCTTCACGTGGCTTAATTAGGTCGGCTCCGTCCCGATCTCCCACCCAGAGCCGCACCCCACCCAGAACTCCCTCCCGCGCGTCTCGTCCTCGACACATCGCAGGGCAGCAGAGAGGTCGTCTCACAGCGATCAACATTTGTTTTGTTTACAACGCACGGTGGGCGGGGTAGAAGGGGGGGGGGCGTTTGACCATACTTCACCACTACGGTCAGTGAACGATCAGGTGGTAGGGAGCACGCGAGGTAGTCACGTCTCCTTCAGCCGAGTGACCAATTGTGTGTGCGCGTGTGTTGAACTTCTTTCGCACCGTATACGTGGCCAACACGTGGTGCTAAGTGGAGGTGCGGCACCGATTGGTTGTGGGGGTTAGAAATCTCGTGCGCATATAATTAATTAATTCACTCTTTTTCGACTTAAAGCTTTCGTGACTGCAGGGATTCATCTTCTTGGTTCTTTCGGTAAAGTCACGTAGAAGGGAAATAATAAAAATAAAACATAATAAATGAACCAAGAAGATAATTGAATCTTAATTGTAAATTACTCAAAATAAATTAATAAAGGTGTTCGTCCATGGCCCCTTCCCCCTGTCCGTCCGTTCTGACTCCTCCTCAAGTCGCGGCACGGACACTCAAAGCCTCGTCGCCACGTCAGGGGCAACGTGACATCATGCCCCATTGGCGAGGCAGGCAGAGGAGCACGCGGAGTCAAGCTGGTGGTGTTGAACGTGCAGGCGAGAAGGTGCGGGGAAACTGGAGTCTCGTTTGGCACGAGTGACCTGGGTCGAACCAACAACAAAATGATGTAATGAAAGGCCACGTAAATTAATATTTAGTGGAGCAATGATGCAGATATGGATGAGCAGACAATACGTCTCCTTCCATGTATCTGCCTCTCCGCATCAATACAAATGGAGTATTTCTTACACATCCCAGATGCCCCACGGCCTTCTGGAGAATGCAAACTTTCAGCGGCATTGGTTCAATACAAACACAACTCTGGACCGAATTTGAAGGTCGGTGTCTTATCAGCGGTCATGCTTGCTGGAACCAATGTTGGTGAACTGCCAGATGTTCATATTCTTGGTTCTTTCGGTAAAGTCACGTAGAAGGGAAATAATTAAGTAATAAAAATAAAATATAATAAAATTCTCACGTTTCGGCCACAACGCAAGGACGGCTGCTTGCGTTGTGGCCGAAAGGTCGTGAGAATTTTATTATATAATGTTTTATTTTATTATTTCCCTTCGACGTGACTTTACCAAAAGAACCAAGAATATGAATCCATGCCGTCACGAAAGCTTTACATCAAAATGCCAGATGATCATCGACAAGGACTGGTTTTGACTTTCAGTGCCTCATCAGCAGTCAGGATTCGCTGGAACCATCGCCGTTGAACCGCCCGATGCCAGAGTAATTGTGCTTGGGGCAGGACACGCAGCGAGCAGGGGCGATGGTGGCCGAGACTAACCACGGAACGGCAGCCAAATGTGGGAGTCACGCCAAAGAGGACACGCGTCGTGGAGATGGAGCGACGAAATCAGCTCGTGTGCAGGAGCAAGATGGACTTCAGTTACATCGCGACACGGTCAGGGATGGCTGACGACCTTTGGGGTGAGGAAGGTCTTAAGTCCAGCAGTGGATAGACCAAGACCGATGATGCTGATGTGACATCGCTGTGGTGAATATAAATGCTTGCTTTGCAGGGATTTTAAGAGAGGGGGACTATAATGGGGGAGGCGTTGCCGTGAGTTACAGACATCTGGGACAGCAGGGGAGAAGGAGCGACCACCCGCCGGGGGAAGGCTGAGTAAATGAAAGCGCTGCAGCAATAATAAGTGATGGTGACTGTTGAGGTTGGCAGGAGGCCTCGGTTGCCGGAGCGGAGGGCACGGGAAAGGGGAGTGGAGCGAGATGAGAGAGGCAGGAGAGTGCGTGGAGGGGAGTAGAGTGAGATGAGAGAGGCAGGAGAGTGTGTGGAGGGAAGTAGAGCGAGATGGGAGGGGAGAGGCAGGAGAAAGTGTGGAGGGGAGTAAAGTGAGATGGGAGAGGCAGGAGAGTGCGTGGAGGGGAGCAAAGTGAGATGAAAGGCAGGAGAGTGCGTGGAGGGGAGTAGAGTGGGATGAGAGGTAGGAGAGTGCGTGGAGGGGAGTAGAGTGAGATGAGAGGTAGGAGAGTGCGTGGAGGGGAGTAGAGTGAGATGAGAGGTAGGAGAGTGCGTGGAGGGGAGCAAAGTGAGATGAGAGGTAGGAGAGTGCGTGGAGGGGAGCAAAGTGAGATGAGAGGTAGGAGAGTGCGTGGAGGGGAGTAGAGTGAGATGAGAGGTAGGAGAGTGCGTGGAGGGGAGCAAAGTGAGATGAGAGGTAGGAGAGTGCGTGGAGGGGAGCAACGTGAGATGAGAGGTAGGAGAGTGCGTGGAGGGGAGTAGAGTGAGATGAGAGGTAGGAGAGTGCGTGGAGGGGAGCAAAGTGAGATGAGAGGTAGGAGAGTGCGTGGAGGGGAGTAGAGCGAGATGGGAGGGGAGAGGCAGGAGAAAGTGTGGAGGGGAGTAAAGTGAGATGGGAGAGGCAGGAGAGTGCGTGGAGGGGAGCAAAGTGAGATGAAAGGCAGGAGAGTGCGTGGAGGGGAGTAGAGTGGGATGAGAGGTAGGAGAGTGCGTGGAGGGGAGTAGAGTGAGATGAGAGGTAGGAGAGTGCGTGGAGGGGAGTAGAGTGAGATGAGAGGTAGGAGAGTGCGTGGAGGGGAGCAAAGTGAGATGAGAGGTAGGAGAGTGCGTGGAGGGGAGCAAAGTGAGATGAGAGGTAGGAGAGTGCGTGGAGGGGAGTAGAGTGAGATGAGAGGTAGGAGAGTGCGTGGAGGGGAGCAAAGTGAGATGAGAGGTAGGAGAGTGCGTGGAGGGGAGCAACGTGAGATGAGAGGTAGGAGAGTGCGTGGAGGGGAGTAGAGTGAGATGAGAGGTAGGAGAGTGCGTGGAGGGGAGCAAAGTGAGATGAGAGGTAGGAGAGTGCGTGGAGGGGAGCAAAGTGAGATGAGAGGTAGGAGAGTGCGTGGAGGGGAGTAGAGTGAGATGAGAGGTAGGAGAGTGCGTGGAGGGGAGTAGAGTGAGATGAGAGGTAGGAGAGTGCGTGGAGGGGAGCAAAGTGAGATGAGAGGTAGGAGAGTGTGTGGAGGGGAGTAGAGTGAGATGAGAGGTAGGAGAGTGCGTGGAGGGGAGTAGAGTGAGATGAGAGGTAGGAGAGTGCGTGGAGGGGAGCAAAGTGAGATGAGAGGTAGGAGAGTGCGTGGAGGGGAGTAGAGTGAGATGAGAGGTAGGAGAGTGCGTGGAGGGGAGCAAAGTGAGATGAGAGGTAGGAGAGTGTGTGGAGGGGAGTAGAGTGAGATGAGAGGTAGGAGAGTGCGTGGAGGGGAGTAGAGTGAGATGAGAGGTAGGAGAGTGCGTGGAGGGGAGCAAAGTGAGATGAGAGGTAGGAGAGTGCGTGGAGGGGAGTAGAGTGAGATGAGAGGCAGGAGAGTGCGTGGAGGGGAGCAACGTGAGATGAGAGGTAGGAGAGTGCGTGGAGGGGAGTAGAGTGGGATGAGAGGTAGGAGAGTGCGTGGAGGGGAGCAACGTGAGATGAGAGGTAGGAGAGTGCGTGGAGGGGAGTAGAGTGAGATGAGAGGTAGGAGAGTGCGTGGAGGGGAGTAGAGCGAGATGAGAGAGACAGGAGAGTGTGTGGAGGGAAGTAGAGCGAGATGGGAGGGGAGAGGCAGGAGAAAGTGTGTAGAGCGAGATGAGAGGTAGGAGAGTGCGTGGAGGGGAGCAAAGTGAAATGGGAGAGGCAGGAGAGTGCGTGGAGGAGAGTAGAGCGAGACGTCTTATTATCCGGAGAACACGGTGGTGCGTGAGTGTACACTCTTTGTAATGTAAGTCGCAAACCAGGGTGCCACTCAGCATACACATGGGAGTCGAGAAGTCGCAGTCTTCTGGGATATCACTCTCCTCTCAATTGTGTTACTTGTTGTGTAAAAGAATCCCGTTCTCCTTTGATCATATCCACAGGGGGCTCAGGATCTCCACCTCATTAACTCCTCTGCATCTATGACTAATACCGTGACTGTGTGTGAATTGACTGTGATGATCCACTGCATCGCGCGCTCTTCCTGCCGATATTAGGAAACTGCTGGAGCTATGCATTTTAAAATCTAGATGTAAAACTTTCTTCTTTCGAACTGCTTTTTTATGTTGTTTGTTGACCTTTCCCCGCATCTCTGATAAACACGGTTGGCTACAGACGGTGCGAAAAAAGTCCAACATACATGCACACGTCAGAATCTTTATTTATCCTGGAGAAATCCGATGAGCTATGAAGTTCTTTTCGCAGCTTTAAACTCGCAGTGGCTTCAGTTTTAACACGAAAACGAATAAAAGCAGAGGGTGGGGATCTTGAATGTAACAAACTCAAACCCTATACAGTACGCTGGTATGCAATTGTATACACGTCCAGTGAGTGTTTACCTTTCCTATACAGTACTTTACACTCCTGTTTTAGCATTTTTGTTGTTGTTGTTGTAACCTTCTGACCCGCCCCGACATCTGTGAAAAGAGCTTCATGGCTCATCGGATTCTTCCAGTCTAAATAAAGATTCTGGTCGTGTAGATTTCACGCACTGCTGCTGTTGCTGCTATGGCAACATAGCTTAGGGAACATTTATGCACCGCTGTGCAATGCAATAGAATAACATTGCGAAACTCATCTTATGCACAAATTGCACTTTATTGCCATTAAAATATCGTGTTTATATATTAAATCATTTTTTTTACCTATGGTAAATTCACTAAATAACATAAAGAGAACGTGGTTGGTGTGAAAGTATAACGGAATTTTTGTGTCCACATTTGGACAATGAAATAAGACAAAACACAATTTCAAAAAAATCGCCGGCACGAATTCTCTTGACGCTTGACTCAACGCGTGTTCCCCCCGTGGCAGCGGCGTCTTTAATCGGCGTTCAAGACGGCGGCGTCCGCGCAAGGCGCCCGAAGATGACAACGGAGGGCGAAGGGGATGGGTAGGGGGGGGGCGAAGGGGATGGGTAGGGGGGGCGAAGGGGATGGGTAGGGGGGGGCGAAGGGGGTGGGTAGGGGGGGGGCGAAGGGGGTGGGTAGGGGGGGGGGCGAAGGGGGTGAGTAGGGGGGGGCGAAGAGAGTGGGTGGGGGGTGCGCATAGCCTGGCAAAGCTGGGATGCCGGAACTAACTCGTTGAAGCGCTGTTTTATTTATATTTGCCTCCAGATTTTGGCCAAGCGTTTGAGAGGTTGTGGCTGGTGTTCGATAGGACGGCAAGATCACATCGTGCCAAAGTTTGTTTCGTGTTGGATCGCCTTTAGATGTTAACTCGCCTGGTTTACAGGGGGTCGTGGGTTCGATCCCGACCCTGACGCCTGCTGCTGTATATTTGTAGTTTGCATGAAAATGTCGCCAGGTTCCCCGGTGTTTCCCTCCACATTTAAAATTCACCTGCGTTCAGTTGCTATAAATGTCCACGTGATGACGACGAGCCACTTCGTTGAGCTATCATTAGTGATAGCCAGGTCGCTTCTGAATAAGAGCTACATAGCTGAGTTGACCTTATCTGGTAAAAACATTTTCATAAACGCTAGCAGAGCACGGTGCACTCACCCGGCCTTACACGTGAACGCGTACAGCCCTTTTGGCAGTCCACTGCTGGATGAGGTCCTGCCTTCACGTACCGTGCCGGTCGTACGGGTTGTTTAGCCATACTTCACCACGCTGGTCATAGCAGGTTGGTGAAGGAGGAGGCAAAGGTGTAAGGGCATAGTAAGCACGAAACAACACTTCACTCCCCTCTGCTCCCCACTACGTGTAGCCCCGCAGCAGCCTATAACAACCTGTTATGCATGGTGGTTGCTCATCCGAGTACTTTCTATGCTCAGCCCTGCGTAGTTCCACGAAATTTACGACATCGGGTGCATTGTGGGTGGTTTGGTCGTAGGCTGAACACAGATTCATATTTTTTCCTTTTTTCCTCCCCCCCCCTCGTCTTTGATAGCCTCACAGTCTAAACTATAAAGTGTGATCACTGCTCCCTCTCGCTCTCTGATCTGAAGAAGGGCCATTTCCTGAAACGTCAGGCTACTATAGCAGTTCTCAATCGGTGTAATTACCACTTAGAGCGCAGTCTGAGGCATGGATACCGTGCAGGCTAAATTTCGAATGTCACCACAGCGTGGCATCGACGTCGCGGTGACAAACCCACACTGATGCGCGACACGGACACGTGATCTCTCTGTGTCTGGTGGCCTTAGCAACACTGGGGTGGGGGGGGGGGGTGAAGGGCGCGGGGGGGGCGCGAGGACGAGTCAGTCTTGATTTGGCGGCTGCCGTACGATGAAAGGTTGAGAACCACTGGGCTTTAATATTGATCCGTCATCTTCATCCTCTTAGTTTTCTTCTTTCTGGAATTACCGTCCATGCACCTCACGTGAATCTGCCTTCCCGGTCCTCAGTCCGTATCCACTCATTCGCGCCTTGGACTACGATCATCATCACCATCATCAATCTCCACATCCACAGCCCAGAGTCTGTCACTCTCCAATATCTCACCGCTCCGAACAACACTGTCTAACGGTGATCTGCGCTCCCGGTGCCTCTCTACGTTTGTGACATTTCTTGGATTTCCTCTCCTCTGACGAACCAAGTGCTCGCTGTCCTGGCGACTGTTTTAAGGCAGCGTAAGTGATGGTAGTCTTGGAGTGCTATTGGTTTGTTTTGTTGGTGGGGGTGTTTAATGTAAAAAAAACTGTAAAGATTCAGCCCCTGCAATCGCTTGCTCACGCCACTGTCGATGGTAGCGCCTCCACTATGAACAAATATCTCGGAGAAGGTGGGAGAGTTACCCACACTTCACCCCACCACACACGACCTCTGGTTCTTGCTCACGTATATCTGTGCTCAAACCATTACGCAGAGGCAGCATACTGTGCCTGGCGAATGTAACGTTGAAGCGTTTACTAGAGGAGTGTATCAACATTTCTCCACACCTCATGAATCACTTTGACAAGTCCTTGAACGCCTGGGAAAAAAACTCTACAATTGCAAACTTTTGGATTTCAAAGCTGTTGTTGTTGTTGTTGCTGTTGTCGATGGTGATGGTCTTGGTGGTGGTGTTGTTTGTTGCTCGTAGGGGGCACAGCCAGTCATCTAAATCAATAAATTTATGGCACGTGACCTCCTGTCAGCGAGCCTTCGACACTTCACGTAGCCTCAAACGTGCACTTGGCCTGGCACAGACGCCATGGTGACGTCACCGCCACTTAGTGGCGAATGGCGGCTGTTGTTGTTTGTTGCTCTTAAAAAAAGAAAAATCTCGTTATGGATGAAATATAAAGAAGCCTTGCCATAATTCAGTCTACGCAGTCACCTCCTCCCAACGAGGCTCACGTCCCGCCCGGATTGTGCAGCTTGTAGAGCCCTGCAGGAAGAAGCCACAGCAGCGCTCACCATGTTGTGATGAGAACGGCTGTCACACGAGTGACCTGAGGTCATGCTCCTCTCTGTGGTTGTGCTGCTGGTTTTTTTTGCTGCAATGGATGCTGGTGATCTACTGTAGCTGGTTAATAACGAAGCCGGTGTATCTTGCTGATGCTAATGGTGGTGATTATGACGACGATGATCTTGAGGCCGATGCTGCTTCTGCTGCTGGTACTGATAAGTCTCTCGCTGCTTCTGCTACTGCTTCCGCTGATGATAACTGATGCTGCTGCTGCTGCTGCTTCCCCTGCTGCTGCTGCCACGGTCACTGTCACTACTGCTGCTTTTGCTGACGTTACCACTGATGCTTCCTGTGCTTCTGCTGATGCTGCTTCTGTATGTTGAACTTCTTTCGCACCGTACGTAGCCAACCGTGCTAATCGGAGGTGCGGGTGCTTCAATTGATGCTCCCAGTGCTGCTGCTGCTGCTGCTGGTGATGTTGCCACCTCCACCGTAGCTGCTGCTAGCCCTGTGCTCCTCACACCTGGTAGTAGACGGAGGCGGCGTGCTGTCTCGCCAGGTCGGGCACGATGTACAGGGGCAGTCCGTAGTCTCCGGACACCTTCCCGTAGTGCGGGCACGGGGCTCCCGCCCCTCCACACGGGGAACCGCCGGGCGCCACCGCTCCTCCGCCACCTCCCCCCCCGCCGCCGCCACTACCGCCGCCACGCACACCCCCATCCTCCTCCGTCTCCTCCTCAGCCTCATCCTCGTCGTCCCCCGCTCCTCCTGCTCGTGCCCCAGACCTGGCCCTTCTTCTGCTGCTGCTGCTGCTGTCCTGACGGCATCCTGGCAGAGAGGAGGGAGGGCTTTTAGGGCCGGGCTGATACATTTTTTAAATATGTTTTTATTTCACTACGAAGGCCCACTGAGCTATGGAGCTTCTTTTTGAGAAGCGACCTGAACATCACAAATAGGAGCTCAACGAGGTGGACTCATCACGTGGAAATGTACAGCAGCCAAATACTCTAAACGCGTGATGTTGATTCTAAATGTGGCGGGAAAAACCGGAGGACCCGGAGAAAAATCCACGTAACCGCAGGGCGAACACACAAACTCCAAATATACAGCAGGCGTCAGGGTTGGGATAAAGCCCACGACATTTTGTATACCAGGCGAGGTAGTTCAGATATCTCCACTGCAGCACGACATTTGTACTGCCTTGGATGTGTCCTACATTGTATTTGGAGGCAGCGGTATCCTAGTGGTTTGTGCCCTTGGCTACAACCTCGGTAGCCTCGATTCGACTCATGGCCACGGTGCTATTTTTATCTGAACCCACAATGGTCTTCCTCTTGGTCGACTCAGACACAAGTTCGATCGAGTTTGTTGAATGTCTCCCCGTCGGCCGTGTTGTTGTTTTGTATTAAACCGGATCCAGCCATCATCAGCCATGCTCTATCCCCGGTTCGATGAAGCTTTCCCCAAGCCATCGCCATCTCTCGCGGTACACAGAAACGTGGAATGTCCCCTACCGTAGGTAACAGCCAGTAGTTGTGTGCGTGGGGTGACTGCGCCTCGTCTTGGGAACGTGGAATGTCCACCTCTGTGTACCTGTGCTCTGGGGTGCCCGGTGCCGGCGGAGGCGGGGCCACGTGATCGAGAGTCCAACGAATGAGATTAGCAGGACGAGGGCGGAGCCTGCAGCCAGCCAGCCAATCAGCAGCGGGCCGGGGTAGGCTGGGTGCGGGACTTGGGCCGTGCTGGTGACGTCACGCAAGTCTGTGACGACGTCACAACGGTGAGTGATGCATGCGGTGACGCTGCACGTGGTGTAGCGCTATTGTCAATCCACTGCTGGATGACGGCTTCCCCACGCTTTGTGGTTTCGCAGGGGGGTTAATCGGCCATACTTCACCACGCTGGGCAGTGAGAGCAGATGGAGAGCATACACATTGGAGCGTGTTACGGTACAACAATGTATTGTGATTGTACTGCCCCCCTCGGAACAACGTAGCTCCACAGCAGCCTATAGCACCTGCTGTACGCACGGCGGTACCGCCCATCCAAGCACAGAGCAGGCTCAAACCTGCTTAGCTTTCGAGAGCCCAGTCATTTGATTATTCCCCAATCAGGTTCACTCAGATCACAATCCTCGTCACCATCATCATCGTCATCATGTACACCCGGCCACCTCGTTTATACTGCGTGTTAATAAAATACCCGGTGATAATGTTACTCAGTCTGGGTCAGTGAGACTCTATCCACTGCTGGCCTGGTGAGAGCAAGCGACGTTGGCCACCAACCTGAAGCGTTCCAGTCACGTGACTTCCCCTGTGTCGGGTCAGAAGTCATCGCCCTCCCGTGATGCCGTGTGGTTTTCCCATCTTGCCACGCTGCTCCTCCCATAATGCCTCGGGCTCGTTCCTCGTCACGTGGGTCTGACGAGGAGAAGGAAGAGGAGGAAGATAGGGAGAGAGGGTGGTGATGGCGAAGAAAATTATGGCTAATGGTGGCATTCATGATGGTAATGATGGACCATGGTGACGATAATGGGGTGAAGATATGATGAAGATGTGATGATGATGGGGATGTGGGTGACGCGATGCTGGGTTGATATCACGAAAATAGTGTAAATGATGGTGGTGTTGCTTATGTGTTTAGTATGTTGTCCTTCCCCCGCACATCCGATTAACACGGTTGGCTACGTACGGTGCAAAAGAAGTGCAATATACAAACTAACCTATTTTTAATTTGAGCAGGTAACGCCCACTGAACTATATGGCTCTTTTTCAGAAGCGACCCGGCCACAAATGATAGCTCAGCGAAGCGGCGTATCACGTGGGAATTTAGAGCAGCCAAATACTCTAAACGCATGTTTCTAAATGTGGAGGGAAAAATCGGGGTACCTGGAGAAAAATCCACGCGACCACGGGAAGAGAGAACATGCAAACTCAGTACATACATGGTGTTGGTTAAGATGATGCTTGTCATGTGATGATGATGATGTGGGTGACGCAATGCTGGGTTGATGTGATGATGATAATGATGATGATAGTGACGATGATGATGACGGTGGTGATGATGTTGGGTACCTAGCCCCACCCTCAGCACGAGCCTCATGCCGTGCGTGGCGCAGGCGCCTCCCACGCGCCCGGACAGTCCCTCCCACGTGCCGTCCGATGTGGCTACACACAGCAACATTATTATCATCAGCAACATCATCATCATCAGCGGCATCATCATCGGCGTCATTAGCAGCAGCATCAACAGCAACATAGGCAGCAATATCATCATCAACAGCAGAAGCATCATCAGCATCATCATCTGCAGTATCATAAATAGTAACATCACAAGCAGCATCATCAACATCAGTAATATCAGCAGTATCATAACTAGTTTCAGCAGCGGTAACATTAGCAATATCGTCAGCAGCAGCACCATCACCATTTATCACCAGCATCATTATCATAATCAACAAACAACAGTAGCAGCATGAGCATCAGTAATATCATCATCATCAGCATCTGCACACATCATCATCACTGCGGTGTACACTCACATATGATGTGGTACTCCCTCTTCGGCGCAAACTCGAGTCCGCGGTAGTTGGGACTCACGCGCTGCACCTGAGCGGACGACACGCAGAAGCAACATGCGCACACACACCTAGCACCGTATCTCACGCGGACGAGGGGGGACGCCATCCCTCCTCCCATCCAGCAGTGGAGTGATTTCGCGCCCACCCCCCGGTGCCACCGTTGCCCACCTTGAGCGTGTACTTGAGTGCGCGCGCCGGGCGATCGCACGCGAGCACGAGGCGAGAGTTGCGAGCGCCGGAGGGCGCCTCGCAGCGCACGCTCGAGTCTCGCGAGACCAGGTAGAGGCGGTGGAACTCGGCGGGACCCGGGCCGAGACCCTGACCCAAATCGGGACCCGGACCAGTGCCGTGACCGAGAATGGGTCGAGAACCTGGTCCAAAGCCACCACCAGCACCAGCAGCAGCAACAGCAGCACCCAGATCCAAGGACAGATCCAGACCCAAGTCGGGACCAGGCACGTGACCCCAGTTTGGACCGGGACCAGAAGCCAGGGCTGGAATGGCACCGGGACTCGGTCTGGATCTCTGAGCAGGGCCGGTGCTCAGATCCAGGTTTACACCCAGACCAGGACTGGGACCGAACCCCAGACCTGGACCCGTACCCAGGCCAGGACCCGAACCCACTCCCAGACCCGGTCCCGAGCCTGGACCAGGTCCCGAAGCCACGGCTGGATCCATGCCAAGGAATGGACCAGGTCCCATACCGAGATCTGGACCTGGACCGGTGCCAAAATCCGGACTCGGACCAAAACCCAGACCCAGTCCCAAACCGGATCCAGAATCCGCTACGGCCGAGTCGCTCCACTGCGGCCACTGCCTCCGTGGCAGCGATGCGGATGACTGAGAAGATGACGACGATGATGACGACGATGAGAACGGTGATGATGACATCACGGGGCAGATGAGGTCGATGCGGTCTCCCATCTGCGGGTAGAGGATCACCCCGTGGCTGCCCGGGTAGAACCTGCATGGGGTTTGGGCAGGGGGGGGTAGGAGAGCGATTAACTGTGATTGTAGTTGTATGTTGAACTTATTTTCCACCGTACGTAGCCAACCGTGCTAATCGGAGGTGCAACAAACTAATCACAAAAAGCAAGTCTAAACCATTTAGTTTCAATCTATATTTGAAAGCGCACAGCGTTCCAAATGGCCGCAGAAGCGCATCTGAAAGCGCCGCGCGACGACGCGGTGGCCGTCTTTGTTCGATGGTTTAGCCAAAAGTCGCTGCTGCTGCTGCGAAGATGAGCGGAGTTCGCGTGATGATGGTTTATGCTCCTTGACGAGATCAGCGCCGTGTTGTGGCTCATTTGTGGTCAGCACTTTGTGTGTAATGAGTGCCACCTTGTAATGCGGAAAATATCGTCACGTGTCTGGTCACGTGTGGTTGACTGAGGTTGTGTGAAGCTTCTTCTTGGTTCTTTCGGTAAAGTCACGTAGAAGGGAAATAATAAAAATAAAACATAATAAAATAAAATTCTCACGACGTTTCGGCCACAACGCAAGCAGCCGTCCTCAGGTGAAGAACAGGTCTGTCGGAAAGACAGCGTCTGTGAAGCTTATCAAAGTTCAATATGTTTTGCATGCGACTGATTATGATTGTGTCGTTGTAGTTGGCTGATTGTGTGGTTGTGCGGTTGTAGTTTATTAAGGTTCCGTATTACGTAGGTAAATGCGTGTGGTTGACTGGTTGCTTGCAGTTGCGCCTGATTGCGTGCGGTTGCGTCTGGTTGCGCGTGGTTGACGAGAGTTATGTGGAGTTGCGTGCGGCTGACTAGTTCCGCAAAGTTGCGTGTGGTTCACAGGTTGCCTCTAATGAAGCGTGGTTGCGTGCAGCCGCCTAGTTGCATGAGGTTGACCGCTTGCCCGCAGTTGCGCGTGATTGCGTGCGGTTGATTGGTTGTGTGGTTGTTCCACGTGGTTGTGTGTGGTTGTTGCACGTGGTTGTGTGGTTGTTGCACGTGGTTGTGTGTAGTTGTTGCACGTGGTTGTGTGTGTTTTTTGCGTGGTTGTGTGTAGTGGTTGCGTGTGGTTGTGTATGGTAGTTGAGTGTAGTTGTTGCGTGTGTGTAGTTGCGTTGTTGTGTATGGTAGTGGTAGTTGCACGTGGTGGTTGTTGTTGTGGTGGTTGCTCACCGCGGGTCCCGCGTGCTCCAGTGAACGCGCTCGACGAGGGAGGCGCCCGCCGCGGCCGCGAGGCACGTGGCGACCACCACGAGCCCCAACATCCCGCAACAACCACCACAACACTACCACCACCACAACACCACCACCACGAGAACCACCACAACACTACCACGACAACCACCACCACAACAACACTACCACAACACTACCACCACCACAACACCACCACCACCACGAGAACCACCACAACACCACCACCACAACAACACTACCACGACAACCACCACCACAACAACACTACCACAACACTACCACCACAACAACACCACCACCACAACCACCACAACACCACCACCACCACGAGAACCACAACACCACCACCACCACGAAAACCACCACCACAACACTACCACCACCACAACCACCACCACGAGAACCACCACAACACCACCACAACAACACTACCACGACAACCACCACCACAACAACACTACCACAACACTACCACCACAACACCACCACCACGAGAACCACCACAACACCACCACCACAACAACACTACCACGACAACCACCACCACAACAACACTACCACAACACTACCACCACAACAACACCACCACCACAACCACCACCACAACACCACCACCACCACGAGAACCACAACACCACCACCACCACGAGAACCACCACCACAACACTACCACCACCACAACCACCACCACGAGAACCACCACAACACCACCACAACAACACTACCACGACAACCACCACCACAACAACACTACCACAACACTACCACCACAACAACACCACCACCACCACCACCACAACACCACCACCACGAGAACCACCACAACACCACCACAACAACACTACCACAACCACCACCACAACAACACCACCACCACAACACTACCACAACACTACCACCACCACCACAACCAACACCACCACTACAAGAAACGAACCCGAACCGCCATCCCGCGATCACGACACAACCTCCAGCAGAGGAGAGAGAACCAACAACAACAACAAATCTCCACGCTCAAACAACAACCATCTACAACCACCACCTCCGATTAACGCGGTTGGCTACGTACGGTGCGAAAGAAGTTCAAAATACATGGGCACACACGCGTGCGACGACGAATGTTTACATGGTACAAGGCAGGAAAGCGTGTAATAGTTAACACAAAGTTACACACAGACATAAAATAATTAAGAAGGAGGGCACGGGAGACGACGTGGAGCGATCAGCGTCTTGCGACAGACGACAGAGGAAGCTGCGACTCCACTTTCTCCTCAGAATTTCACATTTAAAATCAAATAAACAAAAAAAATCCCGCCGACAAAGTAATAACTAACGAGAAGTGGTAGGACTGATAATAACAGATTTCTTTACGCGTGTAGAAAAAAATAATACAATTTTCGTAAGGATGCTAAAAAAATAAAAAACTTGAAAATATATTTGTTAATTTTGTTGAGTTTTACAATTAGATGAATAAAAACAAGGTAATATACAGTAGAGGATAATGAGATGCGTTGGTATTTCCTACATTTTTTACGTATTATACACATATATATTAAAATCGTTATGATTATGTTTAAGTGGAGGTGAAGCGGTCTTTTGTTTTGGCGGGAAGAAGAAAAAAAGACCCCTGAGGCGGAGCGCGCGGAGCCGCAAGGCGCGAGACGGCGACTGAGCGCGCGCTCGCGGCTCCCGCCAACTTATCCCCCCCCCCCACACCCCTCCCCTCACCCCCACCCCTCCCCTCACCCCCCCTCAACCCCCCCCTCAACCCCCCCTCCCCTCATCCCCTCCCCTCATCCCCCCCCTCACACCCCCCCTCAACCCCCCCTCCCCTCATCCCCACCCCTCCCTTCATCCCCCCCCCTCACCCCTCCCTTCATCCCCCCCCACCCCTCATTCACCCCCCCCCTCATCCCCCCCACTATCACCACCCTCCTACCAGCAGCACAACCACCAACCACAATACCCACCCACCCACCCCACCCTTATCATCGCCCTATCACCACTCTCCTACCACCACCAACCACCATCCACAGCGTCCCCCACCCCAACCGTATCATTATCCTATCCCCATCTTCCTACCACAACCACCCCTAATCACCACCCTCCTACCAGCACCACCAACCACAACCACCAACCACAATACCCACCCACCCCCACCCTTATCATCGCCCTATCACCACTCTCCTACCACCACCAAACACAACGTCCCCCACTCCAACCGTCTCATGATGCTATCACCACCTTCCTACCACAACAGCCACCAACCACAACTAGAATACCCCCCCCCCCCACCTTATCAACTTATCACCACCCTCTTCCTCCCACCACCACCATCACCCCGATCGTGATACCACAATCACTCTCCTTGTCATTACCACATCCACCAAACACTCCACCACCAACCCCCTCCATAATTATTTGACCATCTCTATCAAGCACAATCCATCACACACTCACCCCTCTATCAGTATCACATCCCGCACCACCACTGATACCACCACCTACCACACACCACAACGACCTTACACCACGACCACGTCACACAACCATCATCACCTCCACCTCTGCTCACCTCTGTCACGTCACATAGTCAGTCCTCACTTGAGGAGGATTATTTTGACACGGCTCAGAAGATACATCGTTATTTTCTCATACATTCTGAGGTTTCTCCCTTTTAACATATTCAGGATTTAAATCTTCCCTTCACTTCTGTCTCACCACAACTCTCCTCACATCACTCACTCCCTCTCACCTCCATCGAACCCTCCCTCCACTCCACTCCCTTCCCTCTTCCCTCACCTCTCTTCCCTCTCACCTGCTGTCCCATCCTCCCCCTCGTCATCTCCTCTCGCTCACGCCCCTCTCACCCTCATTCATCTCCGTCTCTCTCTTGTTTTACGGTCAGAGGAAACAAGAAGATGCTCGGTGTAGTCGGCACTTTGCTTCGTTCATAATTTCGTTTTTTTAATGCTTTGCTTAATGTTAACCCCCAAATCCCCCTTTTTTAAATGAAAGATTTCACAAAAAATGTCATGCTCTGCTCTCCTTACCCCCTTCCCTTTCTCTACCCCCTCTCTCTACCCCCTCTCTCTCTACACCCTCTCTCTCTACCCCCCTCTCTCTCTACACCCTCTCTCTCTCTACCCCCTCTCTCTATACCCCCTCTCTCTACCCCCTCTCTCTCTACACCCTCTCTCTACCCCCCTCTCTCTCTACACCCTCTCTCTCTACACCCTCTCTCTACCCCCCTCTCTCTACACCCTCTCTCTCTACACCCTCTCTCTCTACCCCCCTCTCTCTCTACCCCCTCTCTCTCTACCCCCTCTCTCTCTACCCCCTCTCTCTCTACCCCCCTCTCTCTCTACCCCCTCTCTCTCTACCCCCTCTCTCTACCCCCTCTCTCTACCCCTCTCTTTCTCTACCCCTTCTCTCTACCCCCTCTCTCTCTCTCTACCCCCTCTCTCCCTACTCCATGTCTTCAACCCCACGTCCCCCCACCCCCCACAGCTTCTCATTCTCCCGTCCATCTCTCGCCTCGTCTCCCGCCCCCCACCCACCACCGTCTCCCCTCCCTCTCTCCCCCCCCCTCTCTCTACCCCCTCTCCCCCCCTCTCTCTACCCCCTCTCTCTCTACCCCCCTCTCTCTCTCCCCCCCTCTCTCTACCCCCTCTCCCCCCCCTCTCTCTACCCCCTCCCTCTCTCCCCCACGCTCTCTGCTGGTCTCCGGAGAGCTGTACCCCCGAGTCCCTTTGTCTCTTTGAAGAGAGAAACCGCGAGTGGCGCGTGGCGTTAGAGAGGAGGGAGAGGGGGGGGGAGAGCACTGTGTGTGTGTGAGAATACAGGGGGAACATAGACATAGCGTAGGGAGAGAGGGGGTAGAGAGAGAGGGGGGTAGAGAGAGGGGGGGGTAGAGAGAGGGTGTAGAGAGAGAGGGAGGAGAGCAGAGCGTGAAGTATTTTATTAAATCTTTCATTTTAAAGGGGGGGTTACATAAAGCAAAGCATTTAAAAAGTAAAAAAAACGAAATGATGAACGAAGCAAAGTGCAGACTACACCGAGCATCTTCTTGTTTCCTCTGATCGTAAAAAAGAGAGAGAGAGAAGAGAGATAAAGTTTGAGAGAGGCTTATATAGTAAGATGCAGAGTGAGAGGAGACAAAGCGAGGAAACAGAGAGTAAGAGAGAGAGGGTGTACATCAAGAGAGAGTGCTTAGAATGAGTGACCGTCAGGAGAAAGGGAGAGAAACGGGAGAGTGCTGCGTGAGAGAAGTATGGGTGAGCGCGAGAGAAAGGGAGAGATAAAATATTAGAGGGAGCAGGGAGATGCAGGAGAGAGAGGAGTGAGTGAGTGTGAGAGGGCCAGATGAGATGCAGGTGAGAGCGTGACGCAGGGAGAGTGAGAGAGAGAGAGGCATGAAAAGAAAGAGAGAGGCATGGGTGAGTGCGAGAGAAAGGGAGAGATAAGAGACGAGAAGGAGTTGGATACAGAAGGGAGATGCAGGAGAGAGTGAGAGGAGTGAGTGTGTGTGAGAGAGCAGGAAGAGATGCAGGTGAGAGCGTGACGCAGGGAGAGTGGTTGCGTGACGACGTGGACAGATTACCGTGGTATCAACAGTGGACATTGTTGTTACCACGGTTGTTGTTGTTGTTGTTTAGGTTGGGGGTTTATTTGACCTCGGTTATAGGTGGAAGGTCACACACAGCTCTGATACAATGCGATGGGTCGCTGTTTTCTTCCGGTCACAGCGAGGCGCCGGATTCAACTCGATTTAGTCCTGGAACTCACTCCTCTGACATGTCAAAAATGCTCATTACGTTCGCTAATAAAACTAAACAACTATTTTTTTAAATGTTATTTTACCAGGCAAGGCCTCTCTGAGCTATATAGTAGCGTTCTTCAGAAGCGACCTGCCCATCACAAATGATAGCTCAACGAAGTGGCTTGTCATCACGTGGAAATTTATAGCAGCCAAATACCCTGAACGCGTGATGTTCCTTACTAATGTGGTCCCGGAGAAACATCCACGCGACCACGGGGGAAAAGACACCGCAAACTCCACATATACAGGCGTCAGGGTCGGGATCGAACACACTGTGCGTTGGCGTAAAAATGAAAAATAAATAACAGACAACGTTTCGGCCAATGTTCCTTCTTCATAACACAAACATATCGAGGGCCAGAGAGATCCAGGGGCTCTCTCGTTACACAATTGGTAGCTATTGAGTCACAGACAACCCCTTCGATTATAATCAGACAAATGACTACGTTAGATAATACACTAATTTACATGATTATAAAACAACTAATGTTGACGGCGCATTGATTTGTGGGAAGAGGTGCGTCCTGGTGTGGGAAAGGCGCAAAGCCACCTGGCAGTGCGTGCCTGGGCCCAAGTGACGTCTCACAGACGGACCAAGGACGTTCATAAGAACGTCTCCAGGCATCATGGGTGGAAAAAACCCGATTTTTCCAGCGGCAGGCATCGGGTTTTTTCTTTAATACAATTAAACCCGATTTCGGGGAATTAAAGCCTGGTTTAATGAATACGAAACTCTGATCCAAGGCTTAGGCTGCTTCCTCGTCGGTGCTGCTATCATCGTACTCGGGGGGGCCGTCGGGCACGGGGTAGTCGTAGAATGCGGCGGGCAGGTTGGTCTTGATGAACACGAGGAGCTTCTCCTGCACAATCGTGGGCACTGCCAGTGAGTTCCTTCGCTTGGAATGGATGAAGACCATCGTTGAGAAGTTGGCGAAGTGCGGTTCTGCAATTAGAACCAATTAAAATGGATTTCTCCCAATCTCAGATGATCGGGTTTAATATAAAAAGACAATTAAACCCGATTATAAAAAAAACTCGCCTGTGCCACCCTTGCCAGGCATCACCTCTGTCAAGTTGACCGTGTCGCCCCTTGTTGCGCTGAACGGGAGGGAGTGCCCTCGCCAAGTAACACCCGGCAACCCAGCAGCGATGCGTCCAACACGCCCGACTCTGCCGTGTCTCTACGTACGTGTGTTGTATGTGCGTGGATGTTAAACTTCTTTCGCTCCGTCCGCAGCCAAACTCGCTATTCGGATGGTGCGCGGGAAGGACCACAAATTGAAGGCGAAACGCAGTTTTAAAGAGGTGAGATCTGCATGCACGCGATGCAGTGGCCGTCTTTGTTTGACGGCGAGCCGAACGCTGCTGCTGCTGCTGCTGTGAGGATGACCGGAGTACCCGTGAAGATGGTTTATGTTCCTTGACGAGGGAACTTCTTTCGCACCGTACGGAGCCAACCGTGCGAATCGGAGGTGCGGGCTGAGACCCAGGAATGCGCAAACGGGTCCAGCGTTTTACTCGCTTCGTTTAGGGGCCGTCCATAAATGACGTCACGCACCTAGGGGGGGGGGGTCAGACATTTGTGACGATGTGTGACGAGGGGGGGGGGTTGAGAAATGTGACGTCACATAAAAATGCGCAATTTTGAATAAATATCAACACTAATTGTTATAACAACACTCCTACAACATCAGAGTGCAGCGCCACATTAAATACGCACTACAATGACAATAGTTCAAAGCGATTTGAAGCATGTTTCATTTTCAAAATGGAAATATGGTTTTGGGGGGGGGGGGGGGGCAAAGCTTTGTGACGTCATATTTGAGGGGGGGTCTGACTTTTTGTGACGCCGTGTGACGAGGGGGGGGGGGGGGGTAAAAAAATCGTCCAAAATCGTGTGACGTCATTTATGGACGGCCCCTTAAAGGCTGCTGGAAAGACAATAAATAGGCAGATGGTCTAAAACAAACTTGATTTGTAAGGTGGATTCACATCGCTCGTTATGTGAGAAGTAGCGACGGCTACGAGAAGCCTTCCTCCTGCAGTGGATGGACCACGCCTGATGACGACGATGACGATGATGTGGAGACACAGACATGAATTCTGGTTACGTTTGCTTTGAACCATAATGATCCACACCAAGGCAGCATGAGTTGGGACGTAAGATTGCTTTCTGATGACGAACACGTTACCCACGTACTCTTCGGTCTTTTCGGTAAAGTCACGCAAAAAAAAAAACAACCTTAGAGTGTGATTTATTGCAGTCACGAAAGCTTCAAATCTAGAAAACGTAATGGTAGGTTTTTACCCTTTTAACTGGTACAAAACTGACACCTTTATTCAAGGCATCATGTTTGCAATGACCACAACACAAGTAGTCAATAAAGCAAACAAAAAGAAGCAACTCTGATAAGGATAATAATATGCACTGTCCTTGAAGTTGATTGGCCCACACCCGAGACGGCTTTCTTTAGAGCCTAGTCCCCATTGGTGTAGGGCCAGAAAACTAGAAAACTGAAAAGAAAACTGAGAAAACTGTCTAGAAAACGTTACCCACAATGCAGCATTCTGCGCCTCCAATTCCGATCCCACCGCGTTCCGCCACCCCTATAGCCCCCACCACCCCTACACACCCCTCGCCATCCGACCCCCTCCCGGATAATTTGCATGTGAATGGAAATCGCCCTAGCGGAGTCAGCAGATTCTATGGCCAAGGGCGAGGGGAGGTGTTAGGGAGGGGAAAGGAGGGGGGGGGTAGAGGTGAGGGTGGGAGAGGGGAGGTGGAGTAGGGGGAAACAAGTATGGGGTAGGGGGGGAGGGCGGAAAGTAGGAGGGAGAGCGTTAAGGTGAGGATGGAGGGGGAGGGTGGAGGAGGAGGAGGGGAGGGGGTCGTAGAGTGGGAGAGAAGGAGGGAGAGAGAGGTGTGTGGAGGGGAGACGAGAGAGGGTGGAGGAGAGGGGAGGGAGTTGAGGTGAGTGGCGGGATGGTGAGGAACGGTTGCCCCCGATTCAAGAGCCGAATGGCTCACAGGGCGAAACCAAATAAATGAAACTGAAAATGAAACTGAAAGGGGAACGGGGGGTCCAGGTTGTGGGGGGGGTTAGAGAGTTATGGTGAAGTGGGGGGAGTGGCAGGCGTGGTGAGGTGTGGTGAGGGAGTGGTGTGGTGAGGAAGCCCACGGTTAAGTGAGGACTATGGGAGAGTAGCGGCAGAGTAACGGGAGGGAATCGGGTGATGTGGGAGCGGGGAGTTGGCTGTGAGCGCCCCACGTGCTCCGCCTTGCGGAGAAGGCGAGGACTGACGCCGAGTGCGTCACGTGGGTCGTGTCGAGTCACGTGGGTCGTAGCGAGCACGTGGCACGCGCAGTGCTCGGGTGAGTGGTGAGGAGTAGAGTGATATCAGATGCGAGGCAACCAGCGCCACTGCTATACACGCACCAATCTAGACTTGAGGTTTTCGTGACTGCAGGGATCCATACTCTTTGGTTCTTTCGGTAAAGTCACGATGTTTCGATTGCAAAAACATTTTCTTGCTGTGGTTTTCACACCTGATGGTGATGATGATTGCTTGTGTTGCAATCGAAACGTCGTGATTTAATTTATTTTTTACCTACGTGACTTTACCGAAAGAACCAAAGAGTACACACGTACCACCAGCACCATCGCCAGCACGCCCACTAATTACATCACCAATAACAGCACCACCATCACCAGCACGACCACCAATCGCCTACAACAGCAGCACCACCAGCAGCAGCATCACCATTACCATCACCAGTACCACTACCTGCACTTTCACAGACTGTAGGAGCAAGGGCTGTTAGCGATCACCTACGAAAGTGGCGATGTTTCCACACCGCCACCAGGTAACTCGTGTGAGGCTGAGCTGACCTCGGGGAGGCCCAGGACCGGTTCAGATAATGATCTTAATTATAATTAATCGTCACTGGTGTTAGCCGTGGAGGAGAATCAAACTCAGGTCGCCGGGTTCGTAGTGCAGCGCGCTAACCGCTACACAAACGCTTTTGACACCAGCACCAAAGATACCACCACCACCGCCATCGCCACCATCACGAGCACCATCTTCACTATCACGCACCAGCACCGCCTCTGCTATCACCACCACCGTCATCATCACCGCGCGCGTTTAGTTTTTTTTAATTCGATTTCGTTTTTATTGGAAACAGATTCAGCCGCTCTGGTGATGTGCGTCACCTCAGGGGGTTCATAATGGCCACGTCGGAGCCACTTGTCCAACACCTCCGTCTTCGAAGGATAAAGGTGCCGTAGGCAGGAATTAAGAACACCTGGGATTAACAATGAACCCTACGATTAATTAATTATATAAGGGTGCCTTAGTCTGGCCCTATGAACTCACGGGTATCAATAATTGACCCGAATATTTTTTAAAAGTGCCTTAGCCTGGATCTAAGAGCCGCAGACATTTAAAAGGAATCCTAATAGTCCTAAAGTATGTAAGTTTAAACCTCCCGTTGATCACGTGACTTCTGCGTGGCCACGCCCACTCTGGATCCCTCCCTTCTAGCTGCTGCCCCCTATGAAAACAGACGCCGCTCGGTGCGGCTCACCGCTGCTTTTCCCTCTCATCCTCCCCTCTCATCATCACCCTCTCATCGTCTTCACCCACTCATCATCTTCACCCACTCATCATCTTCACCCACTCATCATCTTCACCCTCTCACCATCATCACCCTATCATCATCTTCACCCTCTCATCATCATCACCCTGTCATCATCATCTTCACCCTCTCTTCATCATCACCCTGTCATCATCATCTTCACCCTCTCATCATCATCACCCTGTCATCATCATCATCACCCTCTCATCATCATCACCCTGTCGTTATCATTACCCTCTTATTATCATCACCCTCTCGTTATCATCATCACCCTATCATTACCCTCTCATTATCATCACCCTCTCGTTATCATCACCCTCTCGTTGTTATCATCATCATCAGCCTCTCATCATCCCCCAACAACACGGCCCCATCTCATTCTCCTCGTCCCTCTCCTCTTTTCCTGCCGCTCATCTTGAGCCACGCCCTCCCCATCGTCCCTCCCGGGATGCCCTTCCCTCTCCCCTTCCCTCTCCCCTTCCCTCTCCCCTCCCTCTC
Organism: Lampetra planeri; assembly: GCF_965212315.1. Classification (NCBI taxonomy): domain Eukaryota; kingdom Metazoa; phylum Chordata; class Hyperoartia; order Petromyzontiformes; family Petromyzontidae; genus Lampetra; species Lampetra planeri. The sequence continues at coordinate 1,384,207 of NC_136133.1, read as the reverse complement.
CCCTTCTTCCCTCTCTCTTCCCTCTCCCCTTCCCTCTCCCCTTCCCTCTCCCCTTCCCTTTCCCCTTCCTCTTCCCTCTCCCCTTCTTCCCTCTCTCTTCCCTCTCCCCTTCTTCCCTCTCCCCTTCCCTCTCCCCTTCTTCCCTCTCTCTTCCCTCTCCCCTTCCCTCTCCCCTTCTTCCCTCTCCCCTTCCCTCTCCCCTTCCCTCTCCCCTTCTTCCTCTCCCCTTCCCTCTCCCCTTCCCTTTCCCCTTCCTCTTCCCTCTCTCTTCCCTCTCCCCTTCCCTCTCCCCTTCCCTCTCCCCTTCCCTTTCCCCTTCCTCTTCCCTCTCTCTTCCCTCTCCCCTTCCCTCTCCCCTTCCCTCTCCCCTTCCCTCTCCCCTTCCCTTTCCCCTCTCTCTTCCCTCTCTCTTCCCTCTCCCCTTCCCTCTCCCCTTCCCTCTCCCCTTCCCTTTCCCCTTCCTCTTCCCTCTCTCTTCCCTCTCCCCTTCCCTCTCCCCTTCCCTCTCCCCTTCCCTTTCCCCTCTCTCTTCTCTCTCTCTTCCCTCTCCCCTTCCCTCTCCCCTTCCCTCTCCCCTTCCCTTTCCCCTTCCTCTTCCCTCTCTCTTCCCTCTCCCCTTCCCTCTCCCCTTCCCTCTCCCCTTCCCTCTCCCCTTCCCTCTCCCCTTCCCTTTCCCCTTCCTCTTCCCTCTCTCTTCCCTCTCCCCTTCCCTCTCCTCTTCCCTCTCCCCTTCTTCCCTCTCCCCTTCCCTCTCCCCTTCTTCCCTCTCCCCTTCCCTCTCCCCTTCCTCTTCCCTCTCTCTTCCCTCTCCCCTTCCCTCTCCTCTTCCCTCTCCCCTTCTTCCCTCTCCCCTTCCCTCTCCCCTTCTTCCCTCTCCCCTTCCCTCTCCCCTTCCTCTTCCCTCTCTCTTCCCTCTCCCCTTCCCTCTCCCCTTCCTCTTCCCTCTCTCTTCCCTCTCCCCTTCCCTCTCCCCTTCCTCTTCCCTCTCTCTTCCCTCTCCCCTTCCCTCTCCCCTTCTTCCCTCTCCCCTTCCCTCTCCCCTTCTTCCCTCTCTCTTCCCTCTCTCTTCCCTCTCTCCTTCCCTCTCCCCTTCTTCCCTCTCCCCTTCCCTCTCTCTTCCCTCTCCCCTTCCCTCTCCCCTTCCCTCGCCACGCATTATATCTACAGTCATACCCCGATTTACGTCATCCCCCCTTTTACGTCGTTTCGAAAACACGTCGTCACTTCAATCTGAATACCGCTGCCTCATTTGCGTCGCCTCCACCCCACACTTACGTCGCTGACGGCGTCGTCCCACCTTTCTCGTTATACGTCGCCTTTCAGCCCTCGCCTCCACCTACCCTGTACACTAACACATACATTTACCGTGCTGTAGAGCACAGCATATTATTTACGTACGGTATTTTGATGATTTTTGTTTATAGTTTATCGTATTTTATTGTACCCTGTAGAATTTGTATTCAAGTTTACGGCTGTACACTGGTGTTAAGTACAGTATTTTTTTTGTAATTTCATGTAACGTCGTGGGTACGTCTAGGACAGTGTTGCTCACTAACTTTAAGAGGGGGCACTTCGCCGGATAAGACATCATCAGTTGTGCGAGGGCCGTCACACAAATTGAAGCCGTTGGTGGTTTTTGACAGAGCTCGATGATGATGGGGGGGGGGGGGGGGTGTTTTCACTTGTTGTGTCTTGTCGGGATGCCGCACGTCAGGGGCCGCCAGTGGCCCAAGTGCCTCTTGCAATGAAGGACACCGCTCTTTGATGAAGACGCGAACACACAGCGCGTCACCGTACCCTCCGCTGTCTCTTTGCTTAGCGCTCGTTGAACACACGTGGCTTCGATTTACGTCGATCGTCATCGCATCTTTCTGGAACGTAACCCCCCCCCCCCCCCCGCTGTAAACCGGGGTTTTATGACCGTATATATTATATCCGTGGTGGTGCGCCACAGGTACAATGGGCTGTGATGATCCATACAGCATTGAGCAACGTGACCCTACCGTACCACGTGATATAGGAGATGGGATCTACGTATGTGTGTCCCTTATATGAAGGACTTATTTCGCACCGCACGTAGCCAACCGCGGCTAATCTTACGCGTGAAGGAATCCAACCAATCACAGACAGCAATAACCAGGAAGCTACCGTGAAAAGAACTCGTAAAATCAGAGAACGTGCCACTAATTCCGTCCGATCACAAAACAACGCTAAGCAGGAAGCTACTTCGCATCCGTAAACGACAAGAAAACATCAACACAACTGGCCAGGGGAAAAAACATTAAACCACACACACACACACACGGGTGTGTAGCGCGGCATGTGTAGAAGCCTTATCCAGACCACCTGCTCAAAATAACTGAATGTGTGGCCATATTATATATTTTGGGGTTTGAACCACCGACTCAAAAAAGTTGTTGATCCTAACAACAGGCAGATAGATTCTGGCTTGAAGCCAAGCAGGGCCAGGGGCGGAGCTAATGACGCGTTCATTGCGTGTGACGTCAGTCAGTGCATTGTGAGGACAGCGTCATGTCATCTACGCGCCCCTCGAATCGGTTCATTGCGTGTAACGTTGGTTGCACAGCTGGACTCGGACAGAAGTAAAACAAACCGGTAGCCCCCTCTTATCTTGGCACCTGATTGGTTCAAAAGTGACGACGTCACATTTATGCCTCCTCTGTCCAAGACCGAAACAGGAGGAGGATTTCTCCACAACTCTGGCTGTCGCCTGATGAGGCTGGTTGTAATTACCGGCGAAACGTCACGGTACTCGAATGGTAAATGTTGTGGGTTTACTCTCCAACACACAACCGGTGTGCTGAACTAGTAACGAATTGGCATGTTTTGTTAACGCATTTATATTTACGCGATCTAACCCAAAAACCTCTATTATGCAGAATGACAAAATTGCCACACTCAGTTCTTTTGAAGCTGGTGGTCTGGATAAGGCTGAGAGCCGTTGTCCATGCAATGCTGCCACGCACCACAGGAGACGCTGGTGCGAGCAGTAGCTGTTGAGAGCAGATCGAATTCTCAGTTTTGGAAAACGTCAAATCACTCGATTTGCACTCACACACAATGAGGTCAATTCAAACGACAGCCAACTCTCGATTATCCGCGACCCCATTATTTTTCCAATTTATTGAATCATGGCTGGGGGGAGGGGAAGTCAACGGAGTATGTCTACACGCGTGAGCTGTTTAGATATTAATGAGTATAAGCTGCTCCCCACTCGTCGTGGGTCCGTACATTGTGTGCTCGTGGCTGCACGTCGGCAAGTAAAACCGGGTCCGGTGCTTTGAGCAGCAATGACAACTGACGTCCACCAGTTTCCCCGTGTTCGCACCAACGCCCCGTGTGGTCATGAACACGTGGTCCTAGCCTCATATACGTACAGTGTGAATTGTCCACGGTTATTTTTTAAAATCCGGGCCTCTGTCTCCCCCATGACCCCCCTCCCCCCTCTCTCCCAATTACCCCGGATAACCGAGAGTCGGCTTTGCACTCGATGGTTGAAGTAGGAGATGGACACGGGTGAAGTGAAGGACGAGAGAGAGAGCCGAGGTGCAAATAGACAGTACAATTCATTCTCTAGCATCATATTCATAATACACGTTTTTGGGTTAGATCGCGTTATTTATAAATGTCGTAACCCTCCACCACCCGACACGGCTAATCAGCAAAAAATGTGTCACGTTGACAAAAAACAAATAGTTCACTACTTTAGCCCACCGGTGTGTTGAAGAGTGAATCCACAACATTTATTAAAACGTTCTTTTTAATGTTATGGATTCACTCTTCAACACACCGGTGGGCTAAAGCATTGAACTATTTGTCTTTTGTCAACGTGACACTTTTTTGCTGATTGGCCGTTGTCGGGTGGTGGAGGGTTACGACACATTTATAAATAACACGATCTAACCCAAAAACGGTTATTATGAATAATATTGGTCGCGAAAGCCTGCTACGTGTTTAACGCATTCTCTAGCACTCCACGCTCGCTGGCGACGGGCCTTGTGTGTGTCGCCCCATGCCCGTTCCGCACTTGTTCCGCGCTCGTTCCGTTCCCTCTCCGTTCCATTCTCGTTCTGTTCACACGAGTGGTTTGTCGTCGCGGGTCGAGTCGTCATCGCCTCCGTCCTGGAACGCGCGGCGATCGAACCTGCACACCCGGCCGGCCAGCCGGCATCCATCACATCAGTGTGATTATGATGATTACGATGATTGTGGTGATTACGATTATGATTAATGGAGTGATTATGATAGTTATGACAATTCCACTTGTGTACCCTGCACGAAAGCCTCATTGAGTCTCAAGACTTTTTTTCCAGGAGTCTACTGCCAAGTGGTTCGTAGCAGGGTGCGATGTTACTGCTGCTGCGTGAGATTCCAATTGAGTCATTTGCAGTGTGATTTTTCGGAGCTGGGCTATTTTTTGGCCACTACCAGTTCAGCATTTTTTTTATTTGCAATGGGAGGAAGCCGGAAAATCCCGGAGGAAATGCATGCAGAACAGAGAGCATACCAACTCCACTCGCTCTCTCTTACACATACACTGCAGAACAGTGGGAGAACGCACACATTCCACACAGAGAAAGGCGCCCGAGTCAGGAATCGAACCGAGGTGCCTTCCTGCTGAGTGGCTTGAGTGTTATCACTTCGCTGCCACGGCCACTGCAGCCCGTGACGAGTGGCAGCACCTACTCTTGTGCACCATGGTGCACCCCACGCAGCGTCACGTAACATCAGCTTCGGACACCACCACCGTCTTGAACTGTTACAGCCTCACGTCGGTTCGCTGCTATCGCCCCCTCGGTGTGGAACTCCGTTTGCACATTCGCAACATCAAATGCACTCTTGACCTTTAAGTTTTAAGAAACGTCTAACATCTGTTTGGGTCAGGCTTTTCGAGCAGCCCCGAAGCTTGGCTCCGCGCCTCTGAGTTATTGATGTGTCTGCAAAATTTGGCGCATTCTAAATGTCATGATTATTATTATTACCACCACACGTTCACTCTACGCCAGTGTTCTTTGTTGCAAGGCCCGCGGGCCACTGGCGTGCGGCCCCCGACAAAACACAAAACGCAAACACTACCCCCATCATCATCGTGCTGCTGTCACAACCCCCCAAGGGTTTCAAATGGTGTGGCGGCCCTCACACTGATGATGTCTTTTGATTGAAGAACACTGCTGTCTACACGCGCGCGGGCGTGTGTGCAATCATCAATGTCGAGTCATATCTCGCATGGTATTGATTCGATGAGAACGAAGCTTGAGTGTGAAGTTTCGTTGCCAATTACATAACAACAAAAAACAAACCCTGTCACATTTGTCAGAGGGCTGCCCAAAACTTGAGAAGACAAAAACAGCTCTAAAAGGACTATTTTAACAGCAACTTTCTGATGAGATATACCACGTCTGGCAGGGCTTTCGTTAGCAACAGTTTTGTTTTAGGCACATCGACGCGTAAGGAAAATTTCGCGTCCTAAACCCTCCGATTTAACAGAGTTGCCACACGAGCGAACGTGCGCTTGTAGCGGTACATCAAAATCCGAACACATTCGCGCACGCGGCAGCTCGAAAAGTTTGTCCGCGTCGGGTGGAGGGAGGTTACACGACGCAACATTGTAACGACCCGCCCGCCAAACCACCCCCTCCCCTTCCAACCACCGCCCCCCCCCGCCCCCGGCCTCACCTGGCCCGTCTCAGCGCGGCCTGTGCGCGTCCCAGATGAATGGCGCGCAGGCGGTGGAGAGGCGCCGTGCCCCTGGCCGCCATCCCGGCCAGCTGAGACTCCTCCGCGTGAGCCCCGATGCGCCCCAGACGCCGCGCGCCCACGGCCACCACCAGCAGCACGAGCAGCAGCGCAGAGCCGCCCGCGGCGGCTGCCAGGGGGAGCACGCGGGCCTGCAGCTCCAAGGGGACCGCGTCGTCGATCCGCGGTTGCTTCTGTTGCCGGGAGCCGGGGTCGAGGGCCCTCGGCTCTGACACCGAAGCGCTGGGGGAGCGCTCGCGTGGGAGAGCACGGAGGGGAGTACCTGTGGGGGTGCGGGGTGGGTGTCAAGGGGTGGTGAGAGCACGTCTGTCACGGTGGGGCGGTGCTGCCTCGCGTCTCGGTGCGCCTTTCTGTGTGGAGTCTCGTCCGCGTTCTCCGGGTTCCTCCCATAGCAAACACAAATATGAATCCCCCCATACCGAGTATGTCTATTGAACTTCTTGAGCATCGTACGTAGCCGACCGTGCGGCGGAAGGGCAATAAACTAAAAACAAAAATCTGATGTAAAGAAATTAGTTTTACATCTAGAAATGTAACCGGTATTGGTCTAAAAACATTTTTTGTGAATAAATAATCATAAATGTCAGCGCTGGGGCGAGGGGGGCAAGAGAGCCCCGTTCCAGATCAACCCCTCCCTCCCTCGTCTCGCGTTGTGTTCCGCCTGGTCATGTACGGTACGAAAGAAGTCCAACACACACACATACACACACACATACACACACACACACGCACATACACACACACGCAGGTGAACTAAGATGGTTGCGGCTGTGGGGAAACGTGATTGGGCCCTGGGCAGGAGGCGTCACGTGGCCGATGGTCGAGACTCAGAGCGGAGTGGCAGCCACGGAACGGGGCCGAGAGGACCTCCACTGGGAGATGGAGCGGTGATGGAATCAGCTCATGGTGCGTAGAGCTCGGAGTGCAGGGAGCTATTTACTATATATAGGGGGTGCAGGGAGCTATTTACTATATATGGGGTGCAGGGTGCTATATATGGGGTGCAGGGTACTATATATCAGTGCAGGGTGCTATATACGGGAGCTATATATGGGTGCAGGGTGCTATATATGGGAGCTATATATGGGTGCAGGGTGCTATAAATGGGAGCTATATATGGGTGCAGGGTGCTATAAATGGGAGCTATATATGGGTGCAGGGTGCTATATATGGGAGCTATATATGGGTGCAGGGTGCTATATATGGGAGCTATATATGGGTGCAGGGTGCTATATATGGGAGCTATATATGGATGCAGGGTGCTATATATGGGAGCTATATATGGGTGCATGGTGCTATATATGGGAGCTATATATGGGTGCAGGGTGCTATATATGGGAGCTATATATGGGTGCAGGGTGCTATATATGGGAGCTATATATGGGTGCAGGGTGCTCACGCGCTTCGCATCGTCGCCCAGCGAAGCCGGGAGCGCAGCGGCACACGAAGCTGCCGGCCGCGCCGGTGCAGGAGGCGCCGTTCCTGCAGGGCGCCACTCGGCAACCCGCCCCCTCCGCCCCCTCCTCCTCCTCCCCCCTTTCCTCCTTCTTCGCCTCCTTCTCCGCCCCCTCCTCCTTCTCCTCCTCCTCGGCGCAGTCGTGACCATGGAAACCGGGCGCGCACGCGCACACGAACAACCCCCCCCGCCGGGGGGACACGGGGGGCGGGGCTGGGGCGGTGGGGGAGGAGGAGGAGGAGGGAGGAGGAGCGCTCGAGGGGAGGGAGGGGGCCGGGGCGCGCGCGCGCTCTGGGGGGCTGGCTGGTGCCTGCGGATGTCGCTCCGTCTGCGCCTCCGTGTGCTCGTCCGCGTGCTCGTCCGGGTGCTCGTCCGTGTGCTCGTCCGCGTGCTCGTCCGGGCGCTGCGAGGCGGGGGGTGCCACGGGCGCGTGCGGCTGTCCCTTCAGGGGCTGTGCGTCCTCCGGGTGTCGGGGCGGAGGCTGCGCATCCTCGGTGGGGTGTGCGTCGGGGTGTACGATGGGGCGCGCCTCTGGGGTTTGTTCCGGATAGGCGGGAGGGTGTTCGTCTGGGTGTGAGGGGAGGGGCGCTGGGGGGTCTGAGGGGAGGGGCGCTGGGGGGTGTGAGGGGAGGGGCGCTGGGGGGTCTGAGGGGAGGGGCGCTGGGGGGTGTGAGGGGAGGGGCGCGGGGGGGTGCGCGCGCGAGCACGCGCCGCCGTTCCGGCACGGGTTCCGCGCGCACGGGTCTGGGTCGTCGTCGTCGTCATGGTAACCGTTGGCCTGGTAACCGGGTACCGGGTGTGGGGGTGACATCACACACAGAGAGACACACAGAGACACACACAGAGACACAGAGAGACACACAGAGACACACAACAACAACAACCGCCGTTCGCCACTAAATGGGAGTGACGTTACCACGGCGCTTGTGCCAGGCTAGGTACACATTGAGGTCACGTGAAGTGTCGAGAGCTCGCCGGCAGCAAGACACAGGACAGACTCAGGTGCCGTGGGTTGACTGAGACCGGCAAAAGCACCACCTGTGCACCCAACTGTGCCAACTTGCTGAGTTTTATCCACCCGGCGCTCCGCTCGTTGTTGTGAGCGTCACTCCTCCGCATTCCGTTGCTGGAGGGCGATTTACGCCAACTGCCCAGTAGCATCCTTCACGAACCTCCCCCACGGCACTGGTACCAGTCATCGACTAGTCCACTCAGCTCCATATCCTCCCGTACCGCATCAGTCCATCTCTTCACCAGCCCATGTCGTGCCCGTTTAGCGCCCTCTATGCAGCCAAACAGAAGCTGCTTGGGCATGCGGTGGCTGGGCATGCGGGCTGCATGACCCAGCCACCGCAGCCTGGCCTGCCGGAGGAGCTCACTGATGGGGCTGTGTTCAGATCTGAATGGTTCAAGGCTGCACAGGTGTCGTTAAGGGGTCCACGTTTCACAAGAATAAAGAAGACCCGGAGCTTCGCGTGGAGCGATAGGCCAGGTCGCTGCCACACAGCTTTAAACAGTTGATGTAAGTATTGTGTAATGCCGCTCGATTGATTAAATGTGAGACCTCGGCTGGCAAAACGCTGGCCTCTGAAAAAAGGTCGCCAGGCAGTTCCCTTGGGAGGTCATCTCTGTTCAGCATATGCCACTCATATGAGATAGTTAGCGACTCCCTCGAATATTTGAGGTTCTAAAATCCTAGGCGGATCAACCCCACATTGCCCCGTGATGCTGTATGGGCTGAAGGGTTTCCCCCCCCCCTCTGCCAAAACCCTCACAGACATCCTCAGCAAATTTTCAAACTTGTTCCTGAAGGTCGGAGATCGGATCACCACTCCACCACTTAAGGACGGCGATAGACTGTGACGCTGAAAGTTAAGTTGTTGATGGAATTAAAGAGTTATTTGGGATCACAAGCTACTGAGGGCTAATTCTAGGGCGAAGATTAGGGCGGGCTGTTTTAACACATACCCTCTTACGCATATCAGCAATGTATCTGTTTAATGCTTGCGTAACTTAATTGTAACTGTGCTGTGTCATTGTTTTTATGACCCAGGCCACTCTTGCAAATGAGATTCCATCCTGGTCTCTTGAGTTCTCACCCAGACACACAAAATACACGCGGACACCATTGCCGTCCATTCACTTCCATGCACCCCTCCCCTCCACATTCCACCAATAACCCCGCCCCTCCCCCAACCACCCCTCCCCCTCCCCTCCACATTCCCCCAATAACCCCGCCCCTCCCCCAATCACCCCACCCCTCCCCCAACCACCCCTCCCACAATTCCCCCTCCCCCAATCAGCCCCTCCCCTCCCGTAATCACCCCTCTCCATCTCCACTGCCACGAGCACTCCCCTACTCCAATCACCCCGCCCCTCTCCTACCTCTCCCCCGCCCCTCCACGTGCCCCCGCCCCCCCGTTGCGGAAAGGCGCGCGCGCGCACCCACGTGACGCGTGGCGCGTGGGTGCGCGCGCGCGCGCCCTTCTCAATGTCGGGCTCCGAGGAAGTTGCGATTGACCTTGAGTGAGAATTTAACCATCGTCAGCAGCAGCAGCAGCCGCATCGTTTTCATCACCACGCACATTACTCATCACATCACCGACTGGCGCGGTTGGCGACGTACGGTGTGGAAGAAATTCGGCATACGCACATACCACCACTAGTACCACCATCATCATCACGATCATTGTAATCATCGGCAGCATCGTCACTAACATCGTCACACACATCACTAACATCATCGTAATCATCGGCAGCATCTTCGCCAACATCATCCCGAACATCACTAACATTCTCATCATCACTGTCAGTATCGGAATTGTCACTGAATATCGTCATCATCACTGTTAGTGTCATCATCATCATCAGCGTCATCACGATCATTTTCACCGACATCGTCAGGATCATCACCACTCACAATCATACCATCAGCATCATCATCGTCGTCGTGAACATATTATCCTCGTCAATATCAACAGCACCACCACCACCACCACTAACGCCATTATCACCACGTGCATCTTCACGTGATATGCTGTCTCACGGTTTCAGTTGCCATGACAACCACGCGACACCCAAGGCGCCCCTCCCCCCCCATCCCGTGCACTGTCACGTGATCGCATAGTCACGCCAGCCCCCCCCCACGTGTGCACATGCAAAGACACAAGATCCCCCGTATCGGCTTAACAGTCTTCTGGGGCAAGTGCTGTTAGCGAGCGCCTATGAAGGTCGCCACGGGTTTAGCCAGCACCACGCCCGGCCGTATTTGTATCCCCAGCACTGGTGTTGAGTAACACGCGTTTACAATATTCCGCTGCCGTGAATGTGCACACGACGACGAGAAGCCACTTCGTTGAGCTGAAAAAGAGCTACTTAGGTGGCTGGGCCTTACCTGGTAAAATTCCAAAACATCGTCTGAAGTTTTTGTTCGTTTAAATATTTACAACGCGCACACCGAACACTTTGTTATTCACGCGAGGGCGATTACGCCTTCTGGAGGCTCTGGAGCGGAGGTCCGGATGTCACTCGTCATTGATGTTGACGGTGGTTGCCAATCGATTTCAGGTCGCGGGGTTCGTAACGCAGTACGCTAATCACTGCGCCACCACACCCCATACACAAAGAACCCCCGTATAGCCTCAAAATACTGTTGTGGCAAGTACCGTTAGCGAGCACCTACGAAGGCCTGAAACGAGGGAGTCGGGGGCCAGCACCGCCTTCGTCCCTCTGGTGACGATGTTTACACATTCGCCACTCAATGTCGGTGGCGTCACCGCGGCGCTTGTGCCAGGCTATGTGCACTTTGAGGCTACAAAGATCCCCCATATTGCCTTAACAGACTGTACGGGCAAGTGCTGTTAGCGAGCACCTATGAAGGCCGGAACGGTACACGAGGGGGTGGGTGGCCAGCACCACGCCCGACCGCCTTTGTCTCCCTAGTGGCGATGTTTACACACCGCACCAGGTACTCATTTGAGGCTGAGTCGACCTAGGGGAGGCCCGGGACCGGTTCAGATAATCGTCACTGGTGTTGGCCGTGAGCGGGAATCGAACCCGTCTCGCCGGGTTCATAGCGCAGCGCGCTAACCGCTACACTACCGCTCCCCACTACTTTGAGGCTACACACGCGCGCACACACACACGCGTACAGACACGCGCGCGCGCACACAAAAACATGCAGGCACCTGCACGGCGACGCGCTAACCACTGCGCCACCGCTCCCCCCGCACACATCACACCCACCACCTGTGCGCTGAGGGTGTTCAGCACCACGGACAGCAGCAGCAGCAGCGCGACTTGAGCTGCCATCTCGAGCCTCGCAGAATCTCACCTCTTCATTCAACACAACAAACAACAACACCGATGATGATAATGAACCGATAATAATGATGATTGTAACATTTTACGAATGGCCGTTGTTGATGTAGAGCAACAACTGTAATTTGACATCGATGATAATGATGTATGATCACGGTGGTGATGATGCATTACGGTGAATATATGATGGTAGCTACATCATGTTGTTGATGTTGAGGATGGTTTGATGGTGATAGCTATGTATTTATTCTGACTCCAATCAAATGGTGACTATTATGTGATTATTAATGAATGATGGTAGCCTGATGCTGTTTCGGGATGACGACGACGATGCTTATAAACATACGTTGTTTAATGGTAATCGTGAACGTGACAGTGTTTATTTAGTTTAACTGTTATCATACCGATTAACTCGTGATTAGCATCGCCGTTATGATGGATTAATGCTAATTATAATTACGCGAAACCTTGAATTATGACGGCGTGACGATGGTGAATTTCTGATGACGATTAACAATTGTTTATGATTAGGGTTTGCCGATCATGCCCAAATGTTTTAAACATAATCGTCATGACGACGCGAAATGTTGACTTGTTCATGACGATGGTGGTGAATTGATGATGAGGATCAATTGCTAATGATGTTGATGATGATGATGTTGTTGATGTTGAGCACCCACGTGTGTCTAATCGCGCCTCCACAATGCAGGAATTCCTCGCCGTGTTGACGACCGCCGCTCCGTGTCTGGAGCTCGGGACGCCGGTGACGAATGGATGGAATCGATTCCAGCACGCAGCCAACAGAGACGATTTTTGGAATCGATGGGAGTTGAATCTCTTCCCTCGGCTAAAGTAATAATTAAAAAACCCAAGTCAGGTTCGCCGCGATGTGACGATGCTTACGATGATCGTATCGCCCCGTTGTGTACAATATCGTCATATCGTGATTAAAGTTGCGCATCTAATTCGTTTTCTAAAACGTCGTTGTTAAATAACAAGAGCGCAATAATTAAACGTTTAAAAAATATCCCGTTCACCTTCTTGTATAAAATACAATTGTATTTTATTATGTTTTGTTTTTATTATTTTATTATTTCCCTTCTACGTGACTTTACCGAAAGAACCAAGAAGATGAATCCCTGCAGTCACGAAAGCTTTAAATCCAAAAATATCCCTTTCTCTACTCGTTGGTTTTTTCGGTAAAGTCACGTCGGCAGAAAAAGAATAGATCACTATTAAGAAAAAGAATAGATCACTATTAAGAATATCGATCTATTATTTTCTACCTACGTGACTTTACCGAAAGAACTAAAGAGAATGGATTTCTGCAGTCACGAAAGCTTCAAATGAAAATATCCCGTTGCCCATCAAGGTTGGACCTTTCTGTGAAATCCTTTGCGTACGCCATGTGTGTGACACGGCGGTGGTTATACGACTTCACTTTATTGTGAGTTCCATAGTACACCCAATTAATGAATGAACACGAATACATTAGCAGCGAACACGTCTCCTTCGCATATCTGCCTCTCTACATAAACAAATATAAATAATAATATTATCAGAGTGTGTTTTGTGTTTGCATTTTGACCATAAGTATGGTGGTTAATGCACACATGATTCCTGGTAAAAAGGTTTCAGTTTTGTTGCCAAAAAAAGGGGAAACCCCTATTATTATATTTTGGTACTGACAAAGGAGGTCTAATTATGTAAATATGAATAACAAAACATATTTTTATTTTTGGTTATTTCGGTAAAGTCACGTTATTTAATTTATTTTATTTTTACATGACTTTACCGAAAGAACCAAAGAGTAATTCCTGCAGTCACGAAAGCTTCAAATCAAGTTTAAAACATATTTTTGTTACCCATCCCATCAGTCGGCCGCACGGCCTTCTGGGCCTTCGAAAGGAAGCAGTCTACCTGGGGATGGTGAGAGATGGCCACAGCTTTGGCAGAGCCTTCATACAGCAGTGGTAAGATCATGGAGGAGGATGATGAACCACTCTGCACACATGCACTCCACACTAGAGTACAGTATATGGAATCATGCCAGGTTTCGGGTAATGGCCCTTGTGAAGAAAATATAAATTCGGCGATGTTTTAAGCAATAAAACTTTATTTTCTTTCAAGGTCACAGTGTTGTTAGTGCCCAGTGTGTTGCATTTTTCGTATTGACTGCAGCTTTTGCATCACTGCCAATGCTACAGCAGCACTAGATAGTCCATATCAATTTTTGTAATTAAACTATTAATCTTTTTATATTTATTTTAACAGTGAGCTATGTAGCTGTTTTCCAGAAGCGACCAGGCTACAAATGATAGCTCAACAAAGTGGCTTATCACGTGGAAATGTACTGTATATACTCGAAACGCGTGATGTTCATTCTAAATGTGGAGAGAAAACACGGAGGTCATGGAAAAAAAATCCACGCGCCTACGGGGAGAGAGACATGCAAACAGGAAGAACACACAAACTCCAAATATACAGCAGGCGTCAGGGTCGGCATCGAGCGCACGACATCCTGTATACCAGGCGAAGTAGTTAACATCTCGCCACCGTGACCTCAATATATGGGGAATATCAGAGGGTAATGAAGCAAACTCCATTGATGTTCAATACATCTATGCTCTCGCGTCTATGATCCCCCCGATCCCGACAGCGTGGAGAAGATCTTATGCAGCAGTGGATTGACAAAGCGCTGCACGTGGGTTGTGACCCCTACCCCGCATAGCCTACGAGCACCTATGAAGGTGACAGCATTCTGCGCATTGAGTGGGCGGTGTGGCTAGACCACGGTTGACCGCCTTTGTCTTCCGGGTCGCCGGATTCGTCGCGCATTGCGCTAACCACTACACTGCCGCTCCCGCTAACCACACCCCGCCAATAGGCAACAGCACACGAGGGGGTGGATAGGCAGCACCACACCGGGCCGCCTTTGTCTCCCGAGAAGCGATGTTTGCACATCGTACTACAGTTATTTGAGGCTGAGTTGATGTAGGGGATTCCCAGGACCGGTTCAGATAATCGCCACTGATATTGGTGGTCGTGGGCCGGAATTGAACCCTGGTCGCGGGGTTCGTAGCGCAGCGCTCTAGACACCACGCCCCACACTCTCTCACAAAGATGCCCCCGTCAAGTGTTAATATACCGTTGGGGTAATTGTTGTTTGCGAACACCCATGAAGGTCGGCACGGCACACGAGGGAGAAGGTGGGTGGCCAGCATCAGGCCAGAGGCACATTCTCACACGCGCACACACAGGGCATTACGCACACACACGCGTACACACAGCATCACACGCGCGTGGGCGCGCTGTGTAACTGGCACCCATCGCCTCGTGCAAAGAGCGCGCGTGCTCATTAAGGCGCCTTTAATTGCAGTCTGAGTAACGGCTCCAAAAATACAGCGAACACAGGACGTGATCACGCCCGTGTCAGCGATAATAACAGTGTCAGTGATGATGACTGTCAGTTCTACCATTTCACAGGCATACCCCCACCGCTCCCAGTGCAGCTGTGTTGACTGTTGAGTGGGCGCGTGCGTGTTAGCGAGCTCATATTTAGGCTGTCACGATGGATGTGTGAGCTCGCGGAAGTGGTGGTGGTGGTGGTGGTAAACATCACCACAACCATCACCACCACCCAGCCGCCTTCGTCTCCTGCGATGTCAGTGGTGGTCATGACCACATCACCTACTTAGGGGGCAACGATGGCGAGATATTAACTACGTCGCCTGGTTAACAGGAGGACGTGGGTTCAATCACGCGCTTAGAGCATTTGGCTGCTATACATTTCCACTTGATGAGCAACTTCTTTGAGCCATCATTTGTGACAGCCAGGTCACTTCTGAAAAAGAGCTACATCGCTCAGTTGGTCTTACTTGGTAAAATAAAATTAAAATGGTTCGATATTGTAGTGCTCCACGATCAGGGTACGCATTACCTAGAGGAGGGTCACGGTGTGATCACATACAGCCTGGCACTTGTGTTGTGAGTCATATTCGCGACTTTACTAGCCACCATCAATCTGGATGAATGCCTCCCTCCCCACCTCTCACAACCCAGCAATGTTTGCAATCCACCCAGCACCTGCACCCGAGATGGTCTCATCGCTCCATCTCAATTTGGACGTCGATTCCTTTGGCTGTCACTCTGTCGTTAGTCTCGACCATTGGCCATCGTCCCTCCTGGCCGTGACGCGTCCTGCCCAGGCCCACTCACAATTGTTAATACGAGAAGGTGTGGATGATGTATCTGTTACTTGCGTACTTTCTCTAGTCCGCGTGTGCCCTTTGCCGTCTCTAGACGAAATTCCAAGCGCACATCTCTCCACGTTTCTTTTCACACTTTTCACCTTTTAAACGAATAAAGCTACTTTTTTTATTTACCAGGTAAGGCCCACTGGGCTATAGAGCTGTTTTTTTAGGCGCTATCTGGCCCACAAATAATAGCTCAACGAAGTGACTTAACACGTAGAAATGTATAACAGCCAAATACTCTAAACGCGCGTTTCTAAATGTGGAGGCGAACATGCAAACTCAAAATATACACGCGCCAGGATCAGGATCCAACTCACGACCTCCTGCATACCAGGCGAGGTAGTTAACATCTCGCCATTGTGCTGTCATTGCCTTTCACCTAAGCCATGCGTTGTGACGGGTACTGCAAGATGTAACCGTGTCCGTCCGATGCTCCCCACGCTGCATCATTGACTTTCGGTTGCTGAATGATTACATAAGGTCGCACTCATTTCACACAAAGTGCTTGCCACAAATAAACCACACGAGCGTTCTGACCTCGTCAAGGAGCATAAACCATCACGAGAACTCCGGACATCCTAGCAGCGGCAGCGGCTTTTGGCTAAAGCCACCGGACAAAGACGGTGGTCACCGCATCGCGAGGCGCTTTCAGATGCGCTTCTGCGGCCGTCTGGAAAGCTCTTTCTTGCGATATTAGGAAACGACTAAAGCTACGCACTTTTAAATCGAGATTGCAAACACAATTTTTTAGAACTGCCTTTTGCGTTTAGCGTGTTGTCCTTCCCCGCACCTCTCATTTGCACGGTTGGCTACGTACGGTGCGAAAGAAGTTCAACATACATTACATACATGCAGGTGGTGCGTCTGCCAGTCATCTCAGTCAATCCATGACACCTGGTTCTGTCCCGTGACCTCCTGCTCGTGCACCTAGCCTGGCACAGCAGTCAACCCATGACACATGTGTCTGTCCCGTGACCTGCTCCTCGTGCACCTAGCCTGGCACAGCAGGCAACCTATGACACATGGGTCTGTCCCGTGACCTCCTCCTCGTGCACCTAGCCTGGCACAGCAGGCAACCTATGACACATGGGTCTGTCCCGTGACCTCCTCCTCGTGCACCTAGTCTGGCACAGCAGTCAACCTATGACACCTGGGTCTGTCCCGTGACCTCCTCCTGCACCTAGCCTGGCACAGCAGGCAACCCATGACACCTGGGTCTGTCCCGTGACCTCTTCCTGCACCTAGCCTGGCACAGCAGTCAACCCATGACACCTGGGTATGTCCCGTGACCTCCCGCCAGTGCTCCGAGCCTGGCACGCGAGCCCCGCGGTGACCTCATCTGCGCGCCGCTCGTTTACGTGACAACCCTTACTGGTCGTGTCGGGTGGTTGCGGGTTTTGACGACACATTTATATATTTACGCGATCGAACTCCAAAAAAAACCCCTCCGCTACGTAATTCTAGATTTGAAGCTTTCGTGACTGCAATCATTCATACTCTTAGTTCTTTCGGTAAAGTCACGTAGGTAAAAAAATGAAATAAAAATTAATAAAAAATAAAATAATACCCTCCGCTACGGTTGTAAATTAACGTTGACATTATTCAAATTAGGGGGGTGCGGCCTCGCCTCATGAATATTCATGAGGGCGTGTCCCGGTGTCACGGGACCACCGCAGTCAGCTGACTCGCGACGACTCCCGCAAGCGCCTCCGTCGATGTCGCCTCCAGCTGCTGCCGCTGCGACCATGGCCCCGTCAGCCGCGCCGCTTCGCCTCCGCCGCCTCCTCCTCCTCGCCGCCCTCGCGGCTCTCGTCCTTCTCGTGCAGGGTGAGAAGCGGTCGGAGTCGAGGTTCGCGTTTTAAGGGCCACACGACGAGTAGCGAGTGGGGACGGGGAGGCAAGGCCTGGTCCGCTTCGGAACTCAGGCCTCGGTCTTGCCTTGGCAGCCCCGCCGACCGGAAGTGAGGGAAGGCCGGTAAGTGGGGGGCTTGTCCTGGTCGGCCTCGAGAGATATTGACCTGGGAATGGGTTTTGTTGGGTTTAAGGAGAAATGTTTATAGAAACGAGTGTTAACGATTTTATTTGTAATGAAATTGTGACGTGTTTTCGTGTGTGTATATAGTTGGGTTGGTTCCTTATGAAGATTGGTTGGATCGTGGGTAGTGGTTGTGTGGGTTGTAATTATTCTGATGAAGGCGTTAACTGTGGTGGTGATTGTGATAGTGATCAACATCACCACAGCTACCACCATCGTTACCACAGTGCCACAAAACTATTACCTACATCATTACTATCATTATCACCATTACCACCATTGCCATCACTACCACCATCAACCATATCGAACATCAATTACCATACTTATTATTACCACGACCACCGTCATCTCCGCTCTCAACATAATAACTCTATAACCTTCACATCAATCGAAATGTTTACGACCACTGCTACTATTCCCAACATCCTCAACACTACCACCAACCACCATCAGCGCAAGTGTTACCATTATTAATCTCTAGGGTAACTGTTGAAGTTGCACGTCGCATTGCAACAGCAAAGTTCGGTTTTGAATTAACGCTTTGGTTTGGCGTGGTTTGGCGATGGTGAGGTAACTGTAACTGTCCACGTTTTTGTTATTTTACCAGGCAAGGTCCACTGAACTATTACAACTCTTTTCAGAAGCGACCTGGCCGTCACAAGTGATAGCTCAACGAAGTGGCTGATCACGTGGGAATTTATAGCAGTCAAATTCTTTATGATGTTGATTCTAAATGTGGAGGGAAAAACCGGAGGACCTGGATAAAAATCCACGCGACTCCGGGGAGAGAGACACGCAAACTCCAAATCTACAGCAGCAGGCGTCAGGGTCGGGATCGAACACACGACCTCCTGTATACCAGGCGAGGTAGTTAACATCTCCTAGCCACCGTGATGATGATGAGAGAGACACGAAAACTCCAAATATGCAGCAGGCGTCGGGTTCGAGATCGAACTCACGACCTCCTGTATACCAGGCGAGATAGTTAACATCTCCTAGCCACCGTGGCGCCCCCAGGTTGCGAGCGAGTTAGTGTGGATCATTGCTTGCGTCTCCATTCTGGTTCACACCGGAGAATTTCTGTGCAAACTTGAGAGAAAAAAACACAAGAAACTAATTATTAGATTATACGGCACATCACGAACAAACATTCAAACGAGCACTGCATCGCGTGCTTTTAGATGCGCTTCTGCGGCCGTCTAGAACGCTCTTCCGATATTATGAAGCCACTGGAGCTTGATGGAAAAATAACTTATTTTAGAACTACATGTTGTGTTAGTTTATTGTCCTTTTGGATGGTGAGGCGAGTAATGGAGGGCACGCTGCCCTTTGTTGGTGCATGAGGGGACGCAAAGACTTAAGTCTGGCGAGGTCCGGTTCCCTCTGAATGTGGCCAGTGTTTGTGGCCTGGAGTTGGGATAAAACCGGAGCAGAGCTGAGTGTAGATGCTGATATCATCAACACCAAACACATTGCACATGCTGGTCCTTGTTTACAGTGCAACCCTCAATACACACGTACATGCTGCACACACGTGAACATACGCACTTGTATATACACACAAATACAAAGAACCCCCGTATAGCCTTAATAGACTGTTCGGGCAAGTGCTGCTAGCGATCACCAATGAAGGCCGGAACCGTAGACGAAGGAGTGGGTGGCCAGCACCACGCCCGATCGCCTTTGTCTCCCTAGTGGCGATGTCTACACACTGTACCAGGTACTCATTTGAGGCTGAGTCGACTTAGGGGAGGCCCAGGACCGGTTCAGATAATCGTCACTGGTGTTGGCTATGAGTGGGAATTGAACTCGGGTCGCCGCTCCCCATATACATACACACACACAAAGATTCCTGTGTGGACCTTTATTTTGTTTTTGGGCAAGCGCTTTTCATGAGCCCATACAGTCATACCCACAATTACGTTTGCACACATGTACACCCATGGACATGTACAGCCCCCTTTGTCAATCCACTGCTGGATGGAGCTTTCCTACTCCATGTAGGCGATGTGTTTCTTTTTTACCATACCATATTTCACCATACTAGTAAGTGCGGGTTGGTGAAGGCATGGGGCATAGACGTTGGCACGTAAAAGCTCAGTACAACAGTGGATTTTGCTGCACTGCCCTATGTGGTGACCTGGGTTCGATTCCCAGCCACGGCTAACACCGGTGGCGAGTGATACCAGATCCAGTCTTGGCCTCATCCTTCACTAATCTGACCCGTGTGGTGAAGTATGGTCAAACAACACAGAAATGGAGAGGCCTTAATCCACCAGAACATTAACAAAGGGCTCTACTGTACATAACCGTACATTAATACTCCATTATAAAATATTAACATATAATCACTGACGTTTTGGACTATGACCCATCTTCAGGGTACGGAGATTTTGGCTGACTTTTAGCTGGAGGTTGCACTTTTGACTGTCAATCCAATACTTCAATAATTGTCAGCTGGTATTTTGTCAAATTACACGTAAAACCAAGTTTAATGTGACGGGGTCTTTTTTGTGTGTGTGCGGTCAAAGATAACCAGGTTCAGACCACCAACTCCCCTGCACTTGAGAACCTGGTTTAATCATAACTCAAGTCTTCAAGTCTCTATTTTAATCTATTGGGGGTCTGTGTAAGCCATCGGTGACCAGGCTGAGAGGCCATTCACTCTCATCACATTTGAGTACTCGGTTTATTCCTTGGCAGGGCGGCTGAATCCGGGATTTGAACCAAAGAACTTGGCAGTGCCGGCTCTGTGTTTCTGACCTCGAGGGACACGCGGGCGGACACCGGGGTGCGATTTTGACAAAATGAGCTGACTGGAGGTGTTTTCCCCACGGAGATGGAGCGATGATAACGGCTCTCTGCTCGTGGAGCTCCACACGGATTGTTGAGTCGTGAGACCGAGAGAGGTGGCGACAGCGTGAGTGGGTGGGGGTTGGGGGGTGGAGCCCTTCATCCAGCAGTAGATACATCATGGCCGATGATGATTATATTTTATAATTGAAGAGAACTGTGCAAGACTAAGCTACACCAGTAAATAGCAAATAAAAACACTTTGTGAATGGAGCGTGACCCATCTTACTCACGAGCCAAAGTTTCTCCTCCCAAGTTCTCCAGCTGAACGGCAGCCACGTCACGTGGGTCAAGGGTTGCCTGCCTTCCTTTGCGCGCCGCACGTTAGAAAAGCAGCGGGGGCTGGTTGTTATTGGGCTGATGGTGCCATGGACGAGCAAAAAAAAAAAATCTCATCTTCAGGATGAAGCTTGCCACGTGCCGACAGCCGTGGGTGCTGCACCGCTTGAACGCTTCGCGTTTGGTGTGATGATCAGGCACGGCAGCGGAGGCGCCGCCGCCGGCGGACGGGCTGCTGGTGCTGCGGGCGCCCGCGTACGTGCCGCTCGCCAAGGAGGAGGCGGCGCTGCCTGGGGACCGCGTCGGAGACCTCGTCTCGCTGGCCATGGGGTTCTCTGTGGAGCAGGTGGGGCCCGCTGTGGGGGGGGCCTAATAGTTGTGGTGATGGTGGGTGGTGATGATGGTGGTGATGGTGGTGGTGATCGTGGTGGTTTCTGTGGTGGTGATTGTGGTGGTTTCTGTGGTGGTGATTGTGGTGGTTTCTGTGGTGGTTTCTGTGGTGGTTTCTGTGGTGGTTTCTGTGGTGGTGATTGTGGTGGTGATCGTGGTGGTTTGGGTGGTGGTGTTGATGCCATTGATAGTGGTGATTGTTTATGGTGGTGATGGTGATAGTTTCCATGGTGGTGATATTCGTGATGGTGAGTGAATAATGATTTTGATTGACTGGTAGTGGTGTTTGTTGTGGCATCTGATGATGGTCGTGATTGTGTGGATGATGAAGATGATGGTGGGAGTAATTATTTGGTAACAGAGTGGTGGTAATGGCCATGGTGGTCTTGATGGTGGCTGTGTGTTAATGTCGATAGTGGTGATGGTGTAGTGATGATAATATTGACGATGATGTTGACGATGAGATGTTGATGTGGTGATGTGGTGATGTGGTGATGCAGGAGCTCCCGTGGGGCGGCCTCGCAGCAGGTGATGTGTTTCTCCGTCCCCGCGCCTTCCTGCTCCTCTCCCTGCTGGGGGCAGACGAGCGACTCCTGCCCAAGGCCATCGCCTCCTACCGCGTCGCTCACGTACGCGCACATACGCGCACATACGCGCACATACGCGCACATACGCGCACATACGCGCACATACGCGCACATACGCGCACATACGCGCACGCAGGCGCATGCAGGCGCACGCATACACTTACACGCGTATACACACTTGCTTATACGCACACACAGGCATACACAGACAGACACTCATGTACACACACGTATGCTTGTATGCACACACACGTGCACGCACATCAAAACATTCATGCTGCCCATGCTCTTGTTACCGCTGCTAATGTTGCCGCTGTGTACGTGTGTGTGTACGTGTGTGGAGCAGACGGTGCCGGTTGACTTGTCGTGGGTGAGCAATTCGCTGGAGTCGTCCTTCGGGGATGACTCGCTGATGCTGGAGTACTCGCCCATGCATCAGGTGAGCCCTCAAATTGGTGCTCGGTTTATCTACTCTCATCGGGTATAATGTAATGATTTGAATGTGTGTGTGTGTGGGCAGTGGGTAATGCAGTGGTCGTAGCACACTGCGCTACGAACCCGGCAAGCGGAGTTCGATTCTTGCTTGCAACCAATAATAGCGGCAAATATTTGAGCCTGTCCCGGACCTCTCCTATGTCGACTCACCGTTAAACGAGGACCTGGCGTGGTGGTGTGAGCACTGGGGAGAGACGAAGGCGGCCGGGCGTGATGTTGGCCACCCCGCCCGGCCCACTCCCCTCGTGTGCCGTGCCGGCCTTCATAGGTGCTCGCTTAACAGCACTTGCCCCAACAGTCAGGTGAAGGCTGTGTGGGGGATCTTTGTCTCGTGTGTCTGTGTGCAGTTCATGTACGGCTTTGGAAAGGCATTTTCTCAAATCGCGCAGTGGGAAAACCTGCGACCTCGCAACCTCAACACGGCCATCGCGCCTGGGTCGTCCCTTAATGTCACCGTGCAGGTTCGTTTGTGTGTGTGCGCGCGCGCGTGTGTCGGTACGTGTGTGTGTGCGCGCGCGTGTGTCGGTACGTGTGTGTGTGTGCACGCGCGTGTCGGTACGTGTGTGTGTGCGCGTGTGCTACAGAGCTGGCCCGGGTTAGATTCCCACTCACGGCCAACACCAGCGAACCGTTCCTGAGCCTCCCGTAGGTAGGTCGACTCCACCTCAAATGAGTACCTGGTGTAGCGGTGTGTAAACATCGCCACTAGGGGGACGAAGGTGGCCGGGCGTGGTGTTGGCCACCCACCCCATCGTGTGCCGTGGCAGCCTTCATAGGTGCTGCTCGCTAACAGTACGTGCTCCTACAGTCTGGTAAGACTATACGGGGGGCTCTTTGTCTTTGCATTTTAGTATATGTATGTGTGCCTGTGTGTGTGGCCTCAAAGTGCACATAGCCTGGCACAGCGCGGTAGTGACGTCATCGCCACTTCGTGGGGAATGGCGGTTCTTGTGGGTGTCAATGTATGTGTGTGGGGGGGGGCGGTAGTGTAGCGGTTAGCACCCTGCACTACAAACCTGGCGACCCGATTTCGATCGCCGCTCACTGCCACCAACACCAGTGACGGGTTATTTGGACCAGTCCTGCGCCTCCCCAAGGTCGACTCGGTCTCAAATGAGAAGTTGGTGCGATGTGTTAACAGCACCGGGGAGACCACACCGCCTGCTAATACACTGCACCGGCCGTAATAGGTGGCTGCCAAACAGCACTTGCCACAATAGCGAGTACGGCTCTGGGGATCTTAGTGTGTGTGTGCGCGTCTGTGGGGGTGTGTGCGTGTGTATTTGTCTTTGCGTGCGCCTTGTCCGTGTTCCTGCGTGGATGCTGCCGGTTCCTGCCGGAGTCGTGGTTCCTCGATTGTCGCCTCCGAATTCACCGGCATGGGATTCCAACAGGGCGAGCGCGCCACCCCGTGGCGATTTATGGAAACGCCCAATATCATCTCTTTCATTTGTATGGAAAGGCAGGTTTCACGCAAGTGAGTTTTTTGTGGGGGGGGGGGGGCGTCACTGGGAAACGCGCGTGTCCGAGTGTCCGAGTGTTCGTGTGTCTGTGTGCGTGTCTGTGTGCGTGTGTCTGTGTGTCTGTGTGCGTGGGGTGCGCAGGAGGATGCGGAGTTCCTGCTGGAGCTGCGCTTGCTGCAAGAGTTTGCGAAGGCCGTACGTCACTCTACCCTCTCCTCCCTCTCACCACCTTCTCTGCCCACTCTCTCACCTCTCCTCCCACTCTCACCTCTCCTCCCACTCTCTCACCTCTCCTCCCACTCTCTCACCTCTCCTCCCACTCTCTCACCTCTCCTCCCACTCTCACCTCTCCTCCCAATCTCTCACCTCTCCTCCCACTCTCTCACCTCTCCTCCCACTCTCTCACCTCTCCTCCCACTCTCTCACCTCTCCTACTCATCCCCTCTCCTCTTCCACCTCCCACTCACCTCTCAGCTAGCATCGTCATCATCTTACTACAATGAATGACTCAAAGATGTTCTCATAATTCTAGCGTTAATTTGCTCATTCAAATTTTATGCCATCCTCGTGATCAAATGTTTATAGAAAGATGTTTACATCATCATCAAGCTTTCATTTATTGCAAAATGCGTTCATCATTGCCATCGCCATTGTCATCAAACTGCCATTGATTTTAAAGACGACTGTCCATCATTTTGATTGTAACTTAATCACCAATGGCCACACAAGGGTGAGGAATCGACCATATCCTGGAATATCAACAATGAGTCTGTAGGTCTCGGGGTCTCAATGCGAGTCTTTGGTGACCAGGCTGACACCGTCAACTCTGCGCTTGAGAACCTATTTTCAGAACAACTGGGGTCTATGTGAATCACTGGATATCTATACAAGTCTATGGGGTCTGTATGAGAATAAGAGACTATGTGAGTCTGTGGATCTGTGAGTCTATGCACCGATCTTTGGTGACCGGGCTGAAGCCATCAGCTCTCTTGTGTGCTTGAGAACCCTGGTTTAACCGCTGTGGTTGTGCGTCCAAAACCCCTGTGCTGGCTCTGCGTTTTTGACCGCTGACCTCTGAGCCACCCGGCCACTTCAAACCTCGCCATCGATGGGTTCGAGAGGTCAAATGTCAGAGGGCGCTGGGGCCGGCAGCGCTGAGATCCTGGGTTTGAATCCGGGTTCCCGGCAGCACAGCCTCGGCGCATGAAACCGGCTTCTCAAGTGCAGCGAAGTCGATGATGGTCTCTCCGGTGACTGCACAAACAAAAACAACAAAATACAAATGCGTCGTTTGAAAACCTTGATTCTGCACTAATTTGAGTGCAGCTCTTGAGAATTTAAACATTGGGTTGACTGCCCGTGCGACGAACATTCTCTCCGCACCAGGCCGGGTCGGAAAGTGCTACCACAGTAATTTTGAAGCTGTTTTGGAGGAGTAGTTCTGTGATCTCCGCTTCCGCGGGCCGCTCTCCAAAGCAGCGGTCTGCGCTGCTCCGTGAGTGATCAGTGACCCTCGTCACGTGACGCCTTGTTTGCCGGACCCACAGAACAAGGGGGGGATGAGATGGGTGAGCGTTTGGTGTGTGTCCCCCCCCAACCCCCAACCCGTGTGTAGGTAACCTCCGCTAGCCCAGCCTCCCCGGCCGTAGTTGCCGTGGAGTTGGGGGGGCTGCTGGGAGTGGTGCGTCGTCATGGCGATGGGTCCGCTCAGGCGGAGGAGGCGAGGAGCATGCTGGGACACGCCGTTGCCCAGGTAACCTCTCGCCCCCACCCCCCCACCCGCTCCTCCTCTATCCACAGGTCGACACATTTTTGTTTCGATTCGATTTTGGTATTGACCCCCCGTCTCGTTTGTATTGCTTTTCGTCGATTCGTTCATCTCGCCGGTACGGAGTCGTCCACGCCACTCGCCCAACTGTGCCGGCTGCGTGTGCATTGTGCCGCATCGTCACCCCGGGGTGGCAAGGTGTCCGTAAAGGTGACCTCGGTAACCAACCACACACACGGTAACGGCAGCCCTCCCGTGGTCACGGTCACCGTGGCGACGCTGTCCCGCTTTCTGTGCCCTAGTTTGCGGAGGACGTGGCCGGCGTGTGGGGAGGGGAGGTGGTGGTGGCGGCGCTTACGGTGGCCACCGCTCCGGAGCCGTCCCTGCGCAGGGCGCGCTCCGTGCTGCAGCTGCGGGAGACACGGAGCAAGGTGGGAGACGGCACCACCATCAGGCGACACCACGCACCGGCACCGGCACCACCACGCGGCACTTCCACACAGCACCACCACCACCACCACACAGCACCACCACCACCACGCGGTGTGCAGCTGGGAGACGAAGCCAACCGGGCGTGGTGCAGGCCACCCACCCCCTTAGTTGCGACGTGTCAGCCTTCATCGGCGTACTTGCCACAACAACAGTTTGTGCGAAGGCTACAGTGGTGAGGGGGGTGGTGACCCCCTTTGTCTGTGTGCATCAGGTGGACTTGCAGAACCCCTACAACCTGGCGTACCGCTACAACTACAACTACGCCGTGGTCTTCAACATCGTGCTGTGGCTCATGCTGGCCATGGCTCTCGCCATCATCGCCGTCTCCTACGGGATGTGGAACATGGACCCGGGCCGCGACAGCCTCATCTACCGCATGACCAACCAAAGGCTCAAGGCCGATTAGACTCCCTCTCACCAACCTCCCACCCCCCGCTCCACCCAGGTGTCTAGTGATGCCCCCCTTTCATAAGCACCACACCCCCCCCCCTTCTCGTATTACCTCTGTCCCCCATCCATTAATTCCGCTCCCATCTAGTATTGTCGCACACCTCATTGGTGACACGTCCCATGTGGCTCTGCTCCATCTTGTTCCACCCCCCTGGGTACTGCCCCCCCCCACACCTCTGCTACCACCTCGCTCAGAGCCCCCCCCCCTCACTGATGCTGCCCCCTTCCTCTCCATTGGCTGACGATATCACCAACCGACCGTCCGTTCATCGGATGGGCAATCGCCGTGCATTTCGGCAACCATAGTTTTTTTTTTTCCGCGCTCTGATGTAAATTTTTATTTTTTTAATTATTTTTGCGCGGCGTCACTTCCTCTTAAGCCCAATCATTGTGATGTCATATCCTGTGTCGTCGACACCCCCTCCCACCCGCCCCCTGCCTCCCCTCACAACCCACACCGAGAGATTTTGTGTTTTGCGTGAATTGCCGAGCGTCGGCCCCTTTGCCCCCCCCCCTCGATCCCTACTCTGGGTTTGTAGTTGTTGTGATTCGTGATCCGCGCACGACGTCATTTTGGTGTTTGTGTCGTCAGCCTTGTGTGGTTCCCGTCCTCTCTCTGATCTTCAGAAACACTCCGTGCTTGCCGTGGGTAGTTGTGTGTTTGCTGTAGATGCAAGTGATGGCTGCGGCTTGTGCATTCACTCGGCTCCATCCCACCCACCCACCCACCTCCCCCCGCCTCCCCCAGGTGAATCGTCACCCACTTGCGGGGGTCACAATTTGATTATCGTTGTTTCGGTTTTTACCGTCTCGGTTCCCTCTCGTTTCTAGTTTTGTTCCGTCTCGTTATTCGCCTCTCCTCCCCTTCTCCGTTAGCATGAACGTAACAATTGAATTTGCATTTCGAGAAGGCCTCAATGCCATAGGCGAGGGTGCCACCACCACTCCTCGACGCGCGGCGACCTCCGCCATCGAGACATCTGTGGAAAAAGCATTATAGCTCATCAGATTACTCCGGTATAAATAAATAAATATTCTGATCTGCTCTTAGGTGTCTTCCCCTCAGTCGCTGGGCCCGTGGAGACGACCGCTCCCACGCCCGTCTTGGCAATCGGCCTTCTCCCACTCCACCCTGCACACGCGTCCCACCCAGCTAAACACAAACACATCAATCTCGTGATGAGTTCAAGAAAGCGGTGTTCATGCGAACTGCGTGCTCACAATCGCCGGGTAGGAACCGCAGGCGAGCTGCTGGAAGGCTGCCAGGTGGCGTGAGCCGGCGCTACCGACAAACAACTGCTCTGCGGTTCTATACGTGTTAAGATGGTTTCAGCCAGTGAGTGAGTGTGCATGTGGGAGGGATCCGCTGTTGCCCGATCTCATCTACGACGAGGCTCCCCACCTGTCACTCCGGCGTCGCTCATCCCGTCTTGCCACGACATTCCCAGCGTCCGTCTCGAACACGCACCGGCCCGTGATGCACCATCGGCCTCTCTTGGAGCTGCGGAGGCATACATCGTCACGGGGTTCTCGCACGCACTATCACTCGGATTGCTGGTCATTCTCGGCCTACGATTTTTTTTTGCTGCCACGGTCACGGAAATTGTGAAATTGAAAGGAGAGAAGCCTTGGAGGTGGCTGACTGGATAGATTGAGCACTTCCTTACAACACGTGCGGTGTTGTCATGTGCTGAAGGGCTTCACGTTGTGCACGGCTCTGCATTGGCCGTCGGGAGAATGGAGCAGTGGGCCTCAACTGGAATATGGCTGACTTTATCCACTTTGGTATAATATATCAGTTTTTACGTTATAATTCACATTTTAACAGTTTTTTGTTAAATTAATATATTTAAAAAATCGTATAAATGTCGCCTGTTTTATGTAAATGATATGCTAATGAACCATTTCATACGAAACGGATGCGAACAAAACGACAAAATGGGAGCTAAAAATAATCCCGGAAAACCGCAAACGAGACGAAGCAAATCACAACCCCGAATCGACACGATCGTCCTGGTGTCATGCCCGGAGGGCGCAATCCTCTCCCGCGCGTCTCGGATGCTACTGATGATGTGTTATTCACGGACTCGCTGAGCAAAATCATAATAATTATAATAATAAAGTGTTTAACCCTCGCGGGCCCGAGTGCAGTGTGTGGCACTGCTTCTGTGTATGTGTGCTGAGCGTTGGCGCAGTGGTTCGCGTGCTGCGAGACGAACCTGGCGACCCCAGTTTGATTCATGCTTACAGGCCCCCAAGACCAAATACGATTATCGCAACCGGTCTTGCGCCTCCCCTAGGTCGACTCGGCCTCAAATGAGTACGTGGTGCGGTGTGCAAGCATCGCCACTAAGGAAATGGCGTGGTGCTGGCCACCCACCCCCTCGTGTGCCGTGCAGGTCTTCATAGGCGCTTGCTAACAGCACTTGCCGCAAAAGTATGTTAAAGCTATACGGGGGATCTTTGTCATGAATAGCTCTGACTCCCAGCCACGCAGCGCTACCCAGACCTGCCCACCACCACCACCACGAACGGCCCTGGCCGTCTGCGGAGGGCCAGTGGTCCCAAAATTCTAAAAGAACAACCCAAAGCTCTGGCCTCTTCATTTGCATCGAAGGCCTTGACCCGGCCAATAAAGCAGAGATGTAGATCCTGTTGAAATAGTATGTTCTATAACGCGAATTGGATATAACGCGATGAATGCGTTAGGGAACGCATTTTTTTTATATAGCGCGAGTGCGATTTGGATATAACGCGATCGAGTGAACGGAACGACGTCGCGCGAGTAGCAATAGGCGGTCGCCTCGGCACAGCGTCATCACACGAGGCAGTGGGATGCTGCTGGATGCTTCGAGATGCTACCCACGTGCCTCGGTCTTTGCTCGGCCTGCGTACGCGTCTCACGCGTTATCGCGGACTGTGCTTCACCCCCCCCCCCCCCCCATATATTATACATTATACTGGTAGGAACCTCCTGGTTACACCAACCCACAGGGGATTATTGTGTCCGTCGTGCAGGGAGGGGCTGGGTGGGGAGGGAGGGGCTGAATGGGGAGGGGCTTGGTGGGGAGGGGCTGGGTGGGAAGGGTGGGGAGGGGCTGGGTGGGAAGGGTGGGGAGGGGAGGAGCTGGGTGGGGGGTGGGAGGGGTGGGGCTGGGAGGGGCTGGGTGGGGCTGGGTGGGAGGGGTGGGGCTGGGTGGGGAGGGGCTGGTCACCCCGTGGTGCCCTTATAAAACTCAACGTTTAACCTACTCACGCCGGCTTGTGCCCGCCCTCACAGTCGGGCATATTTGCGGAATACACCACGCCGCTGTTGACCCTGGCCATTGACCGAGCAACCCAACGTTCTTACCAGCTCCCTCCACAGGAATGTGTTTATAACGCGATATTTCCATAACGCGGTGTTCTTCAGGAATGCAACTACCGCGTTCTATGAGAACAGACTGTACCGTACATTTGCTGACGGGACAGAGAATACCAGGTCCGTGCAGAACCACCCTTGCCTGAAACCATACCAGATCTGCGATCTGGTTCAGATACAATGGGGAGGCTGATTGATGCCTCGGTGTAATTCAGGAATAATTGTGCTATGAACCCGGCGACACGGGTTTGATTCCCGCCCACGGTCTGGGGCCTCAGTTGGGTCGACTCAGCCTCAATGAGTACCTGGTGCGGTGTGTAAACATCGCCACTGGGGAGACAAAGGCGGTCGGGCGTGGTGCTGGCCACCCACCCCATCGTGTACCGTTCCGGCCTTCATAGGTGCTCGCTAACAGCACTTGCCCCTACAGCCTGTTAAGGCTATACGGGGGATCTTTATCTTTGTCTTTGATGTCTGTATGGGGAACGGTAGCGCAGTGGTTGGTGTACGAGCCGCTGCGCTCCCGGCGTCCCGAGTTCCATTCCCGCTCACGACCAGCGCCGGTGACGATGATCTGAACCGGTCTTGGGCCTCAGCTGGGTCGACTCAGCCTCAAATGAGTACCTTTTGCGATGTGAAAACATCGCCACCGAGGGAGACAAAGGCGGCCGTGCCGGCCTTCAAAGCCTATACGGGATGGATATTTGTCTTCGTAGGCACGAGGAGCGGTAGCTTTGCGGTAGAGGCTATACAAGGCATCTGTGTCTTTGGAGCGATAGGTTAGCGCGCTGCGCTACGAAATGAGTGCCTGGTGAGGGGGGTGTGTAAACATCGCCACCGCCGGGGAGACAAAGGCGGCCGGGCGTGGTCCTGACCACCCACCCCCACATGTGCCGTGACCGGCTGTCATAAATTGGTACTCGCTAACAGCACTTGCCCCAACAGTCTGTTAAGGCTACACGGGTGATCTTTGTTGTGTCTCTGTCTGCCAGGTGTCATTCTCAAGGGCGGCTGCATGAATTTCAATGAACTCCCCCACCCCTCCTCGCCACCCCCCCCCCATGGATTTATGTGAAAATGCAAAATCAGTCCCAAAATAATCCCACGCCACCCGACACCCACGCCGGACGGATTATCATTCTGATCCCGACCTAGGAACGTGGAATGGCGCGGCCTCCGCGGTCATGCGAACTCTGAATTCTCTCAGCGTGTCTCCGTCTTGTCTCCCTGTGACCTTGTTCGCGTGACTCTCCGTGTGAATGTCTGACTCTCTCGTTTGCTCTCCCCGTCTCTTCCCTGTCTCTCTGCCTCATTGCCTCTCTCTCCTCATCTGTCCTTGTCTCATCCACGTTCCTCCCTCCAGCTCCTCTCTCCACCCTCTCCTCTGCTCCCACTCTCTCCCTTCACACTCTCTCTGTCTTCTTCCTTTCTCTCTCCACGCTCCTCCGCGCGCTCTCTCTCTCTCTCTTCAAGGTGATGCGTCACGTCTCAGTCACGCATCAACTCTCCCCACCTCCTCCTCCTCCAGTGTCTCCCTGTGTCTCTGTGTCTCTCTGTGCCTCCCCATGTGTCTCTGTGTGTCTCTCTTTATCTCTGTCTGCTGCCTCTGTGTGTCTCTGTGTCTCTCTGTGCCTCACCGCGTGTCTCTGTGTGTCTCTGTGTCTCCCAGTGTCTCTTTATCTCTGTCTGCTGCCTCTGTGTGTCTCTGTGTCTCTCTGTGCCTCACCGCGTGTCTCTGTGTGTCTCCCAGTGTCTCTCTTTATCTCTGTCTGCCTCTGTGTGTCTCTGTGTCTCTCTGTGCCTCCCTGTGTGTCTCTGTGTGTCTCCCAGTGTCTCTCTTTATCTCTGTCTGCTGCCTCTGTGTGTCTCTGTGTCTCTCTGTGCCTCACCACGTGTCTCTGTGTGTCTCCCAGTGTCTCTCTTTATCTCTGTCTGCTGCCTCTGTGTGTATATCTGTCTCCATGTGTGTCGATGTGTGTCGATGTGTGTCTCCCCGTTTGTTTCTGTGTGTCTCCCAATGTCTCTTTTTATCTCTGTCTGCCTCTGTGTGTCTCACTGTCTCCATTTGTGTCGATGTGTGTCTCCCCATGTGTTTCTGTGTGTCTGTGCATCTCTCTTTAGCTCTAAATGTCTGTCCCTGTGCCTCTCTTTGTCTCTCAGTGTCTCTCCGTGTTTCCCTGTGCCACTCTGGGTGTCTGTGTCTCTCTGTGTGTCCACGTTTGTCTCTGTGCATCTCCCGGTGTCTCCCCGTGTGTCTCAGTGTGACTGTGTCTGCTAGTGTCTCCCTGTATCCGTGTCTCCACGTGTGTCTCTGTGTCTTTCTGTGCATCTGTGTCTCTACGCGTGTCTAGGTGCCCATTAACAGCAGTTTCCCCAGCAGCCTATGTAGGTTACACGGGCAGTCTTTGCCTTTGTGCTGTGTGTGTCTTTGTATATGTGTCCGTGTATGGCATGTGGAGCGGTTAGTACGCTGCGCTACAAACCTGGCACCGGTGAAGATTATCTCAACCGGTCCTGGGCCTCCCCTAGGTCGACTCAGCCTCAAATGAGTACCTGGTGCGTTGTGTAAAAACATCGCCACTGGGGAGACAAAGGCGGTCGGGCGTGGTGCTGGCCACCCACCCCCTCGTGTGCCGTGCCAGCCTTCATAGGTGCAACTCGCTAACAGCACTTGCCCCAACAGTCTGTTTTAGGCTATACGGGGGATCTTTGTCTACCTGTCAATAACAGTTGTTCTGATATTGTATAAATCTACAATTATATGAATATCAACGATATCTATTCCACATCTGCGTTGAATAAAAGGACTTCCCGTATCTGCAGGCTCTTACCTGTTCTTATAGACGGGGAAGTCTTTGATTTAAGGGTTTGCCTGATCATGTAGATGCTGTCGGTTTTAAAATCCTACATATGTGTCCTCTGCGTCATTGCAATTCAACAAACCCATAATAAAATATACAAGTATGTGCCAGCCTTCATAGGTGCTCGCTTACAGCACTTGCTTCTACAGTCTGTTAGGGATATACGGGGATCTTTGTCTTTGTGTCTTTGTCTTTGTGTCTCTCTACGAGTTTGAGTGTGTATCTTGACGCCTGCACATGTGTGTGTGTGTCTTTGGGGAGCGTGTCTGTGCGTATGTGGCTGTGTGTATGTGTGTGTCTGTGTGTGGCTGTGTGTATGTGTCAGTGTGTATGTGTCTATGTGTATGTGTGTATGTGTCTGTGTGTATGTGTCAGTGTGTCTGTGTGTATGTGTCAGTGTGTCTGTGTGTATGTGGCTGTGTGTATGTGTCTGTGTGTATGTGTCTGTGTGTGTATGTGTCAGTGTGTGTGTGGCTGTGTGTATGTGTCTGTGTGTATGTGTCAGTGTGTCTGTGTGTATGTGTGTATGTGTCAGTGTGTGTGTGGCTGTGTGTATGTGTCTGTGTGTATGTGTCTGTGTGTATGTGTCAGTGTGTGTATGTGTGTATGTGTCAGTGTGTGTGTGGCTGTGTGTATGTGTGTATGTGTCTGTGTGAAAGTGTCAGTGTGTCTGTGTGTATGTGTCAGTGTGTGTGTGGCTGTGTGTATGTGTGTATGTGTCTGTGTGTA
Source organism: Lampetra planeri (assembly GCF_965212315.1). NCBI lineage: Eukaryota > Metazoa > Chordata > Hyperoartia > Petromyzontiformes > Petromyzontidae > Lampetra > Lampetra planeri. The sequence continues at coordinate 1,350,631 of NC_136133.1, read as the reverse complement.
TGTGTCAGTGTGTGTGTGGCTGTGTGTATGTGTGTATGTGTCTGTGTGAAAGTGTCAGTGTGTCTGTGTGTATGTGTCAGTGTGTGTGTGGCTGTGTGTATGTGTGTATGTGTCTGTGTGTATGTGTCAGTGTGTGTGGCTGTGTGTATGTGTTTGTGTGTATGTGTCTGTGTGTATGTGTCAGTGTGTGTGTATGTGTGTATGTGGCTGTGTGTATGTGTGTATGTGTCAGTGTGTCTGTGTGTATGTGTGTATGTGTCAGTGTGTGTGTGGCTGTGTGTGTGTGTATGTGTCAGTGTGTGTGTGGCTGTGTGTATGTGTCTGTGTGTATGTGTCTGTGTGTATGTGTCAGTGTGTATGTGTCAGTGTGTCTGTGTGTATGTGTCTGTGTGTGTGTCAGTGTGTATGTGCCAGTGTGTCTGTGTATGTGTTAGTGTGTATGTGTCTTTGGGGAGCGTGTATGTGCGTATGTGTCTGTGTGTATGTGTCTGTGTGTTTGTGTGTCTCTCCAGTGGTAATGTTTACACACCGGTGACGCTCGCTAACGGCACTTTCCCCAAAATAATGTTAAGGCTACACGGGGTTTCTTTGTCTTTGTGTATATGGTGTCCGTGTGTCTGTGTGGTTCTCTGTATGCCTGTGTTTGCGTGTGTCCATGTTTCTTTGTGTCTGGGTGTCTCTCCTCCCTCCCCCTCCCTCCACCCCCCCACCCAGCACCTCCCCTCCCCCACATCTCCCCCTCACCCCGCCCCCCGCCCCCCTCCTGCTGTCTGGGACACATTGAACACGAATCGATAGCGCAGCGGTCACTGGACAGGCAATTGACCTCCCATCACAATCACCACCACCACCATCACCACCACCATCACCAAAGCTCCCCCGTATAGCCTGAACAGACTGTTGGGGCAAGTGCTCATAGCGAGCATCTTATTAAGGTCGGCTCGGCACACGTGGGGGTGGATGGTCAACACTACGCCCGGCCGCCTTTGTCTCCCCTGGTGGCGATGTTTACACACCGCACCAGATACTCATTTAGAAGCTGAATCGACTCAGTCGACCACCACGATCACCACCATCATCGTTATCACCACCGATACCACGAAGTGACGGTGACGTCACCACGGCGTCTGTGCCAGGCTAGGTGCACGTTTGAGGCCACGTGAAGTGTCGAAGGCTCTCTGACAGGTCACGGGACAGGCCCATCAACACCACCACCATCATCATCACCATCACCACCACCATCATCATCACCACCACCATCACTACCACCACCATCAACACCACCACCATCATCATCACCACCACCACCACCATCATTATCATCACCACCATCAACACCACCACCATCATCACCACCATCACCACCATCACCATCATCACCACCATCACCACCGCCACCATCACCACCACCACCATCACCACCACCATCATCACCACCATCAACACCACCACCATCACCACCACCATCACCACCACCATCATCATCACCACCACCATCATCACCACTATCATCACCACCACCATCACCACCACCATCACCACCACCATCATCATCATCACCACCATCACCACCATCATCACCACCATCACCACCGCCACCATCACCACCACCATCACCACCATCATCACCACCATCACCACCGCCACCATAACCACCACCATCACCACCACCATCAACACCACCATCATCACCATCACCACCATCATCACCACCACCATCACCACCATCACCACCACCATCATCACCATCATCACCACCATCACCACCACCATCATCATCACCACCATCATCACCATCATCACCACCATCACCACCACCATCATCATCACCACCTTCACCATCATCACCACCACCATCATCACCACCTTCACCACCATCATCATCATCACCAACACCACCATCACAACCATCAACACCATCACCACCATCAACACCATCATCACCATCACCACCATCATCACCACCACCACTCTTACCCCTCCCTCCCTCCCCCGTGCCCCCGTGGTTGTCGCAAGGTCATCCGTAACCGCATTGATGACGTCACCGCGCGCTGTGACGTCACCGCGCTCTTGGTCGCGCAAGGATTCCCTTACGTCGAGTTCGTCACAGCCCGCAATGATTGACGGGGGGGGTGGGGGGAGGGGTCCCTCAGGCAGCCGTGACAATTCCACATTCCCACGACGGGAGGCTCTAATATACTAAGGAAGACCGTTATTTCGGGCCCATTGGGATTTGCGGGAGAGAAGATGACGTCATCGCGCCCTGTGCTGTGACGTCATCGCGCCGGGGTTCCCTATTGCCGATGATGTCATCGCTCTACATTGTCACTCATCGATGCGAATACTGTGGTCAACATGCCCATCGTGATGATGATGACGATGTTATTAAAACAGCCATCACCACCATCAGCAGTAGCATCGAAATCCACACCGAACATCGACATAATTAACATCATCATCTTCATCAGCTGTCCGTGAGCATAATGTAAATACAAATGTCACCTAATTTCTTAAGAACAGTTTTTTTTGTATATAGATTGCTGTCCTTCCCGTGCACGTCAACACACATCTTCAGCAGCGCCTGGCCCACACATGCCCGCTTAACGAGTGGCTCACAGGGTAAATCCTAATCAATCAGACTGAAACTAAAACTGAAACGTGGACATATGAACCTCATGGCGGTACCCCGGGGTACCACAGTACTATAAGGATCATACATCGCAGCCAAACACTCTAAACGCGTGATGTTGATCCTAAATGTGGAGGGGGGGGAAAACAGCGGACCCGGAGAAAAGTCGACGCGACCACGGAGAGAGAGAGAGACACGCAAACTCCGAATCTACAGCAGCAGCAGGCGTCGGGATCGAACCCACGACCTCCTGCACACCAGGCGAGGTAGTTAACATCTCGCTACCGTGGCGCCCGCATTCATGTTGGGGCCGTCCATAAATGACGTCACGAGATTTGGGACGATTTTTGACCCCCACCCCCCCTTCGTCACACGGCGTCACAAAAAGTCAGACCCCCCTTCATATATGACGTCAGAAAGCTCTGCCCCCCCCCCCCCCCCCAAAAATAAGAAATGCTTCAAATCGCTTTAAACTATTGTCATTGTAGTGCGTATTTAATGTGGCGCTGCACTCTGATGTTGTAGGAGAAAACATTCATTAAAAAGTCTATTTAATTAAGCAGAACGTGTTGTCTATATTTATTTAAAGTTGCGCATTTTTATGTGACGTCACATTTCTCAACCCCCCCCCCTCCCCCTCGTCACACATCGTCACAAATATCTGACCCCCCCCCCCCCCACGTGCGTGACGTCATTTATGGACGGCCCCTTTCTGTTTAACGCCACCACCTCTCACGAGCCTGATTAGCAGAAGCTACATAACGGACCAAGCCCCAGTTATGTAAGCACATTGTTACCAACTCTCTCCTCATTACCCATTGATTGTCCGTGCTCCCCTAATCGCAGGCTGCGTCTTACTTTCCCGCTGCGTCTTATAATCCGACACATTCAGCAACGTCCCCTCCCGCCTGCCACGGTGTCCCCTCGGTGGGCGGGGCTAAAGAAGGATCCATGGGGTGAGGGGAGGGGCCGTGGGGGGAGGGGGGGGGTGAGGGGGGGGGTGAGGGGCGGGGGGACCCTTCACGCACGTGGGACCTTATCTCCGTGTATCCTTCCGCGCAAGGACACTGGCGGTGTCAGAAATAAAGAAATAAACCCCGCGACGCTAATGGGATTCTGAGCACACGTGTGTGTGCACGAGGCAAAGATCACCCGTGTAGCCTCAACAGGCCGTCTGGGGGCAAGTGCTGTTAGCGAGCACGTTACGAAGGCACTAGGCCCGGCCGTCTTTGTCTCTCCCCCAGTGTGACCGGGCGTCTGTTTGGTCTCTCGCTCACAGGAGGAGGGCCGAGGGTCAGCCTCAATGTACCCGCGTGGCGTGAAGTCCGTCTCGTGCTCAACGCGTCCAATAAATCGACCCCCATCATCATCACGATCATCACGATCATCATCGGTCAATGAGTGACCTCGCCTTCCGTGGGGGTGTGACGCGCGCGTCGAGAGGAGGCGAACACTGCCCCGGACGATTCCCTGGGGCTCACGGGGGAAAGCGCTGTCAGCGAGCGCCTATCAAGGCGCCAATGAAGACGGCCACCGACTCGCCCGGAATGCACCCAGGGACACGCCAGGGTCTCGGAAGCGAAGCGGAGGTTGAGCCTGGAGAGTTCAGAATCGGAATATTTACACTCGACGAGGAATCCGATGAGATGTGAAGCTCGTTTATTCACAGATGTCCAGTCTGGGCGGGATAGAACGTCACAACAACAACAACACACGATAAAAAAAACAACAACACGGCAGGAGTGCAAAGTATAGGAAAGTTAAACAAATCATCTTCTTGGTTCTTTCGGTAAAGTCACGTAGAATGGAAATAATTAAATAAAAAATAAAGCATAATAATACAAATATCTATATATATAAAATCGCAAATCTGTCTGTCTGTCTGTGTGTGTGTCTGTGTGTTGCCGGACCATACGCAGCTTCATTGGACGGCGGTTGCCCCTGGCAACGGGTAGCGACGCATTCGCTGCGGGGTGGACGCCATTTTTAATTCCCGTTAAAAATATGCGCACGCATTAACACGCGACTCTGAGGTAAATTCATCAAAGTTTCACGTCCTCTTCACTCCCCTCCCACCCCAATGTGTGCAATTACTATTATAGGGTCGGTAGATAATAAAATTGTAGCGATTACACAGTATTATTGTAGCGCGGGGGGGGGGGGGGAACGGCACCCGTACCCAGCCTCAGCCGGGTGGGCTATTTAGGCGAGGCCGGAGGCTCTGCACGGTACTAGGCCTCGACACCCACCACGCGACTCTGAGGTAAATTCATCAAAGTTTCACGTCCTCTTCACTCCCCCCCCCACCACAATGTGTGCAATTACTATTATAGGGTCGGTAGATAATAAAATTATAGCGATTACACAGTATTATTGTAGCGCGGGGGGGGGGGGGGGGTAACGGCCCCGGTACCCAGCCTCAGCCGAGTGGGCAATCTAGGCGAGGCCGGAGGCTCTGCACGGTACTAGGCCTCGACACCCCACCCGTGTCAAGCGACGACTTTGTGGTATAAACTCGATATACCCAGCGTTGCCCGGGGGGAAAATACATTTAAAATCTTCTGAAAACTTTCTAACATTACATACCAATGAAAAAACAACTGTGTAATTACTTTTAAACCCGACGCGCCAAGAATCGATTCTCTGAATCGCGCAAAGGAATCGAAGGTTGTAGATTCCTTTAGATTCGGACGATTCCCGTTTACTATAAGTTGGTTAAAGTCGATATAAACTGCTACGAACGGGAAATATCCGGCATTGACCGGGGCAAAAATGTTATTAAAAACTCCTGAAAAAATAAAATAACAATGAAAATGAAACTCTATCATTCAAAATGTAAACCCCCAACATGCCAGGAATCGATTCTTTGAATCGCACAAAGGACTAATCGAAGGTTGTAAATTACTTTAGGATCGCGCTTCCTGTTTGATATAAGTTGGTTATAGAGTTGATATAAACTGCTACGAATGGGAAATATCCGGCGTTGGTGAGGGCGGTTGTGAGTGGCGATTGTGAGTGGTGATTAGTGAGTGGTGAGGGGAGGTTGAGTGGTGAGGGTGAGTGGTGAGGGTGAGTGGTGAGGGTGAGTGTTGAGGGTGAGTGGTGATTGCCGAGGGTGTGATTGGTGAGGATGAGTGGTGAGGGAGAGTGGTGAGGGAGAGTGGTGAGGGTGAATGGTGAGGGTGAGTGGTGAGTGGTGAGGGTGAGTGTTGAGGGTGAGTGGTGATTGGTGAGGGTGTCATTGGTGAGGATGAGTGGTGAGGGAAAGTGGTGAGGGAGAGTGGTGAGGGTGAGTGGTGAGGGTGAGTGTTGAGGGTGAGTGGTGAGTGGTGATTGGTGAGCGTGTCATTGGTGAGGATGAGTGGTGAGGGAGAGTGGTGAGGATGAGTGGTGAGTGGTGAGTGTTGAGGGTGAGTGGTGATTGGTGAGGGTGTGATTGGTGAGGATGAGTGGTGAGGGAGAGTGGTGAGGGAGAGTGCTGAGGGTGAATGGTGAGGGTGAGTGGTGAGGATGAGTGGTGAGGGAGAGTGGTGAGGGTGAATGGTGAGGGTGAGTGGTGAGGGTGAGTGTTGAGGGTGAGTGGTGAGTGGTGATTGGTGAGGGTGTGATTGGTGAGGATGAGTGGTGAGGGAGAGTGGTGAGGGAGAGTTGTGAGGGTGAATGCTGAGGGTGAGTGGTGAGGGTGAGTGTTGAGGGTGAGTGGTGAGTGGTGATTGGTGAGCGTGTCATTGGTGAGGATGAGTGGTGAGGGAGAGTGGTGAGGGTGAGTGGTGAGTGGTGAGAGTGAGTGTTGAGGGTGAGTGGTGAGTGGTGATTGGTGAGGGTGTGATTGGTGAGGATGAGTGGTGAGGGTGAGTGGTGAGGGAGAGTGGTGAGGGTGAGTATTGAGGGTGAGTGGTGAGTGGTGATTGGTGAGGGTGTGATTGGTGAGGATGAGTGGTGAGGGAGAGTGGTGAGGGAGAGTGGTGAGGGTGAATGCTGAGGGTGAGTGGTGAGTGGTGAGGGTGTGTATATATGTAAGGTTATTAAGAAATATATTTTTCACCCGGGCAACGCCGGGTACTACTGCTAGTATTGTTATATTATTACATTACTTTATTGTTTTACTTTATTTTATTATGTTTTATTTTTATTATTTTATTATTTCCATTCTACGTGACTTTACCGAAAGAACCAAGAAGATGAATCCCTGCAGTCACGAAAGCTTTAAATCGAAATTTAAACAAATCACTTAAAAATATACGAATAAAAAATCACAATTTTTTAATTATCTAAAAAATAAATATGACCAGGTACAGCACGCTGAGTTGCTGGGCTGTGTGCCTGCGTGATGGCTCTGACATGGACCCTGTGAGCCCCAAGAGCGGGAGGAGAGGAGCACCCACGCAGGAGGGCCAGTGGATTGTGCCGAGGGACTCTGCGTGTGGTGTTCGACCTGGTCACGGTGAACCCCCTGGCAGAGAGAGACACACACAGGGCCCTGACAGAGAGAGAGACACACGCAGGGCCCTGACAGAGAGACACACACAGGGCCCTGAGAGAGAGAGAGAGACACACACGCAGGGCCCTGACAGACACACACAGGGCCCTGACAGAGAGAGAGACACACGCAGGGCCCTGACAGAGAGACACACGCAGGTCCCGGTCTCGCCAGATCTCGGAAGCTAAGCAGAGTTTAAGCCTGGATAGTTTCTGGAATGGGTGGTGGGGGGGAGGGGCACCACCATGCATAGCAGGTGCTATAGGCTGATGCAGGGCTATGTTGGTTGCATCAGAGTGCCGTGCAGCAGTATCCATTGTTGTACTGTACCACTATGTTTCGATTTAAAGCTTTCGTGACTGCAGGGATTCATCTTCTTGGTTCTTTCGGTAAAGTCACGTAGGTAAAAAATTTAAATTAATTAAAGTAAAAATCACGACGTTTAGGAGGCAACACAAGCTTCCGTCTTCAGGTGGAACCGTCACAGCACGATTGCTGTATACAGCAAGCGTGCTGTGACGGTTCCACCTGTTGCCTCCGAAACGTCGTGATTTTAATTTTATTATTCTTATTTTATTTTACTTTTATTAATTTTAATTTTAATTTTTTACCTACGTGACTTTACTGAAAAAGCCTAAGAATATAGTCTCCGTGGTGCTGGGGCGACTGCTCTTTCGGGCCCTGCCACGGCCTGCCAGCGGTCTTCCTCTGACGCCTGCCACGGCGCCGTGTGGCAGCGCCTGCACGCGTCCAGCTTGAGACGGCCACAGCGAGAGCTTCTTCTTCTTCTGTACCAGCGTGGCGGTCCCCCCCCCCCCCACGCTGGTACCTCTCTGAGGTCACCCACCGATAGTTATCGAGCTCGCGTGAGACGTCACGTTATTACCTCTCTCGACGCCCGCCGACCACGATACTGCGTCGAACGGCTGCATCATCAGGTCGCACTCATCACACGCACAAAGTGTTTGGCCACGAGTGAAGCACGCAATACCTCGCTGATCTCGGCACGAGACATCAACCATCACCACCACGCGGCTTTTTAGCTGAACGTCGAATGAAGACGGTCCGAGACAACGCGCGTTTTTAAGATGCGCTTTTGCGGCCGTCTGGAACGCTCTCTTCCTTCCGATTGTTAGGAAGCCACTGGAGCTGAGCACTTTTAAAGCGAGATTAAAAACTGATTTATTTTAGAACTTATTTTTGTGTTTAGTTCGTTGTCCTTTCCTCGTACCTCCGATTATCACGGTTGGCTACATACGGTGCGAAGTAAGTTCAACATACATATATATATTTTTTTAACTTAAATTTGTATTTTAGCAGATGAGGCCCACTGAGCTATTTAGCTATTTTTCAGAAGCGACCTGGCCACATATAATAGCCCAACGAAGTGGCTTATCAAGTGGACATTTATAGCAGCCAAATAATCTAAACGCGTGACGTTGATTCTAAATGTGGAGAGGAAAATCTAGACGACCCGGAGAAAAATCCACGCGACCACGGGGGGAGAGAGAGAGAGAGGCATGTCAACTCTAAATACACAGCAGCAGGCGTCAGCTTCAGGGTCAAACCCAGGAGTTCCTGCACACCAGGCGAGGTAGTCAACATCTCGCCACCGTGATGATGATGAGAGAGAGACGCAAACTACAAATATACAACGTCGTGAACGTCGCGGTGAACGGCGTGGTGAACGTCCTGTGAATGGGGTGGTGAACGTCGTGTGAACGTCACGCTGAACGGCGTGGTGAACGTCGGGTGTACGTCACGCTGAACGTCGCGCTGAACGTCCTGTGAACGTCCTGTGAACGTCGCGCTGAACGTTGCGCTGAACCCACGGCTGTGCGGTGAGCCGTGGCAGCGTCGTGGTTAGCAGCGCACTGCATTACAAGCAAGTCACCTGAGTTCGATTCCCACGCACGCCGGACAGGAATGGCGAGCGGCATCTGTGCTGGTCTACGGGCCTCCCCCAGGGCGACTCGGTCTCCAATGAGTACCTGGTGCGATGTGCAAACGTCAGACAAAGGCGGCCGGGGGTTATTCTGTCCACACCGCTCCCTCGTGTGCGTGCCGGGCCTTGATAGGTGCTCGCTGGTAGCACTTGCCCCTACAGCCTGTGTGGGCTACACGGGAGAGCTTTGACTTTGTTGTTTGTAAGAGGTGATATTCGTTTTAGGTTACGTTGACCTAGGCAGAGGTCAAGGTCAGATGAATCAGGTGATGATTGCTCACCAATACACGCACACAACGATACAGAGATAAAGATTACCCACATAGCCTTTAATAGACTGTCATGGCAAGTGTTCTTAGCAAGCACATATTGAAGGCCGGCACGGCACACGAGGGGGTGGTGTGTGGCCAGAACCACGCCCGGCCGCCTTTGTCTCCCTCGTGTAAGGCTGAGTAAGACCTGCGTACACATGAACACGCGCACACACGCGCGCGTCCACGCGCACGCACGCAGCGAATATCTCAAACGGAACTATTTTTTCGGGTTTAGATTTTTTCCAATTTAAATTTCATTTCCTCGGAAGGGCACAAAGTGCCGTGAAGCGGTCCCGGGATCCCCCCCTTTCCCCCCTCCCCTTATCGCCCTTTTTTTCCAGCCACACCCCAGATCCCCTCCCCTCCGGCCATCCATCTCCCCCGCAGACACCCCCCACCACACCCCCCACACCCCCCCCATACCCCCCCACACTCCACACCCACCTCCCGCCCTTACCTCTCTGACCCCCAGTACATCACCCCCTCCCCTCTCCCCATCGACCGCCCCCCCCCCACCTGCCCCCACCTCCCCCCCCCACCTCCCTCCCACCTTTTTCCTCTTCCCTATCAAACCTTCCCCCACTAACACGCGCACCCGTTACACCCCCACACCTCTCGCGACAGCCCCGCCCCTCACCAGTTGCTACCCCAGACACTCCATCACCCCTCCCCCGTTCTCCATCACCCCCCCCCCCTTTCTCACCATCTCGACGCCACCCCTCCCCTCAACCCCCCCCCCCTCTCCCCGGCGGCGTTCATCACTCCCCCTGTACACCCCCCCCCCCTTCAACCCCCCCCTTCCACCCTCCCTCCCCCCCACGCGCTCCCTCGTTTAAATAGCAGAGCCGGTAGACGCGGATCCTTCTCTCCTTCTCTCCGCTCCTACCAGCTCCTCCTCCTCATCTACACGCACGCACGCTCAGGTACTCGCTACGCAATAACAGCAACAGCATCGTCAACAACAGCGTCATCATCAACAACAGCATCAGTCGGAGGATCAGTAATCACATCCTCAATAGCGCGGTTAGCAGAAGCAGTAGCAGCATCAGGTGACACTGTTGTTGCATGGTGAGTGAGTGGTATTCGTATCACCACCATCATCAGCAGCAACATCAGTCGTATGAGCAGCATCAAGTTGCAGTGTAATTAACATCAGAGGCGCCATCAGCGATCGCAGCATCATCGGCAGTAGCAGTTAGCAGCAGCAGCAGTGGCATCATCTGTATCATCAGCAGCAGCAGCCAGCATCGTGCCGAGCACCCCAATATCGTCAAGGTCACCACCACCATCATCAGCGGCGAAATCATCACCTTGAGCATCATCATCATCATCATCCATCATCAGCAACAGCAGCACACACACCTGTTAACCACTCATAATTAAGACAGGAATTAATTATCGTAAATATCGATCCGAGTCTGCGAGCGATATTGGCGTGTAAATGTGTCTTTAAAAATACAGACGTTAGACACGTAACGTGTGCACATATGCGAGATCGCGTGCGTGAATTAAATGTCCACGTGGATTACGCGGACGTGCGTTTGGCATGCATCCAGCGGTGGATTTGACCGCGGTCGATATTCGGTTAAACGAGACGCGGATCGCAGCGATGACGCAGCGGCTATTGGCAAACCGCGCTGCTGCTGCTGCTGCTGAGAACCCCGCGGGACGTGGGTTCAATTCCCGGGCCACGGCGAACATCAGTGGCGAGTGTGATATATCAACCGGCCCCTGACCTTCAGTGCAACGGTAGATTCGTTGAGGACGCTGGGCTGTGAATCACGCCCGATGCTCGTTTTTATCAACGTACAGACGAGACGCAGCGGTGGCTAGGAGATGTTAACTAGCTCGCCTGGTGTACAGGAGGTCGTGTGTTCGATCTGGACTCTGACGACGCCTGCTGTAGATTTGTAGTTTGCGTCTCTCTCTCATCATCACGGTGGCTAGGAGATGTTAACTAGCTCGCCTGGTGTACAGGAGGTCGTGTGTTCGATCCCGACCTTGACGCCTGTTTGCGTGTCTCTCTCCCCGTGGTCGCGTGGATGTTTCTCCGGCTCCTCCGGTTTTTCCCTCCACATTTAGAATCGCGCGTTTAGAGTCTTTGGCTGCTGCACATTTCCACGTGATGATAATGATGATGATGAGCCACTTCGTTGAGCTATCATTTGTAATTGCCCGGTCGCTTCTGAATTTTTTTTATATCGCTCAGTGGGCCTTACCTGGTAAAATTATAATTAAAAAAAATAGTTTATAGTTTAAATAATTTAGTTTAATTGCGCCATACGAGCCGTGTCCGTGATTCCACTGCCGCTCGAAGATTTCTCGCCACGCCGCGAGGGTCGTAGGCGGCTACGTGACCATACTTCACCACGTCGGTCGGTGCAGACTGGTGGGGGGGGTGGGGAAGGGCGGGGGGGGTCTGGAGATAAGTGGGGGGAGGGGCATGAAGACCAATCCTATTTGCTGCACTGCCCCCTGCCTGCCGACTGCTGCGAGCAGCCTCCGTCTCGTGCGCTCACATTGCCCGCCCAACAGCGACCCGCCCTGGCTCCACGAGCCCTCTTATCGCTTGAGGAGCTCCTGCGAGACCATGGCCTGTCCATCTCCCCCCCCCCCGTTCCTCTCTCTCTCACTCAGAGGGTTCATAGTGGCCAGGTCGGACACAATTAAAACTTCCTCGGTGGTTCAAGTCGCCTGGCCTCTGCGTGGGTGCCTCTGTCTCCCTGCCTCGGGGTTCACGGTGGCCATGTCAGAGCCATCACGGCCGGCACCAACCCACCAATTATTCTGGCTCAAATCCCAGCTCAGCTTTTGAGATCGGGTCGCGTTCCGGCCGATTTAGTGACGGGCTGCTTCATCACCAGCAGCAGCTTTTTGTAATGCTGCTGCTGCTGATTACATTGTTCAGACTGAGCGCGAGGAGCGGTGGCGCAGTGGTTAACACACTGGCTCACATTATTGGCTCGTGATACCTGAACTGGCCTTCATCCAGCGGTGGATTGACAACGAACGGGGGGGGGGGGGCTTAGCGTCGGTGGGGGAGCTGTAATTATGATGACCAAGCTGACGAGGCGCGTGCGTATGGGACGTGTTTGCACGTGTCTCAGCAAATCAAAGCGGCTTGCATCGCATCTCAGTTTCAAGCTTGTTGTTTTAAGCCTAGGGGACCCCCTGATGGCAGCTGCCCCTGTGCGGTGAAACAAAGTCACAAGGCCAAGAGGGGGGGGCTGCGATGATTGCTGGGATGTGATTCTCCCAAGTGAGTCATTTGAAAGTCAATTTTGGCAAAATTGGACCGAGTCGCCGGCACACGATCGCCTACGTCACGGGATTTGTAACGTCCTCCGGGAAGCAGACGGGGCGCGTGTATCTTTCTTGAAAGGTGAAATAAACCGTCAGTGGTATTAACCAGGGAGGCCGACGATTGAACCGCGAAGCTCTGCAACTACGCAACAGACTCGATGTGACTGCTGTGTCGCGCCATCGCTGCGTGCGTCGTGCTGATGGTGATGCTGATGATGATGCTGATGGTGATGCTGATGGTGATGTTGGTGATGATGGTGGTGATGGTGATGCTGATGGTGATGCTGATGGTGATGCTGATGATGATGTTAGTGATGATGGTGGTGAATATGGTGATGGTGGTGATGATGGTGGTGATGATGGTGATGTTCGTGATGATGATGCTGATGATGATGCTGATGATGATGCTGATGATGGTGATGCTGATTATGATGATTATGGTGATGGTGGTGATGATGGTGATGCTGATGGTGATTTTGGTGATGATGCTAATGGTGATGATGATGGTGATGATGGTGATGCTGATGATGATGCCGATGATGACGATGCCAATGATGATGTCGATGATAATAATTCCAATGATAATGATATCGATGATGATGCCGATGATGCCAATAATGATAATACCGATTATCATTATGCGATGATGCTGATGATGCCGATGATGCTGGTCATGCCGATAATGATGATACCGATGACGATGCCGATGATGATGCTTCCCATAATAATTCCGATGATGATGCCGATGCTGATGATGTCGGATGATGATGCCAATAATGATAATACCGTTGATGATGATGCTAATGATAATAATGCCGATGCTGGCGATGCCCATAATGATGGTGATGCCGGTGATGATGATGATGATGCCGATGTCATGGTGATGCTTGTGAAGAGCCGCCACCGCCGCCGCTGCCGCTGCTGCCATGGACCCGGCAAATCGCTTCGCGGGAGAGAAGACCAGCTGGAAGGTGTTCGTGTGGAACCCCGAGACGAGGCAGATCCTGGGCAGGACGGGCTCCAGCTGGTGTGAGTGGCAGGCTGGGGGCACACGTCTCCTCACTCACTCACTCACTCCTCACTCCTCATTCACTCCTCACTCCTCATTCACTCCTCACTCCTCATTCACTCCTCACTCACTCACTCACTCACTCCTCACTCACTCCTCACTCCTCACTCACTCCTCACTCGCTCCTCACTCCTCACTCACTCACTCCTCACTCCTCACTCACTCACTCACTCCCTCACTCCTCACTCACTCCTCACTCACTCACTCACTCCTCACTCACTCCTCACTCCTCACTCACTCACTCACTCCTCACTCACTCCTCACTCCTCACTCACTCACTCACTCCTCACTCACTCACTCCATCACTCACTCCCTCACTCACTCACTCACACGTGCCTCACACCTCACTCACACACACAGACACCTCACTCACTCACTCACACTTCACTCACGAGGGGTTGATTAGGACAACCTCGCACCCGACCGCCTTTGTCTCTCTAGTGGCGATGTTTGCACATCGCGCCAAGTACTCATTTGAGGCTGAGTCGACCTAGGGGAAAGCCCATGACTGGTTCAGATAATCGTCACTGGTGTTGGTGGCCGTGAGCGAGAATCAAACTCGGGTCACCGGGTTCGTAGCGCAGCGCGCTCACCACTGCCCCACCGCTCCCCACGACACACGTACACCCGCACTGCTACCGCATGCCCTGCAAACAACAAAGATGCCCCGCGTAGCCTTCACAGACTGTTGGGGCAATTTCTGATAGCGAGCACCTATGAAGACCGACACGGCACACGAGGGGGTGGATAGCCAGCACCACGCCCACCTTGCCACTTGTTGTACCCCGCTTGTCATGATGTGTGCAACTACAGGTGCGTGTGTGTACAGGTGTGTGTGCACAGGTGTGTGTACAGGTGTGTTTCTGGAGGAACCCCGAGGGTAAGGATTCAGTCTCCTGGCTCTGCAAAATAGGGTTTGGCCAGGAGATGTCAAAGACGCCTGTCCCACGGGGCCTCCAGCACAAGCTTAGCTCTATTTTATCCGTGGTTTTGTGGTAATTAATTGAAGGTGGAGGGTTACTAGCCTCTCGCACCAGTCCGGAGCTCCTTTTGGCCGCTGCGGTGGCTTCAAACGTCGTGAGGGGAGTAGACAATCTAAATTGGCCCTCCCCCCATGGCACTGTTCACCACAGCGTTACCATCCAGCACCAACGGGGAGGTAAGGGGTTGTTTTGCTGGACTACAAAAAAACACTCCGGCTCGCCACGTGGAATGTTTGAACGCTCACTTCGGAGGAGAGGCTGCCACTCCTTTGTCTGGAGCTGGAATGGTACCGCCTGGATCTCTGCAGCATTCAGAAGGTCCGGTGGACTGGCTCTGGCCTCTGCCAACATGAGGGGTGGACAGTCCTCTACTCGGGGTAGGAGACTGCCAAACAACAGGGGGTGGCTCTTCTTCTGAAGAAAAATAATTAAGGAGGCATGGGAGCGTGGCGGTGAGATGTGGGAAGCTGTAAGCTACTTTGGGCTCGCCTTCCCACCAACCAGAGGGGAGGAGTGGTGGTCGTAGTTACTTATGCCCCTACCGAAGATGAACATCAGTAGAGGGATGCAGGCAAGGCCGATGAGTCAGATGCCTTCTATGACCTCCTGTCACAGGTGCGAGCTAAAGTGGCCCGTCGGGATATAGTCATCCTGTTAGGTGACTTTAATGCTCGAGTGGGTCATGATGTTGGCGCCTGGTCTGGAGAGATGGAATGCATGGGCCAGATCAGCTCAATAACATCGGTAGGAGGCTGATAGACTTATGTGCAGCCCATGGGCTTGTAATCACCAACACGCTGTTCCGGCATCGGCGCATCCACACAACATAATGGATACACGCTGGGTCCACGCAAGAACATCTTCTGGACTATGTTGTGACGGATCAGCGGATGCAGGCCCATGTCCTTGACACGAGGACCTACGGTGGAGCTGATCTGCCCACTGACCATCAACTTGTCATCTGCAAGATGCTCCTGCCACTCTTCCACTCCGGTGGTGGGTGTACATCCAGGACCCCGTTCAAACCCACAGTGGCCTCAGGTAGCTGGTGAAAGTTTCAAGCGAGAATGTCATCATCGCTTGCAACTGAGGTTGGCATCGTCTCCCACTGCTCCTGATGCCGAGGGGAAATGGGCAAGGTTTAGAAGTGTGGCTCATGCAGCTGCAATGGTTGCTTTGGGTGCACGGTCTAAACCTCCCCAGACACCCTAGCTGACAGAGGAGATGTTCTGGCAGGCTGAGAAAAAGCTGAGGGAAGGTGGCGTTTGTGCGCAGACTGCCCTATATAACATCATAATAACAGTCTGGGCCACTGGACAGGTTCCACAGGATTGGAAGGATGCCCTGGTGGTCCCTCTGTTTAAGAAGGGGGACTGCACAGATTGTAGAAACTACAGGGACATCTCCCTCCTCAGTGTGGCGGGAAAGGTCCTGGCATGGATTATTCAACATCACCTTGCCAGGCATGCTGAGGGGAGGATTGCGGAGCCCCAATGTGGTTTCGGGAAAGGGCGGTCCTGCACAGATGATATTTTTTCTGTCCGTCTGCTACAGCAGAGGTGTAGGAATTCCAACAGGACCTACATTTCTGCTTTATTGACCTGGTCAAGGCCTATGATACCATCAGTAGGCCTGGGCTCTGGGTTGTTCTTCATGCTTTCGGAGTCCCCGATTATCTGCTCACAATCATTAAGGACCTTCTTGATGGTGGGCAGGCCCGGGTTAAACTACGTGGCCGGGAGTCAGAGCCATTCCCTGTTCACCTTGGGGCGTGACAAGGATGTCCTCTAACTCCCATACTATTTAACATCTATTTCAACTACGTAGTTCGTGAAGCCTTCAATGGTTGTACCGGAAAAAAATTAATTTGGTACAGATACAATGGGAGGCTGATCGATGCCCAGGTACGGTCAAGGGATGGCTCCCTATTGGTCAACCATGTTGATGGTCTGGTGATTGCTGCTCACTCAGAGGAGGAGTTTGAGACGCTTTTGCTGAACCTGGAGCGTGCTACTAAGAGGTGGGGCCTTACCATCAGCCCCACCTAAACTAAGCACTTGCCTGAATATTTTGTAGCATCAGGCACTCCACCCCCACAACTCCCAATTGGTAATAGGACAGTTGTGGAAAGAGTGGAGAGTTTTCCATACCTAGGCAGTGTGCTCATGACTGGCTCCGGTTTAACAGCAGAGGCCTCACTCCGAATCAGTCGAGTGGCATTATCTTTTCTTCGGCTACATAACGCTGTGTGGAAGCGACCTGGTCTTTCGCTCCACACGAAGCGTTTTCTCGGCCACGGCCATGCCCTCCCTTCTCTTCGCTTGCGAAACGTGGACCTCCCTAATGGAAAATCAACGCTGGTTAGACACATTGAGGCTGGCCTGTCTACAATCCATCCTGGGTTTAACCTGGCTGGATTGTGTGAGGAACTCACAAATCCTTAAACGATCTAGACAAAGTCCCATCGGTGAGCTCCTCTAGCAGGCAAGGCTGCGTTGGCTGGGTCATATTGCCCGCATGCCCAGCCACCTGCATGCCTAAAAAGCTTTGGTTCGGCCGAATAGAGAGGGCTAAACGGGCGCGGCTCGGCTTAGAGAAGAGATGGAGTGATGTGATACAGGCGGACGTGGAGCTGAGTGGACTTGCCGATGACTGGTACCAGCGGTGTCAAGATCGACCTCTGTGGAGGAGGCTCGTGAAGGACGCTACTGGGCAGTTGGAGGTAGTCGCCTTCCAGCAACAATGGAGGGCAGGGGAGCTCACAACAACGAGCTGAGCGCCGGGTGGCTAAAGCACAGCAAGTTGGCACAGTAGGGGCACAGGTTGTGCATCAGCCAGTCATCTCAGTCATCTCAGTCAGTCGACCCGTGGCACCTGGGTCTGCCCCGTGACCTCCTGCCAGCGGGCGTTCGACACTTCACGTGGCCTCAAGGTGCACATATCCTGGCACAAGCGTCGTGGTGACGTCACCGCCACTTAGTGGCGAATGGCGGTTGTTGTTGTACAAGTGTGCATCTACAGGTGTGTGTGCGTACAGGTGTCTGTGTGTGTGTGTGTAGAGGTGTGCGTGTCTGTACATGTGTACCGGAGTTGTGGCACAGCTGTTAGTGCAATACGCTATGAACCCGGCAGCCCGAGTTCGAGTAACGGAAACTGGTCCTGAGCCTCTCCCAAGTCGCCTCAGCCTCAAATGAGTACCTGGTGCGGTGGGTAAACATCAGCACTGGGAAGACAAAGGCGGTTGAGCCAGGTTCTGTCCAAACCACTCCCTCGGGCGCCGTGCAGGCCTTGATAGGTGCTCGCTAACAGCACTTGCCCCAACCGCCTGTGTAGGCTACACGGGGGCTCTTTGTCTGTATGTGGGAAGCAGTGGTTCGTGCACTGCGCTACGAACCCGGCGACCTAAGTTCGATTCCCGTTCACCGCTCACATCAGCGGCATAGGTGTGTTCATGTATGTTCATGTATTTTGCTCGTGCACGTACGTGCATGGGTAAAGGTGCGTGCCTATGCATGTATCGGGGTGTCCATGTGTGTGCATGTCGGGGTATGCGTACGTGTGGGCGTGTGCGTTGTGCATGCATAGGCGTATGGATGTTTAGCTACCTGCAAGCGTGTGTGTGTGTGTGCACGTACCGTATAAGGGTATTGATGTGCAAGGTTGTACGTGCATATCTATGCGTGCATGTACAAGCGTGTTTGCGCGCGCATGTTTCGGCGTATGTGTGTGGGGGTGTGCGTGCGTGTATATTCACACGCGCGTGTGTGTGTGTGTGTGCGAGCGGGTGTGTGCATGTCTATGCGTGTACATATGCAACATTGTACGTGCATGCATATAGATGCGTGCATGTACGGGCGTGTGTGCCCCAGCGGTCTGTTAAGGCTATACGGGGGGTCTTTGTCATCGTGTGAGACGCTATCGGTCTCCATACACAAGCAGCACAAACGCACGACACCCAGATACAATACCCACACGCTCACTCACGACGGCATTTCCACTGCTGGATGAATGCCACCTCCCTAAGTGTCGTCGTCGTCGCCGTCACGTCACGGCGTCGCGACGCGATCCGATTCCACCGCTCCATCTCCCGGAGGTTCCCCGTCCTCCCGTGGGCACGTGCATCTTAGCCGCGTCTCGCTCGCCCCGACACCCGCAGCGCATTTAAATCACGTGCGCGTCGACGCATTAATTCGGAAGCACACGTAGCATTATTTATCATATATTTCGTCTTTTATATTCTCTCTCTCTCTCTCGATTTAACCACTTAAAATGTCGATAAAAAAACGGAAATATGATTTACGCTTATCGTAAATTTATTATAATTAAATACGTATAAAAAACATACATAAATTGATAGAATTCGTTCTAGGATTGAAAAAAAAATCCTCTTTTTTTTTTACTCAAATTCAATCTCTGCTGGCGATAAAGAGGGGGCCGGGGGCTGGGGGGAGGGGGTGGAACGTGAGATGGGCGGGGAGAGACGTGTTTGCCCTTCTGATCACGCTTCTCCCTCACCTCTCCCTCCCCATCGCTCTCCCTCCCCATCGCTCTCCCTCCCCATCGCTCTCCCTCCCCTCGCTCTCCCTCCCCATCGCTCTCCCTCCCCCTCGCTCTCCCTCCCCATCGCTCTCCCCTCCATTCCACGCGCTCTCCTATCTCTCCCCAAATTCTCTCCCCAAATTCTCTCCCCTGTCTCGCCCTCTCGCATCCCCCTCCCTCTGTCCCCTCTCGCCGCTCCGCCCTCGTTCTATCGCTCTCTCTCTCGCTGTCTCTCTCTCTCTCGCTCTCTCGCAAAGTCTCTCTCAGCTCCCATATTTATTTCCTCTCTCTGCCATCTCCCAACCCTCGCTCTTTCTTCCACGCTCTCGCTCGCTCTCTCTCTCTTCGCTATTTATCCCTCACACCTCTCCCTCCCTCCCTCCCACTCTCTCTCTCTCTCCCCGACATATCTCTTCTCTTCCCTCCCCATCCCACTGTCTCTGCGCTAAGAATGTGCATCTTTATCAGGCCTCTCTCCCATCACTCTCCCCTCACTCTCCCCGCTCTCACAAATCTGCTCTCCCCTCCTTGCCACCCATCGCGTTTCTCTTCCATCTCTCTTCCATTCCTCTTATTTTTTACGATCAGAGGAAACAAGAAGATGCTCGGTGTAGTCGGCACTTTGCTTCGTTCATCATTTCGTTTTTTGTTTTTTCCAATGCTTTGCTTTATGTGCCCCCCCCCTTTTATTAATGAAAGATTTCACGAAAGATGATCTCTCTTCTCTCTCCCCTCCCTCCCTCATCTCTCTCATCTCATCTCTCTCTGCTAGCTCTCTCCATGCGCTCTCCCCTGTACGTCCAGAGCGCACGCTCGCTTCATCCCACTCCGAATGAAATCCTCGTCGCTGCCACCCTCGCGATTCCATCTCTGCCACGATGACCTCTCCCGCCCCCCTTGACGGCCGCCTCCTCCGTGGGTGACGTCGGCGCTGAAGCGCGAAGGGCGGGGAGGATGGTGATGATGGGGGAATGATGATGGGGATGATGTTCACAGGTGATGAGGATGGTGATGTTCGCAGAGGATGGTGATGATGGGGGATGAGGATGGTGATGATGTTCACAGGTGATGAGGATGGTGATGATGTTCACAGAGGATGGTGATGATGGTGGGTGATGATGGGGATGATGTTCACAGGTGATGAGGATGGTGATGATGTTCACAGAGGATGGTGATGATGGTGGGTGATGATGGGGATGATGTTCACAGGTGATGAGGATGGTGATGATGGGGATGATGTTCACAGAGGATGGTGATTATGGGGATGATGTTCACAAGTGATGAGGATGGTGATGATGTTCACAGAGGAGGATGTTGGTGGTGATGTTTATACGGAACGACGACGATGTCCATCGGGGATGATGATGGTGATGACGATGATGTTCCAAGAGGATGATGATGATGATGGTGTTGATGATGGAGAATGATGTCTGTTTTTGCGTCGAAGTGGCGAATGGTGGTAACAGTTGTACGTGTGTGTGTGCGCGTGTGACTTACACCAACCCGCTCTGACCAGCGTGTGGTGAAGTATGGTCAAACTACCCCCACGGTCGGCACGGCGTTTGCGGGCGGGGGGGGGACTCATCCAGCAGTGGACTGAATATTCGCCAATTAAAAAACTGGTCACCACAAAAGACGTATTTTACAAAAAAATGTATCTCCTCCAGTCTCTTTATTCAGGTGCTGTGAAGAAGGGCCATTGCCTGAAACGTCGCCTATTATATACTTTACATCGGGCTTTATTTGCGTGAATTTCTCACATTCACCGCGTGCTGTGCACGCGTGCGGTATCTATGTGTGTGTGTCCATGTACAATGGGCACACGTTATGCAATTACACGTTAGATTGTGTACCTCCGTCGCCGTGGCAACGGGCCCACCGCGGTCCCCTTGGAGACGCGGGTTGTGCGCGATGACGTCACCGCGCACAGGTCCACCCGCCGCGCGGTGACGTCAACGCGTCGAGCGGCGTCGTGACGTCAACGCGTCGAGCGACGTCGTGACGTCAACGCGCCACTTATTGGCTGGAAATTTCCGCCAAAAAAAAAACTGGCTTCTCGTTAAAAACAAAACCACCACCTCCTCCAACACCCTGCTTGTCAATCCACTGCTGGATGAGGGCCTGGCACGCCGTGTCCCGCCATGTGACAGTGCAGTACAACAATGTGTTACGCTGCACCGCACTCTGCTACCCCCATCGTAGCCCCAAAGCAGCCTATAGCACCTGTTATGCACGGCGGTGGTGTCTTCCCACCCCGCCATCCCAGCAGCTCCCCTCTGGCTGAGCTTACGAGACCCGAGTGGACATCTACTTGGACATTTGTGAGGGGGGGGTGGTGGGGGTGGGAAGAGCTTCATAGCTTCTCGGATTTCCCCTAGGATATGATTTGTAACATTCTGATTGTTTGTGTCTCATCGTTGGCACACACCTCACGGCAATTCGTTGATTTTTTTTTCCTTTAACTACAAATCGTGATGAATCGAGGCGCGTCTCGTGAATGAGATGGTGAGAGGGGGGATGGTGGTGGGGGGGCTGGTGGTGGGGGGATGGTGGTGGGGGGGGGTTTGATGGTGGAGGGATGGTGAGGGGGGGTTGATGGTGGGGGGGGTTTGATAGTGGGGGGTTTGATGGTGGGGGGGTGGTGAGGGGGGGTTGATGGTGGGGGGGGTTTGATAGTGGGGGTGGTGGGGGGGGTTGATGGTGGGGGGTTGATGGTGGGGGGTGGTGGAGGGGCTTGATGGTGGGGGGTTTGATGGTGGGGGGGGGGGATGGTGGGGGGGGTGGTGGTGGGGGGTTGATGGTGTTGGGGGGGGTTTGATGGCGGGGGGGGGCCGCGTGGCGGTCACGTGAAGGTCGCGGCTCGTCCCGCACGCGGCCCGCGCCCCTCGCCGAGGGCGACGACTCCGCGGCAGTTCCCCAGTCCACGCGGCGCCGCGCGGATTGTGCTGCTGTTGTTGTTTGTTCTTTCTCCAATGGTGTCACTGTGAGGGTTTGGGAGAGATATAAATACATGCAAAGACGGTGACGATTTGTTTTATTTAAAGGCAGTTGTTTCAATATATATTGGCCGGTTTTTATTGGGGGGGGGGGGGGGGTTTCAAACGTTTCTGCGCTTTCCCAGCAAACATAGAAACGTTCGCACAACGTTGGCATGTGGTTGGAAACGTTGGACCAACGTTCTGCCAACGTTCCGTCTTTACTGTGTTTTGGTGGCTCTGAATCTCACCGAGAGACAGAGCGATGGACGCTGCAAATCAAACAGCGCAACGGCGGCTAGGAGATGTTAACTACCTCGCCTGGTGTACAGGAGGTCGTGGGTTCGATCGCGACCCTGACGCCTGCTGTAGATTTGGAGTTTGCGTCTCTCTCTCTCTTCATCATCACGATGGGGAGGAGATGTTAACTACCTCGCCTGGTGTACAGGAGGTCGTGGGTTCGATCGCGACCCTGACGCCTGCTGCTGTAGATTTGGAGTTTGCGGTGTCTCATTCTCACCGTGGTCGCGTGGATTTTTCTCCGATCCCTCCAAATTTAAAATCAACATCTGGTGTTTGGAGTATTTGGCTGCTATACATTTCCAAATGACAAGCCACTTCGTTCAGCTGTCATTCGTGACAGCCAGGCCGCTCCTGAGAAATCGCTACGTAGCTCAGTGGCTCTTTACCAACAATATATACATAGTTGAGACAGCGAGTGCGAGATTGCTGTGGCGTCGAAGTAGAATCGTCAAGCAGTCACAGCCGCGTGCTGGCACAGGGCACA
This sequence comes from Lampetra planeri, assembly GCF_965212315.1. NCBI lineage: Eukaryota > Metazoa > Chordata > Hyperoartia > Petromyzontiformes > Petromyzontidae > Lampetra > Lampetra planeri. The sequence continues at coordinate 1,327,607 of NC_136133.1, read as the reverse complement.
GCGCTCGCAGGGACGATGCTGCCCCAGCAATGCGGAGATGGAGCGATGGATTCGTCGCGTCGTGCGGATTCATTGTTCGTTTGCGGGACCGTGAGGGATTGCCGCTGGCTTTAGGAGGCCTTCATCCAGCAGTGGGTAGAACATGCCGTGCGATGATGACGATGATGATGCGTTGCTTCGCCCCTCACCGCCGCCCCCCTCCCCCCTCTCTCCATGGTCACCTGGCCGTTGCCACGGCGACGAGCGCCAGGTGAGAGCGGCAGAGGGGGCGAGTGAATGGAAAGGGTGCGGCATGGGGCTGAGTGCGAGCGGTAGAGGGAGAGAGGGGATCAGAGAGAGAGGGGGAGGGGGGGTGAAAGTGAGAGGGGTAGAGGGAGAGAGGGGATCAGAGAGGGAGGGGGAGGGAGGGGAGGGGTGAGAGTGAGAGGTGAGTGAGAGGGGTAGAGGGAGAGAGGGGATCAGAGAGAGAGGGGGAGGGAGGGGGGTGAGTGAGAGGTGAGTGAGAGGGGAGAGAGGATGAAATAGAGGGGTGAGTGAGAGGGGTAGAGGGGGAACGGGGATCAGAGAGAGAGGGGGAGGGGAGGGAGGGGGGTGAGAGGTGAGTGAGAGAGGAGGATGACATAGAGGGGCGAGTGCGAGGGGTGGGGGGGGGGGTGTATATTATGAGCCAGGCACCCGTCATGGCAATGTGGAATTGTCTCCAACACTGGCTCCGGGCCCGGGTTAAGCAAACGGGCGCTCCGAGGCGCGCAGAGACGCTTTGCTGATGATGGTGATGGTGGTGGTGATGGTGATAACAATTCTGCCACTGCTGATAACAATGCTAATATTACTCGTCCTACTGATGCTCAAGATGATACTGCAGCTGCCGATGCCGATCATATTACTGCTGCTGCTGGTGATGATGTTGATGATGTTGATGGTTTTGATGATGTTGATGCTGATGTTGATGGTGACGTTAATGATGATGTGAGGGTCGCTAGCCCCCGAGATCCCTCCCTCGGTACCCCTAACGGCCGGGTTAACCTCATTACGCGCCCCCTCGCTGCTAGGCGAACCGCTGCTGCGTTCTTCACCCATGGGGTGAGAGCCGTCGCTCCAGGATTCCCCTCCCCCGCGGGTCCGCGTAGTAGGCATGGTTAATTACGTACGCGCACACCCACACACAGCTCTGCGCGGCACTCACTCAACCCTGACCACTCACGCTAGGATCGCGCACCTGTATTATACCCGTCGTGAACGTGCGCGCACACACACATACAGCTCCACACGCGATACCCACTCTTGCACCGCTCTGCGCCGCGCTCGCCGCTCACGTTATGATCGCGCACCTGGGGTACGCTGATTACGCACGCCGCGAGCTTACGCATACACAGTACCACACGCGTTCACACTTATAACACGAGATCACACGAGGCCACGATCAGCTATTAATGATTTATTGTCTGCTACGTGGGACTGGTTGTTGAGTCAGTATGAATCGACGAGGCTGCCTACTCTACTAGCCCGGAACCTATTCCCTATTTATCGTTCACGAAACACTTTTACCTCCTTACTCACGGTTTGAGGCACTCGACGTTCCGTGGGTTTTCCTCGCTGCTTGCCTCGACACGTCGCACGGACGTCCGGAGGGCAGAGCTGGGGCAGTCCTGGACGTTGGCTTCTCGGAGCCAGAGCGATTTCCCCTTTGCGCTCCCCATTTATCCTCCCTACCTCAAAGGGAATGCGACTCTGGACAATAGGCTCGCGACCCTCTCGCATGCGCACCGCCGTTCCGGGCGCTTTTGATATGCTACTTAATGCTCAACCTGCGCGGCGCAAATTCCAATCAATCCCTTTCTCACGCAGGCCCCCCCCCCCCATTATCGCAGTTTATGCGGCGGCGTCCGTCACAAAGGTGCGCCGTGGGAATTTGTGCACGGCTCCCCGCGTGACCCCCGCTCTCCCGATTACTCATACTAACAGCCTTATCCTTTAACTCCCCTAACAATGGTGCCTGCGTGTTTTCTAATGATGCTCCTCCATCACAATGCTCATTCCCTCTGCCTGCCCCGTCGATACTTGCGTGTGTGGGGTGTGTGAGATGCGTTTCCCCCGCGGTGGCCGAGTGGCCCCTCGCTGCGACCTTGCAACCATAAGGCCGGTCGCAGCGCCGCGGTGCAAAGTAGCGTCGGGGGAGGTCGTCCAATTCCCTGGTCGCCGGAAACCGTGAAAGTTTAATCCCGATAAGGGCTTCTCGGATAAAAACCGGTCGGCCAGGTGACCTCCCCACGGAGCTCTATGGGGGGGGGGGGGAATGCGTGCGGGTGTGTTCATGTGAGGTGAGGTGAGGGGGACGCGGGGTCGGCTCCGTCGCTTGGTGGTGGCGAGGTCTTAGATGGGGCGCCTGCTGAACGGCTTCGTGGCGGCGGCATGACATAGCCCCCCGAGGTGCTGGTCTCCGTCCCGGGTTGACTGGAGCACCTTGCTTGAGCCGCGCCCACGAGGAAACGCTGCGGGGTCCGGGGGGTCCGTCCGGCCCTCGTGGCTGGTCTCGGGGTGGGTGGCTCCGTCCTCTGCAGCTCCTGCGGCGGCCTCCTCCTCCACTCCAGCGGCTCTCCCTGTACCTCGGTACCTGCGGGCTGGGGTACAAACTCAGAAGCGGAGGGGTTTAGGGACCGTCGTCCGCGCCGTCCCCTGGCGGGGTCGGGGCGTCTCGGGGGCCCGGCGGGGCCCATGTAGGGTGCGAGGCCCCCCAACACGAGGGGTGCGGGTACTCCGGGATTACGGGGCCTTCGAGTGACGGGGTTCTCTCTCGCCGGGGCCGCTTTCCACGGTTTTAAGCGGCGGACGTTGACCACCGTCTCTCGATCCCTCTCCCCGCCATAAATTAGTACCGTCCAGGGGGAGATCTGTCGCACCACGGTCCAGGGTCCCCGCCAGTAGGTCGTCAGTTTCCCCACCTGCCCGGCCCCGACGCGAGGGGTGTGTAGCCACACCTTAGCGCCTGTCAGGAATAAGGGGGGTTCCATGCGGGGTCGGGTGCCCTGTTCCTGCCGCCGATGCGCGGCTTCCCCTTGCGGGTATGCTCGGCCTCGGGCTTCTCGCAGGGTCTCCAACAGGTGTTCCACGGGGCGGCTTCCCTCCTCCGGCTGGGGGGAAGGGACGCCGAATAGCAGATCTGCGGGTAAACGAGACTCACGGCCGAACATCATTAAAAACGGGGTTTGTCCCGTCGACGTGTGTACGGTGGTGGCGTAGGCGAAAAGGGCGTAGGGGAGGTGTTCGTCCCAATCCCGTTGATTTGCGGCCGCCATACGTTTGAGTTTCCCCGCTAGGGTCTGATTCATGCGCTCCACCATACCGTTCGCTTGGGGGTGGTACGCTGTGGTTCGGTCCTTCTGGATTCCGAACTCTCGGCACAGTGCCTGGAACAACTCGGCCTCGAACTCGCTACCCTGGTCGGTGAGGACTCGTTCTGGGATCCCGTGCTTAAGTACGTAGTGTTCCACGAATGCCCGGGCCACCACCAAGGCCGTTTTATCAGGGATGGCCACTGCCACGGGGTAGCGGGTGAAATACTCTACTGCAACTAGGATATATCGGTTGCCTCGATGGGATCGCGGGAATGGCCCCTGTAGGTCGATCCCGACCAGCTGATTCGTGCGGCTGACGCGGAACGGCCTTAGGGGTACCTGGTATCGTGCCGGTTTCGGCCCACACTGCTGACAGGAGCGGCAGCCCTGTACCCAGGCCGCCACGTCTTGTGCCAATTTGGGCCAGAGATACTGGCGACGCAGGGTCTCTCGAGTGCGTCGTTCCCCATCGTGGCCCCCGAGTGGGTGGTCATGCACCAGCCGAAGCAGCTGGGGTCGCACCTGGGCAGGAACACAGATGCACCCCGGCTGGCCGGCCTCGGTTAACTCCCGTACCACTCCGTTCTGCACACACAACCGGGCATACAAACCGCTCCAGGGTCCTGGTAGGGCGCTCTTTTCCTCCCGCAGTGCCGCCTCCACTGCCGCCAGATCGGGATCTCGCTGCTGGGTCTGTCTCAGCTGCTCGTCGTTCAGGCCCGGGAAGGCGCAGCCGACGTCCTCCTGGATCCGTCCGATCGGGTCCCGAGCCGCGGGTCCCGCGCTTGCCGGGCGGTCGACGGGATCCTCGGTGCCACCTGTGAGGGCCTCTGTGGCGCACACTGCACTCTCTCTCGCTGGGGGGGGGTCAGTGGCCGCGGCCGCTCGGGGGTCCGTTGCCTGCCGGCAGCGTCCCCCCGTGAAGCACGGGCAGGCCTCCTCCGCCCTTGTCTCGGCGTCCACCGTGGGTCGCCTCGACAAGGCGTCCGCGTTTGCATGCGTCCGGCCAGCCCGATACTCGATTTGCAGGTTGTACTCCTGCAACTGCGCCAACCACCGGGCCATCTGCCCCAGCGGCTCCTTGAATGTAAGAAGGAACTGCAGAGCATAATGGTCAGTGCGTACGCGACATTTCCTGCCGTACAAATACGGCCGGAACTGCTTACATGCGAAAATCACGGCGTACAACTCTTGGCGGGTCACGCAATAGTTAAGCTCGGCCCCACTCAAGGTCCGGCTGGCGTACGCGATGACTCGTTCCGTCCCATCCTGTACCTGTGACAACACCGCGCCCAGCCCGCTGCTGCAGGCGTCGGTGTCCAAAATAAAATCGGTGGTAAAATCGGGGAAAGCGAGGGTGGGGGCGTGGGTGAGGTGGTCTTTGAGAGTGGTGAAGGCCGTCTGGCAGGCCCCCGTCCACTGGTAGGGGTGCTTAGGGGAGGTGAGTTGGGTGAGGGGGCGTGCAATCTCGCTGAATCCCTTTACAAATCGACGATAATAGGTGGCGAGCCCCAAAAATGATCTGATCTCCGTCAGATTCCTTGGCCGTGGCCACTCCACTACGGCGCGTACCTTCTCCGGATCGGTGTGCACACCTGCCTCGCTGACGCGATGCCCGAGGTACCCCACCTCGCGTTGTGCGATGTAACACTTACGTGGCTTGAGCTTGAGATGAGCCGCTCGCAGTCGCTGGAACACCTCTCGAAGCCTGGACCAATGCTCAGACAAAGATCTACTGAACACTATCACATCGTCCAAGTAAATCAGGCACTGTTCCCATTGCAAGCCCCGCATCACCAACTCCATCAGCCGCTGGAACGTCGCGGGCGCATTGGTGAGTCCGAACGGGAGTACTCGAAACTCGAATAGCCCCATCGGGGTGGTGAATGCGGTTTTCGGCCGATCCTCCTCCGCCATCTCCACCTGCCAGTACCCGGACGCGAGATCGAGGGTGGAAAAATATCGCGCTCCAGCGAGGCTGTCGAAGGTGTCGTCGATGCGGGGTATGGGGAAGGCATCGCCGAGCGTGACTGCATTTAGTTTACGGTAATCGACGCAGAACCGGGTTGACCCATCCTTTTTCGTCACTAGTACCACTGGGGCTGACCAGGGGCTCGCCGAGGGCTGAATTATGTTATCGCGAAGCATGTCCCCAACTGCCTCTTTGATTTGGGCGCGTTCGGGTGCGCCCACTCGGTACGCAGGGAGTTTGATGGGTCGGGCTGCACCGGTGTCAATTTGGTGCTTAACAAGATCGGTCCGACCCACGTCCGAGTCGTGTTCACTGAATACGTCGGCGTACTCCCGCAGTAACTCGCGCAGCCGATCGGCCTCTCCCTTAGGTAAATCCGCCCATGGTACATGTAACGCGTCGAGCAGGGGAATGACCTCGGCTCGGGGAGTCGGGCCGACTCGCCAGGCCAGGTCCTGGTCACCCTCAGAACGACCGGGGTCCTCAGCCCAGAGTGCGAACACCGAGTCGTTAGAGTGGCGTGCGTGCAGGGGGTGTACGGTGGCTATCGGGGTGCGCCGCCGCAGTATCGCTGGGGTACTGTGGGGGTTAAACATCCGCATAAACAATCGGTCCCCATCTGCGTTTACCAACGTGGCGGATCCCACGACCCCATACCGTTTTGCCAACTCCGGGTGAGGAGTTAGCATTACCTCTCCTGATGGTCGGAGCGTGGGGTCGGTGGGGGATGTTGCCACCGGCACCAGCATCTCGGTGAGCGGGCCGATGGTGACTGCCGTCGCCAGGATAGCGGCCACAGGTGCGAAGCGGGGGCGCGTCGGTTCTCGTCCCAAGAACGGTATCCGCTCGCCGTTGCTCTCCATGGTGGCGCATCCCTGGCGGGGTTGCACGTTGAGTCCCAGCCGTTCTAAGAGGTCGGTACCTGCGATACACTCGTGACACAACGCACTCGACACGTAGAACTCCTGGGTGCACACCTGACTGCCTATGCGGACCTCTAGGGTGGCTCTCCCCAGCAACCCCATTCCGGCTCCGCTCGCCGTGTGCAGCGCGCGGTCCGGGGCCTGCAGGTGACGCACGTCAACCCCGATCGCGCTGCAGTGCGCTGCGCTCACGAGCGAGGCCACCGCCCCCGTGTCCAGCAGAATTCGGGTACGCACTCCGTTTACCTCCCCTTCCACCAGCGACGTGGCCCCCGTGATCCCCGCCACCAGCTCCCGTAGCCAGTCGCCAGGAGTCACCGTTTCCGTGGGCGTTGTTGCTGGAACCTGTGTGGAGATCACTTGCTCGCCATTATCACTACAGCTTGTTTGTGTTGGGGCTACGTCGATTTCACCCCCCGGTGGTCCCCTCTCTAGGGGGGCCTTAGTGTTTGACCTTAGCTCTTGTCTAGCTCGGGCGACCTGAGGACAGTCTCTCCTGAGATGCCCTCGCCGATCGCACACATAACACGCCCGGGGAGGGGTGGCGGCTCCGTAGTGGGCTCTCTTCCCACTCCCTCCTCCCCCAGTGCGCTGCTGCTCATACTCTGCTTCTAGTCGGGCTATCCTTCCAGTTAGCCCTCCTACCGTGGAGTCTAGTTCCCCCATCTCTGATCGGATGGTCTCAACGGAGGATTGCAGTTTGGTCATATTTGTATTCGCTTCCTCGCGTATTTCTCCTATGCCAGCCTGTAACCCAGCTACCCACCCCGGGGTTTTCTCGCTGGGTCTCTGGGGCTCCCTTGCCCGTCCCCTTACTGCGACGGCGATCTCTTCCTCCTCGTCGGAGAGTAGGCTCGCCACGGCGCACTCTCGTCCCCTCCCTCGAGGCTGTGCGCGCTCACCCGAGAGTTTCTCGCATTTGCGCGCGCGCTCGACGAGGGTGTTAAAGGAGAGGCGTGCACCGTCTACATTTGGCTGCCACCACGAGGTGTGTGCCAAATATCGTTGGATTTTACCGGCGGCGAGGCCCTCAATTATTTTGGCCTCGTACTCTGGGTACGCGAGCTGGGTCAACATGCGTACATCCTCGGCGTAATCTCGCAGATCCTCGCCGGCTTGGCGACGGCGTGCCTCTAAGGCCGCCTGCGCATCCTCCTCGTCATAGGCGCCGAAGCGCCGTTCGAGTTCGCACATTACTATTTCCCACTGAGTTTGTGCGCTTGCGGGCAAAGCTTCCACAAAGTCAGCTGCCCGCCCATCTAAATGTAACTCTAACTGCTGCAACGCCTCCTCATCTGACCACCCATTAACTTTTTTAGCCCCTCTGATGCTGCGGGCAAACGATTTCCATGATGGAATTCCTTTGCCCGTAAATGTGCATTTGATTTTAATCTGGGTTGGGGGGCCTCTTTCCCTTGGGGGTGCGGGGGATCGTCCCGTTTCTGACACCAATATGTGAGGGTCGCTAGCCCCCGAGATCCCTCCCTCGGTACCCCTAACGGCCGGGTTAACCTCATTACGCGCCCCCTCGCTGCTAGGCGAACCGCTGCTGCGTTCTTCACCCATGGGGTGAGAGCCGTCGCTCCAGGATTCCCCTCCCCCGCGGGTCCGCGTAGTAGGCATGGTTAATTACGTACGCGCACACCCACACACAGCTCTGCGCGGCACTCACTCAACCCTGACCACTCACGCTAGGATCGCGCACCTGTATTATACCCGTCGTGAACGTGCGCGCACACACACATACAGCTCCACACGCGATACCCACTCTTGCACCGCTCTGCGCCGCGCTCGCCGCTCACGTTATGATCGCGCACCTGGGGTACGCTGATTACGCACGCCGCGAGCTTACGCATACACAGTACCACACGCGTTCACACTTATAACACGAGATCACACGAGGCCACGATCAGCTATTAATGATTTATTGTCTGCTACGTGGGACTGGTTGTTGAGTCAGTATGAATCGACGAGGCTGCCTACTCTACTAGCCCGGAACCTATTCCCTATTTATCGTTCACGAAACACTTTTACCTCCTTACTCACGGTTTGAGGCACTCGACGTTCCGTGGGTTTTCCTCGCTGCTTGCCTCGACACGTCGCACGGACGTCCGGAGGGCAGAGCTGGGGCAGTCCTGGACGTTGGCTTCTCGGAGCCAGAGCGATTTCCCCTTTGCGCTCCCCATTTATCCTCCCTACCTCAAAGGGAATGCGACTCTGGACAATAGGCTCGCGACCCTCTCGCATGCGCACCGCCGTTCCGGGCGCTTTTGATATGCTACTTAATGCTCAACCTGCGCGGCGCAAATTCCAATCAATCCCTTTCTCACGCAGGCCCCCCCCCCCATTATCGCAGTTTATGCGGCGGCGTCCGTCACAAAGGTGCGCCGTGGGAATTTGTGCACGGCTCCCCGCGTGACCCCGCTCTCCCGATTACTCATACTAACAGCCTTATCCTTTAACTCCCCTAACAATGGTGCCTGCGTGTTTTCTAATGATGCTCCTCCATCACAATGCTCATTCCCTCTGCCTGCCCCGTCGATACTTGCGTGTGTGGGGTGTGTGAGATGCGTTTCCCCCGCGGTGGCCGAGTGGCCCCTCGCTGCGACCTTGCAACCATAAGGCCGGTCGCAGCGCCGCGGTGCAAAGTAGCGTCGGGGGAGGTCGTCCAATTCCCTGGTCGCCGGAAACCGTGAAAGTTTAATCCCGATAAGGGCTTCTCGGATAAAAACCGGTCGGCCAGGTGACCTCCCCACGGAGCTCTATGGGGGGGGGGGGGGAATGCGTGCGGGTGTGTTCATGTGAGGTGAGGTGAGGGGGACGCGGGGTCGGCTCCGTCGCTTGGTGGTGGCGAGGTCTTAGATGGGGCGCCTGCTGAACGGCTTCGTGGCGGCGGCATGACAATGATGTTGATGATGTTGATGCTGATGTTGATGGTGACGTTAATGATGATGCTGATGTTGATGATGATGTTGATGCTGATGTTGATGCTGATGTTGATGGTGACGTTAATGATGATGCTGATGTTGATGATGATGTTGATGCTGATGTTGATGGTGACGTTGATGATGATGTTGATGGTGATGTCCCGTGCGCAGTTAAGATCATCCTCTTCTACATCGTCTTCTATGGCTTCTTGGCCGCCATCTTCATCGGGACGATCCAAGCGCTGCTGCTCACCATCAACAAGTACACGCCCCAGTACCAGGACCGCATCCTCCCCCCGGGTGAGCGACTCACCCACTCACCCTCCACGTCACCCACTCACCCTCCACCTCACCCACTCACCCTCCACCTCACCCACTCACCCGCCACCTCACCCACTCACCCTCCACGTCACCCACTCACCCTCCACCTCACCCACTCACCCTCCACCTCACCCACTCACCCTCCACCTCACCCACTCACCCCCCACATCACCCACTCACCCTCCACCTCACCCACTCACCCTCCACGTTACCCACTCACCCTCCACCTCACCCACTCACCCCCCACCTCACCCACTCACCCTCCACGTCACCCACTCACCCTCCACGTCACTCACCCTCCACGTCACTCACTCACTCTCCACCTCACTCACTCACTTTCCACCTCACCCACTCACCCTCCACCTCACCCACTCACCCTCCACCTCACTCACTCACTCTCCACCTCACTCACTCACCCTCCACCTCACTCACCCGCCCGCTCGGTCATCTGGTCACCCAATCCCGCATTCTCTCCAAACTAAACTATTTTAAACATTACCCGGTAAGACCCACTGAGCTACGCGGCCCTTTTTCAGAAGCGACCTGGCAACACATGTTATTGCAACGAAGTGGCTCATCGCGTGTAAATGTCTAGCAGCGTGATGTTGATGATAAATGTGGAGGGGAAACCCGGAGAGCCAGCAGACAAATCCACGCGACCACCGTGAGAGAGAGAGAGAGACACGCAAACTCCAAGTGTACAGCAGGCGCCGTGGTCGGTATCGAACCCACGACCTCCTGTACACCAGGCGAGGTAGTTAACATCTCCTAGCCACTCACCTGCCCTCCTTACCCCCCCACCCCTCCCCCTGCCCCCCCCCCCCAGGTCTGTCTGTGCGCCCGCAGCCTTTCCGCGCCGAGATCTACTACTCCCTGTCGGAGCGCCACTCCATCGAGCTGCACAACAAGAGCATCAGCTCGCTGCTCGAGTCCTACAACAACGAGAAGCAGACGCAGCTCATCAAGTGCGGCGGTGAGCGACGGCGAGGTCATCCTCCTCCTCCTCCTCCCCCACCACCACCACCGCCACCGCCGCCACCACCACCGCCACCGCCACCACCACCGCCACCACCACCACCGCCACCACCACCACCGCCACCACCGCCACCACCGCCGCCACCACCACCACCGCCACCACCACCACCGCCACCACCGCCACCACCGCCGCCACCACCACCACCGCCACCACCACCGCCACCACCACCACCGCCACCACCACCACCGCCACCACCACCACCACCACCGCCACCACCACCGCCACCGCCACCACCACCGCCACCACCACCACCACCGCCACCACCACCGCCACCACCGCCACCACCACCACCGCCACCACCACCGCCACCACCACCGCCACCGCCACCACCACCGCCACCACCACCACCGCCGCCGGATTTCAACCCCGCGGCGAACCTCTGGCGACAGGCGGCGAAGGTGCAAATGCCGCAGCCACTCGCTGAGACGTTGGACAAAGCAGTTCGCGTTGCCCGCGGTCCAGTTGGTTGCAGGCGATTTTCGAGGGACCGACTTTTGTTGTGGGGGAGGCTGGGGGATGGTGGTGGTGGTGGATGGGGTTTGAGCAGAGGTCGCAAACGGGTTTTGATTCCTTACCCGTACCCGTACCCGGCCGCACCAGGGTCGCAAATGGCTACCCGTACCCGGCCGGGTACGGGTAGCCGGGTATCGGGTAGGGTATCGGGTACCCGGTTGCGACCTCTGGGTTTGAGTGAACGCCATTCGCTGCAGATGTGGAACCCGGATAAATGTCGTGACGTGGGCTCCTTACTGCCCCCCTATCCCCCTTGCAGAGGAGCCCGGCCCCGCACGCCTCTCGGGCCCGGACCCCCACTCGGCGGAGAGCGCCTGCCGCTTCCAGCGCGAGTGGCTGGGAGACTGCTCGGGCCTCACCGACCCCGACTTCGGCTACTCGAGCGGGAACCCGTGCGTCATCATCAAACTCAACCGCGTCATCGGCTTCCTGCCAGAGGTCACACACGCGCTCGCGTTCACGACAGCGCATGGTGACACGCACACAGTGGTAGCACACGCACATGGTGACACACACACAGTGGTGACACACACACAGTGGTAACACACACACAGTGGTAACACACACACAGTGGTAGCACACACAGTGGTGACACACACACAGTGGTGACACACACACAGTGGTGACACACACAGTGGTGACACACACACAGTGGTAACACACACACAGTGGTAACACACACACAGTGGTAGCACACACAGTGGTGACACACACACAGTGGTGACACACACACAGTGGTGACACACACAGTGGTGACACACACACAGTGGTAACACACACACAGTGGTAACACACACACAGTGGTGACACACACAGTGGTGACACACACACAGTGGTAACACACACACAGTGGTGACACACACACAGTGGTGACACACACACAGTGGTGACACACACAGTGGTGACACACACACAGTGGTAGCACACACAGTGGTGACACACACACAGTGGTGACACACACACAGTGGTGACACACACAGTGGTGACACACACACAGTGGTAACACACACACAGTGGTAGCACACACAGTGGTGACACACACACAGTGCTGACACACACAGTCGTCGCACACGCCGTATTACCCAGCCTCGCCAGGAGAAGGCGGTACAGCAAATCGTGTGGACTCCACCTATTCAATCTGTACGGGATCGAGTGTTTCTCCCTCGCTCTCACGCGTGCGTTTTCTTTCTCCGGGCGCTCCGGTTTCCTCCGGCGTGTAAGCACTCGTGCATCGGCAGACAACACCTGCACACGTAGAGGACCGCAGAGCTTGGGAAATTGTTTGCGCCGGCTCACAGAATGGCTGCTGCCTTCCTGCTTGTCCATGGTCCATCCTCGCGCCTCTCTCTAAACCACAACACGGCGCTGATCTCGTCAAGGAGCATAAACCATCGTCACGCGAACTCCGCTCATCGCAGCAGCAGCAGCGGCAGCAGCGGCGGCTTTTGGATAAACCATCGAACAAAGATGGCCACCGCGTCGCGCGGCGCTTTCAGATGCGCCTCTGCGGCCGTCTGGAACGCTCTTCCTTCCGATATTAGGAAGCCACTGGAGCTATGCGCTTTTAAATCATCATCATCATCTAGATTGATATTTCTTTAGAATCCGCTTGTTGTGTTTAGTTTGGTGTCCTTCCCCCGCACCTCCGATTAGCGCGGTTGGCTAAGTGCGGTGTGAAAAAAAATCGACGTACACGCGAGAGTGACGGAACACTGCGTCGGCGCTTTACACACTGTGTGTAAGATACACACAGTGTGTAAGATATACAGTGCGATGATACACAGTGTACGTGCGTGTCTACATGTGTGTGTAGGAGCGATGGCGCAGCGGTTAGCGCGCCGCGCTCCGAATCTGGTGACTCGCTCTTGAATTCCCACCAGTTTGGCGAGCCATATCTGAACCGGCTCTTGGGCCTCCCCTAGGTCGACTCAACCTCAAACGAGTACCTGGTGCGGTGTGTAGTAAACATCGCCACTGGGGGACACAAAGGGGGCCGGGCGTCGTGCTGGCCACCCCCCCCCCCCCCCCTCGTGTGCCGTGCCAGTCATCAAAGGTGCTCGCTAACAGGAGGACAGCAGCACTTGCCCCAATAGTTTATACAGGCTACACGGGGGGCCTTTGTTTGTGTGTGTGTGTAGTATTAAATGGTGTGTGTCCTTGGAAAGGACATACGGATAGGAAACTGTGCACAGTAAATTGTCAGCAAATTAAACGCGTCACGGGATCCCGGGCGTGACGCTGAGTAATTGCGTGTTCGTCTGTACGCGCGTGTGTGTGTGTGTCTGTCTGTCTGTAGTCAGTGTGTGTGTCTGTATGTTTAGTCATTGTGTGTGTGTCTGTCTGTATGAGAGTGTGTGTATGTGTAGTCAATGTGTGTGTGTGTGTCTGTCTGTGTCGTCAGTGTGTGTGTGTGTGTCTGTATGTATGAGTGTGTGTGTGTGTGTCTGTCTGTCTGTAGTCAGTGTGTGTGTCTGTATGTTTAGTCATTGTGTGTGTGTCTGTCTGTATGAGAGTGTGTGTATGTGTAGTCAATGTGTGTGTGTGTGTCTGTCTGTGTCGTCAGTGTGTGTGTGTGTGTCTGTATGTATGAGTGTGTGTGTGTGTGTCTGTCTGTCTGTAGTCAGTGTGTGTGTCTGTATGTTTAGTCATTGTGTGTGTGTCTGTCTGTATGAGAGTGTGTGTATGTGTAGTCAATGTGTGTGTGTGTCTGTCTGTGTCGTCAGTGTGTGTGTGTGTCTGTATGTATGAGTGTGTGTGTGTGTCTGTATGTATGAGAGTGTGTGTATGTAGTCAGTGTGTGTGTCTGTATGTATGAGAGTGTGTGTATGTAGTTAGTGTGTGTGTCTGTATGTATGAGAGTGTGTGTATGTAGTCAGTGTGTGTGTCTGTATGTATGAGAGTGTGTGTATGTAGTTAGTGTGTGTGTCTGTATGTATGAGAGTGTGTGTATGTAGTCAGTGTGTGTGTCTGTATGTATGAGAGTGTGTGTATGTAGTTAGTGTGTGTGTCTGTATGTATGAGAGTGTGTGTATGTAGTCAGTGTGTGTGTCTGTCTGTATGAGAGTGTGTGTATGTGTAGTCAGTGTGTGTGTCTGTCTTCATAGGCGCTCACTAACAGCGTTCACCCCAACAGTCTGATAACGGCAATACAGTAGAGGGCTTCTGTGTATTTCCATCTGTACGAGTGTGTGTCGATGTATACGTGGGTAGCTGCATGCACGAGTGTGTGTTTGTGCGTGTGTGAGTGTGCACGTGTGCGCAAGAGTCTTAGTTGCCGGTGTCTCATGAGCAACTAAAAATATCACCCGATAAGTTTTGTTCCTAAGCCTCAGCCCCACACCTCCCCTCCCTCTCATCACATGCCCACCACACACTCTCTCTCTCCCCTCGCTCTCCATTGCTGCTCTCTTCATCTCACCCCCCCACCCTATCATCCCTCCCTCCTCGCCCTCACCTCTCTCTCCTTTTTTTAGTAAGATAGAAAAAATTAACAGCCACATTTTATTCTTCTGTGCGTGCATCATGCAGTGGCATTATTTTCTACATGAACAGTGATGATCGCATCAAGGTCTGGTGACCCAGAATGGAAGTCAAGAGCACACGACATTACAATTGCCCTGCTCTCTCAAGGCCTGGCCTTCTGTCCCTTGCAGTTTCTGGATTACTTGAAGATCAAATAATAAAGGGAGTTTATTACTGTGTTCTCCAGATTCTAAACACCCTATGGGAAGAGTGTTTTATACATGGGAGGAAATCATATCACCCAGACGAAACCATACAGACAAGAAGGGGATAACACTCAAAAGGTCTTCACAAATAGGTGTATACATCCACGAGCTGTGCGACTGACTTGTGGCCACCCTACAGCCAGCGGGTTTGGGTCGTCCTCTCATCTCTCTCCTCCTCACTCTCCTCTCTCCTCCTCTTCATCTCCCCCCCTCACTCTCCTCTCTCCGATGTCTCTTATCACACACCTCCCCTCTCGTCTCTAACCCCTCTATCCACCCCCACACCGAACTGCCCCCCCCCCCGCCCCGCCCTCTCTCTCCTCACTCAGGAGGACGTCGGTGTCTGTGTTTGTAACTTCGCTTTGGTCATCACCTCACACCCCATCCTCACCCCCATCCCGCCCCCCCGGGGGACTTATTTAGCTTTGTGTGGTCTCCACTCTGCCTGTCACCGCTCGCCCGCCGACTCGGGGTGAGGCTCAGGGCTGGGAGAGGGGGTGAGGCTCAGGGCTGGGAGAGGGGGTGAGACTCAGGGCTGGGAGAGGGGGTGAGGCTCAGGGCTGGGAGCGGAGGTGAGGCTCAGGGCTGGGGCAGGGAGTGAGGCTCAGGGCTGGGAGAGGGGGTGAGGCTCAGGGCTGGGACAGGGGGTGAGGTTCAGGGCTGGGACAGGGGGTGAGGTTCAGGGCTGGGAGTGGGGGTGAGGCTCAGGGCTGGGCAGGGGGTGAGGCTCAGGGCTGGGCAGGGGGTGAGGCTCAGGGCTGGGAGTGGGGGTGAGGCTCAGGGCTGGGAGAGGGGTTGAGGCTCAGGGCTGGGAGAGGGGTTGAGGCTCAGGGCTGGGTTTGCAGCAGCCTCGGAGTCCCAAGCTGCAGCTTCCCGCATTCCGTTGCCGGGCGCCACGTGGCCTCTTGCCTTGACCGTCGGCCCTGGGAGGCCGACAGTCAGTCACTTCACTTGCAGCGTTTGACTTCATCTACCGCCCCCCCCCCCCCCTGTTTACACTGAGTACCGCCCCCCCCCCCCCCGCGTGTTTCTCCAGGTGCCAAAGAATGACACCCTGCCCATCGGGTTAAAATACCATCCCAATGTGGTGCCTGTGGCCTGCAACTTCAAGGTACGGGCACACACGCCACACATCACACATCACACACATCACATACACCACACACACACCACACACATCACATACCACACACATCACACGCACCACACACACCATACACACCATACACATCACATACACCACACACACACCACACACATCACATACCACACCCATCACACGCACCACACACACCATACACACCACACACATCACATACACCACACACATCACACGCACCACACACACCATACACACCACACACACCATACACCATACACCACACGCATCACACATCACACACCACACACACATCACATACACCACACACATCACACGCACCACACACATCACACACCACACACACACCACACACACCATACACACACACCATACACATCACACACACCACACACATCACACATCACACACACCATACACACACCAAATACACACCACACACACCATACACGTCACACACACCATACACACACCACACACGCCACACACACCATACACACCACATACACCACACACCCCACTGGCCCACCACACCGCTCACAGATGTCACAAATAGTGCTGTGACCTCTTGACCTCGCACCACCACCGCCACCTGAACGGCTCAACCACCACCTCTAAAGGCAAAGATCCCCGTGTAGCCCTTAACAGGCTGTTGGGGCAAGTGCTGTTAGCGAGTAGCACCTATGAAGGCCGGCACGGCACACGAGGGGGTGGGTGGCCAGCACCACGCCTGGCCGCCTTTGTCTCTCTAATGGCGAAGTTTACACACCGCACCGGGTACTCATTTGAGGCTGAGTCGACCTCGGGGAGGCCCAACACCGGTTCAGATAATCGTCACCGGTGTTGGTGACGTGAGGGGCCGTCCATAAATGACGTCACGCACCTGGGGGGGGTGGTCAGACATTTGTGACGATGTGTGACAAGGGGGGGGTTTGAGAAATGTGACGTCACATAAAAATGCGCAACTTTAAATATAGACAACACGCTCTACTTAATTAAATAGAATTGTTATAACAGCACTAATTTTGATGAATTTTCATAATTAACTATTTTATTATTTAAATTTACTAAGGTCACCTTTTATTTATTCCATGAAGGAGCATTTTGCTTCTCCATCGGAAAATTGAGAAGCATAAATTTTGTTATTCAACATTTAGATTTTAATGATCCTACCAGGGCTTTTCATTCTGTGGAATGAATGTGTGATTGTTATAATTGTACTCTTCAATTTTCTTCATTCTCATACAAAGTTTCAAGTATATTTTAATAGTTATAATTACTTTTAATATATGATAATTATAAGAGAATTTCAATAGAATATTCTGAACATCTGCAGTTGTATTTAGACGATTAATATTTTCAAGTAAATGTTATGCTAAATTTCAGCTTTCCAACGCCTCCTTTTTAATAAATGTTTTCTTCTACAACATCAGAGTGCAGCGCCACATTAAATACGCACTAGAATGACAATAGTTTAAAGCGATTTGAAGCATGTTTTATTTTCAAAATGGAAATATGGTCTTGGGGGGGAGGGGGGGGGCAGAGCTCTGTGACGTCATATTTGAGGGGGGTCTGACTTTTTGTGACGCCGTGTAACGAGGGGGGGGGGGTAAAAAATCGTCCAAAGTCGCGTGACGTCATTTATGGACGGCCCCTGAGCGGGAATCGAACTCGGCACCGCCGCCACCGCCGCCACCGCCACCGCCGCCACCACCGCCACCGCCGCCACCACCGCCACCGCCGCCACCACCGCCACCGCCACCACCGCCACCACCGCCACCACCGCCACCACCGCCACCACCGCCGTCGTGATCACCGTCACCCGTGCGTCCTTCTCCGCGCAGCGCGAGGAGGACAAGGGCAAGATCAGCGCGATACGCTACTTCGGCGCGGGCGGCTACGCCGGCTTCCCGATGCACTACTACCCCTTCCTGGGGCGCGCGCGGCACGCGGGCTACGTGAACCCGCTGGTGGCCGTGCAGCTCATGAACGTGACGCGCGACGTCGAGGTGCGGCTGGAGTGCCGCATCTACGCCGAGAACGTGCCCTTGTCGGCGCGCGACCGCCTCGTGGGCCGCGTCGACCTCAAGCTGCTGGTGCGCAGCTAGCGGCCCACCCCCAGCCTCGCCTCCAACTCCACGACCGCAGCCTCGCGCGTGGGCCCACGCACCGCACCGCCCCGCACCGCACCGACACGCGCGCGCGCACGCACGCCCAGGTACGACCTTGTGCCTGCACGCGCGTGTACGCAGCTACACAGGTGCGAACGAACCGTACTCACCTGTGTAGCTTTGCAATGCGATGCAGAGCACTCACCGGTACACCTGCGCCCATACGCACCTGTACAGGGCACACATCTGCACTCGCCCGTATAGGGCTGTATACCTGCACGCACACCTCTACGAATCTTCATAGGACACTTGCCTATCTAAACCTGCACACAAATCTTATCTGTCACGCGTATAGGGTGCACGTGTAGAGGTCACGCACACACGCACTCACCTGTATAGGGGACAGAGCTGTAGCTGAACACACCTGTACAGGGCGCTTACCTGTACCTGCACACGCTCATGTGCAGGGCACACACCTATAGGGACCGTATAAGGTATGCACTTGTACCTACATACATACACACCTGTACGCACCCGTCTAGGGCACAAGCCTGTATAAGGGGCACGCACCCCTGTACACACACACACACAGCTGCACATACCTGTACTGGGGGACTCACACCTGCACACATTCTTAGCTACACGCACCTGGAACACAATTACACAGGTGGTGCAAACACATGCACACACATGTATAGGGTGCCCACCCGTACCCCGCACGCACCTGTACAGTGCTCTGTGGGTTACCTGGCAAGTGTGAACACCTAGACCACATCCATCTCCTCTTGGCATTGGCAGAAGGGGTTGAGGAAGAAGCCAACTTTGGCTACAGAAGCATCTAGCAGCCTCTTACCATTATTGTTGAGCTGATCTGGCCCATGCCTTCCAATCACTCCTGCCCAGGTGCTTGCGTCATGACCCACTCAGGTATTAAAGTGACGATCAAATTCTTGCTAACCCTCCCACGGCAGCTGGCTGAGACCAAGCTTTAAGCGTTGGAATGGGGTCTCGGGTGGAAGGCCACCACCAGCAGCAGCAGCAGCACAGTGGAAGGAAGGCAGGCGCATCTTACAGACAATCTGGTGGTCAATGGACAGATCAGCTCCGTGGTGTCAAGGGTACGTGGGCTCACATTCACTGTTCCGCCCCTGTATAGTCCAGCAGATGTTCTTGGAAAGCACCCGAGGTGTTGTGTGGAAGAGCGGATGACGAATCAGCGTGCTGGTCATTAAAAGCCACTTTCCAGCACAGAAATCTAGCAGCCCCCCCACTCCCCCACCATGATTGTTGAGACGATCAGAACCCCATTGACTGCGAGTTACTCCTACCCAGGTGCTAACTCAATGGCCCACGTGAGCATTAACAGTCACCCAATCCGAGAGGGGCCACTTTAGCGGACATCTGGGAGAAGAGGTCACAACGAGAATCTGACTAATCATTTGGGGCATAGGCAGCCACCACCACCACCACTCTTCCTTGCCTCCTGTTGATGGGAAACGTGAGCGGCTTCTCACCGCCACGCTCCCACAACCCCCTTTGACTTCTTCATTCAGAAGAGCGACTCCCCATAATCCGATTGTTATCCTGCCCCGAGTCGAGGACTGTCCATCTCTCGTGGTGACTTGGGAGTCAGAAACCGTCCACCACTCCACCGGACCTTCTGCATCCGAGAGGTGCAGGTGGTACGCTGGACAGCTGTTCGGCTCCTCTGACAAGATGAGCGTCAGCCTCTCGTCACATTCAGTCATTCCACTTGACCAGCCGCAGTGGGTGCCCATCGCTTCTGGAGGCCCCCCGCCAAACCTTGCCCGGTGGCCAAGAGGCACTGGAGACGCCTCTGCTTGCTTGGTTATCCACTGCACTGGGTGTGAGCACGTCGCGAGGGTAGTCGGCTGACAGGTGAGACGTTCCCCCAATGACTTTACACCACAAAACTCCCAGCTGGCACCACAGGTAGTCGGGGAGGATGGTTTGTCAGACGCACACCGATCACAAATGATGCCCTTCCCCCGTATAGCCCACATCGGCTGCTTGGGCAAGTGCTGTTAGCGAGCACCTATGCAGCCCAGAGTACAGACACACAAGACAGCACCACCTAACAACAACAACAACAACATAAAGCCGCCATTCGCCACTAAGTGGTGGTGAACATCACCATGGCGCTTGTGCCAGGCTAGGTGCACCCTCCCCCCCCACACTCACGTACCCAGCTGTGTAAGTGTTCGTGTAGTGCCGTGTGTAACCGTGTCCTCGTGTTTCGTGTCTTTGAAAATCGACATCTTAAACAAAAAAAAAACGATAAATTATATTACTCGAATGATGTACAAGATTTTAGAATGAATAGCAGAAGAATATATATGAATATACTATATGACATAGAATTATATAATTAGCATATATTTAATAGGATATAGAATACATTTTATTATAATTTGACGTCTACAACTAAGTTGATGATGTCACGAACATTAATGACTTCGTTGCTAGCGGCTCGTGTCGAGCGATGACGTCACATGTCGTGTACTATAACGTTACAAATCATTGGCGATTACGTCACATGCGCACTAACGTCACCGCTCTCTGTATGTGCTGTGCGATGACATCATGGCGCAATGACGTCGTCAAACAGCACAATGACGTCACCGCAATCCAGCGATGGCGTCACAGGTTAATACATTTCGCGCGAGGAAGACGTCAGTCTCCTATTCAGCACAAACGGCGCAGTGACGTCAGCGAGGCGTGCTGGCATTGTGACGTCATCGCGCCCGCCAGCACAATTGACGTGGCTGCGCGCGGCTCCCTCTCCCGTCCACTGACGTCATCGCGTCATACGCGGGGACGTCACAGCCCTAAATCTCAGCACAAATTGCGTCATCGTGTGGCGACACTGAGCCGCCGCCGGGGTTAAAACTCCGGCATAGAGGGGGGTGGTCGGTAAAGCGAATTAATGAAGTACTCGCCCGTGTGATTGGTTGCCTGGGTTCGTGTTTTACTCATTCCGTGTCACTTGAAGCTTCATATTCCGTGTTAAGCGACCGCTAACGCGCGCCTCTCAAGCCACGTGGCCTCCCCCACCCACCCGCCACGGGGCCATGTTGAAGCCACGTGACGATGTTGAGGCCACGTGACGATGTTGAGGCCACGTGACGATGTTGAGGCCACGTGGCCCCCTGGCGACACTGGGCACGCAACTGCAGCTGTGGCCGGTGACGTCACGCGTTCCCCTTGCTGGTGAACATTGCGGTAGGACAGCGACGAGGCATTTAAACAAAAAAAAAACGTCGAACACATTCGTCAGATAACCCGTGTGTGTGTATGGCCTTAAAATATATATAATAGGCGACGTTTTGG
Organism: Lampetra planeri; assembly: GCF_965212315.1. Classification (NCBI taxonomy): domain Eukaryota; kingdom Metazoa; phylum Chordata; class Hyperoartia; order Petromyzontiformes; family Petromyzontidae; genus Lampetra; species Lampetra planeri. The sequence goes on along the minus strand of NC_136133.1, from coordinate 1,306,270 downwards.
GCAATGCCCCTTCTTCACATATCACACACATCAAATGTGTTAATTGTGCTGCCAAAGCAGCAGTATCACCAAATAATTATTTGTGCGAATGATTTGGTGATGCTGCTGATTCTAATCATAAGGGGTCGTTGCGGAGAACCTTAAATAACAATAGGAGAGCAGACAACACGTCTCCTTCGTAGATCTGTCCCTCCACGTACTTTCTTTAGTTTGGTTTTAACACATCCCATCAGCGCCGCACGGCCTCCTGGGAGTGCATCATTTCAGCGGCATTGGATCAACGCGAGCAAAACCAGTTTCGACTCCAGTACTTCGGTGTCTCATCAGCAGGGTCGGGCCTGCTTTCACCGATGACGATTATATGCCCGATGCTACAGGCAAGGCCCTCTCTGTTAGATTATTATGGGTCCAAGCAGTGCCGGACTAAGCTAGTGCGGGGCCTGTAGCATATGTTATAAAGGGGCTCTAAATAAAAAAAAAAACATTAAAACACACATTTTTTACTTGCACAGTAAAGTAATTGTATGTTTTCATTAGCCAGATAATACGACAAATCGCTAACCTTAAACACCCAGTAGTTCATTAAAGTTGAAGGCAGTATAGTACTATAGTAATCGAGCAAGTGCAGAATCACTGAACCGGAATTGATAGCTTGAAAGCATTTCGCGTGGGGCCCTTGAAAGTGCGGGGCCCATAGCTACTACATGAGTAGTAGCTACTACATGTGTAGTAGCTACTACACGTGTAGTAGCTACTTGTGCTACTTGAATAATCCGGCACTCGGTCCAAGTTCGAAGCCAAATGTATGCGGTCCAACACCGAACTTCGCTGGATCGATTACAAGCGGCGATTCCATTCATTTGATTCCCATTGCGTGCTCACATGGTAGGGGGAGTGGGGTCATGACCCTGTACTGCCCTGTTCTACTTATTAGGCACAGATCAAATCAGCCAGAATCAAAATATTTATTTTGGACTGGCACAATCCGATGAACCACTTGCGATGCAATTAAATCAGAATCGTGATTAGATCGATGAATAGATTTCTGTTAACTTTGTAAAGGAATCGCTATATGACTAAACATTCGGCAGGTAGCGATGCAAGCAACGATCCGTAGCTCCCTTGACGATTCTCACGTCCCAATCAAGACCCATGCATCCCGTTGTCTCGGAACACTAATGAACTATCCGACGAGTGTAATTATCCCTTCGTCCTGAGCTTCTACTGACGAGCGAGGCTTCGAGACAGCGATAACAACGCGATGGCGGATAAACGCACCAATATGGCAACTGGGTGACGTCACGAGCCCCCTGTACTCAAGTGGAATTCCGCTTGGGATCACGTGCTGCATTGGGACGCCCAGTGTCCCAGCCCCCCTCCCTGCCTCCTTGCCCCCACCCAATCCCCCCTCCCCCCTCCCCTCGCGCCACCTTGTGAAGTGAGTCAACGACGTCACGCGCAGTCTGTTCGGGGCAGTGACGACGCCACTCCCCCTGTTGGCGCGCGGTGACGTCACCTCCGATTGCTTATTGTGACGTCACAAAGGGGAGTTGGGGAGGGGGGTGGGACCCGTCGTCCGTTTCTCTCCGCCGCGTGCGTGCGTGCGACCCCGCTTTAAAGCTGCCGCGTTCAAGTGTCGATGTGACGGGCGACCCGCGCGCGTCCGCCCGTTCTGTTTGCGTGCCGAGTGACTCAACCCCCGCCGCCGCGTCGACGGTCATCCGCGCGTGCCGATGGGTTTCGGTCGGTCGAATTGCGTGCCGTGGATGCTCGACCGTGTGTGTGTGTGCCGATTGATCGATTCGCGTGCCTTGCCGTGCCGTCTGTCGCTCGTGTCGTCTGTGTCTGTGCGAGACTCGCTCCATCCTCATGAAGCAATAAAAATGTGGAGAACACAACACGGGGCGTCCCCCGCGTGCTTCTTTATCAATCGTCTGTTGGCTCACGATGACTCTTAAGTAAAGATGATCCAGGATGAGATCTGGTCTTGTGTGTGACAGCAAGGGGAGTAATACGTATGGCAGATGGATGGCTGACGTATATATCACAACAAAGACAAAGACGCCCCGAATAGCCTTAACAGACTGTTGGGGCAACTTGCTGTTCGCGAGCACCTATATCGGCCTTCATAGGTGCTACTCGCTAACAGCACTTGCCCCAACAGCCTGTTCAGGTTACACGGGGGATCTGTCTTTGTTTGTGATTGTGTGAGAGTGATTTTGTGATCATATATGAGTGCGAGTGTGTGTGCGCGTGAGCGTGATTATGCATGATATTGTGCGATTGTATGATTGTGTGTGTGGGGCTGATTGTGTGTATGATTGTGTGCGTGGGGGTGATTGTGTGTATGATTGTGTGTGTGGGGGTGATTGTGTGTGTGATTGTGTGTGTGGGGGTGATTGTGTGTGATTGTGTGTATGATTGTGTGTGTGTGATTGTGTATATGATTGTGTGTGTGATTGTGTGTGATGAGTGGAGTTTGTATGCTCTCATACTATTTGGTAGACCTGTGTGTGAGCAAGAGAGTTTGATTTAATGCGAGTGTGGAGTCTGCGCGTTCTCTCCCCCTGCTCTGCGTGGTTCTCCGATTTCCTCCTCCCATAGCGAACCCCACACCCACAGTGTAACTGGTAGTGGTCAAACCACAGCTAAGCCTACACCCACAGTGTAACTGGTAGTGGTCAAGCCACAGCTAAACCTACACCCACAGTGTAACTGGTAGTGGTCAAACCACAGCTAAACCCACACCCACAGTGTAACTGGTAGTGATCAAACCACAGCTAAACCTACACCCACAGTGTAACTGGTAGTGGTCAAACCACAGCTAAACCTACACCCACAGTGTAACTGGTAGTGATCAAACCACAGCTAAACCTACACCCACAGTGTAACTGGTAGTGGTCAAACCACAGCTAAACCTACACCCACAGTGTAACTGGTAGTGATCAAACCACAGCTAAACCTACACCCACAGTGTAACTGGTAGTGGTCAAACCACAGCTAAACCTACACCCAGTGGAACTGGTAGTGATCAAGCCACAGCTAAACCTACACCCACAGTGTAACTGGTAGTGGTCAAACCACAGCTAAACCTACACCCACAGTGGAACTGGTAGTGATCAAACCACAGCTAAACCCACACCCACAGTGGAACTGGTAGTGATCAAACCACAGCTAAACCCACAGTGGAACTGGTAGTGATCAAACCACAGCTAAACCCACACCCACAGTGGAACTGGTAGTGATCAAACCACAGCTAAACCCACACCCACAGTGGAACTGGTAGTGATCAAACCACAGCTAAACCTACACCCAGTGGAACTGGTAGTGGTCAAACCACAGCTAAACCTACACCCACAGTGTAACTGGTAGTGATCAAACCACAGCTAAGCCTACACCCACAGTGGAACTGGTAGTGATCAAACCACAGCTAAACCTACACCCACAGTGTAACTGGTAGTGGTCAAGCCACAGCTAAACCTACACCCACAGTGGAACTGGTAGTGATCAAGCCACAGCTAAGCCTACACCCACAGTGGAACTGGTAGTGATCAAACCACAGCTAAACCTACACCCACAGTGGAACTGGTAGTGGTCAAGCCACAGCTAAGCCTACACCCACAGTGTAACTGGTAGTGATCAAACCACAGCTAAACCTACACCCACAGTGTAACTGGTAGTGGTCAAACCACAGCTAAGCCTACACCCACAGTGGAACTGGTAGTGATCAAACCACAGCTAAACCTACACCCACAGTGGAACTGGTAGTGATCAAACCACAGCTAAACCCACACCCACAGTGGAACTGGTAGTGATCAAACCACAGCTAAACCCACACCCACAGTGGAACTGGTAGTGATCAAACCACAGCTAAACTTACACCCACAGTGTAACTGGTAGTGATCAAACCACAGCTAAACCCACACCCACAGTGGAACTGGAAGTGGACAAATATCATGGGAATGCCGAGACATCGCCCGCAATTGACTAATTTGGGATAGCTCAACGAAGCGGCCTTTCATGCGGAAATTCATAGCAGCCAAATACTCTAAGCGCACGTTTATTAGAAATGTGGAGGGAAAAATCGGAGGGCCCGGAGAAAAATCCACGCGACCACGGGGAGAGAGAAAACACGCAAACTTCAAATACACAGCAGCAGGCGTCAGGGTCGGGATCGAACCCACGACCTCCTGCATACCAGGCGAGGTAGTTAACATCTAGCCACCGTGATGATGATGATGATGAGAGAGAGACACGCAAACTCCAAATACACAGCAGCAGGCGTCAGGGTCGGGATCGAACCCACGACCTCCTGCATACCAGGCGAGGTAGTTAACATCTCCTAGCTACCGTGATGATGATGATGATGAGAGAGAGACACGCAAACTCCAAATACACAGCAGCAGGCGTCAGGGTCGGGATCGAACCCACGACCTCCTGCATACCAGGCGAGGTAGTTAACATCTCCTAGCTACCGTGATGATGATGATGAGAGAGAGACACGCAAACTCCAAATACACAGCAGCAGGCGTCAGGGTCGGGATCGAACCCACGAACTCCTGCATACCAGGCGAGGTAGTTAACATCTCCTAGCTACCGTGATGATGATGATGATGAGAGAGAGACACGCAAACTCCAAATACACAGCAGCAGGCGTCAGGGTCGGGATCGAACCCACGACCTCCTGCATACCAGGCGAGGTAGTTAACATCTCCGAGCCACCGCGGGGCCCACACACACACATAGCAGCAGCAGAAATGTCTCTGAGTGCGAAACAATCTTGAGGTTCTGTGAGGCTTTCGCAAAACTAGAACGAGCACAAGTAACGAATAATACGTTAATAGATCGTACACTAATTATAATAAATACATAGTGCTCAAACTCAAGACTCGCGCGCTCGAAAACATCGTCACGTGACCGATCAGCTGCGCGTGAGTCACGCGCCCACGGACTCAACGATCGATCACCGCGGGTTCGGGGCGAGGAGTATTTGAATGTGTCACACTCGACAACACTGCCCACCGAAGCGCATTGCTCTATCTTCTTGGTTCTTTCGGTAAAGTCACGTAGAATGGAAATAATAAAATAATAAAAATAAAACATAATAAAATAATTCTCACGACGTTTCGGCCACAACGCAAGCAGCCGTCCTCAGGTGAAGAACAGGTCATTCAGACTGTCTTCTCGACAGACCTGTTTTATTTGTATTATTTCCATTCTACGTGACTTTACCGAAAGAACCAAGAAGATTAATACATGTAGTCACGAAAGCTTTAAATCGCATTGCTCTAATTTCGAGTTAAACAACTGCCAACGCTTCGCCTGACCTGTTCATTCATCCGGATCATCGAAGTTATCGTTATCCTCCTCGTTAGTTGAGTTATTATTCTTCATATTTTATTATTATTCGTATTATTGCGTTCTCGGAACAAAGTCCGCCGCGCCGATAAGGAAAAGTAGGAACGGTTTTCGTGATGTGTTTATTTAAAAGCGAGTCCACGGACTTTCGACTCCCGTTCACTGGGGCTGAGCGCTACGGCGTGGAGGTCACGCGTGTCTCTGCGTGTCTCTCTGTGTCCCCCGCGTGTCTCTGTGTGTCCCCCCGCGTGTCTCTGTGTGTCTCTGCGTGTCTCTGTGTGTCTCTGCGTGTCTCTGCGTGTCTCTCTGCGTGTCTCTGTGTGTCTCTGTGTGTCTCTCTGTGTCCCCCGCGTGTCTCTGTGTCCCCCCGCGTGTCTCTGTGTCTCTGCGTGTCTCTGCGTATCTCTGTGTGTCTCTGCGTGTCTCTGTGTGTCCCCCGCGTGTCTCTGTGTGTCCCCCGCGTGTCTCTGCGTGTCCCTTGCGTGGCTCCGTGTTGTGTTGTTAGTAGGGCATTAGCTTCACGTTGTGTGCATTGTGTGTTTTGACGCACCAAAGTAACACTGACGTTCCAGGTACTTTCACTTTTTCCCTGCACTGTTTCCATGCCACAGCCTGCGGCCACTCCTCCAGAAAGACGTGTGCACCCCTACGGGCTAAAAACCAATGCTCTGAAATCAATAGAGTGCACCGACTCCTCTACTTACGAACATGCGAACAAACCTGTCCCGTATGTCCAGTTGGTTGTTCGGACCGAGAGTCGTAAGTTCAACCGTCGCACAATAGATGGCGGTGGTGGCATCTACATCTGCAGAATGTGAGGAACCAGTGGCATCTACATCTGCAGAATATGAAGAACCAGTGACATCTACATCTGTTTGCCCCGATCGAATCGGCTGTGGGCCGCGTGGCGCTGAGCACTGAATTCCCCCGTGCCGGTGATGGGGTAGCAGCGCCCTCTGGCGGCCACGGGTGGCAACTGCGGGTGCAGACGGTAGCACAGAGATGGTAGTACACAGACGGTAGTACACAGAGTACACAAACGGCAGTACAGTACACAGAGTACACAGACGGTAGTACACAGAGTACACAGACGGTAGTATACAGACGGCGGGGATCCATCTGGGAGCTCCCAGACCCCGCTAGAGAGTTGTAGAGAGAGAGAGGGGTGGGGGGGGGATAAAAGGCGGTGAGAGTCGGGGCTCGGGGCTGTCCGAGGGACTCGGGGTCGTCTCGTGGTGGAAGGTCGTCGTCGTCTTCGCCGCTGCTGGATCGTCGTGTAGCGCCGTCGTTGCGAGACGGCGGCGGGCAGCGTTGTGTTACGAGCCCTTGAGTTGAGATTGTGTGGAGTGCGATAAATGAATAAAGAATGTGTCGCTACAGTTGTTGTTCTTAGGTTTTTTTCGGTAAAGTCACGTAGGTAAAAAAATATTTGTATTATATTATTTTATTTTTATTTTACTTTTATTAATTTAAATTTTTTACCTACGTGACTTTACCGAAAAAACCTAAGAATATGAATCCTTGCAGTCACGAAAGCTTCAAATCTAGAAGAAAAAAAAAGCTACAGTTGTTGTCTGCGGAGTCCTTCGTTACTCCAGAATGCGTGTGGGTTGACGGCTGTGAGTCATTCCCCACCATCGCCCTCGTTATCGATAATCGATAATCACGCGTCGACTCCAAACGCGCAAGGGGGCGTCCATAAATGACGTCACGCACGAGGTGGGTGGGTTTGAGAAATGTGACGTCACATCAAAATGCGCAACTTTAAATAGATATACACAACGCGTTCTGCTTAATTAAATAGACTTCTTAATAAATGTTTTTCCTACAACATCAGAGTGCAACGCCACATTAAATACGCACTACAATGACAATTGTTTAAAGCGATTTGAAGCATGTTTTACTTTTGGGGGGGGGGCAGAGCTTTGTGACGTCATATTTGAGGGGGGGGGGGTCTGACTTTTTGTGACGCCGTGTGACGAAGGGGGGGGGTGGTCAAAAATCGTCCAAAATCGCGTGACGTCATTTATGGACGGCCCCTTTGACGGCGACACGGAGTGGACTTATTTTCGCGAGCCAACGGAACGATGGCGGTGGCCGCGCGGGTGCACGGACACACTCGCGGGGCGGGAGGTGAAGCGGCCGCGCCCGGGGGGGGGGGGGTTGGGGGGGGACAATCACCGCGGCGGAGTCGCCCCCACCGCGCATTTATTTGGTGACGTCACGTCCGGTGACATCACGGGCAGTGACGCGCTTCGGTCGCCATGTTGCGTAGGGAGGAAAGCGTTTGGGAGTACTGTATAAGAATACATTTTATCCTTTGTGGCAAAATAAAACAGGACGTGTTTAAGATGTTCAAACACCAAACAGAAGACTTTTGCAAGGAATCATGTCTGCATTAACCACACTTGTGGTGAACATGCAAACAAAAACATACTCTGGTAATATATGCATTATATATGCAGGTTAAGCGTATACTGTACAATACTGTACCGTATACGTGTAGACAATAGTAACTAATTCTCTTTAGTGTTTTCGGTAAAGTCACGTAGGTATAAAATTAAAATAAATAAATGTAAATAAAAAACGTTATCAATTATACCTACGTGACTTTACCGAAAAAACTAAAGAGTATGGATCATTGCAGTCACGAAAACTTAAGATCTAGATTGAATGGTAACTAATATTAACACGAGAACATCTTAACACCTGTGTTGTTGCCAGAAAAAAAGGGGAAACCCTATTCTCATATTTTGGTAATGGCAAAGGAGGTCCCATGATGTAACCTTAACACGTTTGTCAAAAGCACTTTACATACATCGCACATATAATAAAACAATATGTTTAAGGCCGCACACCAGTGTTATTTTGAGAGGGAACGTGTTAAGTTTTGTTTGTGCTTGCACTCCTATCGTTGTTTTTGCATTGTTTGTCCTAACTTTCTGACCCCGTGTCCCTACTGCACATATCTAAAATAAAAGAGATCGATAACTAATCGGATTCCTCCAGGACACAAAAAGATTCTGACTCTAAAATACAGTGCAAAGTGTACTGTACAGTGGGCGGCTTACTGTACTCAGAGAATCGATTCACGTCGGCGTCCATTAATCGATTCGCCTAAGCCACACCCCCCCACCAACTCTCGCGAGATCTGTTTGGCCGCCTGTGCCTTGCAGTTACAATCCCCTGCGTGGCTCTCGCGAGAGTTTGCGGCCCCTGCTATCGAGCCCGGGAAACCCCGCGCGCCCCCCCCTTTCTCGCCAGGCCTCGCCGCCGCCGCTGCGTCGCTCCTCTCCCCGCGCCCTCGACCGACTCCTCGCCGCCAGTCTCGCACGCAGCAATGCCGCCCAAGGGACCCCCACAGTCCGTCCAGGTGTTCGGGCGCAAGGTGAGAGCCGTGGAGGAAGACGGGGCCGTTTCTTTGCGGCTGAGGCGAGGCGAGGCGCGCCGGGGCCTAGCGATCTCGGCCTCGTGTCTCCCCCGAGCGCCCGCCTTGCCTGGCCACACTCGCCGGAGTCGTCGCGACGCGCGCGGGTTAAAGAAAGCGCTCAGAGTTCAACAGACTAGCCTCGATCTCGCTCGAACAGACGAGCCTCCTATAGAGGCTGCGTGTTCACGCCGCCTCGAGAAGGCACGCTGACGAGGGCGATCCGTAAGAGAACGCGACGCGCTGTTGATTTTTTTTCTTCCCACACCGAGCGATGTCGGTCCCATCGTGTCGATGCCTGAGTCCTGACGGGGCCTGTGGGGGGTGTTGAGAGTGGTCCGTCGGGTTGAGAGTTGGCAATGGTGCTTGAGTAACGTGCGTGAGGGTGCCTGGTGTGGTGGGGAGATGGAAGAGACGGCGCAAGCCTTGCGCCAGGCCGCTTGGCAGGAGGCAACACGTGTTCCTGTGCGTGTGGAGTCTGCTGGCGGTGAAGTCGATGTTAGCGACTCCCAACCAACACCAATAGCGTGCCGATGCGCGTGTCTCCTTGTATAGTTGGACAATTGAAAGACGGGGGGGGGGCCACGCTGGTGCGCTTGTAGCCATGACACCCTCATTATGGACCGTAGTGCAAAGCGGCTGTCTTAGAATACCAAAACTACTCGGGCCTATCCTGAAGACCTCACGTCGTGGCTAGCAGATGTCGACAATTGGCACTTAGCTCGTGAACATCTGTGCTGCCATACGCAGGGATGGATTTGGTGACTTGGCAATTGTGTTCGGGCAGAAAATGGTCAGTCCCCCACCCCCCGCATGCTGGCTGGCTTAGGAGCTTATGATTCCGTTCCTTAAGATGCTCGCAGCATGTGGAGCAATACGTGGCACGACCCAAGAACACATCCGAGAAAATTGATCGCTGTGCATGTGTCTAATTTTCTTCACCGGATCGGGCAGACGGATCCATAAAGTTCCCAAGTGAGGTGCGGCCCCAGAAATGTAAACCTAAAATTGGGGACCCTACGTCGGCGAAAACAACGTGAAATCTATTGCCCGCTGCTGATTCTCACACTGTTGTGCAGTTGAAACCATGTGTGTGTGTGTCTGCTTAATGGTGAATTGTTGCTGAACACTGCGCGGACATTGTCGCGCAGAAATCCATGTGTGTTTGTGTGCGTAATGGTGAATTGTTGACTGAACACTGCGTTGGCATTGTCGTGCAGAAATCCGCAACGGCCGTGGCGCATTGCAAGCGCGGCAATGGCCTCATCAAGGTGAACGGGCGGCCACTGGAGATGGTGGAGCCAGCGACTCTGCAGTACAAGGTAAGGGGGGGAGGGAGACCTCTTTAAAAGCGTGGGGAAATAAAGTACGATGGCCAGTTGCTGGTGGTCCAGATTACTTGATAATCTGCTTAGTCCTGTGAAAGTTAGTATGTTGAACTTCTTTCGCATCGTACGTAGCTAACCATGCTAATCTGGAGATGCTAATTATTGTTTAGTAAGAGAATTGTCCTGATAGTGGATTGCCATTTTTTACGTGGCTGATACGTGCAGAATCTGATGGTAGCGTGCATTAACCTACCTGCTCTTCAATTGAAATGAGATTCAAAGAGAGCGTATTACTGTGTTGGCAAATGTGTTTGTCAGTGTATGAATGAGTGGATATTACTGTGTTGAGCTTGACTGTGCATCTGTTGATATCCAGGGCGTCCATTAAATAAATCATCCATTAATGAAAAATTATAAGCAGATGGCAATTTGAAATGTGATTTAATCTTGGGGGTTTGGGAAATGGAAGGATGTGCCAAAAAATCAGATAGGATGGTGATATTATACAGCACAAAACAAACATTTTTAAACCATCGCAATGTAGGCGATCATCTGGGTCTCTCATTGACGAATATCTGAGCTCAACGGCTAATGTCAGTGACAAATATCTGAACTGCTGCTGGGCCTTCCCTAGGTCGACTCAGCCATAAATGAGTACATGGTGCTGTGTGCAAACATTACCACTTGGGGGGGGGGGGGGAAAGGTAACCGACCGGGTGTGGTGTTGGCCACCCACCCCTCGTGTGCCGTGCCGGCCACCATCGGTGGGGAACCATGGTGGCGAGATGTTGACTACCTCGCCTGGTATACATGAGGTCGGGGCTTTTTTTCCAAGTCCTCCAGTTTTTCCCTCCACATTTATAAACGTGTGTTTAAGAGTTTTTGGCCGCTATAAATTTCCACGTGATATGCCACTGCGTTGAGAAGTTATTTGTGGCCAGGTCGTTCCTTCAAAAGAGCTACATAGCTCAGTGGGCTTGACCTGGTAAAATAAAAAAAATTGTATTGGTGCTCGCTAATAGCACTTGCCCCAAACAGACTGTTAAAGGCCACGGGGGGGGGGGGGGTGGTCTTTGTCTTTGTGTCTCACTTGTGTGCTCACCTTGCCGTGTCCCTGCATGTGCAGCTGCTGGAGCCGATCCTGCTGCTGGGCAAGGAGCGGTTCTCCGCCGTCGACATTCGTGTGAGGGTGAAGGGAGGTGGCCATGTGGCGCAGATTTACGGTGAGGTTTTTATTGATACACGTGGGAATCATTACTTTCGCTGCTTATCTACGTTTCCGCCACTCTCGCACTTGGAATTCAGATGTCCTAAGACATCAGTCACAGTAAACTTCATGATACCTAACCATTGTGTTTTTAACATACAGCTGATGAAATAATAGTAACGCGAAAGTTTTTTTCTCATAAGGCTTCTGTGCATTGCTATCTTACTGCTTGCATGCCGCTGCTGTTTTATATTCGTCAATATAACGAAAGCGTTTGTCGTGTGCTCCCACAGCCATTCGCCAATCCATCTCCAAGGCACTTGTCGCCTACTACCAGAAGTGTAAGTCCTACCTTGTTTTTATACTTGTTTACCCAGCAAAGCCTCACCGAGTCTCCGCTTGACTCTTTCAGGCAGGGTCCATGCAAAGTTTTTGCCATTGGGGGCGAAGTGACAGCTAGACATGTACCTATGGTGAACTTCTTTTTGCAACGTGCATATCCAACCCGTGCTAATCCAAGTTGACTAAATTGCGGGTTACATTTTAAATTTGGCCATCTTTTTTTAAACCATGACGCCGGCACACGACGGTCTACTCCTGCGAATGCCGTCGCGGGATCTTTAAAATGCCCGCCGTGACAAACGGCACGTGGAATATTTATACAATTAAAACGTTCGGCAGTGAGGGGGGGAGGGGGTCGGCCGCTGGATTCAAACCGTGAGCCTCTTGGGGCGAACGCGCTGCCGCTGGGCCACGTCACCGCCACCCCCCCCAACCTCTGCATAAAACGTGTTTCCAGTGAGGTGCAAGCAGCTGCCTTCCGTGGTCTATGCTGCTCGTGTTTTAACTTGAAGGTGCCACTCGTGTGTACATCTGTCTCTACCCTTGATCTCCTTTTGCACTCGATGTTCCTACAATCCTCATCTTTCCTACCCTCCTAGTATCCCCCCCCCCCCCCCCCCCCCGTGTCTGCATTAATCATTTGCTTTGTTTTTTCCACTCTGGTCTCTTTCCCCCCACCCAACCCCCTCTTATACTTACCCTCATCTCCACTACCCTCCTTGCCTCCCTTAGATGTGGACGAAGCCTCCAAGAAGGAAATCAAGGACATCCTGACACAGTATGACCGTACTCTGCTGGTTGCCGACCCTCGCCGCTGTGAGCCCAAGAAGTTTGGTGGCCCCGGCGCTCGTGCCCGCTACCAGAAGTCCTACCGATAAACCTTCTCGGCGTCGTGGCTCAGCTGCCAAATTCGTAATAAAAGCGGATGCGTTGACAGCTTCTCCCCTTGTTTGGAGGTGTGCATTATTTGCCGAGTGTGTGCATAGTGGTGGTTGCAGCCGGTTGTGCTTGAGTAGCTAAAAACTAATTTGAGGTTGTGTTTTCGCTTGCGGAGCATGGAGAGAAATGATGATTGGTCGATTAAATTAATCGGTTAAACTGCGGTAGACTATTTTTTTGATAATTATTTTAACTTGTAATGTGTTACACGGCTTTTGCTTGCACTCAGAGAGGGTAACTCGGAGGCTTGGCGAGGAACCACGCAGTGGGCCTGTGCCGACAATTGCTCAAGCTCTGCGTTCCTCGGTTATTAAGATGTTTGCCAATTAATCTGTCCCTGTGGGATGAAACTGGAGCACTGCAGAACACGAGCGCAAGGGGGCAACACTGTCCCATAAAGACAGAACGTAGAGGTTATTTTGTTTTGCTGTACTGCGTTCTGGCAAGCCAGCTTGATGGGCAGCTCAATGCCTATGGGTAGAATTTCGTGACATTTGTGCGTTCCAACAACCCTCACCTCCACAGTGTTTGAATGTAGCCACCACCGCCCAGTCTTGATGGATAATTTAGGCCTCTTTTTTTAAAGATCGTGGTCGATCTTGTCTCCCGATAATGGGACGTGTCCCAGAGTTAAGTACGGAATGATGCTGATATCACCAAGCCCTACCCACCTTCCATCCAGTTTCTGGCAGGGGAACAGGGATGGGACTTGTTTAAAGCTATTATAGTAAGTCTAATTTAATTGACATTTTTGAGAGATTATTTGATTCGATCCCCCTGTTCTGCACGGGATTGCAAGCGAGTGAAGCTGCTCAATCGATAACTACCAAACCATTGCTTAAAAACAAGTGTTTTAGATTTTTTTGGTAGCTACATAATGTGAGGCTTAGCCAATGGGTCTAGGACGCTAGCTTAATCACTCATCTCCTACGGCGATATAAGTGATTAACGTGTGCCTGATGTTGATATGGAATTAAGTTCGTTGGAACAACGTATGTTGCAGGGAGAAGATTAAAAATAGATGGAGAGTGGGCGCTTTGAGGGATTGCGTGTAAATGCTAGTGCATTCATGTGCTGATAGAATGAAGAGTTTATGCAAACCTCTCCAAGCTGAACTAATTGGCAGAAGATCATTTCTGTTTACGGGGGTGGGGTGTATGGTCCACTAAAAATAAAAAACTCCATATTTCTCGATTGGGATGATACGTGGCAGCATTGCTCCAACTAAACACTTGGCAGGGCCATCCTAAAAATATATTTTTTTATACCAGGAAAGGCCCACGCAGATAGTTCGTTTTCAGAAGTGGCCTGACCACACGGTAGTTCAACGAAGTGGCTTATGTGGAAATGTATAGCATCGAAATATTCTAAAACGCACGTTACTAAAAGTGGAAAAACCGGAGGACCCGGAGAAAAAATGCACGTGACCACGGAGAGAACGTGCAGACCAGGTTGGGGGTTGACATTGCGGCACCACAAAAGTATTGGGGACTCAGGATTTCGCGAGTAAACGTGTAACAATAAGCTGAGTAATGCCCAAAAACTGGCTAAAATTCCTCTACAAATTGCATTTATAAACGGTAGGCATTTATAAACAATATGAAACAAAACACTCATAGGCTGTCCCCATGACCCTCAACTCCACACTACACAAGCACTTTGACACTGCCTAACGAACAAGATCAGCTGACACGACTCAACAAATCCTTTCAAAGTGAATATTTAGTAATCACTCCGCAGTGTTCGTTGCTAATTCGTCGTTTGCTGCACCAACTTCTATCACCATTGCTGGTGTGTCCTAGAGCGTGGAGCCTGTGACCTGCTACGTGTCCCCAGTGCAGCCTCGCGTCGTGACATCGTCTCCCATCGCAGCCGCGGGCGCATTTTCCCCCGCCCTGAATGGGTCCCAAACAGCGTGGCAACGATGCTCGAAGCTGCTCGCGATGAGCGAAGGGAAATCTCTCACTCGGAGGACGCCTTCACAGCTGCCCCGAGGCACAAATCAGACTGTGGCGTTACAGCGGTTTCTCATACGAACAACTTAAAATGGTATCTTCAATAGACAATTCACGTGGAAATAATCATTAAAACAAATTTAAACAACAAAACTATAGAAAAGTATTTTTTAATGAGAAAATTGATATCTCATCTCGGTGCCCCAACGCCCCTAGTGGACGAGCCGCGCCTTGTTGAAGCAAAAAAAGCGAAATAACGCTCGGAATTTAATTTTTTTAAAAAGGTTCTGCGCATTGACAACAAAAACAATATCCAGGGAATTAGTGGAAATTTATCGACGGTCAATTTACCAATGGTTAAGTAAACAGCTGTCAACCCATTATTAGTGACCTAATTACAGACCAATGCATACCTCATTGTATGCTTTGGTTCTTTAGGTAAAGTAACGTAGATATAAAAATAAAGTGAACAAAAATACAATATTCACTTTATTATTATTTTTCTATCTACGTGACTTTATCGCAAGAACCAAAGAATATGAACTCCTGCAGTCACGAAAGTTTAAAGTAAAAATGCAGACCTTATTGGTCACCCCGTTTCCCTTATAAATCTCAACGTGAATCCTACAAAGTCCATCACGAGGGAGAAACACAAACAAATAGACAAAACTATTTTTGAACTCAATCTCCCTGTACAAGAAGCACGGGGTAACCGTATGTGGTTGACAGGCGTGCGTACACGAGGCGTGGTAAACGCCGCGATTTCCTCATGCGGAATTTGGCGATGCTGCAGATTTCTTCGGCCGTTCCGACTTGACTTGGCGCTTCCGCGGATTTCACCCACAGCGGACATTTAGCGCCTCTGCCGCGGATTTTCCTAGGGCGGATTTAAGGAGCGCTGCCGCAGTTTACCTTGATGCAGTATTTGCTGCTGCCGCGGATTTTCACAGCGGCCATTTGGCACTGCCGCGGATTTTTTTTGTGTGTGTTTTACATCGTGCCCCTTTTAACCGCTGTCGCGAATTTCACAGGGGACATTTGGTGCTTTCGCGGATTTTCCACGTCAATTCCACAAGGGCTGCCGCAGATTTCCACATCAAATCCATGAGGGCTGCCGCGCATTTATACATCAAATCCACAACGCTGCAACGGATTTCAACATAAAATCCACGAGGGCTGCCGTGGATTTCCACATGAAATCCATGAGGGCTGCCGCGGATTTCCACAAATCCGCGACGGCTGCCGCGGATTTCCACATCAAATCCGCGAGAACTGCCGCGGATTTCCACGTCAAATCCGCGAGGGCTGCCGCGGATTTCCACGTCAAATCCGCGATGGCTTCCGCGGATTTCCACGTCAAATCCGCGAGTGCTGCCGCGGATTTCTTTCACCCCCGCACCTCCGCGGCGCCGAGTGTCATGGCCGCCATCTTCGCTCGCTGCGCGCTGCGGTGAAGGCGGCTCCTGCTGGGCAGCGGCGGAGGAGAAGCTGAAAACAAATTAAACGGCGACGACATCTGACGACGTAAATTTAGAGCGGGGAGGAGGAGGTGGTGGGGGCGGAGTCGCTGAAGCGGAGGGTCAAAAAGGGGGGTCGGTCGCCACGACGGAGGCGGCGTCGTTTCTGAGGAGGAGAGGAAGAGGAGGAGAAGCGCGCCAACTCGCGAAATGCCGGCCGTGTCCAAGGGCGATGGCATGCGCGGCCTCGCCGTCTTCATCTCGGACATCCGCAACTGTGAGCGGAGCTCCCCCCCCCCCTTCTTCTTCAACCACCTCGCATCCACACGAACCACCGCCTTCACGGTCGCGCCATTTCGTTACCGCCGCTGCTGCTGAGCTCGTGAGGACGGCTCTGTCGATGTCTCTGTTGGAATGACGTGGGGGGCTCCCTTCCCCGCCTGAGGTGCTGGTGGTGGTTGTTGTTGTTGTGTTCTCGTCGGCCCGACTGCTCCGCAGACTCCATGCGGCTTGCGATGGTTGCACGCCGTCACTGCGGTTCGTGCCCTCGACGATGTCGCTGTTGCCTCGTCAATGCTCTCTGCCAGGGCTCTCTGGCATGACACCTTCTCTCTCTCGATTAATAATGATGATGAAGGCGAGTGTCGTTCGCCTGATGCGTGAGGCGCATCGTCGGCCGTGTCTCGAGTGTCGGGAACTGTGAATGTTCCCCTCGGAGTCGATAACGCGACGTGGCCGCCGGGCCCCGCTCCGTTCGTCGCCCCCAGAGCCCGTGGAGTTCGCAGCTCACGGTGTTTTTAGGGGCACAGACCACGACCACCACAACGACGACTACGGCCACCACCTTCTCGCGTGCACGATTTGTTGTTTGTACGCCGTCAGAATCGACTTTGCCGCATTGCCACATTCACAGCTCAAAGCCAAAGGCCCCCCCCCCTTCCACCACCACCCGGGGTGTGTGTGTCGCCTTTAACCGACTTGTCGCCTTTAACAGACTTGTGGGGGGCAAGTGCTGTTAGCGAGTAAGCGGCACAAACCTCGTGAAGGGGGGAGCGGCACTGTGGCACACACCAGGGTTGGGTGGGTGGCCCAGCACAACCACGCCCGGCCGCCTTTATCTCCCCTAGTGGCGATGTTTATACACTGCACCGGGGATACTCATTTGAGGCTGAGTCGACCTAGGGGGGTCAGCCCAGGATCGGGTTTAAGAACACATTTCTGCGGAGGGAGCTGGTAGGAATGTTGGGTTGCTCGGTCAATGGCCAGGGTCAACGGCGGCGTGGTGTATTCCGCTAATATGCACAACTGTGGGGGCGGGCACAAGCCGGCGTGAGTAGGTTAAACGTTGAGTTTTATAAGGGTACCATGGGGTGACCAGCCCCTCACCACCCCTCCCAGCCCCTCCCCACCCAGCCCCTCCCCTCCCAGCCCCTACCCACCCAGCCCCTCCCTGCAGGACGGACGGACACAATAATCCTCTGTGGGCTGGTGTAACCTACCAGTATATACTGCTGCTGGTGTTGGCCCGCGAGCGGGAGCTGGAATCGAACCGAGGTCGCCGGCTTCGTAGCGCAGCGCGCGATAAAAACCAACCCCGGCATGCCACGACCGCTCCTCGCGAGCCCATCGTCTCCTCGCTGAGATAAACGGCACGGCAAGGATCGAATAATAACAATAAGTCACCGTTCGATTACAATTTGCATTGCACCGCTGGTGCAGCAACGTTGCGGACGGGGAGAGCGAGCGAGACACGTTGTTGCACATGCTATTATAATTATTGATTGTGCCGAATTGAATGGCGTGTGACCGTGGTCATAATCATCCCCTCGGTACTAATAATTACCGAAAGAACCGGAGAGTATAATAATGATCCCCTCAAATCTCCTAATAACATCTATTTTCTGCTCCCGTGCAGTAAACGCAGCAGTGGAGCTTGCTTGTCATGCCGCGCCTGGACCAGTTACTTGATTGAGCGACGACCTGTAATCTCACTGGCACGGCGTACTAATAACCTGCACGTTTTTATTCTTGGTTCTTTCGGTAAAGTCACGTAGGAGGGAAACAATAAAATAATAAAGATATAAAACAATACAATTCTCACGACGTTTCGATTGCAACACAAGCAATCATCATCAGGTGTGAAAACCACAGCAAGAAAATGTACTTGCTGTGGTTTTCAAACCTGATGATGATTGCTTGTGTTGCAATCGAAACGTGATAATTTTATTGTTTGTTTCCCTTCTACGTGACTTTACCAAAATAACCAAGAATATGAATCCCTGCAGTCACAAAAGCTTTAAATCAAAACCTGCACATTATTTACACGACACATCAGCACGTACGTAAACATATATATATAACCCAACCGACAATGGATTACCCATTGTAATTTCGATGCATTCATTCATTCCGCCCCACCGCCACTTCACACGTGAACTGCTCACAAGTCACGTCATCACATCTTTCCCTCTATTTAGGGAACGAAACAGGAGGAGGATTTCTCCACAAATCTGGTTGTCCGCCTGATGATGCTACTTGTAAAACTGTCGAAACGTCGTACTCGGATTGTAAATGTTGTGGATTTGCTGTCTTAACACACCGGTGTGCTGTACTAGTAACGAATTGGCACGTTCTATTTACGTGACAAACCTTACTAGTTGGCTGTGTCGGGTGGTGGCGGGTTTAACGACACATTTATATTTACGCGATCTACCAAAAAATATTTTGGATATTGATAGCGAAAGCCTACGTGTTAAACAGACGTATGTTAAATCATTATTCGTAGTTAAAAGTGTGCAGTGTATTTAATTTGGGTTTTTTGTTGACCAAACCATCTCAATCCTATGCAGGACCCTTCCGAAATTTTGAGTTTTCGGGCTCATTGTGGTAGCAGCTCTCCCGGCCGCGTACGTATTGGTGTTAACCTTGGCCTGCGGATTATTGAAAGATGGTGGCTGCGCATCCCAGACGATGTGGGCCGTATAGTCAACCACCGCAGTCTGCACTCCTTAATTTGAGGGATTGGAATGCACGAGCAGAAGCTCTTGTCGGCTCCCTCTGTCTCTCTCTCTCTGCCGATCGGTGGACTCAAGCGGCAAACGACTGAGCAGTGGTTCCCAGGGCCCGGGTTCGCAAAGCCGTGACAAGCGGTCCCGTTGAGACTGGTGCAGTCCGTCACTACGACGGTGTTGTACTTCGCTGACACCAGAAACATATTTGTGCTACCCCTTGGACAACTGTTCAGATAGTGGCCAGCGCAACTCAAACAGTGGACCGTGTAGTTAAACCCAGTGTAGCTACATGAACTCTCTCTCCCTGAAGCCCCCTCGTCATGTCCAGCAGCAGCAGCAGACTCTTAGAGATACAATAAAGACCAGCCACAGTAGGAGTGTGATTGTGTCAATGCAACCCAAACTATTGACCGTATAGTATAAACCCATATAGAGATACATAGAGACACTTGGAGATACATAGAGACCCACAAAGATACATTACAGATACAAGCCACAGTAGTGTGATTGTGGCCATGCAACACAACCTATGGACCACAAAGTTAACCCACTGTGGTTGTGTTCCTTCAACGGAGGAGAACAGCGACATGACACAAACTCTCTTGCTCTGCTGAAGCCCTCTAGTCGTGACCAGTAGCAGCAGCAGACCTCGACTTTGGCATTCATCTCCTGAATTACTTTGGGGCTGCTGCCATCGTGCGCAAGGATAGCCATTGAAATGAAAAGGTCTGGCGTGTGTTTGTCTCTTGATATGCACAGCGAATGTGGCGAGGCTCTGTGTTGTTGTATGTTGAAACTTCTTTCGCACCATATGAAGCCAACCATGCCAATCGTGTGTGCTAGCACCAATACCCGCCATTCGCCACGAAGGGACGGTAACGTCACCATGGCGCCTGTGCCAGGCCAGGTGCACTTTTTGAGGCCACGTGAAGTGTCGAAGACCCAGGTGCCATTGGTTGTCCCATTGAAATGACTGGTAGATGCACCAGCCGTACCCCCTACTGTGCCAACTTGCTGCATTTTAGCCGCTCGGCACTCCACTCATGTTGTGAGCATGCTAACAACAACAACCGCCATTCGCCACGAAGTGGCGGTGACGTCCCCACGGCGCTTGTGCCAAGCGATGTGCACGTTAAGGCCACGTGAAGTGTCAAACACCCGCTGGCAGGAGGTCACGGGGCAGACCCAGGTGCCATGGGTCGATTTGAGATGTCTGGTCGATGCACCACCTGTGCCGCCTACTGTGTCAACTTGCTTTGTTTTAGCCGCCCGGCGCTCTGCTCGTTGTTGTGACCCGTTGCTCCTCTGCCGTTTATTGTTGCTGGAGGGCGACTGCCTCCAACTGCCCAGTAGCATCTTGACACTTGGTATCAGTCATCGGCAAGTCCACTCAGATCCACATCATTCTTGTTACAACATCACTCTATCTCTTATCTAGCCTGTGCCGCGCCCATTTAGCCCCCTCTATCTGGCCTAAAAAAAGTTGTTTCGGCATGTGGTGGCTGGGCGTGCGGGCTACATGACCCAGCCAACGCACCCTTGTCTTCCAGAGGAGCTCACCGATGGGACTTTGTCCAGATATTTCAAGGATTTGTGAACTCTTCACACAATCTAGCCAGGTTAAACCCAGGATGAATTTTAGGCAGGCCAGCGTAAACGTTTATAACTGGTAAAGATGTTCCATTTGGGGAGTCTATGTTTCGCAAGCGTAGAGAAGGGAGGGCATAACCGTGGCTCAGCAGAAACAAAGCTTCTTGTGGAGCGAAAGACCAGGTAGCTTCCACACAGCGTTACGCAGCCGATGAAAAGATAATGCCGCTCGACTGATTCGGAGTGAGACCTCTGCTGTGAAACCAGAGCCGGTCATGAGCACACTGCCCAGGTTTGGAAAACTCTCCACTCTCTCCACAACTGCCCTATCGCCAATTGAGAGTTGTGGGGGTGGAGTGTCTGATGCTTTAAAATACCCAGGCAGGTGCTTAGTTTTGGTGGGGCTGATTGTAAGGCCCCACCTCTTAGTGGCATACTCCATGTTCAGCAGCAGTGCCTCCAACTCCTCTGAGTGAGCAGCAATCACCAGATCATCGGCATACGTAACATTGTTGACCAATACAGAGCCATCCCTTTTCCGCACCAGGGCATCGATCAGCCTCCCATTGTATCTGTACCAGATGGAAATTCCTCTGGTACAGCCATCGAGGGCTTCAAGAACTACTTGATCGAAATCGATGTTAAATAATGTGGGAGCCAGAGGACATCCCTGTCGCACCCCAAGGTGAACAGGGAATGGCTCCGACTCCCGGCCACATAGTTTTACCCGGGCCTGCTCACCATCATGAAGATTCTTAATGATTGTGAGCAGAGAGTCGGGGACTCTGAAAGCACGAAGAACAACCCAGAGCCCAGGCCTACTGATGGTATCATAGGCCTTGACCAGGTCAATAAAGCAGAGATGTAGGTCTTGTTGGAATTCCTACACTTCTGCTGTAGCAGACGTGCTAGCCACACAAAAGATAAAGATCCCCCATATAGCCTTAACATACTATAGGGGCAAGTGCTGTTAGCGAGCACGTGCTAGCACACACACACACACGGACATAGACTTCGCGTTTATATTTATACTGAGCTGCATTGACCCGCCCCAAGCCCATCGCAAGCCCATCGCATAGCTTCTCCTGCATCACTTGCCGTCATTGGTTCGCCTGCAATGACTGAAATGACGCGTGCCGCTCTTTCTTCTGTTGACATCCAACCAACCGTTCCAACGTGCAACCATCCCGCCGCTATTTTAGCGATATAATTTATTACACCACTTGCGTATAAACTTGCATTGTAATTATAGCATGGTGCATACATTACTCTACTGTTGTAAGTTGCAGTGCCACCTCCAGTTAATGTACTTGAAGCCCCAACGAAACGTCAGCTATTGTAACGCATGTTTAATTAACGTTCCACTAATTAATGATGTACGCTAGTGGATCAAGAGGGAGGGTTGTGAGGTGGCTGAACCCCAATGCAAAATCTTAACGTTTCAAACCCTGTATCTCTTAAATGCTCAATATTAGTGAACCATGTTTCAGAATAACATGTAATCAATATCTATAACCGTGTACAGTACACGTACTGTATTTATATTTTCTTCACACCAATTTTTTCCCCGCATGCGATAATGGCACATTTTGCAGCAGGTCCGCTCGTTCGATGCTGCACCGCCATTTCATATTTGACGGGGGAGGGAGGGGAAATCGCTGATACTTGGCCACATTTTATCATCCAAACCTCCTGATAATAGTTTTCGGTCAGAAAAACAGGACCCTGCGGGGTGGGCTGGTAGGAATAATACTAATACCGGTACAGGGATATCGACCGCACACACACGCGCACACACACACGCACATACGCGCACACACACACATACACGTACACACGCACACACGCACATACGCGCACACACACACATACACGTACACACGCACACACGCACACACACCACACACACACACACGTACACACACATGCACGCACGCACACGTAATGAAGTTGTGTTGCTACGCTTCCAGTTCGCCGTGAATAACGATCCGAAGCCCAATAGCGCCCATTCATCACGCCGCTCGAGTGGGCCGGACACGCACACACGCACACAGTCACACATATACACACACGCAAGCACACACGCACACACAGACACGCACACACACGCGCATACACACGCACACACACGCACGCAAACACACACGCACACACACACACGCGCATACACACGCACACGCACGCACGCGCACACACGCGCACACACACACACGCACCTCTCACCTGCAAGGCAGCGGTCGCCGCTTCTCCTCCCACATCTCTCGTCGCGGCAGCTGTAACGATGGTGCAAGTTTGTTTTTATCATCAATTCCTCCTCCACCCCTCCCCGCCACTGTTCACCCACCAGAATAAATGAGTTCGCCCATAGTCAGTCGATCAAAAAGTTTCGCCGTGAGGCGCCGGAAGCGACGGCCATCTTGTTTAATTCACAGATCGCAGGGGGAGCGGGCGGCCATCTTGTCGGACAGGGTCATGCCAAGTGTTTGCAGTAGGGGGCGATGTTGATACACGGACGGACGGACGATATAATCTATTGGTGGTCTGGTCCACTTCGTTCCTACCAGTATAACAAACATATATATACACAGGTTATAAAGTGTAAAACTTATGATGCATAAGCATGGGTTTTCTTGCTAAAATATTGAACAATAAATCCGTAGAAATGTTTTGTTCTTTCTGAAAAATAATGGACGATAAATTATTGCCGCATAAGTATTTTTTTCCTGGTATCATTGCTATATGTAACATACAGTATGTATATACCTGGGACTGAACATAGCATTGTCTTCTTGTAGGAGACGATAAGGCTGACGTGCAGTAGCCACATGAATGTGTGCTACGCGATGACGCGCTAGTGCACCCGCTACTTAGCAACGCAGCTCTGAAGTGCATGTGCCGAGTCTCTTCGAGGTCCAAGCCCGCGCGACACGTACTATCATTGCTGACTGTGCGAGACCTAAATCACTAATGTAAACACAGATGAATAGAATGAAGGTACCTTTACAACGGTGTTCTTCACTAATGTTCAGAGGGGGGTGCCACTATCGCCGATAAGAAATCATCAGATTGAGGGCCGCCACACATTTGAAGGCATTGGGGTTTGACAGCAGCACGATGATGGGGGTGGGGAGGTGTTCTCACATTTTGTGTGTTTGTCGGGTGCTGCACTAAAGGCCACCAGCGCCTGTTGGCCTTGCAATCAAGAACATTACTATACATTTTTGAGGGTTCTGTTGATGCCTGTTTCGCTGAGAACTAAATTGACATCCGTAAAATAAAATTGGGTTGATCGTTGTTAATTCCCAGGGATCGGAGAATTGTTTTTCTTCAGTGGTACGTTTATATATACGCTATGTAAATATATACGCTATGTAAATATACCCGCTATGTAAATATACCTGTTATCCAGAAAAGCTACCACACAGAGTCTTGAGACTACTGTTCTCATATTTACTAGTTTCGTATATGAATATTCCCATATGTATATTATGAATGCATTATAATAACCGTAGTACCTTTTCGCAGTAAACCATGGTTATTTTGCAGAAATCAGAAATTACAAACATAAATTTTATATACAGTATACTACAATCAGGGTTATAATTCTGTTAAAATTATCATGCTGATTTCTCCCGTTTATATAATTCAGGTCGGCATCTGATCCGATTTTCATTTCTGGATCCTGCTGATTGTCGGCTAATATCCATCCACATCCAATCCGGACTCGAATTTGGTTGCAATTCCATTCTTGTTTCGCACGTTCGGAGGCAGCATTTCTTATCCACACATTTTCTTAAACTCTTCATTACATTCTCTACTCCACCCCATTGACCACCCCCGCTTCAATGCAGGTAAGAGATGCATTTAATTTCACGAACCGTTTCGTATGTTGCTGAACGCAAAACGTCGCTGTCTGGACAAGCAGTGTTGTGGGATGCAGGACCATGCAATCATTCCTTGCCGTTGTCGTGCGTTCACCATGTGAAAAAGAGTTGGTATATTTGAAATGCTTCATTACACGGAACGCAATGTTCAAGATTTAAAACGTTGGTATATTTTAAATGCTTCATTACACGGAACGCAATGTTCAAGATTTAAAACGTTGTCGACTTGGCTTCGCTTTCAAACTGTTGTGTGGAGGATGCAGTGTTACCCTAACATTTCCTTGATTAACGTGAATACAAAAAAACCCGCCGTGTCTCAAGGACTCTGTCACTGCTGACTCAGGTCGGCCATGTCAGAGGTAAGTAATGTGGCCCATTGAAATTGAGGTTTTAATCATGTTGGTCGTTTTCTCCGTGCGTGCTCCTGTGCCCTCTGTTCATTTTTCCATGCAGGCAAAAGCAAAGAAGCCGAGATCAAGAGGATTAATAAGGAGCTTGCTAATATTCGCTCCAAATTCAAAGGTGAGTTTCGTCACTTCCCTGCCGTTGCTGCTAATCTGTATAAAATGTTTACAAATTGGCGATATCTCCGAGCAATTTTGTAAGTCTCAAGTTAAACGGCGTCACTTTGATCCTCCGGTGTGTCATCGGTGAGCCAGCACAGGCAAAGGTGCTTACTAATGAGGAAGAAGGGCTTTATTTTCAAATTATTCACAAGAAAAACCGGATGACTTGGAGAAAAATCCATGCGACGAGGGAGCGTGAACTCTGTAAGACGTTAACTGCATCTCTCTAATGTGTCTGCGAACTCTGCCACCTTATCTGCTCCAAGCCTTTCAATTGTAATCGCTTTAAGACTCTGCTAATTCTAGATTTGAAGCTTTCGTGACTGCAGGAATCCATACTCTTTGGTTATTTCGGTAAAGTCACGTGGGTAGAAATAAAAAAAATAAAAAAAATCACGACGTTTCGATCGCAACACAAGCGGTCGCCTGATGACGACGATGGCTTGTGTTGCGATCAAAACGTCGTGATTTGTTTTTTTTTCTAACTACGTGACTTTACCGAAAGAACCAAAGAGTATGGACTCTGCTAATTACAAGTCTGCCTCGTCAAATCTGTAGAAAACATACAAAAAGGCCGCCGCTGATTTGTAGTCCTCACTCCACCAAAATGTTTTATTAGTCCCCACAATCATACCATCACTCATAATGAGGTGAGCATGATGTGATCCCGCACCTCGGATGAGCACGGTTGGCTGTGCACGGTGCGAAAGAAGTTCGTCGTACATTCCTACACGCTGCATGGCCGTTGGTGTTTTATGACGTGTGTACGCTGCCTACTGCATTCCCTCGGCATGTGTGAGGTTCCTGACGCGGCTGGGGTAGAGAAGCTATGAGGTTTGATTTTAAATGTTTCCAAGGTGGTATTTCTTAAAAAATGTACGCGGCTGTCGAAGTGACGTCAGACTGTTGCTTCACATTGCATCAGTAGGGTGCCAGGTGCCATGTGCCATGACGCGCAAAGGTGTGCTGCTGCTCGCAAGCAGCAGGGAGGCGCGCAACTCATGTCGTGCCTTGCGTCCAAGTCACGTGCAATGCGACTCGGTCACATGGCACGAACAACGCTCTTAAGCTTGTCTGCGCTCCCCTGGTCGGTAGCTTAATTTGTGTTTATTGTTGTTTAAGCCATCAACTCAAAACAGCCTTGTGTTTTAAGTGTGGTCATCTTAACAGGCAGCAAGTCTTCGTTTTCTTCTTCCGTATGGCTGCTGACGTAGATGCAGAGCAACAACTACTACATTTTAACATTTTGAAGTGGCCAACCCAGATAACCGCATCAGGAGCAGCGGAATGTTATCGCAGTGATGTCCCCTTCCTATTTGTGGATCGGGCATTTTGTCGTTATATACGTTGTACGGTCTGTTCTGGATGACCACAGTCATACACTACTGGAGAGTTTTTACCTTTCCATTTGTGCATCAGGCATCTGCATCTGCCATGGTTTGTGCATTGGATGCAATTTAGGCTGGACCTTGAGCTTCGTGGAAGACCAAACCCAGTGATATTCTGCTCTGGGTCTTTCACAAGGTGTTTGTTTGCGAGCTCATTTGATCTCAATTCAGCTCTCCAAGCTTCATCGGGGTTGAATTCACATTTTTGAAGGTTAAGCGCATGTGTCCAAAAGGGCCTTACGTGACTTCAAGCGGTGACGAGGGACGTTATTGAGGCGCTGATGAATGGGACGGGCAGCAGTGAAACGGAGACGGCTGTAGACCAGTTTCATCATCATTAGGCCTCATCAGTGGAGTCGGCATTGTTGACTGCTGCCCTATGGCCTGCGAGTGTATATATGCAGAGGGATTATCTTTACACTTTGGGGACCCCTACCCCCCCCTCCCCTCCCTCAGCACAAATCCAAAGCTTTCTATAAATAAATATAAAACCCCATCACAACAGGAACGTGCGTGCGGACTGGAAACAAATTTAAATAACAACACATGGTTGCTGACAAAACAGCAGGAAGGCACTACCATCATGCCTTGCATGCATGTCACGTGACCACCACATTGCATGTACAATGCTGTCAGCCTTGTCTCTAAACCACCAGACTTTGATATATCGCTCGTAACGTTATTACATGCTTTTTTCTCATTTAATGAAGCTTCATGCACACGTCTGGCAGCCTGGAACACAAAGCTTTTAACTATGTTAGTTCAAAACGATATCTAAATTAAGCACTTTTTTCTGGAGACAAGTTAATAGCAAGAGAAAATGCATGCAGACCAGAAACGAATGATAATTGTTTTAACAACGAAGTGTCTTTAAACAGCAAAACATTTTGTAATCCCAGTATATTTTGCTTATCCAAGCTGACACCACAACATTTTTGTTGTATTCTGCACTCAGCCTTGTGACAGCCATCAGCTCACAATAGATGAGGTGGTGGCAATTGTGTTTTTCTTTATTATGTCTCTTCAGTACCTTATAGCCATAATTGCCTCCTGTTGTTATTTGTGCCCAGGGGGGGTGGTGTATATATTAACCAGTCCTCCACTGCAGACATATTCGGCATGGCCTAAGGGGCGAGAACCTACATTAATTCGTAATTTGTTCTCAGCCTGTCAACATTTTTGGCTGCAACTTGGAAGTGTGCCTCTTGAGCGGACAGAAAAGTTCATTAAAACACACACACATTGTGCTTTGCCCCCATTTTTTTAAGCTTTTACAAAGCTGGAAAAACAACAAGAAAGTATCATCTCGTGCACCAGTGGCAGGAAAGCATGCAGGGATTCATGTAAATTTTGTTGGTGACATCTGTTATGCTTGATACAAAACCATATTAACAATGTATTATAGCTGCCTTTGAAATATCTTTCCTGTCCTACATATCTGTTACACTCTTCGCACACTCCCTTCATAATGCCATGTGAGTACTCGGAAGCAACCTTTCGGCACGGCAGTTCACCATCCACGTCAGTTAGTTGCGAGTTTGACTCCATGCTTTCGGCGTGGCTTTTTACCGTCGGGTTAGCAGTGAGTTTCACTCGGAAGGTTCAGTTTTGGTTCAATATACCTAGGCTCGTTCAAATTCTGAGCGATTGAAATCGGATCATGTGCCGCAGCTGGATGGATCGTTGCGTAGTGGGACCGTAAAGGATACACGACAGCCGCTTTGGGTGAGTCCTCCAGCAGTGGATCGATGGTGGCTAGTGAAGATGATGAGTGTACGATCTGCCTGCGTGCTGCAGCTATAAGGATTGAAATACAAACGGCAACGAAATTGGAACTAAAGCTGAAAAGTTTACGTGCAAAAGCATTGAGAAATGAGCGGTCAGAATTGCACTTCTATTTCCGTCCGGCTGCTGATGTTAGATGCACAGCAACAACTACGATTTCATATTCAGGTGGTCAAGCCCAGACAACCAAAGCAGTGGAGAAGTTTATCGCTGTGGTGATGTCTCCCTCGTATTTGTGGGTCGGAAGTAGGGCGCCGAGCGGAGCGCACGGATTATTGGGGAACCAAATGTAAATCGGCAACGTCATTGTCAAGAGACGCACATGGGCTTGTAAAAGAGTTAAAGGTCACGGGCCACCTGATGTTTAGGTGCGCCAGGCACGGACGTCGTGAGGTGCTGCGTTCACCAAGTGGGAGTCCTGTTATTCTGGTTGTTACAGCGGCGGCATCTTGGCGTTTGTTTATGGATTCCAGTGTGCGGAGGGGAAAACTAAACGTGTAATACTGACTGCATATCTTTACGTCAGTATTCTGCAACCTAATTAAAACAACACCGTACAGTTTTTGGGGCTGCATCTTAAAGTTTAAGCGACGTGTTTTTTAGGTTGTTAGTGTTCGAGACTGACAAAACAAGTTGGGGGGTTTTAAATTATACTTGAAGATTTGATGGGTTAAACAACAGTCCAGAGCTGTTTTCATACCAACCTTGTGTGTGTATATATACATGCAAAACACATCTTGAGCAGGTGACCAAGGAGAGAAGAGAGCTCTGATTTTGGCGGCAAGGGATGCGGGTTTGGACGCTTAATGCTTTTCCTGCAAAATCAGCAAGTTACTTGGGCTTGCGTCACAACCAGCAGCGATGTCAGCATCACTCTTCCTGCGTAATTGGGAAGTGGTGTTTTTATTGTTTTAGCCGCTCTGTGTTTTGCACGACCACGTACCAAGAAAATATGTTGCGCAATGCCCTTCAAGCTCGCTTAAAAAAAAAAAGTGGCCGGGTGACTCGGAAGATAGAGCGCTGAGCTGGCACCTCGTAATATCCGGGGTTTCATTCCAGGAAACTGTCTGTAATGTTGTTTATTGTGCCCCTGATAACCAATGTCTTCACACACAAAAACCTAATAAAATGCGGTTTAGCATTGAATTCATCTAAATTCCAGCTTTTGTTAATAACAAAACAAATGCTGGGTTGGATAGTGCTGCCCCCTCGTAGGTAAGAGATCACGTATAGAGCAGTCGGAAGCAGTTCTGTGATACCTCCTTCCGTGGACCGTTATCTAACGCGGGGTGAGACTCTCATCCGCGAGAGTTCCCATTTGTGTTCTTTGCCTTCACGGTGCCGTTTGTTGCTGGCCGCTTGACAATATGTTGCCTTTGGGCCTGTGCTTGGCAACTCTTTTTCAACAAATATATATATGTACACTTGACCACATAGGAAAACTGCATCCTATGTTTTTTCATGCGTGTCCATTCCTCTATGTCCGTGTGCTTGTAGGTGACAAGGCGTTGGATGGATACAGCAAGAAGAAGTATGTGTGCAAGCTGCTGTTTATTTTTCTTCTGGGCCATGACATTGACTTCGGGCACATGGAGGCTGTCAATCTGCTCAGCTCCAACAAATACACTGAAAAACAGATTGTAAGTGGCATGTACGCACACGGTAACGGCACTGCCCCAATGTCGATGGCCTCGCCATCGTGAGCGGCATTCGAGCTCCAGCTTAATCATGCCCGACGGTGGCTAGGAACGTTTGTCCCCTGAGAACATTTTCGCCACTGTTTTTGGTCTTGAGCGGAAATCGAGCGCAGGTCGCCGGGTTCATAGAGCGATGCGCTTCACACTACACCCATGCTTAACACACATACACGTGGATGGGTGGGACTTCATGCCTCTGCTCAACAGCAGGTGTCAGGAGCATCATCGTCATAAAGATCATCGGCAGATACAGTGGCACCATTAGAATCATCGTGCTGACGCTGTGGTCACACGAAGCTGTTGGACGCGCAAGCAGCCGTAACTGCCCAATGTCCGTCATTTAAAAATGTCTTTCAACGTGACTTTTCACAGATTATTGCAATACTTTGAACATATTTTCACAGCCCTACAGTAATATGTACACGCGTTAATGCGTGCACGCGCACGCGCGGTTTCTTAGACATGCATACCAGGATGTACACATGTACTGTAAGTTCTCGCTTAACGCGTGTTCACGCACCGCGTTTTCTTGGCGATGCAGTTCTTTTAATGCGGTAACACTTTTCGCACAACGGAGAACGCGTGCCATTATAATGTGGAATTTTGCCCGTTATAACACTGTTTCTGAGCGGTCGATGACGAAGTATTTTCTTTAGCTGCGCGGCTAAACGAAATGATACAGTACGTGGAATGATACAGTACATGGCGGCGTACCCTCAACTCTGTTCTATCCCGCCATGGAATGAGTACATGCTGATTTTATCGTGCAAACTTGGTTCATATTTGCATTGCTTTATTATTTATTCATGCCCTGTAATGTGTAAACATGCAGTAATTTTTCACTTTGCACGATTTTGCTTGACTTGGCACTTTTCAGGAACGCATCTGTTGCGTCAAGCGGGGGAGTCGCCGCGTAGGCGTGCGTGCTGCAACGTGCGCTCGTGTGCGCGCGTGCAAACCCTTTTGTTCGTGCTCGCGTGAGGATTTCGCATCTCTTCCTCATTTTCCTGGACAGGGCTACCTGTTCATCTCGGTGCTTGTCAACTCCAACAGCGAGCTGATCAGGCTCATCAGCAATGCCATCCGCAACGACCTGTCGAGCCGCAACCCCATCTTCATCAACCTTGCCCTGCACTGCATCGCCAATGTGGGCAGTCGGGAGATGGCCGAGGCGCTGGCGTCTGAGGTCCCGAAGCTCCTCATCGCTTCGTACGTCCCGCCCTGTTTTTTTCACGCTTGCATGTGTGCGTGGCGTTTTTTCAATCGATCGATCTTTATATTATTACGTGCCAATATCGCCCGCAATTTAAAGTAGGCGTCGGGGCACATTGCACAGCGGAATGGTACAGGTGGGGGGGTATATGAAACTTGTCACGACCTCAGCGGCTAACACAGACTGAGCAAAGTAGATTGCAAGCATGCGCAACGAATAACGTTAAGAAAAAAAGTTTATGAACTAAAAAGTAAAGAAGCAGTTTTTTTCTCCCTTAAATTTTTAGTTTTAATGGGAAGGCAAGTCTTAAGAAGAGTTAGTTTCTATAATCTATTATTGTTATTATTATGCTTGCATACCTAGGAAAGACTCGCTGAGTCTCAAGACTTTATTTTCAGGAGGGTCCCACCAAGTAGTCGTAGTAGGGAGGCGATGTTGTTGCCCCTGCTGCTGTATTCATCCCAATTGACTAATTTACCGGTACATTTGCAGCATTGGGATGTCTCGAGAGTGGCCGCATATTACAAAACTATTTAAGCTGTTTTTGTTTTACCAGGTAAGGCCCACTAAGCTACATGGCTCCTTTTCAGAAACGACCTGGCCACTAATGATAGCCCAACGTAGTAGCTTATCACGTGGAAATTTATAGCAGCAACCAAATACCCTGAACGTGTGATGTCGATTCTAAATGTAGAGGGAAAAACCGCAGGACCCGGAGAAAAATCCACGCGACCATGGGGAAAGGACATGTAAATTACAAATATATAGGTGTCGGGATCAAACATACAACCTCCTGTCTACCAGGCGAGGTAGTGAACATCTCTCCACCGTGTGGGGCCCTTGAGCTTGTAACCCACTGAATCCTGGAGGAGTGATGGTTCAGTGGTTATCTCAGTGTGCAATCCCACTGTCCCAGGATTGTTATCCTATTATTTTCTTGCGCACGATGGCACCAATAAGTTCAGCAGCTGAATGCCAACATCGGGGTCTGCTAGCCACGAGGAGAGGGCTTCAGGAGAGAGTTCGTTTATCGTTTTGCAATACCTCCGTTTGCAGCGGTTGACTCTGTGGTTTTAAAGTTGATGGCACCGCAACGTGCACGCGTGTGTTTATTTGTTTGCGCGTACGGCGGTGTGAAACAGAGACACAATGGACAGCGTGAAGCAGAGCGCCGCACTGTGCTTGCTGCGGCTTTACCGCACCTCGCCGGACGTGATCCCCGTGGGAGACTGGACATCGCGGGTTATCCACCTGTTAAACGACCAGCACATGGTACTAAACCCCGGCTCGCCCTCCTTCTCACGCTGATGCACACCACGTTTGAAAAATGTAATTATTTGTGTGGATGCTGCCTGCCATATTGATCCTGATAATGTTTGTGGTTTGGTGACTGATAAATGGGGTATGCTTGGGGGGGGGGGGGGGGCACGGCGGCGAGATGTTAACTACCTTGCCTGGTGTACAGGAGGTTGTGCGTTCGATCCCGACCATGGCAATGCCTATATATTTGGAGCTTGCAAGTTCTCCCCGTGGTTGCGTGGATTTTTCTCCGGGTCCCCCAGTTTTTCCCTCCACATTTAGAAACATGCCTTTTGGAATATTTATCCGCAATACATTTCCACGTGATAAGCCACTTCGTTGGGCTTTCATTTGTGGCCACGTCGCTTATGAAAAAGAGCTACATAGCTCAGAGGGCCTTACTTGGTAAAATGAACGCTTGTTTCTAAATGTGGAGGAAAGAGCCGGAGGACCCGGAGAAAAACCCACACGACCACAGGGAGACAGAACACGCAAACTCCAAAAATACAGCCATCATCAGGGTCGAGATCGAACCCACGACCTCCTGTATCCCAGGCGAGGTAGTTGAGTGGGCTTGACAGCATGCGTCAACTGTTGCTATTTGTTCAGTGCGCAACACTTTTTTAATATGTCGCTTCTCTTCAGGGGGTGGTGACCGCAGCCACGAGTCTCATAACAGCGCTGGCCCAGAAGAACCCGGAGGAGTACAAGGGCAGCGTCTCGCTCGCCGTGTCGCGGCTCAGCAGGGTGCGTGTGCACACACTTGCCCCCCTCTCCCCCTCGGCCGTTGTCCTCGCTCAAAAACACGGGCGCGGAAACGACGTGTGGCTGACCATGTGCGATTCGTGCAAAACCCCACCCATCTCTTTTGATTTAAAGCTTTCATGACTGCAGGGTTTCATATTCTTGGTTCTTTCGGTAAAGTCACGTAGAAGGGAAATAATAAAATAATATCAATAGTAAACAATAAAAATTCTCACAACGTTTCAGGTAAAACCGCCACTTTTTTCCAATTTTCTTGCTGTGGATTTCTCATCTGATGATGATTGCTTGTGTTGCAGTCGAAACGTCGTGAGAATTTGTATTGTTTTATATTAATATTATTTTATTATTTCCCTTCTACGTGACTTTACCGACAGAACCAAGAATATGAAACCCCACCCATGTCGTTACGATCTTGACTTGGTGCCCTCCGAAACCTTGCCCGGGCCTAAATGTTAGTACAACGGTGTGGTTGGTTGCAAGCGAGCGTTGTTATTGACGGGACAAAAGTGGCGAACGTGTGTCGTGCTGGCACACAGCATTGCCGCTACAATCAATAAATGCCATGTGGGTGCACCGTGGCGTAGCGATCGATGTACTTTCCTACAACGCTAATGGCAATTGGTATTTGAAATTACTATAGTCGTCTTTCCTACGTCGGCTCCACTTTAAACTCTAAATTTCTTGGTGCGGTGTCATTGTTAATAAATAATTCACAGCCCTTTGCCAGTCCGCTGATGGATGAAGGCTTCTCTGTGCTATGTTAGTTGTGGGGCTTGTTTTAGCATACTTCACCACTCATTGCGGGTTGATGAAGACTGGCTAGAGGTGGGGGGGGGGGCAGTGGGAGCGTCGTCCCCCCCCCCCACCGGTGAGGGGGGAGCAGTGGGTGGTAATGAGGACCGGTTCCTATACCGCTCAGCACTCGTATTAGCAGTGGGCAGGAATCTAACTCGGGTCGCCAGGTTCAGAGCACAAGTGTGATAGCCTCTCAGCCTCCGTGTCGTTATTAGCACTGGGGAAAGCAGTCTTACAGGGGGAGTTGATGTGTTTGGTATTTGTTGTCGAGTGCTTGTTACTGTGGTTGGCTGAGTAAAGTTGGTTGTATTTATCTGTTTTGCAATACTGTCGTCAGCGTGTACACCACACTACGATCTTGCAAATCATGCGATCAGTTGCTGGTCACGCATCCCCAATTGCCAATTGATAGATGAACCTGGCATGTATCCTGCTGTAATTTAAAATAAATAATACAGTCTGTCCAGAAAAGTGACGGCTTCTGTGTGTGTGTGTGTGGCATTGTGGGTGGAGCAGATCGTGACATCCTCTTACACAGATCTGCAGGACTACACGTACTATTTTGTGCCAGCGCCGTGGCTCTCTGTGAAGCTTCTGCGCCTGCTGCAGTGCTACCCACCACCCGGTGAGTCGGTCACTTTGGATCGCTACGCCGCGATGTTGCCCACGGGTGACGCGGCGCTCCCATAACACGCATAACACCAGGGTTATCCCCGGAGAATCGTAATTCGTGAGTTCATTTTTTTTTTGCGCTTGTGAAGAGCATTTACATTCGACAAATTAATTTGCTTGGCAATGTGTGGGGTGGTGGAGGGCCTTGATGGTACAAAGTTGGCCACATCGTTACGTGGCTTATCACAAAAAAAATATTTATGAATGGCAGGGAGCCGTCTGCCAGTGCATCATGGTTCTCCAAATCACACATTGTCACGGTGAATATTATGTCGCAATAAGCATGTCATGCATGATGCTTTCAGTACATTACGTTTGCCTGACATGGTAATTCATGTAGTGCGGGCTGGTACGTCCCAGTTCCCCACGGTAGGACACAGCGAGACATCTCTCCTTATTCTTTACAGTGGCATTCTGCCTCACGGTATTTAACCGATGCCTTCGTAGTTCATCATTAACACTTTTGTTGTGCGCTCCTATTCACGTGTACTTTTCTGTGCACGCACACACGCACACCCACACACCCACGTGTGCGCCTGCATTCTCCCCCGTGTGCCCGCCTACTGCGTGACAGAGGACCCGGCAGTGCGCGGGCGTCTGAGCGAGTGCCTGGAGAACATCCTAAACAAGGCGCAGGAGCCGCCGAAGTCGAAGAAAGTGCAGCACTCCAATGCCAAGAACGCCGTGCTCTTTGAGGCCATCAACCTCATCATTCATCACGACAGGTGTGGGGGGGGCCCCCTTCCTCCTCCCCCCCCTCTTGTCAACGTGGCCAATCGGGTGGGGCCCAGGTTTTGCTCAATTTTATGATGGAAGCGTCTTGATTGATTCGCTCCACACCCACGGGTCTCCGTGGCAAAAATGGCGTTCTATTTACGCTTCGTTGAGCTGACATTTGTGATGGCGAGGTCACTTCTGAAAAATAACTAATAGCTCAATGGGCTTTACCTGGTAAAATTATAGTAGTTTTATTTAGTATTTGTGATTTTCTTACCTTTCCTTTTTATTTTGGACTTCAGTTTTTTTGTTTTGTTTGTCATTGTAACATTCTGACCCACCTGACTGGACATCTGTGAAAAAGAGCTTCATAGCTCATCGGATTTCTCCAGGATAAATAAATATTCTGATTCTATTTTAACAGGTTGTTGCATTATTGCACAACATATCACATCTGCATTATTTTACGATGAGGGTGTTGGGATGATGATGACGACGACGACGATGATGACAGTGATGCGGCTACTGATGAGGATGATTACGGTACAGTGATCACCGGTGTAATTGGTGGCATCTCTCTCTGTTCCCCTCCGCTCCAGCGAACCAAATTTGCTGGTGCGCGCCTGCAACCAACTGGGCCAGTTCCTCCAGCACCGTGAGACGAACCTGCGCTACTTGGCCCTGGAGAGCATGTGCCTGCTGGCATCGTCGGAGTTCTCGCACGAGGCGGTCAAGAAGCACCAGGAAACCGTCATCAATGCCCTCAAGGTACGTGCTTGCTCCTCCGTCATCGTGCTGCCGTTACAAATCATCTGTGCCTTGAGTTTCCTGGCCAATAAGGGCGCTGCGGTGGTGAATGTTAATTACTTCGCCCGGTATACAAGAGGTTGTGGGTTCGATCCAGACCCTGACACCTGAGGTATATTGGAGTTTGCGTGTGTCTCTCCCCGTGGGCACGTCCGCGTCCTCCGTTTTTCCCCTCCAGATGTATAATTGACATGCGTTTCGAGCAGTGGTTTTTAACCTGGGGTGCACGCCACCCCCTTGGGGTGTGAGATGTCCTTTTTATGAACCAACGGGTGGTGCAGGCTGTCGTCAAGGTTATAAGCAGCACTGGTGTAGAGTATTTGACTGCTATAAATATCCATGTGATGAGAAACTTCATTGGGCTGTCATTTGTGGCCAGTTCGCTTCTGAAAAGAGCTGTATAGCTCCGTGGGTCTTGCCTGGTAAAATAAAAAAAATTGTTTAAAAAATAATTAATAACTAATGTTAGTGACTGCTGCGGGCTGGTGCCAGCAAAACAACTCACCGGCTAACTGGCTGAACGTGTTTCCCCGTGTAACAAATAATCCAATGAGTTGCATGGCGGAAGAATTTCGGCAGACTTATAATAGCGAGCGAGTCTGATGAGGAGGGAATAACGTATACAGAAGACTGACCACACGGTTAATTAAAAATTGCTCGAAATTTGACATTTGTGCTCCTCATGAATGTAATTGCTTCGCTAAAATATTTTAAACATTTTTGATAATATAAAAAAAGCCTCGCCAATGCAAATTCTCTTGTACACCGGTCCATACTTGTCTTGAAATCAATGCCGACACACAGGGTCAGTGCTACACCTGTAAAAAACAGACCCCCCCCCCCCTCCCCACCACTGATTGTCTGCTCAGTTTAAGTTAAATTAACCAAAACGATAGATCGGTTTGCTGCTTAATTCCCTTAAATTAAAAGAAAAAACTGCTGACTTTGTTGTATTCCACATTAAGTAATACATATTGTAACATTCTCTCGCTTCTCTTACATGTCAAAATCAAATCTCCGCAATGCCCCTTTGCTGCCCTGCGTGGTGATGGAGCAGACCGAGAGGGATGTGAGCGTCCGCCAGCGAGCCGTGGACCTGCTCTACGCCATGTGCGACCGTAGCAATGCACAGGAGATCACCTCCGAAATGCTCAACTACCTGGAGACAGCCGACTACTCGATCCGGGAGGAGATGGTGTGTAAAAACTCATTTGTGTCCGTGTACTTATCTGCTCCGTCGCTCACTGTCATATGTGGCCAGGTCGCTTCTGAAAAATTTGTTAATACCTCGGTGAGCTTTACCTGTTAGGATGGGGCTGGTTTAGTTGTATTGGTATGTGTGTGTGTGTTGGGGTGATTTTGTTTACCTTTCTTGTACTTTGCACAACTATCGTTCTTACCCGTCCCTACTGGACATCTGTGAAAAAGAGCATTATAGCTCATCGGATTCCTTGACTATAAATACAGATTCTGATTTATATATTTTGGCGGCGACAGGGCCCAGGGTTGGCGCGTCAGCTGCTCGTTGCAAATGACCGCGGTTCAAATCCAGCAGGCTGTCCTGGTTAATAGACTCGTATAGCCTTACTAGACTGTTGGGGTAAGTGCTGTCGGCGAGTAGCACCTATGAAAGCCGGGACGGCACACTTAAGGGGGTGGGTGGCCAGCACCACGCCCGGCCGCGTTTTGTCTCCCGAGTGCCGATGTTTACACATCGCACCAGGTGCTCATTTGAAGCCGAGTCGACCTAGGGGAGACCCATTAATTATTGGTTCGGATATTCGTCACCATTGTTGGCCGTGAGCAGGAATCTAACTCGGGTCTCCGGGTTTGTAACGCAGCGCGTTGACCGCCACGCTACTGGTGACGGGGCCCAGTGTTGGCACGTTAGCTGCTCATTGCAGAGGTCCGCGGTTCAAATCCAGCAGGCTGCCCTGGTTAATAGTACCGCATGTGTTTTGACCGTAACGTAGGCGTAGTTTGGTTCACAGTGGATGTTCCGTATCCCGTGAATAGTCCATTCTTGTGCTGGCACCTTGGTCTACATTTTTCTCCCAAATTACTTAAATCGTCATCGATACTTCAAAACTTAACAGGACCCTCGTGAAAGACAGTTGAGATTCAGTGGGGCTTTTCCGGGTAAACAAGTGTGTAACAATATTTAATTCAGCAGTGTAATTTGTGTTTAAGCCAATGTGCTCAAGGCTTTATGCACGCTACTCATTATTCTCCGATGTACCATAACAAAGTGTTTTAAAGGAACTAAAATGTATTAACTTTTTCAGTGTGTAAATACATTATTGGGTAATGTAGTATTTCTGTAACAGTTATAATCCAATCACCATCAATGAGATTTGGCCATTAACCAAAGAAATCCAATCATCTGTAAATTGGATTTGGATCTCATCAGATTGAATTGTGATTGGGTCTGGTTATACCTAACCCATGCACCTCCTTCCTGTAAGTGACCGTTACCATCTTATGCACTTTTTTACACGGTGCCACCAGAACTTGGACAGCATTTTCCCTCTCCTCATTTTGTAAGAAATGAGAGCCTGTATCCCGTGCATTAACACCAGCATTCTAACACACGTCGCCCAACGTGAAGGGGTGCTTGCCCACACCTCAAGTGTTGTGCACACGGTGGCTAGGAGATGTTAACTACCTCGCCTGGTATACAGGAGGCTGTGGGTTCGATTCCGACCCTGATGCTGCTGTATATTTGGAGTTTGCATGTTCTTCTCGTGGTCGTATGGATTTTTCTCCAGGTCCTCCGGTTTTTCCCTCCAAATTTAGAAACGTGCGTTCAGAGTATTTGGCTGCGATAAATTTCCACGCGATAAGCCACTTCATTGGGCTATCATTTGTGATAGCCAGGTCGCTTCTGAAAGAGCCACGTAGCTCAGTGGGCCTTACCTGGTAAAATAAAAAATAGTTTCGTTCATAGTTTTTTCGTAATAGATGCTGGTCGGCATATACCGATGCCAGCAGTCCCGTGTAAACTATTCGCTTTGTTTTAAGTGGCATCATCAAGGTTTTCATTAGGGCCAAGTCGGTGTAAATTAAAACTCGCCCGGTCTGACGTGTTACCCTTGTTCAGACAATGCTCGTTTGTCATTGCCTGCTTCCAGTTCAGTTGATAAATGAATGCCATATTCTTAGGTTTTTTCGGTAAAGTCACGTAGGTAAAACATCAAAATTAATGAAAATAAAATAAAATAAAAACAAAAATCACGACGTTTCGGAGGCAACACAAGTCTCCGTCATCAGGTGGGACCGGCTGTGACGGTCCCACCTGATGACGGAGTCTTGTGTTGCCTCCGAAACGTCGTGATTTTTGTTTTTATTTTATTTTCATTAATTTTGATGTTTTACCTACGTGACTTTACCGAAAAAACCTAAGAATATGATTCCTTGCAGTCACGAAAGCTTCAAATCTAGAATAAATGAATGCCGCGAATATCTTTCAGGATTGTGTTAATCGATGTGCAAGCACGATGTGCTGGCACATCGTGCTTGCACATCGATTAACTTTAACCAAGCCCAGTACAAGCCCGAGTCGTACTCTACCACGGCTGCAAGCTTGCAGGGTACAGGGCGGGCGGCGTGTATTGTCGATTGTTGCAATTGAGATAATATTCGCACTAACGATGAGGACTGTCGTGTTAATTGTAATCGTTGTAGCAGTGGCTGTTGTATTGGTCACCAGTGTGGGTGATGATGGTGGTTGTGCTGGTGTTTAGGAGGAGTTAAACAATCTGTGATGTAAAAAAAAATCAAAATTTTCTTGTTTCTGCACCACTGCCAATGCAGCAGCATCGCCAAATAATTTTCCTGATGATTATCGTGGTGGTAACGATAATATTGGCAATACGTTTGAGGGCTTAAATGCCAATGTAGAGGTCTGCTGCCTACGACAAGAGGGCTTCGGGTAGAGAGTTGGTGTGACTTTGCTATTCCTGATGCTTCATTCACGATGGTGACGACAACAAAGCTGTTGCCAACGATGGGTGGCGGCTGTCGTGTGACCCCCGCCTCCCCCCGCGTGCAGGTGCTGAAGGTGGCGATCTTGGCGGAGCGGTACGCGGTGGATTACACGTGGTACGTGGACACCATACTCAACCTCATCCGCATCGCAGGCGACTACGTGAGCGAAGAAGTGTGGTACCGCGTCATCCAGATCGTCACGAACCGCGACGACGTGCAGGGCTACGCTGCCAAGACCGTCTTTGAGGTACGCGCTCGTTTCTCAGGAAGTCAGGATAACCGCGTCATCTGACTGGCGCTTTTCTTTTTAAATAGGTGTCATGACCTTGCCGAAATGACCAGCGAGATTTGCACGAGATATTAACAGCCACTACAAATTATTGTTTTTTGTGTGTGTTTAGTTTGTTTTGTTTCCCCCGCACCTCCCATTAGCATGGTTGGCTACGTACAATGCGAAAGACGTTCTTCTTGCATACATATTATTTTGTAATTTTATTCTAATTCATCTGGGCCAATGAGTAACATAACATGAGAGATATCGGGTTTTCATTGTGGTCCAAATAATGAATTTCCTTCAGAATGAGTTGTTCATTGGAAAAAGATTGCTATATTTATGGAGAAGCTCTGCTTGTCTACAAAGATATGGGAGAACCGATCTCGGATAAGAGAACGAAGGAATAAACTCTGTTGTGCCTTGGGCTTACTAAATCATTCATGGCCCGGGTAACCTTTAAGGCACCGTGTCCAGAAGTCATACTGTGCATTATCACTGGTACCAGGGCTCTAGTCAACTGAAATATATCGAGTTATGCTTGTTTTTGTTATCAGTCGGTTATACAAATAATTATTGGCAAGCCTTTTTATCGTTCGTGAGATGAATGCAATTATAGTCCAGTTTAGGGCTTTATAGTCTACGTGCTGTTTTTTAAAACATTAAATTGGGCTAATTTTAAGTGTGCAGCTCTGAGCAAGTGGTGCGTGTGTTGTGCACTCTCTGTGTGTGTGTGTGTACAGGCACTGCAGGCCCCAGCATGCCATGAAAACATGGTCAAGGTGGGCGGTTACATCTTGGGAGAATTCGGAAATCTCATCGCTGGAGACCCTCGCTCCAGGTGTGTGTCCTTGTGTACGCCTTTTTTCTGGATTAGGTCTACGTGGGCTGCTCTCGTCAGGGAGCATAAACCATCGCGTGAACACCGGTCTCCCTGGCAGCGGATTGTAGCGAGCCATCGTACAAAGACGGTCAACGCATCGCGCGGTTTTAGATGCGCTTCTGCGGCCATCTGGAACGCTCTTCCTTCTGTTATTAGGAAGCCACTGGAGCTATGCACTTTTAAATCTAGACTTAAAACTAATTTCTTTAAAACTGCTTAATGTGTTTTAGTTTTTGTCCTTCCTCTGCACCTCGGATTCGCGCAGTTGACTACGTACGGTGCGAAATAAGTTCTACATACATGATCTTACAATCGCAGCTTAAAGGAGTTTATAAGCGATATTGTCTAAACCAAAACGTACCACGGAAAGGGCTTGTGAGCAACTCGCCTCTTTTCGATTTTTTTCAAAGAGGTCAAGAAAATCGGGAATGGAATTCTAACATCTGACTCTGCTCCTTGTATCGCGTGTCTGTCTCCCGCCGCCACCCACCCTTGACATGTGTCACAGCCTGTCACCATGAACAACATCACGTACTCGTCTGTCCTCGCTCCTTTACCCCACCATACCCATCACTCACTGCCTTACCCGCCCTGGCCCCCTAAACATGACCAGCTTCATCAGTGCCTCTGTCGAACTGGTAACATCCCCACAACTCTCAAGGCTGCTGCTATTACTCCATTCTATCAATTCATATTTTGGTCTCAATTTATTTTCTCTGATCCCTCCAAAAAAATGTCCCCGCCCCCCCCCCCCCCTTTGTGGTCTGGATGACCTAGTACAATGTGGTTTCCGCCAAAGCCATTCTTTTAAAAATGCTCTCCAACATGCGGTAAATGACTTTATTCATCCTTCAGCGCTGCTTCTCCTAGGCCTCTGCTGCGTTTGACGCTGTAGGCCACTCCATCCACTCGCTCCTCTCTTTGTGCACTTCCGTAACATTTAGAGGACTCCGTCACACTTCCCTTCTGGTTTCCCATTTACCTTCCAAAACCGCTGCTATGTTTCCATGCAGGGGCCGTCTTCCTGTCAGACACACCTGTGTGTGCAGCGGTGTCTCACACAGCGCCATCCTCGGCTCCTTGCTCTTCTCAATATACTCGCTCTCCTGCTTGGCAATATCATTCGTGAGCCATCACTTCTATGCTGAAGGCACCCAGCTATTGACTTCATAAACCCAGCTTCACTGTCCACTCATAGTATTTTCTTTAATATTCATCATAACTTTGAAACAACTGGGTTCCATCTGTTTCTAATAGAATCTGCTCTGTTCGTCCCATAACCGGTCCGAGAATCTCCAACACTCTTTAAGTGGCCTCACCAGAATTCATATTGGCGCCGTGTCAGTGTGCAATGATGTTTGTGTTTAGATTTTTTTACGTTCGTTTACCTGTATACACGGCCAAGTCTTGAGTTTGTCTCTGAACCGCATCGGACTGAACCTCCAGTGAATTCGCTCGTGTGCGTGCGTTTGTGGGTGCCTGCGTGCAGCCCCCTCGTGCAGTTCAACCTGCTGCACTCCAAGTTCCACCTGTGCAGCGTATCGACGCGCGCGCTGCTGCTCAGCACGTACATCAAGTTCGTGAACCTCTTCCCCGAGATCAAGCCCACCATCCAGGAGGTGCTGCGCTCGGGGAATCAGCTCCGCAACGCCGACGCCGAGCTGCAGCAGCGAGCGGTCGAGTACCTCAAGCTGAGCACCGTCGCCACCACCGACGTGCTGGTTCGACCCCCACTCGCTGCATGCCACCGACAAAACAGCATCGCCGTCGTCATCTTCGCCGCCATCGCCTTCATCGCTCGGCAGCAAAACACGATTGACACTTGCCACCGGCAACATTGGAGACGCACAGTTGTTAACATCCACTATGATGTAGCAGTCAAAAGTCAGTGGGTTTTTTTCTGCTCAAATGAGCATTGAGAGGGTGGTTGGTCATCTCCCGTTTTACAGCCCTGAGCCAGCGGTGGCGTGGGGTGAGCATCCATAGGGCATCCACCGTTGGCTTTGAAAACACAGCGGTGATCTTCTATGAAGAGGCCAAACCAAATCTGCCCAATAAATATTCCATGGCCTCTGTTCCTTCATTGACCTTATTGTTCAACTCCACTGACTCTCCTGAAGCCCTTTCCTGGCTAGCAGACCTCGACATTGCCTTTTTAACTCCTAACATAATGCCCTACGCCAGAGTAGAAAAAAAATCACGTCATCAACCTATCCACCTCCATTTCTCCGTGCTCCTCCTTTGGGTGCATTCTGTCTGCGCCGCACATGCACGTATCGTTTGCCTAACCGCGTTGCCTCCTTGGTCGGCCTCTGCCCGTGGTGCAAAGTGACGTGCCACCGAGATTTTTCTCCCTGTCCCAATGTGCTCTTAACCACTCCATCCCTCCGCTGTTTCCCCCACCCACCCACCCACCCCCGTGGTTAACAAAATCAAGGCGACGGTGCTGGAGGAGATGCCACCGTTTCCAGAGCGCGAGTCGTCCATCCTGGCCAAGCTCAAGAAGAAGAAAGGCCCGTCCACCGTCACAGACCTGGAAGACGGCAAGAAGACCGGCCCTGGTGGAGAACTCAACGGAGGATCTGAACCGATCGCACTCAAAGCCAGCGCACTTGTACGTACATCATTACCTCAGGCACGTCGCGCTGTTTACATGTTTAAACGTTTGTGTTCATTTCCACCTTTTTTTTTTTACAAATTGGGTTCCCGGAGTCCTATTGAGACACGTAAACTCCTATCCAAAATGACAATATTTACAGGAGGAATTTCTATGTAGTTTTGCCGAAAGAAGCAGTGGGGTTTTGTTTTTGTATAATCTGTGTACGGAACTGGATAATTGATGTGCAGTGTTGTGGGATGCACTTGCATGAATGATGCTATATAAAATGAAATTATTATTATTTAATGGATCAATGGGCCGCAGCTTCTTAGTGGAAAGACCAGTCCTCTGGGACCTCTTGCAGGCTTTGTGTGTTTACCCGAGTTCCATTTAAAGATTCTGGGAAGTAATACACATTATAATAGAAGTTGGGTCAGGTACTTCAAGGTCCACGAGGGCCTAACCCACCTTAAACGCAAACAAATTAACACGTATGAAACTTTTGCTGAAAAGGATTTAAAATTGTATTATTTTAGTTGTCTTGACCTCCCCTTCTCAGACAGACGGACAAAGTTAACACACTACTAACACTTTCAATTTTGGTTTGGAAAGCGTAGAAAGAGTATCCACAGATTGTAACTATCGAATAATACCACACTATACACTGAAGTGAAATAATGTACGGTGCCTGCAAAAGCCACCCACTGTCTGCGTGTGTCTTGGGTTCCACACATGCAATTGCCTACATGCCTGTGTGTGTGTGGGGAGCGGTAGTGTAGTGGTTGGTGCACTGCGCTACGAACCCAGCGACCCAGGTTCGATTCCCGTTCACGGCCAACCAG
This sequence comes from Lampetra planeri, assembly GCF_965212315.1. Lineage (NCBI taxonomy): Eukaryota > Metazoa > Chordata > Hyperoartia > Petromyzontiformes > Petromyzontidae > Lampetra > Lampetra planeri. Next base: position 1,261,486 of record NC_136133.1, on the reverse strand, counting down.
TGACGAATATCTGAGCCGGTCCTGCACCTCAAATGAGTACCTGGTGCGGTGTGTAAATATGGCCACTAGGGAGACGAAGGCGGTCGGGCGTAGCGCTGGCCACCCACCCGCTTCCGGCCTTCATAGGTGCTCGCTGACGGCACGTTCCTCAGCAGTCTTCGGGCTCTACAGGGGAAACTTTGTCTCTTGTCTCGGTGCAGTCCACCCCGTCCCCGTCCGCGTCTGCTGACCTGCTGGGCCTCGGCGCCCCCACCGCGGCGGCCGCGGCGGCCGCGGTGGCCGCAGTCGCGGCGGGCTCCGTGCCGTCGCCGGGAGGGCCGGGGCCCAGCGGCACGGTGGTGGGGCCGCCCGGCGGAGGTGGCGGGGGGGGAGGAGGAGGAGGGCTGCTCGTCGACGTCTTCTCTGACATTGGCACCGCCGCTGCGTTGCCTTCCATCTCCTCCGATGAATACTTTGCCAAGTGAGTTGCCAATGCGCAGGATGGCTTTGAGCGCAAAAGTAAAACGGCTATGGCGGCGCTGCTGCCCTCTTGCAGTGGGTTGCTGCGTCCCCCGTGCTGCTGCTGCCACGATCTGAAACGGCCTCTCGCTTGCTGCCTGACGACTCGCGTGTGGAACAGTTGAAAAAATATTGGAACGAAACCAGCGGTAATTTGCAGGACTCAAACATGCTGAACCCATTTTGATGTTGTCACACAGCCACTAGCCAATAGGCTAACAAACGCATATGTGGGGTGGGAAGAGGCGGAGTGTGGAGGCCGTGCAACGTATGTTGTCGTTGTGCATGCGCAAGTGTATGTATAAGTGTCGCGTATGTTTGTTTGCGTTGTATATTTCCATAAAGCGAGTGCACATGTCAGGCGTGTGCACTTGTATGTTAGTGCATTGTCATGCACACCCGCACACTGTAGCAAATGGCAGTTGTAAGATGACTGCTCGATGGCGGCAAAGCTAAGTGCCGTCCTCTATAAAACGTAAAAGAAAAACTTGTCTCGGGCTACAGAGGGTCCAGAACAAACTTGACCTGAGTCGTCACACGGTCACCAAAAGCGATCACCTTCTCAGCTGCTCCTGAAGCCTCCGCGCTGGTTCCCGGTGCGTTACAGAACAGGCTTTACACTGGCACTTCTTTCCGAGCTCAGCACTGTGCTGTGGCGTACATTTTAAGACCCAAGGTAGCCGTACGGAGCGTACGCCCGTCTGCTTCTCAACGCGTGCCTGTGTTTGTTTCTGTGTTTTGAGGGTTCGTCTCCTGGTCTTAGTCTTTTTGCAGATTTCCTCAAATGTTCTCGGTAGGCCCGAGGCCTCGATCCAGAGTAACTCTTGAGATTTATTTTGGTGATGGCTTTTTTTCAGGATCTTTCTTGCTGCTGAAAGACGCGTCATTTTGACATTTTCTCGCCGGTTAAGCGGAATGCAGTTGCCAATATCCAAAATCCATCCGCATCATTGTTAAGGTCCTCGGAAAAGGGTGTAGCTACCTTTTTTCGAGGCTTGATGCTCGCTTAGCGAGAGCGATGTCGTCCGCGTAGATAAATATTCCAAGATTCTGCGTGTGTGGCGTGTCGCTCGTAATATTAATTTTAATAATGGTGGCGCAAGCAACGGGGGGGGGGGGGGGCGGGTGCCTCCTTGCGTAGGTCCATCATTCAGTTATTTTGGTGCTTTCCTGCTTTTGGCAGCTTTTGGCTGGCCACCGAACAAAAAAGGGTCACCGCATCACGCGCCTTCAGGTGCATTTCTGCAGCCGTCTGGAACGCTCTTCCAATATTAGGAAGCCCCTGGAGCTATGCACTTTTAAATCGTCTAGATTAACAAATTGATTTCTTTTAGAACTGACTTTTGTATTTAGATTGTCCTTCCTCGGATTTATCACGGTCGGCTACGTACGGTGCAAAAGAGGTTCAACATGCACACGTGTACATACATCCCCGCGAAATGCTTGGAAACCGAGGTTACTCGGCATGTGACAGTCAGCGGCAGGCTGCATTCATGGCATGACATCGGAACCATTGGGGCTCTTTCATGAATAAAAAGAGGGCCCCAACGCAAGTGTGTGCTCACAGGTGTACACTTTGCTGTGCGTGCACATGTCAGCACGTGAACTGACGTGGATGCGCGGGCAGTTGTAAGTGTGTGTGCCCTGTTGCTGTTTGACCGTACGCGCGTGTGTGTGTGCGCGTGCGTGTATGCACATCGGGTATTGTGTGCAGCCAGCGCACTCTCTCCCCGCCCGTCTCACTCTCTGATGACAGCGCCCTGCATGGCGCCGATGAGCTTTTTAACAAGTAAGATGTCCGACCCCTAGTTCCCCCGCACCTCCCTCCGTCATGCGTCCCACTGCGCATCCGGCCAAAGTGTTAGTCTGACCGTCCGCCGTTCAGTGGAAGGGGATGCCCGATCCTGCACAGGAGTCGCGGCTGCGTGTGGGTGGTCGCTCTTCCTCCAGTTTTACTGTGGGCCACTCGGCCTGAACCGTTTCTTTTTTACTCTATGTATTGCCCGTATGTGTACGCACACCGTGTAAAATAATACAGGCGCACGTGTGCACATGTTCACACATGCACACAAATGCACACGGGCCCTGTTTCGCTGAATTTCACCCAGCAATTGGCACACTACCGCTCCATGGGGTGAAATTGGAAGCGCCCTTCTGTCCTTTGCAAATTGCAATGCATGCTGAGACAAAGAGCTGATTTGGGAGGGGGAGGGGGGGCTGATCTCACAGTGAATACGCCCATCACGTGACCTCACCCCTGATAGGGGCCAGGCTTCTAATCCCAAATCCACGATGGACACACAAACAAAGGTCCCCAGTAAAGCCTTGAATGTAATAAACAATTATATTGTGAAAACTGTATATACCTACCTTTTTTAGTGTAGTGTTAAGATTAAAATATATATATACACTTCTATTTAGCCCTCTCCATGTTTAAAAAAAGAAACTTGGTCAGTGGTTAAGACAAAATCACAAATGCATATCTGGTCCATATCAGACAGCATTGCAGCAATGCAATCTAAATCTTAATTGGGATGACTTAATTATAACAATAGTCGTTCTGAGGAAGGTCACAAACAGTTTTTAACAGAAAGGTTGCTCCTATTAAGGGAACAATACGAGAATATATATAGAAAAATATAAATTTGCAACACGAGTGCGTATATGTGATGTTGTCTTTGTCCCTTAGGTTTGTGTGCAAGAACAATGGGGTTTTGTTTGAAAATCAGCTGCTACAGATCGGAGTCAAGTCTGAATACAGACAGAATCTAGGTAAGTGAGTGGCGAGGGGGATTGTGTGTGTGTGTGCGTGTGTGAAACGGTTAGCGCGCTGCGCTACGAATCCGAGTTCGATTCCCGCTCACAGCCAACACAAGTGACGATTAGCTAAACCGGTTGTGGGCCTCCCCTAGGTCTTCAAATTAATACTTAGTGTGGTGTCTAAGCATTGTCGTGGTGCTGGCCACCCCCCCCCCCCCTCGTGTGCCGTTCCAGCCTTCGTAGGTGCTCTTACAGCACTTGTACCAACAGTCTGTTAAGGCTATAGGGGGAATATTTTGTCTGTGTACTTAAGCGTCAAGATGTCAATGAGCACACTCCACTAACATCCTGGCAGCAGCAGCAGCAAGATTTTCATTCCCGGCCACGCACACAGCTGCACGCGATGACGCTGACATGCGCTGTCAGAGCCATATTTGGGCAGTAATTAAAAAATGAGTTGCTGGCTCCCGTGTGGCAAAATCTAATCACCCAGGTAGCTGAATGTGGCAGTGCCTGCACCTTTATTAATCCCGTCATTTAGTGGTGCCTCCACAGGGTGCATCAAGCCCTTGGCTAATGAAACAGATCCGTCCGCGGGCACCTGAGTCTGTCTCAGAGCTAACAGGAGGCGCCATGCTCGTTCTTGCGTCTGCCCCCATCACGCAGGCCGCGTCTGCCTTTTCTACGGCAACAAGACGTCCGTTCAGTTCCAGAGCTTCTCGCCCACCGTCGCGTGCCCCGGAGAGCTGAAAAACCATATCCTTGTTGCACCAGCTTCTTTTATTGCGACATAAAAAAGAATGATGACAAAAAATGCGATTTTTTTTTTTTATGATGTGGATTAATTTAACACGCACTCTTTCGCAACCAATATTATCCATAATAGAGGTTTTTGGGTGAGGTCGCGTAAATATAGATGTGTTTTTTTTATTTTGATTTAAAGCTTCCGTGACTGCAGGGATTCATATTCTTGGTTCTTTCGGTAAAGTCACAAAGAAGGGAAATAATAAAATAATACAAATATTAAACAGTAAAAATTATCACGACGTTTCGACTGCAACACAAGCAAACTTCATCAGGTGTGAAATCTTGCTGTGGATTTCATTATTATGAACAGTCCAAGAAAGGGTTAACAAATCGCCCAAAACACACAAATACAACATTTAAAACCATCCCTGTCCTACCAGGCAAAGCCCCACCGAGATATTAACTTATTCTTTCCAAAGCGACCCTGGCCGCAAACGATAGCCTCCTTGACTGCACGGGGGCCCCTTGGCACAGCTGGCGGTGGAGGCTCGCACAGTGGAGCCGCTGATCGACGGTGGGGCCCAGGTCCAGCAGATGATCAATGTCGAGTGCTTGGACGACTTCAGCGACGCACCTCTCCTTACCATCCAGTTCCGGTGAGACCCAGAAACTCCTTCTCTTCGGCCACACACAGAGACGGGGTAGGGTGTGAGAGGGCTTGAGCGTGTTGTTGGCCTTACGAAGCTGCTGTTAGGGTAAAGGCATAGAGGTTGTGTTTATGTTAAATGGAAAGGTTCAGGGGTAAAGGGTTTTGTAGTTAATCGTTCAAATGGTTCAGACGTTGAGATATGCTTGGGTTAAGGATTGGGGTCTGTGAGCCATTTGGGGTCAAATTCGTGTTCAAGTTTGTGTTCTGGTTTATGCTAAGAAGTAATGGATTGTGTTTTTTATTAGACTTACGATTTTAGCGTGTGGATATGTTTCACAGTATTGAGGTTATGGTTCATAGTTTTGAGGTTATGGCTATGGGTTTACTGTGAAGGTGGTTAGGGTTTTAGTACTATTTGGTGGTGGTGATGGTAACGATTGAGCCCTATTCAGGGCACCTGTTAAACTCTTAGTTGTAACTTGCGGACCCAAAACAGAGCTTCATAGCTCATTGGATTCCTCCAGCAGTCTCAATAAAGATTCTGGTATCCTCTCATCCTCTGGAGCACTCGCCGAGTGCCTAATCGGCGAGCCATGCGATGGCCATGTGGCTTTACGTGCAGTCCCCCTCTAAACATGGGGGCACTGCAGGAACATTGCCAATCGTATGTTTTATTTTGAAGCAGCGTTATTGACGAATGGTTGTTGGTTATTTGTGCTTGTCCACCACTGCCCGTGCAGCATCACCATGCGAGCTTGTCTTCAACTTGCATAGAGTAGAACCCCTCTTAACGACGACCTCTATTAACGACTAATTGCTTAACGACGGGCCTTCTTAGAGCCCAATGTGTAGGAAATAGTAGTATAGTGTATAATGTAGTGTAGTGTATAGCAGAGGTGGGACAAAGTCATTGTTATGCAAGTCCAAGTCGAGTCGCAAGTCATCAAATTCATGACTCGAGTCTGACTCGAGTCCAAGTCACATGACTCGAGTCCACATCTCATAGGTGGGACAAAGTCATTGTTATGCAAGTCCAAGTCGAGTCGCAAGTCATCAAATTCATGACTCGAGTCTGACTCGAGTCCAAGTCACATGACTCGAGTCCACACCTCTGGTGTATAATAGAGTAGAACCCCTTTTAACGACCTCCCCCCGCTGTTAATGACTAATCGCTTAACGACAGGCCTCCATAGAGCCCAATGTTTTTGCTTACCGACCAATCCCCTGTTAACGATGGGCTGTTGTAGGTACAGTAAATATGAATGAATGCATTGATTAACCGTCTTTATTTTAATGTGTTTATGATGTTGTTAGTATCTTTATGTATTGATATTAATTGTTTAATATTACAAAGTAAATTTTTTCGATGAGAAAGGGGGTAACTTTTGTTGCTATCGGAACGAATTTAGCCCTTAACGTGCATTCCCTATACTCGCTTAACAAACAAATCACTCGACAATCGGTTTCATGGAACCAATTACCTTCCCTAAGAGGAGGAGGGGTTCTGCTGTGTATGTGGGCGTCAACGTGACCGAGTGGTAGCACGTCAGCCGCTTGTTGCCGAGGTTTAAGGTTACAGCCCCGTGGCCGCCCTGTTTAATCCTGCGCGGAGGGGGGTGGGTACGAACCGCAAATGTCTGCACACCGTCTGCTTGACGGTGGACGTTGAAGATCCCATGGCGCTATTCGAGAAGGAGGAGGGGACGTGGCGCTGGGGCGTTAAGGTCCACATTTCCCAAATGAGAATAATGGCCCGCAAATCTACTCGCTTGGCCAAACAAAACACGAAGAGTTGTCGCCCCCAACTTGTCAAAAACCAGAGCGCTACTCCGCTGATGAGTGTAAAACTCGGCGAGGCCTTCCTGAGTAAATCAATGCAAGTGAATGAATGTGTTTTACACGCATGTATATCTACTAACGTACGTGTGCTTATGTGTGCACGCAGTGGGGCGCAGTAGTGTAAGGGTAAGCGCACCGCACCACCAGAGGGTGGATTCCCGCTCAAGGCGATCAACATCGGTGGCGATTAACGGATCCCGAGCCTCATCTCGGTCGACTCGGCCTTAAATTACGACTTGGTGTGGCGTGTAAGCATCACCAGCGGGGAGACAAAGGTGGCCGAGGACAATGCTGGCCACCCACCCCCTCGTGCGCAATAGGAGCTGCTCGCTAACGGCACTTGCCCCCCTCCCCCCCAACGGTCTGTTAAGACTATAAGGGGGATCTTTGTCTTTTGTGCGTGGTGCATATGGACGTGTGCGTGCATCCATGCACCAGCTATGGGGGCTCCATGCAAAGCATCACGATGCAGCTCCCCGTCGTTCTCAACAAGTTCTTTCAGCCGACTGAGATGGCCTCGCAGGACTTCTTCGCACGCTGGAAGCAGCTGAGCAGGTGCTGCCCGTGCCCCCCACAGCTTCGTTTCGCTGCCAGCCGAGGAGACTTGGCAGACCGCGCAGTCTGGAGAAGTAGACACGTCTGCGCGCGTGTGTGGTGGGAAGCCGGTAGTGCAGCGGCTAGCGTGCTGGCGCTACGAACACGGCGACCCAAGTTCGAATCCCGCTCACGGCCAACGCAAGTGACGATTATTTGACCTGGTCCTGGGCCTCACCTAGGTCGACTCGGCCTCATGAGTACCTGGTGCGGTGTGTAAGCATCGCCACTGGGGAAGCAAAAGCGGTCGGGCGTGGTGTTGGCCACCCACCCCCTCGTGTGCTGTGCCGGCCTTCATAGGTTGCACGCTAACAGCGCCTGCCCCAACAGTCTGTTAAGGCTACACGGGGGATCTTTGTCTTTTTGTGTGGTGGAGAGCGGTGGCGCAGTGGTTAGCTCACTGCGCTACAAACCTGGTGGCCCGAGGTTCGATTCCAGCTCATGGCCAACACCCGTCATGATTTATATCAATATTCCTTTTTGCAAGGCCCGCGGGCCACGGGTGGCCTTTAGTGCGACCCCTGACGTGCAGCCCCCGACAATACACAAATGTGAAAACACCCCCCACATCATCGTGTAGCTGTCACACCCCCAATGGTTTCAAATGTGTGTGGTGGCCCTCACACTGATGATGTCTTATAGGGGAAAGTGGCACCCCCCCTCTGAAAATTAATGAAGAACGCTGATTTATATGATCTGATCCTGGGTCGCCTCTAGGCTGACTCAAACTCACGATTATCTGGTGCAATGTGTAAACATTGCCACGAGGGAGACGAAGGCGGCCGGGCGTGGTGCTAGCCACCCACCCCCTCGTGTGCCGTGCTGGAAATCATAGGTGCTCGCTAAGAGCACTAGCCCGAGCGGTATGTTCAGGCCGCTGGGGCATACCCACGCCATCGTTATCGGTTGATGGCGGTGTAAAGAAAGGCTAAACGTTGCTTGTTTTTCCGTGTCCGTGCGAGTGCAGCCCACAACAAGAAGCCCAGAGAATCTTCAAGGCAACCGCACCAATGGAACTAGAGGTTACCAAAGCCAAGGTGCGTGTGTACCAGCGATGGGGAACGATGTAAAACGGAATGAATGAAGGTTTATAATTGAGGGTTTTTTTTGGGTTAGATCACATGAATATAAATGTGTCGTTAAACCCGCTACCACCCGACACAGACGCTTAGATGTATCATGTAAACAAAACATGCCAAATAGTTACTCGTTCAGCACACCGGCGTGTTGGAGAGTAGTAAACCCATTCGAATTGTAAATGTTTTTGTCAAAGACAACTATGCGCTCTCAATACAAAATTTCGTCGGTTAACGCAGGAGATGCGTTCCTGAAAAGTTCCGCGTGAAGCAAAAATAGTTTTCCCATAAATAACATATCACGATAAAGTTTGGCGAGGTACGAGGTACTCCTACGCACACGCAGTACGATGGCGGTGTCACCGTACCACTCGGCTGCGCAGCTCAAGAACGTGGTTCGTCGTCGAGTGCTCCGAGTCTGCGTTATAACGGAGCGCGTTCCGCGTCATGACGTTCCCCTCCCCCGTTGTGCAAAAAGTGTTCCCTCGTGAGCACTTCGCATTATGGCGAAAACGCGTTGTGTTAACACACGCGTTTAACACACGTGTTTTTGTATTTGGATTGTCAACCAACACTGGGTAAAACAACATGTGCATTGTCGTTCTCTTCTAGCACCATGTGCACCTTTAGCATGTGCACCTGTTGTTCTCTTTTAGCCCCGCCCCCCCCCCAATACGTTCCTTTCATTGGCTACCACATTCAGATAAGCCCCTCCCCCCCTCCTCCCCCCTTAACTTGTATTTAAGAACTTGTATCTTGGAATTTTTGCCTCACTTGAGACAGTAAATCTGGCTGTGACGGTCCCACCTGATGACGGAGACTTGTGTTGCCTCCGAAACGTCGTGATTTATTATTTTATTTTATTTCTATTATTACTTTCATTAATTTTAATTTAATATTTTTACCTACCTGACTTTACCGACAAAACCTAAGAGTATGTTAACACGCGCGTTGAAGCGAGGACTTATTATGTTTGTGTGTGTGTGTGCGCTTGCAATCTTGTGCACACGTGTGTATCAGCTGGTTGGGTTTGGCATGGCCATGCTGGAAAGAGTCGACCCCAACCCGGACAACTATGTGGGGGCAGGAATCATCCAAACGAAGACTTTGCAGATCGGCTGCCTCCTGCGACTGGAGCCCAACCTGCAAGCGCAGGTATGAGTGTGCGCGCTCGTTGGTGGTGTTGACGATGTACGCTTCTTCTTCGTTGGCCATTTACCTCTTTTGAGCCGGCTGGGCCGGGATTGGACAAAACTTATCGCCAAATGTTCACCCTCCAGCCAACTGGAGGGCAGCAGCTCAGACTTTTGAGTGGTCGTTTTTAGTGCCTTGTATGTGTTTTGTTGTGTGTGTGTGGGGAGCGGTAAGCGTAGCGGTTAGTGTGCTGCACTACGACCCCTGCAGGCCGAGGGTTCGATTCCCGCTTGTGGCCAACGCCAGTGGCGATTATCTGAGCCGTTCCTGGGCTTCCCCCCTAGGTCGAATCCAACTCGCATGAGTACCGACCATAGCGTTGTGTAGTAAACATTCTTAGGGAGATAAAGGCGGCCAGGCCTGGTGCTGGCCACCCACCCCCTCGTATGCCGATTTTCATAGTTGCTCGTTAACAGCGCTTGCCCCAACAGTGTTGTCTTTTTTTTGGTGTGCGGTGTGTGTGTGCGCGTGTGCGGTGTGTGTGCGCGTGTGTGCGGTGTGTGTGCGCGCGTGTGCAGATGTACCGCCTCACGCTGCGCACGAGCAAAGAGAGCGTCTCCAAAAGGCTTTGCGAGCTCCTCGCCGAACAATTCTGAACTCCGCTCTTCTCCCCCCCCATCCCCGCGCGTCAGTCTCTCACGCACTCAAACGCTGTCCCTCCCCTCTCCGCCATGCCGCCTCCTTCCTCTCTCCACGTGTCGTGCCCATTGTCGTTTCCTCTCCCACGTTCTGGTAAAGGCCACCCCCCCCACCCCACCCGCTTCGTCCGTACTTCCGATTGAAAAATCGATTTGGAGGGATTCCCTCCACCTCTTCCACCGCTCCCCGCCCCCCACCCTCGTGTCGTGGATTCACGCTTCCGAGATCGTGCTGCATTGTTGCGTGCTCCTCTGCTCACTCGCTCGCTCGCTGTCTCCCGCTCTCTCGCTATCGCTTTGTCCACGTCATATGAACTCTAGAGCCGTGTATATCTGATCTCCCCTTGGCTGGAGCCTTACATCAATTGTGATTTATTCTTCCCCCCCCCATCCCCTGACCCTCCCAGGCCAATTGTATAACCCTCAGCCTGGAAATCCTTTGAACACTGAACCTGACCTTCATTTCCTACCCAATCTTGTCCTTGCACCCAGCTCTTAATACATTCCACTGTTGTGATTGGTTCCCCCATGACATTGGCCGACTGAAACTAAATTAAAAACCTTCCTGATGACTAATCAGGTGTGAGCGTAGGGAATGCTTGAGACTCAGAATTAAGCTAAAATACGCTGCGGCTCTGACAGCCATGGGAGAGGGGGGGGGGGCATTTTGGCGATTTTTTTTCGTCTCGTTTGCGGGCATTCGGGGCTCGCAGAGGTGATGGGCCTTGGCCACTCGTACTCTGACTACTTGAGTAAAAGCTACGCTTCTGATTCCGAAGAAATTTCGCACGTTTTATTTCCGTACACCATTTCAGACTTCCTTTTCACATCCTCAAGAAAGTGGGGTTTTTTTTGCACAGCTCGAGGTCATGTTCATGTGTAGGATGTTCCCCAGAATAGTGGTGATGCGATGCTTTAAATGCACTTATAGTGTTACATACACAAACTCACATGCACACGTGTGACAACATTGCACGGGAGGAGTGATTGGTATTTAAAAGGCTCTTACGAGCGAGAGATTAAAAGACAACAGGATTGGCCAAACGAGACATGTTGATGATTCGTTTCCCTGTTACATCTTTGAGAGTTTACCGCTTTTCCCTCCATACCTTCTCTTCGCATTGTGTCGACGGGCATGCACAACAGTCGTGGAATTCCAAGGAAGCTATGAAAGCAATGACATTGTTGATCTCGTTAGCCACTTAGGGAAGGGGGTTATTTTTGTTTGGATCTTAATTATTCGAACTAAACTGTTACATTATCATGATGTATTATACAAATATGCCCAGGCCGAAGGAGAAAAATAAAGTACGTTCTTCTTACTTGGGCTTAAAATATATATACAAATACATATGAGAAATCTCTCCGCGATTATGAAATTCACCTCGCTATAAGTAGAGGCAATACCTCCTGCTTCGGCAGTAAACTATTGGGGAAGGACTGCAAAACTGCGTCCCCACTACTGCAGTGTTAAGCTACCTCCCGAGAATAAAAAATCTGCACCAATTAAAAGCGGCGGGGGGGGTGGGGGCTGTGTTTAAAATGTAAATTATTTCTTTTTTGTTATCGAGAAATTGGCGACAAGATCAAGAAAGTTGACTTGCAGCATCTTGTTTTGGGCTTGTTACACACACCCTCCCCCCCCCCCACGTTTTACAAGCGAAGTTTCATCCTGTAGATGTCTACTCGAAGTTTTTGTTTGTTATTCAAGACGGAAATGTCTAATCGAGGAGTTCCACCGCCTCCCGTAGCAACAGTTTTGAATCCCATTACAGCACCCCCACCCCCCACCCCACATGCTTGTCAGCCAGATCAGCAGTTTGGTGTAGCAAACGACGCGGTAAACTCTGATGGTACCAATCTCTATTTATGGTCACTGTATTCACGCGTGATTGATAACATTTTGACTTAAAAATACCATCTGTGGTTATGGACCCTTTAAAAAAAAAAACTAAATGTCCTAATATTTTTTGGTTTTGCCTGCTTGTCAATCGCGAACTAACACGTTGCGAGTGACGAGCTGTATCAGTTGCTGCGGACAAGTTACCTTCTCCCCATTGCGTTGGCCTTCTCAGTGGGCCTTCCTGCCCCACGCGCACCCCCGGGATAACCAGCACACAGAGATACAACACAACCGTTTGGTCTGGGCTGGTGCACCAATTTGTCAGAGTTGTTGGTCAGTGCCGCTTTGGTAACGCGTGTATTGATTGCTTACCCACGAACGTGATTTTTTTTTTTTAAATAAGATTCGTGATTGTATCGCGTGTGATCCTGATGTGAGCCTGTGGACTAACTTCTATCACTGTCGCTTCTCAAAAGCCAATGTGGTGAATTAAATTCTGAATGTCTTGTGCGCTTCATGGTTCCAAAAAAATGCAATCGATTTAATATATAGGACGTCTTTTTTTAAATGTTGACGGAGAAACCGATGTCGTTTCACGTACCCCCCCACCCTTCATCGCTACCTCCGCCCGATCGCGTAATGACACCAGAACTATTTCGGCAAACGAGCGGCCACAACCTCGGTCTCCCTGCCCTGCATGGGCGCAGCTGCACGTGGATAATGTTACGAACTCATTCGTGCATCATTTATAAACACCGTGGGTGGGAGTGAGTTACAGGCGGTGTTCGGTGATGTGTCCAGAATCCTTTTATTAGATAAGTGCGGGACTGAGTTGGTGGGCGTGAGTGTCTTGCGGAAATTGTAAACTTTTTGGATACGTGAATCAGACAAGAATGTTCATCGAACTCGTCCGTGAATGAGCCGAACTTCAACCACTGCCACTTTCGAAACACGACCACACCATCATACATGCGTTGGCACATGTATGTATAAAGTACACAAGCACATGTGATATTAAACGGTATGGCATGTAATCTATCGGAACACATGTACAATTCAGGATGTTTAATGCTTATATATTATGTGTGTACTGTATACATAAACCTACTAATAGTATACGGTTATATGTGATGTATATTTGAGGATTGGATACATTTCCAAGCACTGCCCCGTACACAAAAATATAAAACATGTATACTGTTAATATAATGTGCGTGTAGATGGTCATATGATGTGTAAAAGTAATTGATCACATACCTGAATGATCCGAGTGGGGCTCATCTGGTGGTGGTGGTGGTCAGCCAGTTGTCGGGATAAGGGCATTTAACTTATGGTACAGAGCGACTTCTAATTCCAAACCACGTTCGCACCCCCCCCTGCTGTGCCAAAACATTTGTTTAACATCAACGAGAGAGGCGTTTTACCGATCCCGGATGGGCGAGGAGTGATTTCAGCTAGGAGGGGATTTTTTTTCTTCCAAACCTTCGTGTTTTTACGATAGAGAACCCCACAGCAGAACTCGTTTGAGATGCGCCACCCGCTCGCTTCTTGTTCGCTTGTACAGCAGTATACCCCGATTTACGTTGTTTCGCAACTACGTAGTCACTTGATGATTCACACCGCCACTACCTGATTTGCGTCGCCTCAACCTCGCACCAAACTCGCGTCGCTGACAGCAGCAGCATCATCATCATCATCCGTCCTCTCTCCTATCCCGTCGCCTCTCAGCCTTCGCCTCCACCACCCACCTACTACCTACCCTTCGATTTGACGTCGTTTCGATATCCGTCGTCGCACCTATTTCAGGAAACGCACCCCCGACGTGAACCGGGGGTATTGCCGTAGGCGACATTGTTCCGGAATGCCACTCGCCCGTCTACGCACACATTCATTACGGACGCGGCGGTGTGCAGACCCAACAATGAGCGTGCCCACGCGAAATCTATCGTCGGTGCCCCGTGTGATCCACGTTGGATGTGATGTCCCCGCCAGGTCGGATCTGACTTTGTTGTTGTTTTTCATGGCCATTGTGAATCCCGTCGCGTGTGACGATGCCCCCCCCCCTTCCACCGATTTGCTGTCCGGCTCTCGAGTTTCTGTGAAAGTGAGGATCCGTGGTGTTGAGCAACTTCAACGCTGTCGTTTATGCTGTCGTGGTTTTTCGTTGGTGGTGGAGGGGGGGGGTGGTGGCGGCGGTGTGCAAAACAACTCTTGGTTGATTTTTGTCTTCCCTATCCTTAAAACCCAGTCCTCCCCCCACCATGGTGATTAAATTATGTGATTCAAGGGTTATTACGGACTATATTTAAAGCGGCTCAACACAAGTTGCATGGTTCTGCAGGTGTGTGATATCGTGTGGTGTGGCTTCACAGTCTCGTGGACGTCGTTTGTATGTCAGTGAACATGTGAAAAATGTTTCCAGGTGTATATGTACGTGTGTAGTTTAATTGTACGCAGCTATGCGCATGGTTACGTGTGTGTGTGTGTGTAGGATGTGTGGTGTGTACGGGTTCCTATGCACGGATGCGCACGTGTATAGGACGGGTGTGTGCCCATGTGCGGCGGGGCGGTTGCGTAGTGGTTAGCGCACTGCGCTACGAACCCGGCGTCCAGAGTTGGATTCCCGCTCACAGCCACCAACAAGCAGGTGACGATTATCTGAATTGGTGCCGGGCCCTCCCCCAAGTCGAATCCGCCTCGCGAGTACCTGGTGTGGTGTGCAGTAAACATCGCCACCGGGGAGACAAAGACGGTCGGGCGTAAGATTGTTGGCCACCCACCTCGTCGTGTGCCGTGTCGGTCGCCTTCACTGGGGCTCGCCAACAGCATTTCCCTGGGCCGTCTGTTCAAGGCTTTACGGGGTGGGTGGGGATATCCGTGCAAATGTCTGGTGACCCGTAATCGATAGATGTGCGCACATGTACACGCGTTTTATCAGGGTGCTGCTCAAAGGATTCTAATTGTTTTCTCAAATTCACCCCCTCCCCCCCTCCTGCATTCATTCATTTGCCTGTTAACCTGAAGCCACTGCGACCTTAACAATCGCTCAATATTTAACAGGTTGCTCAATGGAGTTGGACAAATGCATCGCAGTCAATGCACAGTCCTAGTAGGCCAGTGTCCTTCACTGCAAGGCCCGCGGGCCATTGTCGGTCCCTGGTGGCCTTTAGTGCGGCCCCCGACAATACACCAATGTGAAAACACCACCCCATCATCAGCGTGCTACTGTCAAACCCAACAATGGTTTCAAATATGTGGCGAACCTACTCACACTGACGATGTCTTCTCGGCGCAAGTGGCCTAAACCTCTGACAATTGTGAAGAACGCTGATTTATATGAACTGGTCTTGGGTCGCCTCTAGGCTGACTCAAACTCACGATTATCTGGTGCAATGTGTAAACATTGCCACGAGGGAGACAAAGGCGGCCGGGCGTGGTGCTATCCAGCCACCCCCGTGTGCCGTGCCGGCATTCACAACCTTGCAGTCGAGGCATAGACCCAGATAAGAGGAGGTGGTGGAGGTCGCGGTTATATTCGCAGATTTGGAGTTACATTTTTATCAGCTGTTGACTTTTACACCAAAGGTAATAAATTGAGAGGCGGGGAGACTAGAGGCCCAAAAATACGGAAACTTTACTTTGCCCCATATGCTGCATACCGAGTGGCAGCACCCTGTGTGTGTGTGTTATTTTTATTGGCGTGTGGGTTATGTATGGTGCGTGTATACGTGACCACGCGTGGTGCACGCAGTGACTGCGCCGCCAGTAGCCAGCGCTTGGTAGCACAACGTGAAATCTATGATATCGTACAAACTAAGCAACCGTTAAACCCGCCCCCACCCAACACGACCAATTAGTAAGGTTTGTCACGTAAACAAAATATGCCAATTCGTTACTAGTTCAGCGCGCAGGTGTGTAAGAGAGCAAACCCACAACAGTTACAATTCGAGTTGCTATCCACCCACCCTCCATTCGAGTACGCCGTTTTGCCAGTAATTACAACTAGCATCATCAGGCGGCATGATTTACTAATTGGCTGTGTGGGATGGTGGCGGGTTTAACGATACATTTATGCGATCTAACCCAAAAAACCTTTTATGGATAACCGGGCTTTCGTGACCAATATTAAACCAACGTTTGCTTTATTGCATGCACGGCCATGTGCAATATGAACATCTTTCGTCTGCATTGCTTTCTAGGTATCGATTTCAATGTACTGCATTTTCCCTATTTAAAACGATCCAAATCGTAGTGTTAACCGTTAACCCAATGGAAATTGCTTAAATGTGTTTCTGTTTAAAAGTGAATGTATGGTGTCACGCGGAGAACAGACGGATCGCTTGAGTTCTCTTTTAAGCGAATCGGGAAAATCGTCTTACAGTGAAATTGGGGCTTGAAAAAATGTGCGGCTGACGATTCACAACATTTATGGAACTACAGATGTCGCACACGCACGTCATCGTTCAAATAATGCACATAAACTTGGCATTACAAAAACTGTAAAAAAAAACAATCCTGTTATTTTCACTCTGTACTTCAACGTTGTCAGCAATGTTTACTGCATGGGTTCGGAACTAATTAAGGATTAAAAAGTTGCAGTGTTGATAATTCCCCGTGTTTATCTTTATAAACACGTGAATGTTGATCGCGTTTCATGTTTGGCACACAATGCTCAATATATAAGAAACCAGGTTAATCTAGTGTCTGGGTTAAATCGTAAAAAACAAATTGAACCAATGTAAAGTTTTGAGAAATGGAGCCTTTGACCAAACTCACTCGGAATGTGCACAGCTCTTGTCAGATCTCGGAAGCTAAGCGGCGATGACCCTGGGTCGTTGTGTATCGGCTTGCAGCATGCACGACGGATTGTAGAAAGCTGGGCCCCAACAATGGGCAGAGCAGCAGAATCCATTGTTGCACCATGCACCTGTCCCCGCCTGTTTGCTGCCCACCTTCACCAAGCCGCGTGAGTAATGGCCAAGTGACCCCCACGATCACCCGCACCACAGAGTGGGCGTGGCCTCGCCCAGCAGTGTTTGGAGAAAGAATGCCCTTTGTGAGATGTGCATTAAGTTCGCCCTGAGCAGTCCTCCTGGGTGAAGACTCGACCCCCAAAGCTAAACAGCCCCCCCCCCCCCCCCATAGCAATACGGGCTTTCATTGGTAGATTTCAAGTAAAAAATCACTTTCTGGACGCATGGAGATTTTACCGTACAGCAATCGGTGAAAGCCGAATACATATGTTTACATTTATTTGAAAGGAATACGTGAAAATGAAATCTAACCTTGACGAGCCTCTCAATGAGGACGCCTTTGCAAAGTAACGAATCCAACACGTGGTCACTGACCGCTACACGCCAGTAGGCGGTGTACCACTGCAGCCCGGCCACGTGGCCCGTCTTCACGCTGGTGATGTCATAGTCAATCGTGATGTCATAGTCAATCATGAAGCCACCGCATTCCATTGGCTGCATGACCACACTGGTTAGCGGGGTGGGATGTACTTTGTCACTGGCAGAGCCAGTGGGGGGTGGCACGTGCCCCCCCCCATGATCCGATCGAAATTCCTAATTTTGATCGGATCATTGGGGTTTATTAGTAATACATCGGCATTTGCGACCCCCACTGCCACTGTGTAGCATACTATCATGTGCCAGGGACTCTATGAGATGATAGGACAATAGTCTGAGTCCATAATTGGCAATAAGTAACGGCAAAGCGGTTATAAGTGACTCAGAATTGTGCGCAGTTGCGTATACAGCACACGACTTCCCTAAAGGCATTCACTTTCAGCGAGTGCGATGCCGATCACACACGGTTCTAATTCGACCCTCGATCGATGGCTGCGCCATCGCCGCACACGCGTCGAATAAAAAGCAAGGGACAAGTCCTTACTTACTAACAACTCCTCTATCATTTTTCATTGCTGGAGGGGTTGCCCCCCTACCTGAAAATCCTGGCTCCGCCATTGTACTTTGTAGCGATAGCTTTTCGCTGGTCACCATATATACGGGGTGGTCCAAAATTAAGGCCGCAGGGTAATTAGGTTTATTTTAACACTGGCATTAAAATGTTTTAACTGTTCAATGCATTCAATTTGCGTGCTGAGTAAATAGTATACACGCTCCCTTTTAAAAGTTGTAATTAATTTTAAAACTGTATTATCCATTCTTAAAATCGTATATTATAAATGTGTTTTTCACATATATATTCCATGCAATCGTACATATGACACCCCTTTACAGACCAACGCTGCTAATTTATTATGCACACTAGCAATTGCACTGGTCATAAATAAAAAAATATATATATATTTACCTTACCTTTTCCCCCATCCAAAAGACGTCGGTGGATACATTACATGGCTACCGGCCAAATCCGTGGCCGCATTGATCCTCAGCACTCGCCAGAAAGACGACAAAACGCAGGAGCTGTTCATTGTCGCATTGTGAATGCAACGACTCACAATCGCAGTAGCCCATCCCATTTGGCAAGTAAAGTGATGATGACAACACATGGAGGTGGCCAGGTTGGCTCGGAGCTTTGAGCTGCCACCAGTTGCGATTCTGGGTTTTCAAGTTTGTTTTTTTCTAGCGAGTTGTTGATGGTCTTAGCTCAGGCATCAATAGCTGCTTTTACCCAACTTCCATTGGCTTCTTCGTCTTTGACATAACACTGACTACGATTGGCATAAAGTCTGGGGAAAGATCTTTTTGTGAAAGTAACATAACGTGCCACGTTGTAATGCGTTTAATCGGATCGCCGTGTATGATTTCTGCAACGTGATCTTTCAATGTCGTACTTCAGTATCGTGTAAACACACCGTCCGTTTTTGTTAGCTCATTGTGAAATGCGGGCAAGTGTAGATGATTACGGCGCACAGTCATTGTCGTCTTAAATATCTTTAGCCTTTGATCGTCTTTGATTCGCACTCAAGCAGCGCACAACGCATGATGTGTTAGGGGGATTCCGATAAGCGACACACTTTTCCGAGACACCTACTTTTATTTACTTAAATATTATTTCATCGTTTTTATGATTAATAAAATCGTGTTCTGGATTCACACCCCCCCTCCCCCCACTTTATTAAAACATCGTACCTCCCACTACATCTGAACCCAATGAGGAGGAGAGTATTCCTAACGAGTCAAGCCGCGTTGTCTCTTTTTTTTACTTTTAAAGAGCCGATCGCACACTCTTCACTTTTGTTCTGCCGTCAAAACCGCATTGGGATTTTGTTTTGACATTTAAAGAACTCGCTGTCAAGTCAAAGCATCTCAAGCGCAAAGATGATTTCTGCAACTTTGTTTTCTCCATCCTGATTACTTTTAAAATAAGTTATAGACTTTATTTTCCGTAAAGGGTGCCGAGAAGCGTTATCACTTAATCCGATTCTATAGCTTATAGTGTAACTTATCAAAGGGGATACATTTGAGGGACCTAAAATATATATATCGATTTGGTATACTGCACATGCGTTTTAAGTGACATGCGGCAAACACTTTAACCTCTTGCTCGCTCACACAACAAGAAACAAATCAACTTCCAATTTCAAATATGTGAACTTAATTTTAATAACTAAAAAGTGGCAACATTGAGCAACCGAAACTGAACGAGGGGCAACGTCTTCTCCAACATGAAATCGAACCATCGTTAGACACCGCGATTCAATCTTTCTTCGGCTCTACCAGGTTAGAATTAAGGCGGTGTCATTAAATAGCTTTTATCAAATGGGACTGCATCTCATGGGGGTTTTTTAAAATATAATTTCTGTAATGGAATTATTTCCCCCCCTCCACAGTGTACAATGTCGTTATCCAGTAGCTACACGATACTCTGTAGATTGGATGTATAAACAAATAATTGTGATCTTATTGTTATTTGGGTGTTTTTCGTGAAATCAGCCTGTATGCTAAATTACGTTGTGTATAACTACCATAAATAAATCGTTATACGTATATGTGCGTGCAATGAGCTATACATTCCGTGTCTTGTGTTAATATTGTTTGTCCAGGCGAGAGATGGTTACGATTCCTTGTCTGGGCAATTACAAAGGTCCTTCAGAGCAAACTAGAGGCAACAAACAAGTCGTGATGAGGGTGCTAAAACATTTTAATGGTCAGACAAGTCGAGTGGCATACACGTGTAATGATGACTTGACACACTTCACTTTCGATTTAAAGCTTTCGTGACTGCAGGGATTCATCTTCTTGGTTCTTTCGGTAAAGTCACGTAGAATGGAAATAATAAAATAATACAAATAAAACATAATAAAATAATTCTCACGACGTTTCGGCCACAACGCAAGCAGCCGTCCTCAGGTGAAGAACAGGTCTGTCGAGAAGACAGAGTCTGAATGACACACCCCAGGCTTGGAGTGTCTATTTAAGCTGGGATGGAGGGGAAGAGCGCCTTGACACAATAATTAGCATATCAAGAGGAATTGAGCATATTTATGGCAAATGCAGATATGCGATTAGTACTACTTGTGAAATGCGTAGGAGGTGGGCGGGGGGTTTAAAGTCATTATGCCCGTGCATTATGCAGGATTGGCAGCATCAAAGGGAGGGGATAGGGGTAGCATTAATAAAGGGAAGGAATGTTAATAGTATGTAGCTGCAGTAACTAAACCACCACGTAAACAACTAAAGTATAAACTACATAGTATCATCAGTATACTAAATATACTTATTGGAGAGTGAAGCACCCTGTATTGTGTAGTTACGATATACCGCTCCCCATATAGCACGTGTTGCTGTTATTGCTACCACACAGCACGTGTTACTGCTGCTGCTACTGCTACCACACAGCACGTGTTACTGCTACTGCTGCTGCTACCATATAGCACGTGTTGCTGTTATTGCTACCACACAGCACGTGTTACTGCTGCTGCTACTGCTACCACATAGCACGTGTTGCTACTGCTGCTACCACACTGCACGTGTTACTACTGCTGCTGTTGCTGCTGCTATTGCTACCACACAGCACGTGTTACTACTGCTGCTGTTGCTGCTGCTACTGCTACCACACAGCACGTGTTGTTGCTACTGCTGCTACCACACAGCACGTGTTACTACTGCTGCTGTTGCTGCTGCTATTGCTACCACACAGCACGTGTTGCTGCTGCGAGCACGTGGACCCGGGGTTCGCTGTTCGTTTGTATGGGATCCGGTTCCTCCTTTTGACACACGGCGGGGGATCCGGTTCCCACGGTTCTCCATCCAGAGTCTCGGGTCGCGATGGCGGCGCCGATGGAGCAGCAGCAGCAGCGCGGAGACTTGACGGAAAACAACAACAACAACGGCGGCGGCGGCGGCGGCAACAACAACAGCGGCGGCAGCAACGGCAGCGCGAAGGTGGCGATGGAGACGGGAGACGCGGAGAAGGAGGAGGAGACTGCGGCGGAGGCGGCCGAAGCGTCCAGGAAAGACTCGGGCGCCGCCTCCGAGGTAGGCCCGAGTGTTGTGACCGTTTTCGCGACCCGCGGCCGTGCTCGCTCCACTGCTGGAGAGACGCCGCCCCCCAAACCTGCAGCCCCCCACCCCCAAACCTGTCACCCCCCAAACCTGCCGCCCCCCACCCCCAAACCTGCCGCCCCCCAAACCTGCCGCCCCCCACCCCCAAACCTGCCGCCCCCAAACCTGCCGCTCGTGGTTCTCTCTATGTCCGTGTGTGTCTGTGTGTGTGTCTATGTGTGTGTGTCTGTGTGTGTGTGTCTGTGTGTGTCTGTGTGTGTGTGTGTGGCTGTGTATGTCTCTGGGAGTGTCTCTGTGTGTGTGTTTCTGTCTGTGAGTGTCTCTGAGTGTGTGTGTGTCTCTGAGTGTATCTGTGAGTGTCTGTTTGTGTGTGTCTGTGTGTGTGCCCGTGTGTGTCTGTGCTGTATGTGGGGAGCGGTGGTGTAGCGGTTAGCGTGCTACGAACCTGGCCACCCGGGTTCGATTCCCGCTCACGGCCAACACCGGTGACGATTATCTGAACCGGTACCTGGGCCTCTCTTAGGTCGACTCGGCCTCAAATTAGTACCTGGTGCGGTGTGTAAACATCGACGCTGGGGGAGACAAAGGCGGTCGGGCGTGGTGCTGGCCACCCACCCTCTCGTGTGCCGTGCCGGCCTTCATAGGTGCTCGCTAACAGCACTTGCCCCTACAGTCTGTTTTTAAAGACATCCAGAGAAATCGAGTGACAGTCAACGTGCCAAAGTGCCTAAAGATGAAAGTTGATTGCATATTGTTAATTAATTAGCATATTGCCTGCTGTGACTTGGATCAGGAACGTGGACTGCGATGAAAATGGAACAAAGCTGAAAAGGGCGCAGAGTAGAATTGAAAGGTGCATGAAGAAAGAGGGACGACAAATTGACGGACGGCAATATCCACACGGGGTGAAATGATCGAACCCTTAACCGATCAACAAAAGGCGTCCAGACTATGACATATACAGCCAGCTGACCCTGTGAAGACCAAACATATTCGCGTATAGATACCACGTACATAATATTCGGCCAATGTTCAGTGTCGCAATTGTAGCATGGGAAATCGTAACACTGTACTTCGTGGATGAATGCCCAACAGGCAGTCGCCAACTCATCCACTCTATCTTTTTGGCCTCTCTATGTCCTATGAAGAAGGTCCTTTGGCCAAAACGTGGCTTATATATTTTTGTTCTCAAGCCAGCGTTCTTGATGAATGTGTTGAGTCTTTATTTAAAGATAATAGGGCATGCATCTGTCGCCGCCGGAATCGCATTTTATCTTATATATGCATGCGTTTACACAAGCAGTTCAGTCTACAGTATAAAGCAACATGTCACGGGGATCTTTGTCTTTGCCTAGGGCGAAGGAGGCGGTGGTAGCAGTGGTGGTGGTGGTGTCGTACCACCAGCACCACCACCACCATCGTCGTCATCTTCCTCCTCCGTGCTGGACCGCAAGGCCCTTGCGGCGGTGTTGGAGTTCTTGCAGAGGAGTGGCCTTCACGACTCGGTCGAGACGTTGCGTCGCGAGGCGTGCGTCGCGAGCGACCCTGGCCTCGTGACCCCCGGGGGGACTGCCTCCGCCGCAGCCTCAAAAGACGCGGGGGCCGCGGGCAGCAGCAGCAGCAGGGCCACGTCGGCGGACGTCAGCTCCCTCCTGTCGGCGTACAAGCAGGCGGGCGAGGCGGCACGTTACCACGACGACTACACCGGTACGGTTACCCCTGCCGCCAATTTGGTTGAATGTTTGTCCAAAACGTGGAGACACAAACCAGTGCAAAAAGTATTTGCAAATAGCACGTGAAATTGTGCTTTGACAGCTACCAATCAGCTTCTCTACCGCCCATTAAATACTCCTGAAGACAAGCACATGCTTCCATAATACATGGATATCATGCGTGTTGCCCCTTGCACCTCGAACGTGCATCCTCGCTCCTTCAACGTGCTTCTTCGGCTCTTCGCTTGATCCCCCCCCTCCCGTCCGGGGGAGCAGAGATGAAGCGTTTTGTGGAGTCGAGCCTGGACTGTCACAAAGCGGAGCTGGCGGGCCTCCTGTACCCGCTCTTCCTGCACATGTACCTGGAGCTCGTTTACCACGAGCATGAGGCCGAGGCCAAAGCCTTCTTCACCCTCTTCAACGGGGACCAGGAGCCCTGCTACCAGGACGACCTGAGGTGAGCATCGCCTTGCTTGCTCCACGGCACCACCGCACTGCCGCCGGCACGGCAACGCCCACCCGCGCTAAAAAAACTTCACCGCGTTGCATTGCGCCAGCAACTTGACCTGCACCGCACACGATACACGCTCAGTCGCATTGCACTGCGCTACTGCACTCAACAGCACCGCACTCGAGGCAACGCGTCGTCACGCATCGCACTGCCACGGCAGCCGCACTGCACTACACAGCACTACACAACACTGCACCATACTGCACCGTTCTCCCGCACTGAACTGCGCCGCTGACAACGCACTGAATTGCTCTGCACTGCTCGTCTGCACTGAACTGCACCACCCGCATTGAACCGCAACTGCCATTCGCTCGGTATTGCATTTAATGCATTGTATTTGTGCTGCACCATGCTGCATGGCACTGCCAGCTGTACTTCACTGCACCATTAATCTGTGCTGAACTCCACTGCATCATTAGTTAGCACTGTGCTGCACCCGTTGCAACATATTGCACAGCACACACCATGGTCACTTGCAGCATACATCACTGCTCTTCACTACATCACGTTAGCACTGCGCTGTATCATGCATCACCACACTGCACTACAATACACCGCATTGCACTACCATACACTGTGCAGCACCACACTGCATTGCGCTTCGACGCTCACCCGCACCACACTGCTTTACACTGGCCACGCACACCGTACATCACCAAACTGCACAGCACAAGGCCGCACTGCACCGCACCGCTCCACCTTCACCATGCGGCCTCCCTGCACTGCACAGGGTGCTGTCCGGACTGTCGAAGAGGCAGCACTTGCTGCGTGGGGACACCAGCTCGGCGCTGCTCTCCTCGTTCCGCACCGGCAAGTTCGTGGTTCGCATGGCTCGCGACAGCTATGCCGGCCTGCGCAGGCACCTGCAGGTGTGTCTGTGTGCGTGCGCATCGCCTGGCACAGGCGCCGTGGTGACGTCACCGCCACATAGTGGCGAACGGCGGTTGTTGTTGCTGCTGCTGCGTGGATACGTGGCGCAGTGGTTAGCGTGCCGTGCTACGAACCCTGCGACCCGAGTTCGATTCCCGCTCACGGTTAACACCAGTGACGATTATCTGAACCGGTCCTGGGCGTCCCCTAGGTCGACTCAGCCGCAAATGAGTACCTTGTGCATTGCCACTAGGGAGACAAAGGCGGTCGGGCATGCGACGGTTGTGCGTGGCACGATGGTTTTGGCTGTTACTCCACGTCTGGTTGCTGGTGTGTGGCTTTGCGTCGGCTTGTCGTGGCTGTGCGTTTGTGAGGGCATCTCGCGGACGTGGTGGCTTGCGGGTCATGGTTGCTAACGGTTGCTGCCTCTGGTTCGCAGGAGCGCCCCACGTCGCGAGCGTCGCTCATCACGCAGGAGCACGTGTACGTGGACGTGTACGACGGCGCGCCCCGCACCGCCGCTCAGGTGGCGCTCACCTCGGGCGCCATGGGGGGCGAGGCGCCGCGCCACGCCAACAAGTCCAAGGTGCTCGCGCCACGACGGCCACCTGGCACCGTTTCGGGCCACGTCACACCCTCAAGGACCGTTTAGCCACTTAGAATAACGCTCGGCTGATGCCTTTCAAGACATCCCCCCCCCCCACCTAATAAGAATAGGGAGTAATAGTATTACTCGAGCCCAGATCAAAATACCTTCCTTCAAAATCCTGCCACCTAAAGGCAGGAAACCCCCCCCCCCCTAAACTAAACTATGAACCTAAACAATTTTTTTTATTTTACCAGGTAAGGCCCACCGAGCTCTGTAGCTCTTTTTTGGAAGCTACCTGGCCACGAATGATGGCTCAAAAAAGTGGCTTATCACGTGCAAATTCATAGCAGCAAAATACTAAAATCAGAGGACCCGGAGAAAAACCCACACGACCACAGGGAGAGAGAGACATGCAAACTCCAAATATACAGCAGACATCAGGGTCGGGATCGAACCCACAACCTCCTGCATACCAGGCGAAGTAGTTAACAGTAGTTAACATCTCCTAGCCACCATGGCGGCCACACCCAGTGTGACAACGCCTTTTGCCGCTGACGACATCACCGAGGCCCACCCACGTCCCCCTCGCGTGGTCGCGAGCCTTGCCAAGTGAAGCCGTGGGCCCTATCCATCCCAAGAGACCCCCCTAGTCACCCCCCCCTTACCCCTGCCGCAGGAGAGCGGTCACGGTGACCGGGGGCCATGCCGTGTCCGCGCTCGCAGGTTTACTACGGGCTGCTCAAGGAGCCGGAGCTAGAAGTCCCTCCGGACGACGAGGATGAGGAGGGGGCAGGGGAGGGTGAAGAGGGGCGGCCCAAGAAGAAGAAGTCGAAGAAGGAAGCGACGGCCGGGAAGAGCAAAAAACAGGACCCGAATGCCCCCCCCATCACTCGGTGAGTGTTTCGAAGACTTCCAAGTGGCAGGGAGTTGATGGGCGACGCTTACGTGGCGATGTCGACGCTGGCGAGCCAGTGGGCGGCTTCCGGAGTACAGGTTTCCCTCGCTCTACGTGGCGGCGGTGGTAGTAGTAGATGCGTTCCAAGAAAAGGGACCGAGCGAAACCGCACAAGGAGACGGCTGCCTGCCAAGTAGAGCACAGTACAGACAGTACACACACACAATACAGACAGTACGCACAGTACACACACACAGTACACACAGTACACAGACAGTATGCACAGTACGCACAGTACACACACACAGTACATACAGTACACACGCAACCCTCATCCTGTCCGACACAGTACCCTCATGCTGATAGAGGAGCCTCATCCCATCTGGGGATGGGGGTGATTTTCATGACGACAGCGATCACGTTTTTGATCGTAGGGATGATAAATCCGGTGGTGATAATAACGATGGTTGTGAATGTGGCTGCGATGACGATAGTGGTGATTGTTACGTCGGGAATGACGATAATTTTGACAGTAATTATGTATGTATGCTGAACTTCTATCGCACCTTACGTAGCCAACCGTGCTAATCGGAGGTGCGGGGGAAGGACAACAAACTAACACACACAAAGCCAAGTAAGGATGATGGTGATGACGTAATCACAATGCACGTCTTTCATATCCCTTGTCTCTCCCTCCCCGCGACCACCTCAAGGATTCCGTTGCCCGAGCTGAAGGACTCGGACAAGCTGGACAAGGTGATCGCTCTCAAGGAGAGCATGAAGCGGGTACGCCTGGGCCCTGACTGCCTGCCCTCCATCTGCCTCTACACCTTCCTCAACGCCTACCAGGTGGGTTGTGTCAGTCTCGGCCATTGTCGATGGAGGCCTCCCCAAGCCTGTCGCGATCTCTCACCGTCCCGCTACTAAGCGTTTAGTTTCGTCGTCCTTCCCTCGCAACCTGCTCCGATGAGCACGATTGGCTGCGTGCGGTGCGAAAGATGTTCAACATACACACACACAACATACACACACACACACAACATACACACCTACAACATACACACACACAACATACACACACACAACATACATACACACACACAACATACATACACACACAACATACACACACACAACATACACACACACAACATACACACACACACAACATACACACACACACAACATACATACACACACACAACATACATACACACACACAACATACACACCTACAACATACACACACACACAACATACACACCTACAACATACACCTACAACATACACACACACAACATACACAACACACACACAACATACACACACACACAACATACACACACACACAACATACATACACACACACAACATACATACACACACACAACATACACACCTACAACATACACACACAACATACACACACACACAACATACATACACACACACAACATACACACCTACAACATACACACACAACATACACACACACACAACATACACACCTACAACATACACACACACACAACATACACACCTACAACATACACACCTACAACATACGCACACAACATACACACCTACAACACACACACACAACATACACACACACACAACATACATACACACACACAACATACACACACAACATACACACACAACATACACACACACACAACATACATACACACACAACATACACACACACAACATACACACACACAACATACATACACACACACAACATACATACACACACAACATACACACACACAACATACACACACACACAACATACACACACACACAACATACACACACACACAACATACACACACAACATACACACACACACAACATACATACACACACAACATACACACACACAACATACACACACACAACATACATACACACACACAACATACATACACACACAACATACACACACACAACATACACACACACACAACATACACACACACACAACATACACACACACACAACATACACACACAACATACACACGTACGTAACAATCCGTCTCGCCTCCTTGCACAACGGCTGATTTCACCGCCGCATCTTCGTACTTGATGTCCTCTCTGTGGCGGGTTCCCTCCTTTGGCCGCCACTCTGGTGGCCCACCGACCATCTTGCGACGTATACTGCCGCAGCCCGCTACTTCAGAGTCAATATTCTGCGAGCAGTTTTGCGTTTGTCGTCTAATTCGTGTCTTCCTCTCTCTGTCTCAGTGGAATTCCGCGGCTTGCATCTGCCCACCTGTGTGGACGTTTTACTATTTGGTTCCATTTGATTTGTCAATGTCAATGATTTTGCTCTATCATAGCAGATAATGTGTCGATTAAATGGTTTCTTATAAAGGCTCATTGGTTTGCTGCTTTTCATTACTAGGTACATTTTTATTCCAAAAATACTGCAACCTTCTCTCATTTGAAAGAGCTTTAACAACATTTGGGAACTTCACAGTGCTATAGCTCGTAAACGGTGCAGGATGTTCTGGCGATAATTACCGACGAACATGTGAATAAGTCTGCACGTAATCAATGAGAATGCGGGAGGATTGTTACGCTCATTCATGTCTACACAGCCTCGTGAATTTAAGAATGGATTATTTGGTGGTTTACGTGGATTTGTATGCAAATGAAATGCTATCGTTACATTTAGGTAGATTCGATATGCATCAGAAACCCCGGGATTTCATCAGCGCTGGCTCAGTCTCCTCTTACCCCTGAGCTATGCGGCCACCGCCCGGCAGTAGCGCCTCCATCGCCCCTGGCGGAGGCTCTCCGTTCGAATTCAGCGGCCGCCCTGATTGATGCGTTGGGGTTGTGATAGCTGTTTTAAAAACGGCTATCGTGAAAGATAGCTTCACGTCACTCGCGCTAGAGTGGGCCACTATATTTGAAAATGACCTACTGAAAATTGGGGTAGTAATCCTGACCCCCACCCCCCTCCCCCACGCTAATGCCCCAAGTCACGGAGACTCTCCTGGCCTCGTGAGTTCTCACCTGCTTAAACAAAATATCACAATCTTTATTCGTCCCGGAGGAATCCGATGCATTTGCAATAAAGTTCACTACCACATCCGAGTGGTTTTTTACGGTCGTGTACGAATCGTTTTGCCAATCGTGTGCACGAGTGAGCGTCACTGGGGCCGCACTTCGTTGCCGCTCCTCCAGGGCCTGTCCTGCTGCGACATTTCTGATGACTCGAGCCTCGTCGCTGCCGGCTTTTCCGACTCCACCGTGCGGGTGTGGAGCCTCACGCCGAAGAAGCTGCGCTGCATCAAACCATCCAGCGGTAACACACGCGTGTGTCGGTGTTGGTGTGTCGTGTGTGTGGAGCGGCGGTGCAGCGGCTAGCGCTGCGCTACGAACCCGGCGACCGGAGTTCGATTCCCGCTCACGGCCAACATTGGTGACGAATATCTGAACCGGTCCTGGGTCTCCCCTAGGTGGACTCGGCCTCAAATAAGTACCTCGTGCGGTGTGTAAACATCGCCACTGGGGAGACAAAGGCGGCCGGGCGCGGTGCTGGCCACCCACCCCCTCGTGTGCCGTGTCGGCCTTTATAGGTGCTCGCTAACAGCACTTGCCCGTACAGTCTGGTCAGGCTATACGGGGTTTTTTTTGTTGATGTGCCGTGCCGGTCTTCATGGGTGATTGCTAAAAACACTTACCCCAAGGGTCTGCTTCGAGCTATATGAGAGATCTTTGTGTGCGTGTAGTGGTTGTGTAGTGGTTGGCGTGCTGCGCTACGGACCCGGTGACCCGCGATCGATTCCCGTTCACACCCAACACCAGTGACAATTATCTGAATCGAGGTCGACTAAGCCTTAAATGAGCACCTAATGCAGTGTGCTTTCATCAGCATCGGGAAGACAAAGGTGGCCAGGCACAGCACCTGTCCCAACCCAACAGTCTGTTAAGGCTATACGGGGGATCTTTGTATATGCGTGTGACTGTGTATGTGCGTTTGTTGGCACAGTAGGGTGCACAGCTGGTGAATCGGCCAATCATCTCAGTCGACCCATGGCACCTGCTGAGTCTGCCCCATGACCTCATGCCAGCGGGCGTTTGACACTTCACGTTGCCTCAACGTGCTCCTACCCTGCACAAGCGCCGTGGTGACGTCACCGCCACTTAGTGCGTGTGCGTGCATCTCGCAGAATTGGTCCTCATCGACAAGGAGGCGGACGACGTGATGGAGCGGATCATGGACGATCGCACGACGAGCGACTCGAAGCTGCTGCTCGGCCACGGGGGACCCGTCTTCTCCACCAGCTTCAGCCCCGAACGGTGCGGCCCGCGCTCACTCGCTCACTCGCTCACGCGCTCGCTCGCCCACGCGCTCACTCGCCCATGCGCTCACACGCTCACTCGCTCACTCGCTCACTCGCTCGCTCACTCGCTCACTCGCTCACTCGCTCACTTGCTCACGCGCTCACTCGCTCACTCGCTCACGCGCTCACGACCCCCCCCAGCCTTCATACGCACCGCCGGCTCACAACGGCCAGTGTCGGATACATCGAGCCTCGGAGCTGTGCTGTTTCTCTGTGGCTGTGTGTGCATCTTTATCTGTGTGCCCGGTGTGTGTGTCTGAGTGTGTCTGTCACCGCCACTCCGTGGCGAATGGCGATTATTGTTGTTGTCTGAATGTGCATGTGTCTCTGTGTTAGTCTGTATCAGTGTATGTCTGTCTGTCTGTACATCTGTTTTGTCTATGCTTGTGTGTTTGTATGTGTACATGTTTACGCGATCTACCCCCTCCCCCCCCAAAAACAACCTGTATTATGCATGATATTGGTCGCGAAAACCTACGTGTTAAACTGTGTAAACATCAGCATGGTGTGTGCGTGCGTGCAGGGCATGGCTGTTGTCCTCCTCCGAAGACGGCACGGTGCGCGTGTGGTCGCTCCACACCTTCACGTGCCTCGTGGCGTACCGGGGACACATCTGGCCTGTCTGGCACGCCTCCTTCTCCCCGCACGGACACTACTTCGTGTCGGCCGGGCATGACCGCACCGCACGGTACGGCTAACGTCTGCTAGCATGTGCATGTGATGGTGGCGTTATTGATTTTGCAGCGTTGGAAACCTTTTTGGCGGTGTTGTTTATGGTTGTGGTGTAGGTGCGCTTCTGCGGCCGTCTGGAACGCTCTTCCGATATTAGGAAGCCACTGGAGCTGTGCACTTTTAAATCATCGTCTAGATTGAATACGATTTTATTTGAGACTACTTTTTTTGTTTAGTTGTCCCTCATCAGCACCCCCGATGATGGCGGTTGGCTACGTACTGTGCGAAAGAAGTTCAACATATGTACATAGAGGTGGTTATAGTTATGTTTGTGACATTGACAAGACTGATAGTGGTCAAGGTTGTAGTGGTGATGGTGATCCAGTCATATGTTTAGAGATGCATTACAAAATGAGAAATAAATATATTATGGTCTAAAAGGGGGGAAGTAGGGTCAGGACAAGATAGGGAAACATGGGGGAGGAGGGAAAACAACAACACAGCACTGCCCCTGTCAGGAAGTGACCAGGATCCACCAACAACAATCCGCAGGAACAAATGTCACCAGGGCAGCAGCAGCAGCAGCAGCAGCAAGTTCCAGGGTATGCTCAGGGGGGAGTTGTGGGGTGGTGAAGCCGGCGACACCGCTGACGCCGTTGCTCGTCGTGCCCTCCGGTTGGCGGTGTGACCGCCGGCGCAGGCTGTGGGTGATGGACCACCACCAGGCGGTACGCGTGTTCGCGGGCCACCTGAGCGACGTCACGTGCGCCTGCTTCCACCCCAACTCCAACTACGTGGCCACGGGCTCGGCGGACCGCTCGGTGCGCGTGTGGGACGTCCTGAACGGGGCCTGCGTGCGCACACTCACGGGACACAAGGTGCAGCGCGCGCGCGAGAGAGTTTGATCCTTTTACCGTCGCGAGACGATTTCTGCGAGGGGGTTCCCGTTCACCGCCGAATCGCGGAACGTGGGAGCGGCTCTGCGTTCGTTTTGTTTAGGGAGGTGTAGTAGCGCCGTTGATTTTTAAAGACATCACTGCAGAGAACCGTAGCGACACAACCGCACTCTACGATGGCTGGCACCAAACAATGCCACACGCCCTTCACGCACGGCCTTGTGGGAGCCTCGATACCGATAAAGTTACTTGAGTTTTTTTTTCAATTCTGAATCGCAATGAAAACTGATGTACACATATCATTGATAATGTTGATGTTTGTATGTTTGAACTTTTTTCCGACCGCACGAGTGAACCATGCTGATGTTTGTGATGATGGTGATGTTTATAGTGCTGGTGATTGTCACCGTTATGGTGATTATGCTTGTGATGATTTCAACTATAATTGCAATAACGACGATGGTGACGATCGTGCCGATGGTGTGCGGGATGATCATGATGACAACGATGCTGACGACGATGTCGACGATGGTGTTGCCGTGTGTGCCTCAGGGCTCCGTCCACTGTGTGGCATTTTCGCCAAACGGGCGATTCCTGGCGTCAGGTGGCGCTGACAGCCGAGTGTTGCTGTGGGACATTGCGCATGGACTCCCCATTGCCGAGCTCAAGGTTCCCCAGCGCGTTCACTTTCATCCTCCCGTCGCGTTCCTCTTATCCGCATTGAGTTAGCGTTCACGAATCCCATTAGTTCACCCATCCGTGAATAATATTTATCAGCCACGAAGAATCTACCGCTGGGTGAAGGCTTCCCCAAAGTGTCTCCGGCTGTTATGATCCTATGATGTATCAAGCCGCCCCCAAGCTCCATCACATGAGCTGATATCCATCGTCCCATCCCCAGTGATTTGTTGTTTCATTTGCCTTCCCTCCCATCATCCACCGGCTTCTCGTGATGTGGACTCGCCAAATACACTTTTACTGGTAGGAACCTCTTGGTTCCACCAGCCCACAGGGGATTATTGTGTCCGTCCGTCATGCGTCAAAAAATGGGAGGGTGGGGCTGGGTAGGGAGGGGCTGGGTGGGGAGGGGCTAGGTGGGGAGGGGCTGGGTGGGGGGTGGGGGTGGGGCTGGGTGGGGAGGGGCTGGTCACCCCGTGGTGCCCTTCTAAAACTGAACGTTTAACCTACTCACGCCGGCTTGTGCCCGCCCTCACAGTCGGGCATATATGCGGAATACACCACGCCGCCGTTGACCCTGCCCATTGACCGAGCAACCCAACGTTCCTACCAGCTCCCTCCGCAGGAATGTGTTCTTAGTACTGTAGCCATAAACTTTTCCCATTATATCCTTGTTCTACGTATGTTCTGCAATCTATGTGTTCCCATTTTTGTCTCTCGGTGTAATTCCAAGCACGCATCTCTCCATGCTTCTTTGCGCACTTTCATTATTTTCTCCGTCTGTAACACGGGCTCACAATAACTCTTTCAAGAAGATCCGAAGTTAAATTTAGTACAAAATTTGTGTTGCTAATACCCTGGAGAAATTGGGACGATGTGATTAGAGGTTTGACGAAAACTTGGTGATTAAAAAAAAACGGCAATGAGGTCACCCGCCATGCGTGTGCCTCACTTCCCCCTGACGTTTGCGTGACATCATCTCACGACGTCACACATCGTGCGCCAAGTGACATCATCTTGTGCAGCTCCGGGAGGTAATGTTAATATCGCTCATTAAATACTTAACAAGGATGAGCGCACGCTCAAAAGTTGCTCCGGAAAGTACGAATCTGCGTGATCTATCTTCTCTGTTTCGTCTTTGCCTTTCAGGTAGGTGTTCCCAAACAGTTGCGCGTTTGCTATAAGGAGCGTCCTGTGCGTGTGTGTTGTTAGGGTCACACGGACACCGTGTACACGCTGAAGTTCAGCCGCGACGGGGAGGTGCTCGCTTCAGGTGAGTGGCAGTACCCTCTTGTGCATAGTATGCATGTATTTTTTACTTCTTTTGCACCGTACATAGCCAACCGTGCTAATTGAAGCAGTTGGTTCAATGACCACGTTCGGAGTCAACCACAGAAAGCTATTCTGGGTTATTATTTGGTTCTTTCGGTTAAGTCACGTCTAAAGATAAAATAATAAATTAAATTAAATAATAGAATACGACGTTTCGATTGCAGCACGAGCAATCATCATCAGGTATAATGAAATAGCGACATAAAATCTAACCAGAAAACTATAGACAGACATATTAGCAGACAGATATCACTAAGATACATAGCGGGAGCAACACAGGTAACAGAGAGGGGTGATCGTCTCTGTGTGGTGGCCTTAAATAGACAGAGGGGGGGGCGGAGGCAGAGAGAAGGAAGGGGGGTTAGAGAGTTCTAAAATTAAGATTACTATTCTGGGTTCTCGTTATTGCTCGAATGATTAGTGGATTAATAAACTCAACATTTTATTAGACTTTTTGGGGGTCAATTACTCGGGTCCCTTTAAGATTGGCAGCCACCTCGACATGGTGCCTCTGGAGGCTGAAAAACTCCTAAAAGCTCTGCCTGGCGTGCCATGGTTTATGATGTACCTGTGCATGTTGGACTTCTAATAGCACCGGACATAGCCAACCGTGCTAATCGGAGGTGCGGGGAAAGGATAACAAACTTAACACAAAAAGCAGTTCTAAGGAAAAGTTTTCAATCTAAATTTAAAAGTGAAATAGCTCCAGTGGCTTCCTAATATCGGAAGGAAGGCCGCAGAAGCGAATCTGAAAGCGTGCGATGTTGCGGTGACCACCGTCTTTGTTTGATGGCTAGCCAAAATCCGCTGCTGCTGCTGCTGCGAGGATGAGCGGATTTCGCGTGATGATGGTTTATGCTCCTTGACGAGATCAGCGAGGTGTTGTGGCTCATTTGTGGCAATGTCACCAAGCGCCCCCGTCACCTCTCACCTAGCAGCCACACGTGGGAACAGAGGTGATAGTTTTCAAACAGTTTTCCTGTCATCCGACCGGTCGAGTAATTGAACAGATAAAAGGAGTAATTGAATATAACCCAGCTGGAGGTCGCATGTACAGTGAGTGCAGTTTGTCATTGTAGAAATTTGGCCTTCACTGACATTGCTGATCTCAGTTCTCATCCCTGTATAATGCTATCTGTACATCTTGGGCTCTTATCCACCTGTGTTCCTTCCAAATTCTAATCTGGACAGGAACATATCGATCCCCTTTTGTCATTCCACTGCTGGATGAGGGCTTTGTATGTCAGTGGACCACGCATCACCACGCTGGTTGGTGCCGGTGGGGTAGGAGACAGTGAAGAACAATCGCACGCAATGGATGAGAGGAGCAAGTCCATCACTTCCTCTCTGACCCCGTGTGCCGACTGAACATCTATGAAAAATAGCTTGTATAGCCCGTCGGATTCCTCCAGTGTAAATAAAGATTCTGACCGTGGCTGTCGTCATTGTGACCTTTTTTTTGCGGTCGCGCACAGGCGGAGCGGACTGCTGCGTGCGTCTGTGGGACGTGACGCGGGCCGTCGACGAGCTGGACCCTGACGACTTCGTGTCGGCGTCGCTGCACTCGCCGCCCGCGGAGCACGCGGCCGACCTGACGCTGGGCGCGCACTTCACCAAGAGCACCCCCGTGGCGCACCTGCACTTCACGCGCCGCAACCTGCTGCTTGCGTGCGGCGCGTTCACGCCCTGAGCCGTCGCCGCCCGCGGGTGGGTGGCGAGCGGGGGGGGCGGGGCGGCCATAGCGATGCGGGACGCGCTTCGCGCGGATTGAGCGCGCAAGCGGGCGGTACGCGCGTTCGTTCTGCAGAGCGCGTGCGGGTACGCAGATATCGCAGTGCAAGACGTAACGTGCCGAAGATAGGTTGCAGAGAGCACAGGTGGTGAACCTCACAGGGCGTGTTTATTATACAGTTTGTTGTCGTGCCCCTCCCCCACACCTCCGATTAACACGGTTGGCTACGTGCGGTGCGAAATAATTTCAGCATACGTACAACACACGATGCGTGTGCAGTGCACAGAATCGTGCAGTGCAGGATTATCCAGGGTAATTGGGGAGAGGGGTGGCCAAGATAAATAAGACCACACAATGCAAAATATACATAAGTCAGGCTACTAAAACGTGTTTGTTGCTTACCCATGTAGAATGGTGGTGAATACGTGTAGAACGTTTCGTGTTGTTTTTTACGCTGGTTAAAGTAACCGGCATGCTTTTGGACATGTGCGCTGTCACGGTCGGCACCAAGTCACTGAGCCGCGATGGGTGAGGAGCAACCAGGAGCAGCCAGTAGCACCCAGCGCGCGCGCGTGTAAAGATTATCTTTGCAAGTTCGGTTAAACGGCAGCCCATATAGTGGAGAGTTCACTGTCGCATACATAGGGCACTGCCAACTGCTATGTCTCTTCAACTAGCTACCTATGGGCCAGATGTGGACTGTGAATGCTCTTTGATTTGCCTGCCAAACTATGGCCCGTGGACACAAAACGATCAGAACAGATTAGTGAGCTGAAAGAGAAACAACGGAGATGAGTGCTCTGGACGAGCAGTACAGATTAGTGAGATGAACAACAACTGAACGAGAGAGAGAGCTGTAGACAAGAGAAATACGAGTGAGATGAAGGTTAAGATGAACGCAAAAAGGAGAGATGAGAGACCTGGAGGACAGGCAGTAGAGCTTAGCAGAGATGGTCATGTCACGGTGACTGATAGAAAGTGGCCCACCAGCACAAGCTCGTGTTATTGTGACCCAAATGTAAATACAAATTGGAGAACTCTACATTGCACAAATCGGACTGCATAGCGTGCGACACGTTGCATCCAGAGGGCACGCCTGTTGTATACGGGTCGCCCGGCACATGAAGTACACAGCGCACCAAACGCATTCGGTACACGCACCGCACGGCGCACCATTCTCTTTGGTTCTCTCGGTAAAGTCACGTAGGTATAAAAATAAAATAAAATAAATCACGACGTTTCGGGCGCAACACAAGCGTCCGTCATCAGTTTGACATTTGGAGTTGACCATTGGATTATCACTGCCGTCCGGGAAAATTTCTGCAGGGAATTTGTCGTCCGCTGTAATGTGGACATCGATCAAGAGAAACCCATCGTTGTTAGAAAAAGAATGGCATACTGTGTAATGCTGGTGTCGTAGCCCACTTAAAAAAATAATTCCACAATTGATTTAAGTACGAAAGTGTTGTTGCGTAGCTACAGTGTCATTCTGACTTAATAAAGGTAAGTGGGCTTGGGCAGGACGCGTCACTCAGACGAATGATGGCCGGTGGTAGCGTCAACTGCTGCCAAGATGGAGCGATGGAGTAGGCTCGTGGAAGGAACTAAATGGATTATTGGATAGCGAGACCACGTGAGATTTTGACGGCTTAGGGTGGTCGTCATCCCCCAGTGGATTGATTCGGGCTGATCAGTTTCTGTGTCCAGTGTCTCCTCCGTAATAGAGGTAATTGGGTGTGACCTTGCCTGGATAAAGGTGTAAAAAAATATGTTCACACCATAGGCAACATGCTATGCAAATACCCTGTCTTGTTTAGTTTTTATTTATATTTCTATAATGCTTTTTTTAATAAGACCCTCCACCCCCTTAGATATTTCCATTGTACGTATTCCCTGGCCAGTACTTGACTGTGTGAAATTTTGTACAAACTTTATTAAAAAAACATTAGTAAAGCTGCGTGCGTTGCCTTCCTCCGTGTCTGGTGAACAAAATGATCACTTAACCCAGCCAAACCCCTTGCTTGGTTACAAGACTTTTTTCAGGAGAGACCTGCATTTGGTTAGTGTTTTTTTTTCCCCATTTGCATTGCCAAAGTTGTTTGCCTTCGCACGGGAGGAACCCGGAGCACCGGAGAAAACCTACCGCGCACCTGCCACAACGGGATATGTCAACGTGACACTCGAACCTTCGCGCAAATCCCATTGCTGTTCGCCGCTTGTCTTGCCAACTTGCAGTGCGAGCCGTTCCCGGGCATTGTGAATATGAATGTCGCGCGGTGGTTAGCACGGTTTGATTCCAAGGCACAGATAACATTATCGAGCGTTGTGAATCAAACGGCAACGTCCCAGCGTGGTCACGTGTGGTCAAGCAAGTGGCCTGTTATCGACAACTGCGTGGATAGGGCCTTCAGAATTTTTTTAACAATGAACTGTGAATTGTGTGAAATTACCCATAACAATTTTGGCGCACGCACCTTGATCAAGTGAGATGTTTTACCTGTAGGAAGGGTACGATGGTGTAAATATATCGGTGTGAAATTCCACACGCACACGTCAACATAACCCCGGATTGTACTTCCATGGTAAATCGCATCCATAATTGCCGAGCATAAATATGATTCATACCTGGGAGAGCCATTGATAGTGAATCAAAATGAAGATGATGAACTACCAAAGAGATGGGGCTGCGTGGCATTCATATTTGGTTCTGCTTTTTAAATAACGATATTTTATTTTATCAAAACCTTTATTTAGAAAACCGTTTTGGGAAGTTCGGTCTTTCTTTTGAACAATACTAGCACTTGTTTACTTTGTCACGGTACTGAATGAAACGCGTTACCTAGCTTTTAGTGATACCTCGGATTTGCCCGTCGAGTATTTTGTGTTAAAGTTTTGTGTGTGAGGAAAATTGTCAAGTTAAGTTTGTCAGAAAGCAGTTTACTGTAACATAACTAACATACCTGTCAACCCTTTATCAGTGCCCTCCCTTATTACACACCAATTCAGACCTTATTACAGACCAATTCAGACCGTATTGGTCACCCCGTGCCCTTATAAATCTCAACGTTCTTCCTACAAAGTCCCATCACAAGGGAGAAACACAAATAACACATTTTTGTTGTTGCCGGTATTAAAACGGCTGTATGCCGTGTGGACCTGAAAACTCAATTTCGCTTTACAAGAATACGGGCTAAACAGTATTGGTTGAGATATTCTTCTATATACTACACTGCTATACAATACACCACTACATACCTTAGTAGTAGGTTTTTACCCTTTAAACTGGTACAAAAACTGACACCTTTATACAAGGCATCATGTTTGCAATAACCACAACACAAGCAGTCAAAATGCAAACAAAAAGAAACAACTCTGATAATGATATGCACTGTCCTTGAAGTTAATTGGTCCACACCCGAGACAGCTTTTCTTAGAGCCTAGTCACTACATACCTGTCAACCCCTCATCGGTGCACTATCTTAACACATTCCTGCGGAGGGAGCTGGCAGTAACGTTTGTTGCTCGGTCAATGGCCAGGGTCAACGGCGGCGTGGTGTATTCCGCAAATATGCCCGACTGTGAGGGCGGGCACAAGCAAGCGTGAGTAGGTGAAACGTTGAGTTTTATAAGGGCACCCAGCCCCACCCCTCCCCATCCAGCCCCACCCCACCCAGCCCCTCTCCACCCAGCCCCTCCCCACCCTCGTCACCCAGCCCCTCCCACCCTCCCCACCCCCCACCCTCACCACCCTCCTCACCCAGCCCCTCCCCACTCAGACCCTCCCCACCCAGCCCCTCCCCTCCCACCCTCACAACCCTCCCCACCCAGCCCCTCCCCTCCCAGCCCCTCCCCTCCCACCCTCACAACCCTCCCCACCCAGCCCCTCCCCACCCAGCCCCTCCCCTCCCACCCTCACAACCCTCCCCACCCAGCCCCTCACCACTCAGACCCTTCCCACCCAGCCCCTCCCCTCCCAGCCCCACCCTCTCCACCCAGCCCCTCCCTGCACGACGGACGGACGGACACAATAATCCCCTGTGGGCTGGTGTAACCAGGAGGTTCCTACCAGTATTACACACCAACTCAGACCTTATTGGTCACCCCGTGGCCTTATAAATCTCAACGTGCACCCTAGAAAGTCCCATCAAATGGCAGAAACACAAATAGACAAAACTTGTTTTGCCCGAATTGAAACGGCTGTACGCAGTGTGGACCTGGCAACTAAATGTCCCGCTTTCCATCAAGGATCTCAAAGCGCTGTACAGGACACAGCAGCAGACACTCAGCATAGAAATAATATTACATTTCTAAAATCATTTACTAAATTAACTAAAAGTTTAATATGTAACTAATGTACAGTTGTGCAGTAACAACCAAAGTGATTATTTGGGGGGCTTGTATATTTTTGCAAAAGTATTCGTTGAAAGTGACTTTTAAAAAAAAAATACTTGGCGCTTAAGGGCAATTTTTTTGCGTACTTTACCGGACTTAAACAACCTTTAACTGTTCTAAGACCGTTATGATGTCATTGCTTTAATATTTCACTCAGCAGGGCCGCGTCATCGGAAAGACGCCGCCTCATTGGCCGAGATGTTTGGCGGGACTTTTAAAACTTCCCTCGCGTCCAGCGCGTGACGTCACCAGGAGGTTTTTAAAATTATTTTGCGGGAGACGCCTCACGCCAACAACGGCAAAAAGAGGTTACGCGAACAAAATATTTCTCCTTCAGTATAATCTGTTTCTACACATACAAAGTAACACATATATCTGCCCCTTCTTGCACAAAAGGCAGATTCATAGTCTGCCTCCATGTTCCAAGATTATTATAACGACGCGTATGATTATTTATTTTGACTCAAGCCCATAAGGCGAACTGCGGCTACCGCCCCTAACCCCCCTCTCTCCCCGCACTGACCAATGAGCTTGCAGAATTCCCCCGCCCCTTCTTACCAAACCCCCCCTCCCTCCCCGCATTGACCAATGAGCTTGCAGAATTCCCCCCCCCCCCGAACCAATCCCCGTCGACCAATAGAAAGCGAAGGATTATCGAGGCGACCGTTGGGGTGCCGCCAATCAGAATCGCCCGTGGCCGACGGCGTCACAATTTGAATTTTTTACTCGCGAGGCAAAGCCGCTGAGTTTGAGGAGTTGGTGGGAGGCTTCGTTCGGCTGTCCACCATGGCGAGAAAGAGGTGAGAAACGAGTGCTTTGAAACCCTTCGCCGTCGTCGGAATGTGGAGCACGATGAGGGAACTCGGGAGACGATCGTGACTTTCGGGCGCGGTGCCGGCGATACGGCCTAGTCACACGCCGCGATGCCTCGGGTTCGCCTGAATTCTCCGCCTGGATTGCGTTCTCTTTTCACCGCGCCCACCTACGATTCGCGTGAGGTGGGGGGGCGGAGGCGTTTTGGTATTTGTGTTCTTTCTATATCATGAAATTTAACGTGTGTCATTTTGTTTAGGGGTGGTGCAATTGTCACATTACAACGGTGAAACTAAAATCACGCTATAGTTTATGCCGTGAGCCACTTTGTTGAGCCATCGTTTGTGGGCCGGGTAGCATCTAAAAAAATAACTAAATATCTCAGCGGGGCCTTACCTGGTAAAATTACATGACACTAACATGGGGTGGAACGGTGGCGCGAAAGTTCCCTCGCTGCCAAGCTACGAACCCGGTGGATTGAGAGTTCTCGTCACGGTCACGGTGGAGGGTGGCGAGACGCACCTGTACCGGTCAATGCACCCCCATTACCTCCATGGCGTGGGGAGCCTTTCATCCAGCAGTGGATTGATCCTGAATTGTAAATTAATACAACATATTTGAAATTGCTGCTTTGGCACAAAAAAGACCCACAAATGTCGCCCAATTTTTTTTTTTCAGGCAGTGTTATTGACGGACGTGAATTGTGTTTGTTGTTGTAGATTAATAAATTGCGGTACAGTGATGTATATGTGTTTTTAATATGTACACATGTTGGTACATTAGGGAGCACAGGTGATGCATCTGCCAGTCTTCTTTGTTAATCTCTACGCACCTCGCCTTGCACAATCGCTGTGGTGACATCACCACCGTGTGTGTGTATAGATGGCACAGTAGGGGGTACAGCTGGTGGTGCATCTTACTGGTCATCTGTCGGCTAACTCATGGTAGTTGCTGGGTCTGTCCCGTGACCTGCCAGCAGCGAGCTTTCGACACTTCACGTGATAGCCTCAAAGTGCACCTGGCCTGGCACAGGCGCCGTGAGGACGTCACTGTCACTTCGTGGCGAGTGGCGATGGTATAGATGGGCGTGAGTGTTGCGGAGTGGCACTTAGCGGGTTTATTGCAACTACGCTGTTAGGCCGAATTCCACTGATAGTGGCGAGTGGTTTCTGAACCAGCCCTGGGTCTCGCTCACATCGACCTGTGCCTTAAATGAGCACCTGGTGCGGTGGGCAAGCATACAAGTACCTAGAGAAACAAGAACGGCCGAGCGTGGTGATGGTGTCTTTGCCACACTACCCACATTTGCGCACTTTGAAACTCAATAGGTGCCCCATTATCAAGTCAATGCTATACAGGAGACTTTTCACTGGGTGTGTCTGGACCTGTGTGAGGGGCTGATAATCCCTTAAGTCATGAGGCGATGACTCGTACACGGTTGTCCGATTTCGCTTCCCGGTCGTGGGTGACATCGGTGGCAAATGGAATCTGAATTTCTTTAGGGATTCCCCTGTTGCTGCTGGGTTGTCAACATCAGCACGAGGGAGAACAAAGCTTGCTGGAGACGATGCTGGTCAAACGATGACCGCTTCTTGCACCGTGCCACCCCTTAATTGGTGCTTCCTCACAGCACTTTCCTCTACAGTCTGCAGGGCTAAACGGGAGATCTTTGTGTACTTTTTGTGCGCGTAGCGAGGTGCTCGCTTCGGAGTTGGTCGCCAGTCTCAACAACGCCATGGTGAACCTTCGAGACATTTGGGAGGACATAGGAATTCCCGAAGAACAGCGGCTGGAGAGGACACAAGTGGTGAAGAAGTACATGGAGGTACGGTCGGGGCACCGATTTGACACCGCTGAGATCCTCTGCGTGGTACTGTACTGATCGCCCTTCTCTACAAAATAACATCACAAAGTAAACCCCCATTTTTTTGACCAGCGTCTTGAGATACGGTCACATACAGACCTCCAAATTGAATTATAATTTCATACAAAATCTTAACATTCCCCGCACCTCCGATTAGCGCGGTTGGCTACGTACAGTGCGAAAGAAGTTATACATAAATACATACAACTTACATAGTGTAACAGACCCCCAACTCTGCATTTTACTTTACCATAACCGCTTCCCACTCACTGCGGTGTAAGGACCTGCCAGGTTGCTAAGAGATGAGCAGGGACTACTTGAGGGATCCTGGATTGGTTATTGCTTAATTTATTGCCGAGTGGAAATGGGGACAGGTGCTCCAAATGCGACGGAGTATAAAATTAATGCGCATGCAGTTTACACTTGCTGTGTATGTGCGTGCTTCTGCGCACCCCCAGAGGCTGCTGAACGAGATGATCTCGGAGGAGGAGGCCTTGAAGGATCGGTTGATGAAGAGCGTCACCACTTGCAAGACGGAACTGCAGGGGCTTTGCTCCGACCTCTCTCTCCCGGCCTTCCAGGTTTACGATCCTTTGCCTCTCGACCTGGTTCTCAACTTGCTGTGGGTTGT
The DNA here is from genome assembly GCF_965212315.1 of Lampetra planeri. NCBI lineage: Eukaryota > Metazoa > Chordata > Hyperoartia > Petromyzontiformes > Petromyzontidae > Lampetra > Lampetra planeri. The sequence continues at coordinate 1,218,219 of NC_136133.1, read as the reverse complement.
TTTCAGTCTCAAGTCAGGCCTGGCCTGGTCCAATGCTCTTACAGGCTGGTGCTGGGCTTTGGCTGTGTTTGGCCCCCAATTACCATTCAGGCGCAGCTCTAGGCTGGTTACTGTTCGGCGATTCATTCCTTTGGTGGGGGTGAGTATCAATTGGACATCCGCTCTTGGCTTACCCACAAAGTGGTATCAATTTTGTTGGTCTTGGACGAATAATCAACCCCCCCAACGTGTACTACAACTCCTAATTTCCCAATTGCGAGTTGCTCTGTCTACCGCTGAGCCACCTGGCCAATTTATAGATCACGTCTGACGATCATGATGATGATATTTAGGCGAAATGGAACAAACTAGACGGTGTGTGACGCATGTTTTTCCTCGGTGCGTGCAGCCGGACGAGAACCTGACGCTGCTGCAGCTGGAGAAGGACACGCGCACGCACATGGAGACGCTGGTGCGCGAGAAGCGGGAGCGCCTGCGCGAGCTGCAGAGCCTCGACGACGCCGAGGAGCGGCTGTGCGGCGTGCTGTGCGAGCGGCGCCCCCACCGGCCACCGACCTCCGGGCCCGTGCCTTCCATCGAGCAGCTCGCGCTCCTGCGACAGGCGGTGGCGACGCTCGTCGCCGAGAAGGTGCGCGCAGGGAGGGGGGGGGGGAAAGATGGGGGGAGCAGCGTTGGCAAGGTTTTTTTTTTACAAAACACGAGCCCGTTACAGTCACGTCGAGCAAGTCGCAAATCCGTGAGTCGACAGTTGCGGAAAACCGTCCCGACGCAACTGAGCCGTATATGGCGGTGGGGAGAAAGAAGGGGGAGGTGAGCCCGATGGCCCAACTAAGTGGGGCCGTCAAGACGGGAGGGGGAGGTGACAATTTAAATTGGGTGAAGACAGGGGACGGGAAATATAACCAACCTAATGAGGGAATCTGGATAGCCGGGGGGCGTTGCCAACTCTTTGAACAAGGAATCAGTAGAATGTATGCCGCGTATTTTACAGTCATTTGGTACAGGACGATTAATGCATACCTCGGGAATTACTCCTGAATCTGTAATTCACTCGTCCAAGATGATCGCTACTCCTGCCTTCAACTTACACCCTGAAAGTACATACTATTCACGTAGAATCAAAACTGCGGGGTAAATTACTCAAAAGACCGCAAACCTTATCTGGAGCACATGTTGTGGGTGTGTGGGTTTGTGCGACTGCGCCAAGCTTTGTTTTCCTACGTCGGACTGCGCACCATACTCCTGTCGCCTCCGCGCTGCGTGCTTGCAGGACCGGCGCCAGGAGCAGTTTACGCAGACGCGGCAGCAGATCGTGATGTGCATGGCGCAGCTGGAGCGTTCGCCGGACTCGTCGTTTGAGCGCGACGTGGTGTGCGAGGACGAGGAGGAGTTCTGCCTCTCCAAGGACAACATCTTGAGCCTCCAGATGCTCCTCGCCCAGGTGAGGGCGAGGATGCACACACCCAACCCCTCTGCCATCTCCTCTCATCTCACTCCTCTCCCCTCCACACCTCTCCCCTCTCATCTCACTCTCCCCTCTCATCTCACTCTACTCCCCTCCACACCTCTCCCCGCTCATCTTGCTCTTCTCCCCACCACACACACTCCTACCTCTTCCCTCCCATCTCGCTCCCCTCCCCTCCATGCACACTCTCCTACCTGCCTTCCTCTAATCTCGCTCTCCTGCCCTTTACGCACTCTCTGACCTCTTCCCTCTCGTGTCACTCTCTACTCTAGCTGGAGCGCGAGTGTGCTCTGAACGACGAGGTGTGCTCCGAGCTGCGCGGCGAGGTGGGGAGGCTGTGGGACCGCCTGAACGTGGAGCAGGGCGAGCGGGACGCCTTCACCGCCTGCATTCACAACAGCAAGCCCTCCGACATGGACAAGGTGCTCACCAAACACGCGCTTGCAAACACGGCTCTATAGCGAGCTCCCCCTGCACACGCCACCACTGGCTCTGAGGGCCGGGTTTCCAAAACGATAGCCCTCGAGCTAGTACGTATGTATGTACGTTGAGATCATCTCGTTCAACCGTACGTAGTGGAGCATGTGTGTGGTTAGCGCGCTCCGCTACGAACCTGCAGACCCGAGTTCGATTGCCGCTCACGGCCACCACCAGTGACGAATATGTGCACCGGTCCGGGGCCTCCCCGAGGTCGACTCGGCCTCAGTTGTGATTACCCAGTGCGATGTGTAAACATCGTCACTGGGGAGACAAAGGTGGTCGGGCGTGGCGCTGGCCACCCACCCCCCCGACTTGCGCGCCACAGTGCCGGCCTTCGTAGGCGCTACTCTCTAACAGCCCTTGCCCCATCAAGTCCGTGGAAGCTACATGGGGGATCTTTGCCTTTGTCCGCGTGCAGCTTAAGCAGGAGCTGTCGCGCCTCGTGGAGCTGAAGAGGCAGAACGTGCGCACGGTGCTGGCGGGCGTGCGCTCGGAGATTGCCGCACTCTGGGAGAAGTGCTACGTCAGCGAGGAGGAGCAGCGAGCGTTCACCCCCTACCACAGCGGTAATAACGTCAGCGGTGGTGACGGTGACGGTAATAACCACAGTGGTGGTGACGGTAATAACGACAGCGGTAATAACGACAGCAGTAGTGACGGTGACGGTAATAACCACAGCGGTAATATCCACAGTGGTGGTGACGGTGACGGTAATAACCACAGCGGTAGTGACGGTGACGGTAATAACCACAGCGGTGGTGACGGTAATAACCACAGCGGTAATAACCACTGCGGTAGTGACGGTAATAACCACAGCGGTAATAACGACTGCGGTAGTGACGGTGACGGTAGTGACGGTAGTGACGGTGACGGTAGTGACGGTGACGGTAATAACCACAGCGGTAGTGACGACAGCGGTAGTGACGGTGACGGTAAGCGCCCCCTTCGTCGGCATCCCCGGCCATAGTTGCGGGAGGAGAGGAGCTCGTCCGTCGGGGCTCCCAACGCCGGCTGTGAATTGTGTTGCTGCTGTAGACGTACGTGCACGTTATCGGAACGGATTCGGAACGAAGAACTGATTACGTACACGCTTTCATCATGGGAGTGGGAAAGAGTTCAAAGCTTGTCCAGTTAAAGATCAGCATTAACGATAATCCAATTTCTATTAAACTGAACTCGGCTTTAATTCGATTCAAAATACACCAATGTAATAATTATCAGTGGGACTTACCTGCGCGTGCCGGATCGTGCGTAGCCCAACGCTGGGAGCGATTCTACAAACGATTGAAGAAGCGACCCAACGTGCCCATCACTTCCAACGTGCCCACGCAACGATGATGATCCCACTTGGTTGAGCTATCGTTTGTGAGAACTGGGTCGCTTCTGGTAAAGAGCTATATAGTTTGGTGGGCCTTACCTGGTAAAATAAAATAGCTGAGCTATACAGGGACGACTCTATTGAGGAACATACGACTACAAACCTGGTCCATATGTCCAGTTGCCTGTTTGGACCGAGAGCCGTAAGTTCAACCACCGCGCAGTAGATGGTGGCGGTGGCATCTACGTCTGCAGAATGTGAAGAACCAGTGGCATCTACATCTGTAGAACGTGAAGAACCAGTAGCATCTGTATCTACTAGAGATTATACAACTTTTAAATCCCTTCCCCGTGTTTAGTGTACACGCCGTACAACACGTTTGGAATCGACGGGAGTAAAGTTGGACTTACAAACAAATATCGACTTGCGAACAGACCTGGAAATCGAACTCGTTCGTGAGTAGAGGAGACCCTGTATAACATTTGGCTGCTATACATTTCCACGCGATAAGCCACTTCGTGGTGCTGTCACTTGCGGCCATGTCGCCTTACCCGGCCCGTTTTGAAAATAGTTTTAACGGTTTGGTTGCAATCGTTTGTTTCCGGGCGCAGACGATGCGACGGAGGAGCTGCTGGTTGAGCACGAGGAGGAGGCGAGCCGGCTGCGGGGTCAACACGAGCAGCACCAAGCCCTCTACGACGGCGTGCGCCGCTGGGACGCCGCCTGGCAGCAGTACCTGGAGTTCGAGGTGCGCACGCAGAGTCTAATGGCGGTAGTCAGCGGTCGGGCTGCGGTTAATGTTATGGGGTTTTGGGTAGGGTTATGGGGTGGGGGTGTTAATCGGGGTTTGGGTTGGTGCTGGGGTGGGCAACCTGCGGAACTGCCGCTTCGTGGCGAGTGATTTATTCAGGACCCACCACCGTCTCCTATGCACCGCGAGCATCGCGGTTCTGGAAATATTGAGATTTTTTTTACCGAATTCGAACAAAAAATGGCTGATCTTGTTACCTTGGTTGGCCGACCCCTTGGGTTAGTGTTGTGGGCTCGAATTAGGGTTGAGGGTTAAACTCAGGGCTTCGTTGGATGTTAAGGGGGTTGGGATCAGCTTCGTGGTTAGGAGACGTGGTTCGTGTTCAGCGTTGGCATCATGGTTTATGAACAGCGTTAACCTCGGAGTTAAAGTTGGTAGTGGTGTGACAGCCGTGTGCATTGCGTTATTATTCGCCTGTCTCCGTACGCTGTGTGGCCGAGCCCCACGCTTGTGCTGCGGCGTGGGCTGTGCTTGCTGCGCGTGTGCCGCGTTTGTGCCTCGCGTGCCGAGCTTTTACCGCGTGCCCGTGCGAGCACGTACTGTCGTTGACGTGCCGTGTTCCCCCGTCGCGTGTGCGCAGCGGCGAGCCGCAGACCCCAACCGCTTCTCGAACCGCGGGGGCAGCCTGCTGCGCGAGGAGAAACAGAGGGCTCACCTGCAGAAGGGGCTGCCCAAGGTCGCCGCTGGCTCCCGCACCAGCGTTCGCAATCCCTTCAGCGTTCGCAATCCCTTCAGCGTTCGCAATCCCTTCAGCGTTCCCCACCCCTCCGGCGTTCCCAGATCTCTCCCGGCGTTCTATTTTGTTCACGAACGGCACTCGCGCCCCGCACTTTCTGCCCGGATACGTGGAGGATAAGAATGCTTGTGAGAGGTGGATAGTGGATTCCGCTACAAAGCCGGCGACCCCAATTCGATTCCCGCTCACGGCCAATACCAGTGATGATTATCTGATTCGGTCTTGAGCCTGGCCTAGGTCAACTCGGTCTCTCAAATGAGGACTTGGTGCGGTGTGTAAAACATCGCCACTGGGGAGACAAAGGTGGTCGGGCGTGGTGTTGGCTACGCATCTTCGTCAATTTATGTACACGACAGGCTTAAGTGTGCATGCGTGTGTGAACACCAATGTCACTATGGTGGCGAAATGTTAATTACCACACCTGATGTACAGGTTGTCGTGGGTTGATTGGTTCGATCTCGACCCTGACGCCTGTATATATGGAGTTTGCGGTGTCTCTCTCCCCGTGGTCGCTCGGATTTTTCTCCGGGTCCTCCTATTTTTCCCTCCACATTTAGAACCAACATGTGTTTAGAGTGCTTGGATAGTTTCCATTTCCACGTGACGATAGGCCACTTCGTTGAGCTATTATTTATAGCCAGGTCGCTTCTGAAAATAAACTACATAGCTCAATGGGCCTTACGCGGTAAAATACAAATATTTTAGTTTTGAGTTTTAATTCCACACTAAACCTCCGATTAGCACGGTTGGCTGCATACGGTGCGATGGAAGTTCAACATTCATACAGATCGCTTCTGAAAGAGAGCTACATAGCTCAGTGGGACTTACCTGGTACAAATAAAAAGTAGGTTCTCGTTAAAGCGCATGAATATCTTTGTGAAGACCCACACCAGTTTGCGCTTGTCAGAAACCGTGGCGTGCGTCGCGTGTTGCGGTGTGTGCCTGCGTGCAGCTGGAGGAGGATCTGAAGGCCCAGATTGCCGTGTGGGAGGAGCAGGCCGGGCGGCGGTTCCAGGTGGCGGGGCGGCCCCTGCTGGACTACATCGCGGCGCAGTGGGAAGCTCTCAAGCAGGAGCGCGAGCGGGAGAAGATTCAGAGGGTAACCCCCCCTCCCCACCTCCCCACGTTTGGCGAGACACTGAGGGCACGCCGCCACCGCGTTACTCTGTCACTCCGCGTACCGTATCACTGCACCGCTCGGCTGTGCAGCTCACAAAAGTAGTTTGTCGTCGACTGCTCGTAAACGGCGTTATGACGGCGCACATGCCGCATTATAACGGTGCGCGTGTTCCACGTTATAGCGGTGCGTGTTCCACGTTATAGCGGTGCGTGTTCCACGTTATAACGGTGTGCGTGCCACGTCACAACGGTGTGCGTGCCACGTTATGACGGTGCATATTCCACGTTATAACGGTGTGCGTGCCACGTTATGACAGTTGATATTCCACGTTATAACGGTGTGCGTGCCGCGTTATAGCGGTGCGCCTTCCACGAAGTAATTTTTTTTTTCCCAAATGGAAGAGCCACATTACAGGGAAAACGCGTCATCGTGCGAACGCCCGTCAAGCGAGGACCTGCCGTAATTTCTTTACGTATTTGCATTATTGTTCGGTGAGGTGGAGCATTTCCTTCTGCATCATTTTGCGTGAGCAGCAGGTGAAGAAGGTGCGCACCCTGGAGGAGGAGATGGCGTACGGGAGCCAGCCCAAGACGCCCTCGAAGCGCCGCTTCTGCGGCACCAACACGCCCAACAAGACGCGCAGGGTACGCCCGCAGAGGCCGATGGGAGGTCCGCTAGCCCGGCTTGCCGCAGTGCGATATACAACGATGTAATGAGCGGGTCATTTTCACCGCAGCACGCAGTTGGAACGCTCTTCCGATGTTGGGAAGCCACTGGAGATAGGCACTTTAAAGTCACCGATATTTAAAACCCATTTCTTTAGAACTGCTTTTTGTGTTTAGTTTTCCGTCCTTCCCCCACACCTTCAATAAGCACGGTGGGCTACGTACGATGCGAAAGAAGTTCAACGTACTTACGATGTGACAATTGTGAACAAAGATTATTTAAAAGTTATCTGCAGTTCGCTTTGTATAAGCTTGGCAAAAGTATTTTAATAATTGTAACTTTACAACCTATAACACGTGCAGATGATGTTTGTTGCAGCGGATATAGCTTTTATTTCCAGATGGGGGGTGATGTTTGGAAACGATGATATCCGCAAATAAGTCTGGAGTGCTACCAATGGTCAACTTTGTGCAACGGTTTGGTTTGTGCGAGAATGATTTGCATGTGAACGCTCGTTCACTTTGTGCGATAGTGATTGGTTTGTGCGCTTTTAACCCTTTGCCATTGCGAGACATCTCCAAGTTGCGGGGCGGGGGTCCCGTTCACCGCCGAATCTCGGAACGCGCCAGCGGTTCGGCGTTACATTTTATTTACAGAGGCGTAGTAGCGCCGTTGTTTTTAAAGACGTCGTTACTAACCGCGGAGAACCCTAGCGACACGACCGCCACCCTACGATAGCTGGCGCCAAACTGTGCCGCACGCCCTCCTGCATGGCCTTGTGGGAGCCTCGCTACCGTTAGAGTTATTTCATTTTAGTTTTTCTTCCCGGTCCGATGACACACACGGATGACATCGGAACGGAATCGGAAACAACAACAACAACGTTATGACGTGTACGCACGTCATCGGAAGGGGAAAGGCTTCTTGATTTCACATTTTTTTCCTTTCCCACCGCAGATGAACGCAACCACCGTTGCGCCGACGGGCATCAACTCCACACTGTTCCGCTCGGCTGCAAGCGGCACCATGTGCAACTCCCCGGTATCCGCCAACGGCAAACCCTCCACCTCGGAGCGCAAGGTACGATGGGGAGGAGCACCCACCAACGGTCTCGTGGAGATCCCCACCCCGCTCCACTTTCACGCCTCCGCATGCAAAGGCACCCTCCCCAAGCCACCTCCACACACCCCCCACCACCACCACCACGATTCAAGGCACCCTGACTCGCCATTCGTAAGGATTTGTCACCATTCTGAAAAATGCAAGATTCTCTTATCGTCTCATTTGTGATGTCTCCTCTGTTTGTACTGACTTTCTGTACAATCTCTTCCGTTTGGTTATTGCTAAAATAATCTCACAAAGACGGTCACCGTGTCGCGCGCTTACAGATGCGCTTCTGCGGCCGTCTGGAACGCACTATTCCTTTTTCGATATTAGGAAGCCGCTGGACCTGTGCACTTTTTAAAATCGATATTGAAAACTCATTTGTTTAGAACTCATTTTTGTTTTTAGTGTGCCTATTCCCCACACCTCAGATTAGCTACGGTCCGGTGCGAAAGGAGTTCAACGTTAACAAGTACATGAACTTGCTTTAGACTGCCTTTCTCTCCTTTCCTGTGCCTTGCTTTTTATGTATATATTTGTGTGTGTATATCATTGCTGCTGAGCACAGGTCCAGATGTCTACGATGCAATGAGTGTAGCAACGGGAGAGAGCTTTACAGCTGATAGCACGTTTCTTAAATTTAGCACGGGGAATGGGGATGGGATTCTTGTAAACCCTTTCATATCACCACCCCCCCCTCCCAAAGATAAAGACCCCCCGTATAGCCTATAACAGACTGGCAAGTGCTGTTAGCAAGCACCTATAAAGGCCGGCGTGGGCACACGAGGGGGTGGGTGGCCAGCACACCGCCCGGCCGCCTTTGTCTCCCCAGTGGCGATGTTTACACACCGCACCACTGGGTACTCATTTGAGGCTGAGTCGACCTAGGGGAGGCCCAGGACCAGTTCGGATAGTCGGCACGGGTGTTGGCCGTGAGCGGGAATCGAACTCCGGTCGCTGTGTTCGTAGCGCAGCGCTAACCGCTTCACCCCCCCCCCCCCCTTCATAAACGTCTCCTCGCCCCCCACAGACCCCCGGTCGCACGTGCGGGCGCCCCCCGCGCCCCCCACTTGCGGAGCACAACTCGAGGACCCCGAGCAGGGCGCCAACCCCCACGTCCTCGCTCAAATGCGTCGCGTCCTACTCGGAGTTCACGGTGAGGTCACACCGGGGGTGTGTGTGTGTGTACCGGGTGGGGGTGTTGGTGTGTGTGTGTGTGCCGGGTGGGTGTTGGTGTTTGTGGGTGTGCCGGGTGGGTGTTGGTGTGTGTGTGTGCCGGGTGGGTGTTGGTGTCTGTGTGTGTGTGCCGGGTGTGTGTTGGTGTGTGTGTGTGCTGGGTGGGTGTTGGTGTGTGTGTGTCGCATGGGTGTTGGTGTGTGTGTCCGTGTACCAGCGGTGTCAAGATCGGCCTCTGGAGGAGGTTTGTGAAGGACGCTGCTGCGGAGTTTGAGAGGCAGGCGCCCTCCAGAAACTACGGAGGGCGGATGTCCAGTCGGGTCACAGATGTCCAGCAGCTGTGTGGGTGCGGGGGTGTGGTGTGTGTAGGCCGGGTGTGAGTGGCTGGGTGGTGGCGGTGGTGGGGGAGGTTAAGTATGTACGTATGTTGAACTTCTTTCGCACCGTACGTAGTCAACCGTGCTAATCGAAGGTGTTACTTTCGTGGTGGGGGGGGGGGGGGGTTTGTGTTTGTATACAGTAGTGCTGCTTGTGTTTGTATACAGTGGTGCTGCTTTGTGTGCACGTGGTGTGTGTACGGTATGTAATGGTTTAATGCGCGTGTGGGTGTGCTGCTGCTTATGTTCACGTGGTGTGTGTACGGTATTTAATGGTTTAATGTGCGTGTGTGTGTGGTGGTGCTGCTGCTGTTTTTACAGAGGGACCTGTCGCAGGCTCGTGGAATCAACTTCCACGAGAATATCCTCAACTCGACAGTCACATCGCTGGGCAAGCACTGACGGGGGTGAGCGCGCTCGCCTGCACACACCCCACACAACAACAACACAGATCCCCCTGTAGCCTGAGCAGACTGTTGGGGCAAGCGCTGTTTAGCACCTATGAAGGCCGGCACGGCGCACGAGGCGGTGGGTGGCCAGCACCACGCCCTTGTCGCCTTTGTCTCCCCGATGGCGATGTCTACATAGAATGCGCACAACATACGCCGTGCAAAAGAGTTGAGTTTTTTTTACCGAATAAAAAAAAAATGTCTCTCTGTTTTGTTTGCCAACCAACCCTGCCCTACAAGAACGCGTACGCGCACACACGTACCCACGCACACACGTACCCACGCACCCACGTACACACGCACACATGGACACACGTACCCACGCACACACGTACCCACGCACCCACGTGCACACACGCACACCCACGCACACCCACGCACACCCATGCACACCCACGCACACACAACGCGTCTGTCACTGTTGCCGCCATTTCACCGACTGCGTGTGCCGTGTTGCGTTGCAGTGGGGGCCACCGCCGGTGTGAGCGAGAGAGGCGTTTGGCCAAGCAGCTGCAATTGCCGCCGGCGCGCTGTTTGCGCTCGCCACGGCCTTAAACCGTTTAAAAGTCCGCTTCCACGTCACGTTTATACGCTGCCTGCACACACACACCAATGAGCTTCTGTAGTTCCGATGTATATAAAACGAGCGTGCGTGCGTCACTTTCGGACCCTCGACAATTGTGTTGTTCTGATGGGGGTTTTTTATTTTTCATTAAAGTAGTGGGGTGGTGGGGGGGGGGGGTTGTAGGCGATAATTGAGAGAGGAACTGGGAGATACAATGCTGGCCTGTAATTTTATCGAGCGTCTTGTCTGTTGTTGTAAGCTAAGTGTGTGTGCGTGTTGCACGCCCATGGGGGAGCGGTGGCGTGGCGGTTAGCACCACGGCGCTGCGCTATGAACCCGGCCACCAGAGTTCGATTCCCGCTTGCGGCCAACACCGGTCACGATCATCCGAACCGGCAGCGGGCCTCCCCTAGGTCGACTCGGCCTCAAATGAGTACCTGGTGTTGCGGTGTGTAAACATCGCCACTGGGGAGACGAAGGCGGCTGGGCGTGGTGTTGGCCACCCACCCCCTCGCGTGCCGTGCCGGCCTTTATAGGTGCTCGCTAACAGCACTTGCCCCAACAGTCTGTTAAGGCTACATGGTGGGGTGGGTGATCTTTAACTTTGTTTTCATGCCCATGCATGCACGGAGGTCTATTGTATCTGAAGTCCGAGCTGCGATCAGCTGGGGGTGTGTGTCTGCCGTTTAAAAAAAAAAAGGTAATTAGCCAATGTGCGGTAGCACGGCAGCGTTTACGGCCTGCAAAGCCGTGGCTGGTGTCCAGACAAACAGAGCCACGGTGGAGGGAGTTTGAGAAGTGACGTGTGGACAGCCGCACCCGAGAATCTTGAACCTGTTGGTTGACTCCATATCCGTCCTCGGGTGCGTATTCGAGCATATTCGAGCATATTTCACGTCAGGGTCTGGCATGGCATTGAATCGTAATTAGAAATCTCTATTTATTCTGGAGGAATCCGGTGAGCTTGAAGCTCTTTAGGAGGCGGGCCAAAAACCTTGAGCTTGGGTTTTTGTTGTTGTGGAATTGAGATGGAAGGCTGCGACCACACACACACGCACCACCTGTGTCGGCTACGCTTGGATGTTGGCGTCTACACGCGTGTGCTTTGCGTGCGTGTGTCCGATGGGACAGCCGGCGGAGAAGTAATATAATGATTGAACTCGACGCCTAAAACTTAAGCTCGGTACGGACATGAGTGTTGCAAAAAAAAGGGCTCGTGTTTCACTTGACAGAAGAAGAAAAATGTCTTAAGGCACCTTGAAGATATAGTTAAAAAATGATAAATAAATAGCGCTGGCTGTGTTTCTAATGAGCTTTTCCTTGGAATTAAATGACCATTAATCCGCCGATCGCAGTCGTCTGATGGATCAGTATATCTTCGTAGCATTCCCTTAGAACATGAGACACTGTTGTACACCCGGCTTTGGCTTGATAGCCTCTCATCAGCAGGCCACCGTGGGTCTTTGACGCGTGGGGTCGTGGGCCCGCAAAGGTCCGACGGACGTTGCCGGTCGCAAGCGGATTCGCGGCGCGTTTAAAAGTCCGATGTTTGAGTGCTTTAGTTGGGTCAGCGTTTTTTAACACTACGGCAATTCCTGCTTTAAGAATGTATATCCTGTGATGTTTGCAATAATTTCTCATTACGTTTTTAGTGACGGTGCATTTGTACAAACAAAAATAAACTGGACCCTTTCTAAAGTGTCAAATATGTCACCTGGCTGTCGGGATTTCTCTTCCCACAAAAAATTGCGACGGCGATGAAATTATATTCGGTTTGTGACTTTAAATGTTACACGCATCTGACTTGAAAGATTACACACACCTCACTTGATACACTCCTGACTTGAAAGGTCCCACACCTGACGGTGCAGTTGGGTGCCGTGTAAAAAGCGTCGGGACGTTACCGTTCTACGACAGCCGCCAGTCGCGAGTGTTCATTGAGGAGGAGTCTTTAACTGGAACCAAGGTCGTGACGGAAATCCATCTGGCTCGTGACCAATGTCATCCTAGCGGAGGAAGCTCAGCAGGGTGTGTGATGTATGGGGGGGCCGCGGTGGCGAAATGTTAACTACCTTGCCTGGTATACAGAAGGTCGTGGGTTCGATCCCGACCTTGACGCCTGTATATTAGGAGTTTGCATGTCCCCCCCGTGGTAGAGTGGATTTTTTTCTCCGGGTCCACCAGTACTTCCCTCCATTTAGAAACAAACGTTTAGAGTATTTGGCCGCTATAAATGTCCACATGATAAGCACGGATTTGGCTGCCATAAATGCCCGCGCGACGGTGATAAGTCCACTTGGTTGAGGCTATCACTTGTGACCAGGTCGCTTCTGAAAAAGTGCCCCTTACCTGGTTAAATAACAAGTTTAGTTTGTTGAGCATTTTTTGCATCGTACATAGGCAACCATGCTTATTCGGAGGTGCAGGGGAAGGACAATCTAAACACAAAGAGCAGTTCTAAAGAAATGAAGTATTCGGTCACGTGAACCAACACGGCGTGGGGCAGGGAGGCCTTTACCCAGCTGTAGGAAGTCCATTTTATTTTGCAGAAGTGGCAGCAGCGGAGGCGGCGATTGGAAGGGGGGCGCCTTGCGGGTGCCGTGGCTGCTGAGTCTCCCAATATATGAGCCGAATTATCCTCCGGTGACCCACAGCCATTAACACCATCGCCCAAACCGGACAAAACCACGAGCTCGGTTTTTTTGCTGACTGCACCTCCCTGGGGTGGGGGTTTGTGGAGTTTTTTTTTGCGGAATTAAAACTGGACGCTTTGGATTTTTTTTTTGTCTAGGAGGCATCACGATGGTTACAGCATCAGCCGTTCAGACTCGGTGAGTTCTTTTAAACGCCTTTTAGTGAATCTCACATTTCGTTTAACCCCCCCCCCCCCCCTTAGTCAAAGGAGAGGGCGAGAGATGGACCCGAGGTTTGAGCGACGGATGATCGGGGCATCGCGTGGGCGCGAAGGGTGGACGCAGAGTGCGTGGAGAAACTTCATCCAGCAGTGGGTCGACAATGGTTCATGAAGAGGTTAATGATAACACTGCATTTAATAATGATCACTTAGGGTGTCATCCTTATGCCGTGGGATATCGCCAGCAATGCATTTCACAAATGCACGGGCAGAGTGGGGGGAGGGCATTGGATGCTGAAAACGTGGACACCTGAAACATCTGTAACAAGGGGGAACAATCGCGCATGTGCGCGTCTTCTACCAAAGCATCACGTCCCATCGGCCACACGTCCTGTGCAGAATTCGGCGGCGTTGATTCGGTGAAGCAAAGTCTGGACCGGCGTTTCAACATCCAGTCGCGTCTCAGACGTCAGCCGAGTCGGGCCTGCCTGAACGCTGGTGGTCGTGCCCCATATTGTGAGTGGCGGGCTCGCACAATGGTTAGGGGGCCGTCCATAAATGACGTCACGCACATTTGTGACGAGGTGGGGGGGTGAGAAATGTGACGTCACATGAAAATGCGCAACTTTAAATACATAGACAACACGTTCTACTTAATTAAATATACTTTAATAAATGTTTTCTACTACAATATCAAAATGCAGCGCCACATTAAATACGCACTACAATGACAATAGTTTAAAGTGATTTGAAGCATGTTATTTTTTTTGGGGGGGGGGGGGCAGAGCTTTGTGACGTCATATTTGAGGGGGGAGGGTCTAACTTTTTGTGACGCCGCGTGACGATGGGGGGGTGGGGGTCAAAAATCGTACAAAATCGCGTGACGTCATTTATGGAAGGCCCCTTAACACTTCCTCCGTCACAGCAAGACGCAGCGTAATCCTACGTCACAGGTCTCTGCCCACGTGTCTCGGCCCACGTGTCTCGTCGCCATCGCTCCCCTCCCGTCTCTCGGCGAATGTGAAACGAGAGCGATGGCGCCTGTTCGTGCCACGGGTGGTGCCATGCGCTCGTCACGTGACCGACCACTGACCATCACACTCCGCCTACAACACGCGGTATTATATATACCTACTGCAAAGATAAAGATCCCCCGTATAGACTTATAAGTTTGGGGCAAGTGCTGTCAGCGGGCACTCATGAAGGCAGGCACGGGCACACAAGGGTGTCCAGCACCACGCCTGACCGCCTTTGTCTCCCCAATGTCGATGTTTACACACCGCACCGGGTACTAATTTGAGGCTGAGTCTACCTAGGGGAGGCCCAGGTCCTGCTTAGGTAATTATCACTGGTGTTGTCCGTGAGCAGGAAGCGAACTTAGGTCGCAGGGTTTAATGCGCAGCGCGCTTTCCACTGCGCGACCGCGTCATCAGCATGGAGCACGCTGCACCACACGCACCGCGAGTGCGAAACTCCTGCCGTGATCGCGGGTTCACACAGGGGCCGGACGGGGCTCTTGGTACCAGAGCACCTCACGTTATCAACTCCCCCATGGCCCCGTAGATTCACGATGCTTGCGTGCTGCACAAGCCAGTTCTTCAGATAGAGGATGTCCGAGCACTCGCAGTCCCAGGGGTGAAGTTGTTCACGTCAATAATAGTGCAGCGTGGTGTGATTGTTATCACTGTCGGTTTGTAAGGCCATGTTACAATATATTGTATGCCACCCGTCTTTAGTATATATCATAGGGTATAATATCCAGACCCGTATACACCGCCTCTAACTTCAGTAACCCGTTTTAAGTTGCATATATCTCATTGTAACGTGAATATATTAGACACGTTTTGAGACAATGAATGTGTAAATGCCGTTAAACTTAGACCGATGCTTATTTCTCTATTTGACGGCGAGAGGAAGCCAGAGACCGCACTGATCGACAGAATCGTTGTCTCTCTCGCAAGGCGCAAGGGACGAACCGGGTTCGAGCTGTCTCGAGCCGTCATTAGTGTCGACGTCTACATCATCGTCATCAGCCATGATCAATCAACTGCTGGATTGAGGCCTCCCCCAATGCTGTCACCGTCCCTCGTTGATTGGCGGTCCAATAATCCATCGGGCAGCTGCACGCAAATTCACGTCGTCGCTGGCTGGGAGGTGATCGCCTTCTCGTGGCCCACCTGCGGTGGGTAAGCCTCCCCTCGGTCTAGCAGCCGGAGGGCTAGAGGAGTCAGAGCGGCCAAGTGGCTAGCTACGATAGCCCGGAGGCTGCACCTCCCCAGGCTGTGGGTGGAAGGGGCCACTACCCCTTCGTGTTAGGGATCTGGTGTATCTCTGTTATATTACAATAAACCGTGTTGCCTCTACGACGACTCCGTCGCCATACAAGAGCACTACATATGTATATAAGGTCCGTGTTTCCACTCAGTCCACTCGATGAATTGTTCACCAAGGTCACTGGGAAGCGGCTGACGGACAATGTGAGAGGCCAACTAACCACGCGAGCAGGCAGGGTTTAGGAAAGGTTTCTCTACCATCGACCACGTGCAGAGCGGCACTCAGACTCTGGACAAGACTGCCGCATGCCGCATATCACGACAGCTCTTCTTAGTTCACTATGAAGAGGGCTTTCCACAACGGAGGCCTACATAGAAAATAGACTATAACATTGCATTAACAGGATATTTGGCTCAAACTAGACGAAACATTTTGGCAGTGAGAGGTTAAAGGAAAACGCGATTTAAAATAATCTGATTTTTATTCGTTATCTCTATGGTACGATTTTCAAATTTGCTAATATTTGTTAATGAAAAGCATACAAATGAAACAAAGCATACACAGTGGATATATGAATACTCTGTGCCACTTTACTAGATATAGATAAAAATATATACAACATAGTCATCCCATATACAAAGTCCTGTTGACATGACTACTGATATTTGTATACAAAGAGTCAAAAACCACAGATGTGTACACTTATTAGATGGGTTTACATCATCATCAGCATGGAGCACGCAGCACCACACGCACCTCGAATGTGAAACTTCTGCCGTGATCGCGGCTCCGTGTGCGCGGGTTCACACAGGGGCCGGACGGGGCTCTTGGTACCAGAGCACTTCACGTTATCAACTCCCCCATTGCCTGGATTCACGATGCTTGCGTGCTGCACAAGCCAGTTCTTCAGATAGAGGATGTCCGAACACTCGCAGTCCCAGGGGTTAGTGCGTTTAGATTACTTAGAGCAGTGGTTCTTAATCTTTAGTGCAGCAATTGGTTCTCTATCGTTCAAACATTAAGATTGTTCTAGATTTGAAGCTTTCGTGACTGCAAGGAATCATATTCTCAGGGTTTTTCGGTAAAGTCACGTAGGTAAAACATCAAAATTAATGAAAATAAAATAAAACAAAAATCACGACGGTCCCACCTGATGACGGAGACTTGTGTTGCCTCCGAAACGTCGTGATTTTTGTTTTATTTTATTTTCATTAATTTTGATGTTTTACCTACGTGACTTTACCGAAAAAACCTAAGAATATTAAGATTGTTAATAAGTATTTAGGGTTTGATGAAACAGAGTAAGTTGTACTTAGGTGCCCGTGCTGAATTTGTTTTTCGATTATTTATTTTCTACAAAAAAATCTGCCCATGTCTCGCACCCCTAGAAAGGTCATCTCGCACCCCAGGGGCTGTGTGCATCCCAGGGTTAGAAGAAGAAGAACCACTGGTTTACAGTATTTTGTCATTGTAATTTCTACATGATATTCCACTTTGTAAAGATGTAATTTGTGGCTTCTGATTTTTTTTTTTTAACTCAGTGGGCCTTACCTGCTAAAATAATTTCGAAAATATATTCTTTGGTTCTTTCGGTAAAGTCACGTAGGTATAAAATAAAATAAATCACGACGTTCAGGCGCAACACAAGCGTCCGTCATCAGGTGGAAAAAGCATGGTCTGCTGCTGAAGCAGACTTTTAAAAGGTTTGAAATGGGTGTAGCCCAAGGGTCATAAAGAAGTGGCCGGGGCTCGTGATGTTAATGTGAGAGATTAGCGTGTAACTGTAAGATAGGAGAACGGCCCCCTCGACAAGGGTTCGGAAGTGGCTATGTTAATGTGAGAGATGAGTATGTTAATGTGAGAGATGAGCATGTTAATGTGAGAGATTAGCATGTTAATGTGAGAGATTAGCATGTTAATGTGAGAGATTAGCATGTTAATGTGAAATCGAAGAGTGGCACTCAAACTCAGGACAAGACTGACGCATGCCGCATATGACTACAGCTCTCCTTTGTACACTATGAAGAGGGCATTCCAAAACGGAGGCCTAAATAGAAAATAGGCTCTAACATCACATCAGCAGGATATTTGGCTCAAACGAGACATTTTGGCAGTGAGAGGTTAAAGAAAACGCGATTTTAAATAATCTGAGTTTAATTCGTTATCTCTCTGGTATGATTTTGAAAATTGCTAATATGTGTTAATTAAAAGCATACGTTTGAAACAAAGCATACAGTAGATACAGTATATGAATACTCTGTACCACTTTACTAGATATAGATAAACAAAATACACGACATATTCATCCCATATACAAAGTCCTGTTTGCATTACTGATGTTTGTATGCAAAGAGTCAATTCCCACAGATGTGTACACGTATTAGATGGGTTTACATCATCATCAGCATGGAGCACGCTGCACCAGACGCACCACGAGTGTGAAACTCCTGCCGTGATCGCGGCTCCGTGTGCGCGGGTTCACACGGGCCGGACGGGGCTCTTGGTACCAGAGCACTTCACGTTATCAACTCCCCCATGGCCCTCTGGATTCACGATGCTTGCGTGCTGCACAATCCAGTTCTTCAGATAGAGGATGTCCGAGCACTCGCAGTCCCAGGGGTGAAGTTGTTCACGTCAATAATAGCGCAGCGTGGTGTGATTGTTATCACTGTAGGTTTGTAAGGCCATGTTGAAATATATTTTTAAACCGCCCATCATTAGATTTTGTCATAGGGTATAATAACCAGACTGGCACACACTGCCACTACCTTCACTAAGCCGTCTTTATTTCCATGTATCTACTCGTAAGTGTAATAAATTAGACACGATTCGAGACAATGAACGTGTAAATGCCGTTAAACTTAGACCGATTCAAACTTCCCTATTTGACAGCGAAAGCCAGAGACCGCACTGATCGACAGAATCGTTGTCTTTCTCACAAGGCCCAGGGGACGAACCAGGTTCGAGCTGTCTAGAGCCGTCATTAGTGTCGACGTCTACATCATCGTCATCAGCCATGATCAATGAACTGCTGGATGGAGGCCTCCCCCAATGCCGCCACCATCCCACGCGGATTGGCGGTGCAACAATCCATGGGGCAGCTGCACGCGAGCTCATCTCGCCACTGCGTCTCTGCGGGGGACGAGTTCCTCCTTTGGCTGCCACTCCGTCGTCAGTCTCGACCACCGCTCATCGTCCCTGCCAATAACACGCATTGACCAAGCCCCCTTGCTTTTATTGCCACCCAACGTGGCTACAAATTTGCCTTTCTTCTCTGGTCCTTGGCTTCCTCTGTCTCTCTGTGGAATTCCAATCCTTCTGTGTCTCCGTCTCTTCATTCTTCGTAATGGACAGCTCGCGTTCCGCTCCCCTCAGCCACTCCGCGGCACGTCGCTGCCTGACGTCCCGTCCCCGCGCGGCTCTCGTGCTTCCCCCGCTCCCGCGCACCGCTGGCCGGCGGCGCGCTGGGAGCCGTCTCCGCGTCGCCATGTGGCCGATGGCTCGCGGAGACTCCCAACGTGGTCCAGCTTCCAGCTCCCACCAACTACTCCCGAGCCCCTTCCGGCTCCCCCTTATATCCCCTTTCCACGTCACCCAGACTCCGCCCCTCGCCACACCCCTTAAGAACCTTCCAGATAATACCCCTCCCTTAACGCCCTCCGGCTCCGCCCCCCAGACCCTGCCCCCGATACTTCGTGGCGCCTGATTGGCTTAGGGCTGGGGCGGCGACACCCCACATACGCTCGCATTACATTTCCACTCAGTCCACTCGATGAATTGTTCACCAAGGTCACTGGGAAGCAGCTGACGGACAATGTAAGCAGCCAACCAACCACGTGAGCAGGCAGGGTTTAGGAAAGGTTTCTCTACCATCGACCACGTGCAGAGTGGCACTCAGACTCTGGACAAGACTGACGCATGCTGCAAATGACTATAGCTCTCCTTAGTTCACTATGACGAGGGGATTCCACAACAGAGGCCTAAATAGAAAATAGGCTCTAACATCACATCACCAGGATATTTGGCTCAAACGAGACGAAACATTTTGGCAGTGACAGGTTAAAGGAAAACGCGATTTAAAAGAATCTGAGTTTAATTCGTTATCTCTATGGTACGATTTTCAAATTTGCTAATATTTTTTAATGAAAAGCATACGAATGAAACAAAGCATACAGTAGATATATGAATATTCTGTACCACTTTACTAGGTATGGATGAACGACATATACAACATATTCATCCCATATACAAAGTCCTGTTTACATGACTACTAATGTCTGTATGCAAAGCGTCAATAACCACAGATGTGTACACGTATTAGATGGGTATACATCATCATCATCAGCATGGAGCACGCTGCACCACACGCACCGCGAGTGTGAAACTTCTGCCGTGATCGCGGCTCCGTGATCGCGGGTTCACACAGGGGCCGGACGGGGCTCTTGGTACCAGAGCACTTCACGTTATCAACTCCCCCATAGCCCTGTGGATTCACGATGCTTGCGTGCTGCACAATCCAGTTCTTCAGATAGAGGATGTCCGAACACTCGCAGTCCCAGGGGTGAAGTTGTTCACGTCAATAATAGTGAAGTTTGGTGTGATTGTTATTGTGGGGAGATCAGACCTGACCCACGAAAAGTTTGGAAGGTTAATTTTTGAGTGTGCGGTGTCTCTCTCCCCGTGGTCACGTGGTTTTTTCTACGGCTACTCCGGTTTTTTCCTCCACATTTCGAATCAACATCACGCGTTTAGAATAATATTTGGCTGCTATAAATATCCACGTCATCAGCCACTTCGTCGAGATATCATTTGTGGGCAGGTCGCTTCCTAAAAAAAGCTCAAATATACAGGCGTCAGGGTCAGGATCTAACCCAAGACCTCCTGTATCACAGGCGAGGGAATGCCCCTCAGCCAGCAGTGGATAGACCAAAGGGCTGTACACGCACAGACCTAGGGGCTCGTTACAATCAAGCGGAGATTCAGAACTCTGCGCTTATTAAAATTAACTCCCAACGCCGCACGCCTCGCGAGGCCACGTGGAGTTGGTCCGCCACGCCGCATCTGCCCTGACGGACTGGGCTCTTGGTACCAGAGCAGACAGCCTGGCCCTGCTCTTTCCCTGCGTGCTGGGCCAGCCAGCCGCTGAGGTAGAGGATGTCGGAGCAAGCGCAGTCCCAGGGGTTAGTGCGTTTAGATGACTTGGAGCAGTGGTTCTTCACCTTTACTGCAGCAAGTGGTTCTCAATCGTTTACACATTTAGAGTGTTAATTTAATAAGGATTTAGGGTTTGATGAAACAAAGTAAAATGTTCTTAGGTGCCCCGTGCTTATTTTGTTTTTCGATGATTTACGTTCTTTAAAAAAAATCTGCCCATGTCTCGCACCCCTAGGAAGGGCATCTCGCACCCCAGGGGCTGTGTGCATCCCAGGTTAAGAAGAACCACTGGTTTAGAATATTGTGCCGCTGTAAACTCGACATGATAAGCCACTTTGTAGAGATGTAATTTGTGGCCTCGTGGCTCCTGAATTTTAAAAATAACTCAGTGGGCCTTACCTGCTAGAATATATATTTTTAATAGTTAAGTTCGTGGAGTGTCAGAGGACCAGTTTGGAGTGGTGGACGATGGGGGGCACAGCGTGACGCGTCAGCGTGGACTGAGAGGCCTCGCGTGATGCCCTTTGCCTCCAGGGTTCGAGTTGGAGTTTGAGAATGAAACGGAACCGACTCAAAAGAAGTCTCCCCGGCCATCGTTGTGTTCATGCCAACACCCGCCTCCACTCGTACACTGTCGTTACAACATTGACATGTACAGCGATCGAACTGAACATAAGCACTGCAGTTCAGAAGTGCTACGTACACTTTACATTACCAACAACATGTATATCCCGTATACAAAGTACTGTCCTGATGTCATAATAAATACAACATTTTCATCTATGGAAACATGTTCATCATCTCTGTATCTGATACCCCAATGAAGCCCTCATATGCTACCAAAACGTAACAAATAACGCAGTCAGGAACGCATCCAAATTAACACAACGGTACTAGGACCCCTTTTAGCGTGGATTCGATCAGCGCTCACTTCTTCAGGAACGCATCTTGGGCACTAAGCGAGGTCCGCCAATATACATGACTGCTGATCTTCTTGGTTCTTTCGGTAAAGTCACGTAGAAGGGAACTAATAAAATAATAAAAATAAAACATATAAAACATATAATGTTTAATTATTATTATTTTATTATTTCCCTTCTACGTGACTTTACCGAAAGAACCAAGAAGATGAATCCCTGCAGTCACGAAAGCTTTAAATCGAAATGACTACTGATGTTTGTATGCAAAGAGTCAATTCCCACAGATGTGTACACTTATTAGATGAGTTTACATCATCATCATCAGCATGGAGCACGCTGCACCACACGCACCACGAGTGTGAAACTTCTGCCGTGATCGCGGTTCCGTGTACGCGGGTTCACACAGGGGCCGGACGGGGCTCTTGGTACCAGAGCACCTCACGTTATCAACTCCCCCATGGCCCTGTGGATTCACGATGCTTGCGTGCTGCACAAGCCAGTTCTTCAGATAGAGGATGTCCGAACACTCGCAGTCCCAGGGGTGAAGTTGTTCACGTCAATAATAGTGCAGAGTGGTGTGATTGTTATTGTGGAGAGATCAGACCTGACCCACGAAAAGTTTGGAAGGTTAATTTTTGAGTTTGCGGTGTCTCTCTCCCCGTGGTCACGTGGTTTTTTCTACAGCTCCTCCGGTTTTTTCCTCCGCATTTCGAATCAACATCACGCGTTTAGAATAATATTTGGCTGCTATAAATATCTACGTCATCAGCCACTTCGTCGAGATATCATTTGTGGGCAGGTCGCTTCCTAAAAAAAGTTCAAATATACAGGCGTCAGGGTCAGGATCTAACCCAAGACCTCCTGTATCACAGGCGAGGGAATGCCCCTCATCTAGCAGTGGATAGACCAAAGGGCTGTACACGCACAGACCTGCCGGCTCGTTACAATCAAGCGGAGATTCAGAACTCTGCGCTTATTAAAATAAACTCCCAACGCCGCACGCCTCGCGAGGCCACGTGGAGTTGGTCCGCCACGCCGCATCTGCCCTGACGACTGGGCTCTTGGTACCAGAGCAGACAGCCTGGCCCTGCTCTTTCCCTGCGTGCTGGGCCAGCCAGCCGCTGAGGTAGAGGATGTCGGAGCAAGCGCAGTCCCAGGGGTTAGTGCGTTTAGATGACTTGGAGCAGTGGTTCTTCACCTTTACTGCAGCAAGTGGTTCTCTATCGTTTAAACATTTAGAGTGTTAAAAGGATTTAGAGTTTGATGAAACAAAGTAAGATGTACTTAGGTGCCCCGTGCTTAGTTTGTTTTTCGATGATTTACGTTCTTTAAAAAAATCTGCCCATGTCTCGCACCACTAGAAAGGGCATCTAGCACCCCAGGGGCTGTGTGCATCCCAGGTTAAGAAGAACCACTGGTTTAGAGTATTTTGCCGCTGTAAACTCTACATGATAAGCCACTTTGTAGAGATGGAATTTGTGGCATCGTGGCTTCTGAATTTTTTAAACAACTCAGTGGGCCTTACCTGCTAAAATAATTTTGAAAATATACTCTTTGATTCTTTCGGTAAAGTCGCGTAGGTATAAAATAAAACAAATCACGACGTTTCAGGCGGAACACAAGCGTCCGTCATCAGGTGGGAAAGCATGGTCTGCTGCTGAGGCAGACTGTTGTAAAAGGTTTGAAATGGGTGTAGCCCAAGGGTCATAAAGAAGTGGCCGGAACTAGTGATGTTAATGTGAGAGATTAGCGTGTAACTGTAAGATAGGGGAGCGGCCTCCTCGATGAGGGCACGGAAGTGGCTATGTTAATGTGAGAGATTAGCATGTTAATGTGAAATCGAAGAGTGGTGCAATCTAAAGGCATGAGTGCAACCCAACGGGTGCAATCCAAAGGGCATGTGAGCATGAGAGTGCAATCCAAAGGCATGAGAGTGCAATGCATGAGAGATCTAAGAGAGAGGCATAGAGAGATAGACACAAACAGAGAGTCGGAAATAACAGCTGACATAGGCATGTATGATGGAAACATCACAATCAGTTAAGACTTTACCTGGTTAATAACATCCTTCCAATGACTTCTCAGTTTGTACCCATCCTCTCGGTTGAAGTTGTGTCTGTGTTTATATAGCTGGATGGCTTCATGAACAAATCTCTGAAGGTAGCTGATAGGTTTGCAGAGTATCTCCGTCTTGGAAAAATCTATTTCGTGTGAGCTCACAGCGTTAAAACAATGATCGGCAACGGCAGAGGTATTGGTTCTTACCGTATTTCAGATCCGCCTTGTGTTCACGAACGCGGTCCGAGACATGTCGTTTTGGTTCCCCAATGTAACTGCTGCCCCAACCACAACTCAGTTTGTAGACACCAGGGTATTGCATGTCAGGAATCACATCCTTTAAAGATGGGATTAAATCACGGATTTTGTGTACTGTGTTGAAACGAACCTGGATCTTGTGTTTGTTTAAGATTTCTGAAATATTTTTGGTAACCCCTGCTATGTATGGTAAAGTGATGGTTTTGGTTGGATCCTCAGAAGATTGTCTCCCCATGGCTGTGGAGGCAGCTTTGTGGATTGTACGGTCCGAGTTACCGTTCATCCTGAGGGCTTGGTGTACGTGCTACATTTCACTAGCTAGGTGGTGCTGGTCGGAGATGCAACGGGCCCTATGGTGTAGTGTTTTGATGAGGGAATTCTTCTGAGCTGGATGGTGGTGGGAGTCAGGCTTTAGATAGGCATCCGTGTGGGTGGCTTTCCTGTAGACCGAATGTCCCAATGAGCCATCAGGTCTCTTCTCGATCAAAACATCAAGAATGGTAGCTTGCCATTCTTTTCCACTTCCATGGTGAATTTGATGGCTGGGTGTATGGAATTGATGTGGTTTAGAAATTGGTTCAGTGCTGGCAGGCAATGTGGCCAGATGACGAACGTGTCATCTACGAATCTCTTCCACAAGGAAGGCCATAGGGTGGATGTCTGGATGGCATCGGTCTCAAATTTCTCCATGAAAACATTCGCTACCACTTGCGATAAGGGAGAACCCATTGGGGTACCCTCATTTTGTTTGTAGAATGTACCATTCCAGGTGAAGTATCAATTCCATACACCCGTCTATCAAATTCACCATGGAAGTGGAAAAGGATGGCAAGCTACCGTTCCTTGATGTTTTAATCGAGAAGAGACCTGATGGCTCATTGGGACATTCGGTCTACAGGAAAGCGATCGAAACGTCGTGATTAATTTTATTTTATACCTACGTGACTTTACCGAAAGAACCAAAGAGTATATTTTCTAAATTATTTTAGCAGGTAAGGTCCACTGAGTTATTTAAAAAATTCAGAGGCCACAAATTACATCTCTACAAAGAGGCTTATCATGTAGAATTGACAGCGGCAAAATACTCTAAACCAGTGGTTCTTCTTCTTCTTAACCTGGGATGCACACAGCCCCTGGGGTGCGAGATGCCCTTTCTAGGAGGGCGAGACATGGGCAGATTTTTTTTAAAGAACGTAAATCATCGAAAAACAAATTAGTACGGGTACCTAAGTACAACTTACTTTGTTTCATCAAACCCTAAATCCTTATTAACATTCTAAATGTTTAAACGATAGAGAACCAATTGCTGCAGTAAAGGTGAAGAACCACTGCTCTAAGTAATCTAAACGCACTAACCCCTGGGACTGCGCTTGCTCCGACATCCTCTACCTCAGCGGCTGGCTGGCCCAGCACGCAGGGAAAGTGCAGGGCAATGGGGGAGTTGATGGCGTGTGGTGCTCTGGTACCAAGAGCCCAGTCCGTCAGGGCAGATGCGGCGTGGCGGACCAACTCCACGTCGCCTCGCGAGGCGTGCGTCTGGTGCAGCGTGCTCCATGCTGATGATGATGTAAACCCATCTAATAAGTGTACACATCTGGGGTAATTGTCTCTTTGCATACAAACATCAGCAGTCATGTATATAGGCGGACCTCTCTTAGTGTGATGGGTGAGTGAGTGAGTGGGTGAATGAGTGGGTGAGTGAGTGAGTGGGTGAGTGAGTGGGTGGGTGAGTGAGTGGGTGGGTAGATGAGTGGGTGGGTGAGTGAGTGGGTGGGTTGGTGAGTGGGTGGGTGGGTAGATGAGTGGGTGGGTGGGTGGGTGAGTGAGTGGGTGGGTGGGTGGGTGAGTGGGTGGGTGAGTGAGTGGGTGGGTGAGTGAGTGGGTGGGTAGATGAGTGGGTGGGTGGGTGAGTGAGTGAGTGGGTGGGTGGGTGGGTGAGTGAGTGGGTGGGTGAGTGAGTGGGTGGGTAGATGAGTGGGTGGGTGGGTGAGTGAGTGGGTGGGTAGATGAGTGAGTAGGTGGGTGGGTGAGTGAGTGGGTGGGTAGGTGAGTGGGTGGGTGAGTACGGAGTGCGGCCTGCAGGGCGAGCGGCTCGCGAAGGCCTCGGAGCGGTGTCTCCCGCGACGGCCGCGTGCACCCCCGGGACGCGTGCACGCGCACGGCGCCATTTCGTCACTCCACTGCTGGATAGGAACGTTGCGTCCCGCCCGATGTGCGGGGTCGTGGTGGGAGAGGCGACGGGCGGCCGGGACGAGATTGGGTCCTGCTGATGATGACCACGTGGGAGCGTCAACCACCGGCGTCGTCACGCCACGTCGCGGTCATCCTACAAGCAGCAGCAGCAGCGGTGGCTTTTGGCTGGGCCATCGAACAAAGGCGGTGGTGGTCACCGAATCATCATCGTCGTCATCATCGTCGTCATCATCATCGTCGTCATCATCATCGTCGTCGTCATCATCGTCGTCGTCATCACCATCGTCGTCATCATCGTCGTCATCATCATGGTCATCATCATCGTTATCATCATCGTCGTCATCATCGTCGTCATCGTCATCGTCGTCATCATCGTCGTCGTCATCATCATTGTCGTCATCATCGTCGTCATCATCATGGTCATCAGCATCGTTATCATCATCGTCATCATCGTCGTCGTCATCATCATTGTCGTCATCATCGTCGTCATCATCATGGTCATCAGCATCGTTATCATCATCGTCGTCATCATCGTCGTCATCGTCATCATCATCGTCGTCGTCATCATCATTGTCGTCATCGTCATCATCATTGTCGTCATCATCGTCGTCATCATCATGGATCGTCGTCATCATCGTCATAATCATCGTCATTATCACGGTCATCATCATCGTCATCATCATCATCGTCGTCATCGTCGTTATCGCTCGGCGCTTTCGGATGCGCTCCTGCGGCCGTCTGGAACGCGCTCGTTCCTGGGGGGCTGTGCACTTGTAAATCGTCGTCTTGATTGACAAACTAATATCTTTAGAACTGCTCTTTGCGGTAGTTGTTGGTAAATTTGTGGAACTTTGGGATAAGTTTGCGGTACTTTGTGGTAAATTTGCGGTAGTTTGTGGTAAAGTTGTGGTAGTTTGTGGTAAATTTGCAGTAGTTTGTGGTAAAGTTGCTGTAGTTTGTGGTAAATTTGGGGTAGTTGTTGGTAAATTTGTGGAACTTTTGGGTAAGTTTGTTGTAGTCTGTAGTAAATTTGTGGTAGTTTGTAGTACATTTGTGGTAGTTTGTGGTAAATTTGCGGAACTTTGGGGTCAGTTTGCGGTACTTTGAAATAAATTTGCGGAACTCTGGGATAAGTTTGCGGTAAGCTGTGGTAAATTTGTTGTAGTTTGTGGTAAATTTGCGCTGCTTTATGTCTAAATATGCGGCACTTTGCTGCTAATCTGCGGTACATTGCAGTAATTTCCTTGACCGCATCGCACCACGCCGGTCAGTACGGGTTCGACGAAGGGCAGGGACTCACAGACAGACAGACGTGGGAGCATATAAGTACAGCACACCAAGGGACTCATGTGGAGCCCTCTGCGGTGCCCCGCAGTCACCTGTGGCAACGTGGCGCGTGGCGGTCACCCATCCCAGCAGTGTCCAGGCTCAAGTCCCGCTGAGACTGCAACATCGGACGAGTTGGGGCGCAATTCCGGCTTGACGTGGCCAATCGGCCACCGCTGTGGCACACCCGGGCGATGTCTGCCAGCCTGTGCATCGTTAATCCATCGCAACGGGGATCGTTTGTTAAAGCACGTGGGTCCATGGACCCGCGTCAACACTCCATGTACCGTAAGAGTCGATGCGTGGAGTGGAATCCCCATTGGGTCTCTCCCTCCTCCTCTCTGTTTCTCTCTCGAGGAGCGCAAACGTGGGAAGTCCTCGCTTAACGCGTCTTCGCTACAACGCGGTGGCTCTTCTTCTTCTTCCCAGGAACGCTTTTCGCGCAGCGCGGGACGCCCAGCGCCGTCACGGTGCGGTTTCTGAGCGGTCGACGACGAACTACTTTCTTGAGCTGCGAGGCTGTGCGGAATGATGCAGTACGTGGGTACGGTACGTGGAGTGGCACGGCGCGTGGAATGGATACGGTACGTGGAATGGATATGGTACGTGGAATGGCATGGCACGCGGAATGAAACAGTACACGGTGGCGTCCCCTCATCCCAGACCTTTGTCCCGCCATGTGATGCCGAGTTGAAAGTGCGAACGTGATTCGGTAATTGCTCGCTTCACGTCGCGACAGCTCACTTTGGCGCGACAACATGGTGCACGCCACACACATGGCTGACGCCAGAACTCAGTTTGTACCGGTGGGACATTGATGACTCGATAATCACGCGTTTACTCTGCATTACAGCATTGCTGCTAAACAAAAGGACTGAATATTGACATCGATTCATTTTGCGAATGAGATATTCATTCAATGCCGCTCATTTATGTTTTCAATTCGTGTTTTTGTACCTTCGTCTAACTTAGCTCAACCCTACCGTAAATCACGTGACTTTTGTTGCCCCTCCACCCCCCACTCTGATCCCTCCACTCTCCCCGCCCCCTGTGAAAACAGACGCCGCTCCTTCGTGCAGTAGCGTCGAGGGCAGTGCTTCGTAACCTGGGGTGCACGCAACCCCTGGGGGGAGTACGAGATGCCCTTTCTGGGGGT
Source organism: Lampetra planeri (assembly GCF_965212315.1). Taxonomy (NCBI): domain Eukaryota; kingdom Metazoa; phylum Chordata; class Hyperoartia; order Petromyzontiformes; family Petromyzontidae; genus Lampetra; species Lampetra planeri. The sequence continues at coordinate 1,189,759 of NC_136133.1, read as the reverse complement.
GCGAGACATGGACAGAATTGTTTAGGTGAATCATCGAAAACACAAATTGAACACGGGCACGTAAGTTACAACTGTGTTTCATCAAACCCGATGTACTTATTCACATTTTACATTTGTTTAAACGATTGAGAATGAAAGGGGTGCAGCAAGGCTGCAGGAAAGGTTTAGAACCACTGCTCTAGGCCCTTTGGCAGCCTCTTCGTCCCTATCATCGCCTTTTCCCTGACTCTCTGCTCCAGTTTTCACATTCCGTTTCCACCCCTTTCCTCTTATTTCCCATTATTTTTCTTCTGTCTTCCCCTTGTTCCGTTTCCTTTGTCTATATACATTAATTACATCATTGACGCTACTCCCCATTCTGTAGTGTAGCCACCGGTACAACAGTTGCGAGTTCTAGTTTGTATGTATGTAGAACTTCTATAGGAATTAAAACTCAAAACTAAACTATTTATTAATTTACCACGTATGGCCCACTGAGCTACATTGCTCTTTTTCAGAAGCGACCTGGTCATAAATGGTAGCTCAACGAAGTGGCTTATCGTCACGTGTAAATGTATACTATCCAAGTACTCGAAACGCATGTTGGTTCTAAATGTGTAGGGCAAACCCTGAGGACTCGGAGACAAATACACGCGTCCACGGGGAGCGAGACACGCAAACTTCAAATGTACAGGCGTCAGGGTCAGAATCGTCCCCACGACCTCCTCTATACCAGGCGAGGGAATGCCCCTCATTCAGCAGTGGATAGACCAAAGGGCTGTACACGCACAGACCTGCCGGCTCGTTACAATCAAGCGGGGATTCAGAACTCTGCGCTTGTTTAAAAAGAATCTCCCAACGCCGCACGCCTCGCTAGGCCACGTGGAGTTGGTCCGCCACGCCACAACTGCCGAGACTTCACGGACTTCAGGGGCTCCTGGTACCAGAGCACTTCACGTTATCAACTCCCCCGTAGCGCGCTGGATTCACGATGCTTGTGTGCTGCACAATCCAGTTCTTCAGATAGAGGATGTCTGAACACTCGCAGTCCCAGGGGTTCGGACGTGTAGATTATTTCAAGCATTTTGCTACATGATACCGCCACTTTGGTGAGCTATCATTTGTGGCCAGGTCGCTTCTGAAAAGCAAGTTAATAGCTCAGTGCGCTTTTCCTGGTAAGAGTTTATAAAATTCAATTTAGGCCATACGGAGGATTTTTGTCTTCGTGTCATATTAAATTGTCAATACGGTACTGAGGTTATCACCATCGAGGTGATTTCATCCTTAAGTCAAGTAAACACCTCGTGCACATTTTCACACAGTACCTGTGGTGAACATGCAAACAAAACAACGCCTATTATATTTTGATACTGCCAAGGGAGGTCCCATGATGATGATGAAGTCCGTTCGTTTCTCAGTCCGCTTGGCCTGGTGAGGGTGGCGGCGGCAGCGTGTTGGGTAGTCGGGCGGTCCAGACTCTGTAGAATGTGATTATGTACGGCCCATACGTTCCTCTCTACAGAGCCATCGGGGCGCGGGGTGGTGGTGGGGAACAAACCTAAATGTTGAACCGTGCACCGCGAGTCTAATCGCAGCCTCTGGTCGACGCAGATGTCCCCAGCGGGGGTTCGCTTTTAGCCGGTGCCCACTTCCCACATCGTCCGTCACAGCCGAGCGCCGGTGAATTGAAGCGCAGAGCCCCGAATGGAGTTCAACGTGCGCGGGTTCTCGTATTCAGCGCTGCGACGCCCGCCCATCGGTGTCGGTTCTGTATTAGCAGACAAAAAAATCGCACTTCGTTTTTTTTATATCAGTGCAAGCGTTTAAAATAATTAAATAAAACACTGCATGCGATGGTCACTAAAATAAACTTTGATAAATTCGGGAAGTGAGTGAAATAAGTGTGTGTGTGTGTGCTTAGATTGTGATGTTTGTGGTGTGTGGGGAGCGGTGGCGTAGCGGTTAGTGCGTTGCGCTAAGAACCCAGCGACCCGAGTTTGATTCCAGCTCATGGCCAACACTGGTGGCGATTACACGGGTCTACAGCCAAAATGCTTCCGAAATAAATGTGGTCCAACTTTACTAATTGTGGTTCACTGCGAATGAAAATGATGCTTACAATTGTTGATTGTCTCTAGTTGTCAAGCTATGCTACTGGGTCAGTATTCACGACCCTTGACTTGGGAATGGCGGAGGATAAGCGAGTTATCAAGGGAAGATATCTCAATTGAAACCAGAGATTACTCAAATACATATTTGACTGGATCTATGAATACATCTATGACTGGATTTGGAAAGTACTTGCTTTTTGAGCAAAACAATGAATTAAGTGAGCTCAACCTGGTATTGCATCATGATATGAATTTCACTTTTAAAGCTTTCGTGACTGCAGGGATTCATCTTCTTGGTTCTTTCGGTAAAGTCACGTAGAAGGGAGAAATTAAAATTATAAAAATAAAACATAATAAAATAATACAATTCTCACGACGTTTCGGCCACAACGCAAGCAGCCGTCCTCAGGTGAAGACCAGGTCTGTCGGAAAGACAGCGTCTGAGATTCATCCAGACGCGTGCTAGAGAAGAGATGGTGCTAATGCGATAGAGGATGCAGAGCTGAGTGGACTTGCCGATGAATGTTATCAGCGGTGACATGATCGGCCTCTGTGGAGGAGGAAGCTCGTGACGGACGCGACTGGGCAGTGCCAGGCTAGGTGCACTTTGAGGCTCCTATGCAGTGGGGAGGGACAGTAGCCCTCCAGCAAGGAGCGACGCTCACAACAACGAGCGGAGCACCGGGGAGAATAAAACGCAGCAAGTTGACAATGGGGAGCACAGGTGGTGCATCTGTCGGTCATCTCACCATTCTGGACATCTGTGAAAAAGAGCTTCAGTGCTCATCGGATTCCTCTTGCAGTCTAAACAAAGATAGTGATTCTGATCTCAGTCAACCCACAGCACCTGGGTCTGTCCCGTGGCCTCGTGCACCTAGCCTGGCACATGCCAACCCACAGCACCTGGGTCTGTCCCGTGGCCTCGTGCACCTAGCCTGGCACATGCCAACCCACAGCACCTGGGTCTGTCCCGTGCCCTCTTCCTCCTCGCAGCTGCAGCAGCGGTAGCGTTCCACAACTTCACTTCACAGCCTAAACGTGCACCTAGCCTGGCATAAGCTTTCTCAACCGCCCCTACTGGACATCTATAAGAAAAAAAAGGTGCTTCATAGCTCATCGGATTTCTCCAGTCTACAATCGCCGCGGTGACGTCATCTCCCCATACCTATTCTGATGACGTCAATTTTTTGTTACACATCGTCGCGATGACGTCACCGCCCCGTGCCTCTTCTGAAGACGTGTTTTTAAATGTAAAAAATCGTTGCGATGACGTCACCACCCCACGCCTTTTCCAACAACGTCACATGTTTTATCGTGCCCTTTTTTAATGACGTCAGGTATTTTGTTGTTGGTGTTGTTAAAACAATCGTCGCGATGACGTCAACCTGCCGCACGCTGTCCTCGCTCCATCGCCGCGGTGACGTCATCGCGGCTGCGCCGCCTTCGCCAGAGTCGGGGCTGAGGGGTGGGTGGCCGAGTTCGCGCCCTCGGTGCTGACACGAGTTCTCCCCTCGTCCTCCTCCTCATCGTCCTCCTCATCAACGACATCGCCGCTCGTCGTCGTCGCCGAACGAGACTCACCACGCGTCTCCCACCATCGCCGCACGATGCCAGAGAAGCCCCTCAGGATGTGAGATCACTCACTCCTCGCCTCCTCGTGCGGGCCTCGCCTCGCCTCGTGTGAAGGCGGCGGTGGTGGTGGTGGTGGCGGTGGTGGTGGCGGTGAGGTGGTATTAGTGGTGGTGGGGGTGGTGGTGAGGTAGTGTTAGTGGTGGTGGGGATGGTGGTGGGGGTGGTGGTGAGGTGGTGTTAGTGGTGGTGGGGGTGGTGGTGGGGGTGGTGTTAGTGGTGGTGGCGGTGAGGTGGTGTTAGTGGTGGTGGTGGGGTGGTGGTGGTGGGGTGGCGGTGAGGTGGTGGTGGGGTGGCGGTGAGGTGGTGTTAGTGGTGGTGGTGGGGTGGCGGTGAGGTGATGGTGGTGGTGGTGTTGGTGGTGGTGTTTGTGGTGGTGAGGTGGTGTTAGTGGTAGCGGTGGGGTGGCGGTGAGGTGGTGTTGGTGGTGGTGGCGGTGGGGTGGTGTTAGTGGTTTTGGCGGATTGGCCTGTTGGTGGTGGCGGTGGTGGTGATTATAATCTGAATATTTAGACTGCGGGAGGAATCCGATAAGCTATGAAGCTTGTTTTCCCCTAGATGTCCCAATCAGGTGGCAAGGGGTCAGAACGTGGGGACAACAAACGGGTCAAATGAGTGTACCTCGTGCGGCGGTGTGTTTCAGTTTCATTTATTAGGTATAGCCCTGTGAGCCATTCGGCTCTTGAATCGGGTGTGACCGCAACAAACAAAAACATGAATAAGAAACCATCTTAAAGTGACTATGCGCAAACAGAAAAATCCAGGAAAAAACTGCTAAAAATCTTCCAGAAAAAGCACCGTACACCAACGCTGTGTGCAAAAATCCCAGTGGGATACAAGTCAAACAACAACAACCACAAGACAACTTAGATTAAAGCCATAATTCTAACTCCGTACTACAACAAACAAAAATGGCCAAACCAAAAAAGTTTTCGAAATCACCAAAATAAACCCATAAGCAATGTAACAGTGATCATAGGAACTGTGACCGAAATTTTACAATAAACGACATAAACAACATGTCCCATCAAACATCGCCACGGGGGAGACAAAGGCGGCCGGGCGTGGTGCTGGCCACCCACCCCTCGTAGTGTGCCGGCCTTAATAGTGCTCGCTAACAGCACTTGCCCCTGCAGTCTGTAGGCTATACGGGGGATATTTGTCTTTGTGAGTGACTTGGCTGCTCTATATTTCCACGTGATGATTCGTTGAGCTATCATTTATGACCAAGTCTCTTTTGAAAAAGCTACGTAACTTAAGAGTGGGCCTTGCCTGGTAAAATAAAAAATAGTTTTAGTTTAGAACTTCTTTCGCGCCGTACGTAGCCGGCCGTGCTAATCGGAGGCGCGCAAAATGCTGAGAGACGTGGACACGCTCTGTGTGTTGTTGTTGTTGTCTTGTTGCAGCCTGGCGTGCGGAGATGTCAACGGCAGGATCGACACGCTCTACGGCAGAGTGAGAACGGTGCAGAAGAAGAGCGGCGACTTCGACGTGAGTCGCACGCCGGGGCGGTAACGAGCCCGGGCGCGAGTAGATTCGCTAGAACCTAAGACTCTTGAACGCTTCCTAAAGGAAGATGCATTCGGCATTTTTTTTTCTACCGCGGAGAGAAGGTGCAGTCCAGTGCCATTCAATACGGCGCCGTGAAGCCACGGTGGAAGCGTGATCATTACTGCTTTATCATCCCGCTATTTCTATTTCACCAGGTAAGGCCTCACTGAGCTGTGTAGCTCTTTTTCAGAAGCGACGTGGCCACAAACGAAAGCTCATCGAAGTGGCTTATCACGTGGAAATGATTTGCAGACAAACACTCTAAACGCGTGACGTTGATTCTAAATGTGGAGGGGAAAAAACCGGAGGACCCGGACAAAAATTTACGCGACCACGAGGCGAGAGAGACAGCAAATTCCAAATATACAGCAGCGGGCGTCGTCAGGTTTGGAGATGGCACCCACGACCTCCTGCATACCGGGCGGCGAGGTATTCAGGTGGACGTTACCGCACCCCGAGTCGCCATTTGCCCTGAGGCCTTCCCCCGTGGTCGCCGGACTGGCGGAGACCGCTCCAACAGCGCCCGTCTCGTGTCCCTCTTTCCCCTCCGCCCCCGCCGATATGTTTGTCCGAACCACATCGACAGCACTTAACATTCTGCCACATTCTCACCCGGACTTCGGCGAAGGCACCTCAAGTTCCAACTCGGGTTTTACGTCTCATTGAATGGTGCAGGTGAAAGGTAGCGATTGAGTCTTCGTATTGCATTGGAGGTCGAGGTTTCTAATTGCGTTTTCTGATCGGTACCCTGTTCCTTTGCAGTTGCTGCTGTGCGTGGGGTCTTTCTTTGGAGCATCGGCCGAAGCGGAGCAAGAATGGGAGCCCTATAAGAATGGGGACAAGAAAGGTGTGCCTGTAATGCTCGGTTAACACCAGCGTGTGACACTTCATCGATTAAAACAGAGACTTGGAAAGATGTGTAAAACATGACAGTGTGAGCTTGACATTTAGCACATTGTGAGCTGTTAGTTACAATCCAATTATATCGGTGACATTAAATGATAAAGCACCTGAATTAAAACTTTCGTGACTGCAGGAATTCATATTCTTGGTTCTTTCGGTAAAGTCACGTAGAGATTTTTTTTGCTATTTAATTGAATTATTTTAAAATTATAAGAATACACGTATTTAAAAAAAAACTAAATTAGTTTTATTTTCTATCTACGTGACTTTACTGAAAGAACCAAGAATATAGATAAAGCACCTGTTTATGATTGGACCTGATTGCTAGGATTCAACAGGGCCGTGTGACCCCGTTGCATACGAACAGAATAGGGATCGAGTGTCAAGCTGTAAAAGTGTCTCTGTAGCCACATATCTGTGGTTCCAGGTGTTGAGAATTATTTGTGATGATTGTGTTCCAGCCCCAATTCACACGTACATCCTTGGAGCAAACGACCAATCCACTGCCAAGTACTTCCCGGAGGTTGATGGGATGGAACTGGCTGAAAATATCACCTACTTGGGTACGTTACTTCTGTCTGTTATAATTGTGTTGTGTTATCACCCGTGGCGGTGATGAGTGGCGGTGGTGGTGATATATGATGGTGGTGATGATGACGGTGGTGGTGTTGATTGAAAACTCATTTATTTAGAACTGCTTTTTGTTTAGTTTTGTTGTCCTTCCCCTGCACCTCCAATTAGCACGATTGGCTACGTAGGGCGCGAAAGAAGTTCAACACACGTAAATACCCTACAGCATCCCCCCCCCCACCTCTGCAGGCCGCAAGGGGGTGTTCACGGGCGCTTCTGGCCTGCAGATGGCCTACCTGAGTGGTGTGGATGTGGCGGGGGCGGCGGGCCCGTCCCACACGTTCTCGCGCCGCGACGTCGTCTCGCTCACCGAGCCGCTCATCTCGGACGCCAAGTTCCGCGGCGTCGACATCCTCCTCACGTCGCCTTGGCCCGCCGGCGTCACCCAGTACGGCAACAAGCCGGTAAGGAGCTTGACGGTTTCAAAGAAATGAAAATGTTATTAGCAAATTTTTTTTTAAATTTAATTAACATTTTATTTATGATTTTTTTTCCGTTTAGGCTATAATTTCATTTACATTTTATTTAAATTTAATTCACAAAACAAAATTACACTATTTTTTTTTTTTACCTGGTGAGGCCCACTGAGCTATATAGCTCTTTCAGAAGCCACCTGGCCGTCGCAAACGAAAGCTCAACGAGGTGGCGGCCTATCATCATCATGACGGGGAAATTTATGGCAGCAGCCAATTACTCGAAACACGTGACGTGGATTCTGAATGTGGAGGGGAAAACCAGAGGAGCCGGAGAAAAATCCACCCAACCACGTGGAGAGAGAACACGCAAACTCCAAATATACAGCAGCAGGCGTCAGGGTTGGGAGATTGCCGACCGCTGCTCTAGCCCAGCGGCCGCGTTGTCTCTCTCTCTCTCTCTGCAGGAGGACGCGGAGGTGGCCTGCCGCGGCTCGCAAGCCGTGGCCGACCTGTGCCGCTGCCTCAAGCCGCGCTACCACTTTGCCGGCTTGGAGGGGGTGCACTACGAGAGGCTGCCCTTCAGGTGTGGGCGGAGGCGGGAGGGCATGGGGGGGGGAGTGGGTCAGGGAGCATGGGTGGGTGGGGAGAAGTTGGGGACGGTGGGGCGGATGTGACATCGGAGCAGGACGGTGGCAAGATGTAAACCACCTCGCCTGGTATGCAGGAGGTCATGGTCGCGTGGATTTTTCTCCAGAATCGACGTGCGTTTCGAGTATTTGGCTGCTTTACATTTCCACATGATAAGCCACTTTGTTGAGCGATCATTTGTGGCCATGTCACTTCTGAAAAAGAGCTGTACAGCTCAGTGGGCCTTACCTGGTAAAATAAATAAAGTTTTTATATTTTTGACTTAAAACTTTCGTGACTGCAGGAATTCTAATTCTTGGTTCTTTCGGTAAAGTCGCGTAGATAGAATAAAAAATGAAAATAAAAAAACAAAAACCACGACGTTTCGATCGCAACACAAGCGGTCGTCGTGTATCTACGTGACTTTACCGAAAGAACCAAGAATATAAAAAGTTTTTTATAGTTTATAGAATCCCCTGAACACCTGGCTTTGACTCTGGGTTTCAGCCGCGCCCCTCGATTTAAACTGGGAGTTCTCAGCCGTAGCAGCCGGTGCCGTCTTTTCCCTGTCGGCGTGGCCGTCTGTCACAGGAATCACCGAGTGCTCCTGGAGGGAGCGCGCCACGTGACGCGCTTCATCGCGCTGGCGCCCGTGGGCAACGCCGCCAAGCGCAAGTACCTGTACGCCTTCACGGCGGCGCCCATGTGCCAGTTGGAGCCCGCCGAGCTGGTCCGCCAGCCGCCCGACGTCACCGAGAACCCCTTTGCCAAGGCGACGGCAAAGCAGCAGCAGCGGCAGCAGCAGCAGCAGCAGCGACCTCAGCACCAGCTACCATCCTCCCAAGCGACAATGCAGGGCGAGGTGAAACATCGACTCCGCACCCACCTCATGAGAAGGCGTGTGTTGACCACACCTCCGATTATGAGAAGGCGTGTGTTGACCACACCTCCGATTAGCACGGTTGGCTACGTACGGTGCGAAAGAAGTTCAACGTACACACGTACAAACGTGCACGATCGAAAGGCTAAAACTTACAGCCCCTGCCACTTAGGTATGAATTCCACCATGAGCAACCTGGCACCGGATTGTTTAACGTTCTTTGTAGACATTACAGTGCCTTTATCCCCCGCCGGACAGGGGAAGGGGGGACGGGGGGTTGGACCTGGCCGCAAATGATAGCCCAACGGAAGTGGCTTATCACGTGGAAGCATATTTAGCATCCAAATAATCCGAAGTATACTAAACACGTCGGTGACATTTTTGAATGGAATCGGGCTGCGCGCGCGCGTTCTCTCCGCGGTCAAGAAAAAGCGCCGAGCGCATCTTCTTTCAGGAAACGGCGCAGCAGTTTTTCTTCGACCTCGCCCGCCCGCCGCCGAATCACGGGAGGAATCGCAAGCGGAGGTCCGACGGCCCCGGCGGGGGACACATGCCCGCCCACGATGCCAAGCTCCCGCGAAAACCACGTGCGTGAAAGCCACGGCGAACGCGGCGGATTGTCGTGGCGGAAAGGCGTGGTGTGACGACTCTTCCGTTGTCTTACGGCGAGGAAGGAGGGACACGCACCGGGTTACGGTTCCAGACCCGGCCACCTTTTCCATGTGTGCCCCCCCCCCCCTGTTCCGCATGAGTTTCCTCCGGTCTCTGGTTTTCTCGCATAGCTCAACATAAAACCACACGACGTCACTGGTGTTGGCCATATATCCCAATGCTGGAAAATTTCCCACAAATAACTTTACATCGCCCCCCTACTGTGAATAATTGGCAGGACCCTCCGTAGTGGGCACCAACGGTGGCTAGGCGATGTTAACTACCTCGCCTGGTATACAGAATGTCATGGGTTTGATAACGACCCTGACGCCTGCTGTATATTTGGCGTTTGCAGTCCCTCCCCGTGGTCACGTGGATTTTTCTCCAGGTCCTTCGGTTTTTCCCTCCCCATTTATAATTACAAACATTTGAATGTTTTTATTTGTTTTATTATTTGATAAAAAATTGCCTGCATTTAATATCCCTAGAATGTCCCTGATCCGATCTTGTCAACCCTTATACCAGCGCCGACCTTATTACAGACCAATTTAGACCTTATTGGTCACCCCGTGCCCCTTATAAATAACAACGTTTATCCTTCAAAGTCCCATCACAGGGGAGAAACACAAACAAATAGACACAAATTTTGTTTTGCCCGTATTGAAATGGCTGTACGCCGCATGCACCTGAAGCCAAAGCAGGGTTGAGCCTGGATGGAGCATGGATGGGCAGCCGCCGTGCACAACAAGTGTGAGAGGCTACACGGTTATGTTGAGGGCATCATTGCTTTTCTGAAACGTAAAAGCGTAAGTTTCCGATCGTGTTTCCGTTATTAACGCGGTGCAAGTTTTTTGCGTCGTTGAATTCCCGTTATCATTACTCTTGATATTTTTTATTTTGTGTTGTAGCTCAGCCGACGGGACCGTGTTGGTTCTGCCTGGCCAGCCCAGATGTGGAAAAGCACCTGGTCGTTAGTATCGGCACGCACGTGAGTACGCGCACGCACACACTCTCACACACGCACACAATCTCACACACACGCACGCACACACTCTCACGCACGCACACACTCTCACACACGCACACAATCTCACACACGCACGCACACACTCTCACGCACGCACACACTCTCACACACGCACACACGCACACAATCTCACACACGCACACAATCTCACACACACGCACGCACACACTCTCACACGCACACAATCTCACACACGCACGCACACACTCTCACGCACGCACACACTCTTACACACGCGCACGCACACACTCTCACATACGCGCACACACACACTCTCACGCACGCACACACTCTCACACACGCGCACGCACACACTCTCACACACGCGCACTCACACACTCGCACAAAACAACCGCCATTCGCCACTAAGTGGCGGTGACGTCACCACGACGCTTGTGCCAGACCATGTGCACCTTGAGGCCACGTGAAGTGTCGAATGCCCGCTGGCAGGAGGTCACGGGGCAGACCCAGGTGCCACGTGTCGACTGACCGAGATGACTGGCTGATGCACCACCTGTGCCCCCTACTGTGCCAACTTGCTGTGCTTTAGCCACTCGGCGCTCTGCTCGTTGTTGTGAGCGTCGCTCCTCTGCCCTCCATTGTTGCTGGAGGGTGACTGCTTCCAACTGCGCGGTAGCGTACTTCACGAGCCTCCACACACGCACACACACGTAGACACTTGCTCCCCCTGCCACTCGGACAATGCCGGTGACCTCACATGCCCTGCAAAACAATATCACCTGCAATTGGCAAGTTGCCATTAGTTAATAAATGAGAAATTGACCCTTTCACCGTTCCGAGACGTCTACAAGTTGCAGAGTGGTTGTCCCGTTCGCCGTTGAATCTTAGAACACGCAAGAGATGCATAGCGCATCTATGATAGCTGGCGGCACACTGTGCCACGTGCCCTTCTGCACGGCCTTGTGGGAGCCTCGTTACATCATTGCCGATTATCTGAAGCGATCCCGGGGCTCCTCTCAATCGACTCGGTGACTTTACCGAAAGAACCAAGAAGAAAAAAAAAGTGGTTGATGTTTTTTATTTATTTTCCTTTTTCCTCCCCCCCGGCACAAGCGACAAGAAATCCAGCGGAGAGTCCCTCGCGATTGATTTGACGCGCCGACGTTCCCCTCCCTCCCCCCCCACACCCCCCCCCCCCCTTCGGCCCCGTTGCCGTTTGCGCCCGCCGGCGGGGGCGGGGCGACGCCCGCAGGTGTACGTGGCGCTCGCCAAGGGCGGCCTTGTGCGGGACCACGTGCTGGTGGCGCCCGTGGCGCACCACGCCAGCACGGTCGACCTGCCCGAGGAGGCGGCCGTCGAGATGCGCAGCTACCTCGACGCCCTGCGGCGGTTTCACTCGGCGCGGCGCCAGCGCTGCGTCGTCTTCGAGCGCAACTACCGCTCGATGCACCTGCAGCTGCAGGTGCGTGCCCGCTAGTCTGTCTGTGGGCGGGTGTGTGGGGAGCGGTGGTGGAGTGCTCGTGTAGCTGGGTAAAGCGACGGGGAGCAGTTGGCGGAGAGATATGCGCGTGTAGATAGGTACGTGCTTGTGTGTGTGGTGTGTGTGTCAGTTTAACAGGACGCCTGTGTCGGGTGGTGGCGGGTTTAATGACACAATTATGCGGTCTAACCCAAAAACCTCTAATGGTGTGTGTGTCTTTTGAGCAGCAGCGTAGAGGGTTGACGCGTTGCACTACGAAACCCAGTTGACCCGAGTTCGATTCCCGCTCACAGCCAACACTAGTGGCGATTATCTGAACCGGTCCTCGGGCCCTCCCCTAGGTCGACTCAGCCTCAAATGAGTACCTGGTGCGGTGTGTAATCATCGCCACTGGCCACCCACCCGCTTGTGTGCCGTGCCGGCCTTCATAGGTGCTCGCTAACAGCACTTGCCTCAACAGTTCATTAAGGCTATAAGGGGGATCTTTGTCTTTGGGTGTGTGGGTGTTCGGGGAACAGGAAGATGTGCACCTGAGTGGAGATGTGGGGGAGGACGAGAAACTAAAGACAAAGCAGTTATAAAGAAATTAGTTTTCAATCTAGACTTCGAAGTACACAGCTCCCAGTGGCATCCTAAAATCGGAATGCAGAGCGTTCCAGACGGCCGCAGAAGCGCATCTGAAAGCTCGCGATGATGCGGTGACGACCGTCTTTGTGCGATGGCTTAGCCAAAAGAGCCGCCGCTGCTGCGAGAATGACGACCGGAGTTTGCGTGATGATGGCTTATGCTCAGCAAAATAGGACAGTCTGCCCACAGGTGAATAATAATAACAACAACAACAATAACAACAGTAACAACAGCAGCGGGAGCACTGCGCCGTGGTTGACCATCTCTTCGCCGAGCCTGCTGAGCCACAGTCTGGGCGTGCGGTCGCCACGCAGATTTAACGAGCGCCCGCCGTGAACCGTCAGGAGCCGTCGTTCGGAGCCCAGCGGCAGCTCCTCCGCCGCGGCGGCGCCACACTCGCCCGCTGGCGAGACCCAGCGGCGTAAGTGCCGTTTTACTCTCGTTAGTTTAAGTCCGATGCCTCGCGAGGGTCACGCACCCCGTGGCTTGTGACGATCTCCAACGACTGAGGGGCCCAACCGCCCCGATGATGCACAAAAAAACCCTCTCCCGTTCTCGCTCGAATGCGATTCGCGATCGTGACAACCGGGTTCACCGCGCATCTCGGGATTGATAAGCGCCATACCAGTGCCAGACTACGGTGGCGAGATGTTAACTACCTTGCCTGGTATATAGGAGGTAGTGGGTTCTATCCTGACCCTGACGACTATATATTTAGAGTTTGCATGTCTTCCCCCGTGGTTGTGGATTTTTCTCCGGGTCCTCCAGTTTTTTCCGCCACATTTAGAATCAATGTGCGTTTAGAGTATTTAACTGCTATAAATTTCCACGTGATAACCCGGATTCGTTGTGCTATCATTTGTGGGCAGGTCGCTTTGGAAAAAGAGCTTCATAGCTGAGTGGGCCTTACCTGGTAAAATATAAATAGTTTAGAATTAGTTTTATAGTTTATAGACTCTGCTGAGAACCTGCCTTTGACTGCGGGTTTCAGTTTAGTTTACTACACTAACCTTTGGTGAGCTGTGGGCTGACAAAAAGGCTCCATCATCATTATTATCATTAGAACAACTGCAATTTTCTCCCCCACTGCGTCTGTTGTTGTTGTTGTTGTCATCGTGTGCTGCGTGTGCAGGTGGTGGGCATCCCGGAGCAGCGCTGCAGCACGGACGAGATCAAGGAGGTGTTCGTGCAGCAGGGAGCCGAGAACCAGATGGAGCTCCTGGAGTTGCCCGAGCGGAGCGAACTGAAGCAGGTGAACCCTGTGGGCGCAGTCGTGGAAGTGACCGCTTCACTCAGTAGGGGAGGTCATTAAGCATGCGATGATTCACTTCCCTCCCTCCCCTCGTCTAAAACTAAAACTTTTATAAACCAGGTAAAGCCCACTGAGCTATTTAGCTGTTTCACCAAACGTGACCTGGCTATCGTTAGTGATGGCTCGATCGTCGCGTGAACATTTATAGCAGCCAAACACACGCGGAAAGTACGTCGATTTCTAAATGTGGAGGGAAAAACCGGAGCACCCGGAGAAAAATCCACGCGACCACGGAGAGAGAGAGACACTGCAAACTCAAGTATACAGCAGGCGTCGGGGGTCGGGATGGAACCCACGGCCTCCTGCATAACAGACGAGGGAAATAACACTCACTAAGTACACTCACTAAGTACACTCACTAAGTACACTCACACACACCCCTAGCCCCCACCCCAGTCAATTGTTCATATTGACGTGTTGGCGAGCATTTATTCTCGTCTAATTTTCAGGCAAATATATTTCACCAAAGCTCCATTGAGAACGATGGGGCAAACAGGTGACTGATGCCAGCGTCATGCGATTGGTTTCGTCAACATGTGGATGTGGTTCGGGGGTTTGAGGCTGAGTGATGACTGTGCGCGTGCTCGTTGTGCGAGCGGGGCAGATCGTCGAGCCGGGAACGCCGTACTTCTACGCGGAGTTTGACAACGGGGAGAAATTGTTCCAGCGCATCAAGTCCCGCTTCCCGCTGCAGTTCGGAAGGTGAATGTCCGCACAACACTCTCCACCACCTTAGCACCTCGGAGCTTCGGGCCACATTTTTTTACGAGTACGGCGCGAAAGAAGTTCAATGTCACGTACGTACAACGACATAAAGCGGTCGGTTCTCAGACATGTATATTGCGTGAACGTATCGCTCCCCACGAGATTGAGTGATTTTCCTCTTAACATATCGTCGCGTGACGTCTCACTGAACCCCCCGTTTGGCAAGTAACGCTGCAGCGGTTTAATCGTTTCGATACACGCGTAGGATCGCGCGCATTTATCGCTTACTCACTAATCGACAGAGAAATTAATGAAATGCTCTCGGTACAGCTTGGTCAGTGGGACGAACACAACTTTATAAACGAGATGGAAAAAAACTACGAAAACGGAACATTGCAAGTGAGGTTAGCACAGTTGGCTATGTACGGTGAAAAAGAAGTTGAACATTCAGCTCGCTTGGCTACGTACGGCGTAAAAGAAGTTCAACATAACGTAACAACATTTTTTTAACACCATAGAGGGTTTTGTGTCTTCTCGGGGAGAGTCTTGATTCCGCTGTGTGTGCCGCAGGGAGGTGCTGGCCAGTGAAGCCATCCTGAACATGCCGGATCGCGGTGACTGGCGTGCGTGCAAGAGTTCCCGCGAAGAGGAGGAGGGCATGGCCAAGGAGTTCCGCAAGGATTTCCAGCCGTTCGACTTCTCTCTCCTGGAGTAGGAAGGGATGCAGCTCCCTGTGCGACACCCGCGATTGTCCGTGGGAACGGCAGGAGAGGCGTGGGGGGGAGTGTGCGTGGTGATATCCGTGTTGCCGGTTGTTGTTCAGTGTGCTCGCGAAAAATCGGAATTTTATTTTCTCTCCCGCTACCGGCGGGTCGAATCATCGGCTGCTCCATTGCAAACCTGTTGGAAAGTAAAACGGATTAACATTAAAAAAGCAATACAAAAAATGTAGGTGTCAACAATAAATGTTTTTATAACCTCATTGACATTGTTTTATCCGTGTTTTAAACTATTTGCTAAACTATTTGTATTTTAACCCCTCCATCTCCGCCCACGTTCCCAATACACATCCACGTCTCGCACGCCTGGTCCGGGTGACGTCGGTGCCCTTTAACCCTTGACCCCCGTCTCGTGTATTCCCGTGCGTGTGATTGGTGCGTGTTGTTATACTGAGTGCGGAGATTTCCTGTCCGCGTGGTGCGTGTGCGTGAGGGTGGCTCGCAGATCCCTGACATGAGTGCAGCACACGGGTGTGCCGGAGAGCCCAGCCCCAACATTGACCGTCTTGAGTACGACGTTTTTACAACGAGCTTCATCAGGCGACAGCCACATCTGGCTCAGATTGTAAATGTTGTGGCTTGGCTCTCCAACACCCCAGTTAGTGATGTACTAGTGACGAATTGGCTCGTGATGTTTCCGCGACAACCCTTACTATTTGGCTGTGTCGGGTGGTGGCGGTTTGAACGACGCATTTATATATTTACGCGTTCTAACCCAAAATCCTGTATTATGGATGATATTGTATTTTAGCAGGTAAGACCCACTGAGCTATGTAGCTCTTTTTCAGAAGCCACCTGGCTATCACAAATGATAGCGCACCGAAGTAACTTATCACGTGCTAATTAATGTCAGCCAGATACTCTATAGCTAAGCTATTTTTTTATTTGACCACTTAAGACCTGAGCTCTGTAGCTCCTTTTCAGAAGCCACCTGGCTATCACAAATGGTAGCTCATTTAAGTGGCTTATCACGTGGAAATGTATAGCAGCCAAATACTCCGTGGTGTTGACATGACGATGTCGTATGATGCATGTGACCAGTTCACGTGGGGACCGCGCGCTCTCACCAGGTCTCATCAGCTCCGCCCGGTTGACCCTGCATAGTTCTTCTCGGACGGGTTGTCATCGTGCGTGCGGGCTGTGTGTGTGTGTTGGGCAGCAGCAGATGGCAGAGCGCCACAATCCATTCCCCTCGATATACGGAACATGGTTCCGAAAAGTTGTCCGTGGAAGCAAAATTCCGCACATCGAGTTGCCGAAGAACGAGGGAACCTGCCCCCTGCCTGCGCCAGCGCCCCACTGACCGGCGTGGTGAAGTATGGTCGTGCAAACGCCACGATCCGCGGCCCAGCTCGAAGCCCGCGTCCTGCTGATGGATTGGCAACAGGCCTGTGTACATGCACGTGGTGTTCGTGCTCGCTCAAGAGATTGCACTCGGCTGCAATGACAATGAAGCCGTGCTATGGAACAACTACAACACGACAGCATAATCTAGTCACCAATTAAATATCTCTTATCAAGATGTAGACATTTTAACAAAAAATGTGTTATCACCATGTTAGATTTTTTTCCATCGCAACAGTTGTCAATTGGAGCGGTTGTTACCTTGCGCCAAAGTGAGATGGCGTTCTAACTTTACACGTGGCAGAGGAAAGTGCAAACAAATTCAGAGATGTGCAGTGGGACACCTTGCGGGCTATCTGCGGCATGGATCGTGATGGTGGCATAAGATGCTTCTTGACCCGATCTATCTGAAAGTTGTCGGGAATAAACCCTTCTATCTGGCAACAAAACTGACACCTTTTTACAAGGAGTCATGTTTGCATAGACCACAATACCTGCAGTCATAATGCAAAAAAAAACACAACACTGATAATGTGCACTGTCCTTGAAGTTGATTGGTCCACAGAGGAGACATGCAGGACAAGTAAAATGTTGTGATGTAACGCCAGTGCGTGTGGGCCACGCCTTGCGTCCCCAAGCGTAGTTTGACCATGTTGCATCGGGCTGCTGCTCGGCGTGCATTGGTTGAAGGCGGTGCCAAGGACCAGTTGAGATATCACGTGGCCATTGGGGTGAGACGTGGCCTGGAACCCCGTGGAGCAGCGTCCTTCGCTGCAAGGCCCGCGAGCCACTGGCGGCCCCCGACAAGACAGTGACAACACCACCCCATCACCATCATCATCGTGCTGCTGTCAAACCCAACAATGGTTTAAAATGTGGCGGCAGTCCTCATCAACACTGACGACGTCGTATCGGCGACAGTGGCACCCACCCCCCTCTGAAAATGAGTGAAGAGCACCCGTCTATTGCTTCGGGTCGCTGGGCTCACAGCACAATGAGCTCACCACCACGCCACCGCTCCCACCCAAGTAACTTAACAGACGCTGCATATTCTGCCGCGATGGCGAGGAGACGTTATCTCCTTCGCCTCGGTTCGATCCCGGACCCTGACGATGCCTGTTGTATATTTGTAAATCCGCGTGTTCTCTCTCTGCCCGCGGCGGTCGCGTGGATTTTTCTCGGGGGGGGGGGGGGTCCCTCCGCTTTTGCCCCCCGCCCTCCACATTTAGGAACAAGGCGCGTTATCGATGATTCGACCGCTACGAATACATTCCCACGTGTAATGACGACGACGAGAGTAGCCACTTCGATGAGCGACCATCACACGTGGCCAAGGTCGCCTCTCTGAGAACAAAAATCGCCAATAACTCTGCGAACTTCGCCGAGACGATTTTTTTTTTCGTTCGTTGGGAGCGCGACCCACGTGGATAGTAAAACCGCAGGGTTCCTTTCAAGTTGTGCGGCTCCGGCCAGACCGGGCGACTGCCTTGCAACGTGGCGCATTCCCCCTTCGTCTCTCGCGGGGGGTGGGAGCTGTGGGGTGCGGGGGGGGGCCCCGTTTGAGACGAGGCTCTCCGATTGGTTGCACCGCGATTCCTAAAATTCCGAACCGAGCCACGGTGGCCGCGAGAGAGAGAGGTGGGGGGTGGTGGAGGGGGGTGGTGCCGAGGAGGCAAAATCCGCGGCGGAGTTGCCCGCTGCGTGCGTGCGAGAGAGCGGAGGCCGCGTGATCTCGGACGGGTCGGACTCGAGCGAGAGGTGAGAGACGAGCGCGCGAGAGGTGAGAGACGTTTGGCGCACCACGCCGAGTCGTCTCGGTCACTGAAGCCCACGCGTGGCACCCCCTCGCCAGCCAGCGGCGAGCCTCTTCGACACTTTACCGCGGCCACGGAGTGTGCACGTAGCCTGGCACCAGCGCCGCGGTGAAGTCGCCGACACTTGGCGGCTGGCTACGCTGCGCGTGTTTCTTGTTGTGGGCGTAGCGGTGAGCGCGCCGCGCTACAAACTCGGTTCGATTCCCGCTCACGGCCGCCGATGACGATTATCTTGAACTGGTCCTGGGCATCCCCTCGGTCGACTCGGCCTCAAATGAGTACAGTGCTTGGTTGGTGCGGCGTGTTCGCATCGCCACGGGGGAGACAAAGGCGGCCGGACGTGGTGCTGGCCACCCACCCACCCACCGACCCGACCCCTCGTGTGCCGCAGTGCCGGCCTTCATCGGTGCTGTGAGCACTTGCCCCGACAGTCTGTTGAGGCTACACCTGGGGCGGGGGGCACTTTGTCTTTGTTGTCGTGAGCGTCGCTCCTCGCCATCAGATCTTCGCCGACGGGGGCGAATTCGCCCTCCAGCTCCCCCCCCCCATCGGGACAGTCCGATGGGGGCGAAGTTGTTGGTGCGTCGTCGGTGGCTGATGCAAGCCGGGGGCAATCTTCCCGCTGGCGGCAGCCGGGGGCGCGGGGAGCGACGCTCCTCAACAGCGAGACGGTCGCCGGGCGGATTGAAAACCAACACCGCTCAGCCTGCTTGGCCACAGCATGTGGCAAAGCCGTAATTATAATATTTATTGGGGGGGACACGTTCCCTCCCCCCCCCAATATTCAAATATGCTCAAAATGCCCCCCCCCCCAATATATTGCTATAAAATAGATTTCTGTGTATATGATTGTGGTTATGGTTGAACTTTATTAATCAATAATCTCTGCCATTACATACAATAAAACAAGAAAAGGTAAAAAAAATATAAAACAGCAATGTAATACAATACACTATTAGACATTATTGTTAAAAATAAAGAAAAAGTCTGTTATGTAAGCGTGGGATGATCCAAACAATATCATCACGGCAATGGAAGGGGGCATTCGCCTGCTTGCGAGTGTCCCATGCAGCCACAGCGGCCCCTGGCGACCTGCCCTGTCGCCCACGTGGCTTCGTGCGTGCGAGTGGAACGCGTTTGGGACCACAACTGCGTTTGTGCGAGCCCCAGTGGTCGCGGTTTGTTCCCGCTGTGTCTCTGTAGGACACAAAAAGAGCTTCTTTAGCTCAGTGGACCTCATCAAAATAAATAAATGAACGGGATGAGCTGACGTGGTCTCTTCGTGCTGACACTCACTGAACGTGGTCTCTTTTCGCTGCGTTCACTGCATCCGGTGATGGTGATGAGCCGCTTCTCGTTGGGCTGCCATCTGTGGTGTCCAGGTCGCTTCGAAAAAATGAGTTGCACAGCTCAGTGGGGCCTTACCGGGTAAAATAAAACAAATCGTTTATTGTGTTTAACCAGGTGGGAACTCCAGATGCCAGGATGTGAAAAATAGCTTCATTGCTTGTGCCAGGCTAGGTGCGCTCCAGTCTAAGTCTTTAACACGTAGGATTTCGCGACCAATAGTATCCATAATAGAGGGTTTTGGGTTAGATCGCGTAAATATATAAATATATAAATGTGTCGTTAAACCCGCCACCACCCGACACAGACAATCAGTTAGGTTTAGTGTCACGTAAACAGAACGTGCCAATCCGTCACTAGTACAGCACTAGTGTGTAGTGTATAGTGTAGTGTATAGTAGTGTAGTGTATGGTGTAGTGTACAGCACACCGGTTGTATGTTGGAGAGCCAAGCCACAACATTTACAATCTGAGTACGACGTTTCGCCAGTAATTACAACCAGCTTCACCAGGCCAGAGTTGCATCCTAAACAACCTCCATCACGGATTCCGATTCTCATCCCAAAAAACCTCCATCACGGATTCCGATTCTGGTCTCGCGGCAGCACGATGGCGCGACTGCCCATCCCCGCCACCCTCGCCGCGCTCGCCGCCGCGTGCCTCCTGGCCACGCTGGCCCCGCCGGCGGCGCAGGCCGTGCCGGCGCTGGAGAAGCTGTCGCGGCGCGAGCAGTCCCTGGGGGAGCGCCCGCTGGACGGCGACGTGGCGCACGGCCTGCAGTACGACCACGAGGCCTTCCTGGGCGTGGAGGAGGCGCGCACCTTCGACCAGCTCACGCCGGACGAGAGCCGCCACCGTTTGGGGTAACCCGCGGGGTCCCGACCCCCGACCCCTGACCATGCCTGCCGTGTGTGTATGTTGAACTTTTTTCGCGCGGTAATAGAGTATAGGGGATTTTTTGGGGTTAGATCGCGTAAGTATAAATTGTCGTTAAACCCGCCACCACCCGACACAGCCAGTTGGTAATGTTTGTCACGTGAACAGAACGTGCCAATTCGTTACTAGTACAGCACACCGGTGCGTTGGAGAGCAAATCCACAATATTTACAATCTGAGTACGACGTTTCACCAGTAATTACAAGTAGCATCAACAGCCAGATTTATGGAGAAATCCTCCTCCTGTTTCGTTCCTTAAATAGAGGGATAGATGTGATGACGTCACTTGTGAGCAGTTCACGTGCGAAGGAGGGTGGGGTTCATGAATGGATATAAATTACAATTGGTATCCATTGCCGTACGTAGCCAACCTTTCGCACCGTACGTAGCCAACCGTGTTAATCGGAGGTGCGGTTCGAAGGAAAACAACATGTATATGTTCATGTGGAGTTGCGTGTCTCTCTTTCTCTCCCCATGGTCACGTGGATTGTCATCCGGGTCCTCTGGTCTTTCCCTCCAGAATTAAACACGCGTTCAGGTCGCTTCTAAAAAGATGAGCTACATAGCTCAGTGGGCCTTACCTGTAACTACTGCGAAGCATAAAACTTGAATTGTAAATGTTGTGAGTTTACTCTCCAACACACCGGTGTGCTGTACGAGTAACGAATTGGCACGTCCTGTTTACTTACTAATTGGCTGTTTCGGGTGGTGGCGGGTTTAACGACAAATTTATATTTACGCGACCTAACCCAAAACACCTATATTGTGGGCCCTACCTGGTAAAACACAAGTTTTAGGTTTTTATCTTTGCCATTTGCGTGCCGTACGCATGAATTAATGAACGAAGGAATTAACGGAACGCATGAACGCGTCTTGCGCGGGCGGCAGGAACATCGTGGGGCGCGTGGACAGCAACGGCGACGGCTTTGTGACGGGCGCGGAGCTGCGCGCGTGGATCGAGCACACGCACACGCGGCACGCGGGCGAGCGCGCCGGCCAGCGCCACCGGGAGTACGACGTCAACGGGGACGGCCTCGTGTCCTGGCAGGAATACCGCAACACCTCCTACGGCAACACCCTGGGTAACGGCCCGGCGGCGCTCTGCCCCGCGTCCGCGTGCGTGGGAGGGGTTTTTGTGTGATGCTGAAACTGATTCGTAGAGGGCAATGGGGGGGAGGGGGGACGTGGGGGGGGGCGGGGATTGGGCGGGGGGGGGGGTGTAAGGATGCCCACGTGAGCATCCTAGAGTGGCAGTAGGATGTCCACGTGAGCATCCTAGAGTGTCAGTAGCATGCCCACGTGAGCATCTTACTGCCACTCTAGGATGCCCACGAGAGCATTCGAGAGGAACGGACAGATTAATCCGGATGCGGTGGCTACGGCGAAAAGAGGCGACGTTCAGCGATTGTGCGACACAAGGAGACCACGCGGCCGCCGCCGGTCGCTCCCCTGCCGTGCCGTCTCTCTCGCGCGTAGACCCGGAGGGCGCGGCGCTGTTCCACGTGCAGGAGGGCGACCTGGCCACCTACCGCCACATGCTGCAGCGCGACGAGCGCCGCTTCCGCGTGGCCGACCGCGACGGGGACATGGCGGCCACGGTGGAGGAGCTCACGGCCTTCATGCACCCCGAGGACTTCACGCACATGGAGAGCGTCGTTGTCATGGTGGGGCGGGGGGGGGTGTACATACACGCACATACACTCGCACGTACGTGCCCGCGCACACACGCGCATTCACACGTATACAGCCGCACTTCTGATTAGTACGGTTGGCTATGTACAGTGCGAAACAAGTTCAACATACAAAGGCCAAGACCGCGACGTATAGCCTGAACAGACTGTTGGGGCAAGTGCTGTTAGCGAGTAGCTCCTACGAAGGCCGGCACGGCGCACGAGGGAGTGGGTGGCCAGAACCACGCCCGGCCGTCTTTGTCTCCCCGGTGGCGATGTTTACTGCACACCGCTACACCAGCTACTCACTTGAGGCTGAGTCGGCCATGAGCAGGAATCGAACTCAGGTCGCCGGGTTTGTAGCGCAGCACCCTGACTGCTACACTGCACACACACACACGCGTGGATGCGTGTGCTCGCGCACACATACTCTATATATTTCTATTTCACCAGGTAGGGCCCACTGAGCTATGTAGCTCTTTTTCAGAAGCGACTTGGCCACAAATGATAGCCCAACAAAGTGGTTCATCGTGTGTAAATTGATAGCAGCCACATACTCTAGACATGCGACTCTTAAAAACCGGAGGACCTGCAGAAAAAATCCACACAACAGCAAGGCAAGAGACATGCAAACTCCCACCATATAACAGACGTCAACAACAACAACCGTTATTCGCCACTAAGTGTCGGTGATGTCACCACGACGCTTGTGCCAGGCTATGTGCACCTTGAGCCCACAGACGTCATACACACTGTCGCATCGGGAGACCCTGGAGAAACGAGTGGCTGTGTCACTGTCTTATCAGGAGACAATGGAGGACCTGGACAAGGACGGCGATGGTGCCATCAGCTTGGACGAGTACATTGGTAAGTGTGTACATTGGTAAGTGTGTACATTGGTAAGTGTGTACATTGGTAAGTGTGTACATTGGTAAGTGTGTACATTGGTAAGTGTGTACATTGGTAAGTGTGTACATTGGTAAGTGTGTACATTGGTAAGTGTGTACATTGGTAAGTGTGCTCAGCAGCGAGTGGCACCGATAATCGTCACTGGTGTTGGCCGTGAGCGTGAATCTAACCTGGATCGCCAGCTTCGTAGCGCAGCGCGCTAACCACTACGCCGCCACTCATACAAGACAAAGGTCCCCCGTATAGCCTGTAACAGACTGTTGGGGCAAGTGCTGTTAGTGAGCAGGACTTATGAAGGCCGGCAAAGCACACGAAGGAGGTGGGTGGCCAGCAACCACGCCCGGCCGCCTTTGTCTCCCCAGTGCTGACATTTTACACACCGCACCAGGTACTAATTTGAGGCTGAGTCGACCTAGAGGAGGCCCAAGACCGGTTGAGGTAATCATCGCTGGTGTTGGCCATGCGTGGGAGTCGAACTCGGGTCGCCGGATTCGTAGTGCAGAGCGCTAACCACTACACTACCCCACACCCCGCACATCACACACCACAAACAAATACGTACCTGTCTCTACACACATCTCTCTTCGCCGACCGCTCCCCATCGCTTCACCCCCCCCCCCCCCTCCGGCAGGTGACATCATGGGCCGGGGCGGGGAGGCCCTGTCCCCCGGGGAGCCCGAGCCCGAGTGGGTACAGACGGAGCGCCACCAGTTCACCGACTTCCGCGACACGGACCGCGACGGCAAGCTGAGCTACGACGAGGTGCGCCGCTGGGTGCTGCCCCCGCCCGACTACAACCACGCGGAGGCCGAGGCGCGGCACCTCGTCTACGAGACCGATCGCAACCGGGTACGCGTGGGGCACGCTTCGCACGCTCGCTCGTTGGCACGCAGGCGCCCGCGCGGGCGTGAAGGTCAAATGCGCGGCGCTGCAACTTGTGGCTTTGCGCCGCTGCTGGCGGGGAAGGCCTCAGCTGTACGGAGCTCTGGGAGCTCCTCCTCAGAGGGGAGCTCCTCCTCAGAGGGGAGCTCCCCAGACCCTCCACGCAGGCCAGACGTGACCTGCCAATCCACCAACTGTGGCGTTTACATTTATACTGCTGGATCTTGCGGTCTCCCTCATTCCATTTTGTTGTTGTTGTTGTGCTGTGGGGTAGGATGGGAAGTTGACGAAGGAGGAGATCCTGGAGGCCTGGAGCCTGTTTGTGGGCAGCCAGGCGACCAATTACGGCGAAGACCTCAACAAGCACCACGACGAACTTTAGCGGTGGGGGGCGCCCTCCCGCCCCTCCTCGCCGCTTCACTCACCACCGCTCCTCTGCTCTCTGACCCCACTGGCTCCATCCGCCCATCGCCGACGCTTCCAGCCCGAGGCAATCGGCACGTGGCGGGCGGGGGTTGCCGCGCTTTTTTGTAGCGGAAGCAGCAACAGCAGCAACAGCAGGAGCCGCGGCAGCCTCTGAACGCGTGAATAGTGCCGTGGAAAATCTCTCCCGTGTGAAAAACATCCGGCTCGGCTCGTGGGTGGTAGCTTTGAATAAATCGGTGGCACAAAACGAGAAGAGATTAAACGTCGCCTTCAACCGGAGAGATTTTTTGTTACACCCTAGGTCAGGGGTCGGCAACCAAAATAACAAGAAGAGCCATTTCTTTCCAATTCGGTACAAAATTCAGTATTTCAAGAGCCGCAATGCATCTGAGTACATACTGTACATACGTACATATTGTCAAGAAGCAGCCCGTAAAGAGCCGCATGCGGCTCCGGAGCCGTAGGTTGCCGACCCCTGCCCTAGGTCAACCATGCGGCAAAGCGTACGGACGCGTCTTGTCACGTAATGTATCGGGTTGTCACAATATGAGCGATACTACAATATATATCGTACCATGTAACGTCCATGACTATCATATCATTGTTGCAAAATCTCGTATCAGGATGATCGGTGGTCATTTTACATTTGTTTACGGATGTCATTCCTCACGAGGGATTTACAACTTAATGAGCACAGTTGTTAAAGTTCTACATAGTGACGATCCATTCAAAGTGCTTTACAATCATTTTTCAGAGTGATTGATGGCATGGCGGTTTCATGACACGATGTTTATATTTCATTTAATTATTTCTCGTGTAACTCACAGAATGTGCTTTATAAGCATCGTATATTGTAAAGTTACATTGATGAGAATAATTGTGACTGGCTTATGTTCAGCCAACTGCAGCCGATGAACTTTTTAAGTCATCTGTGTCCGTACCGGATGTACATACAGTAAAGCACAAACACAAGATGGTAATGCAAAACACAACTATTCTTGTGCTAAAGAGATATCGCCATGATGGTTACATCCTCAAAGTGTACCGTATATTGTATCGTATTGAGAACTGATATCGTGGCAGTCCTGTCCACTTAGCGACTTTGGGCGAGGTGAGGAAGTTTCGCGTACGGAGTGGTGGGGTCGTGGTTTTGTTTGCGTAAGTTATTGCATGCCGCTGCTTCTTCGACAAGAAATAATCGCTTCTTGTGCGGTGCGTTACTCTCAGGAGGCTGAGTATTTGAGCGTGTGATTCGGACCTTTGTGGATCCGCAGAACTGTGGCAACCCTCACATTTTTTGCAAGCGTGCAGTAACAAAATCCGGTGTTGTGAGGAATATAAATATGTTTATACAATCTCCGCACAGATTTGCAAACCACTTCCCATGGCCAGCCACAGACCACCGGGTGGTCCACCGACCGGATTGGGAACCACTGGGAACCACTGCCAGAGACCATCAGGACGCATTTGCAATCTCGGCAGCCAGGGGGGGGGGGGGGTAAGTGCGCCTCAGTGAGAATGAAGAGACTCAGATTGCAACAAGGCTCCAAATATACAGCAGCAGGAGTCAGGATCGAGATCGAGCCCACGACCTCCTGTAGACCCGGCAAGGTAGTGAACATCTCCTAGCCACCGTGATGCTGATGAGAGAGACACGCAAACTCCACATATACAGCAGGACCGAGCCCACGACCTCCTGTAGACCAGGCGAGGTAGTGAACATCTCTTAGCCACCGTGGCGACCCGATAGCGACGTGTCGAGACGTCACAATGCAAATGTAGGTCGGCTTGGATCATACACACATATATAGTTTATGTTGGGAGGCTAACTTTACAAATGAATCTAAATCTTATTTCTAGATGACATAAGAGCTCCCCGAAGTGTAACGTATCGCATCCCAGTAGTGTTTAGTGGCTAACTTGGATTTTATCTTTAGATGTACTGTATGCTGTTTTTTTAAACTCAAGAACCATCATTATATTGGCATGAAGCAACTCGAGTGTTTGAATGCAAGTTAAATATCTGGTATTTTTACGAATAAAATCATTTCCAAGAAAGCTGTGATTTGTTTATTGGGAAATGACGATGCCAACAACAATATCCACAAACACGAGGAAAAGAAGGGGCGGGGCGAGGAGATCATCACCCCCCCCACACACTCCTAGGCCCCGCCCATTTCCCTCCAGGCCCCGCCCATTACCCGATAGGCCCGTCCATTCCCCTCCAGGCCCCGCCCATTCCCCTCTAGGCCCCGCCCATTCCCCTCTAGGCCCCGCCCATTCCCCTCCAGGCCCAGCCCATTTCCAATCAGGCCCCGCCCATTACCCTAAAGGCCCGTCCATTCGCCTCCAGGCCCCGCCCATTCCCCTCTAGGCCCCGCCCATTCCCCTCCAGGCCCCGCCCATTTCCCTCCAGGCCCGCCCATTCCCCTCCAGGCCCCGCCCATTACCCGATAAGCCACGCCCCACACCTCGAGGCCCCTCCCGCTCCCTGCAAAGCCCCGCCTCTATTTCTAGACGCCCCGCCCCCTATTTCGAGACCCCGCCCCTTCCCCATTGACCCCCATCATGGCGGAGCGGCGTGCTGCTGCTGAAGCTGAACCCGGTAGCCGGGAGCGGCGTGCGCGGTCCTCCTCCTCGTCCCTCTCCTCCTCGTCCTCCGGGCTCCTCGCCGCTGCCGCCTTCTGCTGCTGCTGCTGCGTCGCGCTGCTGCTGCTGCTGCTGCCCGGCGTGGCCGTGGCCAGGAAGGTGCGGATGGGATGGCGGAGGCGCTTTAGCCCCCGACGTGAGGGGCTGGAGGGGCTGGAGGGGTGGTCGTGGCGAACCCCCTCGCCGGGCTGTGCACAGAGACAAAGACCCCCCCCAACCCAACCCAGCGTAGCGTAGCCTGGCGTCCTAGCCTGGCGTCCTCGTAGCCTGGTGGGGCAAGGTGCTGTGAGCGAGCCCCGGCAGTAGCGGCGGCGGCGGCACAGGGAAGGCCGCGGGCACGCGGCAGGCCGCGTTGGTGAACCCGCGAGGTTTGGCGTGGCAGATGGGACGAGACGAGGCCCCCCCAGGGCCCCAGAGCCTCGTCTCGTCCCGGGGAGTCTGCGGGGCTCACAGGCGGCTGCTCGCAGCGTGCGTTGAACTTCTTTCGCGCCGTACGTGGCCTAGCGGTGGTGGTGGTGGGGGGTGAGGCCAGCAAACTAAACACACCAGCAGCAGCTCTCTGAAGAGCTGAGGCTGCAGTGTCGATGTTGAGTGAGATACTTAACGTCAGGATTGTGGTCAGGAGCAGAGATTACGGGGCGCGGGGGGGGGACGCATCTGAGCTATGAGGCCCGAGAAAGCGTTTTGGTATGTGGCGATACCCATCACGATACCCACCATGATACCCATCACAATGCCCATCACAATGCCCATTATGATACCACGATACCCATCATGATACCCATCACGATACCCACCGTGATACCCACCACGATGCCGGCTCCCCCTTGTCCTGTGTGGCACCTGGGTAGGGATCAGCCGGCATTGTAACTCCACCTGGTCCCTAAACTAAACATCAATTACCTTCACTTGACCGTGGGAGTGACGTCACACGTGGTTTGTTATTCCTCACATCCTTCAAAGTGAAGGATTCTTATTCTTAGGTTTTTTCGGTAAGGTCACGTAGGTTAAAAAAATAGAAATAAAATAATTTAATTGATTTATTTTCATTTATTATTATTTTATTTCTATTTTGTACCTACGTGACTTTACCGAAAAAACCTAAGAGTATGAATCCTTGCAGTCACGAAAGCTTCGAATCTAAAGTGAAGGATGTTTTCTGGCTCTTAGCAACATTTACAAAACATTGTCTTTAAACCAAATGTGGTTCCTTGCGTGCTGCCGGCGGCATCCCCCGTAACGGAGACCAAACAATCCCCTTGGTGGAATATGGAGAGCGGTGCGTGGCATGCGCCACCCGAAGAGATTTGTGGCTGGACTCTGTTGAGAAATCCTCAAACTTGGCATCTTCAATTCTAGATTTGAAGCTTTCGTGACTGCAAGGATTCATATTCTTATGTTTTTTCGGTAAAGTCACGTAGGTAAAACATTAAAATTAATCAAAGTAAAATAAAAATTATTTTTATTTTACCTACGTGACTTTACCGAAACAACCTTAGAATTTGGCATCATCATCATCACTACTACTACTACACGCTTTCATTTAACTCACTCTGTTGTTGTATCCTCAAATCTTGTAACTCAATTTTAACCCACTTCCCAATGTGGTATCGACTGAAAACTTGGTATACTTGTGTCATACTGATGACAATACTATATTCTATCATAAAAATGTATTTTTAAACATTCTTTTTTAGAGGTTATGTTTCGGCATGGGTCTAATTGTCCACGCTCTTCTGACGTTGGCTGTAATTGGCCACGGTCCCTTACATTGTGGCAAGCTTCGGGGCCACTTCCTGGAGTCGTGGAGTTCTGCCATTACTAGTATATTTCATTAAAGCGTGTTTTAAAGAACGTTTTAAAAAAAATGACTTATTTTGATGCTTGGCACAGTCGAGGGCGGCACGCGTTCCTCTCCACAGCGTCACGGTGCCACCGCCTCGCAACGAGAGTCGAGCATGAGGACCAAATCGATATCGGGGGGGAGGGGTTAGTGGTTTCTTATTTATCAGAGGTGGAATTTCGCCAAATGAAGTGCAACACCAAATTCAATTCTGATCGGTGTTTGTGTGTGCAGCCGCTGAATAGCGGGGCCGATCCCATGAACTCACTCTGAGAACCCCCTTTAATCGAATTGTTTATTGTATTATATTGTGTTGGCTTTATCGCATTGTTTTGTTTATTGTATTGTAGTGTTTATTTTTTTGTTTATTATATTGTATTGGACATTAATTTTTTTTTTACATTTGAGAAACTGCCTTAGTCCTCACGAAGCAACCCGTTATTTGAAATGGGTAAATGAGCAGTGATCGATTGGTGGTCTAACAGGGGTCATGGTGAGCGTGTTCACTCTGTGTTCACCGCTTGGTCATCTAACGGGTCATGGTGAGCGTGTTCACTCTGTGTTCACCGCTTGATGGTCTAACAGGGGTCATGGCGAGTGTGTTCACTCTGTGTTCACCACTTGGTGATCTCACAGGGGTCATGGCGAGTGTGTTCACTCTGTGTTCACCGCTTGGTGGTCTCACAGGGGTCATGGTGAGCGTGTTCACTCTGTTCATCGCTGCCCTAACGCGAGTTGGCAATTCTTAGGGTTGACTGAGCGACCAGTAGGTGGCAAGCATGGACCGGCGAATCAAGTTCTACCGTGGGTGCGAGACCTTTCCTTTGTTTGCTCACCCCTCTGCCGTGTCACCTTCTCCACCACCGTGTTCGCAGGCAGGCGATGGCATCGAGGTTGAGAACGGGGTGGTGAGCATCCCCCTGGAACACTCCTTTGAAGTTGGTGAGGCTCATCGCACACCGTCGGTCACTTCCATGAGCGAGTGAGCGGCGACATTTGCCGGTCGCACACCAAGCTGGGTTTCTGTGGCTTTGGCCAGCTCTGTGTGGTTGTGAATTGCTTCTGTTCCTTTTTTGTGAACCGATGTGGTTCTTTGTGCATTCCCCATACATTGTGCGTCTCATTTTGATCTTCTTTCACTGACCTGTATCGTGTCCTGCCTGTATGCCTTCTGCATTCCGTGTCTGTTACCCCTCATGTCTTACTTCTCACGTGCTTTGTCTTCTGTGTCCTGTTTCTCGTGTGCCGTGTCCTAATTCTCCGCCCCATGGCTCCAGTGTCTCCCAGTGTCTCTTTTTGTACGCGATGTCCAACGTTTCGCGCCTGTGCCTCTCCCTTGATCCACGTTCTCCCGTGTGCGGTGGTCCCTCGGGAAGGAGGGGGGGGGGTGCTCATTACGCTGCACGTTCCCCGGGGCCACGACTGAGCGGCACCGCCACTTGTTGCAGGGAGGTTCGCAGCTCCACCTCTGGGGTCACCGTGGTCAAGGCTGCGGGTGTATTAACCGTACAAAGTTATATATATAAGCACCGTCTGGTTCACGGTGGACGCAAAAGATCCTGTGACATTAAAAAGAAGAGTGGCCCACGTCTTACGCCGATGTCACGATAACATTTTTAAAGATTACCCACGGATTTTTACTTTGATCGTGAAAACCACCTGATCACGTCGCGCCTTGGCTGGATAACTTTACCCCGCGCGTAGCCGAGTGCTGCGCGCACCTTGTCAACAACGCGTTGGGGGCGGTTGCCGCTGGGGTTCCCCTCGGTTAGACTGCTGTCGGGCAACGGAATGGTCGACGTGAGTTGCGATGTAAGGTGCTGTGAGTTTGCTGATGCGTGGTAGCAAGTGCCCGCTATGAAGGCAAGATCGTTGCCGTCCCCCCCTCCCCCGTCGCTGTCGCCGCGCGAGTGCAGACGGCTCGGTGCAGTTCCGGCGACGCGGGACAGTGATTTGGCGTCCGCAGCGTGAGCACGCGGTTTCCATCTCCCAGCCGCCCTTCACCGATGACGAAAGGAACAAGCTACGGGTGATGCAACCAACGCAACCACCGCAACCGACGCAACCACCGCAACCAACGCAACCACTGCAACCACCGCAACCACTGCAACCATCGCAACCAACGCAACCACCGCAACCGACGCAACCACCGCAACCAACGCAACCACTGCAACCACCGCAACCAACGCAACCACCGCAACCACCGCAACCAACGCAACCAACGCAACCAACGCAACCAACGCAACCAACGCAACCAACGCAGCCAACGCAGCCAACGCAACCAACGCAACCACCATATAAGCGGACAGTCGGTCAACAAATATCCTGATAAACTGAAAACCAGATTAACAGACAATCATATAACCAAATATTCAGATAAACTGCAAACCAGACGAACATATTAACATATATCCAAAATATGCACATGTCAAAATAGGTAAACGGACAGCAATTGAAATATATAGCCAGATAATTAGACAAGATAAATGCACACTCCGACAAACTCTCGTTAATGTAAACATGTTCAGTGGGTAGCGTCGTGTAACAAGTACTGGGACAGGTGCTGCAACGACTGCCGTTTAACGCCTGCCCGACACACTTACCGTTCCGTGTGCTGCGCTGCGTATCGTATCCCAATCGCCGTAACCTTTTGCGCTGTGCGGTCTTCAGGAAGTGGCGGAGGTGGATGGTCTGTACCGGATCCGTCTGCCCATCCCCATGGGAGGAGACGGGAGCTCGACAGAGTACGTCTTCACATTCGTGAGAGCCGTGAGTACCTCCCAATGTAACTTCCAATAAGCTCTACCTTTGTCTCCTGTGATAGCGAATTTGTCCTTGGAAGACTTTGAAACAAAAGCAATAGCTTCAAGCACACTAAAACCATCTGCTTGGTTTGGATATGTGGATGACACATTGGTGGTCTGGCCACATGGCAAAGATACACTGAACGTATTTCTAAATAATCTCAACTCGCAAAACCCATCCATACAGTTCACCATGGAAGTGGAAGCTGACAGAACTCGACCATTTGTGGATATTCTGCTCGGACGGGGTAGAAATGGTAAAATAACACACACAGTGTTTACAGAAATCGCATACTGATGCCTATCTGAATGCAGTCACACCATCACCCCACTCAGAAATCTGCTCTTATCAAGACGCTCATTCATCGAGCTAAGAAAGTGTCAGATGGTGACAGTCTGAGAAGTGAAATTCAACATGTTAAAGAAGCGCTGCAAATGAACGGTTACAATGATGCACAAATCAACAGGGCATTGAATGCCAAAACCAAATCAAATAACACGAGCATTGAAACTGCCCAAGTAATTAAAACGATAAAAATACCATACATTGTGGAAGTAATTGATAAACTAGCCAGGTGTTTTGAAAACAAAACATCCGAGTCAGATTTGGCACGGTACATAAAATACAGAAATTAATATCTGGTACAAAATATGTATTACCGAAGCTATCAACAGAAGGTGTGTACAGGATTCACTGCACGTGTGGTAAATGTTATGTTGGGCAAACAGGACGAATGATCAGCACGAGACTAAAGGAACATCAGAGAAATGTTACATTCTCGCAAATACAACTGTCAGCTGTAGCAGAACACGTGTGCCAACAAGGACACTCAATTGATTTTGATAATGTTGAAGTTCTGTGCAAAACTAGCTACTACTGGCCAAGACTAATTAGATAATCTATCGAAATTGAAAGAAGTACAAATAATTTTCACCGGATAGCTACTGCCTTAGTGCTGTGTGGAAGCGAATCATCAAATAATACATTATTTAAATGCATGCCTATGAAGGGCAGCGTACTTCAATAGGGATTACCGTTGGTACGGCTATTTTAATACACACAATAGACAGGAAGGACAAGATCAAAGGACTCGCATACTGCACATGCATCATGTACCTTGACTCCGTAATCCCCCCCCCCCCACGTAGCGCAACAGCGCAGAAGCGTGGTCACCATATCTACGTCTCTATATAAGGAACAAGACAGGTTGACTTCTCTACAAATCTGGCTGTCGCCTGATGAAGCTAGTTATAATTACTGGCAAAACATCGTACTCAGTTTGTAAATGTTCTAGCTTGGCTCTCCAACACACCGGTTAGTGCTGTACTAGTGGCGAATTGGCCACGTTCTGTTTACGTGACAACCCTTACTAGTTGGCTGTGTTGGGTGGTGGCGGGTTGAACGACACATTTATACATTTACGCGATCTAACCCAAAGAACCT
Organism: Lampetra planeri; assembly: GCF_965212315.1. NCBI lineage: Eukaryota > Metazoa > Chordata > Hyperoartia > Petromyzontiformes > Petromyzontidae > Lampetra > Lampetra planeri. The sequence goes on along the minus strand of NC_136133.1, from coordinate 1,156,424 downwards.
GTATTATGGATGATATTGGTCGCGAAAGCCTTCGTGTTAAAGAGCTTCACAGCTCATCGGATTCCTCCCGCAGTCTGAATGATCATTCCGTTGTGTGCGCCGTGCGCCTGTGGTGCCCAGTGCGCCCTGCTGGAGGCCCAGCTGTCGGACTTGCTCACGCTGCACCTGGACGCGGTGGGCGCCATCGCTGGCATCTCCCTCGAGGTGGTACCCGGCGGTTGCCACGGCTACGAGGTCGAGGACGTGGACCTGGAGAACTTCAACACGACCTTGACCGTGACGACGCCGGTCGTCCTGCTAGGGTGAGCGTTCTCTCCCCCCACCCCCGCCCCCCTGCAGAGAGAGGTGCACAACAGCGGAGAAACGGTGACCCCCACATATGCACAACACATTTTTTTGTCCGTCGCTCGATTGTCCTTCCAGACCATTATACAGCAGCATTTGTTTAATGAAGCGAAACTCTGGGCCGATGTTGCGACGACGGTGTCACGCGCGCTCTCATGGTGCCGATGGTGATATTGTGTTGTCGCTAGACCGGAGACTGCGTCGTACATACAGCGCCTGGAGCAGGAGCAGGCGCAGAGGACCAAGAACCCACAGGAGCAGAAGTCGTTCTTTGCCAAATACGTGAGATGCAAACGCACGTGGACATGCACGCACCACTGCCTCGATGCTCCGTTCGGGAAACGTCGCGGTCCACATTTTAAACATAATCCAAGTTGATTGCCGGAGCTACAAATTAGAAAGAATGCTGAATGCAATTGTATGTAAAGTATAACACTTGGCATGGCATGAGTTGCGTGACGATAGGGTCTCTTAAGAGTTGTTCAAGGAAAGTGAGCAGAGAGCAGACGCAACAGGAAGTTGGTGGGGGTGGTCTCAGCATTGGGCCTTCCGATTGGCTCAGGCTTTTCAATTTAGACTTACAACTTTCGTGCCTGCAATAGTAACTTAGTGGCTAAGGTTTTTCAATAGCAACTTAGTGGCTAAGGTGTTTCACCAGTAACTTAGTTGGTAAGCTTTTTCAACAGCAACTTAGTTGCTAAGGTTTTTCAACAGTAACTTGGATGTGTGCTGAACCTTCAACGATTGAAGGAGGGCCTCGAGATTATGAATACGAATCCTGAGCTGTTTCTAAAATACACATCCATCATTGTTTATGTTTTTATTTGTTTGTATCACTGGTAACACATCCTTCACGAGGAGATTTTAGTTCGTATAATTTTGAAACGAGAGATGTGGCATCTTAATTACCGTTTGAAATTCTACATTCTGTATTAAAATGTAAATACGGGGGCTAAATGAGAGCACCGTGCGCTCTGTCTGCATGATGTCTGGATCCGACCTCCTGGCCGTCCCTGTGTATCTCAGGTCACCCTCGTCTTGATCGTCTCTTCGTGGCTGTCGGGGTCACATTGCCGTTAGGGCTCGAAATGCTGCTTGGATCCGAGAGTGCTCATGGTTCTGTTGTGAATGAACACACAAGCCAGCCCACTCCACATCCTCGCTCTCTTGCCGCCTCGGTTTAAAGTTCTTACGTGTGTAGGGTGGCCGTGCGGGTTTCCCCCCCCCCTCCACCGGTACGTTCGTCAAGAAGGATAGGCTTGGGGGCCGTCCATAAATGACGTCACGCACCTGGGGGGGGGCGGTCAGACATTTGTGACGATGTGTGACGAGGTGGGGGGGGGTTTGAGAAATGTGACGTCACATCAAAATGCGCAACTTTAAATAAATATAGACAACACGTTCTACTTAATTAAATAGACTTTTTAATAAATGTTTTCTCCTATAACATTAGAGTGCAGCGCCACATTAATTACGCACTACAATGACAATAGTTTAAAGCGATTTGAAGCATGTTTTATTTTCAAAATGGAAATATGGTTTTGGGGGGGGGACAGGGGTAGAGCTTGGTGACGTCATATTTGAGGGGGGGTCTGACTTTTTGTGACGCCGTGTGACGAGGGGGGGGGGGGGAGGTCAAAAATCGTCCAAAATCGCGTGACGTCATTTATGGACGACCTCTTGCGACACCGGGGCCTTCGCGTGGGGAGCTGTTGGTCTCTTGAACCACCGCCTCTGGTGACGAGCCTTGCCTGCTGTGGCGGCTTGTGTAAGCACGGCGCGCCTGCGATAACAGCAGCACGGTGGGCTACGTACGGGGCGAAAGTTCAGCATGCGCGCACTTGCGTGGTGTGCAGTGCCACGTTTGTTGAGGTGCTCGTCACCACCTTCTTAGACAAACACGCAGCCGCCGCCACAGTAGGACCCCCGCCCGCTTTGGTGACACACGCTCGGGTGTCTGAGTGTTTTGTTGTTGTTGTTGGTGATATTGTTCTTGGAGATTACGGCCTCCGCTGACTGGGGGTGAGCAGCCTCTCTTGAACAGAGGGGGTGGTGTCATCGCCGCGTGGCTCACCACTCACGTCGTGTTCGCCTGCCTAAGTTGTTGTGTTCACCAGTCTAGTCGTGTTCGCCTGCCTAAGTTGTTGTGTTCACCTGTTGAGGTGTGAACCAGCACCACAGAGAATGTTTATATTGATCATGTTTCTCTTCCAGACACAGCGGCTGACTGGGGGGTTGTTGTGCATGGGAGTGGATGTTTGAGAATGTGTGGCCGTGTGCACTATCCAACCCGTAATTATGCACTCACAGACGTTGCTGTTATACAACTTTGTGCCTACAGGTGTGGACTTGTACGCTTGCTAACAAACATTAGCCCACGTAATTCTTGTACACTTGCTTGCACGCGTACCCCGAGCTATAAATGCCCTGATAGTGACGTTGTCTTTGTGCTGTTCACTTTTTAGCGTTCTCTGGTCTGACACTGGTGAGACCAGGCCCTCAAGAAGGCTGTCTCTGGTGTAGACCAATCAGTGTCAAAGACAATGCCCATTCATTACCAGAGCGTGTCTTGTTTGCATGTTCATCACAAGGACTGTGTGTGGTTAATGCAGACACGATTCCTTGCAAAAGGTTTCCATTTGGTGTTTGAACATCTTAAAGCTTCCTGTTTTATTGCCAGATAGGGTACAATCTATTCTTATTTTTTTTCTTACATTTGAATCATCTCACAAGCAACGGACACCACCGATGTAATATTATTGCAGATCACCAATTACACCACAATTGTGGCGTCGCTCAGATCATATGGCAAAGGCAGCCATCTCAGACTCCATACGAAGAAGCAGGGAAAACTGTGCACCAAATTAACATTTCCCCCCAGGCTCCACTCCACTTTGCGATATTCTCACAGGAGCTTTTTGTCAATTGTAACAACGGCAAATTGCTCAAAATGAGGTGTAAAACTAAAGCCTATTTATGTGTTATTCCCTTGGAGGACATCACATTCGCGAGTCAACTCTTGCCGATTTTTTTGGTCAAATCCGTTGTCCCAATTCAAGGATTTCAGCATCACCAGTTCAGTGTTTTTGACATCGCCATTGTGAGCTCAGTCATCTGATGCACTCATTGGTGAGCGATAACCGCAGGTATTGTGAACTATCGTTACTGATAGTTGCACGTAATGTGTAACCAGCAACACAATTCCTAAAGACTGACATGTATTAATAAGACATCAATGCCATGTGTCTGCACACACACGCGTGTGCACACGCACATGCGTGTGCACGCACGCACACAAACTCATGTTTCGTTGAGTAGCCTCCAGAAGCTTCGTACTTGTCCACCATTGAAACATTTCCTAATCCTTGACCCTCATCCCCTGCGACCCTTTTGACCTGATCTCATGTCCTGCATGAACCCCACCTCCTCCCCCACCAATCACCACACCCAACCATCCCCTCCCATATCCCCCCCCCTCCCATATTCTACCCCCCCCCTCCCATATTCTACCCCCCCCCTCCCACATTCTACCCCCCCCCCCATCCATTGCGCCTTTCCTCTCCCTCCCTTCAGTGGCATCTCATTTTGGGCGGTGCCGTTTTACTGATGGCGACCGGGGCCGTTAAACCACCGCCTCCCCCGGAGGCCTAGTATGGCTGCAGAGCGAGGACGGAGCGAGTGCCTGTAAGGGGCGGGCGGGTGGGGGGTTGCTGCTGCTGATGCTGCTGCTGCTGCTGATGCTGCTGCTGATGCTGCTGCTGCTGTGTGGGGCTTGTGAGCCGGCCTGCAGGGAATCTATCCTGGCCAGCGGTCGTGGTGGTAGCAGCAGGCTTGCATCTGCAGTCGACCAGTGAAACGTCCGATATGTTCACTAGCAGCCTCGCCACGTTTCATATCCCCCCCCCCCTCTTCAAGGCAGTTATGCTGGGGACATTTGTCCTCTTATTGGGCTGTGGGAGTAAGCTGGGGCGCCAAAACGAAGGCCACACGTACAAATAGGGTGTCACGCTACAATGTAAAGATGCCTTCTTGCTGCACTACCTGAAATATAGAGGCACCTTGCCCTTCTTGTAGGTGGATATCCGCACGCATGTGGTCCACCAACGCTGCAATCCAAGTTTTAATGGATTGTCGGTACGTGCACCCCAGCACTAGTCCGAATGGCGTGTAGTTTCATCCTCCAAACTAAATGGTCACGTTGAATAACAAAAACATATGTTGCCATGGTCTTCACGTAACTAAACCGGTACTCGGGTTTTCCTTGCAAAATCTAAATGTAACTTAAATGCTTTAAATGGGGTTGCCCGGGTAAGCGACAGTGAAAAAACCCACGATCACAAGTGGGAGTGCAAGAGTCTAATTACGTGTAACAATAAATGTACACGTATGTGCACGATTGCACACGCCCTTTACACATAGACCTCCTGTCAAAACCACGCTAAATGTATTAATCTGCCGTACACAATATTATTCATAAGAGGTTTTTGGGTTAAATCGCGTAAATATAAATGTGTCGTTAAACCCGCCACCACCCGACACAGCCAACTAGTAAGGTTTGTCACGTAAACAGACGTGACAATTCGTTACTAGTACAGCACTAACCGGTTGTGTGTCGGAGACTAAATGTGGATTTACGTTACGAGTAACGAATTGGCATGTTCTATTTACGTGACAACCCTTACTCTAATTGGCTGTGTTGGGTGGTGGTGGGTTTAACGACACATTTATATTTACGCGATCTAACACAAAAACCGCATGGATAATATTGATCGCGAAAGCCGACTGCTGCCCCGTGTTCAACTCACGATATTACTGTTGAACCAAGTTCTTGGTGTCTTTCCACCTGTAACCACCAGGTGTCCCTGTACACAGCTGAGCACTGGGTATTGCTCAATCTCCCATTGCAACATTTTTGGCGGTGACCAGGCGTTTAAAATAGCGTCACGCGCTACTCATTTGATCAGCCCCAGAGGTACGATGGCTTCACATGTGATGGGGTGGACATGTTAAACTTCTATATTATCGTTTAAAAAAAAGGTTAATTCCACAATCTGTATTTGTTGATAGCTTAAAATGTTATTTGTGTCCACCTGTGGGTTTTATGGATAAATCATAAGCCAGGAGGGAGCCCACTTGAAGCAATGTGTAGATGTTTGCAAGGGAGACCCGAGTGGGAAATTAATGTACATAAATACTGGCGCTACAACACGCTGCTAAAGATAGGTAAATGTCAAATTAAGAAATAACTCCAATGAATTTTTTTTTTTATAATCTAGTTTACAAGTATAAACATTACATTTTTAAAAAAGCATAATTAATAAATAACAATTATTTGTTTCTCCAGTTAGGCATGTTGACATTTGATCTAAACTGGCTTTGGATAACATTACAATGAGCACTGTCTAGTACAGAATTTTTTAGAGCATCGTCGGTACGTGGACTTATTATTTATTTTAAAAAGGTTCAATACACCCACCAATTGTGGCCACACGTATAGCGGCTTGAGAAAAAAATCCCATTGGCAATCTACGCGCAGTTGGTTCATTTACGAACCGTAACTTAACTCTCGGGGTAAACTCCTTGGTCACTATTCTTGGTTCTTTCGGTAAAGTCACGTAGAAGGGAGATAATAAAATAATATAAATATAAAACAATAAAAATTCTCACGACGTTTCGACTGCAACACAGGCAATCGTCATCAGGTGTGAAATCCACAGCAAGAAAATTTTCACTGTTAAGCGTGTGTTCTCGCACAGCTTCAATCGACACAAAATTGCAGAGTTCCTCTCTGGCGAGTGGCGGCAGTGGTGAGCGGTGATGGTGTCGAGATTGTAAGGAAACCCCTGCAATACAGCAAGCTTCTGTGAAACCCATTACAAACATGCCCTCCACTGTTTGAGGTCTCACATTTATTTCCCTGTTTTCTGAAAATGGAAATTTTAAGTGGTTGCACATTACACATCTGATCATTGGTAAAACAGAAATCTCTGGTATGATTGAAGGGCTCGGAATATATCTTAAGAAACCCTCGTGTTGGTACACTTTGCACAGAGTTGGTGAAACAATGCTAAACGTATTAATGTTTTGTAGAAATAAACATGCGGACATAAAAGGTTTATCCAGATTTGTAGTTAGATTACTGACGATAAATAACTTTCATTGACCCATTGGTCTGTACAAGTAAGCACTGGGCCAATATTCAGATGGATTAGCTGCAATTTCCTTTAAATTTTTTAATATTAGTAATCAATTTTATGACAATTTGCTGAAGTACACAAAACCTTGTCTGGAGAATATATCGAACTCTAGTTTCATAAGGTGTCATTTACCTTTTATGGAATATTCAGATATATTTAGATGTAAAATTATGCCCAGAATAATATCTCAAATTATAGTTTTTTCCTCCCCACAAATTGCGATTAAAAATAAGTAGGCAATGGTTATATTTGAAAGTAAAACCTATAAGAACAGGTTTTGCCCTTTCTGGTAATAAAACAGGGGGTGTTAAAACCCCAAACAGAAACCTTTTTCAAGGAATCGTGTCTGCATTAACCACACACGGTACTTGTTGTGAACATGCAAACAAGACATGCTCTGGTAATATCTGGCAGTGTCTTTGAAACTGATTGGTCCACATTCAGTTTCACAATCAAAAGGATTTTCGTCTTTTGGCGTTCTCTGGTCTAACCCTGGTTGAGACTAGGCCCTAAAGAAGGCTGTCTCGGCTATAGACCGATCAGTTTCAAAGACAATGCCATTATTACCATACCATGTTTTTGTTTGCATGTTCACAATTATGTGTGGTGAATGCAGACACGATTCCTTGCAAAAGGTTTCTGTTTGGTGTTTTAACATCTTAACACAACTGTTTTATTGCCAGAAAGGGTAAAATCTATTTTTATATATTGATACTGGCAAGAATGGTCACACATGTTAAAGTAAAAACGATTGCGTTAAATGATCTCCGGGCCTTCCCAGACGATTCATATTAGCATTTGTTCCAGCGACTTCTCTGCAAGTATCATGATGTGATGGGGGATGATGGTGGTCCCTGCAGACTGAAGTTTGCTTTTTTTTAACACAGCTTTATTCTTGGTCAAATTGCTCCGTCTGAGTTGTTGCCGAGGTCGTGCTTGCGTGTGAATTAAGAGTTGTAAAAAGAAAAAATGCACTTGTACCATTTTTTGGTTTAAAAAAAATACGAATTTTCCCAGTGTTGAACAAAGGTTTTTTTGTGATTTGCAGTATTTTGTTGTCCTCATAGTTGTCTCGGCACAGTTTGAACACTTTTATCAAACCAAACGTGGGTATCGAAAACTGCAAATGAAATTTAAGGGACTGCATTGGCAGTGGCATAGAAACACATTCGATATACTTGATTAGGAAGTTGGCATCATTTATATAATTTAGTATTTCCTCCTGGTGAAAACATAGGAAGGTGTAAAATGTGATCTGTGATAATACCAGTCTCCTGTTCCTTATTGTTATACATATTTTAACGTTATAAAGAAATATTTGTTCTTGGCAGTGAAGTGTTTTTAGCCATATAAATACAACTCTGTCCCCCTATTGAAGTGTCTACTGACAATTTGAAACAAACCTTAAACTGATGCAATAGTGCACTATGTAAGAATGTGGTGCTGCATGATTGGTGGAGGTGCAGGGGTGTGTGTTGTGTGTGCGAGTCCAATAATCACCGGTGGAGGGAACGTGTGCGCGCGTATGTGCTCACTAACAACACTTGCTTGTACGGCTCCGAAGACTAAACACGAGATTTATGTTTGTTCGTTTTTCTTCATTGAAGGACTGTTGTGGCGATTATAGTGAGTGCACAGAATGATTATACTGAGCCTAATTTGATTGCAGGCCACGATGCACTAAACTTGTAGCATTCTATGTGAGCTTTGGTCTTGGCTTTCCCTACATCGACTCGGTATAAATGGACAATTGGTGGTAAGGTTTTGTGGTTAACGAACACCGCACTCGGGGTGATTTAAGCAGCTTCATACTTGATGGTAGCTTCACCAACATTCCATCGTGCGGCTTACCAGCCTTAAGAGACACTCGCTAGAAGCACTTCACACTGCAGCGTGTCAGGGCAAATGGTGATGTCTTTTTAAAAGTTTTACATTTGGTCAGAAACACCACTGCTCAGCCCTACCTCCAGTTAATAAATTCCCCTAAATCTAGACTGATACAGCTGGCTTCAGAGTTTCTGAGTAATGCATACCACGTTCAATCTAATATTTGATGTTATATTAGAAATAAAATAACCTGTTTTTAAATTGGCAAACTAAAAAAAAAATCACGTTTGCTGATTAAACAGTTGAGTAGTGTACTTGATTCTATTCTGAACATCGATTGATTTGTTTAAAATCTGCATTTCGTTTCTACCTAAATGCTTTTTGAAAACACTCAAATACTTGCCACGTGATGGAACAAATAACATCTTAGAACAATGAGGAATGTGGAAGTGCTTAAATTGTGAACTTTAAAGAGCCAGCTATATAGTTCGTCATGAACCTCTTTTTCATGAGGAACGACGAAGCGATTGGCGTGCATGACCGTAAACTCGCACATTTCAACATTATCAAAATATTTCTTAAAACATGTTTTTTCATTTATGTTGTTGGCCACATTGCTAGGGGGTGTGGGTACACTGTGTACTCTTGTTGAAATGAAAATTGCAATACAAGCCAAACACAATTTTGAGTTTGCATTTTTTCCAAAAAATTGCAAAGCAAAGAGGCAGTTTAATTTTCCCAGGGACCAATTTTTAATCTGGTATTTTTACTCCGATCTGAACATGTAGTCAAGTTAACCTTGCATTTAGGCTCCATCCATTGTAGCCAAGAGCAGAGTAATAATTGGTTATGGGCAAAGCTTGAATGAGCTATGGCACAGCTGATTTGTTGTTCACTGGCATGACATGGTGGTAATCTGATGCATGTTTTGTGTTCTTGCAGTGGATGTACATAATCCCCATAGTGCTGTTCTTGATAATGTCGGGAGCGCAAGACCCCGGCAACCAGGGAGGCGGCGGCGGTGGTGGAGGCGGCGGCCGGGGATGACATCCTTTGCACTGCTCAAAACACTCGCAGCCATGTGCATGCACATCAGCAGACACCGTCAATTCAGCCTGTGGATTCTGTGCAAGAATGTTTATACTCACGTGTTATAGACTTGACCATCATCCCACTCCAGATGTGCAAAACATGGATACATAGAAACTCACAAGATGTGTACACACAATTTACACAACGGGACAGGCATTCCAATAAGTTCACATATTTGGGCTATGACTTTTAATTCGATTATGGATTGTTTTGTATTTTGCGAATGAGCCTTGCAGGCACTGAATTCAGTACAAGTAATACATACGACCCAAAATTGTGACAATTCATCGAGTCACAATCCTGCTTAATAACAAATCAAAATTGTGAGTGGGGCAAGTTGTTACTTGCCTTCGAAAAACGGCGACTTGCTAAAAATAGAGCAGTTGCAGACATGTACAGTTTCACACGTGGGACACCTCCATAAATATCCTCGGGACCGGAAACACCAATTCACGCGTGTGTAAACCCAAACATTTCAGGTATGTACACGTGTATATGCAGTAATGCGCACAAGACACCATGACGCATACATGTGGACGACTGGTGGTAAACAGTTCAAGTCTGGATACAAATCTGATTCTGAACCTAAGGGTGTTTGCATATCCGATGGGCTGACAGTGGAGTCCCATATGATCAGGATTGTATATTTACTGTAAGCTTAACCAATGTAATTTATTAGTAATCTATATGAAACAAAGTAATAAACTAAAATAAATTGGATGTGTTAATGTCCAGGCAGGTATGGAATATGCAGTAACCTTAACTTCCCTAGCATTGAAAATGTCTGAAAAAATTGGTGTTTTTAACTTCTGGAAAAGTCTGAATGGGCTGAACATACATTAATAATGAATTTTTTTTACACTCGTGATAGCTTGATCAATGGTACCATACATAGTCTGATTCAGTTCCAAGATATCTGATTTTATGGCCGATCTAATCTGTTCTGAATAAACACGCAGACATCCAAACAAAGTCATTTACACATGTCCAGACATGCTGTTACTCAATACAATTTTAATTCTGTAAATGCACAAAACATGGCTGAATTATCCACAACAATTTAAAATAAATATCAATTCAAAACAGACTGCAGGCATTGTGCATTCTTTTATAAACTTGAAACAGAACTTGTGGCATGGGATGTGATGACCGAGAGGTGAAGGGTCATGTACTCGGCGGCATTCAAAACTGTAAAATAGCCGTCGTGATTTGAACGTGTTGAAAACGAGTAAACATTGCCTTTGTTAGAAAAGGCAGCTGCACATTAAATTTAAGACGAGGCATAAATGGCAATAGCCTGAACAGCAAAGATAAATATTTGCATGAACGAACGTCACGGTTCAGTTCAGCGTGTTCATTTTTGGAGAAATGTCTCCAAATGGAGCGCTTCCCACTTGCCGGGCCAGGGCTCGCATGTGGCAAAACCTTAAAATTCGAACGAGCTTCTTGGCTCAAATACACTTCTGATTCTGAAGACACGAGTTCATAATGTGACTTCTGATTAAGCACAGCACAAACTGCAAAATACTGTACGACCAACATTTGTAAATAGGAGTAGAGCATGTGAATTGGTGTAAATGCTTTGATCTTTAATGTGTGTGTGTGCATGTTTGGAGTTCCTGTATGCGGTCTTTGAAAAGCAAGTTCGACTTTGGGTCAAAAAATCTGGCAACGCCAGCGATGCTCGCAATCCACCACTAACCCAACACACCAAACAATGATTGTGCCAACCTTAATAGGCGTTTCCCAAAAGCACCCATAGGTCAGTAGAGCTGGACTATCTGATTTGTGAATAATTTTATGAAGCCAAGTGTATGCATGTCTGAGAAGTGGGCTTTTACATATATAAGCAATCGTATGCATTTTGGGGGAACATCTGTCACCATCTATATCTCACTAGCATGCCCAGTGTAGTCTAACATTACTGGTGAAGTTGGTTATCGATGTTAACAAAAGGCATTTTATGAGGCCAAGCATATCGTGGATTCCCAAAATTTTGCACCACAGCCTTCCATAGACACTATGACCTGGCGTCAAACCAATATCGTGACACTGAATGCCCTGCACAAATGTCTGAATGTCCATGATGGACACCCACAGCTATGTAGAATCAAATTTGAGGTGTGGGGGTTCAAAGTGCAGCGTGCTAACCACTCTTCCACGGCTGCACCGTGTGTAAATGTAATTATAGGTAATAATTAAATTAATTTATATATTTGAAGTATGCCAGTCATGCCCCAACAATGGAAGGGGCCTCCTACAAATTAGTCAAGCTTCAATAGATGTTTTATTTCCTGTAATTGTAAAAACATGACTTTGAACCCTTCATTGAAATAAGAACTTTAATGGCAAGGTGATGGGGATGCAGTATTTTTAGATCCACGATGTCGCCCTTCAACAGTTACTATCCCTGGCATGGGAAGCTTATGTTTATCAAAATAAGAAAAAAACAGACCACTCCTCTGGATCCAAATGCCATCTGGCAGCATCCGAGACTGCGGACGTGCGTATGATGTTGACCTGTACTGAGCATGTGTTGATGCTATGTGCCCGAAGTGAGTCAAATGGAAAAAAAAACCTTGCAGTCCTCAAAAATCCCTTTAGGAAAACATATGTTTTACTACTACCAGCATGACACTTGCAATTCGACTTGTGAATTTTAACTCGAGGTTATTGTGGGATTGATTTAAGCTCCGACTAGTTCTGGGTTCAGCTTGCAGTCAAAACTATGCTTTGTCCAAATCACTACAGATAAGGCCAGGATTTTTGTTATTTCCCTATGTTTGTTATTTTTTGATATCTACACAAGCGTTACTATTTCAACAATCGAATTTCATGAAAATGTCACGCTTGTCATATTTGTTGTTAATGCGAGGTAAGTTTTTTGGCCACAGTAGTTCTCCTCACACCTCTCCTTACCTAGTACAACATGGATTGCAGAGACTTGCGCACACTTGCCATCTCTTGCTGTTGCTGCACACATCAACAGGATGCACACACGAGTCACAAGATTCATCGCCTCCAAACTTGGTTAGTAGCAAAAATAATCAAAAAGAACACCCAAAAGCAAGACCTTCCTGACAACGTCGCAATACGTCAAAGAGACTTCCTGGCTAGATTTTTCCAAAATGTATTTAATAAAGTCAATACTGTGTTGCCAAATAGAAAAGAACATTTAAAACCCGATACTATATGTATGGGTGGGGAGGTCAAAATATTTTGAAAGGAAGATATTTTAAAACATTACATTTACATGACAAATCTAATATTTAAATCTCAATTACATACTAATTATATACATACAGTCCTGTAAGAGAAAAAGTGCAGTAAATGTTAACGATTACTCGATTGTAAATATACAGATGCGAGTGTGATCTGTATTTATGTTGAATATGTCAGTTCAAAGACCTTACCAATGCTTTTTATTTGAGAGACCAATGGTGCAATGTTCTGTGTACTGTACTATGATCCCTGCTATCTGCATTCAATTCCCGGCATGCCTGATAGCAGTGCCGAGTGATATCTGAACCAGTCCAAGCCTCCTCCATCAATTCTCTGCACTGACCAGTGTAGCAATGAATGGTCATGCAATCCCAAAGACCGACACACTGGAAAGACACCTTCATCCAGCAGTGAATTGACGAAGGGGCTGTAAACAAACATTGAGATCGGTGCTCATCTCCTGGTTCCAGCCCTGAATCCACGTTGGATTTTCACCATTCCCGTGGTAGAGGCGAGTTTATCCTTAGGACAACCACCACTGTTGACTTCCCCAGAGTGGTACTTATTTTATCGACCCCGGAGGGACAATGGAGCAATCAAATCAGGTGCAAGGTGGATTGTTACAATGCAGCAGTATGAGAGATGGCAGTAGCTTGTGGAAACCTTCATCCAGCAGTGGATTCATTGCAGCTGATGCTACGTGACACGATACGTAATGTCATGAGACGTCGTCACATGCAATCATGTCACTCGTTGTGCGCATGCACGGAATGTAACGTTATCAACCTTGTCTTTTCTATTTATTGCTGGATTTTTAAAGTTTTGAACATCACTTTTATTAATTTGGCCGGATTTATTTAGGATATATCCCTCATAGCAAAACAACGTTTTAATAACATTGAATTTACATCTTTACGAGCGTTATCTTCACCCCCCCACTAAAGACAGAGCTAATGTGTTAAAAAGTGCATTTCGGTGCATCCCTATTTCATACAGTGACTCAATGCGAAAATGCCAATGATAGGGCCAGGCATTTATTGCTGTAGTTTTCTGCCTGAATAAGTGTTAGTTGAAGAGATAAAATAAGCAGTGGAGCGTAAGTACGGCATTATATTTAAAAGTCGATTCCAAATTGCTTGTGGGAAGTGTAACCAACCGTGTCCATGAGCAGCTTCTTCTGTAGCATGGCCATATCCTTGCGCAGTTCACTCTGCACACACGGCAGCTGCTGGTTGTGGGAGCCCTCCAGGTTCTCCAAGTCCTGGGAATTAGAATATTAAATAATCTGCAGTGGAACCAGGATCACTTGTGGTAGTGTAGGAGCCTCGTGATTTAAAACCTGGACCATGACAATTGATTATATTATTTATGGGTCAATAAAGCACTTACTATTTTGGAATTATTACTCTATTATAACATTACAATAAGGTCTCAGAGTACACGAGTTCAGAGTACACGGACCCGCTCATATGCGACGGACCCCTATTCATACTTACACTTGTGACTCGTATTTTCGCTAAATGCACAGGGCGGGAAGCGAGGAGTCAAATCACTCCCTGCCATCACGCGCATGTGGATTTGATGGCGTGTAACTTGATCGCCCGCGCAAGAAACGAGTCCACCCAGCTCGCACCTTTTGTATTCATCATATACAGATTAGCTAATAATTTACTGTACAGTACTTTATTAAGCATTTATATACATTTTATATACTCTTACATTTTATATTCTACACTCGTATAGGCGAACCACAACTTACACGAATTTGCGCTTACGCGGCAGTACATGGAATCTAACCCCCGTAGCATACTCTGAGACCTTACTGTATACAGCCCAGTTTGCTCGTGGAATTGAAAACATGGTGCGGAGATTATAGATCTGAACACAGGAATTACATTTTCCTGTTATTGTACAGTACACAGTTGCAATAAAAAAAAATATTTTTTACATTCGTGGAATACACCCAGGTTAATAATAAGTGCAGCTTTGCATTTGGGTGTTGATAAGTCTGGTTGGGGGTAAACAGGGTTACCCAGGACACCCTTACAAATCAGATGTTCCGTCTTCAGGGATTTTTCGTGAAAAATATTTGAATTGATAAAGAGAACAAAAGCTCACGACAACTATAAGGTTGTCAACCACTGGCCGAGGTAACCACTGGTTTCCAGTTATTGGGTGTCCCATTTGAAAAATCTCCAGGAGATTATTCGTGGGAACCCAAAGGACGCGTGACCACATATATTCAATTCGACTCTACTCGCTGCTGGAGCACAAGGAAGAGGACAAACGGGACAAGATATTGGCTTAAAGTATCATAATTCTAAGGGCCACCATAATGAGGATAAGGATTTTTTTCTGCAGGACCTCAACAAATTGAGGATGATAAAAACGGAATTTTAGGAAGAGACAGCTCTGGTAGATAATAAAAAGAGGCAATGAGAAGATTAATTTTCAGGAGCAGTAAATTTGGGACGGGCTCATTTTTGCCATTAGGGGAGTAAACGGTAGAGTTGGTAGTTGAGAGTAGAAGAGGGCCGGGGAAACAAAGGCACATATAACCTTTCCCTCTTACAGGCACACACCAGTTCGCGCTGGTCACCAGTGGATACTTCAGTGACAGTAATATGTCCTCCAACATTGACCAACTTTGGAGGATGAACCTTGGCTGGTGCTGCAAGTCCAGCACCAGGAGGTGTCAAAGTGTACAATGCGGATGGTTTGTCTTTTCAAGTGGATCGGATGATCTCCAAGATTCTTGGGAAAATAAAAAAGTGCTTTGTAGGTGTATCGTTTAGGTGGGTGCGGGAGGATTTGCACACGGTGGTAGCATTCTTTATGACCACTGGGCTGGACCTACTCACAAAGGATCCTCCTGTGATCAAGAAGTTTCAGGCTCCATTCATGCTTCACAATCAGGTATTATTCATGCATACTGCTACAATGTCAGTGATCTGTGCCTCTCCAAGTTCGACTCAGCCAAAAATAGGTACCAATAATGGTGTGCTCATAATCAGCAATGGGAAGATAAAAGGTGGCTTAAGTGTGGTGCTGGCTGTACCATTGTTTGGTGTGCCGTAACAGCACTTGCCTTGGAATTCTATAATGCTAAATGTGGGGAACTTTGTGCTTCACAAAAAAAACACATCGCAGGGTTTTAAGCTCATGAATGACTAAACTTTACACCAACTTGAAATTCTGGCCGATGGAACGAACCTTGATGTAGCGCTCGTGCAGCTCCTGGATGGACTTGAGGCGCTGCGCCTGCACCACACGTGCCTGCTGGAACAGCTTCTGTTGCTGCCGCACCATGTTCTACACAGTCAGGAGATGGTCAACTATGTACCTATAATGTGCCACATTGCAGCTGCCAATAAGACACCAACTCAACTCCGTATTGCTCTTAAGTTTACGTTAATTAGCTCTTACATGTGCAAGGTGCTGAGGACACTGTTTAAACTGGTTTCTCAAGCAAAGCCAGTTGAATGGTTTCAGCCTGGTTACCGATACAAAAAAATGCAAGCCAGAAGTGGGATTAGGGTATTGGTGTGTTATGGTCTCATTTACAAGAGTGCAACTTTGTTTGGCCAAGTGCGAAATCCGGCTAACTGAGGTTTTAGTGAATTAACGTTCAATTCCTATAAAACTTATTTTTAAAGATTTAAACAGCGAAACATCCAGGGTATGAACAATCCATTCACTGTCCATAGACTTTAATTTGTACAGTGTCGATACATATTCCTCCCAAGCTTTTTGTTGTGCACAAATGAAGGCCACATTTTTTTTGAGAATACAGTAAAACTGGAATTTGTCCTGTGGTGAATGCCAATTCGCGAGTACACAGGGTTATCCGTGTGGTTTCAATTTTCTGAAGGCATGTATTGGATATTCAAAACCCCTCTATGCTCTATATTAAACACAGCCCCCACAACCAATTACATTCTAACACCACGAAGGCTCCAAAATGTTACCAAAACACATCAGTTTGTCAATGTACACCGTCTTTCCCTCGCACTTGCAGCGCAGCCTCATGTAACCATGTACCCTATGCCCTTATCCCAACCCAGCCCACTCAGTGGCACCCCGCCCGCCCTGTCAAGCATTGACCTATTCTTTAGTGCACACACGCTGTTCTTCAGCCCGGAGGGATGTACTGTCGGAGGGGTGTACTGTAGGATCTTTGGATGATTTCCAATCAAAACCACAACACAGTGCAAACAAAAGTGCCTTATTGTGCTTCTGAATGCAGTCTGCATTCGGTTGCAGTCCTGTGAAGTGTTAGGAATGGATGGCACAAGGAAGTAGCCTTGGTAAAATAACAATACCCTTACACTGTGACCAAAAGGATGCACATATTTGTTTTTATTATACAGGAAGATAAGAAATATAGCTTTCCATTAAATGTTATGGTGAAGTTCCTTCCTAAGGCTCCACATAGACCCACCTATCACCTCCTCTCCCCTTATCAGTCCAAGTTCCACTTCCATCCAATAGTTTCTTCCCTTACCCAACTATAACACTCCCAAAATAATTTACCGTAAAATTTCTATCAACCTTGCCCTTGTATTTTCAACCTCATCAGCATAACCCAACAATGCAACTTTCCCTTCAACGCATATTGTTTGCTCCCATATTGCAAAAGTACAACCCTGCAATCGCTTGCTCACGTAACTCCTGGTGGGAGGGCCTTCAATAGTGGGAGCTCTAGAAAGCCACCTTATACGGTATGTTGACCTCATCTTCTACACTGGCCAGACATCTTGGAAGAGAGGGTGTACCAATACTTTACCCCACGACCCGTGACATGCCAATCGACTGTGGTGTACTTAAGTATACTTCTGGGTAGACAGAGGTGGGGGGGATTAAAGAAACGTGCTCATTGTTTCAACTGCCATGCTCAGATATCGAATCAGATCCATGACTCTGGATTGCAAGTCCAGTGTGCTAAACATGACACCATGGCAGTATTTTACATATTATATTCCAGTATTTATGTGCATCATAATAGGCTCAATAATTAAATGGCCAAATGAATGTTGTTTTTTACCTGACAGCAGTATATTATAGTTGGGGAAACAAATCGCCTTCAAGACACCAATAATTATTCACAAAAGTGTTTTCCAAAATAAAAAGTACACGTAATGTGATTGTGCACATGATCACACAGCATGTGCATGATTGTGTATTAGACTGTAGGCATTTAAAACAGATATAAACATTACATTCATATGGCCCAAGAAGTCTACTGCGGACTGGCAAATATAGACGAGCTTCAAACGCCTGTCTAATAACCTGGGACACATCGCCCAAGTGCACATCTTTTAAGACGTCATATAGCCTTCAATCGTAATTGTATCTGTGCAAAGCTCTTTGATGTGTAGGTCTGGAATTATATACAGGGTTGCAGTAGTTAAACCTGTGACAGCTGAAAGCTCGTAGACATTTCAGGTTACAGTTGAGTAACACGCTGATCCCCAACTTCCACCCTTCCAACCATGAGAATGTTTCCGCTGCTTTATTAAATGTACAACTCAATTTATAATTTTGGTAATTTATATTTCAAATACCAGTGACTCCTTACATTCCAAAGTTAACTCTAATATTTGGTGACACAGGTTCGCAATCTATCAGCTGTAGGAATGGTTATTCACATGCATCGTTTTTATGTTTAAGACTAGTACAAGTACCCATAACTGAGCAACGCCCCTACCCCAACATCCCCTCCCCCACCCGTGCAACTCTTGATTACCCCCACAATGGCTATGCCGCCCTACCCACGCGCCCCCCAAAGGTCCCCTAAGCCCCCATCCACGTGCTCACTTTGCCCCCCCCACGCAGCCCCTCCCCTCCCTGGACGTGATGTAAGGGGGGAGCAAGGCGTTGGCTGCTACCAATCAGAATGCATGTGGCTGACAATGACACAATAAGGCGGAGTTTTGTTTGGATATGAAGATGATAAGTCACCAGTAGAGCATTTTGTGTGCCGTTAACAGAAACACAGCAATTCGGCCTCTGAAACATCTGGGTAGAGTTTAGGTGATTTTACGTCGTATGTGTGGGCCACGCAATCCAAATAGGACTGCACTAAAATTCCTGAAACTCAATAAGCTATCCTGAATAGATTTAGTATTAAAATTATAATGCATTCAACACATGCAAAATGCACCTGTTTTGTATTCGTGATATGCTAAATCCAGTGTGCAATTTAAGATTGAGTGGAAATAACCAGGACTCATACATTTTTAAAACAATTTTACTTAACCACTGATTGCAATTAAACATAACTTTTAAGTACCCACTCCCTCATCCCTGTCCTCTCACCATGAGCTTTTCTTCTTGATCCTTGGTCTTGTGGATATCATTCTCCCACTGCTGCAAAATGCCAAAGATTTGACGGCCAAACTCTTCGCTCACGTTATGCCTGCAATGTGTAAAAAAACATGAAGGATTTTTTTTTATTAAACAGTGGCAAATATACTGTCAAGCTGCATGCTTACATTGTTCGCTAGCAACTGTATTTTTCTCAATCGAATTTGCCACATACCCACAATGCATGCAATGGTTAGCCAGTGGATCAGCTTGATCACATGCTGTACTGTTTCCATAGGCCTAGCTCAAACAACCCGGAAATCTATTCTATTACTATTTCTGGGAAGGTTATGTCCCCTCTAGCAAAAGAGTGCATCGCTTGTGCAATATGGGCATGATCCACAATGAGCAGGAGTCTCAATACCAGTTCTGACCAAATGTCATCTCGATATGGTTCTAGCAAAATCACTGGTCCACAGAAGTGTCAACTCTTCAGGACCGAAATCACACCCCATAGGCAAGAACATTTCCTGAGTCACCCTGGATTTACATTGGCCTGCTGAATTATATCAGTTGACAAAACTACCTTGCTGAATTTCAATACATTGTGTAATAAAGGACTTCGTCACACACTGCTGGTCTCCGTTGCTCTTTATTTAGCTTCTTGCTCGCACCCCGCTGGTCCTGACAGCGGACCAGCGTCTCCTCACGCGCGCCCCGCACGCGCTCCCTCGTCAGTCCTTCCACTCCCCCACTCCGCACGCCGCTGGCCGACGGTGTGCCGAAGCTCCTCCAGCCACGTGGCTGATGGCGCGGATGCCCTCCGGCCACCCAACGTGGTCCAGCTTCTTCACTCCAACAACTGACCCGGAGCCCTTCCGGGCTCCCACCTATATCCCCTTTACCACGTGATCCTGTCTCCTCCCCTTCCGGACCGTCAGATCCGGCCTTCCCATAGCGCCCTGCTGGCTCCACCCCCGTTCACCTCGCTTCCGATTGGACCCGAGGTGAACAGCGGGCCCTCCCATATGCCCCCATACTGGGCTCCGCCCCCCAATATCCCGGGCCGTATGATTGGGCCAGAGCCCAGCAGCGAACCCCGTTTACGCTCGCATTACACATTACTCAAAGTCGGTTTTTCATTAAGGCAATTCTCCACTATAAAGTTATAGAACAATGGAAATACCTGGCTGGGAATCCTAAAACTGTACTGGATTTGCCCAGCAGATGAACGATGGTTTTGGAAACAAGGCCACGGTTACCTCTCCTGTTGCTGTGTTTTCCAGATGCTCTCTATCTTCTGGTTGCTGCTTTTGAGTGAGGCCTTTGTGAACATCTCCAGTCGCTTTCTCTTAGCCTGCACTGCTTTGCTGATGTCCGCTAGCATTCAAAATCATGCAAGCACAGAAATACTCTTTTGACAATTGTTAATGCACTGATCACAGTGGAACAACCCTTTAAAAAGAACCCTAAAAACATGTGCACATTTTTAAAAAAATATAACTATCAATCCATCTTAAGAGTTGAAGATAAAGTCAGTTTTTGAAGACCATTTTTCATTTTATATATCTGTTCCCAGCTTGATTTAAGCTAGGCACTATCAAGTTTTTGGAGTCAAAGTGAATATGATGATCAAAATGCACTGCCCGTGTCGTTAGAGCAATGCAAATGCTTTCTGTT
Source organism: Lampetra planeri (assembly GCF_965212315.1). Lineage (NCBI taxonomy): Eukaryota > Metazoa > Chordata > Hyperoartia > Petromyzontiformes > Petromyzontidae > Lampetra > Lampetra planeri. The sequence goes on along the minus strand of NC_136133.1, from coordinate 1,135,755 downwards.
GGAAGCTATACCGAAAGCATTCAGTAAAACACTACTTTGCTAATTGGTCATCAGTCCAGCGATCAGAATGTTTGCGTTTTTTCCCCAATGTTAAATGACTACCTAATCCTAATAGGTAAAACCAGTTTATTTTGAGACTTCCCACATACAAGAAATGCCTTGATGCTAAACTCCGTTATATTGTCACAATGAAGCTGGTAACAAGCATTTACTTTTAGTTTGCCTAATGGAATGCATGTTTTGAAATGTTTTTTTGCATGTGTATGTCATTGTACAGGCAAAAAGAACAGAGGCCGAAGAAGTAGATATGACATTCTCCTGTGATTGGAAATCACCCAGGGGAACAGGGTGGCAGGGGATAGTACCACTAAAACAACTGATAAAGTTGTGCTGTAATCAAAAGGATCATGGATAAATCTTAATAATCTGGAGTAACATAATATTTTATTTGGAGAAAAAAGTCAATGGGGGTGACAGAAAAATGTGAAGTTAAACTCTACTGCCCCTCATATTTTTGCCTAAAACCCTGCGAATTATGGAGATGTTGGAAAATATGCCCTCATCCTCCCGTGGGAGATAAATGATAAGCAAGCCAAACAAACCCCTATGTAACATCAATTGAACCCACAGGTTATGTGTTTAGGTGCAACCAATCCAGAAGTCGAAATGTCCCATAACAATAAAAAATAATTCAGGCACTGCATTGACAGTGGTTTCAATGCACAGGTTGAAATTATTGTAATCTTTTTACTGTATATATGAAATATATAAAGTGGGAGGCAAACAGTTCAAATATTGACTCTTCTTAAAAGCAAAACGTCAGCAGGGTAATGACATATCTGGAGACGTTTACCAAGTGATGCATCAAAAATAGAAAACATGTCATAATCCTGTGCCTTTTCTGTTCTGAACAATTATTTCCCAAAACATCACTGTCATTGACATTGCAATACTACTAAAAATGTGAAAGCATGCATATGCATTGATTCTGCTTTCTATCATGGGTTGTCCTCGGAAGTATATAATTTGTGATAACAATGTAACCTTCAGACCCATAAAACAAGATGTTACCTGTAATTGTGGCCCCTAACCCCAGCCTAATCCATAGGCGTAGCTATGCTATAAATGCTGGCAAGGGTAGCAGGGAGGGATTTTTGCTAAAGCTTCCAATTTTTTTTACCTGGGCTTTTTTATAGGATTGTCCTGACCATGCTCTACCTCACCCTTAAGAGGCTTCTGGCACGGGATGCCAATTTTAGAGGGCTCTGCCTTAAAAACCCCTCTTACCAGACTTTAAATGAGTCAATCACTCACATGGCCTACATCTGTAAGCCCACTGGGAAACAGACCTTTGTCAGGGATAGGCCTTTCTGTCAGGCACCTGATATGACTAACTGGCTAGATAGCTCAACTTCCTTTGCAGGAACTGCAACTGAGGGGTACTGGGGTGGGTGCTAGGAAGCCTTACAGTGAAGTTCAAAGTGCTTCAGGTGGTCATGCCTTGTGCTGAGGCAGGGGATGCATAATTTTCCAAGGGGCAATTTTGGCATTTCATGGTGGCCATTGTAGAGGATAAAAGTGGGGTAAAAAATGTTGACGGCTAAATTTTTTATCAATCCTCCGATGGATTGGTTCTAACATGAGCAAGCCTAACGCTTAGTATCATATCTTATTCACTGTATTGCCCAATTTGGGATCGCGAGTGGTAAAGTATAATAGACCCATGTTCAATTTCAGCTACGCTTGTCAAGTTATAGGTGACGCAGCAGTTATACTAATTCACACATTTGATCAATTATAATAATTACGGATTATATATTGCCTTTCACGAGATATCAAGGTGCTGTACCGCAATGACAATGGGAGGGGGGGATAGGTAAGACGTTTTGAAGTTCCAATAGCAAATGTAAACTGCAATCCTCATAGCAATTCATTTAAGACTAGTTTAGAAATCTAACATTTTACATCTACAACTGTATACTCTTTGGTTCTTTCGATAAAATCACGTAGGTATAAAATATAAAATAAATTAAATCATGACGTTTCGATTGGAACACAAGCAATCATCATCAGGTGTGAAAACTACGGCAAGGACATTTTAACTGAAGTGGGAGAGGTGCTGTGGTAAGAGGTTATATAAGTAAGAGAGGGAGAAGGGGCAAGGTAGGGGGGAGTAGGGGGAGGTTAGTGTTGCGTGGATGCTGCTGCTGGACGGGGGGAAGTGGGCAGGGCTAGAACAAAGCCACAGTAGCAGCACTGTCAAACGTTAGGGATACAATTGCATCCCTAACGTTTGACAGTGCTTTGTTGTCTTTCATTGGCTTTGCTGCGTGGGCTTCGACCATAGCACCAAAGTCTTGTTGTGGTGTTATGACAGGGATTTTACTACTGTAGTGAGGTCTTGACCCAATCACGTACAATAACATTTTATATCAGAATTGTTAATTTCTAAAATAAAAAAGTGTGGAATTTGGCTGACAATTGACTGTGGTCGAGAGTGTACTTGTTTAGAAAAGACATCTGGAGGTCCATTAAAACTCTGCAAACTACCAGATTCCACTGAACTATATGGGCAAACATTTTTTTGAGTCCAATCATGACTCAAATTGTGACAATTCATTGACTGCAGGGAGATGAATATTTAAATGATTTATATGCATACTGTGTTATAAAGTCCCGTTGATTTAATATATTAGCCCACTTGCATTTAATTACAGGAGACTACATGAAAATATATTTTGAAATAACTGACATTGTTTTTATTCCATTCTAAAATTAATCTAGTCATTGCTTTTAGCAGATAAATAATGTTATGCCCACAGGTTGCTTGTTTTAATTAAAGCCTTGATGGTTTTAGATCACTGGAGGCATCTAGATTTTGTTAATGTCTTCAAATTATATAAATTTATTCCATGTTTAAATTAAACCAGGCATACTTACAGCTAAATCGCTCCAGCATCGATTGCACATCTCCCCTGTAATACAAGCACAATTTTTAAACCATGTAAAATACTGTACATCACAACAACTTGTAAAGTATCTTACTTGCAACACAAAAAACTCAAACTTATAACAAGACCAAGATTAAACCACAATTAAACTATGTTTATTCTGGTTCAACAACATTAATTATTGGATTTAACCTCTATCACGCTATTGGCATCTTCATTTCATCATTCTGATTCCAATCCACCATCACTGCCCTATATACACATATTCTGCTGCTTTCAAGTATTGTCCCTCTTCAGGTGTGGATTTATCTTGAACCACTTTGCAGCCTTGTTTATTAAGTTTTTCTATATTTTCCTGTAGTTAAGTTACATTTACTTGTATAATGACTATGCCATCATAAAAACTGCAATGGCTAATATTTTCTCTGCTTATTTTTATGCATTTATTTCTCCTATACAATTTTAGGGAAATATCTTCTCATGTTGTTGTATATAATAATGGCAAAAGCCTATCTCATTGTCCGAATCCTCTTTTAATATGTAATGTGCTACTTTTGCTATGCACTCTGAATGCAGCGATTCCTTTTTTGTAAATAGGTAAAAAAATGTATTTGTATTTAGTCTTTGGTTGAGAGCTTAGAGGACTCAATCATTTTTTACCGATTGGTAGTATGTGGTCAATAGTAGAGAAACCTTGCCTAAATCCAACTTGCTCATGTGGTTCAATAATTCTGGTACAAATGACCATCGTGAATATTTATATCGTGAAGAAGAGAATGTATTCTTTAAGTCAATTTCATTACCATTTATAATACAATCAGAGGCATCATTTTATGATTGAGGCATTTTATTTTTCTATACACACATTAAATAGATCCACTAAATTTGTTCCAACCGATCCCAATTCTATGATAATATTAAGTTATAACACCTGCCTAGGTGCATTCCCTTTTTCATACTTTAAAGCAGATTTCTCTTCGAGTGCGACATTTTGAACCTCATCTACAAAATGGTTTTATGCTTGTGATATTTTATTATAAAGCTTTCAACAAAACGCCACCATTAATTGTATCTATCTGTCATGTGTTATAGCTCCATTTTTATCCATATCCCCCACCTCAATGGGCAATGAAGCCAGAATTTTGGAGAACATCACATTACCTGCCCATGCAAACCATATTACAATTCATTGCTATACCTCTCAATATGACCAATAAAGAGCTTATTCTGTCCGCCTAGTCTGTATGGGTGTGAGTGTAGCACACCCGACATTGGCTTCTAGTGTGTCAGTCTCTTCGTCTGGCTCAGCCACGTCAGCCATCACAAGCGCAGGAGCCGCTCGCTTTTGTTTCTTACGCGATGACCCCTGTGGCTTTTCATCTGTGTTTGCACAAGGTTAAGGGAAACATACACGGTACACATTACTGGAAGGCATCATCAGTGAAACAAACACACGTAACGTAATTGAAACTTGAATCAAACATGTTAGTGCTATACATACACACCATGATGGGAGACAGATGCGTAAGTACATCTGCGAATTGTACATACACTGTTCGTGGAACCTTTCACTTGAGTATTCATATTCAATATCACGATTCACAAAATATTTTTTGGTGAGGCCACTTATTGTTTCGACCAAATGTGTCGTGAATAAAAAAAAATGTAACTGTCACATTCACAAATGGTTTAACATGCCAATTATTAGTTTCAGCTCTACGGTAAGTCAGAACCTTTTTTTTATGGATGTTGAACTTCTTTCGCACAGTACGTAGCCAACATAGCAAACCGCGCTAATCAGAGGTGCGATGAGCTATAAAGCTTGTTCACAGATGTCCAGTAGTTTAACAGCAATTCTCACAACCAAATTATCAATAGCTATGTTTCGTTTGGAAATATGCCAAACATCATCTGGGAAAAGATCCTGAGCTTCAGAATATACACGTGACAATTTAATGGTTTGGCTGCGTTGGCTGGAGGATGGTTCAAGACACTTATTTAGTCAGATCATTACATGGCCCATCACAAAATCAAATATTAATTGCTGTTAGTGGAGCTAATACAAAAATACAACTTTCACATATAAAAGAAATAAAAAATCCACATAGTAAGTTATATGACATGACTATAATCTTTTTTTAAATAAGCAGAATTTTGCAAACCAATAAAAAATAAATGTTGTTCTAACTACAACTGAAATTTAAGTACATTAAGGTCCATAAGGGCTCTCAGTAGATGAAGATGACCAATAACTCTCTTAAAATCCCCCACTATATTAACAGCCTTTCAAACTCTCCGTACATAAATAGATGAATTATACAAGTCAATGATCAAACCCAAGAACCTCAGATTAATGACCCTGAGGAATCCCCCGAGTGCTCCCGAGCCCACTCGGACCTCCGGAAGCGCCTCTCTGCAGGTCATCGTTAAAGTCGCTGTTCTGGAAGTTGTCTTGCGTCTCAAAGTCGTACACGTTGGGCTGCACGGCCCCACGGCTCTTGGCGGTTTCTCTCCTCACAACCGCAGCCATTGCTTTCGTGTCCCGAGTTGAATCAGCGTCACCACACAAACACACACACGCGCGCACAAACAAATACAACGCAACTCACATCATCTCAAGTCAATAATTTTGGGGCCAACCTGTTCACACGTTCCATTTTGCATTTTACATGTCACGAACCTATTCATCACCAGGGATGCATTCTGCATTGTACAGGGATGCATTCTGAATTGTACAGGGTGTTTCAAAAAGATGGACCCAATTTCAAGGCAGTATATTTCACAATGGCAATGTTACAATTACATAAAAAGTTACAAACGGTTTAATGAGTTATCAAGTTTTACTAATCATTTTTTAAATGCTCTATGTGCCTTCCACCTGCTGTACGGACATTGAGACAATAGTTGAATTCGTCCCAAACGCCTCTCTTCTCACATTTTCCTCTGAGGTGCGTGGTCGCCCTGTGCTCTTCCCCTTACATAAACAGCCTGTTTACTAAAATTGTCGGTACCAACGACAAATGCCTTTTGACATTGGAGGATCAATGCCAAAACGCCATTGAAACGCACGCTGCACCGCAATTATGGATTCAGTCTTGCTGAACTGCAGAACGCAAAACGCCCCTTGTGTTGTGGGGTCACCGTCTTGCGAATGACTGAGGCTGGGGGCTGTTTGTGCGCTGAGAGAGGCATCTCGCGGTCATCACTTTAAACTCTATGCCCCGCCCTTTCAAGTGGTAAGAGTTTTATTCATGGGCGGTTCGTGGTTGCAGAGATGTCGCGATTTCAAATCGGGCGCATCCTTTTGAAACGCCCTGTATTAAGTTTGATCCAAAGATTGGCCGAGGAAAACACAATTTCTTGTCAACCAAAAATCACGATTCATATTAATCTACAAAGTAATGTCACAACATAGTGATGCCATTTCCATTTTACGTGAAGACATGGTATTAGAATATTACTATAGAAGTGTGTGCTTGTGCGTAATTAAGTGAATGTGTCCTCATGAGCATGCGAGTGTGACTGCATGGGCTTGTGAATGCAGGAGCCTCATGCCACCAACGACGGGTACTTCAAATCTTGCATTGGCATTCAGCACCTATGATTTAGTAGTTTGAAGGAAAGAGTTGGTGGACCACAGACAATTGTGATGAAAGAGTTGGTGTATACAATTTGTAACGCAAGGGTTGCTGGATCACAGATTTGTGATTAAAGGATTGATGAATCAGATTTGTGACTTACGGGTTGATGAATCACAGATTTATGATGAAAGGGTTGGTGGACCACAGATTTGTGACTTACGGGTTGATGAATCACAGATATTTGATTAAAGGGTTGGACCACAGATTTGTGATGAAAGGGTTGATGAATCAGATTTGTGACTTACGGGTTGATGAATCAAATTTGTGACGATTGCTGGATCACAGATTTGTGATTAAAGGGTTGTGGCTCGGAGATTTGTGATTATAGGGTCGTGGATAAGAGATATATGACACTTCAAACTCTGCTAGGGTTGAGAAGTGTTGCTGGCTGGTGATACAGCACATGGAGTGGATTTGTAACCATGTCTATACAGCGGACGATGTTTTTAGCATTCTCTTTGAAGAAAAGTGGGTTTATCTATACTCTTAGGTTTTTTTCAGTAAAGTCACGTAGGTAAAAATAAATAATAAATATTAAAAATAGAAGAGTATTAATCCTTGCAGTCATGAAAGCTTCAAATCTGGGTTTATCTACATTTTTCATTCAGTATTTCAGTTTCCACCCACACAAATAAAAACACTACGTAAAACACAATCACGTTTAAAAAAAAAACAGGAACTTTGTGAAAAAATATGCCGAGATTTCTTGGATACGAAAACCTAATAAATACACTGATAAAACGATTGTATAATACTTATATTAAACTAAATTACTTAAACCACACTTAAATGTGAGGAAAGGGGGATGTCAGTGTATTCACTACATTGGAGAACACGACATGTCGAGACATTAATGATTACATTTACACCAAAAGTATATGGACACTCCGTTCTCCATTACATAACCTGTAAAAACAAAATTCAGTTTTACATTATAGTCTATGGACATCCTTTTATATATTCTGCCCGTCCGTTTTAGTTTATCCGTCGAAAATATTCGTGGAATATAATAACGTTGAACCCACATCCACCTCGGCTAACGCGTGAGGTAAACCCGTGAGGTAAACTATTACACCGATCACTGAAACAATGACCCCGCGAATGCCACGTACCAATAAGAAAGGCGAGAGAGTTCCGACGGAGATGTAAGCGAGTTTACTTGGCGTTGAGTGCCGTGGAGGACAACGACGACGCGGGGAGGAGAGGTGAGAGGCGGCGTTGTTGTAGTCTCCTCACGACGTGAACGCGGACGGATACACCCGCGTCGTGACACCGAGGGCTTCAGCAAAAACACAGGCAATCTCATCTAACAGCCGTGGAAGGACAAGCTGCCACGGCGGCGACCCGACAAACACAAAAAACGAAAACAATGCCGAAATCGCAAGTGTTGACAATGAGTGGTGGCGCAGGGATTATTTTGTTGGCGCGGACGTCGCACACCGCGGTCAGTGTGGCGCTGCACGGCGACGCGGAACTTTCGCGCCGCGGCGATTTTGCCGCCTCCCCTTCTGATTGGTTGTCACGGGCACGTGACGCCTCCGAGTCGTCTCACCTTGCGCGGGAGTCAGGTGGCTGGACGATAACGACGCAGACACCGGTCACGTGCAGACACCGGTCACGTGTTAGAGATACAGACACCGGTCACGTGCAGACACCGGTCACGTGTTAGAGATACAGACACCGGTCACGTGCAGGCCAGTCACCCAGACCACAGCCACAGCACCACCAGTCGCCTAGACCACAGCTACAAGGCCCCTGGTGGCCTAAACAAACACATTCCTGCGGAGGGAGCTGGTAGGAACGTTGGGTTGCTCGGTCAATGGCCAGGGTCAACGGCGGCGTGGTGTATTCCGCAAATATGGCCGACTGAGTGCGGGCACAAGCCGGCGTGAGTAGGTTAAACGTTGAGTTTTATAAGGGCACCACGGGGTGACCAGCCCCTCCCCACCCAGCCCCACCCCTCCCACCCCCACCCAGCCCCGCCCTCCTCTTCCCACCCAGCCCCTCCTCACCCTTCCCACCCAGCCCCTCTCTACCCTCCCCACCCAGCCCCTCCCCACCCTACCCAGCCCCTCCCTACCCTTCCCACCCAGCCTCTCTCTACCCTCCCCTCTCCACCCAGCCCCACCCCTTCCATTTTTGGATGCACGACGGACGGACACAATAATCCCCTGTGGGCTGGTGTAACCAGGAGGTTCCTACCAGTTTAACACAGGTCCTCGAGTAGCCACAGCTATAAATAGAGGGCCACCAGTGATCTCAACTCTATCCGTAGAGGCACCGGTGACCTCAACTCTATCCGTAGAGCTGATCTCTAGGCCACGCACAGACATCATCAGCGAGCTCAACTTTTGACTACAAATCCGCCAGCGAGCTCAGCTGCGACTGTCAAGTTCGGTGTTACCTGCAAAGACCCGGAGCGACCTAAAGCTAAACCCTCGCTCGGCAAGGCCACGGATGCCCAACGTAACGTGCTGGTGAGTTTCCGTCGGAATAATCGTGATTGTTATTACGTGCAAAGCAGCAAGTCATCCTGGAACTTCGTTCTCTTTTTGTTAGTTCGTACATTCAAGCGTCGGTGGTCCAATGGTTCCCACAACGACGTTGTTGGCCCAACGTTGTTGGCCTAACGTTGCTCCAACGTTGTTGACCCATCGTTGCTCCAACGTTGTTGGCCCAACGTTGTTGACCCATCGTTGCTCCAACGTTGTTGACCCATCGTTGCTCCAACGTTGTTGACCCAACGTTGGGCCAACGTTGTTGGCCCAACGTTGTTGGCCCAACGTTGTTGGCCCAACGTTGTTGCTCCAACGTTGTTGGCCCAACGTTGCTCCAACATGTTGACCCAACGTTGCTCCAACGTTGTTGACCCAACGTTGCTCCAACGTTGCTCACTTCGGCATGGGCCGGCAGTGTGGGCACGACGGGAAGCCCGCGGCGGTGGCGATGACTGAAAGAGCCCGAGTCGTCGTCGTCGGCGGCGGTGTTGTTGTTGTGTGGTGCTGGGGGTGTCACGTCACTACCGGCGGCAAGCGACGAAGCGAATCTCCTTGGCGCGCTCTGTTGTGCCTCGCATCGGGGCACCGCTAACGGTGCATTCGATTGTTGTTGTTGTTTTTACTACAGAAATAACGTTTTAAAAACAAAAAACCCCGTTTCTTTTGAGAACAATTGCACGTGTTTTCCACTTACAAAGACAAAGATCGCCCGTGTAGCCTTTTAACAGACTGTTGGGGCAAGTGCTGTTAGCGAGCACCTATTAAGGCCGGAATGGTACACGAGGGGGGTGGGTGGCCAGCACCACGCCCGGTCGACCTTTGTCTCCCCAGTGGCTATATTTACACACCACTGCACCAGTTTCTCATTTGCGTCTGAGTCGACCTAGGGGAGGCCCATGACCGGTTCACATATAATCGTCACTGGTGTTGGCCGTGAGCGGGAATCAAACTCAGGTGGCCGGTTTCGCTAACCGCTGCACTTTTCCACTTAAACCACCGCAATACGTGCGGCTTAAGAGGAGTAATGCCAACTCCACAGTCGCATTACAACCACGCATTGCGTTGCCTTCAGTAACTCGTCAAACAGGTTACGTGCTTTCTTACAAGACGACCAACAGCCGCTTCGCGTGATGCATTACATGGGGACGTTCTATGTGTTTATAGTACCGCGTGTAAACTACCCGGCAGCTCAGCATGGGCTCAAGCAAGCCGGGCTGCTGATGAGAAGACTCAATGCAACGTTCACTTTCACGTGAAGAAACGGAGATCTCAAGGGGTTGGTATTTGTATTGTCATGAACAATCTGTCAGAGCGACGCCTCGTGATGATGATGATTGTTGTTACGTGGTCGGTGTTTACAAGGAGTGGTGGTGGCATTACCCGGGTTGCGAAGTTATGGGCCATCCATTGGGTCGGCAGCAAAAATCTGTCGCAACTTGACCCCCCCCCCTTCCCTGTACGACCTCTTACAGCCCCCCCCCCCCCACCTGGGCACGTTCGCCTGACGCACCCCCCCCCCCCCCAAATCCTATAGAACAGCCGATCTTTAATCCACGCAGAAACGATCAAGGATTAATAATATTCACGTGTTTAAGCAAACAGATACTCCACCGCCGGACTATGTAACTCATTTGAAGGCCAATGTAGACAAATTATTATCGAGGCCGCCCACCTGTTTCCTATGTGTACATTGTCAGTAGACCCCCCCCATACGCAAGCGAACGCATTTGGGTGAACCCCCCTCCATGCGTCCGTACTAAGTGGATGACCCCTTTGCTTCTGACCTGTAGCCTTAGGTTAGGCCGTGAATCACAGCCGGGAATCAAGAGCAGAGATGTTTCCCTTTGCTTTGTTTTATTTACCAGGTAAAGCCCACGGAGCTTTTAGCGCATTAACACAGACGATTTGGCCAAACGTGATAGTTCACCGAAGTGGCTTATATCCAAAATAGGAATTCATAGCAGCCAAATAATCTAAGAGCATGTTTTCTAAATGTGGAGGGCAAAGCCGCATAACCTGGCAAAATAAAAATACATGCGACCACAGGGAGAACATGCAAACTCAAAAGACAGCACACAGATGGTTATTTCACTTATTTTAACACTGGCGTTAAAACATTGTAATAGTTTATTATTGACGTTAATGTTTGATCTATTAGCAACTTCTATTTCCCTTCTTCTTTGGTGGGGTCACCTCAAAATCTGTTGTTTACAAAACCCGACCAAGAACCCCGATTTAATTCAGACGAAACACAATTGGTGAATGTTCAAATATTACATCCGTAATCTTTAAATGAGTCCTAAACGCATTGCAAGATAATTCATGCGTGAATTAATGTGAATGGAAGTCGGCTTCAATCATTTGTTAAATAACGCTATGTGTCCTGGCTTTTAGACCACCATGTATTGCAGGCATCGTCAGGGTCGGGATCACACCCATGCCCTCCCGCACACAAAGAAGCAAGGGAGATACGATCTCCGCACGCCACGGTGCCCCCATTACCCGAGGTGACATTTCTTTCGTGGTTATAACTTCTCTACGTTGCCCAATGAGAGTGAATTACGTGACGTCCGTTTGAAACGAGTGCCATTTTATCAAGTTATTAACTCTTATTAGCCACGTAAATATTGAAAACCTTAGGTGTTATCCGTGTCTGCTCTGGCTCATGTCAAGTCTGATATCCGCAGGCTTCCCGGGGGTGATGTCTGCTCAGAAGAGTGATTATTCAGCGTTGTTTCACGCTCGCTGCTGCTTTTGCTGCACCACAGCGGGCAATAATACAAGCTGCAGTCGGATGCCGTTCCGTAGCAGAGTTGATTGCCTGGGTGAGCTCACGTTGGTGCTAATTAATGTAACACGACGGTGTTTGTACGCGCTGCGGCATTGCAGGGTGGACGAGTGGTGGGGGGGGCATCTAATTATACACTCCCAGTCACCTGTCTTAACTTATTTTACAAACTCCTTATTAAAAAGTTAAAGTGAGTGATTTCTTGCTCAGGTTAACATTGAGGCGATGCTCATTATCTGTTTGCAGCCCTGAGCCAGTGGTGGAAATTCCACATTCCTATGGCGGGGCGATTCTTCTCATAGGACAGCCACTGTTGATTTCCCACAAAGTGGTACTGTATGACTGATGGCCTCTGCTTGCCGAGATGTCTGCAAAGTTCTATAAGCCCCTCGGGCCTGAACAGTTTCTGCTGTGGATATCAAAGCCTTTTGTCTATACACTGCCGGGTGAGGGCCTCGACAATACTTCAGTACACTGGTCACTGTGGTTTGTTGACGGCATGGAGCATAGACATGGGGCTCGTAGTGCTGTACAGCAAAGCATTTTGTTTTCTGCAGTGCCGCGCCGAGCCAAATATGTTTTTCTGTATTGGCGATTGAGCACATGGGCCGTGATTGGTGTTAATTTACTTATTCACTGATTTATCCAGGAACGCCACACTGAGTCACAGGACTATTTCAGATAATTTCCCACACACACGAGGGGAAAAGCACTCTATCCCCGTGCAGATGGAAACAGATGGCAATTAGTCCACTTGCTGTACTGCCTTCACCTGGTGAGACAGGGTATGGCACCTCCAGTTTAAGATTTGTGCGATCCACCATTCTCTGCCTCCAAAGTGATGGATTACAGGCCACATGTATAGCTGCTACCACCCGGTTAATATCTCGACAATGTGTACCTTCATTCCAAGAAATAAGTCTCTCATTTGCAGTGTTTTGCGTGGAATGTGGCGCAACATTTGTGGTGGGAATTTGCACCAATTAACCTCTGCTCCTAAAAAACGAAGGGACGATCACGCACCTAGGGGCATCTCTTAAGCACGCGCATGGTTTGTAGATTTGCACAAATTGTGAGGATTATAGGTCCATTGGCCACGGTGACCTTTCTTTTACAGACAATGACCTTGAGTCATTTCAGAGTAGATATGTCATGCAGTTAGAGGACAGTACGATAAACCCTGCGACTCAGAGATCAGTTCCCGGCCGAGGCTAACACCAGGGGTGAGTGAAATCTGAGCTGGTCATGCACATTCCACCTCCCTCCCTTCACTGACCAACGTGAAGTATGGTTGAAAAAGCTCCATGACTCACATGCAGGAGAAAGCCTTTGTCTACCATTGCATTGAGTTGTCATTTGTTGCCTAAGTTACCTATGTTCTAATTTAGTTGTCTCTTGTTTATGGTATTCTCATTGGGTTTTTACTGGTGTGTCAGTGTTTTATTGAAATACTTATATTGCTTTACCTCCTATGTACAGTGCTTAGATATTACCAGTTTGAAAGGCACTTTAGGAAACTGAGTTTATTTTGAGTAGTATGGTTAATTTAAGGCAGTCAAGGCCACACTGCCCACGTCAGAATAATAATCTTTATTTAGACTGCGGGAGGAATCCAATGAGCTATAACGCAGTTTGGGCGGCTCAGCAAGTCGCGACAACCGACAATACAAATCAAACAATATCAGTGCAAAAAAGAGAAAAAGTCAAGCAAGTGTCTTCATATAAATAAATAAAATACATTAATTATATCAGTCCGATATACCAAGCTTGGGCACGGCAGCAAAACCCACAACAGTCCCAGACAGATAACACGCAGTCCCTCAATAAAATGACAGATTAACATTGAACTTTAGAGAGCCTCTCTGCTTCAACTCATTTTACACAGCGCTCAATCAACCACCAACACCACACTGCAAGTCAAAACACTTCATATTTTTCCTGCTTCCCTGCACTGCTCGACTTTGGAATTCCCTCCTGAGAGTCGCTTCTTCCCAGGTTCCTTGAATAAATAACTTTGCTCGGTTCAAGAAATGTGTTATAACTCTTATCGATTACAACTTTGATGAGTGTCGTTTTGTTGGTGGGCCCCTTTTGACTTTGCGGGCCTTTCCTCGGCAATTGTGCAGACAACAGAAATAACAAATCCACGCCGCCGACAATGGAACTTCCCGTCACGGCAAGCCAACTAACACCGCAAATGTCGAGATAACAACACAAATATCGAGATAACAACACAAATGTCGGGATAACGACACTTCCACCCCGGAGGTCGGGCAAAGCTTGCGAGCCTTGAGCAGCAGTGGAGAGAGAATTCGCGAACGGCTGCACCCTCCACATTCCGGGCGTCGCACCGATCCCTGCAAGTCTCTCCCAAGGGTTATTTTAATTTTAACATTCGCCATCCGCAAGCGTGTGCCCGGCCACATGCCTTCGCACGCCGAAGTGAATTGCCCTCTGGAACGAGCGGTCTCTAATAATAACCTTTATACACCCCGTGGGGTGGGTTTTTGATTGATATTTGTCATCGGGTCGTGGTCTCTCGTCCTATCTGCATTGTCAACGTAAACTCTAAACGCGTCACCGACTGCATTTGTCGGCGTCTTTATCTTTATTGGGCAATTAAAAACCTTGCGACACTTTTTATCGCATTATGTAACCGGGCGTGCATAGCGCGATTCTCATGCCCCTGCTTTTTTGGTTTGCCCCAGGAATCTTGGGATTCGGCAACACAGAGATGCGGTATTGGCATAATGAGGTTGTTGTTACAATTTATTCTCCCATCACACGGCTGTTAAAAATAACGCGTTGAAACTCGTTTCAGAAATACAAATTAGACGCAACGTTTATGATGGTTCGATTGGCTTTTGTATTGAACGTCAGGAAGTTTAGCGGTGGGGTTTGTTGTTGTAGATGCGATTCAGGAAAGACGTACATTATACAAACGGAGCAATGTTGAATGGAAGGAAATGCCATTAATCTCCAAAAATGCGGTGTCATTACGCTTCTGACTCCACCAGCCCAGTTCATGCCACCAACTCGACTTTCTTCTCCAGAATCTCGTAGACTTTCTTCTCCAGCATCTCGTAGACTTCCAGTATGGGGTTTTTTTTTGTGTCTTCCGAGTTCGTACAATTCATCCAACTACACACGTTCAGAAAATTGTTTCGGCCTAAAGATTTGTACGGCAAACATAAATGCGGGGGTGGTGGGGGGGTGCTGACGAATGCCATTCACGTGATGGTCTCTTGGTCTTTAAAACAAGGTATTTACGACAGAGCAGAGAAGTCGAGAGAAGAAATCCCCTACTACGTACACTCAGCCGGGGATTATCATCCTTAGACTGGCAAGTGGACGCTACAGAGCGTGTGAAATAAGTGGCATGAGTATCCACCAGAGATGTGGCATACTACTACATTGAGTGAATCTCCCTTCTCGATGCTGAGCAGTAATTGGCGGTGGCTAACCCTGAACGTGTTATCATCGGCCGTGGGCTATTGTCGAAAACGACCGCAACCCATTGGTCTCATCCCGTCTAGCGACAGGATGTTCATTGTACTTGGGAATGTATCCAACAGTTAATCATCGTCATTGTCCGTGGGCAATCCGGTGCTGGATGAAGACCTCCCCACGCCAATGTAATAAATACAACTCACGCCTGCACACGAGGCTATTTCGTAGCTCCGTTATCTCTGTGGATGTCATTTCTTTGGCTGCCACTGGCGTCATTCATCACCATTGGCCATCGTCCCTTATAGCGATAAGGAACTTCTCTTCATCCGAGACAGAGTCTGATGCCATAAAATGTAAGATTATATCTCTGCTGTGATGTATGGTCCCATCATTGTCACCTAATGGCGACCATTTGTGAAATGATCTAGAAATCAACACTTTTTTTGCTGCTTTCACGCTGAAATTGCTCGATGTTACATTTCAGCAATTAATATTTGTTCGTTAACAAAAATTGGTCCCAAGCATGTGCTCTGTTTATGTTACTGTATTCCATATCCCCCTTTACGCTTCATTGCCAGTGAGTTGTCTAAGTGTGAGGGCTGCCGCCACACATTTTGAAACCATCGTTGGGGTTTGACAGCAGCACGACGATGATCACGTTTTCAAGTTTCATTTATTAGGTATTGCCCTGTGAGCCACGCGGCTCTTAAGTCGGGTGCAACCGCAACAAAATATGAACACAGACCATCTTAAAGCGACGACGCGTAACAGAAACATCCTGGAATAAATGATGGGGGGGGGGGGTCACTGTGTGTCATGTGTTGAGGGTCCGAACGTCAGGAGCCACACGAAAGTCCACGAACGTGGGGCTACCGGCGTGCTGATGAGCGTGGCACCACTCGAACCCCCCCTCACCACTCCTCAGTCTCGCCGCCCGTCATTGGCTGTTGCTTCCCGCCCGCCTTTAGCAACGCGCCCTCCGATTGGCTGGCGCGCCTTGCATTTCCCACAGCACACAAACTGCACCGGCTGCTGAGCATTTTTGTAGGCGAATTTTTTTTTAATGAATACATTCGTTAATTAAAAAAAAATACCTTCAAATGAGCCCATACAACAGGCGACGCGATTAGCGCCGTGGCCCAGAGTACACACGCATTTAATCCTGATGGCGCGCGTGTTTGATGGACCTCCGAATTACGTAATCGATGCAGACATTCACGCGGCGGGAATCGATTCTCGAATCAACTCCCCCACCCACCCCCACCACTTTGAGCACGCTGCACAGAAGCGAACTTCAATTTTGACTTAAAACTTTTCGTGACTGCAGGAATTCATATTCGTTGGTTCTTTCGGTAAAGTCACGTAGATAGAAGAAAAGATTATAAAAAATAAAGTGAATAAAAATAATAAATAAACGCTAATGTAGAATGTAGCCTGGTTCTTAATCGGAGTGAGTACTGGCAGTCTATAGTAGCCTGGTTATTAAGTTTGGTGAGTGTACTGGCAGTCTATAATGTAGACTGTAGCTTGGTTTTTAACCTCGGTGAGCGTACTGGTAGTCTATAATGTAGACTGTAGCCTGGTTATTAAGCGGAGTGAGTGTACTGGCAGTCTATAATGTAGACTGTAGCAATGGTTATTAAACTGAGTGAGCGTACTGGCAGTCTATAATGTCGACTTATTCTTGGTTCTTTCAGTAATACAAATTAAATAAAAAAACAAAAACCATGACGTTTCGATCGCAACACAAGTGCAGTCTGAAGAAGCGCACTGTGGTTTTCTTGTCTAAGTTCAGACTCAAAATGTGACTGACTGACAGCAGCAGCAGTAATGCAGCAAGAGGCATCTGTGGACCGGTTTTGGCCTCGTCTGTCCAGTATATAAGTCACCAATGGTCACTGCTGCACGGTCTGCTTCTGGGAACCATAAATGGGAAGTCCCCACTTCCACACTAGGGGGCACATTGGCTTGGTTACTGTCAACAAGAATACAAATCTGTGAATAACGAGGAAACGTGTTTATTATAGCAGAATAATAGTACAGGCTGGAAAAGGATACGGTTCAAACAACGCACAAAACGTGTATAAATCACTCAGCCGTGGTGCATTTTTCAAAATCATCCAGATCTCGTTCGATTCCACACAACAACGCGTTGCACTGCAGAGCGGAACGTGAATAGTGTAGTGAACAGTGGGAATTAGGCGATGTTCGCCGCTGCCTTCTTCCAATTTCAGCATTTTAAACTGAAATTAACACGATGTACTTTACATTATTTTAGCAGTACTTTATACACAGGTTCTTCGTGATGCTGCATGAGCAGACAACTGGAATTCAACACTTTCCTCAGGCACCCAGTAAATTCGCTTGTTTAGCCAGTGGCCTGTAAATCACGAGAAAAACCGAGAATAATTTTGCAGAAGTGTCTGTGAAGCCTTTGTTTTTCAGGAGGGTCCTGCCAAGTGTTCACAGTCGTAAGAGATGTTATGCGCAATCCAAAATTGTATAATTTGAGGGTAATCACTCTTTTGTTCTTTCGGTAATCAATCTTTTTTATGTTTCTATCGCTGGGAGTTGGGATAAGGAAGCAGCCCCCCTGTGAGAGAGTTAGACCCCCCCTCTCCATCGAGTATTTGAATGTCCCTCCACTGGGAGTCTGGATAAGGCAGCAGCAGCAGCAGCCCCCTGTGTGAGAGAGAGAGTAGACCCACACCGAGCATCTGAATATCCCCACGAATGTGAGTGAGGGTCGGGTAGCAGCGGGTTCCCTGTGAGAGAGTAAGACCCCCACCCCCCACCCAAGCTCTATGTGAATATCCCACGACTGTGAGTGAGGATAGGGTAGCAGCGGGTTCCCTGTGAGAGAGTAAGACCCCCACCCTCCACCCAAGCTCTATGTGAATATCCCACGACTGTGAGTGAGGATAGGGTAGCAGCGGGTTCCCTGTGAGAGAGTAAGACCCTCACCCCCTACCCCCACCCCCACCCCCAATCTCCACGTGGATATCCCCACGACTGTGAGTGAGGATAGGGTAGCAGCGGGTTCCCTGTGAGAGGGTAGACCCCCTACCCCCAAGCTCCCCACGCCACTCGCCCCCCCCACAGCGCCTCTCGCCTCGGCGTGCTCGCTACCCACTCCACGTCAAAACTGTCAACACGAGGAATCGAATCGTGAGCGCGACATCAGCGGCGAGAATCGATTCCCCCCCTCCCCACTCCTACCGCCGTGACGGGCTCGAGGCGGAGGGAAAGGGGCGACGTCGTCGACGTCGAGGAGGAGGAGGCGCAGGAGGAGGAGGCGGGAGCAGCAGCAGCAGGAGGAGGAGTTCTGAGAAAGAAGGCGCGCGCGGGAGAGACAGGGAGGGGGAGAGTCGCGAAACGTCGCTCGCACTGTCGGTCGAGCGAGCAGCGGCAGCGTCGTCGTCGTCTTCGCGTCGTCCGGGAGGGGGGAAGTGAACGCCGCGTTCCTGACACCGCCTCGCTCGTCGTCGTCCTCGTCGTCCTCCTCGTCGTCCCGCTCGTCGTCGTCGTCGTCGCCGCGACCGACGTGAGTGCCTTCGCCGCTCGCGACCGCCGCGCCCATCGCGGAGTAGGAAGGGGAAGGAGCTGGGGGTGGATGCGGTTGGGGGAGACGCTCGGCGGAGCGGTGGCAGTGTCGTTGTGGTGGGGTGGCAGTGTTGTTGTGTGGTGTGGTGGCAGTGGTGGGGTGGTGGGGTGGCAGTGTTGTTGTGTGGTGTGGTGGCAGTGTCGGTGTGGTGGGGTGGTAGTGTTGTTGTGTGGTGTGGTGGCAGTGGTGGGGTAGTGGGGTGGCAGTGTTGGTGGTTGGTGTGGTGCTATGGTGGGGTGGTGGCAGTGTTGTGGTGTGGTGGCGGTGGTGGGGTGGTGGGGTGGCAGTGTTGGTGGTTGGTGTGGTGGCAGTGGTGGGGTGGTGGGGTGGCAGTGTTGGTGGTTGGTGTGGTGCTATGGTGGGGTGGTGGTGGCAGTGTTGGAGTGTGGTGTGGTGGCAGTGGTGGTGTGGTGGCAGGGTTGGTGGTTGGTGTGTTGTGCTGTGGCAGTGTTGGGATGGTGGGGTGGCAGTGTTGGTGTGGTGGGGTGGTGGTGGTGGTGGCAGTGTTGGTGTGGTGTGGTGGTGGCAGTGTTGGTGTGGTGTGGTGGTGGCAGCGTTGGTGTGGTGTGGTGGTGGAAGTGTTGGTGTGTTGTGCTGTGGTGGCAGTGTTGGGGTGGTGGGGTGGCAGTGTTGGTGTGGTGGCAGTGTTGGTGGTTGGTGTGGTGGCAGTGTTGGTGTGGTGGCAGTGGTGGTGTTGGTGTGGTGGAAGTGTTGGTGGTTGGTGTGCTGTGGGAGTGTTGTTGTGTAGCGCACGGACCCCCCGCGTGTGTTGGAGTTGAGAGCTCCGTGCTGGAGGAGTGTAAATCCGCTGTGTGGTTGGGGGGGGCTCAGACTTTCGTTGGCGGCTCAAGCGAGTGTGGTGGAAGTGTGGTGGGGGGGGGTGTGGGACGAGTAGTCGTGTGTAGCGTCGTCTCGTGTGGTGGAGCTCCGTGTAGAGTGGTGGAGCTCACCCTAGTGTGGTGGAGCTCCGTGTAGAGTGGTGGAGCTCAGCCTAGTGTGGTGGAGCTCCGTGTGGAGTAGTGGAGCTCAGTGTAGGTCAGCTGGAGGAGTGTGGATTCAGGGCTTCGTGATCTCCGAGGGCCGAGCACAGCTTCGTCTTTCTGCGTGAATACTCATCACCACCACCACTCACCACCTCCACCACTCACCACCACCACTCACCACCACCACTCCCCACCACTCACCACCTCCACCACTCACACCACCACCACCTTCTCCACCACCACCCCCGTCTGCCTTAACCGTGCCATGGCTGGGGTTAGGCGGGTGTGGTGGTGGGGGGTGAGAACACGGCTTGGAATCTTACGGTATCCATCTGTACGGCGTGCGTAGCGCGTGGAGACAGGCGGGCATGAGACGATGTCGTGCAGCGTTCTTCATTGCAAGGGGGGGGGGGCAATGGCGAGCCCCCCTGGTGGCCTTTAGTGCGGCCCCCTGACACTACACGAAGAGTGACAACACCAACCCCCATCATCATCCATCATCATCGTCATCATCATCGTCCATCATCGCGCTGCTGTCAACCCAACAAATGGTTTAAAAATGTGTGGCGGCTTCCATCACGCTGATAATGTCTTATCGGCTAAAGGTGCCTCCCTCTGACGATTCGTCAAGGGCCTGCAGTGGATGTCTGAAAGAGCACTCAGGTGATGATGATGATGGTGGTGGTGACGACGACGATTTAAAACAACCTTTTTAAAAGTTTACAGATCCTTAAAACAAAATTCGCCCAACCGGGCTATGCGGTTTACAGGTTGGGTTGCTAAACCACGGAAGTTGTGGTCCGTAATGCCGCCTCCTCTTGCTCCTGCTGCTCCTGCTGCTTCTGCTGCTGCCTCGTGGCGTCGTCTTCACGGGGGCGGTGTTCGCGTCTCACTCCCGAGGCGTCGTTGCCGTCACCCCGCTGAGGCCGAGGGTCGGGACGCGCGGCGTGTGGGGGGTGGGGTGTGGTTGTCTGTGTGTGTGTCTGTGTGTGGTTGTCTGTGTGAGTGTCTGTGTGTGTGTCTGTGTGTGGTTGTCTGTGTGAGTGTCTGTGTGTGTGTCTGTGTGTGGTTGTCTGTGTGAGTGGCTGTGTGTGTGTCTGTGTGTGTGTCTGTGTGTGGTTGTCTGTGTGTGTGTCTGTGTGTGGTTGTCTGTGTGTGTCTGTGTGTGTGTCTGTGTGAGTGTCTGAGTGTGTGTCTGAGTGTGTGTCTGTGTGAGTATCTGTGTAAGTATCTGTGTGTGAGTGTCTGTGTGTCTGTGTGTGGGTGTCTGTGTGTGAGTGTGTGGGTGTCTGTGTGTGTGTGTGTCTGTGTGTGGATGTCTGTGTGTGGGTGTCTGTGTGTGACTGTGTGGGTGTCTGTGTGTGGGTGTATGTGTGTGGGTGTAGTGTTTTTGTGTGTTGGCACAGTAAGGGGGGTACAGCTGGTGGTGGTGCAGCTGCCGGTCAATTCAGTCGGCCAACCCATGGCACCACCTGGGTCTGTCCCGAGACCTCCTCCTGTCAGCAGCGAGCCCGCGACACTTCACGCGACAGCCTCGGAGTGCACCTAGCCTGGCACAGGCTTGGTGGCAAACGGCGGGGTAGTGGTGTTGGAGTGTCTTTGTGAGTCACGCCGGGCCTGCCCCTAAGTCGACTCAGCCCTAAGTGAGTAGCCGGTGCGGTGTGTAAACAACACTAACTGGGGAGACAAAGGCGGTCGGGCGTGGTTCTGGCCACCTCCCCCCACCCCAGGTGCTACTCGCTAACAGCATGTGCCCCAAAAGTCTGTTAAGGCGACACGGGGGATCTTTGTCTCTGTGAGTCATCACTGTGTGAGTGTCAGTCTGTGTGAGTGTCAGGGCGGTGTGTCAGTCTGTGTGAGTGTCAGTCTGTCTGTGTGTGAGTGTCAGTCTGTCTGTGTGTGAGTGTCAGTGTCTGTGTGTGTGTGTCAGTCTCTGTGTGTGTGTGTCAGTCTCTGTGTGTGTGTGTCAGTCTGTGTGTGTCAGTTTGTATGTGTGTGGGACTTGTCAGTATGCCTCTTGAGTCATTATGTGAGTGCGGTGACTGTGTGCAAGGTATGTGTCGGGCTGAGTGAGCGAGTCTGTGTATGCGAGTGTGTAGATGGGAGTCCCGGGTTCGATATCGAACCCGGGTCTTACATCTACACATCGGTGACGAATGTCTGAACCGGGTTTGGACCTCCCCTAGGGCGACTCGGCATTAAAAAGTACCTGGCGTGGGTGCTAGCCAACAAGCCCCCTCGTGTGCCGTGCCGGCCTTAATAGGTGCTCGCTAACAGCACTTGCCCCAACAGTCTGTTAAAGACGATATGGCGTGGGGGGTATATTGTATATGTGGAAGTCTGTGTGTCGGATGGCTGTCCCATCCAGTGAAGTCCACCCTGGTGTTCGTTATGATGCCTCAGTGGGCTTCGCCTGGTAGGACGGGGATGGTTTAGTTGTTGTATTTGTTTGTGTTTGGGTGACTTGTTTACCTCTCCTGTACTTTGCACTACCATCGTGTTTTTGTTTTGTTTGTTGTTGTGGCGTTCTTACCTCGTGCCCCTACTTGGACATATTTGAAAAAGAGCTTTATAGCTCATCGGATTCCTCCTTTTAGTATTAATTCTGGTTCTGATTACCGTGTGGCATGTGGGCGACTCCACAACTGTTGAGGGGCTGACTCGTTGCCATGCGCAGTCGCACGTCATCGCCTCTGGAATAAATTGACAGCAGCTGGTGAGGCTTGCTCAGTTACCCCTGTGAAGACGACGGTGTATGTGAGCATACGGACATACTTGCCCCTGCCCTATGCACGTGGTATGTTAACACTGGCTTGGTAACCACAGACAGTGTCGTGAGAGCAATGGGCCTACCTTTTATTTTTTTTAAACATTGTGATTACATTATAGCAATTGAAACGCAGCCCTTGGGAATGTGCCGTTGTCAATCGCACGAACGCTTTCGTTGATTACAGCGTTTAAAACAACCTTGCACAAATTGGAGCTTTGCAATAGGCAACGCACAAAACTTCCGCAGTGTTGGGGTGAGACAAAACACAGGCGTTGCCTGGGGGGGCCAGGCGACGCGGGATCTACATCTACACAGCAATATTAGCTCAGACCTCACATGAATCACGTGACCCATGTGTAGCCACTCCCACTCTGAATCCCCTCCTCTTCCCCCCCTCCTCCCTTTGAAAACAGAGGCTGATCCGTGTGGCTTATTCCTGCTTGCATCTTCCTTCTCTCGCCCACTTCCCTCCCTTGTCACCCCCCAATTATATTGTCCCAGCCATTCAGTCTCCCCTTCCTGCCATGGTGCTCCTTCATTATTGCAGCTGTTCATCTTGAGCCGTGCCCTCTTTGTCCATCTTGGGGACTTCTGACATCACATCCATTCCCTTTCCGGTCATCTTGCCCTGCCTGCCCTTCTTGCCCTGCCTGCCCTTTTGTATGTATGTTGAACTTCTTTCGCACCGTACGTAGGCAACCGTGCTTTTTGTGTTCAGATTTGTTATCCTTCCCCCGCACCTCCGATTAGCGCGGTTTGGCTATGTACGTGCGTAGAAGGTTCATACACACACACACTTATACTCCGTGGTGTGCAACGGGTCATAGGTTTGATTTACTATTATTAATCCTGCGTGTTGTACGGACCAGGCGCCAGGGTAAATTGCTGTTGGTGGCGAGGGCATTGTGGTTCGAGTGGTTACCCTTCCAGGGAGGTGCACTCTCCTGTGTTCATGCTACATTCCTGCCGGAACGAACGGACATTGAAAATTGTGGCTTCCTTTTAAACGGAGTTCATATTATACCGGTGTACAACAATGAGGTTGCTAGCTTGCCTTTAAACCTCTGGAATGACAGTCAAGTATACAACAATGCATAGGGTCATCCATCTCCAAATATTATAACAAATCCATTTGCGCCCCCTGGTGCTGCAACGATTTGTAATTTAAACTGCTGTGCACTCGACTTTTATTTGAGTGGTGTTCCAATTCACCTATTAACATTTTTTGCCCGTGCAATATTTACAGAGTAGTGTATTTCAGATTCTCACGCAGCATGCTATGGATTATGCACTTTACACGGTTTCACTTATGCATGACATTTGGACAACTTGTCATTTGGAAGTTGTCAACTCGCCACGGTGGCAAGATGTTAACTACCTCGCCCGGTATGCAGGAAGTCGTGTGTTCCATCCCGACCCTGACGCCTGTATACTTGGAGTTTGCATGTTCTCTCTCCCCGATTGCGTGGATCTTTCTCCCGGTCTTCCGGTTTTTTTCCCTCCACATTTAGAAACATGAGTTTCGGGTACATAGCTCGATGAGTCTTACCTGGTAAAATAAAAAGTTGCTGAGTTTAATAGTTTCGTTTATGTCCAATTTCCCAACATTTCAGTGGTCCACTCAAGTGTAAACATATGCACACATTATCTAGTACTGGGGCATTCACACAGCTGTCAGGCACGTCATGTGTAACCTGTCAAGCACTGTGGTGATAAGCACTTGCCAAGCCTCAATCTTCCCACCCAGTGAGCGTGTCTCACGAGTATAGAATTATACAGCAACAAAACAATGGCTTGGTTCCTTTGCTCGGATGCACAAATGTATTGCTCATTGTTGGCCATCAACAAGGTTTAGGAATTTTGCATTCCTTATTCTTTTCGCGTATGGCTGAATGTACCAAAGAATCTAAACTTTTTAGATATTAGGTTGAGTCTTTTGAGCCAATTGATGGCATCTTGGAGGCACTTTGTATCTCCTGCACTCCAATGAACGATTTCTTGTGGGGCTGTGGTTTTTGAGGATGCCACGGTGGCGAGATGTTAACTACATCACCTGCTATGCAGGAGGTCATGGGTTCAATCCCAACCCTGACGCTCATGTATTTGGAGCTTGCATGTTATCCACGTGGTCGCGTGGATTTTTCGTTCTCCGGTTTTTACCTCCCCATTTAGAAACACGTGTTTTAGAGTATGTGGCTGTTATAAATGTCCACGTAAAAAGCCACTTCATTGAGCTATAATTTGTGGCCAGGTTGCTTCTGAAAAATAACTATATAGCACAGTGGGTCTTACCTGGTAAAATATGAAATAGTTTAGTTTATATGGTCCATGGTAAACCACCATTGCCCCACTGAAGAATGGAGGAGCATTCCTATTATGTGACCCATTCCATCATAGGATATGGGACTCATTTTACTCCCAGTTTTAACAACACAACAACAACAACCGCAACATTGGGTGTCATCCCACCAAGTGATGCTTCCATTCTCGGGTGAGGTGGTAACATTGCTTTATTTCTCCAGGCAATGCTATTAAATAACCGTGTCACTTCAAAACGCGGATAGGTTTTGGTAGGACAAGAAGAAACGTACGGGGTGTGGCTCAGTCATTCTCTCACAGAGCAGGCCGCAGCCACAGTAAACGCACACTGGGGAAATATCCCGGATGGCTCGAGGCCTCATGATGCCCTTAGCGTAGCCTTGAGCCAGCACCGTTACATTGGCGAGCTAAAATACACGCCCCTGACCATGGTTAAAGCAAGGGTCAGTTTCTAAAAAAAAAAAACCCCCAAGTGGATTGTTAATTTTATCTTGTTCGACACGACAAACGATGGGACAAAAATGCCACTCGAAGTATTTTATGCCACTGTGCACTGGATCTGGAAATGTTAACGCCTTCTGTGGATTTGGCCTGCTCACAGAAGACTCGCGTAAGTTTTGGCTTTTTAAATATGAGCTGGGCGCAGTTTCGAGCGCCAAAATTAACAAATGAATTGCATGGCTGACGTGTGCGGTGTGAGATGTTAACTACCGCGCATGGTATACAGGAGGTCGTGGGTCCGATCCCGACCCTGACGCCTGATGTATATCTTGGAGTTTGCGTGTCTCTCTCTCCGTGGTCGCATTAATTTTTTCCCGGTCCTCCGGTTTTTCCCTCCACATTTGGAAACACGCGTTTAGAGTATTTGGCTGCGATAAATGTCCACGTGATAAGCCACTTGGTTCGTGGCCAGGTCGCTTCTGAAAAACATCCGTATAGCTCAGTGGTCCTTACCTGATAAACTAGAAATAGTTTAGTTACTTACAGAGCCACGGAAACATGCCAACACAAGTTGGCTACAAGGGACCGATCCTGACACGGTTGTCAACATAGTTTTTTGTAACTTGGAAAGTGTTCCAGAATTTAAGTCCCCCCCCCCGCCTCCCCGTGCCTCTCATTACTCCGATATCAGCATATAAGGGAAGAAATCTGTCGTAAAAATTATTTATTAATAAAAAGAAAGCACGTGGAGGAATGTGTATTTGGACAGGCAGGGATCTTGCAGAGAGAGCAGTGTGAAATCCGTGGAAAGGGCTTGGACGTGGCCGGGGCAGAGCATCCATCCATTCCAACAGTGGGAAAGAAGGGAGCGAATTGCGCTGGCAGTGTGTGCGCTCCCCGCTATAACCCACACACACATACAGTGCATCGTTTAAATAATGAATGTGCCCTGTTTAGGCGGTCAGGTCGTGGCTCCGGAGGCCGTTGTCTGCACCTCGGCTGCTTGAGCAGCATCACCACCATCATCACCACCATCATCATCATCACCACCACCACCACCATCATCTTTGTCATCATCATCATCATCACCACCATCATCTTCATCATCACCACCACCATCATCTTCATCATCACCACCACCATCATCTTCATCATCACCACCACCATCATCTTCACCATCACCACCACCATCATCATCACCAACACCACCACCATCGTCATCACCAACACCACCACCACCATCATCTTCATCATCATCGACGCCGTGATGTGATGGGGCCTGACATGCGTGATGTGAATCTCTGGAGCGCGACGCCCTTAGGGGTTTATAACCCGGTTTGCAGTGTTGTGCGTGTCAATTAAAACAAATATTCTTTGTCTTCTGTGTGTGTGTGGGGGGTAGATGATCTACTTGAGTTTTATGGGATTTGATATGAAAATGATGCATCTGCTGTTATGTGGTATGGTGTGTATTGACATCCTATAGATCCGCTGAGATGTCACTGCTGTTTGCTATAAGTTTGTGCAAGAGAGAGTGTGTGTCGAGCCGAGTTACGTAACACTTGCGCTGATTAAAACAAATTGTACACGTCCCTTGCCAATCGTTTGGAATGTGATCACGATGTCGGGTTTAACACATTGGGCCAACATTGTTGATTCTGTAACAACTCATTTGCTTGTGCAGAAATATCTCAAGAATGATGTTTGCAGGTGTGGCAAATGATCTATTTCAGTTTTATCGTACACAAACAGTCAGTCCCCGGGTTCCGGAAGACCCGAAATCCGACTTTACAGAAAATGCTCCCATAAATCACGTAAAAAAATTCAATGACGCGGAAATCTTTGCATTATTTACGTAGGTGCAAGTAGTGCAGCGTGGTGAGGTTGCGGACGGCATACCGTGGAGCGAGGCGTAAGGCAGGCACAGCCCCCTTACGCCTCGCTCGAGTTTCACTGAGACTAAGGTAAGTGGAATTCATCGTTGATTTTGGGGAAAGTTGTTCAGTTTCCTACATGCGTAGAATTCGGGTTACGGATCGTTCTCGGGAACCTAACCCTTCCGTAACCCGGGGACTGCCTGTATAGGGTAAAAAAAAAATCAAGAATCCTATTTATTTTACCGTCTCCAAATGTAGCCAGATTCCTCGTTGCTTTCCTGCCTCCAAACTCCCTTCGCCGTGTGTCACTTGACTAAGAGGCATGCCCCGTCACGCCTTGAAAATGATGATGATGCAAAGTTTTTAACATTCGCAGTGATGATTAATCCAACACTCACCAGCTTCGTACATTTTGTGTTCAGTTTTAGCAAATGTCTCTGTTGGCAATTGAACAGCCAGCTGCTTTAACGTGTCCACCGTGGCAAACAAGCTGACTGCTGGGTTATTCACCAACAAACAGACACTGGTCACCGCCTCTGGTATTGATTAGCGCTCGCGTACGAGGGTATAAATACGTGGTGCATGCATGTAATTCAACCAAATTGCAACTTAATAATAGCTCGTGGCATTCATCGGATGTGTGGGCATTATCTGGGCGTCGCTCGCGATCCAAAATTGGAATTTGCGCCGATCCAGTTGGCATGGTTTTTATTTTTAACATCTGACCCACCCAACCGCACGCCGCTAGGTGCGGGCTATGAAAAGGGTGCCCGCAAGGCATTGTCGCTGCGAGTTGTCTGGATGCTTTTCTCCGTCGGCGACACCCTGAAGGTCAAGCACGTAGCTCTGTCTGGTCAGTGGGTAACCCTGTCTCTTTGCGACGGTGCGGAGCGTTGTATGGTTCACATCTTGCACGGGTTGTCCTTTGTTTTCCAAACACTTTGGCACTTTGTACACCCGTAGCAGGCAGGACACGACAGTCTTTCATGTTATTCTTCGATCCGTGACCGTCCACCAAAGTGAAAAGTCCTTCCAGTCGTGAGCACATTACGCCGCTCGCTCGCTCGCAGGTTGCCTGTTGCGAGAGCTTGCGATGGTGCAAGGGGCCTCTTCCCCCGAGGGGGTGGGCAGGTTTGGCGCGTTGTCTGCCTCTCGCCGCGGTAGTCCCGGCTCTCTGGTTCACGGAGCACCCACCGCCACGTGGCCAGCTTGGGTCTTGATCTGCCGACTTGCCTTGCGAGGTCCGTTCGGAGTTGTCCACGTTGGTACACCCCGCGATCGCTTCTCCTGTGATGTGTCCACGGTGCCTGTTGACGCTTTTACTGCCGGAGACGCCCGGTTGAGAACTCCTTGGAGAACCCTGCAGCACATGAGTGGTGGCTGCTAAAGCCTGCGGTGGAGCGGACACTCGCCCACGGGCTTTGTGTTTATGCTTGCATCATTCGACTCCTCGGTTTCCTGCCATTGCCAGCTTGGTAATTCCTACGGAAAGTTCGTGTTGCGATCTTGGCAAAAATGTGCCATGTGATGTAAGGTGGATGCTGATCATCAGTCTCAATCTTTATAACCGTAACAGCTTCACTCGGTCATCACGACTCCTGGAGGAAGAGGCTGCTTGTGATGGTATTAGTGTGTCACGGACATTTGAATACACAGAGAAAAATATAGAGTGCATCATTACGAATATATAAAACTAAATCAAATTACAGTGTATTTTAATACAGTTGATAAAAATTACTTGCAAAAGTCCCGTGATTGTAACTGCGTTATGGAGTAACTGGAATCCAGTAATTTTTACCACACGGTTATTCGGAAAACAATACATTGACCCCCGGCGTGCTGGCTTCCAAAGCATCCAAATCCACGTTCGGCAGCTGGTGATGATTCGGAAGTGAAATGTTGGCGTGCGGGGGATGACGAACGAAACCCAGGGGCTGTTGATTCGTTTCGTGCCGAAGGCTTCCTGCCACTCGCCCACGAGACGAGCGGCGAGTCCTTTGCTTCTCGGCCGCGTGGTCCGAGGCCATCGGCGTCGCGCTTCGTGTCAAGGCTGCCCTTTGTGACCGGCTCGTCTTCCAAGAAGCCTTGTTCAGCGCAGTCGAGGGTGATGATGACGATGATGCCTTGCTCCGGTGAGCATTGAGGCGTTGGTGCCCACAGCCACTGTGGAAATGACACATTCCTATGATGGGGGGGTGGAGCGGGGGCAAAGCTTTCGCCAAACTCAATTTAGCATTGGTCAGGCGCTTATCCACATTCCTCTGGTGGGGGCCACTATGTTCTGAATCGCCGCGAGCCGGTGACGTCCCCCGAAGGAGTGGCGCGGGTGGTGCTCGTTTTGTAGGCCCCGGACGGGGTGGGTCGATGGACGACGATGATGACGACGGTCGTGGTGGTGGCACCGCGGCCGAGTTGACCTTGCCATCTGGGATTAGAAAGCTACGCTTTGCGAGCGGCTCTTCTCACATTGAACTAATCCGCGACCACTGTTTATTGCGCGTTGTCTTGACGACCTGAGCCGCGATTTTTGCTGGTGAGGCTGCTTGAAACCCGACCGATGGAGCGCGGGCAATGCCTTGGCCTCTCTGGGGAGTGTTTGCGAACTTTGCGGCCGCGAAGCAACCTGAAACCGGGCAGCAGCACCACGTGTGCGCACGCGCATGTGTGTGTGTGCAGGAATGTGTGGGGAGCGGCAGTGTAGCGGTTGGCGCGCTGCGCTACGAACCTCGCGACCCGGGTTCGATTCCGGCTCACGGCCACTAACGCCAGTAGGGTTTATCTGAACCGGTCCTGGTCCTCCCCGAGGTCGACTCAGCCTGAAAAGATAACCTGGTGCGGTGTGTAAACATCGCCACTGGTAAACATCGCAGTGGTGTTGGCCACCTGCCCACCCACTCGAGTGTCGTGCCGGCCTTCATAGGCGTTCCTCGCTAACAGCAGTTGCCCAAACAGTCTGTTAAAGGCTGTACAGGGGATCTTTGTCTTTGTGTGTGCAGGAATGTGAGAGGCCTCTGACTGCACATGTAGTCACAGCTCACTTGTGGGTGGGGTTTTATTTCACCGAGCCGATTGCTAACTCGTACTTACATCGCTGGATCAGCGTTTTTTTTACACCAGTTTAGATTCCTTGTTGTTGATAGAAATCATAAAGTAAGTACGTTGCATTATGCGGCCAAGGTCACGTCGATTTTCTTTTTGCAGTCGCTTTTCTTTGATGAAGTCTCCGCGTACGACAAATCACCCGCGACTGAAAGCGATTCATTCTCAGAAAATAGATGGAAATCAGGAGAGTCTCTGAGTCGAGCCGCTGCTCCTCCCAGATCGAGAGGAGCCAGTTGAGGTGGTTCGGGCACCCGGTAAGTAGACTCCCCCTGGAACTCTTCCGGGCAGCAGCACGTCCCACTGGGTGAAGACCCCTGGAGCCGACCCAGGACACGCTGGCAGTGAGACGACGTCTCTCGGTTGGCCTGGGAACACCTGGGAATTCACGAGGAAGAGCGAGTCTGTGTATTGTAGTGTATAGTGTAGTGTATAGTTATAGTAGTGTATAGTAATGTAGTGCTGGAGTCTGTCGCACCGCTACTACTCAACACGCTGCTGCCCCCGCGACTCTCACCAGACCATCGAACGAACAATTGCCGTAACATTTGCCAGCGGTTGGGTGCGAAATAACTGTTTGTATTTTTCAAGTGGGTGAATTTCCACGTCTTCTCGTCGTCTTCATTGCTTCCCTGACTGCGTGTGGTCAACCCGCCAAATGGCAGTATCCCCTGACTTGACGCTGCACATTTCATGTTCGAGGGATTACATTGGGCAAACATGCCCTTATTACTCTTGCATTACATATGAGTTTGGATACATGCATTAAAAACCACCGGGCATTTGGATACGTTCTCGATACGGATTTCGATTGCTAGAGGGATTTCCATCTTTAGTAAAATTTCCATAGTTATTGACACGAAAAAGTGTTGTATGTGAGTATATGTGTTTGCGTTCGTAAAACATGTTTTGACAGAATGCAAGGAACCCCTTGGGATGGTGCAGATGTCAGCTTTTGTTCAGAGAGGTCTTTAAGGCAGGAGGTGCATCTTAATGTACAGATCAGAGCTAGACTTTACCAGAGCAGCTGGGAAAAATCTATCTATCTATCGGTGCGGCCATTGAGTATAGATAGCCAAATGGTTGAAAATTGAACGGCATGATAGGATGAGCAACTTGAAAGTTTGTATGAGAAAGTGGCAGGGTTGTGTTCCTCAAGAAAAGTCGGCGGGTGTGTGGGTGGTGCGAGTGTAGAGGATTGAGGCAAGCGAGCATTCGAGTGGAAACAAGTCCGAGATGAACGGAGATGTTTCATGCCACGTCGTCTTGGGTAAAACTATAAACTAAACAATTTTTTTAATTTTGCCAGGTCGGGCCCGACTGAGCTCTGTAGATATTTTACGGAAGCATCCTGGCATATGATAGCTCAACGAAGTGGCTTATCGCGTGGAAATGTCTAGCAGCTAAATACTCTGAACGCGTGTTTTCCGAATGTGGAAGAAAAAACCGGAGGACCCGGAGTAATCCACGCGACCATGGGGAGAGAGAGAGACGCGCACACTCGAAATATACAACAGGCGTCAGGGTCGGGATCGAACCCACGACTTCCTGTATACCAGGCGAGGTAGTTAACATCTGTGCACCGTGGCGCCCTAAATCTAAAAGCAGACCTTTGAAGTCACGTGCAAGCTGTAAAAAGCGTGCCCCTTCTGGAAGACGGACGGCGCGGTTTGCTGGCACCAGCGACGACCTGGGTCGTGGATCGCCGTTTCATCTTTTGATTTCAGACCGCAGGTGCCTCCCCTCCCCTCCCGCTCAACCGAAGGAGCGCTTCAAACGGTCACGTTCGGTCCTCGCGGTTGAACCGGGATTGGATAATGCACGCCGTGATTTTGCGATCGATAATTTGGTCGTAAATCCGATTTGATCAAATTATTGAATCGTTTCATCAACGGCTCTGCTGGCAGATCTTAAAATGACTGCAACCGTTGTCGCGCGGAGTAAGGGTCAGGATGCGGTCAGGATACGGCTCCGTTGGGGGGGGAAACAGTGGAGCTGTCACTTAAATCAACTTTCGATTTTCTGGGTTAATGTGAGACGGTGGGGGGGGGGAAGAAGGGGAGGGGTGGCCTGGATCACGAAAAACCATGGAACGTTCAGAACATGTAAGCGAGGCCGTGCAGAAGCGTTGTGTTCACTTTGCGTGGCACGGTGGTGGCGATGTGGCACGTTGCTTGGGCTTTCGCTGCCTTTGCTTGAGGTCACGCGGTCACTGAGTCGTGAGTGAGAAGCAGCTGATAATGAAAGCAGCCGTGTGTGTGTCTGTGTGTGTGTGTCTGTGTGTGTGTGTCTGTGTGTGTGTGTATGCGGAGGAGCGACGCTCACAACAACGAGCAGAGCGCCGGGTGGCTAAAGCACAGCAAGTTGGCACAGTAGGGGGCACAGGTGGTGCATCAGTCAGTCATCTCGGTCATCTCGGTCAGTCGACCCGTGGCACCTGGGTCTGCCCCGTGACCTCCTGCCAGCGGGCGTTCGACACTTCACGTGGCCTCAAGGTGCACATGGCCTGGCACAAGCGTCGTGGTGATGTCACCGCCACTTAGTGGCGAATGGCGGTTGTTGTTGTTGTTGTGTATGTGCGCGCACCTCAGAGGTGCTAATGAGGGTTTTCTAATATTCTTGGGGTTTTTTAAATCTCCCCTCCCCCTGAGCACAGTTAATCTGCAACCCAGATTATCCGCCCCCCCCCCCCCAACTAATAATCACGAGTTAACTGTACAAGGGGTTTGTGTTGAAATACTGTCCGGGATGTCGACTCGTTCATTTTAACAGCAGCAGCAGCATCATCAAATCATCATCCTGGGAACCACGAAGAATACACACACACATACACCAACCTTGAAAATCTCTGCCGCTCTCAGTCGGTGGGTATTGTGAGCTCCTGTTGCGTGGCTCGGCTCGAGCACGTACCAGGCCCTGCCATAAGAATGTGGGATGGCCCTCAGTCACTGGCTCAGCTGGTCAGCAGACAGCCGATCACGACGCACTCGCTTCAGAGGCTGCGTTGAATAAAAATAACGGGCCTTGTTCCGTCGCTGGGCGAGTCGGAATTGATAGCCAGGTGAGCAAGGAAGGGGGGGGGGCAGTGTTTTGCACGCTCACGTTATAATGTCGTTGATTGTGCTTTGTTTGGTGGAGACTTGGATGTCGGCCTGTGGGAGGCACGCATCTCCATGACAACAAGGTGCTGTCCCGTAGGCAACGGTCCAGAAGGTAGGTTGGTGACCTCGACTACTGTGTGGTGGTGGTGGTATTCTGTCGCAAGCGTGCGAATTCCTCTCCTCCTCCTGGAATCTTCTTGCGTGTAAAAAAATTTCTCAAACGAAACGACCCAAAGTAGGGGAGCCATTTCTTATCCAAACATCACAAGCACGTACAATTAAATTAAAAATAAATCGGCCAACCATCCCAGGCGGTGCGTTCGTGCATGTATCGTGGGAATTAGAAAGGCGTTCTCATTAACAAAAAGCATGAATGCACAATTAATTAAAAAGTAACCAAATGGTCCAGGCTGTTTGCTTTAAGGGGACCAGCCCTCCTTAAAGGGTGCCGTGGTGGCTCGGAGCTGTTATCTTTCTCGCCTGGTATGCAGGAGGTCGTGGGTTCGACCCCGACCCCGACGCCTGCTGTATATTTGGAGTTTGCGTGTTCTCCCTGTGATCGCGTGGATTTTTCTCCGGGTTCTCTGGTTTTTCCCTCCACATTTAGAATGAACATGCGTTTAGGGTATTTGGCTGCTATAAATTCCCACACGGGACATCCGTGAGAAAGAGCTTTATAGCTCATCGGATTCCTCCAGTATCAATACACATCGTTCTGGATTCTGACATGAACAAGCCACTTGACCTCTCGTTTGTAATAGCCAGGTCGTGTCTGAAAACAGAGCTAATAGCTCAGTGGGTCTTACCTGGTAAATAAAATAGCTTTTGTTAGTTTAGTTTCAGTGTGCGCGAGTCTATCTCTTGAACTGTGGCCTACCTTGTCCATGCCAGCCAGAGACGATTGTCGGCGGCGTCGTCACGCGATCCCGCGGGGTCAGGGTACAGCTAGAGGCGCGGGGGCCTCGTGTCTGTCACCGGAGTTAGGAAACGCTGTGTGGCTAATATTTGAAAAATAGTAAATGCCACGCGTGCCTTTGGCTCAAAGAGATTGGCAGCGGGGTGCGCGAGTTTACTGGGGAGGGGTGGTTCCGCGCTTGGAATTTACCACCGTGCTAAGTTTAGGGGGGGCAGGGTTGGGGCGAGGGGTGGGGTTGGGATTTTTTACATTCACGGGATGTCTACGGCCTGGAGCGAACAAATACAAAATTGGGATTTAAAAGATGTTCTCGGTTCCTTGTCGGTTGCCCTCGTGGGTAATTTCTATCACGGTGGTGACGAATCACGTGCGGCGGTGTTCACCAACGTTGAAAGTTGACGGTGGTGGTGACATCAATGCTCAACGACGCGAGGCAAATGCCTTTGCTGCAATCGAAATTATACGTGAGCGCGATTTTTGTCGATCCTCCCCCCACCACGTCCGCCGGCAGCGCGTCCATCCACCTGAGCAGCTGCTCTCCCGGGGGCTCGCGCGCATCGACTCGGTCTCGTCGTAACCGTCTCTCCCTCTCCCACGTTTCCCATCCGTCTCCCATCGTCGTCGGGCTTGGTCGGTGCGCCGCCGAACGAACGCTTTCTCTCGCGCCCTCGAGGGTCTTGCAATGCCTCGCTCCGTCTCCCTCCTGCTCACGAGTCAATCCAATCGCTCCGGCTTCACACGGGCGATCTGGCCTCTCGCGCGATCGCCACTGCCTTCGCCGCCGTGCATCCGACGCGTCCTTCCATCCCCCCCCCCCCGGCGCCAAATTAATTTCCCTAACGGTCGATACGACGTCTAACGTGTGTTTGTTACGACCCGTGTCTGTTTTCTGTTGCGTCTGTCTCGGCAAGAAATATGCACAGTTTTTATTGATTTATTCATTTAGCGAATGCTTTTTACACGTGACTTTTGCACAGAACACCAGGTACGCAAGGGAACTAATGAAATAAACGGACGCGTACGCTTGTCGATGTTTATATTACGAGTGGACGTCGGCCCTTCGTAGCCGCAGAGTGCCACGTGGCAGCCTCCTCCAGCACGTGCAGGGCAACGACGACGGCCAGGGCCGCCCGGCACCGCCGCGCCATTGGTCCCCTGGCTGCCCGCACGCGAACGGCGGCGGCCGTCACGCAGTCGTAGTACGCACGTCGGTGCGCGTGAATCGACGCACCGATCGGGTACGCTCTCGACATCGCGCGTGATGGTGCTGCTGCTTTTGTCCATGATCAAAGTAATGTTTTTTCCAAATAACTCTCATCCTGTTCTTGCGATCTTAATTTCATGTCAATGATCGCCCCCGATTTGTGAATATTGTGCCGTATTTTCCAGTTTCCTCTCCAATTATTTTCCTTTGTTGAGCAAACCTCTGTTGCCCATGGCTTTTGTTTTTCCCATGTTTATGTTGAGCCCAACTCTGCAGCCGCCTTTGTTTTGCTCTTCGGTAAATTTCCTTCGGTTAACGATCATTGCTTGTTAACATGACTGTCGTCAACAAATCTAAGTTGGTTACTTTGCTCTGTGTACATTTTTTCCCCTCCTTTAAACCAAGTCTCCCACGTCCAGAAAATATCTTCCACTGCTACTGTGAATGACCTTAGGGGAAAGCGTTGTTCTCCGTACCCACCCTCCTCCTCTTCTAATGTGTGCGTTGCGCTTATGGTTACATCTCGATCTTTCAGGATTACTGTTCGCGATTTACCAATCAAATTCCTCTTTGCGGTCTCCTCGCTCGTTTATGTTTTGACGACGGGTTCCGTAACAGTTTCGTCAGCTAAACACTTAAACGCTTTTGCGATCAGTATTATTCATAATAGTTATTTTTGGGTTAGATCGCGTAAATATAAATGTGTCGATAAACCCACCACCACCCGACACAGACAAATAGTAAGGTTAGTTTAACACGTCGGCTTTCGCGACCAATATCCATAATTCAGGTTTTTTGGGTTAGATCGCGTGAATATATTCTTTACGCGATCTAACCCAAGTAACCTGTATTACGGGTGCATCGTTACCCCCGCGCGCAACCGGCAAGGCCGTTGTTTTATTGCCGTCCCTCTCCTTAAGCGCTCGAGCGCAATTAGATTGCGGCTGCGCGTGTGCGTTGCCCGTATCTTGTCATGGAGCTTCGTTAAAAATTAAAATGCGGCGCTCCGGTGTCGGCTGTCGGCAGACCCAGGGGAGGGCGTCGCGAGCGGCTTGAGAAGCCGCCGGAAGGATGCGCCGTAGCTGGGCTTGCCGCCTTTACCCTTGGCCCATTCCTCCTGCCGCCGCTGCGCCCACCACGTCGCCTTGCGGCCACCGCCGCTGCGCGTCCCTCCCCTTGCGGTGCTCACAGCGTGGAGCAGAGAGGTCCAAGCTCTGAACTGTGTGCGTGTGTTGAACTTCTTTCGCACCGTACCTAGGCCAACCGTGCTAATCGGAGCAGTTTTAAAGAAATTCGTTTTCAATCTAGATCAGGGGTTCTTAACCTGGGGTGGGAGATGCCCTTTCTGAGAACCAACGGGGTGCAGGCTGCAATAAAGGTGAAGAACCACTGATCTAGATTTAAAAGTGCGTAGCTCCAGTAGCTTCCTTGATATCGGAAGGAAGAGCGTTCCAGATGGCCGCAGGAGCGCGTCCGAAAGCGCCGCGATGATGCGGTGGCCACCGTCTTTGTTGGATGGACAGCCAAAAAGCCAGTGCGAGGATGACGACAGGAGTTGGCGTGGTGGTTTGTGTTCCCTGACGAGATGGACGAGGCTTTGTGGTTCGTTTGTGGCAAGCTTTCGTGACGTGGTGTGTGAGCATGCGAGTTCGATACTCGCTTTACGGCCAACACCAGTGGCGATTGCCTGTACCGGTCCTGGGTTTCCCCTCGGTCGACTCGCCCTAAAATGAGTGCCTGGTGCAATGTGTAAACATCGCGACTAGGGAGACAAAGGTGGCTAGGCGTGGTGCTGCCCACCAACCCCCTGGTGTGCCGTGCCAGTGTTCATAGGTGCAACTTGATAACAGCCCTTGCCCATACAGTCTGTTGAGTCTCTACGGGGGATCTTTGTCTTTGTATGTCTGGTCGATTGCGCTCAATGCGAGTACTCGGCACGGTGTGTTGACGTTGCACCGAGCAGACGAAGGTGGCTGGGCGGCTAAACCGGGGAATCTTCGTGTGCGGTGGCGTCGATTGCCTGGTCACAGGCCACGCCCTGTACTGTGACCCTGGTAACCTAGGGTTCCCGTTCCTGACTGCAAACGGCAGCAGCGGCAATTGGCACCCGGAATTTAAAAGCTGATTATGCATCTCCTTGAAGTTGCATCTCCCGATTATGTATCTCCGCGCCTCCGATGAGCAAGGTCGGCTACGTACGGTGCGAACGAAGTTCAGCGGAGATGCATAGAAGTTGGGTTGCTGTAAAATTATTTGGTTGTGTGGTGCAATCGTGAATATGGTGAAGACCATGTGACCCACTCCGTTGAGTGTCATAGTGAACCTGACATGTTGTCTCGACTGAATGGGACAATTATATGAACCCAGTCGTGGGCCTCCCCTAGGTCGACTCAGCCTCAAATGAGTACCCGGTGCGATGTACAATCATCGCCACTGAGGTCCCCCACCCTCTTGTGTGCCGTGCAGGCCTTCATCGGTGCTACTCGCTAACAGCGCTTGCCCCAACAGTCTGCTAAGGCTGTAACGGGATCTTTGCCTTTTGTTGTGCCATGCCAAGCTTTGTGCGCTGCCGTCTGTCACAGCTGCCGTGGCGATGTCACCTCCCATTCAGTCGCGCTTGTGCTTGCCTATGTTTGGTTGTTGACCGTGCTGAGGTCGTTCTTTCACCTCGGCCGCTAAGGTTGTGATTTTTACACATTCCCACGACCTGCCGTCGAGCTTGAGTTCACACCGCTGCCAGAATGGCAAACCACTTGTGCTGTGCCTGTTTGTTGGTGTGTTGAAAGTTCATTTTGAAAGGTGTTTATTTTGTGATGCATTCTCAAAGTTGTTATTGTGCGTTTCCTCTGGCACGTGAATGGTGTTCATCATTATTATTATCAGCCAATGAATGAGTGTTTGTTTACAACTGGGAGCAAAACTGGGGCACCCGGATAAAGCTTCCGTGCGAAGGGGTAACACTCTATCTCGGTGTTCTTAATTGCAAGGCCCGCACGCCTCTGGCGGCCCCTGGTGGCCCATGATGTGTGGCCCCCCGACACAAGACACACATCTGAAAACACCCCCCATCATCATCATCATCGTGCTGCTTGTCAAACACAACAATGGTTTCAAATGTGTGGCGGCCCTCCTCACACCGACGCTGCTCTATCCCGTACAGATGGGACATGTGGAGTCCACGCATCCTGTGCCGCATTCACCTGGCGAGCCAGGGTTAAACCTCGCAACACTCGTGCGATCCAGCAACCCTCGCCCTGCAGCCTCCACAGTGCTGGATCGCAGGCCACGTGTATGGCCACCGGTTCTCTCCCGCAGCATATTTCACGGTGCCCTTGTCTGAACTTAAGCCCAGTGCCGGCTAACTCTGTGGACGGTACGCACACGCGGGGTTCACGAACTGCGGTCTCAGCCACGCGCACGCTTCGCCCATGTCGTGCGCGTCCCCCATCGTCAGCGATCGACTATCGTCGGGGTGAGATTTTAACCCTTTAAGTTAACGCACCGCATCTTCCACGCGCGCGCGCGCACTCCGAGAATTAACCTCGACTGCGTTTCGCCCGACGCGCCCTACAACGATCGCATTCTTTGCCGTAGCTCGGTTCGGGCGACGTTGAATCGCTTATCAAGTTCTAAAGAGTTTCCTCTTGGCTCCGACCTCTTGAGCCATGTCCCTTTCAGCCCATTAAGTGGCGGCAGATAAAGTGCGGTGCGGCAACCGTGGCACCTCTACCGTCCCGGCGCGTGTGCATTTGTGTTTTTACGGAGCGAGTAATTCTTTCGGGTTTTGCCCGAATCTAACTATTAAACTAAACTATACTTTTTTTACTTTACCAGGTAAAGCCCACGAAGCTATTCGCTTCTTTTTCAGAAGCGACCTGGCCACTAATGATTTCTCAACGACGTGGCTCATCACGTCGAAATTTATAGCAGCCAAATCCACACGACCACGGGGAGGAGGAAGAGAGATGCAAGCAAACTGCAAATATACAGCAGGTGTCGTCGGGGTCGGGATCGAACCCACGGCCTCCTGCGTACCAGGCGAGGTAGTCAACATCTCGCCACGTCCTCGGATGGAGCTCGGTTGCCTTGGGTAGCTTGTGGCGACTGCATGCGATGAACGGCCTTTTTTGAGCGCTATTTATCTTTTTATTACAGCCACTAATATTCTTCTCTTGCTGCAAGAGTAACCCCTTGTTTTCTGGCCTTGCTCGCCGATCGTCCTTGCTCTTGTCGAGAATTTCAAACCCTTCGTGAAAATCTGCCGGCGTCGGCGACTTTGGTCGGCTGCGGAGCGTAACAAAGCTTCACTATCATCCACCACGGCTTCACTGCTGCCGACAACAGCGGTATTATCCTGCGAGAACGAGTACAAGCCTGCGCTTTTACCGCGCACGTGATCGCTTACGAAGGTAAAAACGAGGTACGCCACAAGTAATGCGAGCTTCCCCCGCTGCTGCGCGGATATATAAATGTAAAGTCCCCGACGTTGGCAGTGAAACAAAAACAAAAACGCAACGTTTGACCTCGGCCCACGTGAACTCCTTGCTCGCTCCACCCAATTCTCTTGGAAATTTCTGGGTCCTCTGCGAGTCCGTCTCGTGTCCCTGGTGTGCGGGATTCACTCGGGGTTCAAGGTCTCCGTCGTGGTGTCTCGTTTCCCTCGAGTTTGGTTGTACTCCTGGGCCCTGGTGGAGGAACCCCTTGTAGAGCTGCAGTTATTCATCACCTGTTTAAAGTAAACCGAATTTTTTTTTTTCTCGTTGAGTATTAAAGTTATATATTTTGCTCAAAGAGTGATCGCAATCTCTGAGATTTAGCCTCCATTATACTGTGTGGCAGGGCGATGAGCGACGTTGACGTGGAAGTTGGGTCGAGCCGGTTGTTAGCGAGGCCTCCAGGAGCGTCGTTGTGCCACTGTCCCGAGACGCTGCCAGCAAACGAGCAAAGCTTTGCGCTCTGTCGGATGACGAGTTTCACGCTTCGGGTTGGATGGTGTGAGGGCTGGAGGCTGGTTGTCCGGGCAGTGGTGGCTACTCACATGGCCTGTGCAATCCGGCACTGTGGAGGCGTGGGTGGGTTGGTGGGTTGCACACAGATGCTGCGTGAAACTCCCTTCCAGTGGGTGTCGGAAGTGCCCTCACCCTAACCCAGCAGAAGGTGGTACAGCAAGTGGACTAATCGCCATCTGTTTCCATCTCGCCCAACATTAGTGGATCGGTTACGATGGGGGAGCAAATCGTGCGTGGGGCTAAGACCGCAGTTCATTAACCTCCACGTGCGTGCGGTTAGCTGCCACCGGGCTTACGTTCAGAGCAGGGCGTCGTGGAATGGGCTGGTGGCCATGCACGTGGCCCTGAAATCCAGCAGTGTGGAGGCAGCAGCCGGGGTTGCTGGATCGCACGAGGGTTGTGAGGTTCCCTTCCCGCGGGCGTCGAAGAGGTGCCACCATATTCCTGGCTCGCCAGCAGAAGGCGGTAGAGCGAGTGGACTAATCGCCATCTGTTTTCATCTGTACGGGGAATGGAGCGTTGCCTCCTCGTGCCAGGCGCGGGTTTTCTCCGGGTGCTGCGGCTTCCCCTAACCACTTGTGTAATAATAATAATGAACGCGGCGACTCATTCATTAGCTGAAAACATCTTACAAATAAACAATCGACGCAGGATTCTCCTACACCTAAGGTCTGGCTTTCCTGGATAAATAAGTCGATTATATTATTATTAATGTCATCGTGCACCCGTGCCATCGGGTTGTGACCGCACCCGCCGTGCAATATTCAAATTGTGAGTTGAAAGCAGACAAGAAAACAACAACTGGGTAACGATTCGTGAAAAAGAAATGACTTGTCATTAACTCGTTTGTCATGGCGGTGGCAGCGTGTTGCGTAGTGGCGGTCCACATCTCCCTTCCCTGGCGACATACTCCAGCAATACTACACTATACACTACTACACTATACACGACTACACTATATACTGCTATACACTCCTACACTATACACTACACTATACACAGACTGTAGCTCTTCTTGATAAATGCCAGACGTTCCCAGGCCTGGGAATCCCACGGCCTATGAAGCTGTTTTTCACAGATATCCAGGAGGGGCGGGTGAGAAAGTAGTTAGAACAAGAAACACTACAACGGGAATGGTAAACAAATCACTTTATAAAAAAACTTTATTTTTTACAAAGTTAAGCTTACTGAGCCGTTAGCTTATTTTTCAGAAGCGAGCTGGCCCACAAATGATGGCTCGACGAAATGTCTTGATCGCGTGGAAATTCACAGCAGCCGTATACTCTAAACGATCCTAAGTCGTGCTCTCGACGAACCGAGCGCCTCCCCCTTCGGTAGCACTCGGCACAACTCCCCCCCCACCCCCCCACCCCCCCACCCACCACCACTCCCCCCGGAGCGTCCGACACCGCAGAGGCGCGCGGGGGGCCATGTGATCGGCGCGCGGAGAGAATTGCTATTGTCGGCCGCGGGCACGTGTCTCCACTGCCTCAAATAGTTCCGGGCAGGCGGGTCGAGAGAGAGAGAGAGGGGGGGCCACGCGGCTGCCGCGGACTTGTCTGTCGTCCCGTGGCACGTGCGCTCCGCGTGGCCTAGCGCAGACTTCGTCCCCTGACCCCACCCCCCACCCTCACCCCCACCACCACGTCCATCAGCAAAGAGAAAGAGATCCACGGCAGTCCCCCCCCCCACCCCCTGTCCAGCGGCAGGAGACACGCGCCTTGCCTCAAAGTACACTTGGAACTATTCTGGCCTAACCCTCTAAACCCCCCCCCCCCCCCTGGCCACAACCCCCCCCAGTCTGGGATTGTACAAAATGGTCACGATTCAGGGGTCATGATCCGTTTAGTTCGTAAAGACATTTTTGTTGCTTTCTTTAAAACAGCTTCTTCCTTTCTCAGTTGTGTCCCACTCTCCGCCCGGTCCCCGCTCGCGCCGTTAACTATCAGCGGTGACGTCGCCGCCGCATAATTTACATCGATCGCGAGGAACGGATCGTCACGCGCCGCGACCCCGGCGGGCGCGTCTCTCGCGCGTAAGGAATCCGATGTCACTCGGTGTTGCGTGTGCCTCCTTGATGGGGTTCCGATGAAAGTCCGCGGGCAATTGAAGCGTAGCGCCCATCGTGCCCCTAGTATATTCCTGGAGAATCCTCAGATTTGAGGTCGTTAAATTCTTGGGAGGTTCACTTGAAAAAATGCAGTTGTACGGCTCAAAAGGGGGCTTTGCTTGGTGAGTAAACTTGGCCCCCTCGTTCTGCTGAGGACAATGCGGCGGCGCGGGATCTGCCACTCTCCATTCTGCTTGGGCGAAGGAATCTTGACGGACCGTCAGGAGTGTTTTTGCCGCACCTCCGATGAGCACGGCTTGGCGACGCGAGGCGCGGAAGGAGTTCCACACGCAGCGTGCACGATCGCCGATCTCGGCGGCTTTCGGGTAACGAAGATATCCCCCGTGTCGCAGTCGACAGGCTGTTTGGGGCAAGCGCTGCTCGTGAGCAACCCGTGAAGGCCAACGCCGCACACGAGGGGTTGGGTGGCCGACACCACGTCCACCTTTGTCGCCCCCGGTAGGCCGGTGTTGACACACGGCACCAAGTGCCCGCTGAAAGCCGAGTCGGTCTGCGGGAGAGCCGCCAGGGCCGGTGCAGATGTTCTTCTTCTCGCCGTTATTGGTCGGCGAGCGGGAATCGTTACCCGGGTCGCCGGGTTCGTGGCTGAGCACGCTAACCAATGCGCCAACGCTCCGCAAGCAGCCAAAGGTGTCCCACGTGCAGTGTGTGCCCAGACTGTGAGGTCAGGTTTATTGTCATCACCACCACCACCACCACAGTTGTTTTCATGACATTGCCAGCATCCACTCGTAAACAGTGTGCACGGATTCAACATTCTGAGCCGTCCACACAAGAAGGTTGAATATAGCACGTCCCAGGGTCCCAGGAGTGTCTCCATGTTCGCACAAGAATTTGCTGCTGCTCATTAACGACACCCGTGAGCAGCGGTGGTGGTAAATCCACATTCGTAAAAACACAAATCGTGTACTCCCTTCAATTTAAAATAACAAGCAAGGGTAAACCGAGGTTCCCCGAGCGAGATGAGCGGCTCTGTGTACCGTGCTCCTCGTGCGCCTGTGCGGCCTATCGACGTTTTCAAAATGTCGTTCTGCCGTCTCTCTGGATCTGGCGGAGGGGCGGAAGGGAAGCGAGAGCGCTTTGGGGGAAAAGTCGGTGGCGGCATCGGCGACGCTGCCCGCCGATGTCCACCGCTTTGGCCTCCGCTGTCCGGCGCGAATGAACTCGAATAACCTGTGAAGGGGCTTTACCAACCCGCGTACGGCAAACGCTCAGCTGTCCGCTATCCATGGGGAATGGAGGCTGACGGTTAATCAAACGTGCCGGTGGTTCGCCACGTTTTTCCAAGTACATACAACTTTTCGGGAAATAAACTTAAGTCGACGTTTTAACGTGTGATGTAAGAACTAATATGCTCTGTTACAGAGGTGCTCACCAGGTAGTTGTAGACCAGTGGATCTTAATTGTTACTGCAGCCTGCATCCCTTGGGTTCTCAGAAAGGGCATCTCGCACCCCCAGGGAGTGAGTGCACCCCAGGTTAAGAACCACTGGTGTAGTGTATAGTGTAGTGTATAGTGTAGTGTATAGTGTAGTGTATAGTGTAGTGTATAGTGTAGTGCAGTGGTTCTTAACTGTTACTGCAGCCTGCACCCGTTTCTTTCTCAGAAAGGGCATCTTGTAGTGCAGTGGTTCTTAACCTGGAGTGCACCCCAGGTTCAGAACCACTGGTGTAGCGCATTCTAAGTCGATTGTAGAGTAGCAGTGTGACCGCTTAGGGGACAATATACAGTTCTACAGTACCGTATGTGTTGTACAGACTTCAGCTAGCGCCACCGCTCAGCAGTTTCCGGCAGCTTCCGTGAACAACAACAAATCTACGAAAAGCGCACGGGCAAGATGCCGGATGGCTCTGGGAATCTTTCCGGGCTCGTGAAGGAAGACTTTTCCTGCCGCTCTGTGACACATGCCAGTTAATGGAGCTTTCCGGATGGGAAAGTGCTGGTTGGATAGCAGATATTTTGCTGCAGTTTAACCGCTGTGGCTTGGTTGGCCGCGTGGAACCTGGCCGCCAAGTTTGCCTGC
The DNA here is from genome assembly GCF_965212315.1 of Lampetra planeri. NCBI lineage: Eukaryota > Metazoa > Chordata > Hyperoartia > Petromyzontiformes > Petromyzontidae > Lampetra > Lampetra planeri. Next base: position 1,090,950 of record NC_136133.1, on the reverse strand, counting down.
CACTTGCCAGTGTCAGTCTGAATGATTCCCAGCTGTGTGGCCGGCAGCGTAGCTTCACGAAGCCCTTGCCAACAGAATTGTCTCACCCCCCCCCCTCTTCTCCAGTGTTGTTGTCGACCACCGTGTCCCACCGCCCCTCACAGAGTTTACGCTCGCTCATGCCGTGCCCCATACTGGACATCTGTGAAAAAGAGCTTCATAGCTCGTCAGATTCCTCATTCTCCATTCTGCAGTCGATATAGAGATTCTGATTCTGAACAGCTGGTCTCTATGCACGGCAATGCCCCATAGAGTAACCGTGAGCAAAAGTTGAAGGTGTTTTTCCCCCCCAAAAAGTACCGCTGTGTTCTCAAGCCACGTGCCGTTGGTGTCGAAGCCTAAACATTGGTCACGCGTTGGCGGTCAATGCTTGGGTTGCTTTAGCGACCAGGCAGGGGTGTTGCTGGTTAACGTCTCCCCCCCCACCCCCGTTTCACCCCCCCCCCACCCCCCTCCGAAGACGAAGGCTGCCCCGCGTTGTTTTTTCTGGTCGGGCGTCGGGTGTTTTCAGTGCGCTCTCTGTGTGTGCGCGCGTGTGGAAAAAGTGAATCGCTGCGAAAATAGCAAAAAAAAAACCCGCACACAATGAGAGTGGTTTCCGAACGGCCGCTTTAAAAGGCCGGCAGGAAGGGCTGCCTTGAACACGTCCCTCCCCCCGAGCGAGAGCCACCTGTGTGCCGCTCGGGCGTGATCCTCTCTCTGGGAGAAGGCGAGCGGTGGCGTTGACGACGCCGCGTGCGCTGCTTGTGTTGGCGCGCGTGCGACCGAGCGCGCGTGGGGAGCGGCGGCTCACGGTGTCGTGCTACGAACCCGGCGACCCGAGTTCGATATTCCCCGCTCGCGGCCAAAGGGCGGCGACGATTATCTGCACCGGTCCTGGGAATCCCCTCGGCCGACTCGGCCTCAAATGCGTACCTGGTGCAGCGGTGTGTAAAATCGTCGCCTCTGGGGAGGCAAAGGCGGCCGGGGGTGGTGTTGGCCACACCACCCTCTCGTGTACTGCGCCTGCCTTCATAGGTGCTCGCTAACAGCACTTGCCCCCAACATTCTGTTGAGGCTATATGGCGGATCTTTGTCTTTGAGCGTGTGTGAGTGTTGTGACTCGCGCACACACACACACGTGTGCGTTTGTGTGGTCGCGCGTGAAATCACCAGTCACCCCCGAATGTACAGCTCGCAAGCAAACGCGTGCGTGTGCGGGTACTGTACGGCATGTATCCTGTACAGATCTGTGATAACGTTTTTTTAAGAAAAGTGACCAGTTTAGAAATGAATGGAAATGTGGGTTTTTTTGTTGTTTCGGTTATTTGGGCATCGATGCTGCTGCAGCAGCAGCAGCAGCTCGGCCACGTAAATGTTCACCGTGACACAGTCGGGGTTGATTTTGGTATCGGAACAACACGAACCATCCGTCGACAACATGACGAATAGGTTGAGGTTTTGGACCACGGATGTCAGTCCCATCCATCACATTAATGACAATAATGAAGCGAGACTCCAGTACGGGCCTGGGATAGGGATAGGCCAAATTGAAACATCACTTTCAGAGTGTGAATTCCAAATCGTGCTTCCATGTAGAACTCGTCATGTATTTGTGTGCTGGTTTTTCTTTGTACATGCTTTACCATTCGTGATACTCGCTGCTGTCGAGCCCGTTTATTGCCGTTAAGGTCAATTGAGCGAATAATCTCTTTTTTTTTATGGCAACCCGGCCAAAGCGGCTGGTACGACGGTAGCCAGCACGTTACACGGAACGGGAGGGGTTTACAGGAGATGCGTAAACCCAAAGCGGGGAAATTTAATGAACGTGACAAATAAATAACAACAACAGCGCAAAAACCACGACGCTTGTACGATGGAAAAAACGAGTGAGCAGTCCGCAATAACATTAAACTGGCACGCGGCTGTTAAATGGCATTAAAATAGCCATCTGGTATCAAAGATCACCGTGATAGAAGCCGTGCGTGTCGTGTGTAGTTGGTCAGCCGGTCAGGTCGTTCGTGCGGGGCGGGCGGGCAGGCGAGCGAGCGAACCACCCTCCTCCCGCTGCCTCCGCTGCCGGGGAGGAAAGGGGCCCCCTGACTGCTGCGCTGCTCAGATAACGACGCCGGCGCTGCCACCACCACCGCCACCACCACCGCATTGTTGGGGCTGTGGGCCGGGGCTCGGAACGCAGCGGCACACGTCCAGGCGTGGCCGGGTGGGGTGGGCGGCCAAGGAAGGAGGAGGGGGGGGGGCGGCCTGTGGTGGTGGTGGTGGTGGCGGTGATGGTGCGGGGGTTGCGGTGCGGGGAGCTTCCCGGAGACATTATTAACGCGCAGTATTTTCCATCCGAGCTGGAGGGAGTCCGCTCGCTCTGCTTTTTACACATTAAATATAATTTGTCTCTTTCACCTTTGCGCTGTCCTGCTCTGGATTCTTATATAATTAACTGGAGGGACGAGGCAACTGGTCATTGGCGGCTTGATTTACGAGGGAAGGACCGACCACTCATCTTGGCCTTGTCAGTTTTGGGGGTTTTCTTAACGGATACTAAGAATTTTCGAAATGCTTTGATTTGGGTGTCCGAGTCGTGGGAGTGTTTCACGGGAAACGTGAAGAATCTCTGCTGGTATTGTTGTTGGCCTTAATGCAATCTATGAAATGTTTTGGTGATTCCACCGAATCGTAGGAATGTTAAATATGTTTTTAAGCCTTCGGGCCTGTCACCGGATTCATGGGAACCCTGAGGAATGCCTCAGGTTTACGTTACCACACATTTCCACTGCAATCTTACGAATAATGAAAATATTTTTTTATTAAAACATGTATATTCTTGCAAGCAAAGTGATTTGTGGTGACAAAACAGTTGTAATTAGCATATCGCTACGCAGCAATTAGGAAACTTGTTCAAATGTTGCAGTCGACAGTAACAGCTGTGAATGAATTGTTCCTGCGAGCCACGATGGTTAATTGCTCACGAGATCCTGCACCTTTCATTTTCGATTTTACAATGACCGCACGAACACAAACATTCTGGCGTGTCACCGGGAATACGCATGGTTGTGTCGGGGTAGCTGAGTGGAGTAGTCTGCCTGTTCTACAAGAACACGACGTGGTTGTGTCGGGTAGCTGAGTGCATTAGTCCGTGCTAAAATACATGACGTGAAGGGCTGTGATCAGTCTATTCACTGTCAGGTTGGCTGTGCTTTGGGAGCACTTTGGAGGTCATGGTGCTAAGATTGCGAGTTCACATCTCTGTAATCTAGAAGTCCTTACCACCTGTCCGCTTCTCCGTCCCTCGGAGGTAAACAACGCCGTCGTGTTAAGTAACGAGGACGAGGCTTACCCCGGCTCGGCTGAGCAATCTGTCGTTTCCAGCACGGCTTGTTGCGCACGTTAAAAATAAACCGAGCCTTGGCACAGAATTGTGGAATTTCTACCCTTTTTATGGTATGTCCATAGCGGTTGTTGTGTGCATTACGGAGGAGGGGGGGGGTGGGGAAGCCGTAGTTATGCCATGGAAATGTGGAATTTCCACCACTCGACGCGGCTTGTGGCGGTTGTTGATTACGAAGTCGCCGGGCCGTCGCGTGCCAATGTTGAATTTCTTGCCACCCTCTCGGGCAGTGAGCGTCGCTCGACGCTGCAACCATCGTGGGGGCACGCGCAATGTTATTTGAGATCAGAATCAGTATTTATACTGCAGGAGGAATCCGATGATTTTCACAGATGTCCAGTAAGGGCACGGGGTAAGAACGCCACAACAACAAACAAAACAAAAACACGATGGTAGTGCAAAGTACAAGAGAGGTAAACACGTCACCCAAACACAAACAAATACAACAACTAAACCATCCCCATCCTACCAGGCAAAGCCCACTGAGGTATGAACGTATTGTTCAGAAGCGACCTGGCCACAAATGATAGCTCAACAAAGTGGCCCATCACTTGGACATTTATAGCGACACGCTTTAGGGGTATAAGCATCGCTGCCGAACGATTACATTACAAGGTTGCACTCGTTACACACCAAGTGCTTGCCACAAGTGAACCACAACACCTCGCTGACCTCGTCAACGAGGATAAATCGTCACCGCACGAACTCCACTCGGCAGCAGCAGCAGCGGCGGCGGCTTTTGACTGCTAAGCCATCGAACAAAGACGACGATCACCGCATCGTCACGTGGCGCTTTAAGATGTGCACCTGCGGCCGTCTGGAACGCTCTTCCTTCCGATATTAGGAAGCCACTGGAGCTATGCACTTTTAAATGATCATCTAGATTGACAAAGTCATTTTTTTAGAAATGTTTTTTTGTTTAGCTTGTTTTCCTTCCCCCCCCCAAACCTCTTAGCATGGTTGGCTACGTAAGGTGCGAAAGAAGTTCAACATACATCCATGCACGCACACCGTGGAGGGACTTGCTAGTTCAGAGGCCCACTGTCCTCTCGTTAGAGTACAGTATTAACATAGACACGCGAAACAACCAACTGGCTTAGTTTTGTGTGCGTATGTACGTGTGTGTGCGTGTTCATGCTTGCAGTATGCGTGCATGTCATTTATTAACTCGAGTCCACCGGTGTTATACAATTGTCAAATCTTTGCTCGCTCTTCAACAATCCGTTTACTGAAAGACCCCAAATCGATTGCCATATTTCCCCACGTGACAACGCGATTTGATCGGCTCTGCCGGGCAGTGGAGGGTTATCGTTAATAATCGATGTGATACCTACACGAAGACCTAACCCAAAATAAACTGATTAAGAATAAAAATATTGCTCGTGAAAGCCTACAATATTTAGTGTCTCCACAGGTCGCTATTTAATCGGCAGTTAATCTTAACAAGTGTACAACAAACGGTGGCTGTCGACCAGAAAGACAAGTTTTAACCGAGGTACGGAAACTTACTTTGCGCGCGTGCGAAAGCGCTTATGCGTGCGGGCGTGTGTTAGCTTGCGCACCACGTGTGTGCACGCTTACGCGAGCAGGCGGGCGGGCGAGTGACCGCCCGCCTGATTGTTAACAGAGGCCTCGGTAACTTCAACGTTGAATCCACCACATGTGGAACCGGAGGGATGAGGCATTTTTTTCCGCAGCAGGAGCAGGAGGCAGCATGGTCAGGTGTGGCCAGTTCCCTCCTTGATGCGCGGGGGCCTGGAAAAGCGTCGCTCACTCGATTATCCCGCCGCGTTCGACATCTGCAGGCAATGTGGGCCCTCTGGAAAAATCCGGGCTCTCTTTTTTTTTCCCCTTTCGTTCTGACGTTTTGTTCCACATATGGTCCCAAGTGCTTGAAGCTCGACGCCCGGTGGGTGTAGTCGTGCCGCGCCTGCCCCCGTTTTTTTTCTGCGGCGGGCGAATGTTGCCAGCGCCGCTTGGCGAAAAAAGATGGCTCACGTGGCGGCGCTCCCGGGGAGCCGTACGCGGGTCGGGGTGAGGGGGGCAGAGGTGGAAGTAACCGCCGAATTATCCTGCTTTTTGGGAAAATGTCACCTTCTGATTTGAGTCGTACCCGCATGAGATATGGTGAAAGTGGCGAATTTAAGAGAGCCGGGGAGGGGGGGGCCTCCCTTATTTGCCGGAAGGGATGGGTGGCCCAGCGGTTGGGGTTCATGACGGAACAACGACCGTGGAGATGGAGCCATGAAATCGGGCCCAGGGGATTGTTGCAAAGAAAGGCCGTCAGATGGCCTTCATCCAGCAGTGGGTAGAGCATCGCTGCTGCTAGTGATGATGATAATAATTACGATGAGAGAAATGTGAAATATATTCGGGTAAAAAAAGCATCACGAAGCCTGGGTTTACCATTTTTCCATGGAATTTCGGTGACTTCATGGAACTACGGCAGAGAACCTACAAAGGGTTAACCTTCACGGGATTATTCAACTCCTAAGGGCACAGTTACAAAAGCGGAGCTGTTCACCGACAACCAAGTTACACGGCAGTGGTAATTTGAATCTGGCCCGGACCTCTCCTAGGTCAACTCGGCCTAAAATTTTACGTAATATCACACGTGTGCGCGGGTGTACATACTGCGCCATGGCCACGGCATCCTGCCTGCTATTCGTGGTCTCACACGCCCATCGTGAATGAGTAAATGATATCGGATCTTGGCCTTGGCCCCTCCTGTAGGTCGATTCGGCCTAAAAAAAAAGTAACGAGGGTTGCCTGGTAAAGCAGCGGCGTGGTCTGCGACATCAGTACTGGCGGGGGAGACAAAGGTGGCTGTGGAGGCAGGGCGCTTGCCCCATCTCCTCCACACTGACCTTGGCCAACAATAATCGATGCTTGCTAACGGCACCTGCGTGGGAGTCTGTGTGACGCTGAGAGGGGATACGGTCCCCCGTTTGCTGTGGTGTGTGTGTGCGTGTGTGTCTGCAGTAATGCACTGGTGTGCTGTTATGTTTGCTTGAGGACTCTTTATTGAAAATGTGTGTGCATTGGCAGTGATTACGGATATGGTTAGGTTCTGATGGATGTCCCCTATCCATTTGTGTGGGCGTGTGTGTGGTCGGGAGGGAATGTAGCTGCGCTATGAACCTGGCAACCCGGGTTCAATTCCCGCTCATGGTCAACACCAGTGACGATTATCTGAATCGGTCCTGGGCCCTCCCCTAGGTCGACTCGGCCTCAAATGAGTACCTGGTGCGATATGTAAACATCGCCGCCGTGCCAGTCTTCATAGGTGCTGGCTAACAGCACTTGCCCCTACAGTCTGTTAAGGCTACACAGGGGATCTTTGTTTGGTTGTCAACAAGCGCTCTTCACTCTGATCTCAGCAACCTACTAAAGCTTTCGACCGAAACTTCTCCGCGACCACAGGGAGAGCGAGACGTGCAAACTGAAGGTACGCAGCAGGCGTCGTCAGGGTCAGGTTCGAAGCCACGACCTTCTGTATGCCAGGCGAGGTAGTCAACATCTCGCCACCGCGACGAGTGACGCATCGATGTGGTCGTGGGCCTCCTCAAGGTTGGCTCTGGGTGCGTGCGTGCGCATCTGCAACCGGAATTTTATGTATCTGCATTATTTATTAAATATATATTAGTCGTTTGCTCGGGTTGTTTCAGAGTTTTCTTGTTTTTGTACGTTGGCATGGCGATAGGAATTTGGCGCTGGGCTTTTTAAGAGCAAAGGAGAAAAAAAGTCACGTGGAGCAGGAGAAGGGGGGGGGTTCCCCGCTCTGCCCCGCACGCACACACACCACCTCCCCACCACCACACTACAGCCTCACACCACCACAGCCCACACCACCCCACCACTCTACAGCCTCACAGTCTCACACCACCACAGCCTCACACCACCCCATCACGCTACAGCCTCACACCACCACAGCCCACACCACCTCACCACCCTACAGCCTCACAGTCTCACACCACCACAGCCTCACACCACCCCACCACGCTACAGCCTCACAGTCTCACACCACCACAGCCCCCACCACCTCACACCACCACAGCCCCCACCACCCCCCCCCCCCACCACCCTACAGCCTCGCACCACCACAACCCACACCCCCCCACCACCCTACAGCCTCACACCACCACAGCCCCCACCACCCCCCCACCACCCTACAGCCTCACACCACCACAGCCCCCACCACCCCCCCACCACCCTACAGCCTCACAGCCCCCACCACCACCTCACAGCCTCAGCCCCACACCACCACAGCCCACACCACCCCACCACCCTACAGCCTCACACCACCACAGCCCCCACCACCCCCCCACCACCCTACAGCCTCACACCACCACAGCCCACACCACCCCACCACCACCCTACAGCCTCACAGCCCCCACCACCACCCCACAGCCTCAGCCCCACACCACCACAGCCCACACCACCCCACCACCCTACAGCCTCACACCACCACAGCCCACACCGCCTCACAGCCTCACAGCCCCCCCACCCTACAGCCCCCCCACCCTACAGCCCCCCCACCCTACAGCCCCCACCACCCTACAGCCCCACACTGCCCCCACACCGCCACCGCCTCACCGTTTTTCCATTTAAACCCGATTGCCTGCCAGGGTCACAGGCAGGCGTGTTCGCATTACGGCGAAAATTCCTTCAGCTTCGCGAGCCAAGCATTCATCTAGCGCCCAGTGTAAACAGTGTGCGTTGGGAAATACGTTGGGGGGGGGTGGGGTGGGAGGCATGTCGCAGTCTTAGAGGGGTCGAGAACGGTCTACTGAGGGGGGAGTCGGGGGGAGTGTTCAGCATGGGAGTTGGGAGTGGAGAAGAGACGCCGCGAGTTTGACAAAGCTGCTGTGGGACTGCCCATGTGGTACACGGCTCTGGTGGTTGAGCGCCCGCGTGTGCATGCCGAACTTCTTTCGCGCCGTACGTAGCCGACCGCGCTAATCGGCGGAGTCGTCACGTTGGCTTCTCTCGAGAATGGTGTCCCGATTGCGTTATGAGAGTCGAGCAATGAGCGGAGTGAAACGCTTCCTTGCAGAATTATCGCATGAGGCAGAGTCCCCGTGTCGGCGTGTCAAGGATTGGCCCTTGGGGCATGAACTGCATAACAGATTGAGAAGGAATGTCTTCAGTAAGCCTGCACAAGCGTATGTAGGAATGTCTTCAGTAAGCCTCTCCACCCCCAACATGAGATGCTGAACTCTTCTTGGTCTCTAAACAGTGGGTGTCCTCTTATCATTCGTAGGAAATTCATTTAAACATATATTGGAGGGGGGTTTTTCCACTTCAGATTTTGACATGCACAAGCGTATGTATGTGGTGCAGTGCCAGATTAAGATAGTACGGGGCATGTAGCATGATGTTATAAAGGGGTCCTGAATCAAATAAAAATATTAAAACACACATTTTGAACTTGCATAGTAAATTAGTAAAGTAATTGTATTTTTTCATTTGCTATACAGCCAGATAATACGACAAATCGCTAACCTTAAACACCCGGTCGTTCATAAAAATTGAAGGCAATATAGTAGTATAGTAATAGAGCAAGTGCAGAATCACTGAACCGGAATTGATAGCTTGAAAGCATTTAGCACGGGGCCCTTGAAAGTGCGGGGCCCGTACTTTTGCTACTTTTGCTCCTAGGATAATCCGGCACTGATGTGGTGATTGTATTTATTTTGCATTGGTGCGTTCATATGGTGACCGAGGAGACCACTGAACTACCTTTATTTCACCAGCTCAGGCCCCGCTGAGCGATGTAGCTCGTTTTCAGGATTGACCTGGCCGTCACAAATGATAGCTCAACGGAAGTGGCTTATCGTGTGGAAATTTACAGCAGCGAAATACTCTGAAAACGCGTGATGTTGATTCGAAATGTGGAGGGAAAAACCGGAGGACCTGGAGAAGAATCCACGCGACCACGGGGAGAGAGAGTCTACAGCAGGCGTCAGGGTCGGGATCGAACCCACGTCCTCCTGCATACCAGGCGAGGTAGTTGACATCTCCGAGCCGCCGCTACTAACAGCAAAGACGCCCATGCCCCCCCTACGCCGTGGTAACACCCTCGCGCGTGCACCCCGAGTCTCGCGCCTAAATTGGGCAAAATCAACGAGTTTGTCCAAGTGGGGGACAGCAGATTTCATTTTTTCTTCTCCCAAATGTAAAACCCCCCGGGGAAGTGGAGGATTCCGCACATTTTTCCGCGCTCTGCTCGATTTGCAGGGCAAGTGCCACGTGGGTTCAACGATAGCGGTGGCAGGGGGGGGGGTGAGTTCGCAGGGAGTAGCGGGGGGGGGGAACGGGGGGAGCCCATGCGTGCAGCCACGTACTTGACGGCCAGTCACGGGTCGCCGCGTGTGATTAACTCTGGCGGGAGCTGCTCCAGTGTTCTCCAACGTGCCAGTTAAAGGCCGCGCTGGGCCACTTCTTCGCTCGGACGATGAACGGGGCACAGCTTTTACATCTTGATTTGTGGGAAAAGGCTCCCCTCTGTCGGAGTGTTCTCTGGGGTTGGAGGGGGGGCGCTGGGTGGGGGTACTCGGGTGAGCATGTTTAATGGGGAAGGACTGAGGAGGGAGAAACGGAGTGGCGACGTTTTGATTCGGAGAGTTGGAGAGAGGCCGCGTGATTTTAGCCTTTTTCATTGGAAACGAGAGGAGAAAGGGAAGAGAAGGAGCAGGGAGGGATGGGAAGTGACAAAGGGAAATGATGGAGAGAGCGAGAGAGGAAAAGTGAAGGGGGTTGGAAAAAGTGAGAGATGGGATGGAAGGAGGAGAGGAAAATAGAGGAGGATTGAAAAGGCGCGAGGGAGAGATTAAAGGATTCGTGAGCACGTGGAAAGGTGCGACGTGTTGGGGGCACAAGGGAGCAAAGTGAAGGAAGGAGAGAGACGTGGAGGAAGATGGAGAGTAAGGAATGAACGAGTAAAGGAAGAAGTGAGGGGGCAACTGCAAGGGTGAACAGGAAATGAAAGAGGATGAAGAATGAAATGGAGAAGTATGGTGGAAGAAGAAGTGATAGAAATCACGACGGAGGGACAGGTGACAGTGATGGAATGAGGATGCAGAGAATGATTGGGCGGTGGGGTGGGGGTGTGATTGGAGGGTAATGACGGAGGGTAATGGTGAAGCAGTGGAAAGTTTTAACAAGTCCACGGAGAGCCCCACGTGGTTTGAGGGACAATACCACGTGTGGGTGGGAGGTTCCTTCCCTCCATTTGTTCTTTGGCTCCGCTCATTGCATTGTTTACACAGGCGGCTGAGGCTGGCGGCTGAGGCTGGCGGGTGTCGTGTGTCCCTTGTCGTGGCGCACGGGGGGCAAGGTCTGTGTGTGCCTGTGTACGCCCGCCCGGGTGCCAGCTCGCAGTGTCGTCCGAGTTGGGTGGCTCCAATCGCCGAGGCAGGGGAGCGCTGCTCAATCCGATCCTAACCAGCGCTGACGGTGGCCAGACTCGGGCGTGGACCGCCCCCCCCCCGCCCCCCCCTGTGCACAGAGCGTGAAGGCCGGGCCGCTGCCGCCACCACCGCCTGTTGCTGCGGGGGGCCGAAGGTCCTCGTTGCGGCGGCCCGGAGAAATCCGATGAGCTGTGAAGCTCTTTATCGCTGATGTGCCCCAGTAGCTCGAGGTTGTCTCGGCTCGCAAGTCAAAAAGTCCCAAGTGATCTCCTGCTCGGGTGAGCGTTGAAGCGGTGCCCCCACCTGCTGTTTACAGCTCGGAGCCAGTGGTAGAAATTCCACATTCTTATGGCGGGGGCTGTTGGCGGGGGGGGTGCTAGCATAGTTGTGATAACAATCTTAAAATGCTAATGCGCATTCTGTAAAGATAGTTAAATTTAGGCTCCGAGAGGCATGCTCCGAGCCGACTTGTTGTTAGCACGTGCACACAACAACTGACTTTACATTCAAGCCGCCCCCGTGTCTTAAACATCTTCACCGGTGGATGCTTTTCAGTATCGCATTTGCGCCGGCGCCGGAGGTTTGTGCGAACGCTGCCCGCGGTTTGCCCCACGAAGCCCCCCTCTTGGGCACTGCCCGCCAGGCCACGTTCTGCAGCGAAGAAAAGTTTCCTTCCGGATCTCCCCCCCCCCCCCCAATCGCCGATCATCGTAAGCCGCGCATTCGGGCAGCAGAAGAAATGCATTGCACGACTCCGGCCATCGCAAAAAATTCCTCTGACCAATATGATTGTGCGTCCCTCTGTCGGCTTCCGAGATTGTCGTTGTACGGTCGTCGGGAGGTGCCCCCTTGGACCCGAGGGACGTTGCTCCAGCATCTCCTCGCGTGCCGGGCGCTTCGCGAAACAGCTGGGAGGCAACGATCTCCCGCAGCCAAAGAGACGAGCATTCGCATGAAAGCAACATCAAGAGTTGTCAGAGGATAACGAAGAGAAAAGTCCTCCAAGCCAGCGGGGGGGGGGGCAAGAGTGGGCTTTTCTTTTTATCTATGGGTGTGTGCGTGAGAGAGAGAGACTGTCTATAAGTATCCTAGTCGGTATCCATGCGTGAGTGTGTAATAGAATCTGCGTGTGTGTGTGAGCGCGCGTGTTATGTGCGTACTAGGGAAGGAATGCTGCGCGTGTCTGACTGCCACGCTGAACTATGAGTGCGATCTTGGCGTCCGCCCCACTTGGGAAAAAAAGCAAAGCGGGGGGGGGCGCCCTCCACCGACACTCTCCGATAAATAACGGGGCTCCAACACCGCCCCAACCACACCCCAATGCTGCCCCAACCACTCCCCAACGGTAACCCAAGTCCCCAACCACGCCCAAACTCTGCCCAAACTCTGCCCCAACCACGCCCCGACGCTTCCCCAACACTGCCCCAAGGCCACCCCAATGCCACCCTGACACCCACCCCAACGTTGCGCCAAGGTCACCCCAACGCCATCCCAACGCCACCCCAACGCTGCCCCAACGCGGATTTGCACGGCCCCCAAAAGTGCGAGCGATGCTCCTCGTCGGCACGTTGGTCGAAGGTGCGTCGGGGAAGGACGATAAACTACCCACATCGACACCGTCGCTAAAGGCGGATCCCTCACAGCGGTTGTGGCGAAGCCCTCGTAGATTCTGCACGCGTGTCACGGTGGTTGGAAACAAGGCAAACTGTTGCTTAAAGACCGCGAATCGTGGCAACTCGCGTAATATCGGGGCTGGCGATCCGAGGGCAGTGCTCCACCACGCTGCCAATCCCAGAGTGCTGCAGGGATGGCGCCATGTTAACTACATCGCCTCGTACGCAGGAGGTCGCGGGTTCGATCCCGACCCTGACGCCTGCTGGACATTTGAAGCTTGCGTGTCTCTCTCTCTCTGCCCGCAATCGCGTGGATTTTTATTCCTTTCACTAGACATATCCGCGTGATGATGTGAGCCACTTCTGTGAAGCTATTGTTTGTGGCCACGTCGCTTCTGAACAAGAGCTACGAAGCCCAGTGGGGGCCCCACCTTTGTAGAATAAGAAAAAAAACTTGTTTCGCAGTCGAGGCGTTTTTCCGCCCAACACGCCGAGTCAAAACCCGTTGCAAGAGATTCACTCGGCCCCTGTGTTGTCGTTTCCAGGCTCTATGCAATTGTTTCGGCTTTCCGCCCCTCCCACGCGCAGTTGCCGCGTGTGTTGCTGTTGGCGTGGCCACGATTAGAAGAAGCGCGCGTTCAGAGGATTTGGATTTTTATTTGAGTGACATTAAACTCCCAGCAGGGTGTGGCGATGTGTCAAAGTGCCCGCGTTGTCGGCTCGGATCGAACATTGTCAGTGAGTTTTAATTGGGGCCCCCACGGTGGAGAGATGTTATCAGCCTCGCCTGGTATGTCAGAGGTCGTGGGTTCGATCCCGACCCCGATGCCTGCTGCTGTATATTTGAAGTGTTGACGGCAGAGGCACGTCCGTTACCAAATGTTATTTTATTTATAAATATTTATAAACAGCAACCTGTTATAGAATCTCCATGAACCAGTTATTCTTCCCCCCCCCACTCCCGGCTTGGGTGTCTTTGTCCCGGCTTGCATCAACTTGTTCCCGATGCCAACGCTCCGCTCGCTCGCGTGTACGTGAGCCGCAGTTGCCTATGAGGTCACCGCCGCTCATTAGTCCGCACAGGGGTCGGACGCCACGTGTGCACGCACCACGTGTGCACGCACCACGTGACCGTGTGGTGGTGGTGGTGGGAGTGTAACGATGCTTCTTGGGTCACTGTGGATTAATATCCCTTCTTAAGTTCCCGATGCGTGCGCCCGGGTTGAGTGTGCAACAAACCGCTGTTTGGCCATTTGTACCCGCTGTGTGTAATGGGTTTCGTGTGACCTCTGGCCTCACTTTTGAGGCACCTGCTTACATGTACATACGCATGTTGAACTTCTTTCGTACCGTACGTAGCCAACCGTGCCGTATGTATGGTGAACTTCTTTTGCACCGTACGTAGCCAACCGTGCTAATCGTAGGTGCGGTGCACATTCACGACAACCTAAATAAAGAAAAAGTCCAATCGTGACCCCTGGCATCGTGACAAATTGTTGCATTGTAAGGGGAGGCGAATCGCCGCGCCCTCTAATAGCACGCGAGGCTTATCCCTGAGATTATTAATCGTCACAAATTCCAAACTTGCATCCAAAGGCCGTACGTATATCAATGACAATTATCTATGAGTCAGTTGAGGCATGAATGCTCCGCTATGCTAATCATTACGCCACCGCACCAGGTACTCATTTGAGGATGACTTGATCTAGGGGAGGCCACGGACCAGTTCAGATAATCGTCACTGGTGTTGGCCCTGAGCGGGAATGGAACTCGGGTCGCTGGGCTCGTAGAGCTGCGGGGCTAATCACTGCACTGCCGCTACAAGCAGCCCCGCGACAACTTTCTGACCCCGTGCCCCCTCCTGGACGTCTTTGAAAAAGAGCTTCATGGCTCGTCGGATTTTTCCAGGATACATAACGAGATTCCGATAGGTGCACGTCGAGTCATGCATGCGATGGCATCGGCAGGAGTTTATCGAAGTGCGTGCGTGCGTGTGCGTGCGTGCGTGTGTGTGTGTGTGCGTGCGTGCGTGTGTGTGCGTGCGTGTGTGTGTGTGTGTGCGTGCGTGGGTGTGTGCGTGGGTGTGTGCGTGTGCGTGTGCGGTTGTGTGTTTGTGTGTGTGCACCTCCTGTGTAAGCTGTACAATGCGCCGTGGTCGGTTTACGTGGTGAAAAACGACTGCTTAGCAGGCGAACTTAAATAATCTCCGGCTTGGGTCACTGACCTGCGGTATTTACACACATCGCTTGACCATGCTGCTGCAGCTGCATTGGCATTTGGCGCGTACAAATCACACCAAAGCCAACACGCGCGTTATTCAATCGTCTCTTCCTCCTCCACGTCGACGTCGTCTGGCTGCTGCTGTGGATGCAGAGAGCAAACAACGACACTCTCACATTCAGGTGGTCAAGCCCAGAGAGCCGCGCAATAACACCGGATAACAAAGTGTCTCATCGACTACATTTTGAACAATTGCCCCTCTTCAGAAAAACCACGTGGTGTTTGCATTTTGTATAATATATACATTATTGCCTGTAATATGCGTGCTTATTTTCTAAGGCCACAGTATTTATTTCTGCCCGTAATGTCGCTCGTTACATGTATACAGGGACCCCTCTACTTACAAACGAGTTAGGTTCCAGGTCTGTTCGTAAGTCGACTTGTTCGTAAGTCCAACTTTACTTCTGTCGATGCCAAACACCTGGTACGGCATGTACACTAAACACGGGGAATGGCTTTAAAAGTTGTATAATCTCCTGTAAATGTAGATGCCACTGGCTCTTCCTGCGGCATCTACGTGACATACGGGACAGCTTTGTTCGTATCTCTGAAAGTCCGTAAGTCGAATGTTCGTAAGTAGAAGAGTCCCCGTGTATACATTTTTTGTTTGTTTACGCGCACAGTATTTACCACAGCTTTGGAGGAACACAAATCGTGGATTGCCTGGTGGGTGGAGGGGGGGATGACATCACGCCGAGTCTGACCCTGCAGAGGTAGGGGGGTAGTACAATGGAAGGAGCCGCCACGTGTTTGTTTTTGTGCTCTCTCACAGGACTCTGTTTATCTTGCCGATAGCTGCTCTCACCAAACAAGGAGCAGTACCGGCGCTGCTGGTTTCTCTTGTTTTGCTGCTTTGGTGAAGAAGGAGAGGTTGGTGGTGGTGGTGGTGATGATGATGCAAACCCGCAATCGAGTAACTTGGAGATCTGGTTTAGAGACCGCACAGGAATGGGCTGTTGTGGTGGCGATGATGATGGCGGGTGTGGTCACTCACCACCCACCTGCAGTGGCTTTCTCACTGGCTCCTCGGCCGTGCGAGCTGGGTGGAGCGCGTTATTATTTGTTCGCGGAGGAGGGAGAGGCGTAGGGAGAGGCGTGTCGGAGGGAGCCTCATTTTGTCTGCTGCCTTACATCCGTTCTCTCACTTGCGATCTCCGCAACGGCGCTCGTCGTTGTTGTGTCCAGGCCCCCCCCTCCGCCCGCACCCAACGACCTCATTGGTTCCTGGACGAGGACCGCAAGTCGCCGTCGTGAGTCGGAGGTCACCGGTACTCCCCCAGTCGTCGTCGGCCGTGCAGGATGTGCAGTGCTGTGGGCTTTGCCGACTGCTGTGGGCTCACGCGGAGTGTTGTGTAACCCACCGCGGCTGTGCGGTGATTTGTCCCTGCGTGTACTCGTTCCCTCCCTCGTTAAGATGATACTTCCCACGAAAAGAGGACATAGTCTAAGTTATGTTTTTACCAGGTAAGGCCCACTGAGCTAAAAAGTATCTCTTTTTCCATAAGAGAGCTGGCCACATGATAACTTAACGAAGGGGCTTATCATCATGTGGACATTTATAGCAACCAAATACTCTGAACGCATGATGTTCATTTGAAATGTGGAGGGAAAAAGCGGAGGACCTGGAAAAAAATCCACGCGACCACGGAGAGAGAGACACGAACTCCAAATATACAGCACACATCAGGGTCGAGATCGAACCCACGACCTCCTGCATACCAGGTGAGGTGGTTAACATCTCGCCACCATGTGGGATCCCACTGGATGCTGCCCCGTAATATATTTGGATTCATACACTTTGGTTCTTTCGGTAAAGTCACGTAGGCAGAAAAATAATAGATCACGACGTTTCGATCGCAACACAAGCAACCGTCATCAGGTGTAAAACAACCACAGCAGGATGGGAGAGTTGAGTTTACATTTGTGTATGGTATGTGTACTCTGGCCCCTGGTGGCCTTTAGTGCGGCCTGTCCTACAAGACACACAGAGTGACAACACCACCCCATCATCATCATCATCGTCGTGCTGCTGTCAAACCCAACATTGGTTTCAAATGTGTGGCGGCAGCCCTCGCGATGATGATGTCTTATCGGCTCAAGTGCCACTCCACGTGAAACTGAGTGAAGATCGCTGAATTAGACGATCGTGTCAGAAAGCCAGACTCCTGGCCGGAGGGAATCCACTACACCTTCTTAAGGTTTCCCGTGTGACGATTTAAACTTCGTCGATTTTAATTCCGAGTTCTCTAGGGCAGCACGTGCGCCCCTCCCCCAAGGCTTCTAGGCCTGCTTGCCGCCCCCCCCGCTTCCACAAAACCACACAACTCCTCTGTGCAAACTGTTGTTGTTTGGACCACACTCTATCATGGGCACCCGTGACTGATTAACTCCCAGGGGGCCCAGTGGGGACACTGGCGACTGAGGCAGAGTTTCCACTCTGGAGATCTTTCCTGCCCTCGTGGGCAATACGACACGGCAATACACAACAGGCAAGAAGATCCATAATACAGGTTTTTTTTTGGGTTAGATCGCGTAAATGTGTGTCGTTAAACCCGCCACCACATTTATATATTTACGCGTTCTAACCCCAAAAAAACTCTGTATTACGGATGATATTGGTCGCGAAAGCGTACGCGTTACACAGGCAAGAAGATGTTTGTCTCTGTTGATGTAAAAAATTTGCCAGTTTTTTTTAAAGCCTTTCTAAATTCTGGCCTTTTGCTTATCCCTCATTAGGTGTTTCAGCTCTTGCACGTTCCTTACACAGGTTCGTCGTTTTATGTAGCACCTCCACTCCTTAGATAGCCAAGTGTTGAGTTAATTTATCATTCAGGATAGTTTCTTATCGCTCCAACATGGGGACTGTGTGTGTGTGCGTTTCTAATGGTTAGCGCTACGCGGGACTACGAACCCGGCGACCCGAGTTTGATTCCCGCTCACGGCCAACACCAGTGACGATTGTCTGAACCGGTCCTGGGCCTCGCGTAGGTCGCACTTGTCCCAAAAGTCCATTAATGTTATATGGGTGATCTTTGTCTTCATTTTTTTGCTCTTGTGTTTTTTTGCACTTATTGTTTATTGTTTAATTAAAACATATTTGACTTCATTGCCCACATTCCCCCCCTGGAGGTCCTCCTAACCTGCTGTGCTTGCCAATTAGATACCTGGCCGTACCACGTTTCACCGGTGAGCAGGGGTGGTGGTGGCGTTGGCGGTGGTGGGAGTGGAGGGTGGTGGTGTTGGTGGGAGCGGGGTGGTGGTGGCAGCGGTGGTGGGAGTGGAGGGTAGTGGTGTTGGTGGGAGTGGGAGCGGGTGGTGGTGGCAGCAGTGGTGGGTGGTGGTGGTGGGTGGTGGTGGTGGCGGTGGTGGCAGCAGTGGTGGGAGCAGTGGTGGGTGGTGGTGGGAGTGGGGGGGGTGTCATGCCATGTGGAGGCAAAGCGGCCACCCTGCCCTCTCGCATCCTTTTGAAAACCTCTCCGAAAAAAATTGAATCGCTCGGCTTGTTGGGGGGGTTGACGTCAACCCGCATTACTAATCGCGCAATTATAAACATTAAAATGAATCGGATTGATGCGCGAGTGTGGTGACGCGTGCAAGCGCGCGGAGTTTTCGTGAATGTGTGGCGCGCTCTGTCTGCGTGGTTTGTGCGTTTTGTTTATTTGTTTGTTTCTTCGGGGGAGCTTCGCCGCTGTTGCCCATTTCCCCAGTTGCGACCACATTTCTTGAAGGCTCCTTTTTGCTGCGGGACAAATTAATTCGGATCTCGAAATGTTATCGGCCGTTGGCAGCGTTGCATGCCGCGACGAGGGCCGTGCCCGAGGGAGAATGCCGTGCTCGTGCATGCTCCCGGGGGGCCCATTGTGGCCGGCGCAAAGGGACCCCCGGTGAAGCCTTTCATAGACCGTTGGGGCAAGTGCTGCGAGCGTGCAGCGCCTATGAAGGCCGGCACTGTGGCACGCGAGGGGGTGGGTGGCCAGCACCACTCCCCGTGGCGATGTTTACACACCGCACCAGGTACTCATTTGTTATCGGCCATCAATGGGAATTGAACTCCGGTATCCGGGTTAGCTAACCCCTGCACTAACCAACAACAACCGCCATTCGCTGCGAAGTGGCGGTGACGTCACCACGGCGCTTGTGCCAGGCTAAGTGTACTTTAAGGCCACATGAAGTGTCGGAACGCCCGCCGGCAGGAGGTCACGGGACAGACCCAGGTGCCATGGGTTGACTTGACTGAGATGACGGGCCGATGCACCGCCTGCATTAACCGCGCACGCACACACACACGCACACACACACGCACGCACACACGCACGTACACACACACGTGCCGCATAGCCGGTTCGTGTAAATGTGACAGCTCGGGTGCAGTTATAGCTGCCCACCGAGGTAATGTCTCCCGGGATTTTGATTTCTGAAGTGGTGGAGGAGGGGGGTAGTTGACCACAGCATGCCAAGTATCGTTTTGAAGGGTGGCCGTGTGGCACACTTTTACTTTTAAAACTTTATCCTTTTCCAATCACTTGTTTATGTGTTTCCGCATGCTCAGTTGCTTGTTTGTTTTTTAATCGTAACGTTTCGTGACGCTGAATCGTGAACGTCATCAACGCTTTCCGTCTACCGTTTCTTGCGGGGTGGTGGGTGAAGTGTTTTTTTTGGCCAACGCAACACATCGCTGACGCAGAACGGTGGATTTTATTCTTGACTGCGGTGAAGAATGTAGTGCATTCGGTGAGAGACCCAACGCAGAATATCCCTGGGTTTGATCTTCCACGAGGCTGCTCGTGGTCCACCCCAAACCGCATCCACTGCACACACCATGGCAGTAGATGCGGATATCCTGAGGCTGCACAAATGTAACATGTAGAACTCTGCAGTAGTGTAATGACGCAATGCCCCGATCCACGAGGGATACGAAGGAGTCGTCGCAGCGATGCCACACGGCTGCTGCTCCTGACGCGGCAGTCTGGGCCTGACCACCTGAATGTGAGATTGCGGCGTCTACATCAGCAGCCACACGGCAGAAGTAGAAGTGTGAACAACATTCTTTGTAGAGACGTTACACAATGTGGGGTATTCTGAGCGCAGCCATTGAGAAGGGAAACCTTCCAGCGCTCACGCCGGTGAAGCTACTTTATTATTTTAATGGTGCATGGCTGTGATTCTGATCCGTTTTTAATTACAAAAATGGTCTGCGCGTACACGCGAGCGCACACGCGATGAATTTGTATGAAAAGCTCAAGATGTTTGTAATAAATCATACTCTCGTGCGGAATTAGTCACTCGCTCACGACTCGCACTTTCCAGTGAGCCAAGTGGCCCAGATTGCCACAGCGGGGGGGAGGGAGGAGTGGCCGTTTGGTTTGCTCCGATGTTCGGTTACTCAAAACGTCGAAAGGGAAGGGTTTGCGTTGTTGTTGAAAGCGTTCTGCGGCGTTCCGGGGCGGGGGGGGGGTCGTGGAAAACAAAATCTCTTTTCCTGAGTTTTATGTAGTTTTACTACTGGAAGCATTTATTTTGTTATCGTTGTTTGAACTCGCCATCACCTGTTATGTAGCTGTGTTTCAGAAGTGACCTGGCTATTGCAAGTGGAAATTTGTAGCAGCGAAATACTCCCAACGCACGTTGATTCTGAACGTGGAGGGAAAAATCAGAAGACCCGGAGAAAAATCCACGAAACCACGGGGAGAACATGCAAACTCCGAAATATCTAGATGTCAGGGATCAGGATCAAACCTACCTACTCCTGAATACCAGGCGAGGTAGTTAACTGTGGCACCCCTGATCTAGTCGGGAGCTATTCACAGACAATAATAATACATACAGTTATTAAACTCCATCTTGCAGCTTGTGCAAAAAAACTTTCGCCACCTTACTAGGCCTGCAGCCTGCGAGGGACCTGGGCTGCGTCGAGAGATTTCTCTGCAAGACTTTATTTGTAAATATGAGAAGATAAAATCAAATCTTTCTTGTAATGCATGCTGGGTGCCACTACCTTGTATGCATGTACGCACGTTGAACTTCTTCCGCACAGCACGTAGCCAACAGCGCTCGCTTCACGCTTAAGTCTGCGCGGTACAAAGCGGTACACCAGCGGTGGCCGATGCACGTGGGCCCGCGGAAGATTTTGTCGTTGCGTGCCGGCTGACGGCAAATAAAAAAAATCCCAAACTGAGAATTCGTTCTTGCAAAAAACAGAACAACCAACTTATATGATGCTCTTACGGTTCGTCCACATCGATATCACAGGGTTACATTCATCCGGGTAAATTGATACTCGTTTGGTTTTCTGGTGGCGGATCGCGGACTGCCCGTCGAGATCCACCAGAATGGGCCGCCGCGGCGCCCGCTTCGGTGGCCACCGCTGCTCGGTGACCATTGGCACGAGAGAGCGTCGCTTTACCGCATCCTCCGGCTGGCTACGTGCGGCGTGAGAAAAGTCCAACATTCGTGCGTGCGTACGTACGTAATTCTACCGCTGCCTTTTGAATCGGGGGTCGTCACTTTGGGATTAAGTATCTCATTCGTGAAATGTTGCGTGTGCGTGCGTATTAGCTGGGGAGATCACTCGGCCAGGTGCACTCTTACCCATTGTTCGACGCGTTTTATGAATGCGCGCTCATGCAAGCCACGTGGTGTTTTTTTATTTTATTTTTGATGCGTGTAGAGTTTGGGTAAGGAAACTACGGCATTCGGGCTCGATGCAGGAGGGGCCGTGGTCTAGGCGGGGCGCCATGGTGGCTGTGAGATGTTAACTCCCTCGCCTGGTATACAGGAGGTGGTGGGTTCGATCCCGACCCTGACACCTGTTGTATATTTGGAGTTTGTGTGTTCGTAATGTGGTCGCGTGGAGTATTTGGCTGCTATAAATGTCCACGTGATGATGAGCCACTTCGTTGAGCTATCATTTGTGATAACCAGGTCGCTTCTGACAAAGGGCAGCACAGCTCCGTGGCCCTTACCTTGTTAAATGAAAATAGCAGCCGTAGTCGTGACGAACTGACCTCGTGAAGTTTCGAAATGCTGCGTGCCATCATCCGCTTGAGAGATCCTCATCCTGCACCTACGGTTAGCACAGTCGGCTACGCACATTGCGAAAGAAGTTCAACATGCACACACACGTACAACGTCGTCGTCGTCATCACGAGCTGCAAACCCCCCCCCCCCCCCCGGGGCGTAGCGGTCCCCACGAGACGGCGCCGGGCGATGGAGCCGCGCCCTCGCCGCCACGCATTGGGTGTGCAGGCCGAGGCTGTGCTGGCGATGCTCGGGCTGCGCGCGTGCTCATTGCAGCAACACATCGGTGTTCCGGCGTGTTCCGGCTTTTGGAGGCGTTGGCCTGCCAGGTGGTGGGGGAGCGGTGGTGTAGCGGTTAGCGCCACGCTGCGCGACGAACGCGGCGACCCGAGTTGCATTCCTGCTTCACGGTCAACACCGGTGACGATTATCTGAACCGATCCTGGGCCTCCCATCGGTTGATTCAGCCTCAAATGAGTACCTGGTGCAGCGTTGTGTAAACATCGCCACTGGGATCACAAAGGCGGCCGGCCGTGGTGCTGGCCACCCGCCCCCTCGTGTGCCGTGCTGGCCTTAATAAGTGCTGTTCGCGAACAGCACCTATTAAGTGTAGCCTTAACAGCCTGTTAGGGCTACACGGGGGATCTTTGGCCTGGCGAGCAGGCCTCGACACGAACACGACGCTTGGTTTTGGAGAAGTTGGCCTGCCGAGTGGTGGACTTTGTGGGAGGGTGGGCGGTTTGATGGAAGGGCGGTCGAGTGTAACTTGTTGTGGCTATTGTTGTTGTGGTGGTCGTGTGCAGTGGCCTGGTGTGCTGGGGAGCAGGCGTTGACACGAGCAAGATGTCGCTGTACGATGAGCCCATCGGCGAGGCCGGCAGCGACAGCTTCTGGGAGGTGAGTGTCCCCCCCTCTCCTCCGGGAGACGCCCCTGAGGCAGGCGCGGTCCCTCCCACGCCACTGCTCGAGGTGTCTCGTCAGTTCTGCACCGCAGTGGCAATGTGACACTCGCATGCAAGACCCACCACATGCAAGGTGTCTCGTCCGTTCTGGACCGCAGTAGGAATGCAGAAAACATCCACTCCAAGCCACCGTGTGGATTGTGTGACACGGAGCTCGGGGGATCTCCGTATGGGAGGGAGTGTAGACCACCACGCAGCCGCCCTGAGGTTGTTGTCCTCCCCCTCCGCACCTCCGATGAACTCGGTTGTCTACGTGCGGTGTGTAAGAAATCCAGCGAATAAACGAACGTGTGTCGAGATCGCGAGTTCTCAACCTTCGTGGGACCGCAGCAGATTTGTGTGGAACAGCGTCGACCGCCGTCGTTGTGGGCAGTTGACGCCTACAGTGGTCGGCGGGGCGGCGCAGCGGTAACGCTCGCGGCTCGCGACAGAAAAGTTCCCGCGTTCGATTCCCTACTCGGGTGCCTCTCCGTTTGGAGTTTGTAAGCTCTCCACTTCTTCAGAGTTTGTAGTTCCAGTGGCCTCCTAAGAGCGCTCCAGACGGCCGCAGAAGCGCAGATGGCAGAGCGTGCGGAATCGCGGGTTTGGGTCTCGCGTGACGCCCCCCCCCACCCCCCGCTTGTGTGCCCGCGCCCCCCGCACGCAGGTGGGCAACTACAAGCGCACGGTGAAGAGGATCGACGATGGCTACCGCCTGTGCAACGACCTCATGGCCTGCCTGCACGAGCGCGCGCGCATCGAGAAGGCCTACGCCACGCAGCTCACCGAGTGGACCAAGAAGTGGCGGCAGCTCATCGAGAAAGGTGGGCGCGGGCGGGCGGGCGTCTCCCCCCGGCGAGACGGCGATGCTCATTGGTTGCCGATATTTACAACGACGACAAATATTTGGGAAGGCTGCGGTTTCTCGCCCCTTTTCTCCGGGGTAACCAACCGCTACCGACTGGCGCGCACCGCACCGCGGCAAACCTCCAACATATCCTCGCGCCGTCTCGTTCGCGGATATTTTAATATTACTTGCGACGTGCGGACGAGCACGGCACGTACCGTACAGGTTCGTAATTGTGGCCCATGACGGCGCGACTCGTAAAATCCCCGAATTTAAGGACTCGCTTGGCTAAAAACTCTTAAAATTCGCACAGTTCCTTGTTTTTTTAACGATATCAGGGTTTTTTTTAGCCCAGCGGATTATGTGACCTGCAACAAGTCCCCCGCCTGGACCTGCCGGATCTCGTGGTGACGTTGCCGGTGCTCGCGGCGACGGCGCCGTTGTCGACGACGCGGCTGACGTGTCCCGCGTGCCCCCCCCGTCCCCGCAGGCCCGCAGTACGGCACGGTGGCGACCGCGTGGAAGGGGCTGATGAACGAGGCGGACAACGTGAGCACGCTGCACGTGGACATGCGCACGCAGCTCATGAGCAAGGACATCGAGACGATCAAGGGCTGGCAGAAGGACGCCTTCCACAAGCAGATGATCGGCGGCTTCAAGGAGACCAAGGAGGCCGAGGACAACTTCCGCAAGGCGCAGAAGCCGTGGGCCAAGAAACTCAAGGAGGTGCGTGCGGGGGGGGGGGGGCTCAGCTGGCTTAGCTGGCTGCACGGGGTCACGACGGCGCTGGCCGCCGCCGTGCTGTGGTCTCGTATTCCTTAGACTGTGCGATTTAGATTTTTTAGATTTAACTCTTACAATTCTTACTATTCCACAAAAAAAAATCCTGAAGAGTGGGAATTGGCCGAATAACCCGAGGTAGAAATCTCGCTCGATCGTCTTGTGGCTCGGTGAGGATATCCTAGAGAGAAAAAAATAAGAAAAATATTATTTCTCTGTCATGCGTTATGTTTGCAATGACACCTCGCACGGGGCCGGAGAGAGACGGCCTCCGCTTGTGTGACCGTCTGGAACGTGCTCCTCTTTCCAATATTCAGAAGCCGGCTGGAGCTATGCACTTTTAAACAATCATCTAGATTGACACACTCATTTCTTTAGGACCGCTTTTTTGTTGCGTGTTAGTTTCTTGTCGTTGCCCCCGCGCCTCCGATTAGCACGGTTGGCTACGCACGGCGTGAGAGTCGTGCTACGTCGTACGTTCGGCTCCTCGAACGTGTCGCGCCGTGCCCGGGGCAGGTGGACGCCAACAAGAAGCTGTACCAAGCGGCCTGCAAGGAGGAGAAGATGGCAGAGAGCCGCGACAACCAGTCCAAGACTGACCCGGCACAGCCACCCGATGTGCAGCGCAAGCTGGCGGAGAAAGTGGAACGCTGCAAAGCTGAAGTGCAGAAGGTGGGTCGGGGTGGTGTGCTCTGGGTAGAGAGTCGTGTCGTCGTCACGGGTGAGCGTGCACAGGGGCAACAAGGGATTCGAGTATTTGACTGCTCTCAATGGGCTTCTCTCTGGGCAGGTATTTTTGCCACTGGTGAAGGAGATGTCTCATAGTGTAAATGCTTACCCCGAGCTCTCAATACTCTGATAGGGCGCTGTTTTTGAGTTGAACGCCTTTTGGCGTCATCTGGTCCAACACCATGTGAGACTAGGCTCTAAAAAAACTGTCTCGGGTGTGGACCAATCAACTTCAAGGACAGTGCATATCATTATCATTATCAGAGTTGTTTCTTTTTGTTTGCATTTTGACTGCTTGTGTTGTGGTTATTGCAAACATGATGCCTTGTATAAAGGTGTCAGTTTTTTGTACCAGTTGAAAGGGTAAAAACCTATCACTATAGGTGTTAAGATGTTAAAACACCAAACTGAAACCTTTTACAAGGAATCATGTCTGCTATAACCACAATACTTGTGGTCAGAATGCAAACAAAAAACATACCGTCTTTGAAACTGATTGGTCCACACCAGAGACAGCTTTCTTTTGAGCCTAGTCTCAAAACGGTGTTAGACCAGAGGACGCCTTGGGGCACCTTTTGGCGTTTTCTTGCTGTGGTTGTCTCACCTGATGACGATTGCTTGTGTTGCGGTCGAAACGTCGTGATCTATTATTTTAAAACCTACGTGACTTTACCGAAAGAACCAAAGAGTATGAAAACCTATTCTCATATTGTGGGTTTAATCTCCCAGGACCGGTTCAGATAATCGTCACTGGTGTTCGCCGTGAGCGGGCAGTCGAACTCGGGTCGGCAGGTTTGTAGCGGAGCACGCTAACCATCGTCTCCTCACACACAAAGACAAAGATCCCCCGTATATCTTCAACAGACTGCTGGGGCAAGTGCTGTTATCGAGCACCTGTGCGTGTGCGCGCAAACACGCTCGCAACGAACGCACGCACGACTCTTCCCTTCCACCTTGTTCCCCTGCAGAGCAAGGACCGCTACCAGAAGGTTCTGGAGGATCTGAATTTGGCCAACCCCAAGTACATGGAGGACATGGAGCTGGTGTTTGACCAGTGCCAGGAGGCCGAGGGAAAGCGCCTCACCTTCTTCAAGGACGTGCTCTCAAGCGTCAAGGTTCACCTCGACCTGTCCAACAACGACAAGTGAGAAACCCGTTTCCGGACGAGCTAGGAAAATTGACATCGCGTACGGCTGGCGTTCTCGAGACATACGTGTGTGTGCACGTTGAAGTTCTTCAGCGCCGTATGTCGCTCCAGCCCCAACGTACGAATTGGATGCCGTCACGCAACTTGGTTTTGCTCTGTCGGTAACCGATGGGGGAATAATGGAGTGAGGCTCGGGAAACTGTGGAGGCGTAAATATTGAGACGTGCTGGGGATAAGTCCGCAGAGACTAAGACGTGCACAGTTGCGAAGACACCCACGAAGACGGTGAGACATATAGACGGGCACTCTGAACCCAGGGAGTATGTATGTATGTTGAATTTATTTTGCACTATTTGCACCAACCATTCTAATCTGAGGTATGGGGGAGAAAGACAACAAACAAAACACAAGCCGCAGTTCTCAAGATATGAGTTTTCAATCTGGATTATTTAAAAGCGCTATAGTTCTCAGTGGCTACCTAACATCAGACAGGAAGAGCGTTCCAAACGGCCGCAGGAGCTGCCGATGCAGAAGCGCGCAACACCTCAACGGGAGAAGAAGCGGATGCTCGTCCAGGGAGCCGCACTTACCGAGCGCTCGCCCTGCCCCTGTCTCCTCCCCCTCCCCCGTGCCGTCGCGCAGATTTGCTGCCATCTATCGGGAGCTGCAGCAGGACATCTCCAGCATCGACAAGGAAGAGGACCTCAAGTGGTTCCGTAACACGATGGGCGCTGGGATGCCCATGAACTGGCCGGCCTTCGAGGTGCGGGTAGCCAGGGCAAGGGGGGGGGTCGGGTGGCAGCGTGAGCAGGGGGGCAGCTTTGAGAGCAGCTGGGTGCGTGGCCAGCAAGAAGGGAGGTGAATTGGGATCGGGTCAAAATCTGGCCGCTTTTCAGTTCTGGAATTTTACGAAATCGCAAAGGCAACAAACAATTTGAAGCCGGATAGCGAAAGCCTACGTCTTAAACTTATTATGAATTATATATTAACCCTTTGCTCTTGCGAGACGTCTCCAAGTTGCAGGGGGGGGGGGGGGCCTCGTTCACCGCTGAATCTCTGAACACGCGAGTGGCTCCGCGTTTATTTAACTTGGAGAGGCGTCGTAGCGCCGCTGTTTTTAAAGACATCGTTACTCACCGCGGCGAACCGCAGCGACACGACCGCCACCCTACGATAGCCGGCGCCAAACGGTGCCGCACGGCCTCCCGCATGGCCTTGTGGGAGCCTCGCTGCGGATACAATTATTCAACTTCAGTTTTTCTTCCGGTTCCGTTCCGTTGACGTACACGTGTGTATGTCATGGGAATGGGAAAGGGTTAATTCCGAACGCTACGTTAACTTGCCCAGGATGTGGTGAGTTTAATTCCCGGTCGGGTGTTGACTTGGCCCCTCATCCCTCCGGGCTGGTTGTTCTGTGGAAGACTCGCCCCTGTCATAGAAATGTGGAATTTGCACGAATGGCGCAGGGCTGTAAACAGGATGGGAGCAGAGGAGGCATCGTGTTGTGTGCGGGTGCGTACATATACACAGACGTATGGGGAGTGGTGGCGCAGTGGTTAGCGCATTGCACTACGAACCCGGCCAACATAGGTCGACTCGGCCTTAAGTCAAGTACCTGGTGACGGGCGGGCGTGCCCTGCCTCACCCTTAATAGGTGCTCGCTAACAGCACTCACCCCAGCATTCTGTTGAAGGCCGTGTGGGGGTGTCTTTGCGCGCCGTGCGCGTGTGCAGGAGTATTCGCCGGACACCAACCGCACCATCAGCAAGCGCGAGAAGTCTCGCAAGGCCCCCGACGGCGTCACGCTCACCAACATGACGCAGGCTGGCGACTACACAACCGCGAGGGCCAACACAGAGAGGTGCGTGTCCCTCCGTCCGTGTCCGCTTGATGGTGCGCGCGAGCGTGTATGTGTGTGTGTGTGCGCGTGCGTGTGTATGTGTGTGCGCGCGCGAGCGTGTGTGTGTGTGTGCGCGCCAGGCCTGGTGGGGAGCGGTGGCGTAGCGGTTAGCGCTACACTGCGCTCCGAACCCGGTGAACCGAGTTCGATTCCCACTCATGGCCAACACTGGAGACGATTATCAGAACCGGTCCTGGGCCTCCCCTAGGTCGACACAGCCTCAAATGAGTACCTGGTGCGGTGTGTAAACATCGCCACTGAGGAGACAAAGGCGGCCGGGCGTGGTGTTAGCCACCAACCCCCTCTTGTGTCGTGCCGGCCTTCATAGGTGCTCGCTAACAGCACTTGCCCCAACAGCCTGTGAAGGCTACACGGGGCATCTTTGTCTTTGGCAGGCCTGGCACGGACTTCACCGCCACCGAGTGGTGAATGGCGGCCGTTATGCGGGGCAGCGATAGATATTTGTGGTCGCGTGGATTTTTCTCCGGGTCCTGCGGTTTTCCCTCCACATTTAGAATCAACATCACGCGTTCACAGTATTTGGCTCCTGCTATAAATGTCCACATGATAAGCCACTTTGTAGAGCTATCATTTGTGATGGCCAGGTGGCTTCTTAAAGAGAGCTGTACAGCTCAGCGGGCCTTACCTGGTAAAATAAAATAGTTTAGTTTTGTCGTGCCAAGAGTAGAAAATAATTCACTTTTTTTTTTTCCCGCCGCCGCAGCTTTGAACAGAACCAGAACTTTGCGGGCGAGTGGTCGGACGAGGAGGCCTCCAACCCGTTCGGGGGCGGCACCAACGGCCACAGCAACCCCTTCGAGGAGGACGGCGCGCCGGCCGCCACCGGCGTGCGTGTGCGGGCGCTGTACGACTACGACGGGCAGGAGCAGGACGAGCTCACCTTCCTCACCGGTGAGAACACACTCACCTCCCCCTCCTCACCACCAGCGCACACCAGAGGTCGCAATCGGGTACCCGATACCCGTACCCTACCCGATACCCGGCCGGGTACGGGTAGCCGTTTGCGACCCTGGTGTGGCCGGGTACGGGTAAGGAATCAAAACCCGTTTGCGACCTCTGGCGCACACTCACCTCACCTTCCTCACCACCAGCACACACTCACCTCACCTTCCTCACCAGTGAGAGCACACTCACATCACCTTCCTCACCGGCCAGCGCACACTCACCTCACCTTCCTCACCAGTGAGAGCACACTCACCTCCCCCTCCTCACCACCAGCACACACTCACCTCACCTTCCTCACCAGGCAGTGCACACTCGCCTTCCTCACCGGGTGTTGAACGGCGGCGGTGAGATGGAGGCAGCAGTCTTCACGGTCGCCCTGTTCACTGGTGAACTCTCCGCAGGTCAAGAGTTCATCAAGCTGGAGGATGAAGACGAGCAGGGGTGGTGCAAGGGCCGTCTGGAGAGCGGGAAGGTGGGGCTGTACCCCGCCAACTACGTGGAGCCCATCTAGGATCACACGTCCGTCCATCCAACCACCCCCCTTCCCCGCCGTGGTCATTTAAGCACCAACCCAAATGTTTACCCTCTCCCATCTTGACCTCTCCACCCCACCTGACCCCCTCCCCCGACCCCCCCCACTCTCCAACCGAGGACTCTTTATCCTGAATATCCACGTGACATGAATCCCGTCTGCACAAGGAGCTGATCAAAAGTTGCTCCAGCCCTCACTGAGCCTGCCTTACTTCCTGCTCTCCGATTGGCCGCGTTGGAGCTCACCCCACGTTTCATGTTCACCGCCGCGCGGCACGGTGACCGGCGGTGGCAATCTGTGCTACTTCTCGATTCGCAAAGATCATGTGGGGTTCCCACCTCCACACTTCTTTGCCTGAGCAAAAAAAATAAAAATCGTACAAAAAAATAATTTCTTTACCATGACACCCAACCTGCCACACTGATTGGCTTGTTCTGTTGCCTTGGTGACTTCAGTTATTGTTTTTTTGCTTTTGTATTTATACAGATTACTGCAAGCAGCCTATCTGGCGAGCCAGCATTAGTTACATCATTTTGTTCATGTTAAATAGATAAGTAAAAAGCTGCTATGAATGCTGCAATTCTTTTTTTTTTGTCACTCCGTAGCGGTTGTCCAAGTATTAATATTGACGTCACGTTACTGCAAAAACCAATCTAAACGAGAGTCTTCGCTCTTAAAGTGAAGTCATAGTGTCAATTTGCACACACGATAATCCCACAATCCAAAGGGATGCTTGATTCAAACAGTAACCTTGTGGTCTTGCCTAAACTGACTTCCAGGTCACAGTCGCACCCAGCGTCAACGCTTTTTTTGCAATCGACACGCGTGCTAACGTGTGTCCCGCTCCTGACGTTATGTCTGTGAGCTGCTCGATCATAACCATAAAATCCTGCCGGCATAGTCAAGTTTGACCTCCTGTATGTTGAACTTTTTTCGCACCGTACCGTAGCCAACCGTGCTAATCGAAGGTGCGGGGGAAGGACAACAAACTAAACACAAAGCAATTCTAAAGAAATTCGTTTGTCAATCTAGATGATGATTTAAAGGTGCGTAGCTCCAGTACCTTCCTAATATCGGAAGGAAGAGCGTTCCAGATGGCCACAGGAGCGCATCTGATAGCGCCGCGCGATGCAGCGACCGTCTTTGTTCGATGGCCAGCCAAAGGCCGCCGCTGTGAGGATGATGACCGGAGTTCGCGTGGTGGTTGTATGCTTCTAATGGAATGTAAAATTCTTATTTGACAAGGTAAATGTGTTCTCGAATTACTTCAGAAGCATTTTGCACGTCAAGCGAAATAAATCTCGTCCAGCAAAATACCCCACCAAAATGCCGCAGTCGATACAGTATTACGCAACAGCAAGTCGTGCCGTGAGTTGACTCCAACGCGTGCCTTTGTGGTGACTTATTTGCCGGTGAATGGGGAAGATTTTTGTGGTTGCATCGACGACTCACGCGAGAGAAACCCCGAGGAAAATCACATCCTCCCAACGCGAGCCAGATCGTACGCGAGCGGAGCGCTTTGCAGACCTCTAAGCGGTAACTCACGGGGGGCGCCTCCAGGCAGTCGGGAGTTGTCTCTAGCAGTCGGTGTGTGAACGCCACTACACCTCTTCACCCAGGCATCTGCAATCATTAGTTAACACGGCTGCGTTGTCCGCCACGTAATAGACAATGGCTAAGACCCGTCGTTTGCAACAGTAGCACACAGCGTGTTTTTGCGGGCCAATTCCCCAATTTGAAAGTGAACCTGCCTTCTAAAGTGTAATTGAAAAGATTGACGATGTGCAGTGGCAATGTATGCTGCTAATGCAGCGACATGGATGTTGGGTTGTGGAAGGTCGGTAAGAAAAGGACCTTGGTAACAATTGTCCTGTTTCTACCTTGAGCTGTAATTAAGGACATCTCACCTTCAGTGCGGCATGTGATTTTTAGCCTCGAGAATGCGTGGACATACTGCAGACGCCCTAGTTTACCCAAGCTTGCAAACAACATGGAAGCGAATTGGCCAGACATCCCAAACACAACTCCAATCCTGTAAAACAAAACACGTGTTTTAACCAGGCTTTCTTTGATAATTATTGTAATTGGCCAAACATGACAGTATTAAAGTAATACACTGCAAATGCTACGGCGAAGTTATTTTTAAGGGGGTGGATATCATTGTTAACTGCCTTCATTGAATCTTCTTGCAGCAGCAAGCATAGCAGCTTTGACGAGAGGGGCCTTAGGAAAAGCTGTCAAAAGCCATCGGCTATGGTGGATTTCGTCTTCGGGCTCCAGGCCACATCGCCTCCTATCAGGGCACCAATAGTCTCATTCTCACAACTGTTGATCGAGACTTGCTTCTTGAAGAGAAAATGAAAGTTCGCTTGTTTGTCAGCTGGATTTGTGACGTGATACGTGGGCCGCGATGTCTGGAGTTGAGATCGCTTTATCCAAATGGGATTTGTTCTGCGATTTTTTTTTTGAAATGCAAAAAAGAAAATGTCGTTTTTAGGAAACGTTATCGGTTAAGAAAAATCGTATTTTTTTTTTTCTATATTTTCGCTTTTGTTGAATTATTTTTTGTTCTTCTCAAAGCAAACAAACATCAAAAGTAGCAATGCACAAGCGTGATTGCAATTGGTTTTCAGTTGAGTCGCCGTTTTTACTTTGTAAAATCCCTCCACCGTGGTATTCTTTGGGGTCACTTTGGCACAAACGTGTGTTTAAACAAACACGTCCCTTAGAATCCCCCTTTCCTCCCTTCACCTCCCAACAACAAACTTTTTAAGATGACATCCCTCTGTGAACGGAACAGTCCAAGGACACGCTCCATCATCACCCCTTTTCCTCGTCTGCAACAGTGGACTGACCTGTACATCTTGACCCGTTACCCCCATCCCGTCGCCCATCCTTTTTGTGACAATGGAATGGTCCACTCGTTTTATCCACGTGGACTGGCTTGTGCATGGAGTTTTAAAAGTTAAGCCTTCCCTTGGTTCTTGGTAATAAGTGCATATTACATACTGACGTTAGACAGTGAAATGCTTAAATAAATCCTAAACATATTGCTTTAAACAAAAATCGTAAAGATAAGTTTATTTTCATATAATCTGCTTGATAAAAAGGAGAGAATGTGTTTAAGTGACAGTTTTTTTGTCTCGCACACTTTCACGTGTTTACGGTTTAAATTTATCGAACAATTCCGCGCGTTTAGCTTGGCTGTCGAGAGGGAGACCCCCACGTTTTACCCATTTTAACATTTTTTTTGCTTAAAAGATGTTTTCCCCCGTTCGTTAACGGATGTCCTCTTGTGTACAGATAGAGAATTAATAAATATATGAATAGTTATGACAATAAATATGTATACATGCAACCTGTCTGCGACCTTGTCATTGTGCGCGTGTTTAGCACCGCATTTTTCTTCGCGAAAACACGCGTGCATTTGCCCGTACACTTTTTTTGGCGAGTTGATGAATTTGCGTAACAATCGTTGTTCAATCTTGCTTTGATCGTTGTTAATTTCAACTTGTGACGCGCGCCGCCACCACCGCCAACAATTTCCCAAGTTCTGCGGTCCTCTCAATCGAAATCTTTATTTAGGCTGGAGAAATCCGATGAGCTCTGCCAATGCAGCAGCATGGTCAAGCAATGTGTGTAAATACCGCAGGTCGGTGACCCAAGCCGGAGATTATTTAAGTTCGCCTGCTAAGCAGTCGTTTTTCACCACGTAAACCGACCACGGCGCATTGTACAGCTTACACAGGAGGTGCACACACACACGCACGCGAACTTCGATAAACTCCTACTGATGCCATCGCATGCATGACCCGGAGTCTCGTAATTTACTCCTGGGGGAATCTCATGAGCTGTGAAGCTCTTCCACAGATGTGCAGTCGGGTCACGGGGTCAGCGAGCCACATCAACAACCGACACAAAACGGAGTAGAACGTCTAGGAAATGAAATCGCGAAAATAAATATAAAGTACAGAAGTACAAATTGTATAAGTACATTCCTGCCGATTTGCCTACAACAAAAGCAAGCTTAAGGCAACAAGACGATGCACAGTCCCTCCTCACATTGCGCATGAATACTCAACACTTGTGTAAGGCTAACATTTTACAAGTCACGGTTTGTAAAATGTGAAAGTTTTTTTTTTATAAATCCGACAATTCATGTGTACACGTCGAGTGCTTGCGTGGCAATACCATCCCATTCAGACGGAACTCAAGTCCACTTTTTTGTTGTCATTGGCGAGCCACGGTTTTGGCATCTCGACGCCGCTGGATGTTTCCACGTGGTGGTGGTGTGGAGATGATGACGATACGCCACTAAGTTGGGCTATCATTTGTGGCCAGGTCGCTTCCAAAAAAAAAGCTAATCGCTCCGTGGGGCCTGACCGATTGAAATGAAACTTTCATGTTTTTAAGTGATTTGTTTACTTTTCCCATACGTTGCACCGCGATCGTGTTTTTGCATCGTGTCTGCTGCAACGTTCTGACCCCGTGCCCCGACTGGACACCCGCGAAAGAGCTTTATAGCTCATCGGATTCCTCCTGCAGCACGGACAGAGATTCTGAGTCCTCGTCCGCGGTGCCACCACGGCCCATCAGCATCAGCAGCATCAGCAGCATCATCAGCAGCAGCATCAGCAGCAGCAGCATCATCATCATCAGCATCATCATCAGCAGCAGCATCAGCATCATCATCAGCAGCATCATCAGCAGCATCATCAGCAGCAGCATCATCATCAGCATCATCAGCAGCATCATCATCATCAGCATCATCAGCAGCATCATCAGCAGCAGCATCATCATCAGCAGCAGCAGCAGCATCATCATCAGCAGCAGTAGCATCAGCAGCAGCAGCATCAGCAGCATCATCAGCAGCAGCATCATCAGCAGCAGCTCGGCGTGTCGGTGAACTGGAACATCGCGTGATCGACTGGAGCCTGCGCTCGTGCCATGGCGTTGGGAATCGCGAAACGAAGCAGCATCAGCAGCAGCATCAGCAGCATCAGGAGCAGCAGCAGACATTTGGCATTGACGTCCAGAAAACATCGCAGCCATCGTGCTGGCAACAGAGGGCGCTAAACCCGTGAACAACATCCCGGTCTGCAATGGGCACCGCTGCAGAGAGAGGCGTATCGCCACCACGTGTTGTGTGTTTCGTGGGACTTGGTCCGACAAGACTCGATATCGCAGGAAGCCAGTGGGAAGCTGTGTGCACTTGCAAATCATCGAGATGGAAAACTCCCATTTCTATACAACTGTTTGATGATTCTAGATGTGAAATCTTGATACAGTAAATCTAGCTGTGACAGTAAATCTAGCTGTGACGGTCCCACCTGATGACGGAGACTTGTGTTGCCTCCGAAACGTCGTGATTATTTAATTTTTATTATTTATTTTTACCTACGTGGCTTTACCGAAAACGCCTAAGAGTTTGCTTGATGTTGTGTTGAAGTCGGTTGCCCTCCACCCCCCGCGTCTCCCGCTTCGCTTGGCTCGAGGAGATTCCACGCAGCTCCACTTCACCTCGCCGTGTTCACAGCCGGCGACGTTACGGAGTTGACGAATACAAACATTTACACACAAACCACGAGCGAGAGTACGTACAGTACACTGTTGTTGTGGTCGTTAACCCGGCCACTGCCAATTCGTAAAGTTTGGCACGTCAACAAAACGTGCCAATTAGTTACTAGTTGAGCATATTCATCTTAACGTTCACCCTACACAAGGGAGAAACGCAAACAAATCGACAAAATAAAAATGTTTCTGTCCGCATTGAAGCGGCTGTGGACCCGATAACTCAATTCCCTGCAGCGCGAGAACACGACGTGACCCCAGCGGCTTCACAGCTGGGGACGATGCTGATGGCGGTGGGGACAGCCGGCGTGGTGGTAGTGATGGGTGGTGTTAGTGGTAGTAGTGTTAGTGGTGGTAGTGATGGTGGTGGGTGGTGTTAGTGGTAGTAGTGTTAGTGGTGGTAGTGATGGGTGGTGTTAGTGGTAGTAGTGTTAGTGGTGGTAGTGATGGTGGTGGGTGGTGTTAGTGGTAGTAGTGTTAGTGGTGGTAGTGATGGGTGGTGTTAGTGGTAGTAGTGTTAGTGGTGGTAGTGATGGTGGTGGGTGGTGTTAGTGGTGTTAGTGGTGGTGTTGGTGGTGGGTGGTGTTAGTGGTGGTGGTGGTAGTGATGGGTGGTGTTAGTGGTAGTAGTGTTAGTGGTGGTAGTGATGGTGGTGGGTGGTGTTAGTGGTGTTAGTGGTGGTGTTGGTGGTGGGTGGTGTTAGTGGTGGTAGTGATGGGTGGTGTTAGTGGTAGTAGTGTTAGTGGTGGTAGTGATGGGTGGTGTTAGTGGTAGTAGTGTTAGTGGTGGTAGTGATGGTGGTGGGTGGTGTTAGTGGTGTTAGTGGTGGTGTTGGTGGTGGGTGGTGTTAGTGGTGGTGGTGGTAGTGATGGGTGGTGTTAGTGGTAGTAGTGTTAGTGGTGGTAGTGATGGTGGTGGGTGGTGTTAGTGGTGTTAGTGGTGGTGTTGGTGGTGGGTGGTGTTAGTGGTGGTGGTGGTAGTGATGGGTGGTGTTAGTGGTAGTAGTGTTAGTGGTGGTAGTGATGGGTGGTGTTAGTGGTAGTAGTGTTAGTGGTGGTAGTGATGGTGGTGGGTGGTGTTAGTGGTGGTGTTGGTGGTGGGTGGTGTTAGTGGTGGTGGTGGTAGTGATGGGTGGTGTTAGTGGTAGTAGTGTTAGTGGTGGTGGTGGTAGTGATGGTGGTGGGTGGTGTTAGTGGTGTTAGTGGTGGTGTTGGTGGTGGGTGGTGTTAGTGGTGGTGGTAGTGGTAGTGATGGGTGGTGTTAGTGGTAGTAGTGTTAGTGGTGGTGGTGATGGTGGTTGGTGGTGTTAGTGGTGTTAGTGGTAGTAGTGTTAGTGGTGGTGGTGGTAGTGATGGGTGGTGTTAGTGGTAGTAGTGTTAGTGGTGGTGGTGATGGTGGTTGGTGGTGTTAGTGGTGTTAGTGGTAGTAGTGTTAGTGGTGGTGGTGGTAGTGATGGGTGGTGTTAGTGGTAGTAGTGTTAGTGGTGGTGGTGATGGTGGTTGGTGGTGTTAGTGGTGTTAGTGGTGGTGGTGATGGTGGTGTTGGTAGTGGTGTTAGTGGTGGTGGTGGTAGTGGTGATGGTGGTGGTGGTAGTGGTGGTGATGGTGGTGGGTGGTGGTGGTAGTGGTGGTGATGGTGGTGGGTGGTGGTAGTGGTGGTAGTAGTGGTGGTGGTAGTAGTGGTGGTGGTAGTGGTGGTAATAGTGGTGGGTGGTGTTAGTGGTGGTGGTGTTAGTGGTGGTGGTGGTAGTACTGATAGTAGTAGTGTTAGTGGTGGTAGTGATGCTGGTGGGTGGTGTTAGTGGTGTTAATGGTGGTGGGTGGTGTTAGTGGTGGTGTTGGTGGTGGGTGGTGTTAGTGGTGGTGGTGGTAGTGGTAGTGATGGGTGGTGTTAGTGGTAGTAGTGTTAGTGGTGGTGGTGGTAGTGATGGGTGGTGTTAGTGGTAGTAGTGTTAGTGGTGGTGGTGATGGTGGTTGGTGGTGTTAGTGGTGTTAGTGGTGGTGGTGATGGTGGTGTTGTTAGTGGTGGTGGTGGTAGTGGTGAT
Source organism: Lampetra planeri (assembly GCF_965212315.1). NCBI lineage: Eukaryota > Metazoa > Chordata > Hyperoartia > Petromyzontiformes > Petromyzontidae > Lampetra > Lampetra planeri. The sequence goes on along the minus strand of NC_136133.1, from coordinate 1,053,753 downwards.
GGTGGTGGTGGTAGTGGTGGGTGGTGTTAGTGGTGGTAGTGGTGGTAGTAGTGGTGGTGGTAGTGGTAGTAGTGGTGGTGGTAGTAGTAGTGGTGGTGGTGGTAGTGGTGGTAATAGTGGTGGGTGGTGTTAGTGGTGGTGGTGTTAGTGGTGGTGGGTGGTGGTGTTGGTGGTGGGTGGTGTTAGTGGTGGTGGTAGTGGTGGTAGTAGTGGTAGTAATAGTGGTGGTGGTAGTAGTAGTGGTGGTGGTGGTAGTGGTGGTAATAGTGGTGGTGGTAGTAGTGGTGGTGTTAGTGGTGGTGGTAATAGTGGTGGTGGGTGGTGTTAGTGGTGGTAATAGTGGTGGTGGTAGTACTGATAGTAGTAGTGTTAGTGGTGGTGGTAGTGGTGGTGGTAGTGTTAGTTGTGGTGGTAGTGTTAGTTGTGGTAGTAGTAGTAGCACTGGTAGTAGTAGTGTTAGTGGTGGTGTTAGTGGTGGTGGTGTTAGTGGTGGTGGTGGTAGTAGTAGTAGTACTGGTAGTAGTAGTGTTAGTGGTGGTGGTGGTAGTAGTAGCACTGGTAGTAGTAGTAGTGTTAGTGGTGGTAGTAGTAGTAGCACTGGTAGTAGTAGTGTTAGTGGTGGTGTTAGTGTTAGTGGTGGTAGTAGTAGTAGTACTGGTAGTAGTAGTGTTAGTGGTGGTGTTAGTGTTAGTGGTGGTAGTAGTAGTACTGGTAGTAGTAGTGTTAGTGGTGGTGGTAGTGTTAGTGGTGGTAGTAGTAGTAGCACTAGTAGTAGTAGTGTTAGTGGTGGTGTTAGTGTTAGTGGTGGTAGTAGTAGTAGCACTAGTAGTAGTAGTGTTAGTGGTGGTAGTGGCTGTCTCTGTCGCCTGCTGCGTCAGCGACTCGCCTCGCTCCGCCGGGGGGCGTCGACAGAGCGGCGGCGGCGACGCCTGGCGACCACAGGCGGCCATCTTGCGTCGGGAAGGACCCCTCAGCCCCTCCCCCAGCCCCCCTCCCCCAGCCCCCCCCGCACCGCCCCACCCCCAGCACCCCCCTCCCCCCAGCACCCCCCTCCCCCCAGCACCCCCCTCCCCCCAGCACCCCCCTCCCCCCAGCACCCCCCACCGCTATCCTCTCCCCACCACCGCCGCCCGCGTGAAGGGGTGGGGGGGTTGTCCGCCCGCCCCCCACCCAACGTGGCCGCCGCGGCCCCCCCTCTCCCCACGTCGCCGCCCCTCCCCCGAGTAACGTGGCGCTGACGTCACGCCTAGTGGGCGGGGCCATCGTGTCGCGACTTCCGGTTGCCGGGTCCGCTCGGGAAAGATGTCGGAGGCGGGCAGGCAGGAGGTGCAGGCCGTCTTCAAGCGCCTTCGCGCCGCCGCCACCAACAAGGTGACGCCTCCTCCCTCGCTCGCTCGCTCCCTCGCGCTCTGCCCCGTCACCTCCCGGGGTGTCCGTCGTGGGACCCCCCCCCTGCCCGCAACGCGCGAGTTGAGACGCCGTGGGGGTGGGGGGAGCTGCCTCGGATAGTCAGGCCGCAGGGTACACGTAAGCGAAAAGTCGGAGAGAGACGACTCGGAAAGTGACCCCGGCTCCGTCCCCACCTCGTCCCCACCTCGTCCCCACCTCGTCCCCACCTCGTCCCCACCTCGTCCCCACCTCGTCCCCACCTCGTCTCCGTCCCCACCTCGTCTCTGTAGTCTTGGTGCGGGTTGTTATTGTGGGGAATAAACGGACGGCTCTATGGAAATTATAGCAGCAGTTGCCTTTCGGAAAGCCTGGTCCCCGCCATGTGAATGTGGAATCGCCGCCGAATTTCCACCGCTGGCTCCTTAGGTGGAGATATTCTGCTGCCACGGCGTGACGGTATCGGTGCGCTGGCTGCTGATGTCTTAGATGTTTATATTGTTCTGTCAATTTGTCATCTACCGCTTTCTCTGTTACACACCGTTTGCATAACAGTTGCATTATAATTTAAAGCTGTTGGGAAAATCGATAGGGTAGATGAAAAAATACGTCCTTTCAAAAATTAATATAATCCTGCTTACTCGCTGATGATGTACAAGTACTTCATAGTTTCAATGAGAGGTGTTTTAGAACGCAGTGAGTTCGTTTTAAGTCCCGAAACAGATTCCATCAAATTCCTGTTTGTCATCGGATTTTAGTTTTTTTAAACGTTAACAATGTGTCATCGCTCCACACCGCTACAGTGACCATTAAAGAGAACCCCTAAGTTATGAGGTTTATAAAACATCTAAAACACGCATCTTTCATTGCAGTGAGGCTAATTTATTCTCCTTTGTATTGGCCGTCAACGCAGTGAGTGTCACTCCTGTTAGTGCGACGTTCTTGACGGCGGGGGACTTGGTGGAAGATCTCGAGTTAGACATCATCCCACTTGCTCCTTCCCACCGCCCATCATTTCAACACGCAGGATGGCTTTTCACGACCAGTGTTAAAACCATAATGGAGGTTTTTGGGTTCAATCGCGTAAATATGAATGTGTCGTTAAACCCGCCACCACCCGACACAGCCACAGATTGCTCCACACCTCTGGCTGTCCGCCTGATGATGCTGGTTGTAATTACTGGCGAAACGTCGTTACTCGGATTGTAAGTGTTGTGGGTTTACTCACCAACTCACCGGCGTGCTGGACTAGTAACAAATTGGCACGTTTTGTCTGCGTGACAAACCTTACTCATTGGCTGTCAGATGGTGGCGGGTTTAACTAGACATTTATATTTACGCGATCTAACCCACAAACCTCTATGAAGTTGTCAGTTGGTCGTCGTATGCGGAGTCTGCTCCCCGCCAAGATAACGTGGAGTTTTCACCACTACCCTGGGTCATATCGAGTTATTTTTTTTATCGTCATTTCTAAAATAAATTAGAATGCATTCAGTGTGAACTTGTGAAACTCCAGAGTTTGGTGCCTGAATACATTTTTTTATGTGGTTCATGTTATGGCCTATTTAATCTGTTTTGTGAAATTCGTCAAAACAATCGGGATAAATAAAATAACAAGCACTATGATGTCATTGGAATGCTGAATTTTATATCTATTTTTTTTCCCTCAATGCACATTGCAATACATCACGCAGAAATGTCTACTGTTCAAGTCCCCCTTTCCATCTACACCCTCCTCTTCCTCTCCACCGGAATCACCTGGCGTGTCATCTGCAATGGACCCTTATCCTCCTCCTCCTCCGATGAACGGGATGCTTTGCTTGAAAAGTTTTCAATGTTAATTTCGAGTCCGATTGCCTTTTCTACCTCGTTTGATTGTTGATTCGTTGTCGAACTTCTTTCGCACCGTACGTCGCCAAATCCGTGCGAATCGGAAGGTGTGTTCTTTGTACGATAGCGATGTCGGTATTTGTTCACTGTATGTTTAATGCGCTGCGACACGTTTGAGTTTATTGTGCGATTGCCATTTATTTGTGATATTTTGTTCTTGGCTCGTGCGCTAGGCTGGTAGTTGAACTCTTTTTATATTCGCCATCACTTATTGGCCCAGGGTCACCCTAGAAAACAGTGTCTTGCAGCTTCAGTTCATTCTACAGAGTACGTGGCAGTCTGTGAACCAGTACTCTGCTTCTCCCTCCCGATGCTCAACTTCTAGAGACGGTGAACCCCATATAGCGAGCATATATATGCAGACAAATACTCTTAATCGTGTGACGTTGATTCTAAATGGTGGATGGAAAAACCGGAGGACCCGGAGAAAAATCCGCACGACCACGAGGAGAGCCATGCACACTCCAATAGTACGGGCGTCGGGGTCGGGATGGAACCCACGACGTCCTGCATGCCAGGCGAGAGAGTGAACATCTCGCCGCCTCTGTGGCACCCTGTAGACTTGGTCCCGGCCACGGTAATGTCGAACTTCCAGTTGGTGTGCAAGACTCCCAGCAGAGCAGTGACCAGAATCTGAGTTCTCAATAATAATATTGATGATGATGATGATGGTCGTTATCCACGGTGAGGCCGACTGAGTCCTGCATTGGTGAACAATTTCTTCAGACGGGGAGGGGGGAGGGGGTTGGCTTTGCCTTGTGCGGGAGGGAACCTGGGTCCCTGAATGCCATTGGTTACTGATTTGGCTCTTGCACCTTGTCTTCAAGGGTCAGTGTACACTCCTAAGTGGGTTATTATTACATAAATTAGTTTAGGGAAAACTTAAGTAGATTTGCGTTGCCGATTAAAATTATGATTAAATAGAGAACAGCATGTTTTGTTTTCGCATTAGGATGCTGTCTTTAAACATACCATCAGCCTGCCTTGCCTAAAAAAATGTTAATCTGTATTGACATTTTTGAGGAAAGCACATCAAGCTCAACTAACTCATGAAGAAGTGGCAGAACAAAGGGAATCTGCTGAATGAGTAGTTGCGCACACGCTTAACAAATCATGAAGAGGAAATTGAATGGGCCCTTGCTGGTTCTGGGAGAAAACAAAGATCCCCGTATAGCCTCAAGAGACTGTTGGGGCAAGTGCGGTTTGCGAGGAGCACCTATGAAGGCCGGCATGGCACACGAGGGGGCAGGTGGCCAGCACCACACCCGGCCGCCTTTGTCTCCCCAGTGGCGATGTTTACACACCGCACCAGGTCCTCATTTGGGGCCGAGTCGACCTAGGGGAGGCCCAGGACCGGTTCAGACAATCGTAACCGGTGGTGGCCGTGAGCGGGAATCGAACTTGGGTCGCCGGGTTCGTAGCGCTAACCGCTGCGCCACCGCTCCCCAGAAGGAGGTTTTCTAACTGCGGATGAAACAGGAGGTCGCGGAAAGATGATGGGCACCGGCGTCACGGCGTGCCGGCATCTTTGGCAGGACATATTTTCCTCGTCATTGGGCTCTTGAAGAATCCATCGTGAGCCCGCCATGCGTGTGCCCGCAGGTGTGCTTTGACTGTGGCGCTAAGAATCCAAGCTGGGCGAGCATCACGTACGGCGTCTTCTTGTGCATCGACTGCTCGGGCACCCACCGCTCGCTGGGCGTGCACCTCACCTTCATCCGGTACCGCACCTCGCCATCACACCATACTGTACCACACCTCACCATCACACCGCACTGTACCTCACCATCACACCTCACCATTACACCTCACCATTACACCTCACCATCACACCTCACCATCACACCGTACCGCACCATCACACCTCACCATCACACCTCACCATCACACCTCACCATCACACTGTACCGCACCATCACACCTCACCATCACACCTCACCATCACACCTCACCATCACACCTCACCATCACACCTCACCATCACACCTCACCATCACACCTCACCATCACACCGTACCGCACCTCACCATCACACCGCACTGCATCTGCTTGTGTGAGTTGCACTGACGTGTGACGTCCCCTCTCTCGGGCAGGTCCACGGAGCTCGATTCAAACTGGACCTGGTTCCAGCTGCGATGCATGCAAGTGGGCGGCAATGCGAACGCGGTGAGGGCTCGCGAGCTCGTACACATCCGGACACAACGTGCCCGCCTCCGTCAGAGGCTTGGGCGTGGTCCGCATCATACCAAAGACAAATGTCCCCCATATAACCTTTAACGGACTGTTGGGGCAAGTGCGGTTTAGGAATAGCACCGATGAAGGCCGGCAGTGGTGCACGAGGGGGTGGGTGGCCAGGGTTTGTAGCGCCCAAACCGCTGCACTACCACCCCCCTTCGTACAAAGACAACCAAGACCCCCAGTAAAGCCTAAACAGACTGTAGGAGCAAGTGCTTTTAGCGAGGAGCACCTATGAAGGCCGGCACGGCACACACGGGGGTTTGTCATCATACACGCGCACAAGCACACGCACACATGGAGTCTGTGATAGTAATCATAATCATTTCAACTGGTACCGCGTCGCAGAGTATTCACTCTGGGCTAGAGAGAAACCACAGACATGCAGCCACATGGTGAACCAGTGAGTGCAAACATTACCCAAGTTTTTCGAAATGTTAAGGTGCTATCGGCCAAGGAAACCGGAGTGCCCGGAGACAACCCACGCGTGCGAGGGGGAAATACTCATGCCCATACATACCAAACATAGTCCACATTTTTCTGTCCCGCTTTCCCCTGGCGAGCCCAGGGTATGATTGGCTCCTCCTCGATGCCCACGGGAAGGGAGTTTCACAACATCTGTGCGGAGATCCGCCAACCGTCGCCGCCTCCCCAGTGCCGGTTTATAGGCCACTTGCTTAGACCGCCACCGCCTGGCTGACACTTGGGCTGTAGTACTCAAAAACACACACGTGGGTGCAAACACAAAAGACAAAGATCCCCCCGTGTAGCCTTTAACAGACTTTAGGGGCGGAAGCTGTTAGCGAGTAGCACCTGTGAAGGCCGGCACGGCACACGGGGGGGGGGGGGGGGTGGGTGGCCACGTCCGGCAGCCTTTGTTTCCCCAGCGCTGATGTTTTTTGGTTTGGCCATTTTTGTTTGTTGTAGTACGGAGTAAGACTGATGGCCTTAATCTAAGTTGTTTTGTGGTTGTTGTTGTTGTTTGACTTTGCATCCCACTGGGAATTTTGCACACAGCGTTGGTGTATGGTGATTTTTCTGCAATATTTTGCTGTCTTTACTTGGATTTTCTGTTTGCACTTAGTCACATAGTCACTTTAAGATGTTGTCTTGTTCATGTTTTTGTTTTTTGTTTGTTGCGGTTGCACCCAATTCAAGAGCCGAATGGCTCACAGGGCTATACCTAATTAATGAACTTGAACTACTCGTTTAAGGCGGAGTTGACCTACGGGAAGGCTGAGACCGGTTTAGATAATCGTCACTCTTTTTGGTCTTGAGCAGGAATTGAACTCTGCTCGCCGGGTTCGTAGCTCAGCGCGCTAACCACAACACCACCGCTCCCCACAAGCACGCACATGCGGCGCGTACGTAAACTCGGGCTTGAGTGCTCGACCATCCACGCTTGTCCAAACCTTGAGAGCAGGTTCCGAACGTGGAGTTGCTTAATTGTTGCGTTGCTGACTGTACTTTAATCACTGAACCATTTATTCACCGAGGATAGAGGGTATAGTCAGCCGTGCCACAAACATTTTACTGACCTGCTGAGATAGCGAGAAGATAGAACGTAAGAACATGGGAAAGATTACAAAGGAGAAGGGGGGGCCCCATTCGGTCAATCTAGCTCGTTGGGTTGTTGGTCGCAGATCGATGCCAGAATCTCGTCGAGGCGTTTCGTGAAGAGTTCCAGCGAATTTGCTTCCACAACACGCCGGTCTGAGCAGTCGAAATGTTACATTTTAATGCAGATTAATTCCGTGTAACGGCCGATTCGAATTTTGCCTTGAGTGTATCAGCTGTCGTAACGTCGCTGCTTGCTTCATGGCATTGTCACGCGTCGCCGGCTCCGTCGCTGGCCGCGCTGACTGCACGCGTGGCTGTGCGCGCTTGGGGCCGTGCGATGACGTTTGTGCGCCGCGCGCCGCTCACGCAGGGCACGTTCTTCTGCCACCACGGCTGCACCACGACGGACACCAACGCCAAGTACAACAGCCGCGCCGCCTCGCTCTACCGCGAGAAGATCAAGGGGCTGGCGAACAACGCCCTGCGCACGCACGGCACGGACGTAAGACGCGCAGCACCGGCTTGAGACTTTGCCGGACAGGACGGTGAATGTCTGTGGTTTCTCACCTTAACAGAAAAGCAGAATGAGTGTGGATTGTTTATCAATATTGTTATGAACACTTTCCCATTCCGAACGGAATTTTTTGATTCCATAATGCAGGTTTTTTTGGGTTAGATCGCGTAAATGTATAAATGTGTCGTTAAACCCGCCACCACCCGACACGGCCAACTAGTAAGGTTTAGTGTCACGTAAACAGAACGTGCCAATTCGTCACCAGTACAGCACTAACCCGGGGTGTTGGAGAGCCAAGCCACAACATTTACAATCTGAGTAGGATGTTTCGCCAGTAATTACAACCAGCTTCATCAGGCGACAGCCACATTTCTGATTACATTCCATTCCAAGGCCATGCGGGAGGGAGTGTGGCACAGTTTGGCGCCGGATATTGTAGGGTGGCGGTCGTGTTGCTACGGTTCTCCGCGGTGAGTAACGATGTCTTTAGAACAGCGGCGCTACTACGCCTCTCTAAACAAAACATTTATGCCGAGCCGCTTGCACGTTCCGAGATTGAGGGGTGATTGTGACTCCCGCCCTGCGACTAGCGGAATGGTGAAGGGTTAATAGTCATCGCAGCGTATCTGTACGCAGACGAACGCTGGGCTGTGCTCATTTCCACCACTGGCCCCCCTGAGGAGCCAGTGGTGGAAATTTCACTTTGTTTTAACAAAGGCCGGCACCTTCCACAGGATAGGCGCTGTTGACTTCCCACAAAGTGGTACTCGCTTTATTGACCCTGGAGGGATGGTTGAGCTATGTATGTGCGTATGTTGAACTTCTTTCGCACCGTACGTAGCCAACCGTGCTCATCGGAGGTGCAGCTGATTCAACCTTGGACCAGAATTTGACCTTGCAGCCTTACAGTTTGCGACGATTCACACCAAAAGCTTTCTCGCGATGGGGAAAATCGCGACGGGCAGGGTTATGAGCGTATGCGCATATACAGTACACGTATGCATATACAGTACACGTATGCATATACAGTACACTTAGGTCTGCATACACTTTTGTGCATTATATGTGCGTGTAGTTATGGCCCACCTGGCTGCCCGGGTTATTATATTATTTAGCACGAGCTGGGACCCATATCTTGTCTCGGTGAGCAGTTGTTCCCCCACACCGCCTATTCTCTCGATTGAAAACTAATTTATTTGGAATTACTTTTCGTTTTTTTCGTTTTGAGTCCGTCCCCCACACCTCCGGTTAAAACGGTTGGCTTCGTAAGGTGCAGAAGAAGTTCAACGAACATACCAATGGCAACAACAGCCATTGGCCACGTGGAGTGTCGAAGGCTCGCTGACAAGGTCACGGGACAGACCCAGCAGGTGCCGTGGGTCGACTGACTGAAATGACGAGCAGATGCATGAGATGTGCCCCCTACTGTATATACATACAAAGACAAAGATCCCCCATGTAGCCTGAACAGACTGTTGGGGCAAGGACTGTAAGCGAGCACCTATGATGGCTGGCATGGCACACGAGGGGGTGGGCAGCCCAGTACCACGCCCGGCCGCCTTTTTCTCCCCAGTAGCGATGTTTTAACACACCTCACTAGGTACTAATTTGAGGCTGAGTCGACCTAGGGGAAGCCCAAGACCGGTTCAGATAATCATCATCACCGGTGTTGGCTGTGAGCAGGAATCGAACCTGGGCCGCCGGGTTCGTAGCGCCGCGCGCTACCCGCTACACCGCCTTGTGTGTGTGTGTATATATGTATATATATATACATATGTATATATATATACATATGTATATATATATACACACACACCAACACCACCCTCTTCTCTCCCCCGGCTCGTCTCTCCACAGCTATGGCTGGATGGCACGAGCACCGCGGCGGCCATTACCTCCCCCCAGAAGAAGGAGGCGGACTTTTTTGCGGAGCACACAGAGGTGGGTGGGTGCGATCGACTCGTGCGGTCCGTGTCGGGGTCGAGCACGTCGCACCGGAGTCTCGGTGACCCGGCTCAATCCCCGTTCATTCACATCGCTTGCGGCACTGGGCTTCCCTCTGCCGCGTTTTACCCTCGGCATGTAGTGCGGCAGTTTGCCGAGCACCAGAAATGGGTGTTTGTAGTCTGCGTAAAATCGCCACGGAGACTAAAAATGCTCCTTGGCAGTTCCCGGACATCAAGTCGGTGCACAATGAGAGCAATGGGCGAGGAGTCGGTACACTGTTGGAGAAAAATCGTGATGAATGAATTAGTTCAGATATTTTGAACTTGAATAATTTACATTCCTAGTTGAAGCCACGTCTGTATTCACATTTCACCAGAGCGCTCTGCGGTCAGTTCAACGACCTGTGGATTTTTCTCTATTTTATATAATTTCCTGTTTATAATGTCATTGACAGGTGTCTGGCTTGCATGGGGCGGGGGCAAGGGCTGGGGGGAGGTGGTCAGAACCTTGAGGATTGAGGAGTCACTAACTTAGAACCATGGTTCAAATCCACGATCTGGGCCTGGTCACCGATTGCACACACGCGCACACACACAAAAAGTCAATTTTGGCTTTGCAGGTAATTTTACAAACATTCCGGGTCTGATGATTGAAAGAAAAACCACGTGGCATTTTGGTTGGGCTGCCTGGCAACAAACAAGCAGCAGGGCACGTTGGCCGCTGCAGATATTCTCCCGTTGTTACTTGGTCACTTGGGGGATCTCGCAAGTCGGTCTGTGATCCCCTTTGCTGAGCTGCTCCCTCACGTTAGCCACTGCCCTGCAAGTAGTTCTGTGACCAAAGCTACAAAGAATATAAAAATGATGCCGTTAGCTGGTACACACCTCGGTATTGCTCATTGCAGATGATATGTTAAGGGTGAACTGTTCTTGCCAGTACGATGGCTAACGCGTTCTGCTGCGGCTGCTGTGCGCCTGCGTGTGCAGCACACGTGGGAGAGTGAACCAGCCCCGAGCGTGCCCGCCCTCATCTCAAACCCAGCCGGAGCTGCTCTCTCCCCCGACAAGGACGACAGTGAGTTGGGAGACCGCGCGCCGATCATCGATCGGTGGCCGGGCGCTCGGAGGACTCGTGATGCCAGAGCAATGGGTTGGCGCGATTCCGGTTCCTGCAGTCGAATCTGGGCACTCATCTGTGTGATGCTATCACACAGATTGATAGTATCAGGTGACAGTATTACAGGTGACAGTATCACAGGTGAATCTGTGCACTCACCTGTGTGATGCTATCACACAGATTGATAGTATCAGGTGACAGTATTACAGGTGACAGTATCACAGGTGAATCTGTGCACTCACCTGTGTGGTGCTATCACACAGATTGATAGTATCAGGTGACAGTATTACAGGTGACAGTATCACAGGTGAATCTGTGCACTCACCTGTGTGGTGCTATCACACAGATTGATAGTATCAGGTGACCGAATCAGGTGACAGTGTCACAGGTGACAGCATCACAGGTGAATCTGGGCCATCACCTGTGTGATGCTATCGTATCCGCAAGTGTGTTCTGTTTCATAGTCTTAGCCTTGGCACCAAACACCGCGCAGAATAACACTAGATACACAGAGCGTTCCTGTAGGAATACGTTTTCAGTCTAGAATTAAAAGTGCATAGCTCCAGCGGCTACCTAATTTCGGAAGGAAAAGCATTTCAGGGTGGCCATTATGTGTGTATGCTGAACTTCTTTAGCACTGTACGTAGCCAACCGCGCTAATGGGAGGCAGGGGGGTGGGACAAGAAAAACTAAACACAACAACGAGCAGTTTAAAAGAAGTAGAGTTTGTCAGTCTGGATGAGTTTACCACCGCATGATGCATCGCTCGGTTTGGTTTAGCCTGGGAGCTGACGTCTAAATTGTTGATATTGCACCACGTGGCCTTTAAACACTTTATTTCTTCATGAAATGTGAATAAGCGAGATCTGTCTCGTAGGTTATAAGGTTAACTTGCTGAGCACATATCTGCTCACGTACTTTTGTGCTCCACAATACCGATTTTTTTTTGGGTTAGATCGCGTAAAAATATAAATGTGCCGTGAAAACCCGCCACCACCCGACACAGCCAACTAGTAAGGTTTGGTGTCACGTAAACAGACCGTGCCAATTCGTTACTAGTACAGCACATCGGTGTGTTGGAGAGCCAAGCCACAACATTTGCATGTTATGTGCTGTACTAGTAACCAATTGGCACGTTCTGTTTACTTGACAGACCTTACTAGTTGGCTGTGTCGGGTGGTGGCGGGTTTAACGGCACATTTATATATTTACGCGATCTAACACAAAAAACCCGCATTATGGATGATATTGGCCACGAAAGCCGACGTGTTGAACTGACTACTTTTGTGCCCTCGCATTGTAAGGAAATGCCGTACCGCGTCGTGACGACGGCGCCGAAGGGGATCGGGCGACATGACTCGGACGGGCCCCATAAAGCTTCGGTGTATAACGCTCGCTGCGAAAAGCGGTAATGATAGAAGAGTTTTAACCGCTGAAGCTTTGCGTTTTTGTCAGGTGAGCCAGAGAGGGGCCCGAGCGTGGATCACCTGGGCACGTCCCCTAAAGCTGCGACCATCGGTAATGCGCGGGACACGTGCTCGCACACCCAGACACGCGCCGCGGCACGGGGTGGTGGAGTGCGCGGGTGGCGCCGCCAGTCCTGCGCCACACGCCAAACGCATCCGGTTCAGGCTGGCCGACCGCGCACTCCAATTCCCGCTGCAGGGAACCAGTTGGCGCGGCTGTGAATGAAGAGAATCTGCCTGGCAAAGGGCGCGGATAGTATTTGACCTGCTGAATGCTGGGAAACTTTTCTGCTGCCACCCATTTATTTGTTTGCCCAAGAAAATGCATGGCGAACAATCTTACTTTTCACAGGATCCCCGACAAGTTACGTTTCCACCCAATTTTTATTTTCTCCGTTTTTAGTTTTTATCGGCAGGAACGTACGATGCTCAGAGAAGTCCCGTCCAGGTGCGATGTGAGCCCTGCTCAGCGGTTTTGCTCATCTTCATGCAGGACAACAACAGAAGTGACATTTTTTCAAATCGTGGCCAAATTGATTTCAATATATCGATCAACGTGGCGTAGAAATACATTTCACTGCCAGTGCGCAGTGAGCAAGCATCACGGGCCTCACACCAATTTCTATCGGTATCTTTGCGGTTTGAAAGTCTCCGCTTACTTTGCGAGAGTACGACAATTGTCCATCGCTGTCCGGGCCTACGTTTAGAACATTCCTTTGCGAGTTCCGTCGTAAAGTACAGACGGTTTGGCCACACACGGGGGTATGCCTCATGACGAGAGATATTTGAATTTCAACGTGTTTTTTTTTGCTTGGCTACCTCTAGGGACGTGACGTAACCGTTTGTGTCTCTCACCTGTAGCTGATTGTGAACGATTAGGTGGCAGCGCCGCTTCGCCAAGGAAAGGTGACCGGCCTTCCCAAAGCAAATGCCCACCATTTTAATTGGCTCTGTGATTCACACAAAATGTGGCTGTAAATGTTTAATTTTTTCGTTTGCCTTTCCTGTCTTAACCGTTTTATGATTTGTTCTTGCAAGATGTGCATGCCGTGCATGAGTGGATGCTGGGTGAAAAAAAAATATTAACTCGTTTTTACCAGCGAGATGCCATGCATAGCTCAATTGGTTGAGCGCCTCCGTCCCCGAAAATCCCCAGCACAGAACTGAACATCAATCAAATGAGATGTTCTCTATGCCAGGATTTCCGAAACTCCAATCCTTGTAACGCACCACCATGCCGCCACCTCTTTCCGCGTTTACCAATTTTGTCCTCCCCATTCAAATACAAGTTAACTCGTCCCACACGCTGCACGCGCCGGATGATTGTTAAATAAGGCCCCCACGTGACGCGCTTAGTAATTAACGCTGCCCTCTTCACGCGGATCACGAGCGCACACACACCCACGCGGAGATCTCGGTCTTAATTTGAGTCGGCTCTCTATTAACGCAGGCAGAGTTAATTTCTCAGCGCGTCACGTGGCACGTATCACTGTTGAACTTTTTTCACACCATACGTAGCCAACCGTGCTAATTGGAGGTGCAGGGGAAGGGCAAAAACTAAACGCAACAAGCAGTTCTTAAAGAAATTAGCTTTCAATGCAGATTTAAGACTGCATGTGATTGTTTAACAATGACTGTTTAACAATCATTGGGCACGAGCAGCGTGGGACAAGTACATTTTTACGTGAGTGGGGTGTAAATTGATGAACGCGTAAAGGCGGAGTGTGGGGTCGCGAGCACTGGAGTTTTGCAGACCAAACAAGGCATTTGTTGCCTCTTCTACAATGCCGTACGTGGAATTTGGGACCAATCGGCAAAGAGTGTCTTGAACTCGCAGTGTCCTGCACAGGATTCGAGCTCTGCGTGACTTTCTGTGCCCCCGATCGTCTTCACAGGATTATAGAGCAATGCAATGAGAGATTCTCTAGCCAGGATCGGGGGGTGAAGAAGCAAATTGAACAACACCTTTGGGATTCCCTGGTAGCGGCACAGCAGCCCTGTGTGTGGCGCAACAGATTGGCGCTTCGTGACTATCAAACGGTAAAACTTTAAAATAAATGACCAGCGAGGAAAACGTATGTACGCAAGTGCAGTCACGTGACCTTCGCTCTGCTTGGCGACGCAACCGTTCTCCGTGACTCCTGCTTAGCAGAGCCTCCAAAGAGCTGCCCGCGTGCGGATGGGGAGGTGGCAGCCGGGTGTGGCGATGTGTAGAGCCAGAGGCTCCACTTGTCACTGTCCACAGCGAACACAAACTGGCGGCAGTGGGTGCATCAAAGTGCCTGCATTGTCAGCTCAGATCGAACGTTGCCAACGAGTGTTAATTGGGACGCCACGGTGGCGAGATGTTATCGGCCTCGCCTGGTATGCAGGAGGTCGTGGCTTTGATCCTGACCCTGACGCCTGCTGCTGTAGATTTGGAGTGTGCGTGTTGTTCTCCCTGTGGTGGTGTGGATTTTTCTCCGGGCCCTCCGGTTTTTCCCTCCACATTTAGAAACGTGCGCTTTTGAGTATTTGGTTGCTGTAAATTTCCACGCGATAAGCCACTTTGTTGGGCTATCATTTGTGGCCAGGTCCTTTCTGAAATAGAGCGAAATAGCTCAGTGGACCATCCCTGCTACAATCTAAATTAGTTTAGTTAAATTGCTAAAATAATCCATTTTTAAAGGGTGCGGTCGCTCCGTATGTCCCAAGGGGGGGATCCCAATACAGAATTCGTCTCCTGTCTCTCGGTGTGTGCGTGTGTGCGTGTGCCATTATCCCATAAGCCAATTAGTGTGCGTGCTCTCACAGGAGTGAACTTTTTTTCTTTCCACGTTTTTCCTGGCCCTGTTTCGGGTGCTGTGTTGATGATATTAACAGGCTTGCGCACGTGAACAACGCGTGTGCCCCATTAACCCTCTTCACTCGCAGGCAGCCAGTGAAGTGGTGCACGGTGTGTTAGCACGAGTTAAAAAGTGCATGGTTACATTTGGTTCATTCTACTAGGGGCGTACCCAAAGGGAATCCTATTCACCGTAACTACGCGGACCACTTGGCATTAGTTTTTCTCAGCCACCCATTGGTTCATTTACTGGATGTCTGTGAGTAAAAGAGCTTCGAAGCTCATCGGATTCCTCCAGCGGGCTAAATAAAGATTCTGATGCGGACCTCCCACCGCTTTTACCCCCACCGTATTTTCATTCATCTATAACCACAGATATTTTAAATCTATTCAGCAGCATTTTCCATAGAGCTTTTTGGATAGCAGTGTAAGGATTCACCTCCCCATTGTTATTTGATTGATTGTTAAGACTTAAACATTGTGGTCACTATTCCATGTGAAATATATAGATAAATATATGAATTGAAAACATCGATTCTTGTGCTCGTGATTTGCGTGGTGTATATTGAGGCGAGGAATCATTAATGGTCATCGAATATATCTATCCGTTACGCCGCTTGAGAAAGAAATGTGTTTACGCAGCCTCGCTGAGTTTCGAACCCTCTTAGGGTAAGGTCCCGCTCAGGATACCCAGTGTGTTCATTGAGTGTTTATCTTAGAAACGGCTGTGCGCGGTAACAGCACCGTCATCACTTTGGGTATGCCCCTTTATGTTGGAAGTGAATTAAAATGTTTTGTGCTTGTGGTCTTCTCATATTTGTTGTTGTTGTTGTTTTAGAAGTGAAGTCATCGATCGTGTGCAAAAAGAAGCCAGCTTCGGCTAAAAAGGGGGTGAGTGTTGTTATGCGTGTATGTGTGCGTGCGTACGTGTGCATGCATACGTGTGCATGCGTATGTGTGCGTGCGTACGTGTGCGTGCGTATGTGTGTGTGTGCGCTAGTGTAGCGGTTAGCGCGCCACGCTACGAACCCACCCACCCGAGTTTGATTCCTGCTCACGGCCAACACCAGTGACTGTTATCTAAACCGGTCCTGGGCGTCCCCTACATTGACTCAACCTGAAATGAGTACCTGGTGTGGTGTGTAAACATCGCCACTGGGGAGACAAAGGCGGCCGGGTGTGGTGCTGGTCACCCACCCCCTCGTGTGTTGTGCCGGCCTTAATAGGTGCTCGCTAGCAGCACTTGCCCCAACAGCCTGTTAAAGGCTATACGGGAGATCTTTGTCTTTGTGCGTCACCGTGCATTAATGGGTCCCACCATAATTCCACCGCCGGTAAAGTTAACGGCTTTATCAGCCAGCGGGCGGAATCGAGGGCAACGGAAGGTGCGGTGAAACCACAAGGCTGTGCCGGCTCTCCCACGAAGCGGCCCCACACACTTTCAGCTCGGCACGACGATGACGCTGCTGCCATCACTCGACCGCACGGCATGTGAAAAAGTCTGATGAATGCCGTCGATACGTGTGTCGCTTGCGCTCTTTCGATTTGTGGCCCGTGTCCCACGCGTGTTGCCAGTGGTCAATTGATAAACGGCCTCTAATTAGCCAGTCAATGGAGCTTAAAATGAGAGACAGATGTTGCGGCAATGGATATTGTGCTTCCACCACCACCGCTAAAAACCAAGCTCACCCCTAATGTCCACGTTAAAAAGAGATCTCTTGTGTGTTTTTTAACAGGTACACGCGTACTCTACGTGCATGCCTGATTGTGCATGTGTGTGGGTGCGTGTGTGTGTATGTATCGGGCGTGGTGTTGCTGGCCACGCACCCCCTCGTGCGCCGTGCCGGCCTTCATCGGTGCTGCTCGCTAACAGCACTTTGCCCCAGCTGTCCGTGAAGGCTATATGGGGGATCTTTGTCTTTGCGTGCGCCACAGATGGGAGGGGTGCGTAAGACGGGCGGCCTCGGCGCCCAGAAAGTGAGCGGCCAGATGTTCAACGAGCGCGAACGCCAAGCGCAGGCAACGGACCGTCAGTGCGAGCAGCAGCACCAGCAGCAGCAGCACCACCAGCCGGAGGACGACTCGATGTGAGTGCGGAGGGGCGGGCAGCTTGGCTACAGGGGCGCTGATGATCGCAACTCATGCAGACGCAGATGTGCCGCCCCTGGTAACTGATTAAATTAACGAGCGGAGAGTACATTACGCCTGCCTCCCCCATAGCTTCCCCTTGACATATTTTCGTTTACACATCCCATCAACCACACTGCTGTCTGGAAGTGAGCCATGTCAGAGGCGGGATGGTGAAACTGCCCGATGCCACAGGCAAGGACGCCCGCCTTGTCTGTTGGACGTGGGTCCGAGTTTCCCATAATGCATGGCTCAACGGAGAGCGCAATTGCTGATCAACACAAATGCACAGACGAACACGCACACACACACATACAACGGATGCACACGTGAAAGCGTATAAATGTATGGATAGCTAGTCAATGCAAAGTGGTGAGTAAATTAGTCGACCTTGTTTGAATATTGTTGATTAATTGTTACTTGCTGATTTACGGTTGATCGTAATGAATGTCACGTGGCAGGATGTCAGGGTGGCCACCGTCTTTTTATTATTTTTACTCAGTTGATCAGCTTTTCATTGACCAACTGTCCCAGCCCAAATGCTAAGCTACACGTGATAGTCTATGTGTGTGCACGTGTGGCCTCTTGTATACGAGTGCGTGCCTGCGTGTGTGTGTGCAACAAAGAGCGTGGGGGCAACGGTTAGCGCTACGCTTCGCTACTTACCCGACGACCCGAGTTCGATTCCCGCTCACGGCCAACACCAGTGACGATTATATGAATCGGTCCTGGGCGTCCGCTAGGTCGGCTCGGCCTCAAACGAGTACCTGATGCTGCGTGTAAAAACATCGCCACTGGGGAGACAAAGGCGGCCGTGCGTGGTGCCGGCCACCCACCCCCTCGTGTGCCGTGCCGGCCTTCATAGGTGCCACTCGCTAGCAGCACTTGCCCCAGCAGTCTGTTAAGACTATAGCGGGGTGTCTTTGTATTTTGTGCGTGCACCAGTAATGATATGTATGTGTGTGTGCGCGTGTAAGCAGGGTGACGTCCATGCGCCTCGCCTACCAGGAGCTGGAGCTGCAGCGCAAGAAGGAGGAGGTGAAGCTGCAATCAGCCGACGGCAAGAAGCGGGCGCAGGCGGAGCGACTGGGCATGGGGCTCGGCGCGCGCGCGTACGTACACACACACACATACGCACACACGCGTACGTAAACACGCACACACGTACACACACACACACAAGCACGTACACACGCACACACGCACACACGCACACACGTACACACACACACACAAGCACGTACACACGCGTACGTACACACGCACACACGCACACACGTACACACGCACGTACACACGCACGTACGCACACACACACGTACACACACGCACACACGCACGTACACACGCACACACGCACGTACACACGCACACACATGTACACGCACGTACACACACACACGTACAACAACAACCGCCATTCGCCACTAATTGGCGGTGACGTCACCACGACGCTTGTGCCAGGCCATGTGCACCCTGAGGCCACGTGAAGTGTCGAACGCCCGCTGGCACACACACACGTACACACGCATCCACGCACTTCCGATCAGCACGGTTGGCTACGTACGGTGCGAAAGAAGTTCAACATACATATGTAAAGACAGCGGTGCCAACAGGAAAGAGAGAGTTGGAGAAGGGAAGGCAGGACCTAGGGTGGGGTGAGGTTCACGCCGAGAATAAGAGAGAGGGAGGAACGAGGTTCGAGGCTGTTTGGCAGAGATTCGGGTCGTCGCTGGTTGCCGTCTCGTCGTCGTCGTCGCTGCTATATCGTGACGCCGGGGTCCGAAGCCGCCTTCAAGGCTAAATAAGTCTTGAGCCGTTACACACACATGCATACACGCACAGACGTACGTCCACGAACCGCGTGGCGCGTGCTCACCGCGTCGCGTTGTCTCGGCGCAGCGGGATTTCTCACTCGGTGGTGGAGGAGATGAAGACGATCGAGCAGGAGGCGCCCGCCGTCTCCAAGGCCAAGGGGAAGTTTGACCCCTTCGACGACGCCGGCTTCACCTCGGGGCCCCCCAAGTGAGGCTCGCCTCGTACGCGCACGCGGGCGTCACATCTCCACACACACGCACACACGCGGGCGACCGCATCTCCGTACGTATGTGAACCTGTCTGCCATGTGGCGCGTTCTCACTGCGTCTAGACCTTGGAGACACAACGTCTTTATTGCCATTCACAATCGATTTTCGGGGTCAAATCGTGATCGCGTAAGTAAAATGTGTGTAGTGCACCCTCTCCACACACCTGACAGCCCATGCATGATGTCCCCGCGATGAACAAACGTGGCCACGTTTGACTACTGCTTCGGCAGCACCACCCGTGCCTCGCTGTTGTAGAGCAATTCACAGCATGGAGAATGACGTTAGCGCCGCTAGCTACGGTCAGCACCATCGGGCAGTTGTGCCGGATTATCTCAGTGCGGTTGCACCGCAGCGAATGTCTGTACACGGGAATCCGCCCACACCTGCGCCCGCCCCTGCGCCCGCCCTGTATTCCGCTCGTGCGCTCGCAGGTACAGGGACAACCCGTTTGCGTTGAGCGACAGTCTGGGTGGGGCGAGCGGCGGAGGCGGCGGAGCCCGGGGCTGGGGCACGGATGACTCCGGCGGGGACGGGGGCTGGTCCTTCCTGGACCGCGAGGAGGTCACCGAGGTCAACCTGAGCAGCCAGAGCGGCCGCTCGATGCGCCAGACGTCCTCGGACCGGTGAGCGCGCTGGCCACGGGGGCGGCCCCGGCACCCGCCGGACCTCGCGTTCTAAACCGCCCGCTGGCGGAGGCTGCGTTTGTTTGAGCCCCGCCGCTCAGCTGCGCCGGCTCACGCTCAGCGGCATCGTGAACGCCGCCTCCGCGACAAAGCCACCTCGGACAGAGATGTTAACTGCCTCACCTGGTATGCGGGAAGTCGTGGGTTGGGTTCCAACCCTGACGCCTGCTGTATATTTCGAGTTTGCCTGTCTTTCTGTCTGTGATCGCGTGGATTTCTTTCCGGGTTCTCCGGTTTTTTCCTCCACATTTAGAATCAACGTGTCAGAGTAGTGCATTTGGCTGCTATAAATTTCCGCATGATAAGCCATTTCGTTGAGCAATCATTTGTGACAGACAGGTCACTTCTGAAAAATAAGTGAATGCCTCGGTGGGCTTTGTTTGGTAGGATGGGGATGGTTTAGTTTCATTCGTATGTCTTTGGATGATTTGTTTACCTTTCTTGTACTTTGCACGGATATCGTGTCTTTGTATTGTTTGTGGTTGCAACGTTCTTACGGTCACTTCTGGAAAAGAGATAAATCGCTCAGTGGGCCTTACCGGGTAAAATAAAGAAAAGGTTTTATTCTCAGACTTCCTCTCCGCACGGCTTCTGAACCTTGACCCCTCCAGCCCGACCAGCCGGCGCAAGGCGGACACTTCGGAGGCGGCCGGCCCCGCGCCAACGTCGGACGAGGCGCAGAGGAAGTTCGCCAACGCGCGCGCCATCTCGTCCGACATGTTCTTCGGCCGCGACGAGAGGGCGGAGGTCAGGCAATGGGGGGGTGGGGGGAGGGGGGGCCACTCGGGAGTTTATTAAACACTCATTTTGTGCTTGGAAAGCCGTACCCTTGTTTGCGGGCTCGTTCATTGTACTCCTGCATCTGCTTGGGGCACGTGATGAGCTTGTGACGCGCACCTCTGCTCCTATACACGCGCATGTGAACAAGTGCAAATGTGCGTTCCCTTAAGACACAGGTGCACATTTGAGTAAAATGTTCGCTTCTATACGTGCACTCGGAGATTACGTATATTTACACACGCTCACTCTTCTGTATGTAAATACAACAACAACACCCCCCATTCGCCACCATGGAAAGGAGTGGGCAGTGGCATGCACACAGGTTCATGGTCTGTCTCGGTTCATCCCTGTTTTGGGTCTCACGCAAACAAGGGTGCGGCTCTCTGTCAGAGAAATCGACCACAATGAAAGTCTTTAATGTATTTATGTTTAACTTCTTTCGAACCGTACGGACAGTAGCTAACCATGCTAATCGGAGGTGCTGGGGAAGGACAACAAACTAAACACAAAATAAATGAGTTTTCAATCTATATTTAAACTTGCAGAGCTCCAGTGACTTCCTAATATCAGAAGGGAGAGCGTTCCAGACGGCCGCAGAAGCGTATCTCTGTTCGATGGCTTTAGCCAAAAGCCGCCACTGCGAGGATGGCCGGAGTTTGCGTGATGGTTTATGCTCCTTGACGAGATCAGCAAGGTATTGAGCGAGTGAGAGAGAGAGAGAGTGTAATAGTGCATGAGTGTGAGAGTGTAATAGTGCATGAGTGTGAGAGAGAGAGAGAGTGTAATAGTGCATGAGTGTGAGAGTGAGTGAGTTTGCGAGCGTGAGAGAGTGAGTGAACGGGGAAGGCCCTTCCAAGGAGCGTCGGTTTTGTCCGCGTGTCCGTGTGTGCTCCGCTCAATTAAAGTTTGACCCAGATCTCTCTGTGTGCGCTCTATAACCCCTGACTCTGGCAGGATGACACACGTGTCCGTCTGGAGAGCATGCAGGGCAGCTCGGCCATCAGCTCGGCTGACCTCTTTGGCGACAAGAAGCACGACTCCAACGGTAAAGGCCGAAGACGCGACGTCGCCTCAACGTCGTCGACGAGCAAACTGAACCTCTTTCCCAAACGATGTCAGAATCAGAATCTTTATTTAGACTGAAGGAGGAATCCGATGAGCTACGAAGCTCTTATTATTATCACGGATGTCCGGTTTGCTGCCCCGTCCAGGCCGCGCAGTGGCATCGTCGCACAACCCCGTAGGGACCCTTTGTTTTCAGTCGGGGAAAAGGCTCAAAAGTAACGCGTAAGTGTAACGATGCGTCCAGGAGGTGTGCGTTGTAAGCACCTGAAAATCTCTTGGCCTCGTGCAGACCGCTGGCTCCACAAAGTGCCGCACACGCGACCGTCTTGTCATTTTGGACCACCAACTCGCCCGACCAAAATGGGCAGCGCTGAAACAGAGATGCAGCTTCTTGCTTCTTTCGGTAAAGTCACGTAGAAGGGAAGTAATAAAATAATAAAATAAAACATAATAAAACAATTCTCACGACGTTTCGGCCACAACGCAAGCAGCCGTCTTCAGGTGAAAACCAGGTCTGTCGAGGCTGTAGACCGGTGTCACCCTTATTGGTACTCGTCAGTGCCGTCGTCGGCGTTCGCTGCTGCCGTGTGCCTCCGGGAGCCTCGTACACGGAGAGGGATTCCCTGTATTGCTCCTGGGGAGCCGTTAACTTGCTCAGAATAAGCGCTGCGCATGTGGCCAGAAGTGTGCGTGTTGTCCTGCCACACGGTACTTCATGGTTTGAAGTCCACATTCCAGTCGTGATTATTAAGCCGGCGATTTTGAGTATAGGTGTGCAGTGCACATCCAAAGTAGCAGTATTGGCAGCTTAGATATTTCATAATTCTGAGCAGACTAATTGTGATTTTGCTTATTTCACAATAATCTTTTCCCCCGTGTTCATGCGATTGCCCCTACGATGTGTGCGGCGGTCTTAACACCCCCCCCTCCGCTCGCATTTCCATCGAACGGCTTCACCTCCCTCCGCCTCCCCGCCATCCATGTGTTGTGTGGCCAGGCTGAGTCGCTGCTTGCCGAGTGCACTAGCCCCCCCCCACCCCCTCCTCCCCCCGCCCCCTCCTCCTCCTCCCGCTGCCCCCTCCTCCTCCCGCTGCCCCAGCAGTCTTTGCGTGAGATTTGTTGTCGTCCTTGTCGTCGTGCAGCGTCGATGGGCAGCGCGCTCCCTGTGGCTCCGGACATGGCGCAGTTCCGCCAGGGCGTCCGCACCGTCGCCGGCAAGCTGAGCGTGCTGGCCAATGGGGTCATGACCTCTATACAGGTGCGGCACGAACGCGCTCGCGCAGCAACTCGGGATGACGCGGACGTCGAGTTTTGAGCACGCGTGCCCACGGCGCTCCGTGAGTGCGACTCGTCGCCGAGCAGCCGTGAGCACTTGCCGCTATCGCCGGAGCAAAGATCGACGCCGTTTTGGCTCGGGTAGTTTTGGGCAAGTGCTGGCCCCGGTGAACATCGCGTGCCGTTTGCGATCGCCGACATGGTGGGAAAGCAATGGGGCAGCTCATAGACCGCTTTTGAATGTGTTGGTATGGCATCGACAAGGCTCGATTATTGCAACTCGCTCCTCTACGGGGACGTCCGGTGTGGCCACGTACATTGGTGATGTTGAATAAACAGAAGTATTCGCCCGTTGTGTTTTCTCCCACCGCAGGATCGCTACGGCTCCTAATAAATGGGCGCAAGTTGCAAACGGAAGAGAAAATTTCTGGACGCAGAAGGTCGTCTTAAGTCCACGGAACAGACGCTCTACCACACCCCGCCACTACTAAACTACGTCGCATTATACCACTGCACTGCCAAAGCACACGCCTCTACGCCTCTACGCTACACCGCCCCCGGGAGTCGTCGTGCTGTCCGGCTAGATATTAAATTGGGCCTGCTGCACCTCCTTTAGTCAGCCCGCTCTCGACTAACGCGTTAGCCTCGTTAATCGGGAACACGTATGGACACGTTAAGAATACCAGTCACTCGCAGTGAAATTCACATGCTGATTTCGTTTTCAAGACGCGCTCTGCGCATATTGTTAAACCGTTAACGTCACTTCGACTTTCAAGATCACTTTGACCAGGTGAGAATCCAAGAGACCAGGGGTAAGTCCCATCGGCAAGAGTGACCCCGGGGTCGTCCCAGTGACGACTTTATCCACGACCTGTCAAGACTGCGGAGATGTTCACTTTTGCTATTTTCTCGGTCCTTCACAGCAACACCTCGGCACATGACGGAGGAAGTCGCGACTTTAAATCATGCGATCACCGTCGGCCCTCTGTGCTTAAGAGGGGGGGGGGACATTCACAGCTGTCAAGAAAACTAAACTTCAGCATTTGCACCGTTTTCTTTTGGAGGGAGTTGGAGACTTTACATGTTAACTTTACACGAAATAAAGTAAATAAAAAGATTGATAATTCCGAGCATTTTTGCCACCCTCCCCGATAACACATTTTTTTTGTTTGTTTCAGAATGTCCGTTCTTAATTTGGTTTACATCGCAACTATGTTAGTTGAGTTTAATAATCGAGCTCCGTGGAATAGGAACTTTTATTTTCTTGTACCTTCCAGATGCTGCGTTCGGCATTGTTCAGCGGGGGGGAGTCTCATCCCCTGTCGGTTGTGTGTTGAAGGCCGCTTTCGTGATAATGGAACACAAATGTAATTATGACGTGCGCCGTTTTAGCGCGGCTCGAAGGTGGCGGTGTAGAACGTTGCATAAATACTCTTACTCTAATATATTGGCCCCGATTACTATTGGTCAAAAAATTTTAGTTTTTGCATGATATTGTGTTGAGAGAGAAAAGAAACAGCAAAAAGAAGATTTTTTCTGCCGAAAATATTTTTGTCAAGTTGTGGGGGGGGGGGGGGGGTCTTATCGGGCATTTTAAATATTGTATCAGATGAGGCGCCGGCAATGGCGTAGCAAGTTTAAGACGTTGAAATCAAGGCCGCAATTTTTTGTTTGTGTCAACTTCACTCAACCTGACTCAAAGGTGTCGTGCCAACGAGACTTCACCATCTCGCCTCATTGAGGCCTCCGCCTTGATTCGCATGATCTCGGCGGTCGCTCAATGCGCTTTACTGCAAGACTCGAGCGCGATGAAAGGATTGCCGTGTCGGTCGAGAGTAGATTTTACGCTGACAGTTTTTTTTAATCAAGTCGCTCTGATTCACTGCTTGATGCAGGCTAGATTTGAGCAATAGATTCACCAATTAATCAATCTACTTGTGAATAAAGTGCTTATTTTCAGGACCATAGGATGGAGTTCATCATCTCTACTGTTGGTCCAGAGCTGGCCATGCATGGGAAACCCAATTTGAAGTGGTATTCCGGTCACTTAACACAACAGCCACATCTAATTCCACGCCTAGCAACATCAGTGTTCGCTTTGGCACCTCTGGACGCACGATGATTCGTGCGAGACGTTCCAAATTGAAAGTGTAACCTGCATCCTTGGTAGTGCATTTCTAACCATCCGAACTCGCTCCACCTCGGACATTCACTTGTTCTTCGATGGCCTGTGTGTGAGAAATCTAAAGTCGCTGGAGGATAAGTTGAGTTGTAACCGAAGCCTTTGCCTGTGCATCTGGTGGCACGCAACAACGACTTCTAAACGGAGCATTAAGCCGCCCGGTTTCTCAAGTTCTGCTTAATTTCGAATGATTGTTTTTTGTTGTTGTTTGCATTTTCATTTGACGACATTTAAAAGGAACATTGTCAACTTAAATTACAACAGTGTGCTGCGATATGGAAACGCACGTTACCTGCAGTTTTTTTTCTCCCAACCGCAAGCTTACAGAGGTGGGGGAAGGTGGGGGTGCAGTGGCTCCACGGGTCAATTGGGGGAATAGTATCGCCTGTTTGGTGTTGGCGTCGCTTAGAACTTGGACTTGTAATGGAATAAGAAATAAATTAATAAAATAGAGAATGAAAAGGCTCCAATCTTTCAATGGTCTTGCGCTACGTTACCGAGTGTAGTTGTTTTGACTCAAGAGGTATTATCACTGGTCACTGCTCTGTTGCTGGTCTTGCACACTTGCTGAAAGTTCTACATTATGGTGGCAGGCAACAGATCTATCGGGCGCAGCGGTGGCGAGATGTTAACTCTCTCGCCGGGTGTGCAGGAGGCTGTAGGTTCGATCCTGATCCTGACGCCGGTATATTTGGAGTTTGCACGTGAATTGTTCTCCGGGACCTCTGGTTTTTCCCTCCACATTGATATAATCAACGTGTGTTTAAGAGTATTTGGCCGCTAAAAATGTCCACATGCTGATTAAGTAGCTACATCGTTGAGCCATCATTTATGGTCAGGTCTCTTCTTAAAAAGCTCTACATAGCTCCTGGTAAAATACAAATACTGCAGTAGTGAAATAGGTCAACTGCCTGCTATCCCATCGATTGGTGCAGGCCTAATTGTGGTGGTCCTCTTTAAACTGGGACGAGAGGGGGGGGGGGGGAGTGATGGGGCTGAGCTGACCCCCGTCGGGATTTGAACTCGGGTTTCCGCAATTGCGATCATCAGAGTTACGTCCGGGCCAGATAGATCGAGAATTACGTCGAAAATCATTGTTGGCAATTAATATTATTGATGATTGTGAACTTCATCCAAAATTAAGTAAGTCACATGCTCATTACGCTCTGGTCCTTTCGGTAAAGTCACGTGATAGAAAAAATAATAAAATAAAACACGACGTTTCGATCTCAACACAGGTGAGAAAATGATCTGCTGTTGTGGCTTTATATAGGCACGGGAGGGGGGGAGAAATAATTTCATGGTCATTGATTACTTCCAGATGAATGTTAACCCTAGACATTGGCTTCCTCAATATAAACCAATACTCTTGGGTCTGTCGGTGAAGTCATTTTATTACAAAAAATAACAAAAACTACGACGTCTCGATCACAACACAAGCGATCGTCATCAGGAGGAAAGAAAATGACGATCGCTTGTATTGTGATCGAAACGTCGTAGTTGTTATTGTTTGTGATCTTCTTTGAACCTATCTACGTGACGTTACCGAAAGACTCAAAGAATATGAGATGCAACTTACTAATCCTGCCCGCGTGGCGGCGCACATCTCGTCCCTGGGGGTCCATCGCGGCCCTCTGTCACAGAGTCTCAGCGAGACGCGAGGTGCCATCTCTCACGCAGGCCTTCTCTCCCGCTCTGCTGCTGCTCCTGCAGCAACAACTGCCCCACCAACATTGGACTCGGCAAGCCACCGCTTGTCTGTTGTTCATCACGGCAACAACGCAACTTTGTCCTTGCGATTGCATTAATAAAACCATCTTGACGAGAGTTCCCGTGACCTCGCCTTAGGGATCGCCAGCTCGCCCCATGCTCGTCATTGGGTTGAACATAAAATACTGTACAGTACACTTCCCACTGGTCAGTGTTTAAGTGGCTAGCGGTTCACCAATGTTGCAGCTGCTGTCAATATTTAACTGCACAATAGAGGTTTTTGTTTAGATCGCGTAAATATATAAATGTGTCGTTAAACCCGCCACCACCCGACACAGACAATCAGTAAGGTTTAGTGTCACATAAACAGAACGTGCCAATTCGTCACTAGTACAGCACTAGTGTGTAGTGTATAGTGTAGTGTATAGTAGTGTAGTATAGTGTAGTGCATAGTGTAGTGTACTAGTACAGCAACACCGGTTGTGTGTTGGAGAGCAAATACACAACATTCACAATCTGAGTTCGACGTTTCGCCAGTAATTACAACTGGCTTCATCAGGCTGTCGCCTTACTAATTGGCTGTGTCGGGTGGTGGCGGGTTTAACGATAAGTTTATATTTACGCGATCTAACAACAACAAACACCCTATATTGTGGATGATATTGGTCGCGAAAGCCCTACGAGGTTTTAGATATTTAACTTAACGTATCACGTCTAGGCGAACCGATGTGCTGACATTGTGCGGGGCCTGTAGCATATGCTATAAAGGGGCCCTAAATAAAAAAAAAACTAATATTAAAACACATGTTTTACTTGCATATCTTACCAGGTAAGAGCCAACTTGAGCTACGTAGCTCTTTTTCAGAAGCGACCTGGTTATCACAAATGATAGCTCAACCAAGTGGCTTATCGCGTGGAAATTTATAGCAGCCAAAGACTCTAAACGCGCATTGATTCTAAATGTGGAGGGGAAAACCGGAGGACCCGGAAACAATCCACGCGACCACAACGAGAGAGAGACACCACAAACTCCAAATGTACAGCAGGCGTCAGGGACTCGATCGAACCCACGACCTCCTGTACACCAGGCGAGGAAGTTAACATCTAGCCACCGTGGGGCTGAGGCCGAGATTCACACCCCAGGACCTCGAGCAGTGCTGGACCAGCTCCTTGACTCGAGCATTACAGAGTAGATGATTCACCCAAACGTAGAATAAAATTTGGACTTTAACCTTTTGATCTTTAGATGTGTCATGCTCATCATTGCAAGGGTAAAAGTTAATGGTTTTTGCTCACGTGCACGGCACGTATTTCAGTGTTGTCTGTTGATATATACAGAGACACATCTCAGTCGGTGAAGCGGCTAAAGTCGAGTGCCGGTATGTAATCACTCGTCTCAAACACAGAGACTCTCATCCGTCGTATCAACGTCTCAAAACGTTGTTACGTTTGCTCACCCTTTTTGCCGACCGAAAATTCGTAAAATGCTGTCGTCAATAACACCGTGGCCTTAGAGGGAAATACATCATGAGTCACGTGTCGGGCAGTCGCCCTTCTTCTATGTCAGGGCCATTGCCCGAAACGTCGCCTATTGTTTATTTATCCTCTCAAGACCACGGTGTTTGTTATTGATGATTATTTGTGTTGATGTGTTGTGTTGTTGCGCGTGTGTTAATTCTGCGTGCGCACCACTGCAGCCAACGCAGCAGCGGCTGCATCACCAAATGATTTGTTTAATCAAATACTGAATCTTCTCCCAGGAGGAGCGGGGGGGGGCGATAGTAGCGCTTCAATGTGAAATGTCTGGCCACAATATATATTTTTTATTTGATTCGCAACTCGATTTATTCTGTTTAGCGCGTACGCTCCCGCAGGTGTTTCTATGCGAGGAAGTCAGCTGCCAACATCCCGAGTAGACTTCCCTGCAGCTCTTAGCAACAATAAAACATTGTTTTAGTTCGTCTAACCCTTGGCCTTCCGGACGCATATTATCATCCAGCAGCATTTGTTCGAACGATTCAAATATTTGCCGACGTATCGTTGGACCTGAAGATTAGATGTTGTGGTCTCCATCCAAGTTGACGTCCGAAGACTCGCAGTCTATAGATGCCACATCTCACTTTGAGGATAATTCATTATCCAGATTGGTGGATGTACATTTTAACTAGATTTAAAAAATAATGTATTTGTGGTGATTCTTTTGGCTAACGGCCACTGCATCGCGCGCTTTCAGATGCACTTCTGCGGCCGTCTGGAACGCTCTGGGGAGCTATGCACCTTTAAATCATCATCAATGATAGCTTTTTTCAAAAGTCGCTTTGGGGGACAACAATAGAACATGCATAAATTATCTCTGCAAAAAAGTGGAATGAAATCTTGACATCAAACCGAACAGGGTGGTTAAAATAGCAAAAAAAACATAATAGGATTTAAACCCAGGATTATAAATCTCGAAGCTAAACACGAAAAGGGTAAACGTGACGGACGTCCAACTGTGACGGCTTGAATACTGCCACGAGCTTCATGAGGAGGACAACAGGAGGACAACAGGAGGACAACAGGGCATCAAGTGACAGGACACAAACTCGCAGAGACGTGTCCCACAGACACGCGAGGTGGACAGGGCAGACATTCCCAGAGGAAACTGGCATCATCAGGCGGGTTTAACGACACATTTAAATTTACGCGATCTAACCTCTCCCAAAAAACCCCTCCTCTCTCTATTATTGAGAATATTGGCCGCGAAAGCCCCCGACTCCTCCGACGCCCACTTCGTGTTAACATTTCTGATTAGTCTCGCACTGCGGTGGCTGTCAATGTAGCCACCAACTCGTGCACGTGGCCACCAGGAGGACCCCTCGGTTGACAAACACACGGAGAGAGAGGGGGGGTGGTGGTGGCGGGGGGCGGGGTATATATAGGTAGGGGTGGAGCTACGTACAATGAGGCGGGGCCTCGCGAGACCCACCCACCAATTGAAAGCGTCGCCTCGCGGGCCTCGCTCCAATTCGCACCAATGGGGAGCGAGCGAAGGGGTGGGGGCCGCGATGCCCCGCCCCCTCGACGCCCCCACTCCGAGCTGTGATCGCGCGCGCGGCCTCAGCCCGGCCCGAGGCTTCTCGCACCCACGAGTCCCCGACGTTACAGCTCCACCCCCTCGTGCAGGGGCCCCAGGGATCCTCACGGCTCGCAGGGCTCCCTCAGGCTTCCTCCGCGGCCTCTGCCAGGTACCCCCCACCACCACCAGCCCCCCCCACCCCCGAGTGTTGCCGTGTGTGCGTAGTCTGTGCGTAGTGGGTGGACAGCGAGCGGGTTTCCGGGCGGAGGAGTCGGGGCGAGGCCGCGGCCTGACGCGGTCACTGACAGAACACACAACACGCAGTACACACTGTACACACTGTACACACAGTGTACACAGTACACACAGTGTACACAGTACACACAGTGTAGACAGTACACACAGTACACACAGTGTAGACAGTACACACAGTACACACAGTGTAGACAGTACACACAGTACACACAGTGTAGACAGTACATACAGTGTATACTGTATCCACAGTACACGACCCGAGTTCGATTCCCTGTACACGGCCAACACCAGTGACGATTATCTGGACCGGTCCTGGGGCTCCTCCCCTAGGTCGACTCAGCCTCAAATGAGGACCTGGTGCGGTGTGTAAACATCGCTACAGGGGAGACAAAGGCGGCCGGGCACCAACAACAACACCAACAACACCAACAACACCACCAACAACAACAACACCACCAACAACAACACCAACAACACCAACAACAACACCAACCACACCAACAACAACACCAACAACACCAACAACACCACCACCAACAACAACACCAACAACACCGACAACAACAACACCACCACCAACAACAACACCAACAACACCACCAACAACAACACCAACAACAACACCAACAACAACACCTCGCCCTCGGTGGAAACTCTACAAAGTTCGTCTCAAAGCTGTGGGGGGCAAGGGGGGGGTACCTAGTGTCACAACACTGCCGACAGGAACTTGATTCTATCAGTCCGTGGTGCTGCTGCTGCGTTTGGCTCTGGAATGTTTGGCCTTGGGGGGAAACAAAGGCAAAGATCCCCCGTGTAGCCTGTAACAGACTGCTGGGGCAAGTGCTGTTAGCGAGCAGCAGCTGTGAAGGTCGGCACTGTGGCACACGGGGGGGTGGGTGGCCAACACCACGCCCGGCCGCCTTTGTCTCCCCAGTGGCGATGTTTACACACCGCCCTAGGTACTCATTTGAGGCTGAGTCGACCTAGGGGAGGCCCAGGACCGGTTCAGATCATCGTCACTGGTGGTGTTGGCCGTGAGCGGGAATCGAATTCGTGTCGCCGGGTTCGTAGCGCAACGTAGCGCTAACACTACACCACCGCTCCCCCCACACACAGTGACACACACACACAGTGACACACACACACAGTGACACACACACACTGACACACACACACAGTGACACACACAGTGACACACACACTGACATACACACACTGACACACACACACACTGACACACTGATACACACACACACTGACACACACACACACTGACACACACACACTGACACACACACTGACACACTGATACACACACACACTGACACACACTGACACACACACTGACACACACTGACACACACACACTGACACACACACACAGTGACACACACACAGTGACACACTGATACACACACACACTGACACACACACACTGACACACACACAGACGAGCAGTGACGGCGGTTTGTGACAAACATCAGAAACGAGGTGTGTGTGGGGTTGTTTCTTTGTTACGGTGGAATTTAAAGACAACGCAACGCCACATTGTGCCTGTCCCACAGCCACTGAACGTCATCACGACAACAGTCAAACAAAGTCAGTGGAGGCCAACCGGTCAAGGGGGACGAGCGGTGTTTGTGCAAAGGTTTCTCTACCGTCGACCTCCCACTCGGAATCAGGATCTGTAGTTTAACCGGACGAATCCGATGAGCTCTAAAGATATTTTTTTACAGATGTCCAGTAAGAAGGTTACCACAACAAACACATAATATATTAATCATGACACACACATTCTACTTATCCCAAGTCATTCCAAGCGTTCTCAAAGCAAGGACTACGTAATCATACTCTTACAGTATAGATAAATAATTAAAGCAGTCAAACATAGCATGACACGTTGTTGGCATTTTACGCACACGACTCAAAAATCAATTATGAGTCGGAATGAAACCCCACGCGAAGTGGAACATCGCCGCCACTCAGATGAAAGGAAGATAATTCTGCACCAAGCTGCAGATGGAGAGATTGCAAGGGGCGTTGAGCAAGGTGACAACTTTGGCCCAACGCTATTCACAGCAGCATCGGGATGTTGTCTGAAAAAAACGAGCGGTATTCGAGGAACGAATTCGTAAATAAGAATCGAGAAAACATTAACCATGTTGGATTTTTGGATGTCGCATGTCACAATATAACTGTACAGGGTGGTCCAGATGGCTTATGCCCCCCCATTTAATGGTCTAAAATGTAATAATGTTTGTATCCCAATGGGTGTGAAGACAGAC
Source organism: Lampetra planeri (assembly GCF_965212315.1). Taxonomy (NCBI): domain Eukaryota; kingdom Metazoa; phylum Chordata; class Hyperoartia; order Petromyzontiformes; family Petromyzontidae; genus Lampetra; species Lampetra planeri. The sequence goes on along the minus strand of NC_136133.1, from coordinate 1,021,308 downwards.
ATTACTATGCGAAGGAAAAAAATATGTTAGGGGGGGTCAATTAATTGTGGAGTCACAATACATCTGGACCAACACCTTGTGCAGTGTTTCTTGTTACATGACATCCCCCCCCTCCCCCATTGGTTTTGCTCTTAACATAAATATTCCTGCTGCGGAGGGAGCTGGTAGGAACGTTGGGTTGCTCGGTCAATGGCCAGGGTCAACGGCGGCGTGGTGTATTCCGCAAATTTGCCCGACTGTGAGGGCGGGCACAAGCCGGCGTGAGTAGGTTAAACGTTGAGTTTTATAAGGGCACCACGGGGTGACCAGCCCCTCCCCACCCAGCCCTCCCACCCCCAACCAGCTCCACCCAGCCCCTCCCCACCCTCCCCACCCAGCCCCTCCCTGCAGGACGGACGGACACAATAATCCCCTGTGGGCTGGTGTAACCAGGAGGTTCCTACCAGTATAATGTGAGCAAGCTTTGTACGCTTCGTAACGTTTTAGACCCGGTTCCCTCTGCAGTGCCCGTAACATGTGCAGCATGTGCCGATGCCTCCTGTTTGCATCGCGACCAAATGTAACCATGATTGTGGACTAAGATCTGCACCGTCCAACATCTGCACCGTCCCAGAATAGCCGTGAAATTGAGCCGAAACAGCTTATTGCCGCACTTCCTGCTGCGATAAATAAATTATGTTATTTATCTGAATATCTAACATCTCGTATCCGCCACAAACAACCAACCCACCACACCCAGTGGAGTATAGTTGTGTATAGGGTAACTGCCATTGTCAACACGTGTTCACATTTCACATAATTGCCTATAGCGGACATCTGTGAAACTTTGGACAGCTGTGGAAAAGAGCTTGACAACTCATCGGATTCCTCCAGTATAAGCACACACATTCAGATTCTTCACGCGCTGAATAACCTGATGAAGAAAGCTGAGGCCGGATTCAAGATTCGCTTTTTGAAAAAATGTCAAGAGAAATATTAGCCCGGGATCGAAATGATGAAGATGTACTACCCTATGAAGTCGGTATGAATCATTACATGTTTCTTGCTATGACCTGGCTAAGAAACGTGGGCGACCGCTATGAAGGAGATAACTTAGAGGCTTTAAAAGTGCGTGGGTTTACACTGAGACACAACATTTCCTAGCGTTGGAAATTCGTTTAACCGACAATGTGGACACTTTAAAGTCGCGTCTAATAACACACCACCCTCCTCCTAAGTCCGTCTATTCGATGTACCTCTCCTCTCTCAGCCTTCCCTTGACCCAGATTTTACAAGGCACCTTGAGACCTTTCGTGTAAGGCTCCTTGCAAATAAATGTAAATTATTATTATTGAAATGAGGAACTGTAGAACACACACGCACACACGTTGCAGAAATAATCTGGCCGCAACTAAAAGTGGCCTTGTGCAAGATGCGTTGCGAGACGCTGCGGAGGTGGACGGTGGGCGAGAGGGGAGGAGGAGTGACAGGCAAAGGATGGAATGCGTCCGTGGGGATGTCCCCTGCAGAGATGGAGCGGCGAGATCGGCTCGTTTTCACGTGCCAGGCGGAATGTTACGATGCGGATCCTACGCCTCACGGTGACGTTCTTCGCTAGGCCTTCATCCAGCAGTGGACTGATCGTGGCTGACGATGAACCATCATGATAAAGCTTGTTTGGTTTGACCGCGCAAGTATGAATGTGTCGTAATCCTCCACCACCCGACACAGCCAGTAAGGGTTGTCACGTAAACAAAACGGTGTGTTGGAGAGTAAGTCATCAGTCAAGCGCAGCTTAATTAGCGAATGCTTATGCCGCGTTGTGATGCGGTGAGTCAAGCTTCTTGGGTCAAGTTGTCCCACATTCTGGGCCCCTGAGCACAACATCCGCATTCACCGAGAGCAGTTTTTCTGCAACTATAATTGGCCAATTTCCACAAGACCCACCACCCCCTCCTCCCCCCACATACTTGGCACGAGTGCCATTACCTGATGACACTTGCCAGCTGAGGTCAGACTTTAACACCCACCGCCGAGGGCAAGCGACAAGTTCCTTGTTTCCTTAGGGCCCAACCGAAAGGGCCCCATTGTGCGTCGCAGCGCGAATACGCTGCTGAGCCGTAGGCATTGCCGGCTGGGCGAACCGGTCGCTTGCAACTTGCTCCCCCCCCCCCCCCAGCGCCGCACTTGCCTCGGTCCTTTCCCAGACTCGCGCGTGCAAGTGACCGACGTCAATGTCTGTGTGGGACCGTTTACGCGTCTGCCCGTCACCCGTGCGTAATGAGGTAACCCGCGATTCGTTTGCCAAGCTCCTCTACAGCTGTCGGGGAAGTACGCCCGCAGCGGATCGCTATTGCTCTTTGGAACGGAGCTGTGTGTGTGTGCACAGTGCGTTCGGAACCCACCTAGCACGTGCCTCGAAGGTGTGTGCATGCACCTTGGCACAGCAGGGGGCACAGCTGGCGTGCATCTGCCAGCCATCTCGAGTCGGCCAAGCCACGGCACCTTCTGGGTCTGTCCCGTGACTGCCTGTCGGCGAGCCTTCGACACTTCAGGTGACGGCCTCAACGTGCACCTGGCCTGGCACAGGCGCCGTGGTGACGTCGCCGCCACTTTGTGGCGAACGGCAGCAGCAGCAGCGTAGAAGTCCGCGTGCGCGGCGCTACGAACCCGGTGACCCGAGTTTGAACCCCGCTCACGGCGCCCACACCAGTGACGACGACTGGAACGGGTCCTGAGTCTCGCCTCGTTGACTCTGCCTCACACGGATACCTGGTGCGGCGTGTCAACATCGCCGCCACTCGGGAGACAAAGCGGCCGGGCGTGGTGCTGGCTCCCTACCTCCTCGTGTGCCACGCCGCTGTTTGCTAACAGCAGTTGCTTCAACAGTCTGTTAAGGCTGTATGGTGGAGCTGTGTCTTTGTGTACACGTGTAACAACCACAAGTTGTAGCCCATTCACCACCGCTAAACTGGAGCGTTTATACCGGTCAACCCATATGGTTTACCCGTGTTCTTGTGCGGGGTCCATACGGCGTACAGCCGTTTCAATACGGGCACATTTTTTTTCGTCTATTTGTGTTTCTCCCTTGTGATGGGACTTTGTAGGAAGAACGTTGAGATGTATAAGGGGCACGGGGTGACCAACCAGGTCTGCGTTGGTGTGTAATAAGGTCGGGCACTGGTAAGGGGTTGACAGGTGTGGAATCTTAACCTGGGGCTCCCCTACATTGACACGACATGAAATGATAATCTGGGGCAATGTGAAAACATCAGCACTGCTGAGACAAAGGCGGCCAGATGTCGTGCTACGTACGGTGCGAAAGAAGTTCAACATACATATCCACAGCAGCCCTGTGCGTACAATAGCGACCTAAATAGTTGCCCGCTAACAGCCCTGGCAGCAAAAACAAAACATGTGTACGGCAATGCCCAAGTCTGTGTGTTAGCCAACTTCTACCACAACATGTCGTTTTTGCGAGTGCATTCCACGTTATTTTACTGTTGCAACAAAAATTCGTGTGAGTAATAGTTTTGTTTTTGTTACCCGTACAGAGCCGTACGGGACAGGTAGTATGCAAAATAATGTACATCTGGTTGGACAGGCTTCTGCTGAGCCACACTTATCACTGGTTAGCCCGGAAATATGAGCACTAGTTGTGCACATAGGGGGGATAGGTTACAGTGTTACGCGTGATGAAATAAGAGTGAGGTAATTATTTGCTAAAGGCAGAGATGATGACGATGGGCAATGATCACGGTAGTTAATATCTTGGCATTCGTTGGGTAAATTTTCCCTGCGTCACATCATTTTACGCGGCACGACCGAGAGCCTCGGTGAGAGTCTGAGCGGCCACGCGTGGACAGGGCGGCAGCAGTAGCAGCAGCAGGCAAGTAGAGCACGAATCGTGCTCTCTGCCTGCTCACTCATTGCTAGTGGAAATATAAACAGTGGCCTTTTCACTCGATGTAGCCTTGCCCAGCTGACGGATAAAGTTTTACTGGTAGGAACCTCCTGGTTCCACCAGCCCACAGGGGATTATTGTATCCATCAATCGTGCATCCAAAAATGGGAGGGGTGGGGCTGGGTGGAGAGGGGAGGGTGGGAAGGGAGGGGCTGGGTGGGGAGGGGCTGGGTGGGGAGGGTGGGAGGGGTGGGGCTGGGTGGGTGGGGAGGGGCTGGTCACCCCATGGTGCCCTTATAAAACTCAACGTTTAACCTACTCACGCCGGCTTGTGCCCGCCCTCACAGTCGGACATATTTGTGGAATACACCACGCCGCCGTTGACCCTGGCCATTGACCGAGCAACCCAACGTTACTACCAGCTCCCTCCGCAGGAATGTGTTCGTTTCACATACTGTACGTTAGTTTCACATCGTTTATGTTGAGCGCAAAGAAGCTCTTGGATTGGGTTTCATCAACAGAAGCATCGGCTCAGGTCGCAAGAACAATAGAGATACAAATAAGTACTTAACGAAGTGAAAAACAATGGCAACAAATCACATGATGTCGAGTCTATTACAAATTCATCTTTTAAATATGTAACTAAAGTGAGGATTACGCCATAATATAGTTTTATTTTGGGTTAGTTCGCGTAAATATAAATGTGTCGTTAAACCCGCCACCACCAATCTGGCTGACAGCCTGATGATGCTGGTTGTAGTTACTGGGGCAACGTCGTACTCGGATTGTAAATGTGGATTTGCTCTCTAACACACCGGTGTGCTGTACTAGTGACGAATTGGCCACGTTCTGTTTTCCATGACACTAAACCTTACTAATTGGCTGTGTCGGGTGGTGGCGGGTTTAACGACATATTTATATTTAAGTGATCTAACCCAAAAACAAGCATTATTATAAAGTGAGAATTACGATTAAAGTACATTGCAAATAAGGCGTAAAAACGCAAATGCTAAAATAGTTTCCCCGAGAAACATCGCATTTCAAGCTACAGTAATAATAATAACAATGGCAGACCGCTCTCGACTGGGGCCTGCTGAGCTTGGCGGAATGTCGTCTTGCGCTTTGGTGCGAGAGCTCCGTTGGAGAGACGTCGAAACAATACCGTTCCCGAATGTCTCATCTCGAACCATGCCCCGAAGTGATGCGATTTTCTGCTGGAGCATTTCTCTTCACCTCGCTGCGTGATTTCTCGTCAACCGTCACTCATTCGTTCCTCTGCCCACGTCGATGCCTCGGTCTGCCAGACGCGACGGTTCAATCTCATCCACCGCTGTGTTCAAACCACCACCACCGTCGCACTGCAGCTGACAACACTTCGGCTTGTGCTTGTCTCCTCACACCGCTTGGCTTGGGATTTCCCTCGTATCTCTCTTCACCCAAGTTCTTACAGCCTTGCTTATTCATGGACGAGGTTTGTAGGGGCGCCACGGTGGTGTGATGTTAACTACCTCGCCTGGTATAAAGGACGTCGTGAGTTCGATCCCGACCCTTTACGCCTGCTGTATATTTGTAGTTTGCGTGTTCTCTCTCCCCAGCGTCGCGCGGATTTTTCTCCGGTTTTCCCCTCCACATTTAGAATGAACGACACGCGTTTAGAGTATTTGGCTGCTGTGGCTTCCACGTGATGACAAGCCACTTCGTTGAGCTATCGTTTGTGATGGCCAGGTCGCTTCTGAAAAAGAGCTCCATAGCTCAGTGGGCCTTACCTGGTAAAGTAAATAAATACATGTAAGTGTATCCATGTGCTCTCCCCGCAGGTCTCTCCCCGCCCCGTTACCCCTTCTCCCCGCAGTCACGATGGCAGCAGGCGACGGCCAACTCATCGACTTTGGAGACAGCGCTGCACAGCCGGCTCAGCCGGCCAATGGCAGGCAGGCATCTTCACGCCCATCGGCCTTCCTGGCCAGTGAGGATGGGCACGCCGGTGGCTTTGAAGCGCTGAGTTTGACCTCTGAAGAGCGCAAAGCCGAGCAGGAGTTTGAGGCGATAGCTGCACAAGGTGGGTGTTCCTTTGCTTGGGTTAACGTCCATAAAAAAAACTATTTTATTTTAGAAACTGAACTATTTTTTTGTTAACCAGGTATGGCCCACTGAGCCATTAGCTTATTTTTCAGAGGTGACCTGGCCGCAAATGATAGCTCAACGAAGTGGCTTATCGTCACGTGCAAATGTATAGCAGCCAAACACTCTAAAAACACGTGATGATAATTCTAAATGTGGAGGGAAAAAGCGGAGGAGCCGGAGAAATATCTACGCGACCTTGGGGAGAGAGACACGCAAACTCCAAATATACAGGTGTTGGGGGTTGGGATCGAACCCACGACCTCCTGTATACCAGGCGAGGTAGTTAACATCTCACCACTGTGACTTGCTATTGATTTGCGTTTGTGAAGAAACCTACACAAAGACGTCACAGCTTTTTGAAAGAAACAAGGTGCTGTCATGTAACGATTCTTAGTTGGAGAGCAGTGGCCCTCATCCTCCCGCGCCGCTTCCTTTGCAGAGCTGGAGAGGGACGAGAACGAGCAAAAGCAACTGCAGGGAGGCCACCCGTCCCCGCCGGTCCCAACCAGGCCACCCCCTGAGCGCCCAGCAGCGGAGAAGGCCACCTCGCCTGTGCCAGGAGCGCGACCCCAGTTGGACCCCCAACACCCTTACTACGACGTGGCCCGCCACGGCATCGTGGAGGTAGTAGGTACGTGTGCACGCAGCACGCCTTGACGCACACACACGCTGGCACGCACACGCTGGCACGCACACGCACCTGGGACTCTCTCCCCCCACTGCTGCACACACGCAGCAGCATCCAAGCACCGCCCTCCACCTTCGAGCAGCAGCTCAACGCTTGCACCTGCCCAGGCCCTCGCCTGTCCAGGCCCTCACTTGAAAAGGATTGGCCTGGTGCTCAGCCCTCTGGCCATTGCGCCCGTGTGGGTGTGGTTTGCATGTAAACGCATTGTGTTTGTGTTGCATGCACAGGTGAAGACAACCTTGGGCGAAAAGTGATCATCTTCAGCTGCTGCCGGATGCCACCGACACACCAGCTCAACCACCACAAGCTGCTAGAGTGGGTAGCCGTGAGCGGTTGTGACTGCATGGCTCACCTGCACGGGTTGAGTGCGTGGTGTATTGCGATCGTAGGCGTCGCGTATGCTTTCACGTGTGACCGTCCGCACGTGCACGGGTTGTATCGCGTTTCATTCCCGGATAACCGAACCGGTTTGTAAAATTCCAATTCAATGAATCAAGAAATTCAGGTTCATAATTCTTTGGCGCTGTTACGTTTGAAAGGGGTTCTTGTAAAAAAAAAGCCGACCCATTTAACTGCAAAACTGCCATTGAAAATGTGTGCATATCGTGGAACTTGTGTAACTTGAATCCCTTCTGTCCGCAACTCCTCCTCAGTGCGGGCCCCACGCCACTCCGAGTGTTTCTCGTTAAAGTCTCGTGGAGCCCCACGAATTGGTGGGGAAAGCGTTTTCCGGTTATGGGGGGAATCTCCGCAAATTCTCTAAATTATTAAATATATGAGAAAATTTAATATCTGAGAAAATTTAATATTTGAATTGCCTTCGTGTAATTATCGTTTAATGCAGCTATTTATTTGTAGCTACAAATTGGTAAATATTTACAATGTAAGAACAACAACAACAAATCACTGCCGTGTGGTTTAATCTGAAGGGCCAGGTTAACTGGATGTCGGAAGGGCTGAAGAGATTTTTTATTTATTTGTCCATGAAACATCGATGTTGTCGTATGCACGACGAAACGTTACATCGCTGCGAAAAATCCGATGGCCGGCAGGCAGTGTGGCCGTCGCCAAGCGGACGGATTCCTGCGCTCCGTACCGCAGACAAGTACGGGAGTCGCTTGTGCGCTCACGGGCACCGTCCACCAGCTCGCGCCTCTTCAAATCAGAATCTTTATTTAGGCGGCTGCAGGAGGAGGAATCCGATGAGCTACGAAGCTTTTTTTAATTTCACACATGTCCAGCGTGGGCGCGGTCAGCAAGTTACAACAATGGCAAACGATAAAACAAACACGATAGGAGTGCGAAAGTATAGAGGAAATGTCACCAATTATAGATAAATTATAAACATATTACTCATATAAGTCCGATTTATCCAGCTTGGTCAAGGCAGCAAAAGCAACACCAAAACAGTCCCAGACCCACACCAAGTTAACACCACACCGCAGCAGTAGCAGCCTCCTAGTGAAATGGCCACTTTAATGTTGAACTACCGATACAACTTCATTGGCGTGCGGTCAGTTTGCCGTCGATGGCGACGTTCGGAACATTCAGGGTGAGAAGGGCCCCTGCCGTGCTGCACCACAGCCACTTGTTGCTGCCGCTCTCTTTGTAGGCCAACTGTTGCCTTTGCTGTTGTGTGTGTGTGTGTGCGTGCCCGTGTGTGTGTGTATGCATGCACGTCCGTGGTTTGTGCGCAGATACCTGCGGTACACGCTGGATCAGTACGTGGAGAGTGACTACACCCTCATCTATTTCCACTACGGCCTGACCAGCGAGAACAAGCCGTCTTTCCAGTGGCTGCTCAATGCCTACCGAGAGTTTGACCGCAAGTACGAACGCGCACACGGACCAAGATACCCCCCCCCACCCACCCCCGTGTAGCCTCAACAGTCGGGGGCAAGTGCTGTTAGCGAGCTGTACCTGCGCAGGCTGGCATGGCACCCCAAGGGGGTCGTGGCCTGCACCATGCCGGCCACCTCTGTACATAAACAGTGCTGTTTATGTACCATGCCAGGTACTCATTTGAGGCACATTTGGCCTAGTGGAGGCCCAGAACTGGTTTAGATAATCGTCACTGGTGGTGGTCGCGAGCGGGAATCGAACTTGGGTTGCTGGGCTCATAGCGCGACACCGCCGCTCCCCACGAACTTGCGCACACGCATGGCAAACGCATGGCGCATGAATAGCAGACGGATGCTCGCATGTAGCAACACGCACGGGGAAGAATGCGTGCTCGTGCGCATGGGGAAGGAATGTCTTCTGCTTGGACAGGTGCTGTGGTGAAAATACAAATCAATTGACAGAGGCTTTAGATGGCAAAGAACTCAACGGCTCCTTGTCTTTTTCAGTGCAGATTAAGCTGACAGGAAGGCACTGGAAATATAAGAAAACCGCTTGAACGTGTTTCCGTCCATTTGCATCGAGTGCCATTTATTATGTCGGTATTAAGTTTTGTTGGGTCTTTTATTTACTCCTGATACTTGCTCTACACGCACGGGGACTGGCTTCTGCTCGTCAATATCGATAGACTTCTTTTAATCTGTTGCTCTTGCATTTCGATATTCTTTACGCACCGGGTTATCTTTCATATACATTTGTATGTTTCGTTGAATTCTACCGTTCGGTACGTTTCATCGAATCGGTATAAAAAAAATGACTCTTTGCCACCACAGCGACAGGTAGTTGGCGATGCGCGCAGCACGTGGTCGTGACGCCACCCTCTCCGCTCACCCCCCAGGTACAAGAAGAACCTCAAGGCGCTCTACGTTGTGCATCCCACCAACTTCATCCGTGTGCTGTGGAGCTTCCTGAAGCCCTTCATCAGGTGGAGAGGCGGTTTCTTTCCCTATCTTCGTTGTCGCACCTCCGATTAGCACGGTGCGAAAGAAGTCTAACGTACGTGCGTGCGTTGGAGGCGCAAGTTGAGCGGTGCGTGCGGTGTGTGTGCGTGTGCGCGTTAGCTCCGGGCGCGTTGCCTTGCGCGATCAGCGCGCGTGCAGTCTGTCGTTCGCGCGTCATTCGTGCGTTGTGCTCGCCGCCTGTCTACCCGACAGCTACAAGTTTGGCCGCAAGGTGATGTACTTCAACTACCTGAGCGAGCTGCACCTGCAGATGAAGGACCCCATGCTCATCATCCCACCGGAAGTTGTGAGGTCAGTCGTCACGTCGATGGTCCACCCGGCGCCTCCACCACTTTTTGCAACTGTTGAGCAGGTAGCATCTTTAGCTGCAGCGCGAGGTGCTTTTCACTAAATTCTGGACTCCCGTGTATGTCGAGAGAGAGTAGTGCCACGTGCCACTTGTTAATAACTTTATTTTAGGGTTTTCCAGTCATAACATTCAACGAAATGCCAACGCAGGTGTCCACCAAGTACAGAGCAGCACCAGTAGATCCCAAAGAAAGGGAGTGGGCGTTATTACTGAGCACGTTGCATGTATGTGTGTGTGTGTGCATGTTGCATGAATGTGTGTGTATGTTGCATGAATGTGTGTGTGTGTGTGCATGTTGCATGAATGTGTGTGTGCATGTTGCATGAATGTGTGTGTGTGTGTATGTTGCATGAATGTGTGTGTATGTTGCATGAATGTGTGTGTGTGTGTGCATGTTGCATGAATGTGTGTGTGTATGTTGCATGAATGTGTGTGTGTGTGTATGTTGCATCTGCCGGTCATCTCAGTCGGTCCCATGACCTCCTGCGAACAAGAGCAATGGTACAGCGCCAGCCTCTGCAGGCCGCCGGCCACCTTTGCGCGTCGGTCACCTTAACAGTAAAGATGTTCATATGACCATACTTCCCTTTGCAGGTGCGCGTGCTGTACACGTGTGTTCTATAGTGTGGCTTGCGATGCCCAGCACGCTAGGCTACGATCACAGGGACCCAGATTACAAGTTGCTAGCTCCGCACGCAACGCGAGAGGCCACTTCCTTGAGCGAGCCCTCTCCCGGGCTCAAACCTGAATTTTAGTTCACGATTCGTTGGCTCAACATCAGCGCCAGGGAAAGAAAAATGCAGCTCGTGGAGTGAGTGCGATTGGCTCTGCCAGCATCTCTCGTGCACCAGGCCCTGCGGCCCGACCTCGCAGCAGATGGCGCCAGCGTGGGGGGTTTCACCGTGATCTGTGTGTGTGTGCGGGGGGAGCGGCAGTGTAGCGGTTAGCGCGCTGCGCTATAAACCCGATTCCCGTTCACGGTCCAACACCATTGACGATTATTTGAACCGGTCCTGGGTCTCCCCTAGGTCGACTCAGCCTCAAATTAATACCTGGTGCGGTGTGTAAACATTGCCACTAGGGAGACAAAGGCGGTTGGGCGCGGTGCTGGCCACCCACCCCCTCATGTACCCTTCCAGCCTTCATAGGTGCTCGCTAACAACACTGTTAAGGCTACAAGGGGGATCTTTGTGTGTGTGTCGGCATGCTGCGACCAGGTTTGATGAAGAGAAAAACAAGAGGTCAAAGGTGATGGCTCCCACAGCCGCCCAGGCGAGCGTCGCCGCTGACATTCCGGCCACACAGCAGTTTGGAGTTGGCCTGAAGAGGTACACGCAATACGTTGCCGTTTTAGCGATGGAAACCACTCTGCTTCCTCGTTGATTTGTGGTCTCCGGGGTCAAGGATACGAAAACACTTACTTACAGTTCTCTCCATAAAGTGTTTCAAGGACAGTGTTAATTACCTGCGGTGCGGTGCCCTTGCTTCGGCGAGTGATAAATGAGTCATCTGAACGATAAGTAACGGGGATATTGTGAGATCCTCTGACCCCTGGTGAAAAGCCGAAGCTTAGCTCGGTGGCCTTATCACATTATCCAATTGTCGGCTTGATATCTCATTAGTCGGTAGTCAGCGAGTCCATCGCTTGTCAAGCTTGTTCCGTAAGACAATGTCTCATTTGTACTTGTGGATTTTCTTTTACAAGGCCTCTGCCAACAAATGACGCCCGAGCTCATGGCTCTGCATAAAGTAGACCGCTCTTTGTCACTCAGCCCATGCAGTGGCCGATTCTTGCCTTCCAAGTTGCACGCAGCATCATTGGGAGAGGGAAAAAACACAAACATCTGGAGGATATGCAGAGAGGTGCCCTTTACCTGCAGCGTTGTCTATTGTAGTTTTTTTTTACTTTCAGGACAATTTTATTGACCAGAATGTATTTTTTTTTGTGCTTGTGCAGTCAACACAACTGCTTCATAGTCGGATTTGTGGCCCTGCCAAAATTATTAATGACAGGCACGTTGAAAACCCCCCAACAAAACAGCAAAACAAACCTCTTAAACATGGCTTGTGCGTTACCTGCGTGCACACTTCCTTGCTTGTGTGTACACGTGTGAGCACACACGGACCTCCTTGCACGTGATATTCTTGTGCGTGTTCCTCTATTCATACTTGCGTGTTCATACGTGCCACCCTTGTGCCTGCTGTGTGCAGGCTGGCCGAGAATAGTGGGCAGCTCATCCCCCTGGTGGTGAGGGATACGGTGGCGTACCTCAAAGAGCACGGTGCGTGTTCACCAATACGGTGCCTCTTGCGTGATTCCCATCCTCCCAAGTTGTGACCTTTACTCAAACCCTCGGCCCTCTTAATTTGGGTGCCATCACCATGCGAACTCCGGTCATCCTCGCAAGCAGCGGGTTTTGGCTAAGCCATTGAAGAAAGTCGGTGGTCACCGCATCGCGTGTTTTCAGATGCGCTTCTGCGGCCGTCTGGAACACTCTTCTGTTATTGGGAAGCCACTGGAGCTATGCACTCTTAAATGTAGATTGAAAACTAATTTCTTTAGAACTGTTTAGTTTGTCGTTTCCCCATACCTCCGATTAGCACGGTTGGCTACCTACGGTGCGAAATAAGTTCAAGAAATACTCGCACTGTGTGGCGATCTTGTGCCGGATTTCACCACGGTGTTGTCTTGATATACCGTCTTAATTAGTCCTAGATACTATTTTCCAGGTAAGGTCCACTGAGCTATATACATCTTTTCCAGAAGCGACCTGACCACAAATCATAGCCCAAAGAGAAGATGCTTATCATCGTGTGGAAATCTACAGCAGCCAAATACTCCGAATGCACGTGGATTCTAAATGTTTCGCATCGCACGTCAAGGGGATGGTGTTGTGATGCTGTTGCGACTTGCGACGTCGTTGCGTGCAGGCCTGCAGACGGAAGGGATCTTCCGGCGTTCTGCAAGTACGCAGGCGCTCAGGGAAACGCAAGAGCGCTACAACCGCGGTACGACGCACGGCCCCCTCGCGGTCACGTGACACATTGACGTGACACATTGACGTGACACATTGACGTGACACATTCACGTGACACATTGACGCGGCCAACGAATTTGAAGGCTCCGACAACCGGTGACCAAAGCGCGCGTCTCGTGGAAGTTTGATCTCACGTGACGTCATCACTCACGAGCAGGCTTTGCATCCCGTTGGTGTTAACAAAAAAACTTCACAAATTTGAGAAATTACCTGCAGCTGGATTGTGGGGTGTAGGGGGGGGGTTTGAGGTGGGGGAGAAGCTGTCACGATGCAACTGGCTCCGTACGTTTCCTCCAACAAAGGAGAATCTCAGCGTCTGCTCATCCGATCAGTGTGTCACCTGCTAAGATTAGGCCACGCTTGCTGCCTAACTTCCAGAGTATCCCTGCAGCATCGTCCGTTGGTGTAGCCCAATGTTATGTAGCCCACTGCCTCCTTCCCCAACCCACCCACCCACCCAATGTGCACGCACAAACGTGCCCCGCGCTGTGCTCGTGTGTGCGAGCAGGACAGCCGGTGGACTTCCAAGCCCTGGGTGACGTGCACCTGGCTGCGGTCATCCTCAAAACATTCCTGCGGGAGCTCCCGGAGCCCCTTCTCACCTTCAGCCTCTTTCCCTACATCATCAGCGTTCAAGGTATGGACCGACTTCCCCTTTGAACTTCTTTCGCGCCGTGCGTAGGCCTCTCTTCTCCCTCACTCGTGCCCTGCGCCCCCTGCGGACCCCAACACAACCCATTGCAGGGACTCCTCTACTTACGAACACTCGACTTACGATCTTTCAGAGATACGAACAAACCTGTCCCGAATGTCCAGTTGCCTGTTCGGGCCGGGAGTCGTAAGTTTAACCGCCTCGCGCAATAGATGGCGGTGGTGGCATCTACATCTGCAGAACATGGTGAACTAGTGGCATCAACATCTACAGGAGATTATACAACTTTGAAAGCCATTCCCCATGTTTAGTGTACATGACGTACATGTTTGGAATTAACAGGAGTAAAGTGGGACTTACGAACAGACCTCTGGAACCTAACTCGTTTGTAAGTCGAGGAGTCCCCGTACATCGCTGCTGTGAACCTTGCGTCTGCCATCCACTCGGTGTTCCATGTCCCGCGACTCGCTGCGGGTCGACGGGCCAGCAGCAGGTGAGTGGGCTCGGCGATGTGAAGTACCGTCGCGGTCGTCACCGTCGCGGTCGTCACCGTCGCGGTCGTCACCGTCGCGGTCGTCACCGTCGCGGTCGTCACCGTCGCGGTCGTCACCGTCGCGGTCGTCACCGTCGCGGTCGTCACCGTCGCGGTCGTCACCGTCGCGGTCGTCACCGTCGCGGTCGTCACCGTCGCGGTCGTCACCGTCGCGGTCGTCACCGTCGCGGTCGTCACCGTCGCGGTCGTCACCGTCGCGGTCGTCACCGTCGCGGTCGTCACCGTCGCGGTCGTCACCGTCGCGGTCGTCACCCTCGCGGTCGTCACCCTCGCGGTCGTCACCCTCGCGGTCGTCACCCTCGCGGTCGTCACCCTCGCGGTCGTCACCGTCGCGGTCGTCACCGTCGTGGCCGTCACCGTCGTGGTCGTCTCGCGGTCTCTCTCCCAGGCCTGCAGAAGGATGCGCGCGGAGCCGCCGTCGTGGAGATGGTGAAGAAGCTCCCGGAGGAGAACCGTGCCGTCCTCAATCACCTGCTCGACTTCCTGAAGCTGGTGAGCCCCGAGGCGTAGCGCACCCAGACACCTCGGCGTAGCGCACTCACGTTCGTACGGCAACACACTCACCCTGGACGCACACAAGCGTACTTTAACTCCGCACGCACGAGTGCATTTGGACACCACACTTGCGCGCAAACTTGGGTGCGTTCAACTGCTGGTTTCCGTGCTTCGTCCTATGCTTGACACTGCACATTTCTCATCGAACACCTCTGCGTGCGCACGCTGCTGCGCCACTCTTAACGCACGTGTCTTAACACGTGCACGCGTTACGAAAGGAAATCCGGGAAGTGCGCGACGCTCGTGTCGGAGGGGCACGCCTCCACGCGAATATCCCAAAGCACTTCGTCGCCACGCCTACGTACGCACCCATTCCCCGCAACACGCTCGCCCGCGCGCATCACGTGCTCTCCTCCGTGCCCTCATTCCACTCCACCCTCGTCACGCGCCAGGTGGAGCAGCACAGCGGCGTCAACAAGATGTCGGGGGAGAACTTGGCCATCGTGTTCGGCCCCAACCTGGTGTGGGAGCGCGAGCGGTCGCTCAACCTCGCCACGATGGCGCCGGTCAACAACTTTGCGCTCGTCCTGCTGCAGAGCCACGGCCAAGCGGTCCCTCGCCCGGTGCGGCCGCCGCCGCCGCCGCCCACCGCCGCCGCCGCCGCTGTGACGCCCGCGGCCTCTCCGTGAACTCCGTGGACTCGCTCACTTTCGTGTGCCCTTGGTTGTTTCGTCTCTCTTCGACCACGTCTTGTTTTCTGCTTTCTAGGTAATGATTAAAGCCAAGTGTAAAATTACCAACCCGCCCCTACCCTATTTTCTCACTAAATATCACAAATGTGCGCAATTAAAAGCACACTTTTGCTAAGGAGCCTAAATGTTTGGTAATGTTGCTGAATTTGACGACCGCATTGGGAAAATTGTATTGACAGCAACCTGTCTGTTAAATGTCGACATGCATCGTTCATCGTAGCTCCACCTTGGGAAGAGGCCCCTGTGGTGGTGCATGGCAGTCGCGAGCGAGCGAGCGCTATCAAGAGTGAGCTCCGACCGAAACAAATCGGAACGAGTGCTTCCCCACATTCGCTTGCTCGAAAGGTCGATTGAAAGGCTTAGCCCCTTACCTGCCATGCTGCAGTACACACTATTCACAAGGCATTCCTCCCTTAAGCCGCAGCTGAGACAGCTTGCATGGAACTTGTCCTTGCGCCTTTTTTTATTTAAACAATTATGCGTGTGGTGCTCCAGTTTATCACGAGCACTGTGGCAACATGGAAGATGCCCACGTCCAAGGCAATGTGGCACAGCCACTGATAAGGATTGCCTTTGAGGAATGTGTCTTGCATGTATGGGCTCTCTCTCTGGGTAGTCTCGTCACCTTCCCTGCATGCAAGAACATAACCCTAAAATGGTATGGACATCTCAAGCGCAGGATCTTTGGAGAGAAAAACTTTAAACTTTCCAAATTCTTAGTTGAAAGCATTCCTGAGTAAATGCAATACACGTTTGTGTTGGGTCAGCATTGGGACACAGCCCAGGAGGAGCTGTATTACCCTGTTCATGTCTGACCTGGAGACTTGACCACACAGCTTTGAAGGAACGGGAACAAAGGGGTGTCAGATGCAGAGAGGGACCCACTTTTGATAAATGTCTTTGTTGCACGATTTTCAGTTTTGACTTAAATCACTTCCGCGGGTAGCTGTGTGTACGTGCATCTCCGTCCCATCGCCTTAATCGCCGAGGAATTTGCGTGCCATTGGTAAACATTAAATGCAGTGGCCTGATGTGAATTTGTTTAAAAGGGTGCTTTTAAAGACTTGCCTATAGACCCCCAAAGACGTTTATATCGAGCAGAGAATCGCGCGCAGGCCAATCGGTGCCCACAGACTGGATTGTGATTGGTATAGCGGGTTTATCCGTGTCGTTGGTGTGGAAAAAGTGAAAAGTTTGTGCAGTGGAGCTTGTGGTTTAGGGGAAGGTGGTTGGAGTGGACCATGCAAGATGGATTTGACAGACTTTTTAAAAAAAATAAAAGACCATAAGTTGAATATCTTTTTCAAATGTTTGTTCTTGTTAACGTTATCGCCGTTGTGCTGTAGTTTGGCTCCCTGAAGATGTATCGCAGTCGCGTTTAATCGTCGAGTCGTGCCAGAATAAGGAGCGCCGTACGTGCATTGTTCACACGCACAACAAACAAAGATTTGTAATTCTAATTTGTAAAGCACTTCCTCTATATAAAAAAGTTGATTTTGAAAAGGTGTTATTTTGTGGTGCATTCTCAAAGTTGTTATCGTGCGTTTCCTCCAGCTCCACGGGGGCGACGAGAGATTCACCTTCGCGCGCTCTCGTCGAAGAGCGAGCGAACGCTGCGTGGCGCGTTGCGCAAGTTGAACCGATTAACACAAAAACCCAAACCCCAAGCGCCTGGAATGTATGTTCACGTACGTACGTTGGAACTTCTTTTTCACCGTGCGTAGCTAACCGTAGGTGTGGGGGGGGACAACCACAAAAACAAGGAATAAAATATTACGTCGGTACAAACCAGCGTCAACCTGACACCACACAGAAGGTAGAAACCCATGGGATGTGTTATTACCCCTTGGTAGTACCCACGTTGACCCGCCGCCGCACTCCTTGCGAATGTGGAATGAGGCGGTAGGGAGATGGGCGATCAGGGGTCCAGGACCGGGCGATTCACCCCCCAGTGTCTGCAGCCTGTAAGTGGGCTCACCACGTGGGGGGCAGAGGCCTTGCGAGCACATGGAAGGGTGGGGGTGAGAGGGCCTTCTTTAGCGTATTGGCGATTTGTTCGGCAAGACCACAGCATCTTCACCTGAAGTTCTCCGTGCTGACAGTCCTCCATCCAGAGGGCAATCCTCGACAAGATTCACAACAAATATTTGTTTTTCTTGGGTCAGATCGCGTGACTATGTAAATGTGTCGTTAACCCACCACCACCACTTGACACGGCCAATTGGTAAGGTTTGCCACGAACAAAATGTGCCACTTAGTTGCTAGTTCAGCAAACCGGTGCGTTGGAGAGTAAACCCACGCAACATTTACGAATGTGAGTAATGTAATGTAAACATTACATGTAATGTTTACATTACATATGGGAAAATGTCACATTGCATCAATGGGTACATTGGGACTTAATGAGATTGTGGGGGGGGGGGAAATAGGAGGATGTGCCTGCAGAAACGATTCGCTGCAATCTTGTTAAAGCCTTGTTCCACCACAACAGAGAATCCTGGCCACACTCATCCAGAACTTAAAAAGAATGACACAGGGACACCTGCCGCATTTTGTTCCCAAAATCAGTTATATTACAAACACGGCCTACAGAGTTGCATTTCATACAGTGATGTTAGGTCATAGTAATAATAATAAAAATAATCCCTGTATGGGGGGGGGGGGCAGCACATGACCATGTACCCAGTCACGTGATGAGTGACGCCACAGAAGTAGCAAGGGGAAGGTGGGGGGGGGTCATGCCGAGCTCCCCTCCGCCCTCATCTCTCCTGCACGGACGAGGGGGGGGGCACAGCTCATCACACGCCGGCGCCGCACGCGAACCCTGTGTACACATGAACCCTGTGTACACGTGAACCCACCCAACACAACAACACCCCCCATCCGCTCTCACGTGCACAAGTTGGCGCAGTTTGGCAAATAAAGAGCTAACACTTATCTTGTATTTGTGTTATTTTAAAATGTTTTTTTGTTTAAAGTATAGCAAAAAAATGAAAAATGGAAGGTACGGGGGGGGGGGAGTTTGTTCTTCTTAGCCCCCTGTGAGGACAAAAGTCTGACACCACTGCCACCACCACCACCACCACGACATCGCTCCATCGTCTCGCCAACGCAGCACCCCAACCCACGCACAACACAGCATCCCAACTCACACACCCCAACCCACGCACCACGCAGCACCCCAACCCACGCACCCCAACCCACACACAACGCACACACCCCAACCCACGCACAACGCACGCACCCCAACCCACGCACAACGCAGCTTCCCAACCCACGCACAACACAACGCAGCACCCCAACCCACACACAACGCAGCACCCAAACCCATACCCCCCAACCCACGCACAACCCACGCACCCCAACCCACGCACAACGCAACGCAGCACCCCAACCCACACACAACGCAGCACCCAAACCCATACCCCCCAACCCACGCACAACCCACACACAACCCACGCACAACGCACGCACCCCAACCCACACACAACGCACGCACCCCAACCCACGCACAACGCAGCTTCCCAACCCACGCACAATACAACGCAGCACCCCAACCCACACACAACGCAGCACCCAAACCCATACCCCCCAACCCACGCACAACCCACGCACCCCAACCCACACACAACGCAACGCAGCACCCCAACCCACACACAACGCAGCACCCAAACCCATACCCCCCAACCCACGCACAACCCACACACAACCCACGCACAACGCACGCACCCCAACCCACACACAACGCACGCACCCCAACCCACGCACAACGCAGCTTCCCAACCCACGCACAATACAACGCAGCACCCCAACCCACACACAACGCAGCACCCAAACCCATACCCCCCAACCCACGCACAACGCAGCTTCCCAACCCACGCACAACACAACGCAGCACCCCAACCCACACACAACGCAGCACCCAAACCCATACCCCCCAACCCACGCACAACCCACGCACCCCAACCCACACACAACACAGCACCCCAACCCACGCACAACGCAGCCCTCCTCCTCCTCCCCCCGCCCGCCAGCCTCGTCCCTCGAGTGACAACGGCACTTGAAGACTGCGAAATGGCGACAATGTCAAATGCTTGGGAAGAAAAAACTAAAACAAGTCGTTATTATTATATATAATAGTCTACTTTTCAAAACACTTGTTCTACGCATTCTCCCTATCCCGTGTACTAAACACCCCCCCACCCCCAGCTCCCACTTTTTGTTGCCGTTGTATAATTTGGACGCTGCTCTTCCACCGGTTAAGGAGCCGCTGGCGATGGTGGCGTCCCCACGTTACTCTCGACAAGTTTCGGGAACACAACGAACCAAACGGCCCGCGGCCGATGGCGGGGAGGGCACACACGTTAAGGCTGCTTCGCAGCCCACGATGCGTCGAGGTCGTCTTCAGAGCTCCACTTCATGACGGCGTTACAAAGCAGTTCCGTTTTTTTCTCCCTCCCTCTCCCTGTATTCTTTGTTACTCAGAAATGCAGTGTTGCCAAAACCTTGATAAGGAGGAACCCTTTTGCGGTCCTTTAGGTGAAAGCTTTATTATTAAAAAAATACAAGAAACGTCTGGATTGTCAAAACGTCACCATTTGTGTGAATAATGAGGTTTAATATAGCTATATTGAGAAACTGGCCGGTCGCATTCACAAAGTGCGCGATAAAATCAAGGGCCACATCTAACAAGTGGTCGTTTTTCGGAGGATGCGGTATTACGCTAATGCGGCATGAAAAAAAATCAGGACAGAAAAACTGGAGGGGAATTGTACGAAATTAAATGACGTCTACCAAAATAACCCTTATAACACCGCCATCCAAACATTACCGTATTCACAAAAAGATCTACCGTATTCACAAAAAGATCTATTAAAAAAGCTCCGATTCGGCAACACTGTCTGAACGTAAGATTCATTTTTGATCATGCGGCATCCACAAGTGTTGTTCACCAAACAGTTCTGTGCACGACACTACCAACAGGATCGTGCGCGATATGTGAACTGGCGAGGAGGTTGCGAACGCAGGTCAAACTTTGACGACAAGACACGGAACGAAGACGGGGGGGGGTGCAAGAAGAAGTGAACTGGGGAATCCCTTGAGTCAATGATAGTCACCAGAACACCGCTCTTCTCCTCCGAGGTGAAATGCCTTTTGCATTGTGACCGAGGTTTACGTGGACGTGACACGGCCGCTGCATGTAGCGCAGAGGCGAGCGCACTTGGGACGGTCTGCGCCTCGCGTACACAAGGGATCCCGTGCGGAGGAAACGAGCGGAGCGCGCAGAACGTTGCTAAGGTCGCGCTGTCTGTCACGGCCGGTCCGTGCGGCATGGGTGCACGATGCATGGCCCAATTACGGACGCGTTAGCTTTTCACAACTGTTTCCATCCGGTTCAGTGGTTGTTACAATTAACACGTGAATTGGCCTCTTTTGAATGTTAAGGATCAATTTACAAAGTTTGATTTCGGGACAAAGTTAGTTTAAAAAAAAAATCAACAAAGCACGATGGAGGTTTCTATCGTTTTTATTAAATGTTTCCTATAAACTGTGAATGTATCGGTGTGTAGCGATTCATCCGGTAAGCGACGAGAGGATTCGCTATTACTTTTCAATAATGCATCTTCACGTGCCGAGTTTGTGTGGCTTCGTAGCGCTTGGGATTCACATTTTCAAGAAATGCAAAGTCTACCCTTAGCCAGGGTGTTTCGTCACCACCAAGCCATTTCACATGATTCAGCATTTCAATAATAAACGAAGGATGATATGCGCATTCACTTTCAGACGAACTAAAAGGTTGGCTGGAGACAAAGCCAGAGACAATGGCCGAGTTGAAAAGACAGAAGTGTTTGCACTCTACGCACGTGTGCAGGCGGTACAGCTCCTGAGATACCGGCGTCCATTCTACTTGTGTTGAACTTCTTTCGCACCGTACGTAGCCAACCGTGCTAGTTGCTGTAAGAAGAGGTACTTTGACGATTGTATTGTTAATGCGAGTCGAGAGCAGAAACAGAACTTGCACCTCCCCCCCCCCCCCCAATGAGCATTGGACAAAGTGAGACTACAAACGGAGAGTTTTGGCTTAAAGAAGTTTTCTAAAAAGGCAATTTCTGCCCAATTCACGACACAACTTAAGCACTTCTCCACCGTAAGAAATGCGCGCCTGGAAATTTGTCTCTGCGTTTACATAGCAGCGGACAATAGTCGAACCTAGGCCACAGCAACCCTGCGGCAATTCCACCAGCTAGGCCGCCCCTCCCCCTCATCGGTAAAACAGGAACCGCAGATTACAGGGCGATGGATAATAAATTCAATGTAACACACGCACAGAGGGCTTCACGCAAAATGCACTTAACCGATGCGGAACATGTACGCTATTTACACGTGTGGAAGGCCTTTTTTTATAATCGTAATAATAAACAAGCGTGTTTCAGTAAGCGTGGAACAAAAAAAGATATTTTAACAGAGAAGATTCGGTATGACAGACTTTCTCCGCAAAACCAGTCTGCTCGACTCGTGGTGCCAGAGCCGCAAGCACTCGGACTGCTGCCCCCCCCCTCTATCTCCGGTTGGTTCCTAGCCCACGACTGCAGCGCTGCTTACGCAGCCTACCACGTAAGGCCCATTGAGCTACTATGCCGCTCTTTGTCAGAAGCCACCCGGCCTCAAATGATGGCTCAACGAAGTGGATTATCACGCAGAAACGTATTGGAGCCAAATACTCTGAATGCGTGACGTTGATTCTAAATTTGGAGGGAAAAACCGGAGGACCCGGAGAAAAATCCACACGACCACAGGGAGAGAAACATGCAAACTCCAAATATACAGCAGGCGTCGGGGATGGGATCGAACCTACAACCTTCTGTATACCAGGCGAGGTATTTAACATCTTGCCACCACAGAACCCTTAGTCTGGTATTCCCAGGCAGTCTCCCATCCAAGTACTAACCGGACTAGAGCCTGATTTCAGGGACATGTGGTTGGTGGTAGGTCTCGTCACTCTACAACCACCGCCTTCCACAAAAGGGGGCCTCCTCTCTTCCAGAGGTCTGAACTGACAAAAGTCTAAAGGGCGCCAAGAGGTCAGAGCCGTTACGCTCGCGCTTTCCCAGTAATTCCATCGCCGCGGGTGAAAAATACGGGCATCATCGTTCTTCGCATCGGGACCTCTCCGATCAGTTACTGACAAACGTGAATCCGATTTGCGCGATGGTATTTTGACATTTTTGGCAACCGATTAGCACCCACTCTTTGGAAATTTAACCTGTCACAGATTATTGAATGGACCGATCCCACACTCGTACCCCACGATCCACAAATGTGTGCTCTATTCCTGATCGCCCTTTATCCGTAACCGACCTCTCAACACGAGCGACGATGCTGCGTCAAAGCGAAGCTTCAAACTGGCCGACCAATTCCGTTGTCATCACAAATACGCTCAAGCGCCACCGATTGCAGCCGTCTCACCCATTTGTAATCATGTGCCAAGATCCATAAATGTCGTCACCATCTGCAGCTTCATACTTCAATAAACGAAATCTAATCACGTCATACGTATATGGAGGAAAATCTGGTTTAAAATATTCCATTTACAATAATAATTAACATTTATACGACGCAATTCATCCAAATGGCTACATGATTAATTTCCAGCTTAAATTACTCATAGGAAAGCAGCTGTTTTTGGGAGATCCGATTAATAAAATATTGGCCTTGGATTTGTTGCGTTGTGGGTAGTTCTGATTCAGCAGTGACTTTATTCATGACATTGAAGTGATGAGTTGTGAGTGAGCTGTAGTGGATTGGGGGCAGAGATGGAGATAAATCTGTGCATCGTCTGCGTAGCAATGAAATAAATATTAAAAAGCAGGGGTCCAAGGTCAGAGCCCCCTGCGGGACACCGTACAAGACTTGGTTCGACGGTTGTTGATGTGAAGTCACTGCTGAGAGGCATATTGGGTTCCAGTTGTTAAAACGGAAGCAAAGCCAAATCAGGACTAGACCAGAAATTTCCATCAAGGTCTCGAGGGGGTCCACGCCCCAATCACCGTGGATTTTTTTCAGCCTAAATGGCACTCGCGTACGCTTGGGAAATGAAAGTTCCTCTGCATACTGAAACACGCTCGTACGCATCACACACGACGCGCACGATGGGCATTAGTGCGCGTGCAGGAGCAAGGCTCACGGAGAAAAGGCAAATATAGTTCTGATTTGTTTTGTCAATGTTCTACTTTAGGAAAGTCCAAGCGGAGTGGAATTTTTGTTATTTTAGCCGAGACAAAAAAAGAATAACCAGCAAATACAAACGCCGAAGGTATTTGGGACACTTGCCATCGCCATGGGATTAACTGCAATCTTTTCTCGACAGACCCCCGAAGCTGGTAGGTGCGTACCCAAAGCAAGCCAAGTTGTTCCCGTTGATGCTCACCCGTGGCCAACAAGGGGCGTTACGTGGCGGCTTTTCCCCCAGTGCTCTGTGCGCCCAACCCAACCCACGTCACCGCAGGGCGCATTAACTGCCGTCTCTTGGAGCTAAGCACGTGGATAAATCATTCCGTGTCAATTACACGTACACGCAAGAGCTGCACCGGCCGGCAATTACTTTTCAAACTCGACATGCGAGTGTTTCGACGTGTTCAACGATCAAATAAAAAGGACCGACAACCAAATCAAATCCTTCAAATCGCTCACCGCTCGATGTTGTGAAACAAACAGGTGGACCTCTCCACAAATCTGGCTGTCGCCTGATGAAGCTAGCTGTAATTACCGACGAAACGTCGTACTCAGATTGTAAATGTTGTGGCTTGGCTCTCCAACACACCGGTGTGCTGTACTAGTGACAAATTGGCACGTTCTGTTCACGTGACAACCCTTACTAGTTGGCTGTGTCGGGTGGTGGCGGGTTTAACGACACATTTATACATTTACGCGATCTCACCCAAAAAAAACCTCTATTATAAAAGAAATGTGCGTCCGTCCTCTGCGCGTTATGGTACCGTATTAAAAACTAATCAAGAATGGACTGCGGCAGCTCATCCAGGGAGCGGACGCGGCCTACCGTGAACATTTGGGGCTAATATATACATATACACACGCACACATCGTCAACAGCGATCAGCGTTGGTGGCCAGCGAGCAAACTGGAGCGGCTCGCACCGTTGAGTCCTGCACCATCCAACACCCCGACTCCGAGGAGGAGAAAAGAGGATTTAATTCTCAAACCAAGCAACAAGAAAGTCTTAATGCCACTTAAATCTTTAGTTTCCCCCCCCAACCCGCCCGCCGCACGTCCGATCATAGCTATGTAAAAAAAAGACAAGGCTACCAAAAAGTTTTGAGAATAAGACCCCAATATATATACACACACACATCAAAAGTTGCGGAGATCTATTGCGAGGCTTATTGAGAAGCCCACAAATAGTAAATTATATAAAACGACGTATTATGAATACAAGTGTGACTGCTTTAAAAACTATACGAGTCTTGAGCTGTGCATAATATATTTTGAAAAATATATTTCATCTCGTTCTCAAAACTTTTTGACCGACCACACCAAGACACACGCCACTAACATCCACGTACGCTAACACAGGCGACACGTCTCCAGTTCCAAGGGGTCTGAAGAACGCCCCCCGCGCCCTCCCCCCCCCCAACAATTGGTCATCGTGAGTGAGCATTCCGCTAAAAAATCGTCAAATGTACTGCATTGGCATTGGTCAATAAGCACAAAGCAGCAAAACTCACCACCTTCATGAGCTACACCTGGCCCGAAGAAAAAAGAATTGGACGCGGAATGCTTCGTGAACATAATGCATTGCACCGTAGAACCAGCGCCAAGCGTGCACGCCGTGTCACAGATGTGTTACGACGTCGCCGCCACGGGCCGCGAGCTTGGGACGCGCCTCGCGTGCCGGAGCGCCATTACGTATCCGGAGAACTCCACGGCGACGGAGGCTCAACACATTTTGGCAAACTGCTCCGAAGGAGGGATCATTCCGTTTGCCCGCAACAGCGTCAGCGAGCCTCGGGAATTTGTCCCCCCCCCCCCGTCTCAAGGCAGGGTGAATGTTGAAGGCGGTGAGCTTTGCCGTGGCGGGTTGCGACGAGCGAGACGGGCAGCAGCTCCTCCTCTCCCCTCCCGTGAGCTCCATCAGCTGCTCCCACACCGAGCGCTGGCCCAGGAGCCACACCGCGAGTACCCAGCTCCTGCACTTCCCAGCAGTAAGGACCCCCCCCCACCCCGCCCCACCATTGGGTCTCCGTACGCCGCGCGCAAGTCGATGGTTGAACGACTTTTAAGAGTGCAACGGGCGGCACGTCGTGGTCGATCGATCCTCTGAACTCTCGCCTGAGACTAACACGGCGCAATGGGGAGCTCGTTTGATGAATCGCTCCAATCGGGGGGGGGGGGGGGGGGGGGGGGGGGAGTGGTCCCGTTTGAGTAGCGGGTGATGAAGAATAATGCCCCTTTCACTGGGCAGGAAAGCCGCGCTTGTGTTCATCACAAGGGGGTCCCCTGCTTCGCAGCTCGTCGGATTCCTCCAGCATAAATATTTGGATATTTGGCCAATTCCATACACGTATTCGTTTGGCATGCAAGAGGACACTGGAGTAGCCGGAGACAAACTCTGCATTGACCGAATCACCTGTGGACTTGAGCTCATTGCTGCTGTGCTATCTGCTGGTCACCCCACAGGCTGGCCACGTGAAATCATCGAGAAGGCATCTTTCTGCGAGGATGAGTGCGCCACCACCGTCCAAGGACTTCTCGCACTCGGCCCTCTTCGTCTGGTCAGAGTCAATGGTCTTTGGTGCTTCACACAAGTTTACGCTGTCACTTGAAATGCGAACGGGTGCTGCTACCGTTCCCCCTTTCAGTTTCGGCACCCGCGGCGGGCCGATGGCACAAGGTCACCGTGCGGAACAGCTACACGGGGGCGCCGAGGGCACGGAGGAAAAACATTTAAGGTTTAAGTTGACGCTGCTGCAATTGTTGTGCCGCTCGCCACAAAGGCAGTGCCACGAAAATGACCCTGGGGCAGTCCTCGGGATAATTTGACTTCCCCTTCGATAAAAATCGTCAAGACTCACGTGAAATGACCAACATAAGCTGCAGGTGAAACTTTGAAATTGTCCCCATTGCTTCAGCGATAAACGCAAAGTTACGTGGCCCGTTGTTAAAGCACAGCTGTGTTGGACAACCGACTGAGTTGCTGTACCCAGGCCTAACGACGGAGACCATTTAGCGAGTTGCCTGCATCTCGTTGCCCGAATACTTTGTCGGTGCGTGTTGACATTTGACTTCATAGTGCAACCTTGGTCGTCGAGGACAGCTGTTCAACCATCGACGTCTGTGGCGGCAGTGCTCGTGCCGAGCGGACAATGGAAATGTTAACCTTTAAACCGGCACACGATATATCTGGGACCATCCCGGCATGAATTCTGAGCGTCGTTCTTGTGAAAAGTGCACATTGAAGAGCGGAGTCTCGTCATTTGTGGGGGGATGGCATTCCACGTTTGTCGTGACAAAGAATTAGAAATGCAAAGGGGAGAGAATCACCCCATAAAAACTAAACATTGTTGTTATGACTTGCCTTTGCTGCTGTCATTGCATCCTACAGCTGCTCTCAGTAAGGCAACCTTCAAACATAAAAATATCCACAGCCATTAAGCAAACGCTTCTTTCTCTATGCACCTTCAAGCCGAGTCGGAGGAACCACATTTCACTTCATCTATTTCACAATGTGCAGCTCGTTATCAGAGTATTGTTTTGCTCGGTGAACTTGACAAGCAAGTAAATTAATTCCATCTGCTTCATTTTGCATCAACGGATTCTAATAACAGAGACCAAACGTAAACGGCATTTTGGTTGACCCCTCCGGAAAGACGAGAAACCTTTGAGTTGATTAGCGAGAGACGCCGAGACCTCAACGTGAAATGCCCTCTACGTGTACGTACGTACGTATGTTGAACTTCTTTCGCACCGTACGTAGCCAACCGTGCGAATCGGAGGTGTGTGGTGGGGGGGGGCAAGGACAACAAACAAAACCAAAACACCGTGTGCCAAGCAGCCAACCGCTGGCTTCTTCCCCCCCACCACTCGCCAGTTCCCAAGTACCCAGGGGCCCTTCCTCACTCGGTCCACGCGACGAACAACTTGAAGTCACAGCTGACACTGCAGGCGTAACGCCTTCCCGCTTGACACACAGCACAAGCCTCCAACCTGTCTCTGTCGTTTGATTGGGGGAAGCCGTGCCCACACTTGGTCAACAAACGCAGAATATATTTTTCAGTGACGATTATAATTCCCCCCCCTCCCGCACCCCCATAGAAATAAAACACACAACTGGTCCAGAGTTCGCTTGCTTAAACAAATGTTGTTGATAATATTGGTCTGGAAAGCTGATAGGCTAATAGACAAACCATATATTTTTTACGTGTATGTGGAGACAGAATTGAGTTCTGCTTACAACTGCTCGTACCCATAATGCTTCACTGCAACGCACGATGAGTTTGCATGCAATTACAATCGCATTACATAGGTGTCTCCACAATAAAACATAAGTCATCTTTAATAACGTTGGCAACAATTTTCACCTATTCCTTCTTTCTTCGCCGAGTTCGTTGGGCAAAGGCTCATGACCTCTTGACCTCTCCTGCCCAGTGCGCCGAATGGCAACCGATCTAAACGGAGTCCCAAGAGGCGTCATTTGCCAAGTACGCGCCAGTTATGGAACCTGCGTGTTGGGCTCACACGAATGTATGCACAACTGCGGACTGAAGGTGCCGACCACCACGCTCTTTTTGACCCTCCTGACTCGCGTGAATGGGGCCGTGCCTGCACAATGGTCCCAAACGGCTGCCCGCTCCACCGCCTCGCTCTCTGCGCTCTCCCCAGGTGGGGATAATCAGACACGTCTGGCCCAAGCGTGGACCCCAAAGGAGGGGGGGGGGGGGCTTCGTCTCCGACAATGACCACCTTCGACACCCCCCAACCGAAGCCTTAATGAGTCGCATCGCTAGGTGTGAAGTCCACTTTTAAAACCCTGCAAGCATAGTGGCTGCAGACTATAAGTAGCAAAATGTACACACTTTTTTTTGGCTGGGTTAAACATTTTCAAAACCTTTTCTTGAACGTTCAAACCAATTTGATAATTGTTTGGCCACAATACTTTTATTTTACAGACAAAATTAATGTTTTAGAGAGGGACAAGATTGCGTGTGTTTAAACAAGTGTCACGTTACACATGCTTCAAGATGCATCTTGAAGCCAGTTCACGTTCAATCATTTTCATTTTGTTTTAACGCTGGTTGTAGAGATGGACCTCGGATCGCGTCCGAGTTGTTTAGTCATCTTGAATCTACATCCAACACGCAGTTGCACTGACGGCGTGTACGATGTTTCGGGATGTTTCCTCTCCTACGGCTGGGAAGAACGAGGCATTTCGTATCGAACACAAACACTCCCACCCCCCCCCCTTTCTCTGTCAAACTGTTCAACAACAGCTGCTCTGTAAAATGCAGACTATATTGATCCCACGCGTGTGTGAATTACCCCTGTATGGTACCCTAACTTAGAACTGTAACACAAGCGTGCCGATGAATTCCAGCCGCACGGTGGAGAATTCCTGCAATGCAGAATCTCTGGAGAGGGCGACGGAGTGCAGAGACACCTGCAGCCTGTCGGGAGGATAGCGAGCGAACGCGTTGGTTTTACACAACTCCCCCAACCCCCCTTCCCGTGCACGCGTGATGAACTTTCACCAATTTCTCCACGTTTTGTCATGTTTGTTAAAAAGAAAGACGTACCTAAAATGGAACTGACCTGGGCATCGCCAAGCAAAGGGTCTCCCCTTTTGAAAGATAAATGTACACTTTTGTTAAGGCTTTCCTGGAGGGAATAAAAAACAAACTAAAATTGGGGTGGCAGCAAAAAAATGACAACTCGGCAACGCAGCGCTCAACTCAAGCCATGACACGAGACCTCCCAAAACAACGCCGGGACTTGGGTGCCCATTACTCAGACCGTGGCATTAGATCCAAGCAACACAGACGAGATATCCCGAGATGAGGTGGGGTACATTTCCTGCGTTTCCCTTCGACTTCCATCACGCCTCAAAAGTATGCTTCAGAGCTACGATTATAACCCTTTCCCATTCCGAGAACGCACGTGTGTACGTGTGCACGTGTGCACGTGTGCACGTACGTACGTCCGTACGTCCGCACGTACGTACGTCCGCACGTACGTACGTCCGCTTCTTTTCCGATGACGTACTTGGGGGAAAAAACATCGGAAAAACCTTTTATAAAATAACTTTATCGTTACCGAGGCTCCCACAAGGCCATGCAGGCGGGCGTGCGGCACAGTTTGGCGCCGGCAATCGTAGAGTGCGGCGGTCGTGTCGCTAGGGTTTTCTGCGGTGAGTAACGACGTCTTTAGACACAACGGCGCTACTACGCCTCCCCAAGTAAAGTGAATGCAGAGCCGCTCGGACGTTCCGAGATTTGGCGGTCAACGGGTCCCCCGCACTGCAACTCGCAGACGTCATCGGAACGGGAAAGGCCTAACGTGACGATTACCTCCCTGTCACGAGCAGCGTCACCGTGGCTCATCCGAGTGGTAGCTGCCTGTCGTTGTGGAAACGTAACCGTGGTATAAAGATGGGGTGGTGGGCAAGCCGAACGGAGGGGTGGGGGGAGCGTTGGTGGTTTAACCGAACAGATATTTGCTCCATCACAACAATCGATCACCCCCCCCCGCCCCCCCAGATATCACTCGAGCATTGAAACAATCCATGATATGGTCACCTCCGTGGCCCGGCGTGCTTAACGCACCGCCCAGCGTGCGGAGTAGCAGCATAAATACCAACAACAACAAAATTTAAACACTGCGTTATAAATAAACGTAACAAAGACGTACGAGGAAAAACATACGTTTGCATTTTTAGTTTTTTGTCGTTTTTTGTTCGCATTCCGTGCAACCTTTAATGCGGACGGTTACAAGGGCACACTTCTTGTTATTCCTTTCAGTCATTTTGTTCTCCGGAGCCATTTTTGTCAGGGGGAAGAAGGGGGCTGGGAAACAAAAATATCAAAACGTGAAATATTAATCGTATAGTAATATTAATAACGTCAACAACTACGCACACTCTCGCCCCCGTCTTGCCGCAAGCCCATCGCCACCCTGCTGGCACCGTGTCCGACAAACGCGACTGGCCAGAACGATGCGGGGGAGCCAATCGCACCACAGCTCACGTAACACTGGTCACTCTCCCTGCCTAGGTTCACTCGCCTACTTGGGGTAAGAGGCTTACCCCTCATTACTGGGAGGGTTTTTACTACATTAATATTATATTTAAAGCAGTTTTTTTGCAACTCTGCAGTGGGACTTTTGTCAGCAGATTTTATATTCACACTAACAGCAACATAAATCTGTATCTATGGCAACAATGTATTATTAGGTCATTAATAAATTCCACACACCCTCCCTCTCTCTCTCGGCCGTTAAATCCGAACCCCTACCCCTCACCTTTCCCATGCAAAATGCTAAAAATGTAAAAAATAAAAATTATCTTTCATAGTTGTTTCATGTAAAGCACCATCACGGAGAACAATAAATCAAGTTACGTAAAAAAAAAACCCACTAATAAATAAGACTCATAAATAACCAATAATTTATAAGTGTTTCTGCCTTCCACCACAAAAATTACCTTATTTAAATCAAGCGTTTTGATTTTGTACATAGCTACACGTGTGTGTGTGTATATATAAAATGTGTGCACTGATAATGCATTTCGTCTCCCCCCGCCGGTTTGTTCTAAACTCTCCATCTCGTAATTTTTAACACTTGTGTCTTCATAGAAATAGCTCTTTGTAAAATAACGATGACATCAAATGCCACCCCCTTTCTACTGGGTGGATATATTTTTGTGAGGATTTTTTTAAAACTTTTTTTTTTTGCATCTCTTCACAGACCAAGCACACACCTGGGCGTGCCTTTGCTCGCGCCCTTCCCAACGCGAGCAAGCGTGCGTGCCGGGTGTTTCCGCACTCCGACGCGTGTGCGACGTGCGTGTGTGAACGCGTGTGTGAACGTGCGTGTGTGAACGTGCGTGTGTGAACGTGCGTGTGCGTGCCCGTGTGGGGAGCGTTGGCGCTGCGGTCAGCGTGCTGCGCTACGAACCCGGCCACTCGAGTTCGATTCCCGCTCACGGCCACCAACACCAGTGACGATTATCTGAACCGGTCCCGAGCCTCACCTAGGCCACCTCAGCCTCAAATGAGAACCTGGTGCGGTGTGTAAACATCGCCACTGGGGAGACAAAGGTAGTCGGGCGCGGTGCAGGCCACTCACCCCCTGCCGTGCCGGCCTTCATAGGTGCTCGCTCACAGCAATTGCCCCAAAAGTCTGTTCAGGCTATACGGGGGATCTTTGTTTTGTGCCCATGAGCGTGTGTGTATGTATACATGTACAAGCATTTTCATGCATGCGTACGCGGGAGCGCCTGTGCACGTGCTCACATGTGACTACACAAAGCACACCCGAGTGAGCATGGTTGTTTGTATGTATGTGTTCATGTGGTGTGTCCTGTGTAGGCCTGCCCGTTGCAAGCATTCCTGTGCGTCCACATATCTGCGAGCTCGCTCAAGTGTGCGGGGACTGCCACACACACACGCACGCACGCACGCGTGTATACTCCAACTGTAACTGTAAGCGAACCGTGTGCACGAGTGACTGTGCAAGTGTTACCCGAGTGTGCGTGCCTCCGAGATTTGTGAATTCACGTCAGGTGGTGCGTGCGTGCGCGCGCGTCCGCGCAGCTCCAGTACGTCACAGAGACACCAGCGTGGCGGCGCAGGCAGCCGTCGCCGAGCGCGAGTCCTGAACGAGAGCCAGCAGCGTCCGTAGCCTCTCCAGCGACGCGCGGCTCTGGTCCTCCTTGGCGACGAGATCGCTGCGGCTCTCGACGCTTTTCTGCGCGCGGGGAGGTGGGGAAGAGCACCGTTGGGTATTTGTGATCCTGAGCGGCGGTTTTGTTTAAGAGCGTTCCGTTGCGAGGCAGTGCGAGGAAAAAAACTAAAACGTGATAGGGAACATTCTCATTGGGAAATATAAAATGTAACAACTACAGAATAGGTCTTAGTTAAGGATTATAATACCGAAGTCACATGGGATGCCGTGTCTGTCACAATAAGATGACAAAGTAATGAGGGTTGAGAAGAGATGGGAGTGTTTTTAGAAGCGATGGGGGTTTCAACACTGGTGAATATTTTAAGTGGCGAGGGTTCACTCCGTGGTCGCGTGGATTTTTTTTTTCATCCGGGTGCTCCGTTTTTTTTCCCTCCACATTTAGAAACATGCGTTTAGATTACATATACCATTTGGCCGCAATAAATTTCCAACTAATAAGCCACTATAACTCGTCGCCAAATTGCTTCTAAAAAAGAAGCTAATAGCTCAGCGGGCTAAATTTGGTAAATTAAAAATATACATTTTTTTGTGATTAGTTTACCTTTCCTAAATCTTGCATTCCTATCGTGTTTTTGTACTGTTTGTTGTCGTAACTTTTGGCCCGCCCCCTAACTGACATCTGTGAAAGAGCTTTATAGCTTATCGGATTGCTCCAGTACAAATAGATATTCTGATAAAAAAATGTTTCACGTGAAACTCTTTAACTCGATACACGCACTTGAACACAGACGCATGTGCATGTAATAGCCATAAACAAAGAGACAAAGACCCCCCCCTATAGCCTCAGACTGTTGGGGCAAGTGCTGTTAGCGAGCACTCATGAAGGCCGGAACAGTACACAGGGGGTGGGTGGCCAGCCCCACGCCCGACCACCTTTGTCTCCCCAGTGGCGATGTTTACACACCGCTGCACCGGGAACTCATTTGAGGCTGAGTGTATCGTTTGTTGTCGTAACTTCATGACCCACCCCTACTGGACATCGGGGGGGGAAAAAGAGCTTTATAGCTCCTGGGATTCCTCTTGCAGTCGAAATAAAGATTCTGATATTTTTGAGGATTTGTGAAGAGGCATGAACAACTTCTAAAGCTTTTTGATGAGGGATGAAAGAGGACAAGGGGGCAAGAGTGAGAGATTGAAAACGTGACATGAGGGAGATGCGAGGGAATCCAAGGGCTGGAGGAAAAAGAAACAGGATGAGACGACAACATCGTGGAAACGCATCGCAATATTCATTTATAGAACATCTACAAAGGCGGCCGGGCGCGGTGCTGGCCAACCCACCCCCTCTCGTGTGCCGTGCCGGCCTTCACAGGTGCTCGCTAACAGCACTTTCCCCAACAATCTGTTCAGGCTACACGGGGGATCTTTGTCTTTGTGTGCGCCGCGGGGAGCTCGTGGGAGCGCGCACCGTGATGAGCAGCCCCACGGTGGAGACGCGTCCCTCCGTCGCCTCGCACTGGCACCGCAGCTCGGCCGAGCGCTTCAGCAGGCGACGGCGCTCCTCCTCTTTAGCTTCGCGGGGCACCGGGGAAACACGGGCGGCGGTAGCAGAAGCAGCAGCGGCAGAAGCAGCAGAAGCAGCGGCAGTAGCACAAGCAGCGGCAGTAGAAGCGGCAGCGGCAGTAGAAGCAGCGGCGGCAGTAGAAGCGGCAGCGGCAGTAGAAGCAGCGGCGGCAGTAGAAGCAGCGGCGGCAGTAGAAGCAGCGGCCGCAGTAGAAGCGGCGGCGGCAGTAGAAGCGGCAGCGGCAGTAGAAGCAGCGGCGGCAGAAGCAGCGGCAGTAGAAGCGGCAGCAGAAGCAGCGGCGGCAGAAGCAGCGGCGGTAGAAGCAGCAGAAGCAGCAGAAGCAGCGGCAACAGCAGCAACGGAGGTCGTGGCAGCAGCGGCGGCAGCAGCAGAAGGCACACACACAGCACAAGCGCACACACACAGCACATACACACACACACAGCACATACACACACACACACAGCACACACACACACACACAGCACAAGCGCACACACACACACACACGCGCGCATGGAGACGTGTACAGACACCCGACGGTGTCGGCGTTTGTGCGTGCTCTGACGCGGCTGTTAAAAGCCAAAAGTCACGAGGCTCAGTGGCAGAAGTGGAAATGTGGCATTTTAGACCGAGCGATGCGAGTGCGATGGCGGCAAGTGGCCAGGAGCTCACTGGTTTTCTGCGCGATGTACGCGTGCACCACTGCCAGGGTCTCCGGCCACAGCATGGCGTCGTCCTTCTTAAAGCCCTGTAATGCCGCACGCGTAGAGGTGCGCGCATCACACGCACGCAAAGACAAAGATCACCCTCGTAGCCATTAACAGCCTGTTGGGGCGAGCGCCGTTAGCGAGCACCTATGAAGGCCGGCACGGCACTACGAGGGGGTGGGCGGCCAGCACCACGCCCCGGCCGCCTTTGTCTCCCCAGTGGCGATGTTTACACACCGCACCAGGTACTCATGTTAGGCTGATTCGACCGAGGAGAAGCCCAAGGACCGATTCAGATAATCGTCACTGGTGTTGACCGTGAGCGGGAATCGAACCCGGGTTGCCGGGTTCATAGGGCAGCGCGCTAACCGCTACACCACCGCTCCCCACAAGTTACACACACGTGCATTCGTGTGCCGAGCGAAATCACGTACGACATCTTGAATATGAGGCGTGTGTCAAATAGGTGATCCTCCAATCGGTAACGCTTGACGATTCGCTGCCCTTATTTCAACAAAATCCAGAGCAATATGAATAAGCGTGCAAGGCTGGAAACGAATGTTTAACAACACACTGGCGTGCTGCGACCACCGCATCGCAACGATACGTCCACGCGTTCAGCTCTGCCGAGC
Source organism: Lampetra planeri (assembly GCF_965212315.1). Classification (NCBI taxonomy): domain Eukaryota; kingdom Metazoa; phylum Chordata; class Hyperoartia; order Petromyzontiformes; family Petromyzontidae; genus Lampetra; species Lampetra planeri. Next base: position 986,096 of record NC_136133.1, on the reverse strand, counting down.
TGGTGGCGGTTTAGACAAGGTGGGGGTAATGCACACGCCCGACTCGTACGCGACTATCATCGTCCACGCCTCGTACGCGACTACCATCACCCACGCGAGATTCTGCACGCGGATCACAAAGGGGGCCACCATGCACGGTTCGCAATGGGAATGTTGAACCTCTGACCCCACCCACCACGCACACAAAGGCTCGAGTGGCATGTACGGCGGCCCCTAGGTCCCAAGCAGTTGCCTTGAACCCGGTCTTCGAGTGAAGCCGATCGAGGCTCGAGGAACGCGACCTCCCGCCGACCCCCCCCATCTCCCCCGCCCCCCCACCCCGCGGCTGCCACGTGCCTGCTGCTGACATTCTTGGCAGAACCAGACGCCGCGTGGGGTGGCCTTGAGGGGCGGCTCTAGGCACTCGAGGTGATAGAGGCCGGAGCAAGCGTCGCACGTGAGGAGCAGCCCACTCCGCTTGCAGACACAGCAGCACTCCTCCGCCTCCGCCTGCACACAGACAAAGATCCCCCCAGCGTTGCCTCGTTAATGGAACGCTGTGGCAGGCGCTGCTCGCGCTCGTCCGCCTTTGGCCACAAACACACACGGAGGTTCTACGTACATTTATACATACAAAATAAATACAAAGACACCCCGTATAGCCTGAACAGACTGTCGGGGAAAGTGCTGTTAGTGAGCACCTATGAAGGTCGGCAAGGCACACTAGGGGGCGAGTGTCCAGCACCACGTCCGGCCGCCTTTGTCTTTCCAGCGGCGATGTTTACACACCGCACCACATACTCATTCCAGGCCTAGTCAACCTAGGGGAGGCCCAGGACCGGCTCAGCTAATCGCTATCACTGGTGTTGACCGTGAGAGGGAATCGAATTCCGGTCGCCGGGTTCGGAGCGCAGCACGCCGACCGCTGCACGACCGCTCATACACGGAAGCACCCGCACGCGCATATGTACACGGGGCATGTACTCCTGCATGCAAGAGAGTACACACATATTGCACATAGGGAGACAGAGACAAAGCAATGCACATACGCTGCATGCAATGTACGCGCTTGTGTGCATGGGCATGCAGATATACTGCAAACTAAACACAATTGAGTTTCCCACGCGTAGCACATGAGCATGGCCCAGCATTGCTATGCGCTGTTATCATTCTAGGAAACCGAGATAAATTCACTTTGTTGGAGAGAATTTCGTCACGATTCGGGATGTTCTGGAAAAAAAGAACGCGGCTTTGCTGTGCGTGTGTGCATTGCACACATTTGCTGTGTATTAAGCTCGGCATATGTAACGTGTTAAGCTTGGGTTGTTGTATGTATCCAACAGCAGGGACATTCGCGAGTTATGAACGGTACTCACCCGCCACGTAGGGTCGTCAGGAACTGGAACAGAACGCAAACAAAAACGTGCAGACACAAACAGATGTAAGTTTAATGCCTTACGACACACATCCCCCTCCTCATCTCAACCACAGTTGCGACATTTACTGAATTTAAGAGGAAAAAAAACTGTCGCATTTGTACATTCGTGTAGTAAAAATGTGTGACATTGAAGGCAACAGAGGGCTTTCTCTAAGCCTGAAGTTATCGCAGTAATTAAGATGACAGTTGCCTTATGTAAATATTCTTTAAAAAAAAGTTAATACGGCTCCCCCAAGGCTTATATTACTTTAACATACAGCTAGGCGATACATGCAATTCAAATATAAATTTGCTGTATGGTAATAAGATGAGTATGAGTGTAACGGTTATTGTCTCCATCGCTCATTAATATAAACGCAATATGTACATAAAGAATACCGTATCCCACTGTTGTATTCACAACGCCGCCGAATTACATAGGACCATACGCTCCGCAGTCCTCGGGCAAGTTATTGCTCAATAGAAGCTGTCGAGTTGTGAAATGGCCATCGCAGGGAAGTCAAAATCCCACATTTACCGACCAGTACCGCTGTGTAAGACTTCATATTATGAATTATATTAAAAACATTAAACCCCCCCTCCCCCACTTTGCGCAAGAGTGCAGAAGCGTGGTCACCACATCTACGCCTCGATATAAGGAACGAAACAGGTGGACTTCTCCACAAATCTGGCTGTCGCCTGATGAAGCTGGTTGTAATTACTGGCGAAACATCGTACTCAGATTGTAAATGTTGTGGCTTGGCTCTCAAACACACCGGTGTGCTGTACTAGTGACGAATTGGCACGTTCTGTTCATGTGACAAACCTTACTAGTTGGCTGTGTCGGGTGGTGGCAGGTTTAACGACACATTTATTTATTTACGCGATCTAACCCAAAAAAACCCTCTAATTTGTTAAAAGCACTTTCTGGGAAAAAAAACGTTTCCACGTCACAAAGAACCTGCGATTCTGATGACTCGCAGGCGACACTCTGCACTACGTTTGCGCCATTTACCGCCGACGATCATTGCATGCGTTAAAGAGCAGAGCGGAACGCAAATCCAAGGGCAGGTTGTGTATTGCCGTTGCAGCACCGACGTTTTGGGACCACCTTGTTTTCCCACCAAAGAACATCTTAAATCTTCCTTCAAAAACATTTCTTGAAGCAGGAGATTAGTGCTGGATACAACCACATTTAGCACGTGCGATTTGTATCTTTGATCCTGACCCATGTATCGATAGTTCAATTTCAATGTGCAATTTTATTGAGGGACTGTGTCTTCACTTCGGTGTGGTTGTGCACGGTCTTTATTTTTACTTTCGTAACGATGATAAACATGGGAATGGATGTCAACACGTGACGCACACGTGACGCACACGTGTTACCACCCCGTCACCCGTTGCGATTCTGCGCAGTGTAAGCGGCGGTGTTGCAGAGTGACTGCCTGCGACAAACACCTCGCCTCCTCGTTGTATGGTGAGCGGAGGAGCTGCTGCTCAGGTAGCTGGCTGCCCCGCGCTTGCACTCGGGCTCGTAGTACGCTCCGCTGTACAGGGGGTTGGCTGTCGTCCGTCGCTTTCTCTCCTGTCGCCGGCTCTGCAGCTCTGGCCACGTAGCACACAACGCAGTGAGCGTGTTATTTATTCTTTAATTGGCGCGTCTCTCTTTTTTTATATACAGGGCATCTTTCAAGAAAGTCGAGCGTGGCATTTGGCCGCGTCGTCACAGGTCACCTCACGACAAAATGTGTAAGTAAAGCAATGAACTGAAAGAAATCTACAATTAAAGCCAAGACACTATTGCATTTACCTGCACTTTAACACAGATAGCACGCTTTGCTCATTCGTTATATCAACCTCAAGCAACCGAGTTAGCTCACTAGGATTTCTAATAAGTTACAGCCCTATGCCAATTCACTAAGGGGGTGAGAAGGCCTCCCCCACTCCGCGTCAGTCATTTGCGCTGTATGGCCATACTTCACCACGCTGGTCAGTGTAAGTTAGTGAAGGATAGGCCCAGGACTAGTGTGGTTATCGGGCACGGCCTCGTGTTAGCCGTGGCCGGGGGGATAGAATGCAGGTTGCTGCATTCATATCTGGTCATCCTCGCAGCGGATTTTGGCTGGCCATCAAACCAAGGTGGTCACGGGATCGCGTGCTTTCAATTGCTGATTATGTGCCACATGGTCAACATCAGAACAGCTTGTTGTGGTTAGTTTGTTGTCCTTCCCCCCGCACCTCTGATTAGCACAGTTGGCTACGTACGGTGCGAAAGAAGTTCAACATACATACAAATTGGGGTGCACCAAGATATATTTGCTCCGAATACAAAACATGCACATTCGTAAAATAGAGGGTTTCTGTAAGAACTAAAGACAGCCGTTTGAACGAGCTCAAATACAACTATAACCACAGGTATTTACGTGAAGATTATATAATATCACTTGGTAATGATTAGAGTATCGAGGTAAACCTCAACGCGCGTGCCACAGCGGAGGCAATGCACACACATTGAGGCGGAGTTCAAGTTATTCGCCAAAATAAATCAAGGGGTGAGATGAACGCGGGATTCCGAGATGCTCATGAACAGCATGCACAAGGTTACGTGACGCGTGTGCCGTGTGTATTACAGATTGAGTGAGTGTGTGTAGGCATGCGTGTGTGCTGCATGCCTGCAATGACAAGCGTGCTTTCTGGGAGCCCTTACCCTCGACGTGTTCAGGTGTGGCCAGACCCAGAGCCACCATGAAGGCAACTTTCTGCACATCATCAACACGGCGCATCAAAAATAATCATAAATTAGACTCGTACATATAGAGCGCTCTTCGTCCGTGGATCGGAGAGCGCTGTACGCAAAGCGCATTAAAACAAGGTAATCATAAAAACCTAGCGATTAACATCCTTCTAATAATAATAATAGTAAAAGGAAAGCAAGAGCCAAGGATAAAATAAGGAGAAAACATTCTTAAATAGGAACGTTTAAAATCTCAATTGAGGTCGAGTCCCTGATGTCCTTTGGCAAAGCGTCACACGCCAAACATTGAACCTCTTTACAACGTGTTCCTGCACACCTCCAATTAGCACGGCTGGCTATATACTGTGCGAAAGAAGAAGTTCAACATACATACATACGAATCCAACAACATGTATGCATACCATATGCATACGTATGAGTATTCGTAAGGAATGCATATACACATGGATGTTACGTGTGTATGCTTAAGGCATGCGTACGCACGTAACATTCATGCCAGGTTGCTTCTGAAAAAGCTAATAGCTCAGTGGGCTTTATCTGGTAAAATAAAAAATACAATTTCGTGATTTTCCTACTTTCCCTATACCTTGCACTCCTACCGTGTTTTTGTTTTTTTATTGTTTGTCGTTGTAACGTTCTGACCACGTGCCCCTACCGGACATCTGTGGGAAAAGAGCTTTACAGCTCATCGGATTCGTCGAGCATGAATACATATTCTGGGTTCTTTCGGTAAAGTCACATAGAAGGGAAATAATACAATAATAAAACAATAAAAATAATGAATACATATTTTGATTCTGCATATCAATGAATGTGCAGCATGTGTACACGCAACAACGCAAGCCCACGCATCGACTACGACTAGCAACTCGTGGTACAAGGCAATGTATCTGTAGCAGGCCAAAGTATGGGGAACAAAGCCAGGCACAGATTTCGTTGTGGGATTCCCGTTTTGCAGCCGAGTACAGCTTGCCAGATGCCATGGTGAATAGTTTTGGCCAGACGACACAATGTCATACCTGTCAACCCATACGGTTTATCCGTATTCTTGTGCAGGGAATTCGAGTTATCAGGTCCATACGGTGTACAGCCGTTTCAATACGGGCAAATTACATTGAGATAGGCAGCTGTTTTTCAAAAGTGACCTGGCCACAAATGATAGCTCAGCGAAGTGGCTAATCGCGTAGAATTTTATCGCAGCCAAAGTCAAAATAGACGTTGATTCTAAATGTGGAGGGAAAAAACGGAGGACCAGGATAAACATCCACGTGACCACGGGGAGAGAAAGAGACGTGCAAACTCCAAATATACAGGCATCAGGGTCAGGATTGAACTCATGCCCTCCTGTATACCAGGTGAGGCACGTTAACATCTCGCCACCACGGAGCCCTAGCCCAAGTAAATAAGTAATATGTAAAAATAACTTTTTTTTAAACACGCTTTAATGAAATGTACTAGTAATGGCAGAACTCCATGACTCCAGGAAGTGGCCCCGAAGCTTGCCACAATGTAAGGGACCGTGGGCAATTACAGCCAACGTCAGTTGAGCGTGGACAATTAGACCCAAGCTGAAACATAACGTATAAAAAAGAATGTTTAAAAATATATATTTTTAATTTTTAATGATAGAATATAGTATTGTCATCAGTATGACATAAGTATACCAAGTTTGCAGTCGATACCACATTGTAAAGTGGGTAAAAATTTAGTTACAAGATTTGAGGATGCAACAACAACAGAGTGAGTTAAATAAAAGCGTGTAAAAAAACAAGGTTTTTAAAAGTTACCTAAATAGTGGAAAACATTTAATTTGGCATTCCACACAGTGGGAGCTGCAGATGCGAAGGCACGGCCACCCCCCACTGCAACTGATGCAGAATTCGTCTTTTACGAACAAGCCTGATGTGTCATACACCACCAAAGACGTTGCGGCTTCACCTCGGCGCTGTCCGACATCCTGGAGCGTGCGTGATGGACCATGCCGTGCGGCGGCGGCGGCGACCGGCCATGAGCACTCATGCCGTGATGGGGCGACGGGCCGTGGGTGGAGGAGCCGTCCAGCCGCCCCCTTCCTGGGGCCACCTGCACTCTTGTCGGCGTGGGCTGCGGGCATTCATGCGCACACACACACACGCACGCGTGCCACGAAACATATTAAAACAGAAAACAAGGATCTTCTCTCTTTAGTTGCAGAGTACAATGCTTGGCTGCTTTAGTCTCCGCGACATGGTCTGTGTGTGCGTGTGTAGATGTTAAACTTTTTTGGCACTGTACGTAGCCAACCGTGCTAATCGGAGGTGCGGGGGAAAGGACAATAAACGAACACACAAAAAGCTGTTCCGATGTTGACCATATGGCACATAATCAGCAGTTTCATCAAAACTCGTGTTGATCACGGCCAATATTCAACCCTGGTTGCTGGGATGCATAACGCTCCTACAACAGCTGTCAGTTTGATATATAAAGAAGAAAAGGCTTTACCCCTTCTGACAATAACACAGCTGCCAATTTATGCGCATTTTCTAGCGCCAGCACACTCGGTCACATAATCATGCGTTCACAGACGCAGGCACGCATTCAATCTCCGTCGCAAAGTTTCAATTCAAAAGAGAAACACATTAAATATTGTGCTCATTAGAATCGCCCAAGTTACTCCTGCGACCCTAATCCAATGTGATCTCATGTGGAACCTTACCATAGAGCCTCCAAAACCCAGTGACCACTGCCTTCCTCTCAGCCTCTTGTTAACCCGCACATGATGGAACTTGGCACCTCTGTTAGCTCCCCCCACACCAACGTCTGAATTCCAGACGGTGTCACCAATCTGCTGGCCGTCCATGCCACAGACGCTTCCACTCCTGTGCAGGTGCTTTGGTTGTCTATTCCTGCTTGTGCGCCGATTTCTCCTTCGGATGTCCCGTCAACAGTTTTCTGCTAATTTCCCGACACGCACATCGTCTCGAATTGCTTCCTCTAAACTGCAGTGTTCGTGTGATTTAAACAAAAAAAATCACCTATAAAGACTGTTTTTATGCAGTCAAACGAATTTGGTATCAAAGCAACGTTTCACATTCTGTAAGTAAATAATAATAATATCCTGTTGTTCATAATTACATTACGTCTGCTTGCACCTGCTCCATATCACCAAATGTACTTTTAATACCAGTCTTTGCCGCTAATGACACAAGATATTACTAAAATGTTGCATTTAAATGGTATATAAATTCCATTTGTCCTGCTTTAACCAAAACAAACACAGGTACACAGAGACTTCTAATTTAGCTCGACAGATCCTCTAAAGGCAGAGCCCACATGGATTTGTGTGGCTAAAAGCCATGCTGGCAGTACTGTCTAAAGTCTGTCGATACTGATCACAGGTTATATAAAGCAAATTCACCCAAAGAAAGGATGGAACCTGGTTCAGGAATCAATTGCCAATGTGGTGTACATGAATTAGAATTAAAAACTACGTGGTTGTAATTCATGTTGTGCAACTATACTATTGCTGAAACATAACATCTTAAATTAAATACATCATCTTACACGTAACATAAAAAAAAAACTTTAAACCTTGTGAACAGACTGTCAGCATAGTCAACTATTGGAGAACACCTCTTGATATTGACAGACACACTCACAAGTGCTGCTTTTGCATGCTCACTGGAAGCCTTATTTTAATTATTATTTTTAATACTGCATACGTTGTTTGTTTCTGAACTGCGATTTCTTAAATTCGTTATTGTTAGTCTTAATGTTAGGCTAGATGCACTTAAGTCTGTGCTGCTCTCTCCAGCTGTCCCGGGTGAAAAGTGGGGGCTAAGTTTGCCCAATCCTGGCCCACTGGCTCAATAAACTGAACAGACTAAAACTCAACTCTCACTTGGCCCAGGCTCCTCCACAGCAGCCCTTGTGGACCGACTGGACACCGCGTGTGCCCTCGAAGCAGGCCCGCAAAAACACTGCATTTCATAGGGGAGGCTGCACGCTTCCACCCGGGCCGAAACTCGGAGCCAGTCGTAACATCACGCGCGGGTACGGCGACACGTTCTCCGATTGATGACGACGTTTTTTTACTCACCTTTAGTATTTGGGAAGTTCAACTCCACGGCCACGTTTATGTTAAAAGTGGCATGGTGGAAAAGTAAAAAAACACAAGATGTTGTTCCTTAAAAAGCCTATCCTAATCCGAGCCCGCATTTGGCTTTGTTCAAAACAAATTAGCGGGTGGATGATGAAGCAGGGGGCGGCCGAAATTTCAGAGCCTCGCGGATCTGCACACTCGAGCCGATCTTGGAATGCCAAATGATATCGCTACGGGACCAGCAGAGCCGCGCTTTCAAGCGACAGTAGAAATGCAACCAAAGCAGGGAGTACGGCCGGTGAGGAATGAAACCAAAGTGAGGGAGTTCACGGTGCACGGCGCTAACCGAAAACGCCCAAACCGGGGGGGTTCACCAGGTCACATGGATTTTTCTCCGGGTCCTCCGGTTTTTCCATTCCACATTTAGAATCAATGTGCGTTCCGAGTATTTGACTATCGTAAATTTCCACGTGATAAGCCACTTCGTTGAGCCTTCAATTGTGGCCAGGTCACTTGTGAAAAATAAGCTAATAGCTCATGGGGGTATTATTTGATAAAAGAGAACTTGTTTTGTTTGATATGAATTGTGTGTGTGATTTCCTCAGTTTTCCTATACTTTGCGCTCCTATCGTGTTTTTGTACTGCTTGTTGTTGTAACGTTCTACCCCTGTGCCCCTACTGGACATCTGTGAAAGCGCTTTATAGCTTATCGGCTTGCTCCAGTACAAATAGATATTCTGCTATAAAAAAACGTTAAATGTTTCACGTGAAACTCTTTGATTCGACACACGCACTTGAACACAGACGCACGTGCATGTATAAGCCCATAACAAAGAGACAAAGGCCCCCCACCTATAGCCTCAACAGACTGTTGGGGCAAGTGCTGTTAGCGAACACCTATGAAGGCCGGAACAGTACACAAGGGGGTGGGTGACCAGCACCACACCCGACCACCTTTGTCTCCCCAGTGGCGATAATTACACACCGCTGCACCAGGTACTCATTTGAGGCCGAGTCGACCTAGGGGAGGCTCAGAACCGGTACAGATGATAGCCACTGGTGTTGGCCGTGAGCGGGAATCGAACTCGGGTGGACAGGTTCCACAACGCAGTGCGCTAACCGTTACGCTAGCCGTAAACAAACAACAACAACCGCCATGCACCACTAAGTAGCGGTGACACAGACACACAGACACACAGCCGCACCTTGGCCTCATCCACAGAGGAGCCGCTCTTGATAGTCGTGCCAGCTGTGCCGTTGGCGACGTGAGCGTGCAGCGCACGCGCATGAGCCCCACTGCCGCTCTTGCCATTGCAGTGCGGTCTCTCCTGGGCACTGGGGGATGAAGCCAGGGGCTTGGGTCTGATCTGCGGACCATGAAAAAGGTAGTTGGTGAAAGTAGGGGGTGGGTGAATGATCGCACGGGAATGGATGTGACAAAATATTGGACAGGACATTTCATGCGTGCTTTGTTTGTTTAACACGCTACAGACTGATACACGCCACTTTAATCAACTCCTAAGCCTTGTGTGTGAAGCACAGTGAAGACTTCCAAACCCACACATTAAAAACAATAATTTGTCAATTGGATAACAAAGGATTATCCAAGGTTATATGATCCTTATGGCGGTAACCCCTGGGGTACAAAATAAACAAACTGGCCGAGGCAATTAAATGTGTTATTTCTGTGATACTATTTTTTCCAGGGGTGTACTGGGGAACCAATCAATCCGAAATCAGTGCCACTCCGCGATGTCGAAACTCAGCGAGGACGATAGCGCTGAAACTCTGAACGCTCGTACGCACCGTAGCGGTGCATCGTGTACAGCTCGTCGAGATGAGTCTATTGCCGCATCGTCGACCATCAACAGACTAAAAATTACTGCATCACGGACATTGTGCGAGAGCCGGGGTACTGTGTTATTACCCTGAGGTACCGCCATAAGGTTCACATGTCAATAACTACAGCGATACAATTCCAGCTCACGTCTAATCGCCTTGTCATGACCGCTTCATGAAATGAACGCACATTGTGTGCGTGTGAGATTTAAAATATTACCTCCGGAAGTATGGCAAGACTTTTACCCACGAGTCTCTGCACTGCCGGGAATTGTGGAATTCGCAAAGGCACCTGGGAAGTACCGACCTGAGCCTGTGAAGCAAGGGGGTGGGGGGGAAAAAACATAACGGCATTCCCTCGTTAGTCACAAACTTCATATTCGTGAATTGCATCCGGAACGCTACACGACTGCATTGAGAGAAAGCGATGAGATGAGAGAGACTGTGATTCGAGAAAGTGATGAGATCATCTTCTTGGTTCTTTCGGTAAAGTCACGTAAAAGGGAAATAATAAAATAATAAAAATAAAACATAATAAAATAATTCTCACGACGTTTCGGCTACAACGCAAGCAGCCGTCCTCAGGTGAAGAGATCATGTGATGAGATAAAGTGATAAAATTACGATGATGCTACAGCCAATATCATTATACGTGAAATTTGCTATTCGCGAGCACCTCCGTAACGTCCCAAGTGCCCCTCGCGAATAACAAGGGGTGAGGAAGGGGAACGGTAGAGGGTGTGGCGATTGTAGATGGATAGGTTTACGGAGCACTCCCAGTGGGAGCTGTTTACCAATGACGCCAGGAATATGCTAACATGAGGTACGTAATGAAGCATTGATTTAGAGATACACTCTTACGCTCATGATGCAAACCTCAAATCGTTTGTGTAAAGATCGATTATTTTAAATTCATTGTATGTAATTGGGTGACATGGTCCAAGCAGTGCGCACACAGGTAATACATTCACCACAACTTCTTTTTAAACGAAATTACCTTGGGTGACATGATAAATGAGTGAAGGGGTTACACACACCTGCCAAATGTAGAAAGAAAAGTGTGCCTAATTGAAATCCAGTCTGGGTTTAGAGCAGACAGGCGGTTTTAGTCACATTTTTGTTGTTGTGAAATGTCTGAAATTGATCAATGTTTGCACGCGCCATTTCAGACCGGCCTCAAGTGAGAATAGCTCTTGCACTCAACACATCCCTGCGCTCGTGCCCACCTGCTTGCTCCTATGCGGTGCGGCATGAACGCCGGGAGGAGTCTGCGCCGACGCTTCGACGCGCGGCGGGGTCTTCTGCCCGTTACTTAGCGACGTCGCCGCCGCTGGGGTCACGGGCGCGACGGGAGCGACGGGCGCAACCGGAGCAAGGAGGGCGACGGGGGCGACCGGAGCGACCGGCCGTGGTGGCGGCTGCTGCTGCTGCGCGTTGTGGGAGCCGCCTTTTACCAGCGGAATGGCGATCGCGACAGGTGGCCGTGACACCATCTTCTGCAAAAGGGGGACATTCGTTCGTCTTCAAGGCATGAGTTTAAACGCTCGTCGGGACAAAGGCAAAGCGTCTCCCCGGGCCGAATCACTATTTATCCCAAGTGAGCAAAATATTACTTCAGTAAACCTTAATTTTGAGTTGCTCTTAAAAAAACTACATCTTGGACAAATCTCTAATTTGTGGAGCAGAATCTTCCAAATCTTGAGAAGCCCTGGGTCAATTTAGCCCACTGTGGCTCTGACAAAATTTAAATAACCACCCAGTGAGGTTGCATCCCATTCCGATTATTTAATGATGGTTATACAGTAAAAAGTTAAACAGTTGTCGATTGTCGGCACAGTGGCGTGAAGTAATCTGCCCGTATAGATGTGTTGACTTTGCTGACATCTGGAAAGTGGCAATCCTCACAAACGATTCCCACTCTTTCACTTTAAATTACTTAGCCAGTTCAGAGTCCAAGTGAAGATGCCGAGATATAGGTCGTCCTCTTACAGTCTAAACTCGTCCTGTAATGATTATTTCAGTCCATTCTAACCGAGTGCCTAGTCTCCCTTGTTTGCCAAATGTCACTTCCTACACCAGCCAATAATCTCTCCACACTTCCTCATTTAATGGTGCACGAAAAGCAAACATTTGTACAAGAAAATGACATCCGCTTAAGAAAAGATGATTCTGGTGATTAAAATCGCTTGATGATTTTTGATCAATGGAAAGGTTGCGACGTTGTCAGGCGCGTGTGCGTGCGTCTGTGCGACTTGCACGTGACCGAGCACACTCGTCTGCATTGCATTGTGGGCGCGAGTGAAAACGGCGTGCGGCGGAACGTGATCGCGTACGGTTGCATGCGGCTGCACGTCCCCGCTCGCTCCGTGCTGCCGCTGGTGCTGCTTGTTCACCAGGTCCTTTCTTAATTGCTCGACCACCTTCTTCTACAGAGAAAGCACAACAAAGACAACAACAACCCATGACACAACAACGAGGGGCATAAACCATCACGCGAACGCCGGTCAACCTCGTCGCAGCGGCCTTTTGGTAGAAGCCATCGAACAAAGACGGTCGCCACGTCGCTTTCAGATAAATGGCCCCACTGCTTCTCTACAACCAACTTAGAATGCTCTACAAGATGACTGGTGAGTGCCTCTGTAAAAAGAGTACATTGTTTATTATATCATTAATTAAAATACTGGCTTAGTTACTTTCTGTAAAAGTTTTACATACTCGGGAAATGTGGTGAACCATGCGTGAAAGTCTCAGATAACCGGCACATTTGATTAACCCTCCATTCCCCATGGAGCCTTTTCTGTATTTATAATTTGAAGAGAAATACAAATTTTATTTTATTTTTCCTTATTTGCAGTAGGTGCTCGCTAACAGCACTTACCTCAACAGTCTGTTGAGGCTATAGGGGGGGTTTTTGTCTTTGTCCCTTTGTTTATGGCTTATACATGCACATGCGTCTGTGCAGTATGAAAAATTGTTAAAATATCGAATGCATGTGCTGGTAGAGCTACGCCAACGACTATGGGGGTACACGACAAGCAAAGGTTGGGAACCTCCACAGTAACACGTAGCCTTACGTAGAAACACACGTGGCCATATTCAGGTGCCAAAGATCCCTCCGTATAGCCTTTAACAAACCACTGGGGCAAGTGCTGTTAGCGAGCAGCACCTGTGAAGGCCGGCACGGCTCACAATGCGGGTGGGTGGCCAGCACCACGCCCGGCCACCTTTGTCTCCCCATTGCTAATGCTTACACACCGCACCAGAAACTCATTTAAGGCTGAACAGACCGAGGGGAAGGCCAGAACCGGTTCAAATATTTAGCACTGTTGTTGGTCGTGAGCGGAAATCGAACTCGGGTAACCGTGTTCATAGCGCAGTACACTAACCACTAAACTACCATTCCCCACTTGTGCACGCACATTAAACTATAAACTAAACATTTTTTTCTAACAAAGTAAGACCCACTGAGTTAGCTCTTTTTCATGATCAACCAAGTGGCTTATCACACGGAAATTTACAGCAGCCAAATACTCCAAACGCACGTTGATTCGAAATGTGGAGGGAAAAACCGGAGGATCCGGAGAAAAATCCACGCGGCCACGGGGAGAACACGCAAACTCCAAATATAAAGCAGCCTCCACATCTGCAAGCTTCGATGGTTGCGTCAGCGTCCTCGGAATCAAATGGTCTTTTCTTAGCTTACAAAAGCTGCGGCATATCATGGTCTTTCCATATTGTCTTGCTTTAAACGTCAATGGTAGACATTTTCCAAAACTGGCTTTCCCTTGTGGTTGAAGTTGGCCTTTAAATTGACCATTATTTTGTTCCCCAACCTTCACGAACAATTTGAAAACATTTGCCAAGAGGCTCACAAGTCTGCAATTCCTCAAATCAATATAATTTCCGTGAATGTAATCATTATTGGGGCCACCATTCCGCAACGGAGGTACAGCATTTCGTTTCATTTGTGCACGTAACAACATTTGGACGCCACCAATTACGCTGAACAGATGAATAGACAGAAGTCGGAACAGACTCGGCTGATGAGACTCAGCTCCAATTACCTGAATAAGATAAATTATTGTGCATCACGGCACCATTGCCAATTGGTATTTGGGCCTGATTTGGGCCTTACCTCGTACGACTCAACCCTGCATTTGTATCAGGTGGAGTGTACAATCAGTAGAGATTACATGCAACAACAGCATGGTGCAGTCCTTCCACATGCTCTACCAGTCTTAAGAGTTGAACGAAACAAAACTATTTTTTATTTTGACTGGGTAACGTCCCACTGAGCTGTGTAGCTCTTCTTCAGAAGCGACCTGGCTATCACAAATGATAGCTCAACGAAGTGGATGCTTATCACCATGTTGAAATGTACTGCAGCCAAATACTCGAAACGCACATCATGTGGAGGGAAAAACCGGAGGGCCCGGAGAAAAATCCACGCGATCACAGGGAGAGAGAGAGACACCGCAATTCCAAATATACAGCAGGCGTCAGGGTCGGGATCGAACCCACGACCTCCTGTATACCAGGCGAGGTAGTTAACATCTCACCACGGTGATGATGATGATGATGAGAGACACACAAACTCCAAAATATACAGCAGGCGTCAGGGTCGGGATCGAACCCACGACCTCCTGTATACCAGGCGAGGTAGTTAAAATCTCCTAGCCACCGTGGCGCCCATGGTGTGCATGCACACCCGCCCAACTCACACATGAACAAAAACACATGAAACCAAGCGCTCACAAAGGCACCCTTTAAACCTGGATAGATTTACGGGGCAAGTGCTGGTAGTGAACACCTTTCAAGGTTGGTATGAAAAACCAGGCAGCGTCAATACCAAGCATTCAGTTTCATCTGAGTCGATCTAGGGACCACACTCAAACCCATTTATCAATGACAGCACGGTTAGCGACATACGGTGGGACTAGAATCATGCGCGGTGCAATAAGTCCCTCGGACACCGCTCCCAGAGCGAAGTCTGACACAACCGAATGTAAAAATGCAAAAAAAATACGACTTTCTTTTTTAAATAATGCAAATGTGAAATGATAAAAAAACACATCACAAGTTCCTTGTAGAAAAGGTCCTGCTGGGATTCCCCAAAGCGCAAAACACTCCTCGCACACGCTAAAAGGAGTATGAGGAGCGTAGGCGTACAACAATGAAGCGCACTCCCAGGACTTGGTCAGATTGTCACGTGGGTAGATTGATGCATAAACAAACAAACAAGCAGTACACCGAATATCCACTTCAAATTCGGACCTGGCCACACGCAGCTATCATCTTTCACTCTTCAGATCCAGCCGAATAAGCTGATATGCTTGAAACAGAACAGAACATTGCCTTCGTTTTTTGTCTCTCTTCAAAACTTGAATTAAGTTAAATGTCTTGCACCGCATTGTGGCTGTCGTGGTCACATGACACGCAGGGATGGGAGTCGGAGGGGGTGGCACTGCAGACAGCATCAGCTAAGTACATGAACTCGTTATGCACTGTATTGGTAATGAAGACATTAGGTATGCAGTATTTGACAGGATGGAAGAAATGCCATTTGGTTGAAAACATAATAACGTGCAAAAAAAATCACTTTAGAATGTTATTTTTTTAAAGATACCTTTTTAGAATAATAAACCAAATTATAATCGCTGAAGTATCTTAAGGATGCGTGACGAAAAATGTCAGGAGCTTTTTTGGAATTGTCGACTATATGCGACAGAATGTAAGCACGTTATCAACAACTTACAAGTATGAATTTCTGAGAGAAAGAAGACACAAGTAGCCATAGAACACTCGATAGACACCCATGAGGTACTCGGCAGGAGGCAAGACAGCGCGCGTTTTCTTCACTAACCTGCAGAGGGCTGGCGTGGTGAAGTATGGTCAAACATGAGTGGAGGAGTTGTATTCAGATCTCTATAGTATATAACAACCCAGGAATAAAAACATTTTCTGATGAAGAGGCTTCCAGGCGCCACATTTGGAGAGGTCAACTCTGCCCTTCGTTGAATGCTACACAGGAACGCTCCTAGGCCGGATCGTGAAACTGTAGACATCATCAACTACTGGGACAACATTAGCAGACTTCCATAATAGAGGTTTTTGGGTTAGATCTCGTAAATGTGTCGTTAAACCCCGCCACCACCCGACACAGCCAACTAGTAAAGGTTTGTCACGTAAACAGAACATGCCAATTCGTCACTAGTACAGCACACCGGTGTGTTGGAGAGCCAAGCCACAACATTTACAATCAGAGTACGACGTTTCGCCGGTAATTGCAACTAGCTTCATCAGGCTGTCGGATGATATTGGTCGCGATAGCCTACGTGTTAAATTTGCAGACTTGTTCACGTAACGTTGACGGGGAAAATAAAAATGGCATTCGTTAAATGATGCCTCAAGCTGTTCTTCTATTCACAAAAGGGAGATAAAACTGGCTTAAACACCCATCACCTGCTTATCACACGTGTAAAAATTGTTCAGGAAGATGATTGGAAAACAAGTTAGAGGCCAACTCCACCACGGGTGCAGGCAGGGTTTAGGAAAGGTTTCTCTACCATCGACCACGTGCAGAGAGACGTTCACGAACCAACCCGACTCATTTAAAACCACCATTGTTCCCATCGCTGTCGTATATGAGAATGCATTTGACTCGGTAGAAATCGATGCAGTCATCCGAGCTCTCCAAAACAGAGGCCTAAAAGAAAAAGTTAGAAATTTTTTGTTACAAATGTCTAATTGCCACGAACGTACCAATATAGGCGTGAGAAGGGGAGCGGGACAAGGTGACAAGCTGCGTCCGGTGGGGCACGTCTACCCAAGAGATGGAGCAATGGAATCAGTTCATGGGCAGGCGCGAGGTGGATTATTATATCGCAGGATCCAGGATCGTGAGAGGTGGCAGCGAGCTTGGAGAGGCCCTCATCCAGCACTTGGTAGATCACGGGATGATGAAGATTGGTGGGAGAAACCTCTCAAGCTAGCCTATCCAGATGTCTTGCATTTAAAAATGAAATATGGATTGTTGTAATTAACAGCTCCGAGCGGTATCTGGGGACAGCCTGCGAGTAACTGTATTCAAATCTGTGGGCAGCCTCGAACATTTTGTTACAAACGTCCCTCCGATTCACCTATAACCTGATAAAAGCAAGCCCCACCCTCGTTCATCGGGGATTCTAAATAACAAATCAAATCAGAGCAATGGCTTTACCCCCAACGGAGCTTCGGGGGTTGATTTGCTGCTGCCAATTTGTTGGGAGCACGAGGAGGAGGGAAAGGCGGAGGGAGGTGGGGAAGCCTTGATCAAAATGGGGTAAAATTACACGCATATGGTTTAGAGATGCCGTTATGTTTTTTTAATGGAGAACTGGGAGCGAGAGAAAAGGGGAGTGGGGGGGGAGACAGAACAAGAGAAAGATAACTACAGGCTGGGGGCAAGGGGCGGGGGGGGAACAGTGAGGGAGCACGAGAAGAAGAGGGACGGGTGGAGGTGAGAGGTGATGCGAGAGAGAGAGGGGGGTGGAGGAGGCTGTTCTCGCAACAACGTTCCTTGCCGCTTTCTAAATGTCACGTTGACTGTGCAACGCGAGCAAGTTAGCCCGAGCACGAGCCAAAATAACAGCGAACGCGATTCGGGCAAGACGTGCGCGCGGGGCGGGGTGGGCCGCGGCTCCCACGTGAACGTGCGCTCGCGGCTTCAAGCAATGCCCAGCGCGTGCGTCAGATCACTTGCCCCCCCCCCACTCACCCCCCATGCGCGTGCGTGGGGAGCGGTGGCGCAGCGGTTAGCGCGCCGCGCTACGAATCCAGCGACCCAGAGTTCGCTTGCCGCCCACGGCCGAGATCGGTGACGATTACGTGAACCAGTCCTGGGCCTCCGCTAGGTCGACTCGGCCTCAAATTAGTACCTGGTGCGATGTGTAAACGTTGCCACGTGGGGACAAAGGCAGCCGGGCGTGGTGCTGGCCACTCCCACCCCCTTGTGTGCTGTAGCGGCCTTCATTAGGTGCTCGCGGACAGCAATTGCCCCAAAAAGTCGACGGCTACACAGGGGATCTGTGTCTTTGTTCCGTGTCACATCACCCTGTATGAGATCTGCATACATATTTAACCAGTTCACGAGACCAATGTGTCAGTATGTAATGAGGTCACTATGCCCATGCAAGATAAGGCACACACACACAACACACACGTGTGGCACCGTCAGTGCGTCTATGTATCATGTGCGTGCACGCGATTGATGCACGTTCCATCGCTAAAACGGTGCGAGCTTGAGTACGGCGTGCGCCAGATCGGCACATGGGATCAACACGTATGAACGAGCCCAGTGCATCTGCCTGCCTGCCTGCCATCAGGAGGCCTCGTAAAAGATTGTTCCCGGGGTGCCTGTGACCAGTGGCTGTGACCGAGCACACACGGTAAACGTAGAGCTTTGAATTGTCACGTTTGCGTTGGTGTGCCGAAGGAAGAGTAGTGGTTGGGGGGGGGGGCAGGAGGAGGGGGTCAGGTGGATGGAGGGGAGGCGAGGAACGACCGACGGCGAGAGGTGCCGTTCTTTAGTGGGAGGCGCGAGTTGAAGGGGGTAAAAGAAGCAGGTGCCGGGGGTTCAAACGTGCATTCATCAGCAAGGTTGTGCGCACGCGTGCGAATTAGCATTCTGCCCTCATGCTCAGTATGTGCGCGAGCGAGCGGGGTGGGACGGGGGGGGGGCGAGCAAGTGGAGAGAACGGCGAGGGGAGGGGAGCCGCGTGAGGGGTGGCGGCGGCGGAGGAGCTCGGCAGAGCGGGGAGGGCTGCGGGTGAGTGAGATGTGTGGGGTGGGGCTCTGCTCAAGCAAGGGGACCGAGTGGGAGCGGAGCAGCCGAAAAGAGGGCGGGGGTTGGGGGGGGGGTGGAAAGAAATGAGGCGCGTGCACGCGCATTTGTGTACACGCACGCACGTCCCTCTCTGCTGTAGCCCGCAGGCATTTGTGGCCGTTCGTGCGCCGTGCTGTTTGCCGATGTGGATTGAGGGTGGGCTGGAGGGGGGGGGTTGCTGGCAGGAAGCTCTGTGGAAGAAGGTTGTGGTTATCATAGGGTTAACCGGGCGACGGGTGGGTTGGGGGTGCGGGGCTGTTGGTAGATGCATTGTGGGTTATGATTAGTGTTGATGGGGTGGGGGGGTGTTGGTGGAGGTTCTGTAAGGGGGTTGCGGGCGAGAGGCAAAAAGTGAGGGAGATGGAGGAGCGGTGCTTTTGTGAAGCGGCCTCGCAAAATTTCCTCCGGACTCCTGGACGGATAATTTCTATTTTGCACGAGGATGTTTGCGCGGTTATCACATTCGGTACCTGCTGCGACGCTTCTCTCTTTTGAAAGAAGCAATCGTCTTTGGGGGGGGGCGGCGAACGAGTTTTAGACGCACGCCAAAAGGCAGAGGGTGTCACTGCGCGGACGACGGCGCATGTCTGAACGTGCGATTGTTGCTATGAGCAAGCTTGCCAAAGACTTGGTGGGGAGGGGGGGGTGTACGGAGAGAGATAGGTGGGTGGGTGGATTGGTGGTGGGGGGGTTAGAGAGATAGTGGGGGAGGGAGAAAGCCGAGTGATAGGGGAGCGTGTAAGAATATTCTTTTGTTCCCTAGAGCTGGGTCATTGGGGCTGTGCATCGACTTTTATGAATAATTTTATTTCGATGTCAGCTCGTAGGATTTTTTTCCTTCTTCAAGATAAATTTCAATCTTTGCAGAGAAAGAAATTCTTAAATGAGGCCCCCCCAATACTTTTTCAAAAGAGTACAGCTTAGGATTTGAGGGAAATTCATTCTTGAGTATTACATAAGGGTGTCAAACCCAAAAACACGACCGTGCATTAACGTTCCAATATTCATTGACGGTACTATGGCGAATTACATAAATTCGTAGAAATTGACATTCCACCTCTCAAATCCTGGCTAGAATACAGGCGAGCCACTGCAACCATTGTATTTACATTGGCCAGCTCCAAACTGCACTATGCATGGCGATACGGCTGCAGTCAGAGAACTCCCCACTCGATAGAAATAACAAGCTGCTAAGCCAACACAATAAGGAAGCCGACAATTTTTACATGGTATTCCAATGCACAAAAATATACCGATACCAAAACCATGCGAACACACGCATGTTAAAGACAAACATCCCCGAGTATTGCCTGAACAGACTATAGTGGGCAAGTGCTGCTAGCGAGCACCTATCAAGGCCGGCACAGCACACGAGGGGGTGGGTGACCAGCACCACGCCCGGCTGCTTTTGTCTCCCCAGTGGCGATGTTTACTCCGCACCAGGCACTCAATTGAGGCCGAGTCGACCGAGGGGAGGCCCAGACAATCGCTATCACTGGCATTGGCCGTGAGCGGGAGTTGAACTCGTGTCGCCGGCTTCGTAGCGCAGCACGCTAACCGCTGCACAACCGCTCCCCATACACACGCACGTGCAAAACGACAAAGGCACACGCATTACCACCGGCCCAAATTAATACGGCTTCTTTTCAAAGTATATTGTTGCCAAAATTTGACAAAAACCCTCGAGAGAGATCCACGCATTAGATCGGTGAGATGAGGTTAACATGGCGGCACAATGCCACTTCTGGATTTTACTCAGAGGTAGAGGGCTCTTCTCAGCGGAAATGTTTAAACTTGCATTTCGGACGGCACAAGACAAACTCGGCAAGTAAGGGGAGGTATCGATGAAAATCTATTTCTGCACTCGCGATACACGTATCGATTTGTGCGGGTGAGAAAGGATTATTTACAATATATGCAAATGGGATGCAATTTATACATTTGGGTTACTAGGTCAAACGGAGTCAAGAGAAAGGCAGAATAAATAAGACGGCCAGAACAAAAACAGCACAGACATGCATAGCCACTATCATATAAAACGGGACCAGACATTGCGGCGACGGTATAGACGAAACGCACAACGGAGAGGGACGTTACGGTTTTGACAGTGCAAACATGGCAGCGGATTAAGGAAGATTATTATTAAAAATAATTGATTATTCTTTGGGTCTTTGGGTAAAGTCACGTAGATAGAAGAAAAAATAATAACAATAAAATAATAAAAAGTAAGTGAATAAAAAATAAGAAAATATCACGACGTTTCGATTGCAACACAAGCAATCGTCATCAGGACTTTACCGAAACACCCAAAGAATATTCATTCCTGCAGTCATGAAAGCTATAAGTAAAAATATAATTGATTATTGAATCGGATAACCCCAAATTTATGGGAATTCATTTAACGGTGGGCGGGTAGAATTGTTCCAGGCCGAATATACACACGAGGCTCACCGAATACAAAACCATTCACACTTGTTTTTTGCTTTTGGGCTTCACTTTGAATGTACCGTGAAGCTCTAACTAAATGTTGCTTTTTGACCGGTTCTTTGGTTTTCTACGAGCATTTGTAGGACAAGGTTAGGGGTTCGAGATTCATAACAGCCTCCCATCTAAACAAATCTGTAATTGGCGAGCAAACCCCATCACCACAGAAACATAGTGCAGGCTGGAAAAGCGAAGTACATCAATAACTGTGAGTGGTGTTCACAAACACATACATGTATAAGAGGAATACGTTAATCAGAGAACAAACGCTCATCAGAAACACAGCACAATGACTGTTACAAAAAGTAATTGGGTGGTTAATGCTGGAGGGATAATAACAAAAATGTTGACTGGAAACCACCACGTGACCTAACCCAAAAATAAATATGGATCATTGCATTGACTACGAGAACCCTACGTTTTAAGAAAGGTAATTGGGCTTGGGCAGAGCACTATCGCTAGAGGGGTCGATAGCCGATGGACGAGACTGGTGGCCGTGTGGCAGATGGCAGAGGTATTTATGTCTGTATATATTGTGAACTTCTTTTGCACGTTACGTAACCAACAGTGCTGATCGGAGGTGCGGGAAGAGGCCAAAATTGAGGTATCACGCAGGAGATCCGCCCACCGCGGAGATGGAGCGATGAGATTCAGCTCGTGTGTCGGAGCGAGATGGGGCTGTGGGTAGGCCTTCATCCAACAGTGGATGGAAAATGGCTGCTGATGATACATTTAGCTAGAAGCTGACAGTGGAGGTATTAGCATGACAGATGTGGCATGCTCTGTAATTGAGCGAATAGATGAGATATTAAAAACTATGCCCAAGATAGGCAAGGCATAATGGAAAACGTAGCCTGGATAGACAAGACATGGCCGATGAGAGGGGGGGGGGCGGTTGAGATTTGTGTGAAGGAGGACTGAGGGTGTGTGTGAATGCACGATTAAAACTGGCATGCGACATGAGAAATGGCAGGACTGGATCCATGTTCACAGCTGTCCAACTAACTTGTGCCGATGTTCGCACACACTCACCGCAGGCACATTCATTAGAGCTGGCGTGTACACATCAAGCTTTGGACAGCAAATGGTATCACATAAGCGAAGGGACATGACTCACCCGGGTCAATGGCATCGTAGTGCAATGTGGGCACCTGTAACGTAGCGCTTTGCAGAAAAATTGCAATTGTTGGTGGTATTTTGTTACTGGCAAAGGAGGTCTAATGATGTTGGTGGCTCGTGCGTGGTTTATCAGACGTTACAAATGTCGCACCTGCTAATGTTTAACAAGTTAGCAAGTGACATTTGTTTTGATCGTATTTTCTTAGCCCCACTTTTTCAGCCTTTTTTTTGTTTAGCTCTTCAATCACTTCCTGTAGATTATTACCACCGGCTATTACAACGACTATCCATGACGCTCATATGGTTAATACTTTTACTATGTATCCCTATGCCATCATTTCTCAAATGTGTTTCTGAAGCATTATATTCTTGTGTGTCGGTGAACAGCCTTATAATTTCGAATGTATCACTACGCAATCCCGGTGTCGCCGTTTCATTGTTTAGATTCTTTTTATGCTTTCAACCCAAGTTGAACGCACGAATGCAATTTTATCACTCTTGTCTGTTTGTGGAAAATGGGGGTCATGATAAACCTCGTAAAGATGATCCAATAAATACAAGAACATTAGTGTAACGTTGTGGTGCTATTCGGGACCAACAATATCTAAAAATGGGGAAATTGACCCAACAGTTCTGCAAAACTGGGCGATGAAACCAGGGCTACGAGGTGACGTTATTATCACATATTATCACGTGTTATTATTACGTGTGACATGATAGGACGTCGTTATGAGTGACATCATCTCACGACTTAATGCGCAAGTGTGACACAAGCCGATTATGCGACTTGCTATTATCGCTAATTAAATACTTCCAAGGACCAACACACATCGCAAACAAATTACAAAACCCATGCATGTGCATTATTTTTTGTTGTGCTGTCCATGTGTTAAAGCCTACACATCTGCAAGCTTCGATGGTTGCGTCAGCATCCGCGGAATCAAATGGTCTTTTCTTAGCTTACAAAAGCTGCGGCATATCATGGTCTTTCCATATTGTCTTGCTTTAAACGTCAATGGTAGACATTTTCCAAAACTGGCTTTCCCTTGTGGTTGAAGTTGGCCTTTAAATTGACCATTATTTTGTTCCCCAACCTTCACGAACAATTTGAAAACATTTGCCAAGAGGCTCACAAGTCTGCAATTCCTCAAATCAATATAATTTCCGTGAATGTAATCATTATTGGGGCCACCATTCCGCAACGGAGGTACAGCATTTCGTTTCATTTGTGCACGTAACAACATTTGGACGCCACCAATTACGCTGAACAGATGAATAGACAGAAGTCGGAACAGACTCGGCTGATGAGACTCAGCTCCAATTACCTGAATAAGATAAATTATTGTGCATCACGACACCATTGCCAATTGGTATTTGGGCCTGATTTGGGCCTTACCTCGTATGACTCAACACTGCATTTGTATCAGGTGGAGTGTACAATCAGTAGAGATTGCATACAACAGCAGCACGGTGCAGTCCTGCTATTTCTTCCACGTGCTCTAACAGTCTTAAGAGGTGAACTAAACGAAACTATTTTTTATTTTGACCAGGTAACGTCTCACTGAGCTATGTAGCTCTTCTTCAGAAGCGACCTGGCTATCACAAATGATAGCTCAACGAAGTGGCTTATCATCATGTCGCGTAGAGAGAAAAAACGGAGGGCCCGGAGAAATAATCCACGCGATCACAGGGAGAGCGAGAGAGACACCGCAAACTCCAAATATACAGCAGGCGTCAGGGTCGTGATCGAACCCACAACTTCCTGTCTAGCAGGCAAGGTAGTTAACATCTCACCACGGTGATGATGATGAGAGACACGTAAACTCCAAAATATACAGCAGAGGTCAGGGTCGGGATCAAACCCACGACCTCCTGTATACCAGGCGAGGTAGTTAAAATCTCCTAGCCACCGTGGCGCCAATAAAGGGCATTCACACGCACAGTCCCTCTATCCCCTTTCACACCCCAGTTTCCTCTCATCTATGATGCTGATGCCTATCCAGTCTAGATTATCCAGTTCACCCTGAATTATTTGGGTACCATTTCTAATACATTATTTGCTGGCTCAATTACAGTGCACCCCCACATCTGTTAAGCCAACTCCATCCCTGTCAGCTTTAGCGGAGAGTAATTTAGGCTATATTACTGAATAAAACACCGTGTGTATTTTGCGTGGAGGTACACCGAATGTCCGCTCTGCATCTGGATTCAGACAGAGTATCTGGAAGATTTTACTGTACGCAGCGCGCCGGATAAAAATGTTTACAAGCGCAGCGGCATACAGTACACCGCTCGCTTCTGCCTCTTACAATTTTCCCACATCCAACTTTCCTGTCTCGATCGCAAGAAATCACAATTGCCGCAACTGCTACATTTTGCCCCAACAAGCGACCCGCTAACATTTCTGCAGATAAAGTAAACAAAAATATTCCGTCCGTACCATATGTTTGATAATTCGAATGCGATGGCACGTGTCACATTCCATTCCACCTTGTGGATCAGTGGATGTGCAGTGACGCCCTGAGCCTCTCGCTCGATGTACCTCCACGCTGCGTTCCCGCTTCAAACATCTCCAGTGCCGTTTCCCCTTCACCTTTCTCACTCCACACATCTCCCCACGTTCGCACTCATTAGACAAAAAGCGCTTGCCACAAGTGAACCACGGTACCTTGCTGATCACGTTGAGGAGCACGAACCATCAGGCAAACTCGCAGCAGCTTTTCGCTAAACACTGAACACAGATGTGCTTCTGGTGGCGTCTGGAACGCTCTTCCTTCCCATATTAGGAAGCCACTGGAGAAATGCCCTTTTAAATCATCATCTAGATTGAAAACTAATTTATTTACAACTCGATTTTTGTGTCGAGTTTGTTGTGCTTCCGCCGCACCTCCAATTAGCATGGTTGGCTACGTGTGGTGCCAATGCAGTTAAACACACACACACACCTCTCTCACTGCACACAACCCCACAATGCACCCATTTTCACTTCTCTCCACATGGCCCGGCACTCACGAATAGAACGGCGGCTTTGAAACGGTCGCTGCGATGCAGCAAAAGTGAGTGCCAGGCTACGTTGGGAGCCGGGCAAAGCACGGTGATGAGGAGTGAGAGGCACAATGCTCATTGGAGAGAAAGGCACAGAGATACAGGTTCCAGCGCAGGAGACGTGTGGAGCGGAGAAAGGAAAGAAGCCACGGCATGGGGGATGGATGCAGCAAGACCAGCAGGCACGAGGCATGAGGATGTATAGAGAGAGATGCACACAGCACAAGAGGTATGGAGTGAGAGGGCAGCTTTTAAGAGGGTGACATATGGCATTAGAGAGCCGATGAGAGTGAAAGAAACGCGAAGGAGAGAGAAACAGGCAGCATCTGTTAAATGGCAGGAAGAGAGATTTTTGATCCAACATTTTCTGGCACCGAATATTCAGGGTTTTTTTCCCTCGCTCCCTGAAGAATCTTGGAGGTGACACTCGACTCGTTTAGAGTACCACAGGGCACCAATGTCACGTGACCACTATGATCAAAGGGTGGGAACTATTAAAAAATTAGCGCTACCCGAACCCAACTCGACTTTTAATTGAAAAAATCTACAACTTACAACAAACACATATTTGATGGTAAATAGAAGCTAATGGACATTTTCGGACAGTGAGAATGTACAACGGCTGAACTAGACGTAAAAAAAAACATCACGGGAAACGGGACAACAAATGATAAACAATGCAGTCAAAATGGTACAAATTTTTGATAAAACGATCAATAATTCTCGACTCAAATTGTCATCCCGAGTGGTGACAATTCCTAGAGCACGGTGATGAATTGTTAAACGCTCATTTCTAGCAAGACAGCAAGAGGAACAACTTCATTGTCGTCGTCATCATAACTATCAGCAGCATCCATCGTTACTTATGTATGTTGAACTTCTTTCGCACCGTAACATAGCCCAACTGTGCTAATCCGAGGTGCAATAATGGCATTATCATTTTCAGTGACATTATCAATGTCAGTGATATTATCAATGTCAGTATTGCCATTCTCTTCACCATCATCATCATCATTACCAGCCGAATCATCAGCAGATGCTGCAGTAAATCAATGTTTTCGAGGCAAAGGGTTATTGGATAACACAGATTGTGAAACTACCAAAAACATTGATTGCCTGCGATATGGTGATGAGCTTAAAGTACAATATGCATGTTCCATGAACCGAAAATGTTGCTAAACTTAAGATTGTTATTGCCTGTCATTGCTGAAAGGTGAGTTTACAGTTGTTGAGATTTTTTCTGGCTCAATAAAAACACAATCGCAGCACAATTAGCCGCTGCGGCAGTTAAGAGCAATGGCATAATGGTCACCAGTCTAATCATCATCATGAGCAGTGTATGATGATCATCATCATTGTTAGCATTATTATAAACAAATTTACCCAATAAAAAAAACGTCATATCAACTATGGTGCCATAATGTTGGTGAATTGTCATAATTCTGCTGCAAATCCGATGAAAGATTCTAAAAGCCCAAGACATTCTACCATATTCACAATGTGCATGACAGCACCTAGTAATGAAATGCCTCATGTCTACCGATTTATTAAATATGTCAATCGCTAATTTTTTGTGTTTCTCGATGCCTTGGGTATATGAGATTAGAGAACTTGAGTAAATATGTACGGTCTAAACACGCACATCAATGACACATTCATTTGTTCTAACAACAACAAGAAACCATTGCATCAAGTGTTGTGGCTCGGTATACACAAATGGACGACAATCGCCACACCAACATGAATAACAAAATGAGATATTTAAATGTGTGACCTAAAAACAAAACTAAATAGCCTGCAGCAACATACCTTGATACACATATACATTTCAGCCTAATCATTTTGGCCCAGACACTAAAACTTTCTAAAACCAACACTGCCATACCAAACTATTATTTCTGGTGAGAGCGTGGGATTTATACAAATCTTTCCAAGCCACTTGTAGGATACAATTTTCAATGGTAAACAACCAACTTTGAAAGCACGTTGGTAACAATATTTATTCCGTTTAACACGGAGCAGTAGGGCTTTCACCACCAATATTATCCACGAGGTCTTCCGGGTTAGATCGCGTAAATATAAATGTGTCGTCAAACCTGCCACCACCCGACAGCCAATTCGTGAAAGTTTGTCACGTAAACTAAACGCGCCAATTCGTTACTAGTGCAGCACACGGGTGTGTTGGAGAGTAAACCCTGCTGATTAAACCAATAGTAAACCCCATTGTGTTGTGGGTTTACTCTCCAACACAACGGTGTGCTGTACTAGTCACTAATTGGTACGTTTAGTTTACGTGACAAACTTTCACGAATTGGCTGTGTCGGGTGGTGCCGTGTTTAACGACACATTTAAATATACGCGATCTAACCCAAAAAGACCTCTATCATGGAGAATAGTTATTGTTCATTGCAAGATAAACATAACACATACATTTATATTGCTTGTAGAATTAGTACTCTTTGCTGTTGCTATTACTGTATTTACGATTGCAAAATTATATTCTGTTTTGCTACAGAACATAAATATATTGGGCATTCATATAACTCATGGGAATATACTTAGCACGTCTTGTTAGCATAAAAACACAAGTCACACACGTAAAGGGTGACTTTCCAGTCGACGATGTGGACATCATTGCAAGCAAGAATCATTTGTTAAATATAAAACGTCAATAAACACACACAATCGAAATAAACCCATGCACGTAAAAATACACAAGATCACATAAATACACAACGGAACATATAGTCGTTAACCAAATAAAACGTGGACACGCTAACACAGACGCACCGAAAAAACGCAGCATGAAACAAAAATGTGTAACCGCACACAAATTGCCAAGTACGAACATGTTAACAAGTCTTCAAATGGAATTACTTATGAAAAAATTTAATATATTTTTAACTAGCACATTTATAAATAGCGGCGATGCGAGATGCGCCTCACCAAAGTGTACCCAGCTGCACCCGCTGACAAAAGGAGGCAAGAGAGCGGTGTCACCTGAGGTACCCTTCCTGCATTACACGTCTTGCCCGGGATCACTTTCACCACCACCACCACTAACTACCACAACCAGCACGTGGGAGGAAAAAAAACATCATCAGGCTGCCACGATATTTCTTTTTTCCAATTTCACCCATCAAGAGGGCGAAGGGGGGGGGGGAAATCTTTCGGATTTCCAACAGCCAACAAAGCATCACATGACCCAAGTGAACGGTTTCTAAAGACAGTACCAGAGACAACTTCTAAATTATCTTCAAATGGCCGACTTTATCCAACACCAGAGATTGCGCTCTTTTTTTGTGTTCGGTAAAGAGTGGTTACCTGGATGTCAAAGCACCTAATATGTTCAGTCAATTTTTACCCCCAAAAAACAGGACGAGGCCTAAATAAGAGAATATCAGCAGAGTTTAGTCGACTTAACACTGATAGAAAATAGTCATTTAAATGTTTTGTTTATTTTTACAGAGCTCAGTAATGAGAAAGGCGTGAACAAACCATAACGAGAAATCCTGCCTCTGGAAACCATAACCAGATAACGATGCCCTCATCTTAACCTGAATGCATGACTGCATTAGACCGCACACACAAACTCAACGTTTTCTCATTGCTACGACATGAAGGATTACTTTGCTGTTCGAGTCATTCGTTCCGATTGACGTTTACAACTTAAAATGGTCGCTCAAAGCACGGGGGGTTGGTGGGACTCCAAACGATGGAAATGGCGTTATTGCGTTGGAAGCCGACTGCAGCTCATTTTCAAGCCCGTCATTTCAAGGCGCTGGTTTAGTGCTTGGACGTGGAAAATGTAATCTCTGAGCCTGTGATAGCTTATATTGTTAACAGCTTGGTAGGTTAAGCGATACACATTTCACCAGGCCACACACTGCACACTCAACGATGTACTCTCTCAGGTCGTGCGCCAATTGAAAAAATAAAAAAACCTGTTTCTAAAAATACCACGGGACAGATTTTCATAATTCTCAAGCAAAACAAACACTAAGTGAAGAGTTAACACCAAAAACCACACGCGTACATAAATGCATGCAGCGAGTGCCACCTTAATCCTGTCACCAGAACACGACAAAAAAAATAAGCTCTATCTCTAAACCACCTGTCCCACTCCATGGCACACGAGCATGTACGCATTCAGCAAGCCCATTTTCCATCCAAGTTCAAGTCGTAAAAAGGCTGATCCCAAACCATCGTAACCCAGGCAAGATGCTCAACCACAGAAAACAATTCGGCGAGGCTGTGATTTTGACGAGAGCAGACATTGGCTTTGCTGGCCTCAATAGGCACTCGCTAACAGCACTCGTCTGGACCATGTGACCAGCTTAATAAACAGCGGCCCTACGTTTGCGCTTACGCGTGTACACGTGCGTGTGCAATAATCGTTACCCATGCATCTTCCCGTCAGCTGTAATTATAGTAATTGTAGCTGCCAAGCACTATGCACCATGTGAGTATTCGCATGTCCACAGATGCAAGCTTCCATACCCTACCCTGAATGCAAACTAATAAAATACCAAAAAACATTAATGAAACCAGTTCCGTAATTGAACGTTAAAAAGTTAAATTATGTTTATTTAGTGTTTTTTTTACTTAGTTGTAAAACTTACAATAGATGATAACATCTGTGGGGAGGCCACGTCGTTGGTCGATAAGATCACATGGGAGAGTATCCTCACATGCATTACATAGGCGCCTTACGACGGCGCCGCTGTGGCGAGATGTTAACTACCTCGCCTGGTATACAGGGGGTTGTGGATACGATCTTGACCCTGACGCCTGCTGAATATTTGAAGTTTGCACATTCTCCCCATGGTCACGTGCATTTTTCTCCAGGTCCTCCGGTTTTTCCCTCCACATTTAGAATCAACATCATGCGTTTAGAGTATTTGACTGCTTGAAATTTCCAGGTCATAAGCCACTTCGTTAAGCTGTCATTTGTGACCAGGTCGTTTCTGAAAAATAGCTATACAGGTAAGTGGGCCTAACCTGGTAAACTAAAAATTGTTTACTTTAGTAATTTCACAATTCAACATTGCTGCTGTCCTTCCTGGAGTTCGCCGCTCTAAGCGCCACTTTCCCCACAAACAATATCCATGAGCGTTATCCACATTCATCACAGTTTCACACGTGGTTCACAACATTATCCAATCATCACATGCTAACGAAATACAAAACGCAACGATTATACCTTCCCAAAACTTTCTGTTTGGTCAGTGTCAAGGCACCAACATGAGCAAAATATTTCTCTCCAAAATGAGGCGGTGCTCATCTCATTGTAGAAACATCACACAAGTTTAGGAAATTCAACATTCTCAAGCGTCTCCACAGGCTGTTGACGTCCCCACAAAGTGGTACTTAATTTACCGGACTCGGAGGAATGATGGGCCGAGTCAACCCCCCAACAAGGATTTTAATTCGCAACTTTCTGATCGCTCTACCGCTAAGCCACCAGGTCAGATGCCAAGGTACACAGTATACGAGACTGTACTTCAAATATGAGAAACTGGTATGGGCCTTTGACCGTGAATGGTTAAATCACTTTGTTCGCCAAGGATGGTTTATATATTTGTAAGTGTTTATCACGGGGTGAACAGTAATGGAGAACTTTCGGTTGACCCTGATGTGTCACCAAAGCAATCAACCTCCAGATGGAAAATTGCTAAGGTTTTGCGCTTTGGATTTTTATAGACTTAAGCGTAAACTCCACTAGAATTGCGTAAATGGCGTTATTATAGCCCTTCTGGAACATTACTAGAATGTAAATGAATCTATCCCATCACCAAAAAACTACAATCGCCAATAAAGACATTTTAGGCAAAGTCCCTTCTTCACAGCACGTGAAATCAATCTCCTCCCTCATGACTGCTGACATGTATATGCCACCGTGCTCCCACAATGCACTCCTGCCAGGATATAATTTTTTCCTCAATAATTCCTGATGACCGAGCTCTGATGCATGCAACGATGATACAATGTGTAGGTAAGCGACTAAGTGGGGGGTATCTGTGAACAACACACTGTGGTGCTTTTCCTTACACCACATTCACGTCAAGTGACATGCGAACATATCACGGTCAAATATAACAAAAACATATATAAAATAACCGCATCACGTGACGAAGAACAGGTTTGGTCACGAGACCTCGTGCACACATGTGCAGCGGGCAAGATGGAGAAGTCGTGAAACGCAAATGAGTATTTTTGGTGCGGGTTTTTCGAGCGGTGCACACGGTGACCGCTGGTGTTTTGCGAGCGCCACGTGCTGGTGCGTGTGCTGCACCTGCTTCTCGCTGAGCGCCGTGATGCGCGCCTGCCGTTCGTGCAGCTGCTTCTTCAGCTCCACGTCCTGGCGAATGGACACGCACAGGTAAAGGGATGTGGCCCCGCACACTCCTGGTGGCGACACCCAGACTCTAAACAAGCTTTGCTCCGGTCACCCTCGCAGCGCCGGCTTTTAGCTGGCAATCGAACATACATGGAGCACTGGGGTGTGAATATCCGTGGCACAACGCAGACATACATTGAGCGGCAGGAGTGCATTGTGATGTGAGACTAATGCACAGTACATGTCATGAAGGTTACCGCATCGCGGGCTTTCAGATGTGCTTCTGCGGCCATCTGGAATGCTGTTCCTTCCGATATTAGGAAGCCACTGGAGTTACGCACGTTTAAATCATCTAGATTGACCAACATTCCTTTAGAACTGCTTTTTGTGTTTAGTTTGTTGCCCTTCCACCGTCACCTCCAATGAGCATGGTGGCTACGTATGGTGCAAAAGAAGTTCAACGTACACACAGACATACAAGCTTGGACTTGGGCACAGATGGACTTGAATGCGCATGGTCAAGAACGAGTGCGAAAATTAACAAGTGTAAACGTGAACCCACAAATAAGTACACATGTGGATAGGAACAGACACAGATTTCAAACACTAAAATGATTAAGCCTTAGTTGTCAGCACCTCCATAATTGTCACATTTAAAGATGAACACAGACATGTGCACAGACATGAATACAGCCAAACTCTACCACACAAGGATATAAACTGACCGAGATTTTAACAAACCCACGTGAACATACATAGAAATGAACAGACACAAATGTCAAACAACAAAGACATGAGCATATATACATTAACATATATATATACACAGGGCTACGAGTCTAAAATATGAAAACATACAGATTTGGTTACACACACAGAGATATGTGCTACAGAAAGGGCACACAAACAAACACAAAAACCCCCCATATAATCTGGAACGGACTGTTGGGGCAAGTGCAGTTAGTGAATAGCACCTATGAAGGCCGGCACGGCACACTAAGAGGTAGAATGGCCAACACCACGCTCAGCTGCCTTTATCTCCCCAGTGGTGATATTTACGCAACACACCAGGTACTCATTTGAGGCTTAGTCGACCTAGGGGAGGCCCAGGACCAGTTCAGATAATCATCACTGGTGTTGGCCATGAGCTGAAATCAAACTCGGGTTGCCAGTTTTGTAGCGCAGCGTGGCACTAACTGCTACACTGCTGCTCCCACACACAGATGTTAAGAGTTGTAATAAAATAATGTGTTATACATTTTACTGCAAGTTTCAAACATTTATGACTTGACAGGTTTTTTTATATACTAACCTGTGGATCCTGCTTGATCTGTGACACCAGTTTCTAAAAAGAAATACATCTGAATTATAACTACGTAGCATTCGCATGTTAATAATAACAACTCTGCTATATGCAAATTCGTGTTTTGGATTTTGTGCTTACATACACAATACACTGTGTTATGGTAATATAATTAGGCAGGTAGAGAATTGCAAGTTGCCAGTAGCAATGCTTTGAAATCAGCTGTCAATGCAAAGGAAATAATAACCATCTTTTAGAGCAAGCAACAAGCCCTGTACTTTGATTAACCATTTTAAGTTGTGAACATCAATTACAATTAATGGCACAACAACAAAATCAACTTCATCTCACCAATTTTTTTTAAAAGTTTGGTTTGTGTACAGGCCAATGCAAAAATACATGACTTGAGTCAAGACTAAGACTAGGATAGATTGTGTAAGGAGTTAATTTGATCATAAAATGTAATGTGTAGATAAACTATAGGAC
Source organism: Lampetra planeri (assembly GCF_965212315.1). Lineage (NCBI taxonomy): Eukaryota > Metazoa > Chordata > Hyperoartia > Petromyzontiformes > Petromyzontidae > Lampetra > Lampetra planeri. Next base: position 952,385 of record NC_136133.1, on the reverse strand, counting down.
GAGGTTCATGGTGTGCTTTTGGGAAAACGAGTGTAGGTTTACAGCATGGAAGGGGGTGCAATTATGACTTTTGAATAGAGAAGAGGCCGATAATAGAGGAAGCATACAATAGAGAAGAGCTGGGGAAATGCAGATGATCGTTGTATTCATGTTGTTGGCTTCAGGCAAGCATATGATTATGTTAGGATACAAGGAGAATGACATTTTATAGGTGGTTCATTCTAGATTTGAAGTTTTCGTGACTGCAAGGATCCATACTCATTGGTTCTTTCGGTAAAGTCACGTAGGCGAATTATTTTATTATTATTTTATTTGTATTCTTATATTTGTATTTTTTTCACCTACGTGACTTTACCGAAAGAACCAAAGAGTATTTTCTCGGTGGTTGTGGGATTCCAGGTAAGATAAGCAGACTGCTTAAGAAATTGTATCATGGGCCTCAGAGGTGCGAGGAGGAGAAATATCCGAGTGACTTATGGCATCAATGTTTTGCGCATTGTTCTGCTCGACTGGATAGTTTTATGAATATATGGATAGTTGATATGGCATTACATCCATGGGTCACAATGGAAACGTATGTGGTTGATGATATGCGAGTGAGGACCTTGGTTAAGTAAATGCAGTTTGTGACAGTTTTAGACATCGGGGCTAAGGTATTAATCACACAGTAAGACTCGTGTTAAGACTACAGTCTTAACGTGAACTTACATACAAAGGAAGTGTACGGATGGACTGCATACACCTCGATCTGAAATGTCAGTCGAAGACTGTGGAAGAAGTGAGAATATGGAGGCAGTAGAGAGCTGTGCATGTAATAATGGCAGCGATGTGCATACTACATAGAGAAATCAAAATAACTGCATCAGCATATAGATAGATCGTTGTTGGACTTTATGAACCACTTTGGAAGAGTAGAGACATCCAATTTAGTGATGGGTGTTTGAGGCAGAAGTAATATCCTTGTTTCTGTATGGGCCAGGGTAAAGTTGAGTCGGCCACATGTATAGAACAAAGTACAGGTTGCCAGGACAGCCATTGGGAGTGGGATTCTGGGGCTCAGAGATTAAGGGGAAAATAAAAATCTGAATAATGGGCAGGTCTACATGCAGATGTTAAAGGTGTCAAATTTACAACTGTGGCCTGCAGTCGAAAGAAGCAAAGGTGAGGGTTGAAAGCATCGCCAGTAATGAGAGAGATAAGTGCTAAATTAAACGATCAATAACATTTCGCCGTTCGAAAAAGATTCGAGCCTCGTGCGTGAAAAGGATGACTCAAACATGTCTGGAGTTTGTGGCTACGATGACGAAATGTTGAGTTAGAAATGCGGTTATGGGTTAGTCGCAGAGTTCAGCGTAGGATTGAAACTAGTATTTCGGACTAACGTTAAAACCAAAAAGAAAATGCTTGATTTTAAGTACAGGACAAGGGTTCATTCTAATTCAGAGTTCAGAATACTGTACTGATGTCAGGGTTAAATTGTACAGTTAACACTCTGGTCATGGTTAGAACTCGAGCGAAAGCAAAACTTGGCTCTGGTTCTGTTCATCACTGATATCACGTCCACAAAATACAATTTGAATGTTGTAAGAAGGCAACGAGCAACTCCGACTTCTGGCACGGTGAACGCGTCTGTGACGGCTCTTGAACAATGAGCGCAAGTTGAACAAATGGTCTTATTTTGGTTGACTGGCATCGCTGTGAAATCGCGACTTACACTATTAACATCAAATTCCCTCCCCCGTCGCCCCCTGGTGATACCGGCCTTTCGCACCGCTCACACTCACCTGGTGTTGCTGAATTTCGTGCTTGAGAGCGTCTTGTAAGGTGTGAAGCTCCATCTAGGACCAAGGCAAACATACACAATCAAGCTTAACACTACAGTACATTGTAACACACACACACCAACTACCCTATACAATGTCTTATCAGGCACGCAGACAATAATGCAAAGTGGGCAACTGCCGTATTATTCAAAGTGTAATAGTTCCCGTGGTAGAGCGACGCATTATCGCTATCACTTGTCCTTCACAATGCGCACACAGCAGGACAAGTTATACATCAACGCACAACTAAAGAATGATTTGCGGCAATGTCCACATTGATGTGCGATGCGTTTAACGCAGTGCGCGTCACGCACAGCGCTATGAGAGACGTGATTACGAACAACACCATTCCAACCCCTTTACTTTATCCAGATCCTCCTTACTCTGTATTAATTATCTGCGCTAAAAAAAAATATGAGGTTGTACTGTACTCTTTCCTGAAATGTGTGTTAAGAGTGCCGGTGCATTAACCCGACGCTCAACGTGCAATAATTATAGTTCTTATTCACAGGCTGGAGATACGAAAAAAGCGTCAACTACATGAACTCTACCCGGTTAAACTTGCAGAGGGATGTTGGTTTCAAAGCGTGGACATCGTCTCTCCCTCCCTATCTCTCGCCTGACCAAATAAAGCGACCCTGGTGTTGTTGTTGTTAACTGAACGCAAGAGAGCGACACGCATCACAACCATCAGCAGTTTTCGTGACTTCGGCGTGGAGCAAGCCTCGAGACTAAACGAGTCGCTGGGGTTTTCCTGTTCTCCTCGTCCCTGTGCGTGGTGGTGGTTGTGGTGGTTGTGTGGGGGGCTGCTGCTGCGTTGATGTTGTGTGGAAGCAGCTGTCTCGTCTGGAGAGCTTTTGAGTTTTGTCCGTGTGCTCTTTGTGTGTCCCCCACGCTCACAGCCAGCAGCAGCAGCCCCCTTTTGTCAACCCAGCGTCCGTGTGTTCTCTCTTTTTGTGTTGTTTAAATGCGCTAGATGGACGTGTGCGTGTCCTGGGGTTGTTCGTTGTTGTGTTCTACTGCATCGGTTGTCGGGATTGGTGGTCGTTGTTGTTGTGCGCGTTACATCTGTAGCGGATATGTTGAATGTTATTTCCCATTAGCTCGCTTTAAAAAAATAATAATGTATCTTTTGTTTAGAGTCCCGTGGCGTGCCATTTTTATCATGTGCCGTCATTAATAACGCAATAGTTCACTATTGTGTCGCGTTGACATGCATGTTGCCGCTTCTATTTACTTATTAAATTGCGGTGGCTTCGTCGTGGTAACTATTTGGTCGTTGTACGTGTGTGTTTACCGCCTAGGTCGACTCGGCCTCAAATTAGTACATGTGCAGTAAATATCACCACTGGGGAGACAAAGGCGGCCGGGCGTGGTGCTGCCCCCCCCACGTGCCACATTGCAGGTTACCTTCATAGGCGCTCGCTAACAGCACTTGCCCCAAAAGTCTGTCGCAGGCTACACGGGGGATCTTTGTCTTTGTTTTGCCGTCAAAGTGCCGCTTAGATGACGGCCGCCGTTGTCATTTGCAATTCGTTGTTGTTGCGATTGTTGTTGCTGCGACTGTTGTTGTTGTTGCGTCTTTGACTGTAAACGTAGGTGGGTGCTTGCTGTTGAGTGTGGTGGTGGTGGTGTTGGTGGTGTGTGCTCTGGGTTCGTGTTGTGGCTGGCGCATCAACTGCACTGCTACTCACACCACACTAACCACCACTACTTTGTGATCCTCTTTTGTTTGTTGTGGTTCCCCGGCTTCGCAAGAAGAAGAAGAAGAAAAACCTCGACCGCACAAATCAAATCGCCCCCCTCACCGCACGTGAAACGACAACAAAGCATCTAAAACAATTCAAGTAAAACAATTCGAACATCCTTAACAATATGAATGACACTCGCCGCGGTCACCCGGCAAAGATCAGCGCCGTCGGCAGCACAAAAGGCGACGTTTGCGAGCCCCGCTGGTGTTGTGTTATAACCCCGTAGCAGTAGTAGCAGCAGCAGTGCCGCTGTAACACGTTATGACACTCGCCGTGACATTAACGCCGAGAGGGATATTCGCGAAACTGACTGCAACAATCAGAACGCGGGCGGTCACGCAAACAACACGACACGCGCACCATCAACAACACTCCAGCAATGACGGCTACGTGAGTAGCAGTGCCTTAATTGGTGGCGACAGTAATAGTGATATAAATGATGAAGATGCTAGTAGTAATAATAGCACAAAGGATTTTGGCCTCACCCGCTCCCCCCCCCTCCTCCCTCCCTCCCGTTAACTTGGGCCCGAGCTCCTCTTACCAAAACCAGATCGCTCCTCTCCCTCCGTCCCCGACCTTCTGCCGCCGTCGAAACTCAACAAAGCGAAATCTCGGCGCGCTCGGCTACCGGCGACCGCGCCGCACAGATGGACGCAAGAGCGACGGCGCGCAGGTCGCGTGCGGTCCCGGCGGCTGCGAGTGGCTACGGGCGGCGGGCGAGGGCAGCGGGCCGAGCAGCCAGGCGAGCGGGGCGCCTCGCGCTCCCCGACCAGGCCGCGGCGCACTACTTCAGCCGGCAACGCGGATGGGTTCGCGGCGAATCACCGCTCCGGCTCCCAACTCCCACTCCCCGTCTCGCTCCGCGCCCAGCCCCAGCACCCCCCCCTCCTCCCCAGCTCCTCACTCTCGTACAGCCCGCACACCCAGCCCCGCCCCTCACACCCCTTCATCCCACACACCCAGCCCCGCCCCTCACTCCCCCTGCATCCGGACCCCCCCCCACCGCTCATCTCTCCCTTTCCACCCCGCCCCTCAATCCCCCCCTTCATCCCGCACTCAGCCCCGCCCCTCACTCCCCGTCTAGTCCCCGCCCCTCACCAACCCCTTACTAGCCCCGCCCCTCACCAACCCCCTTACCAGCCCCGCCCTCTCCCCCTTACCATCCCCGCCCCTCTCCCCCTGTCCCCCCCCCGCTTACCAGCCCCGCCCCTCTCCCCCTGTCTCCCCCCCGCTTACCAGCTCTGCCGCTCCCCTTCACCAGCCCCGCCCCTCTAGCCATTACCAGCCCCGCCCCCTGATAGGTTCGCGTTGCCCCGCCCCCCTTGCGTGCGGATTTTTTTATTCTACCCCGCATACGATAATCGATTATCTATAATGGATAATAGAGTCACTATCATGGGTAATCTATCCTCGATATGGCCAATCCATCCTCTATTATGGATAATCGATTCACTATCTTTCATAATCGATTTTGTATTACGGATAATCGATCCGTTGCGACTTTCGAGTCACCACTCAGATTTAAGAATCGCTTCCTTTCATCCTCTTCGCACATCCCTCTCGAATCCGGACAATCGAGGGGGAATTCCGCTGATTGAGAGACGGCTGTCAACCCACGCGGCTTCTTTCCCCGAGTTCTTGTGCAGGGAAACAGAGTTCTCAGGTCCATACGGCGTACAGCCGGTTCATCAATACGGGCAGACACATGTTGATGTTGTACATTTGTTTGTGTCTCTCCCTTGTGATGGGACCTTGTAGGTAGAACGTTGAGATTTATAAGGGGGCACGGGGTGACCAATAAGGTCTGAATTGGTCTGTAATAAGGTCGGCACTGATAAGGGGTTGACAGGTGTGTTTAGGGAATGTCCGATAAATTGCAAACAATAAAGCGAATTAGATAATCTAAACCTCCAGTACATTTACATGCAATTCACACCCAACGCATGTATGACCGCATATAAATCTAGAACATATGAACGTACTAACAATTACAGATTGGTGACGTAATATTCCCAATGTAATAACACTCCAAATATAGATTTAAATGGATGACGTTCACGAGATTCGGGAAGGCTGGCGTGATTAATTAAAATAAACATTGAGACCATTTCCTTTGGCAATTTCTATTCAGTGTGTAGAGAAACGACAAAGCATGAGTAAAGACTTGGCCAAGGCGTCCAATTGAATGGTTTCACGGAACCCATCAACTCACCCACCACCACGTGGCCTGCCGATAACGTTCCAATATTCCTCTGAATACATAAAATACATTTGAAATGTAATAATTGTTTATATTTATAATAAATTAAATGTCCACACCGTAGTGTAAATCACAAGCGCATTCCAACATTACTTAATTAGTGGTTCACGATATGATTTGTTCATTATTGATAATTATATGAAGGTATATCTCTAGATATTAACGTATATAGGATGATAAATATATAAATAGCATGCAATAACTATGGAGTATTAAAACACAGACTGATTAAATTGTAAACTGCTCTTGATTACGTTAACCTTTACACACGAGTTAACGAGTGATTCACGTAATTACTGCAGCCTATAACATTCTGCACACGCTACAATCATTGGTGGACATTTAATTTAAAAAAAATGAATCTACCTGCCTTTCATATGATCCGACGTGATATCGAATCCTCAATTCGCAACTTGCGATCAAAAACTGCCTTACGATTTAAACACTGTACACAAAAACCTATGTTAGCATTCCAATTTAAACTAAAATATAATCTAAAACTACATTACACTTTTTTTTATCTCTTTTTCAGAAGCGACCTGGCCACAAATGATAGCTCAATGAACTGGCGTATCACGTGGAAATGTATAGCAGCCAAATACTCTTAAACTCGCGTCTCTGAATGAGAAGGGAAACACCGGAGGACCCGGAGAAAAATCCACGCGACCACGGGGAGAGAGACACGCAAACTACAAATCTACAGGGTCGAGGATCGAACCCACGACCTCCTGTATACCAGGCGAGGTAGTTAACATCTGGCCACATGGCATTGCTCTGCCCTGGCTATGGTTATGTTGTGCCAGAACCAAGCTGTGGGTAATCAAAGCCGCAGCTGAACAGTGAGCCACTAATTCACACTGGTTTTGAGAAAGTGGCAGCAAAAATCCAAAATCGCCTTCACTGCGAAGGAGAGAGACAACTTAACGGAGGAGAGACAACTGAACTACTACTTAACTACTACTTAACTACTACTTAACACTCTTGTGGATTTAATAACAGAAATTCCAGCTCAAAGGACAGAATGTGTGGCCAAATCGTCGTTTAGAACACCAACTCAAAGCGTTGAGAATGTGGCCATACCAATTTTAATTCGGGGCGAGATGTCAGCTCCCTTGCCTGGTGTACAGGAAGTCGTGGGTTCAACGCCGACCCTGACAACTGCTGTATGTTTAGGTCGCGTGGAATTTTCTCCAGCTCCTCCAGCCCCCCCCCACATTTAGAAATATGAGTTCAAAGTATTCACGACTATAAATGTCCACGTAATCAGCCCCTTTGTGGATCTATAATTTGTGGGCAGGTTGCTTCAGAAAAATACCTATATAGTTCAGTGGGCCTTACCTGGTAAAATTAAAATAGTTTCGTTTAGTTTCAGATTATATCCTGATTAAAATTGGAATGCTAATATGTTTTTTTACAGTGTTGAAATCGTATGGCAGTTGAGAATTGAGGATTCGGTATCACGTAGCTCAGTGGGCCTTACCTGGTAAATGAAAAGAAAACAAAATTATTTTTTTAGCTCAACGAGCTCCATGTTGTGGCCATTTCGTCATTTTAGACCAGCAGACTCAGAGAGTTCAGAAGATGTGGAGAACCAAAAGGCAGTGGGGAAACAAAGACCCAACTGTCGGCTGGATTCGTCCTTATTAGGACTCATCAGTGCAATGTAGTCATCAATGTGCGCTGCTGCTGCCATATGCCTCTGGGAGCCTCGTATATGGAGAAGGCTTTATATGCTATGAGGGATCCATGTTCGCACTTTCCTAAGTAGTGTATGACAATAATTAACATCCGTACATGATGGGAAAACCCATCACAACAGAGACATCGGTGCGGGGCCTCATGTGAAGACGTGGCAGCAGCGAGCGCTGCACAGGCACCGATATCTTGTTTACATCACTGATGGTGCCGTCGTTGATGTTGTAAACTGGTGAATGTGTTCTGTCGAAGACAGGTTAATAATAATGATGATGTTGTCAATAAAATGGGTGATTCTATCAATGTGCTTTTGCGTGTTTATATATACTATTTATACATTCTCATTAGCTAAGTCGTGCAACATTCTGGCGAGTAAACAGTTTATTTAGGATCATGCATCTTCATATAAAACTCCGCAACAGTATGTCCAACTGCGAGTTTGTTTCACACGTCGGCTTTCGCGAACAATATTATCCATAATAGAGTTTTTTTTGGGTTAGATCGCGTAAATATAAATGTGTCGTTAAACCCGCCTCCACCCGACACAGCCAATCTGGCTGTCGCCTGATGATGCTGGCTGTAATTACTGGCGAAACGTGGTTATTCGAATTCTAAGTGTTGTGGTTTTACTCTCCAACACACCGATGTGCTGTACTAGTAACGATTTGGCCACGTTTCGTTTACGTGACAACCCTTACTAGTTGGCTGTGTCGAGTGGTGGCGGGTTTAACGACACATTTATATATTTACACGATCTAACCCAAAAAAAAACTCTACTATGGACAACTGATAGTTATTGTTTAGAGAGCGGGTCATTAACATTTATGGCGACGTAGGCCAGGGTGCGTTGTACATGATAGATCAAATACACATGGAGTAAGTCGCCCTTGTTTTTCCATTGTCAAATAGAAATTTCAACGCGCTCACACGCACATCAAATGCCGGGTGTATAATTGTAGGGAGAAGAATAGTAGTCCTCCACAATTAAACACACACATTTTCAATGTTGCAATGTGTTAATTCAGATCTTAATATAAGACCGATATCATACCGGTGACGAAACGTGCTGCCAGTTGTGTTATATTCTTGCGTACGGCAGCTATATGTTCAGGGGCGATATGCCAATGTCGAGTTCTGTTAGCCAGGAGAGACTTCGCCTTGGCTATCGTCACGCCTCCGTTGAAGACGAAGTCGTTTGGGTGGCATGGCCACAGTCGCGCCCCGTGGCTTGTCGTTCATTACGCATTCTGTGTATCTCAAACGAGCCCCAGTGCATCTCTGTCTTCTCTCTGCGTGTTGGTGAACTGAGTGACAACGATGTTTCAGTTTCAGTTTTTCAGTTTCATTTATTATATTTGAATCGGGTGCAACCGCAACAAATAAAAACATGAACACGAAAACATCTTAAAGTGACGGCGCGCAAACAGAAAAATCCAGAAAAAATCAGCAAAATCTTCCAGAAAAAAGCACCGTACACCAACACTGTGCAAAAATCCCAGTGGGATGCAAGTCAAACAACAACAGCAACCACAAGACAACTTCGATGTGGCCTGCTGCTGCTAAGCCACGGCGAGAGTGAGAGAGAGAGGGCTTCAGCAAACTCGAGTTGGTGCCGTTTCGCCTCCGTTGAAGGAGCGCGCCACTGACACGATTTACTATGCGGGTGAACTATAGGGGGTGAACTATAGGGGGTGGACTATAGGGGGTGGACTATATGGGTGAACTATAGGGGTGAACTATACGGGGTCGGTAGTTTTTGGACCGTGTGCGTAATAACTGCAGACAAAACCACAGCTTTTGCATGCTACGGTCCATGCAGTGCGGGATTCAAACACTTTGTGTAAATGACAAACCCCCCCACCCCATCGCAACAAACAAAAACATCACAAACAGCGACGCTGAGGCACAGCACGTGTTTAGAAGAAGCGAGCGCTACGAACCTGGCGACCCGGTAACCTGGGCCTCCCCTAGGTCGACTCGGCCTCAAATGAGTACTCGGTGCTGTGTGTAGTAAACATCGCCACTCGGGAGACAAAAGCGGCCGGGCGTGGTGCCGGCCACCCACCCCCTCGTGTGCCACCGTGCCGGCCTTCGTAAGCGCTCGCTAACAGCGCTTGCCCCAACAGTCGGTCAAGGCTACACGGGGAATCTTTGTCTTTGTTTGCGTTCTGCCGGTGTTGGCGGGTCGCACACCGCGGGATAATAATCACCAGGGGGCCCCCCACTGCATCGTAGCCCGCTCTGCATTTCTTGGTACCTGGCCGAGTGAAGTGTTCAATCGTTGAGCGGCGTTTGTCGTAGCAAAACAACAGCAGTTTTTTTAAAATCTTGCTGTGGTTGTCCCACCTGACGACGATTGCTTGCGTTGCGATCGAAACGTCGTGATATATTATTTTTCTACCTACGTGACTTTGCCGAAAGAACCAAAGAGTATGGATTCCTGCAGTCGCGAAACCTTCAAATCAAGATTGATACAACAACAGCAGCAACAGCCTGCAGCTTTCACCCGCATCCACGCTGACGGAAGGTGGCGAGAGAGGGGAGAGAACAGGACGGTGGTGGTGGTGGTGAGTAACTTGCAGGACCTCTGCAGCGCTCACCCCACGCAGCACGATTTAGGAGCACGCATCGTCCGTACGCCCTTCAACTGCCACGCGCGCGCGCGCTCGCCATAGCGCTAGAAATGTATTCATAACCACGGCACGAGTCGTGCACGACTTAACAGCTGCAATATTATTTCCGCAACCTCCGATCGGCTACGTACGGCGCGAAAGAAGCGTCGGCACACGTGCACGCTTTGGGGTGCTTTCTTTTGGGGTCAGATCACGCGCAGTCGATTGCGATGTCGTGCACCCTCCTTCACCGAACGCGGCCGCTTGACGACGTTGCCGCCACGTGACATTACTGGGGAGAAGTCCTCAACGATTTCCCCCCGCGAGAACTGCCGAAGAGGAGCTTCGCTCCGTCTATGGGTCTCTGCGTGTTTAATGGGTCTGTGTGCGCGTATGTGGGTCTATGTGCGCGTATGTGGGTCTATGTGCGCGTATGTGGGTCTATGTGCGCGTATGTGGGTCTATGTGCGCGTATGTGGGTCTATGTGCGCGTATGTGGGTCTATGTGCGCGTATGTGGGTCTGTGTGCGCGTATGTGGGTCTCCGAGCGTGTCTGTGCGTGTCTGTGGGTTTCTGTGCGTGCCTGTGGGTTTCTGTGCGTGTCTGTGGCTTTCTCTGTTCGTCTCTGGGTCAATCTGTGAGTCAATTAAATTAAAAAAGATGATTCCTTGATCCCTTCCGGATCAAGGATTTTCATTCCCACCACCGCGTTCCACTTGCGCCCAGTGGCGATGTTTACACACCGCACCAGGTACTGATTTGAGGCCCAGGACCGGTTCAGATAATGATCACTGGTGTCGGGCCATGAGCGGGGAATTGATCTCGGTTCACAGGGCAGCCGCGCTAACCACTGCGCCACCGCTCCCTACACCCCCACTCACTCACCCCCCCACCCACCCACTCCTAACCCCGCCCCAGCCTCTTTAAAGGAGCCGGCGGCCGCGTCTGCAAGGTAGAGTGAGAGAGTGAGAGAGAGAGGTCCAACGCAGATATTTAAAGTTCGGGGTAGAGATAAGGGAGCGCTTTGCGGGTGAAGGGGTCTCGGCAGATTGTTTCGGAGAGTAACGCGGCGAGGAACAGGCAGCTCGCCGCCAAGGGGGAGAGACGCGAGAGAGAAAGAGGTTCAGCAGAGAGAAGGGAGGAAGGAGGAGAGTTGAGGACGAGGGAGAGAGATCGTTGCGATGGGTCGACTCACCACGGCGCTCCTGCCGCTGCTCACGCTGGCGATGGCTGCCACCTCGCTCACCCACGGCAAACTGGGTGAGTCACGACGCACACGCAACAACAACAAACAAACAACAACAACAACCACCGTTCGCCACTAAGTTGTGGTCATTGTCACCACGGCGCTTGTGCCAGGCCAAGTGCAGCTTTGAGGCCACGTGAAGTGTCGAAGGCTCGCGCACACAAAGACAAAGTTCCCCCTTCTGTCTGAGCCTTAATCAGACCGTTGGGGCAAGTGCTGTTGGGGCGAGCTCCCTGTAGCCACGTGGGCTATATAGGTCGTGTTTGCGAGCACCTATTATGGACGCATGTTGGACTTCTTTCGCACCGTACGGAGGTTCCGGGGAAGTGACGGCAACCTGAATACGAGCGTGTGAGTCGGTGCTCACGATGCGATGGTGGTGTAGACTGGTCTTGGGGAGCCAGTGGTGGAAATTCCACATTCCTGCGCCGAGGGAGAGATTATACCGTCCACAGCCGCTGTTGACTTCCCTACAGCGGTACTCATTTTATCACCCAAAAGGGATCCTGGGCTGAATCACCCCCCACGCCCTCAACAAACTGGCTTGCGGTTCGGAGCTTGCCAGGGTGACGTGGGTGGCAGTGCTCCGATGTCCCCTCTGCTGCCCCGTCACAACCCAACAAAATAAACAAAATATTTTTTGTTAAATAATTTATTTTACCAGGCTTGTTTTCAGAAGCGGCCTGGCCACAAACGATCGCTCCACGAAGTGGCGGCTCCATCATCACCATCACCACGTGGACATGTGCAGCGGCCACATTCTCTAAGCGCACGGTGGTTCTAAATGCGGCGGGGAAACCCGGAGGATCCGGAGAAAAGTCCGCGCGAGCACGGCGAGAGAGAAAGCGAGAGAGAGATGGAGAGACGCGCACACTCTGAACGGACAGCGGGCGTCAGGGACACGCAAATATAACCCGCACTGACCAGCGTGGTGAAGTATGGTCACCCCCGCACCCCACCGCTCACATGGCGTGGGGGAGACCCTCACTACCACCACCATCATCATCATCATCGCCCATCAGTGAATTGACAACACGGCCTGGAGAGTGATGACGGCACGACGCGAGGCGCTGGGGCAAATCCGCGCACTCCCGGCCCCTCCGAGCCGCGCTCATTCTCGCCACGCTGCTGCCGAGCCCGAGAGCGAGCGAGCGAGCGGACGTCTCGGCCACGTTCACAATCCGGGCCGGATTACGGTGCATGAGGGGTCTAAGATGAAGTGGGGGGGGGGGGGCACGTGTGTTTTACATATTGAGCTGATGGCTCCGAGAGCTTTCTGGGTTTTCGCGGCAAATCGACGGCGGATAAATATCCGATTGCGTCCTGCCCCATGGGGAGAGGTGGGGTGGTGGTGGATCGGCCACTGAATGGGGAGAGGTGGGGTGGTGGTGGATCGGCCACTGAACGGCACGGAGGGGAGCCCCTCTGCCCTGGCTTGCGAACCGTCCGGAGCTCTCCTCGAATTCCCAAACTTGCCACGGCGCCCTTGGGACACGGCGGTTGCGAAAGACGAAGACGAGGCTCTGCCACTCCGCTGCGGTCGTGTTGCAAGGTCGGCCGCCACCAGGCTAGGAGATGTTCACTACCTCGCCTGGTATGCAGGGGGTCGTGGGTTCGATCTCTACCCTGACGCCTGCTGCTGTATATTTGGAGTTTGCGTGTCTCTCACTCTCTCTCATCATCATCACGGTGGCTATGAGATGTTAACTACCTCGTCTGGTATGCAGGGGGTCGTGGGTTCGATCTCTATCCTGACCGCCTGCTGTATATTTGGAGTTCGCGTGTCTCTCTCTTTCATCATCATCACGGTGGCTATGAGATGTTAACTACCCCGCCTGGTATGCAGGAAGTTGTGGGTTCGATCTCTACCCTGACGCCTGCTGCTGTATATTTGGAGTTCGCGTGTCTATCTCCTCGTGGTCGCGTGGATTTTTCACTTCATTGTCCAGATCACTTCTGAAAAATAGAGCATGTTCTATAGCTCAGTGGGATTTGCCTGGTAACACAAAAAAAAGTTGCCCAGGTAGCATCATTCAGGAGTGGTTGTCATCCTCCACCACGGTGGCTGGCGGACATCCGTGCCAGTCCCAGGGAAAGGTCAACTTGTTGCCAAGCCCGCGGTTGTCCACCTCTGCGATGTGCCGTGCGCGCTGAGCCCCCCCCCCCCGACTGTTACGAGACAGAAGCTTCCTGGGCGGTAGCTGGACACGCGTTTTACCCGGGCAACAAAAGGTTGCAACGAAAAGTTGCCTGCAACCAAAAGCGCACGAGGCCGCACAAATGGGGCTTCTTCGCGCCTGTTTATTTACGAAAGGTGGTGCGTGGAATTTGATAAAAAAAAAATCTCTCTCTAAAAAAAAGTTTAAAACCAGTTTTTTGTTGATGCAACCCATGAGTTTCACATTCCTGCATACAAATACACGGACGTTAGTTTAACCAACGTCGAGCGAAGACGCTTGTTCACTCTTGCGTGCGGCAAGTATCAATCGCCGCATTTGTGGGTTTTATTTCCAGTACGTGGCGGTTTCTGGAGACAAGTTTCAACGAAAACGGCACAACCGCCACGTTACATTAAAAACAAACACACACACACACTCTCTCGCGGGCCTTGGGGCGATCGAAACGCCTTGTGTGATTCAGACCTTTGTGTTCCTTGAGTGCTGCGTGATGAGGAATTCGTTGTTTAACTAAAACGATGTAGATCGACAGGTTTATCCTTGTTGTAGGAAGACAATGACGGGTAGCCAGTCCTGTGGACAGGGTGATCTGTGCCTAGCCACAGCGAGACCCCCCCCCCCACTTCCCACACTAACAAAGATCCCCCGTGTAGCCTCAACAGACTGTTAGGGCAAGTGCTGCTAGCGAGTGGCAACTGTGAAGGCCGGCACGGCGCACGAGGAGGTGTGGGTGACCAGCACCACGCCCGACACCAACTCACCCCCACTCACCACCACTCACCCCCGCCAACAAACCACCACTCACCCACCCACACTCACCCACCCGCACATACCCCCACACACCCCCACACACGCCCACACACCCCCACTCACCCACCCCCATACTCCACCACTCACTCACCCACCCCCATACTCCACCACTCACCCACCCACCCCCACACACCCCCCACCTACCCCCACTCACCCACCCCCACACACCACCACTCACCCACCCTCACTCACCCACCCACCCCCACAAACCCACACACACCCCCACTCACCCACACACTACCACTCACCCGCCCCCACTCACCCACACAACCCCATTGACCCACACCACCACTCACCCCTCCTCTCCTGTCCCTGGGGTTCGGGGATGACGTCGACAATGGTCAGCTGCTCTGCTGGCTCGTCACGTGGCTCTGTGGAGCCACGCGGCATAGAAAGCAATGGCCGCGTCAGATGCACAGAGCCACCACCACGGCTTGGAGCAATCGGATGAACGTTTTTCGCACTTCCAAGCACAACGCGAGGCCACTCTTCCCAAAGCCTTCCTGCGCGCCCACTTCGACACCGCCATGCCACGCGTTCTCACTTAGGGCGTTCTTGAAAACTCTCAAGAGGCCTCCTCGTTCGAGATTCCCAGAGAGTATTAGCTAGTATCAGAGAGTATCAGATAGTATTAGATAGTATCAGATAGTATTAGATAGTATCAGATAGTATCAGATAGTATTAGATAGTATCAGATAGTATCAGATAGTATGAGCTAGTATCAGAGAGTATCAGATAGTATCAGATAAGAATATAAGATAGTATTAGATAGTATCAGATAGTATTAGATAGTATCAGAGAGTATTAGATAGTATCAGATAGTATCAGATAGTATCAGATAGTATTAGATAGTATCAGAGAGTATGAGATAGTATCAGATAGTATCAGAGAGTATTAGATAGTATCAGATAGTATCAGATAGTATTAGAGAGTATTAGATAGTATTAGCTAGTATCAGAGAGTATGAGATAGTATCAGAGAGTATGAGATAGTATCAGATAGTATCAGAGAGTATGAGATAGTATCAGAGAGTATGAGATAGTATCAGATAGTATGAGATAGTATTAGATAGTATCAGAGAGTATCAGATAGTATCAGATAGTATTAGAGAGTATCAGATAGTATGAGATAGTATCAGATAGTATCAGATAGTATTAGCTAGTATCAGATAGTATCAGATAGTATCAGATAGTATTAGCTAGTATCAGATAGTATCAGATAGTATCAGATAGTATTAGAGAGTATCAGATAGTATCAGATAGTATCAGATAGTATCAGAGAGTATGAGATAGTATCAGATAGTATCAGAGAGTATCAGATAGTATTAGATAGTATTAGATAGTATCAGAGAGTATGAGATAGTATCAGATAGTATCAGAGAGTATCAGATAGTATCAGATAGTATCAGATAGTATCAGATAGTATGAGATAGTATCAGAGAGTATCAGATAGTATCAGAGAGTATGAGATAGTATCAGATAGTATCAGATAGTATCAGATAGTATTAGAGAGTATGAGATAGTATCAGAGAGTATCAGATAGTATCAGAGAGTATGAGATAGTATCAGAGAGTATGAGATAGTATCAGATAGTATCAGATAGTATCAGATAGTATTAGCTAGTATCAGATAGTATTAGAGAGTATCAGATAGTATCAGATAGTATCAGATAGTATTAGCTAGTATCAGATAGTATTAGAGAGTATCAGATAGTATCAGAGAGTATCAGATAGTATCAGAGAGTATGAGATAGTATCAGAGAGTATCAGATAGTATCAGATAGTATTAGATAGTATCAGATAGTATCAGATAGTATCAGAGAGTATGAGCTAGTATCAGATAGTATCAGATAGTATCAGAGAGTATCAGATAGTATCAGAGAGTATCAGATAGTATCAGATAGTATCAGATAGTATGAGATAGTATCAGAGAATATGAGATAGTATCAGAGAGTATGAGCTAGTATCAGATAGTATCAGATAGTATCAGATAGTATCAGAGAGTATGAGCTAGTATCAGATAGTATCAGATAGTATCAGATAGTATCAGATAGTATCAGAGAGTATGAGCTAGTATCAGATAGTATCAGATAGTATCAGATAGTATCAGAGAGTATGAGCTAGTATCAGATAGTATTAGCTAGTATCAGATAGTATGAGCTAGTATCAGATAGTATCAGATAGTATGAGATAGTATCAGAGAGTATGAGCTAGTATCAGATAGTATCAGATAAGAATATCAGATAGTATTAGATAGTATCAGATAGTATCAGATAGTATCAGATAGTATCAGATAGTATTAGATAGTATTAGATAGTATCAGAGAGTATGAGCTAGTATCAGAGAGTATCAGATAAGAATATCAGATAGTATTAGATAGTATTAGATAGTATCAGATAGTATTAGAGAGTATCAGAGAGTATGAGCTAGTATCAGATAGTATCAGATAAGAATATCAGATAGTATTAGATAGTATTAGATAGTATCAGATAGTATTAGATAGTATCAGAGAGTATGAGATAGTATCAGAGAGTATCAGATAAGAATATCAGATAGTATTAGAGAGTATCAGATAGTATCAGATAGTATTAGATAGTATCAGATAGTATCAGATAAGAATATCAGATAGTATTAGATAGTATCAGATAGTATTAGATAGTATCAGAGAGTATGAGCTAGTATCAGATAGTATCAGATAAGAATATCAGATAGTATTAGATAGTATCAGATAGTATTAGATAGTATCAGATAGTATTCGATCGGCGGTTGTGTTGGACTCGAGTGGCTAGTGCCGTTCTCGGGCACGTGAATGGCATATGAGCTGAACCACTCCAGCTGGGCGCGGATCAGGTGACGCGCCCCGACGTCGAATGACCCTCGACGTTTGATGGCGGGCAGCCCTCGCAGGCGTCGTAGATGGGAGACGTCAGCAAAACCGTTTGTCGCGTCGTCGGTAGCGAGTCCGCGTTTTTGGCACCTGGGCGGTAAGTGCCGCGGGGAGTCACGGCAATTGTAAACTTTAATTTCTGTTTGTGAATGGATTCCAGCACGTTTGCTTCCTGGAGCCGACGACGACGGGGGCGATGATGATGATGGGCCGTCGCTGGCTTCCTTGACTCGCGCGTCGCCTTCGTGCTCTATTGTTGCTTCACTCGTTCCACGCAAAGTGAACTTGCTTGACGGCCTTAAGCGTGGGGTTTTCCAGATGTCAGTCTAACACGTAGTAGGTTTTCGCGACCAATATTATCCAAAATCGAGGTTTTTTGGGTTAGATCGCGTAAATATAAATGTGTCATTGTACTCGCCACCGCCCGACATGGCCAATTAGTAAGTATTGTCACGTAAACAGAACATGCGTGACAAACCTTACTAATTGGCTGTGTCGGGTGGTGGCGGGTTTAACGACACATTTATATTTACGCGAACTCACCCAAAAGAAACCTCTACTATGGCTTTCCAGATGCATTGTTGGGCCCTGACGGGGTTCACCAGCGAGCTGGCTGGCGGGCCGCGCGAGCATCTCGCCGGCCACCAGAGATGCCGTGGAACTTGCCGAC
This sequence comes from Lampetra planeri, assembly GCF_965212315.1. Lineage (NCBI taxonomy): Eukaryota > Metazoa > Chordata > Hyperoartia > Petromyzontiformes > Petromyzontidae > Lampetra > Lampetra planeri. The sequence continues at coordinate 934,456 of NC_136133.1, read as the reverse complement.
GTCCCCCCGTGAACCTTGACGTTTTGTGGACGGTGGGCGATGTTGGCATCTTTCATTTGCTGCCGTTTAGTTTCCCGAAGTCAAACGTGCGAAGAATAAAGTCTAGGAGTGTTTTTTCTTTCTATCAAGAAGAAGACTTCCACCGTGGTTGAATGTTTCAGCCTGGATGCCACCTGGATGAGAAGCTTTGTCGTTTTATCTCTGTTTGCTTTGTTGGCCTTTCAAATGTCAGCCTGCTTAGGTGGGTCAGCGAGCGTGTTGCGTGTGCGATATTCGCCTACATAATCCGGCGACCTTTTTGTGAAATTAGCCCACACCACCACTGACCCACCATTCACACGCCGCCAATCAGCCACCTCCACCACACCACTCAGCCAAACCCTTTCCACTCACCCACCATCCACACACCACCACTCACCTAGCCCTCGAAAAACACACCACCACCAACCCACCAACCTCCACTCATCCCAAAACACACCACCACTCAACCCCACACACCACTCTACCACACCCATCACCTCACCCCTTACCCCCACATACCACCAACCACCACCACTCACTTCCACATACCATTAACCCCACTCAACTGAACTCGACTCGTTTGCATTTCGTGGAAGAAAAATGCGCGTGCGACGTTGGTCCGTTGGTCCGGTTTTCTCACCCGTCCGATGACCTCATCCGCTCGAGTCGTGTCGGTCTGTGTGGCCACGTCGCAAGCCGAGCGGAGGGACGACTCTCCCACACCCCGCGCCCTGCTTCCGTCCACCCGGGCGACAGAGTCGACCTCGAGCGACTCCATCGCGGCCTCGTCCTCCGGCGGGCAGTCCGCGTGTGACCCGTGGCTCGGTCCGATCTCTCGTGACGCGGGCCGAGCCGGGCAAACGAACCACAACACCTCGCTGATCTCGTCAAGGGGCATAAACCATGACCACGCGAACTCCGCTCATCCTCGCAGCGGCAGAGGTTCGCTGCTAGTGATCGAACAAAGACGGCCACTGCATCATCGCGCGGCGCTTTCAGATGCGCTTCTGCGGCCGTCTGGAACGCTGTTCCTTCCGATATTTGGAAGCCATTGAGCTATGCACTTTTAAATCGTCTAGCTTTTAAACTCATTTCTTTAGATCTGCTTTCTGTGTTTAGTTTGTTGTCCTCCCTCCAAACCTCCGATTAGCACGGTTGGCTACGGTACGGTCCGAAAGAAGTTCAACATCAAACATCCATGGAGGAGGCGTCCTTCGACAACGCGGTGACACGTGGGCCACTCAGACTGGCGCAACGTGGGCCACGTGATGTGATGACGGTGGTGGGGCGAGTGTGACCACGTGCACGTCCGTCAAGAGTGTGGAGACAAGTGGCATGAAACGAAAACAACAATCGTGCATGTTTTTGCTGTTTAAAACGTATTGTAGTTAATCACGACAACCAGGGCTTTGTAGATTTCACTAAATTAGTTGTACGCTTTAATGAGAACAAAGTCTGCGTGACCACGTGCATGACACACTCAATCCACACTCATTTCCATTGGAAAACCGCCTCTAAAAATACACTTTAATTGTGCACAAACACGCTACACTCGATTCCAAATACTCCACATGCTTCTCACCGATCTCCACACCTCAGCACGTTCGGCGCAAAAGATGTTCAACGTGCGTACATGGATACGATCCTTCAAACAAATTCCTGCCGATACACCTTTGTCCACAATCGCCGCTTGTGATGTGCATGCATTCCCTCTCACGCCCGCCTGCGAAGTCAACGAACGACGCGGAACTTTGTGCGCTGAGGTCACTGCCACCTCGTCACCGTGACGCGCAACTGCGCGACCTTTGATGGAGCCCAGCAAACAAAAAATACCGCCCCAACCACTCGCCCACCCAGCCACTCGCCCACCCAGCCACTCGCCCACCCAGCCACTCGCCCACCCAGCCACTCGCCCACCCAGCCACTCGCCCACCCAGCCACTCGCTCACCCAGTCACTCGCCCAACCAGCCAGCCCCTGCAATGGTTTTGCCTCGGACAATCCAACACGAAGACCTCTCCTGTAACCAGTCAGGCGGGATATCAATGAATAAGTGCACCACCGTGTTTATTAACTAAACTATTTTACCAGGTAAGGCCCACTGAGCTATGTAGCTCTTTCTCAGAAGCGACCTGGCCACAAATGACAGCTCAACGAAGTGGCTTACCGTGTGGACATTTACAGCGACCAAATAATCTAAACGCACGTTGACAAATGTGGAGGGAAAAACCGGAGGACCCGGAGGAAATTCCACTGGAAGAGAGACACGCACACCCCAAATATGCAGCAGCTGTCCGAGGCGGGATCGCACCCACGACCTCCTGTACACCAGGCGAAGGGGTTAACATCTCCTAGCCACCGTGGGCGTCACGGTGGCTGGGAGATGGTAACGTCGGCATACCACTCATGCGGTGATGGTGTATCCAGCAAATCGCCACGTTTCACACGTGTTCAGGCCAAAGCCGAGTCCCAATCCGTGTGTCCCCACGAACCACCCCACCTGGTTTCTTCCCCTCTTATCTCCCCGCACACACAATGGCGGAGCAGACGGAACTGCGTAACAAGACAGGCACGCAGACAACGGGTCTCCTTCACATCGAAATGCTTTTTGTGTGTTTAGTTTGGGTGCCTTCCCCCGCACCTCCGATTAGCGCGGTTGGCTACGTACGGTGCGAAAGAAGTTCAACGTACTCGCAGTACGTATGCAGTAGTCATACCTTTCCCCAACGATTGCTTTATCGAACCGCGTGTTTCGCATATGCACGGTTTACCTATCGAGGTACGTTTCTTGGAACATGGGGGTGATGTTTTGGCTGCTATAGTATACAATTTGAACTTATATGCTTATTTGTATTTATTTAAGGCGCGCCACGGCGGCGTGATGTTATCTTCCTTGCCTGGTGTTTCTAGTTTGCATGTTCTCGGCGTGGGAGAGTGGATTCTTCTCCAGGTCGTCCGGGTTTTCCCTCCACATTTAGAAACTTGCGTTTAGACTATTTGTCCGATATTAATTTCCACGCGATAAGCCACTTTTTTTTAAATTAAGGTTTCATTTGTGGCCAGGTCACTTCTGAAAAGGAGCTCATGCTCAGTGGGCGTTACCTGGTATAATAAAAATAGGGTGAGGTCGCGTAAGTATAGATGTGTCGTAACCCTCCACCAGCCGACACATCCAGCAAGGTTCGTCACGTGACCAACGCGCCAGCTGGTTCCTACTGCAGCCCTCCGTGGTGTTGGAGAGTAAATCCACGACATTTACAATTCCAGTTCCCCGTGACGTCTCGCTGGGAGCTGCATCAGCCAGCGGCATCGGGTGATTTGTCAGAATCGTGCAGCAATCCACCTGCTTCTGATCTTACAGAGAGCAGCAGCAGCAGCAGCAGGACGAGGTCGTCACTGAACCCATCAGGTGCAGAGGTCAGAGGTCAGAGGCGGAGGAAGGGGGTGCGGTATTGTAATTATGTAATAGATTGGTAATAAGTTAATTAGCAAGTGCTTCCTCTGTTGTGGTTGTAAGATGTATTACTTAATAATACGCTTCCAGGCCGCACTAAGACTCTAGCTGTCAGAGCGGTTACAATTTTTTTGTTTCAATGGATTCTCGAATTAGTCTCGGTGGAGGGTTACGACACATGTATACTTACACAATCTAACCCCACTTGTAATGTGTTCACCATGTATGTTACGTGTGTTTATCTTTTAGCGTGTGATTAACAATGGGGAGGCGGGGTCACGCCGAAGGAAGGGGGGGGGGTAATTATTATCGTCACCATCATTAATTTGAGATTTAAAAAAAAACTTCAATATAATTCTGCGTCTTCTTGGTTCTTTCGGTAAAGTCACGTAGAAGGGAAATAATAAAATATTAAAAATAAAACATAATAAAATACAATTCTCACGACGTTTCGGTCACAACGCAAGCAGCTGTCAGAAAGACAGCTGTCTTTCCAAAAGACCTGTTCTTCACCTGAGGACGGCTGCTTGCGTTGTGGCCGAAACGTCGTGAGAATTGTATTTTATTATGTTTTATTTTTATTATTTTATTAATTCCCTTCTACGTGACATTACCGAAAGAACCAAAAAGATGAATCCATGCAGTCACGAAAGCTTCAAATCGAAATAGACTTTACACAACCCATCTTCCTCACGGTTCCACGGGCATTCCGAGAGTGGCGACATTCATCATTATTCAGTCCCAATTCAACTCGAGATCCCGATTGGGAATCAAACACCCCAGGAGCTTCGTGCCTCGAGGCGCGAGTGTTCGTACTGAGAAACCCAACCCACCCAAGGCACCGCCTCGGCTCCCAAGATGACCCAGCCTCCCGCGCGCGCAACCCCCCACAAATGTTCAACTCAAGGTTCCTGAAAGGCGACATTCTTGGCATTCTTACATCAAACCCCAGCGACTCAAAAAACAACAACCCCAACCACAGAATCGGCAGGTTCCGCGAGGACCTCAGCCGCTCGCCTACTGGTCTGTCTCCCTGCCGGGGGCTGATGCAGTCACAATCGATGATTCGTTTAATAATTTTCATATCGGTACCCCCTCCAGCACTTTTCATTTGACCTATACGGAGCTCAAGCTGCTCACTACTTCCGCATGCACGTGCCTCATCATTCACACACTGATTCCGCATGCTCTGGCTATTCGCGAGGATATGTCGGATGTGTGTTATGTATGTACGGCGAACTTTTTTCGCACCGTACCTACCAAACCACGCTAATCGGAGGTGCGGGGGGAGGATAACAAACTCATTACAAAACAGCAGTTCTAGAGAAATGAGTCTGTCAATCTATTTCTAGATTTGAAGCTTTCGTGACTGCAAGGAATCATCTTATTAGGCTTTTTCGGTAAAGTCACGTAGAAAGTAAAATAAAATAAAAACAAAAATCACGACGTTTCGGAGGCAACACAAGTCTCCGTCATCAGGTGGGACCGTCACAGCCAGATTAGCTGTATCAAGTGAGGCAATGATTCAAGATGTAATCCCTTAAAAGCGAGTTGAGGGGGGAGGGAGAGGGAGGGGGGAGCTCATCAGACTATGGTAGCCAATGAAAGGAACGTATCGGGAGGGAGGGGGGGCGAGGCCAAAAGGGTGGGCGATGGACGTGGAAGCACTTGTGCGCAAGCGGCCAATTACTGCACACGCCAACACAATGGAGCGATTGTGCGCAAGCGGCCAGCCACTGCACCCGTCAACACAATGGGCAGAGAGGAGGAGGGGGAGGTCTAATACACATGATAGACAAAAGAACGAAAATGATGATGGGTACAAACTTAGGGGGAGCTCATCAGACTATGGTAGCCAATGAATGGAACGTATCGGGAGGGAGGGGGGGGGCGGGGGGGGGGCGAGGCCAAAAGGGTGGGCGACGGACGTGGAAGCGCTTGTGCGCAAGCGGCCAATTACTGCACACGCCAACACAATGGAGAGAGAGGGGGAGTGGGGGGTCTGATACACATGATAGACAAAAGAACGAAAATGCCCATGTTTATACCAATGCTGGCTGAACAATGAAGAGAGTACTGTTAAAATAACTGGGGATGTTAACACTCGGTAAAGTACAGTAAAATAGTGCCTGTCAGATAAGATGGTCCAAAAAATTTGTGATTAAGTCTTTTTTGCGTGGTTGATAACATCTTTCCAATGATTACTAAGTTTGTACCCATCATCACGGTTGAAATTATGTCTGTGTTTGTATATTTGTATGGCTTCGTGTACAAACCTTTGATGGTAGCCGGGAGGTTTGCAGAGAACCTTGGTCTCGGAAAAGACAATTTCATGAGAGCCCACCGAGTTGTAGCAATGATCGGCCACGGCAGAAGAATCAGTTCTGCCGTGTTTCAGATCTGACTTGTGCTCGCGGACACGATCAGAAACATGACGTTTCGTTTCTCCAATGTAGCAATCACCACAAATGCAACTCAATTTGTAGACTCCAGGATACTGTAAGTCAGGAACGACATCCTTCACAGATGGAATCAGATCACGGATTTTATGCACTGTACTGAATCGGACTTGGATCTTATGTTTGTTTAGAATTTTGGAGATCTTTTTGGTCACGCCAGCTATGTATGGTAACGTGATGGTTTTGGTCGGAGTTTCATGTGGCTGTTTCTGTGTGGTGGGAGAGACAGCTTGGCGGATAGTACGGTCAGAGTATCCGTTCATCCTGAGGGCCCGATGTACATGTCTTAATTCACCGGTCAGGTGGTGTTTGTCAGAAATGCCATGTGCTCTGTGGTATAGCGTTTTGATGAGAGAGTTCTTTTGAGATGGGTGGTGGTGGGAATCCGGTTTCAAGTAGGAGTCTGTGTGGGTGGCTTTTCTGTAGACAGAATGTCCCAAGGAACCGTCAGGACTCCTCTCAAACAGAATATCCAAGAATGGTAGTTTACCGTCTTTCTCCACTTCCATGGTGAATCTGATGGATGGGTGTCTAGAATTGATGTGGTCCAAGAAGTGGTTCAATGCTGGGAGGCCATGTGGCCAGATGACGAAAGTGTCATCCACATATCTCTTCCAGTTATAGCCAACATATTCATGGAAAAGTTTGAATCAGACGCCATCCAGACATCCACCCTGCGTCCTTCCCTGTGGAAGAGATATGTGGATGACACTTTCGTCATCTGGCCACATGGCCTCCCAGCATTGAACCACTTCTTGGACCACATCAATTCTAGACACCCATCCATCAGATTCACCATGGAAGTGGAGAAAGACGGTAAACTACCATTCTTGGATATTCTGTTTGAGAGGAGTCCTGACGGTTCCTTGGGACATTCTGTCTACAGAAAAGCCACCCACACAGACTCCTACTTGAAACCGGATTCCCACCACCACCCATCTCAAAAGAACTCTCTCATCAAAACGCTATACCACAGAGCACATGACATTTCTGACAAACACCACCTGACCGGTGAATTAAGACATGTACATCGGGCCCTCAGGATGAACGGATACTCTGACCGTACTATCCGCCAAGCTGTCTCTCCCACCACACAGAAACAGCCACATGAAACTCCGACCAAAACCATCACGTTACCATACATAGCTGGCGTGACCAAAAAGATCTCCAAAATTCTAAACAAACATAAGATCCAAGTCCGATTCAGTACAGTGCATAAAATCCGTGATCTGATTCCATCTGTGAAGGATGTCGTTCCTGACTTACAGTATCCTGGAGTCTACAAATTGAGTTGCATTTGTGGTGATTGCTACATTGGAGAAACGAAACGTCATGTTTCTGATCGTGTCCGCGAGCACAAGTCAGATCTGAAACACGGCAGAACTGATTCTTCTGCCGTGGCCGATCATTGCTACAACTCGGTGGGCTCTCATGAAATTGTCTTTTCCGAGACCAAGGTTCTCTGCAAACCTCCCGGCTACCATCAAAGGTTTGTACACGAAGCCATACAAATATACAAACACAGACATAATTTCAACCGTGATGATGGGTACAAACTTAGTAATCATTGGAAAGATGTTATCAACCACGCAAAAAAGACTTAATCACAAATTTTTTGGACCATCTTATCTGACAGGCACTATTTTACTGTACTTTACCGAGTGTTAACATCCCCAGTTATTTTAACAGTACTCTCTTCATTGTTCAGCCAGCATTGGTATAAACATGGGCATTTTCGTTCTTTTGTCTATCATGTGTATCAGACCCCCCACTCCCCCTCTCTCTCCATTGTGTTGGCGTGTGCAGTAATTGGCCGCTTGCGCACAAGCGCTTCCACGTCCGTCGCCCACCCTTTTGGCCTCGCCCCCCCCCCGCCCCCCCCTCCCTCCCGATACGTTCCATTCATTGGCTACCATAGTCTGATGAGCTCCCCCTAAGTTTGTACCCATCATCATTTTCGTTATTTTGTCTATCATGTGTATTAGACCTCCCCCTCCTCCTCTCTGCCCATTGTGTTGACGGGTGCAGTGGCTGGCCGCTTGCGCACAATCGCTCCATTGTGTTGGCGTGTGCAGTAATTGGCCGCTTGCGCACAAGTGCTTCCACGTCCATCGCCCACCCTTTTGGCCTCGCCCCCCCTCCCTCCCGATACGTTCCTTTCATTGGCTACCATAGTCTGATGAGCTCCCCCCTCCCTCTCCCTCCCCCCTCAACTCGCTTTTAAGGGATTACATCTTGAATCATTGCCTCACTTGATACAGCTAATCTGGCTGTGACGGTCCCACCTGATGACGGAGACTTGTGTTGCCTCCGAAACGTCGTGATTTTTGTTTTTATTTTATTTTACTTTCTACGTGACTTTACCGAAAAAGCCTAATAAGATCTGTCAATCTAGATGATGATTTAAAAGTTGCATAGCCGCAGCGGCTTCCTAATATCGAAAAGAGGAGAGCGTTCCAGACGGACTGCAGAAGCGCATCCGAAAGCGCCGCGCGACGACGGTGATGATGATGATGCGGTGACCGCCGCCGTCTTTGCTTGACGGCTTAGCAGCCAGAAGCAGCATGAAGCTGCCGGAGTTGGATGGCCGGAGTTGGATGGCCGGAGTTGGTGCGGCGCTGGTTGATGCTCCTTGACGCGATCGGCGAGCGCATTTAAGATTCGACTCTTTCTGCCTCGGCGCGCTCAGCGCACGGGACACGTGGATGCTCATTCTGATGGCTCGGGCCAACGCCGCGTGGCATTCGAGTCTTTCATTGCGAGCACAAAAACAATCGATTGTTAATTATGGACGAATCCATCCTCGCACGACTATTGTTCAGTGTAATAAACTTATTTCTTTCTGCCCCGGTTACAAGACATGGTCAATTGCTGAATTTGACTTTCGTCATTTCTGAGAAACTGTATTTTATATTTGAAGAAACAAACAACAACCCCAATATGGAATCGCCGATACATTGCGATTTTAGTTTGTTTGTTATAGGACACGAAGGGTGCTCACCAATGTTGGGTAAGAGAGTCCAACTGTGATCACTTCAGAGTGCTAATGTGGCACTACGTCGTGGGCTTCTCTGTGGCACGGCACGTGCACCGATGCCTACTTCATTGAGGGCGATATTGGCAAGCAAAATCTAGATTGATCGACCGATCGATCGATCGCTCGATGGCAGTTCTGGAAGGACGATCCCTCGCCTACTTGAATGTCTCACGCAATCTTGGGATAGGGCCCACGTTTTAAACAATATCGAGACTTGTGTCTTCATGTTTCCGAGCGGAGGGGGTCTCAGCTGTGAATTCACAGCCTGTTCTCTGTGCTTCCACGGGGGCAGCGTTAGTGGGGGGAATTGAGAAACCCGCACGTACGAGAAGATACACACCAACGCTCCTCCGCACATCCAAAGTCTCTTGGAAGAGCCGTCGGCTCGCTCGCCGCGTCCCCTCGGGCAGCGAGGGCGTCTCGTTTAAAAAATAATCACAAATAACGACGGCGAGCCTCGGACTCGCGGTGATCACTCCCATCACTCGGCGTGCTGCCGCCCTCACTCATCTCAAGTTGCCCGTTTATTTTCGTTTCTTTCTTCTCAGGTATGTATAGCCCGAGTCACTGCCTCGGGGTGGTTTCAAATCAACAACAATGACAACAGCAACAGCTCTTACGCAATTAGCCGTACGTGAGATGCTACGCATACGTCAGATGCCGCGCATAGTTCGCGTGGAGATTTTGTCTCGGGGAAGAGAAATCACGACTTCAGATTATTTATTTTTACGATCCTTAGATCTTATCATTTAACTGCCAGGCTGTCGTGGCACGTACACACTTAAACATTCACAAACACAACACACACTCGCGTAAGTGATTTTATCGACCATCTATTGAGGCAGGCAGGTATGGAACTAACCGAAACAATTTTTTTACTTTACCAGGTAAGGCCCACTGAGATATTTAGCAGTTTCTCTGAAGCGACCTGGCCACAAATGATAGCTCAAAGAAGTTGCTTGTCACGTGGAAATTTATAGCAGCTAAATTTACTTTAAACACGTGACGTTGATTCTAAATGTGGAGGGAAAAGCCGGAGGACCCAGAGAAAAATCCACGCGACCATGGGGAGAACATGCAAACTCCAAATATATATAGGGTCGGGATCGAACCCACGACCTCCTGCATACCAGGCAAGGTAGTTAACATCTCCTAGCCACCGTGGAGCCCACAGTGGCGATATGTTAATGACGACACTGCTGATGATGACAATGATGATGCTGCTGCCACTGATGACGATGATGCCATTGCCTGTTCCAGTGTCACAGGTGGTGCCCACCGTGGTGAACCCCAACCTGCTGGGAGCCGTGACGCAGACGACGGTCGCCCTCCAGGCGCCCTTCTGCAGCGCCCTGGATGCGGAGGTGGCGGCTCTCGGCTCGGTCGCCGCCAACCTGCGGCTCTTCGTGGTGGCCACGGCGCAACGTGAGTGCCCGCTTCAGTGCTCCTGTAGCAGCGATCTTCGCTCATTTTCAGAGGGGGGCGGGGCACTTTAGCCGATAAGACATCGTCAGAGTGAGTGAGGGCTGCCGCCACACATTTGAAACCAATGCCAATGTTGGGTTTGACAGCAGCACGATGATGATGATGATGATGGGGTGGTGTTGTCACTGTGTGTGTCTTGTCGGGGACGCCGCACGTCAGGGGACGCGCTAAAGGCCACCAGGGGGGCCGCCAGTGGCCAGCGGGGGCCTTGCAATGAAGACCACTGGGATAGAGTGTTACCCCTTGCAATGAAGACCACTGCTCTGCATATTTGAAGTTTGGATGTTGAAGCTGTATGTTGAACTTCTTTCGCACCGTACGTAGCCAACCGTGCTCGTCGGAGGTGCGGGGGAAGGACAACAAACGAAACATAAAAAGCAGTGAATTCCAATCTGGAATGAGTTTTCAGTCGAGTTGACGTTGGACCAACAATGTGACAACGTCAACCAAAGTCGGGTTGGCCCAACGTTGGCATGTTTATACCAGGAGGTTAGACTCTCCAAAACTAACAACCACCTTGAAATGTTTTGGCTTTCGTAATCGAAACTCACGACGACGGAAGTTTCCCCTTCAGCGCGAGTCCGCCGCCGCAACGCAAGGCGACCGAGAGTCAAAGCCGCACCAGTTGGGTGAACAATTGGCAACCAAAAAAAATGTTTATGAGAAGAATCTCCAAACCCTCACACCGCCCCCCCAACCACCCACCCCGTCCATAGGCAATGTGAGCAACGAGATGATCACGAGCTCGTCGATCGGGCTCGACAAGGGATACGCGGGCTCGGGCGCGGGGAGCAGCGGCTGGTACGTGGCTCTGGGGGGCCGCCCCCTACAAAGCTGCACCGGCTCCCCGCCGTCGCTGTCGATGTCCACCAGCTACTACCGCGTGGGTGCCGACTCCATGTGCAGCGTGGAGGTCACGTGCAACGGGCCACTCAAAGCCGGCACCTACTACTGGTGAGATTTAAGAATACGTGCACAATAGAGGGGTTTTTTTTGGGGGGGGGGGGTTAGGTCGCGTAAATATATGAATGTGTCGTTAAACCCGCCACCACCCGACACAGCCAATTAGTAAGGTTGAGTGTCACGTAAACAGAACGTGCCAATTCGTTACTAGTACAGCAAATCCACAACATGCGTGTTATCCGTAAGGTTTTTTTTGGTGTGTGGGTTAGGTCGCGTTATTGTGCCGTTATAAAATGTCCAAATGATGAGTCGCTTCCTGGAGCCTTCATTTGTGGCCAGGTCGCCTCTGAAAACGAAGTGAATACCTCAGTGTGGTCTGCCTGTTACCATGGGGATGGTTCATTTTTAATTGTAAGTGTTTTTGTTTTGTTTGTTGTTGTGACGTTCTTAGCCCGTGCCCCGACTGGACACCTGTGAAAAAGAGCTTCATAGCTTATCGGATTTTTCCATTATAAAGAAATATTCAGAAAAAAAAATCTGAAATGTTACTTTGCCATGAAGCTGAACTAGCAACGAATTGGTCGCGTTTTGTTCACGTGACACTCAACCTTACTTGACTGGCCGTGTCGGGCGGTGGCGGGTTTAACGACGCATTTATATATTACCGCGACCTCACCCCCCCAAAACAAATCTCTATTTGGAGATAAATACCTTGGGGACACCACAAGCAATTGAGAAAGGGATGCAGGGAGCGATTGCACTCTCCCGCAGGCAAGGGCGAGTCTGCTTTTGTAGAAGAGAGCTATGTATCTTGGTGATATCTGTCTGCTAATATGTCTGTCTATAGTTTTCTGGTTAGATTTTATGTCGCTATTTCATTATACCTGATGATGATTGCTTGTGTTGCAATCGAAACGTCGTATTCTATTATTTAATTTAATTTATTATTTTATCTTTAGACGTGACTTAACCGAAAGAAACAAATAATAATTCCTGCAGTCACGAAAGTTCTAAAATTAAGGTTGGTGGAAGGTTGGTGGCGTGAGTCTCGGGGAGAGTCCTTGCTGAGAGCCGGACATCAACACTCGTTGGCTTCACCCACCGCCGCCTGACGAGACTGCCCTCTCGTGGCAGAAGGGTTTCGCAGCAACGGGATGTCAGCCCCACGTGAAGCGGACAAATGCCAGACGCTCAATACTTTAGTTTAAAAAAAATAATTGAACCCTTGAGGCTTGACCTGCACGCACAACCCGATCAAGACGAGATGGCGAGAATTGAGAATTGGGAGACAGTGGAGGGAGAGTATTGTAGGCCGATATGCAGTGAGACCCTGGACAATATGTATATTTAAATTGGTCATTTAATTATTGTTGTGTGAACCCAACTAGATAGAATTATTTTGTATTATTTCTCTGATTAAATGGTATCAGAAATACATTCTCAATAAAAAATATTAAATCACTCCCATCTTTATAGATAAGTACCTTCATCTGTACGTATGTCTCAAAACCTCAAGGGTATTTTCCGACAAGGTAGACCGCTGAAATGTGGTGCATGGGTAGCTTTAAGGACACAAACAACAAGAAATATCAGAATTTTTTTTGTGTTTTTTGCGGAAAAATATTAATGTTTGGAATAGTTAGTGTCTGATCGTAAATACAAATTTCACAACAAATTATATCAGGCCAATTATTATATTTATTGAAAACTTCTGCCTGGCAAAGACAGGCTTTATGAACTAGTAGACTACTATCACGGATAACTGCTATTCGAGAATTAAATCTCCAACGCCTATTGATGCAATGCATCCATACTCTGTCAATATATGTTTCAAGGACAATGCATATATTATCAGAGTATGTTTTTTGTTTGCATTCTGGCCGCAAGCGTCGTGGTTAATGCAGACATGATTCCTTGTAAAAGGTTTCAGTTTGGTGTTTTAACATCTTAACACCTGTTTTGTTGCCAGATAAAAGGGAAAAACCTATTATCATATGTTGGTACTGGCAAAGGAGGTCTCATGATGTACATATTCTACTCACTGTTACTGCTCATCCTGCTGCCACAAGAGGGCAGTGTTGCCACGCAGCAATCATTGAAGTCAAAGTGTTCCGTGAAGATCTCTGGGTTTGATCTTCACTAGGCTGCTCGTGGTCCACCCTGAACCACATCCACTGCACACACCGTGGCAGCAGTAGATGCGGATAACTGATGATGCACGAGTGGAAAAATTAAAGACCTCTCCAGAAGTAGTGGTGCGACTGTGATTTTTAAACTCTTTTTCAGAAGCGACCTGGTCATAAATGATAGCTCAACGAAGTGGCTTATCGTCGTGTGGAAATTTATGGCAGTCAAATACTGTAAACGCGTGATGTTGATTCGAAACGTGGACGAAAAAACCGGAGGACCCGGAAGAAAAATCCACACAACCACGGGGAGAGCATGCAAACTCGAAATATACAGCAGGCGTCAGGTCTGGGATCGAATCCACGACCTCCTGTGTACAAGCGAAGTAGTTCACATCTCGCCACTGCGGCACCCTTTTTCAGCGATGCTGGCAACCGTCATTGACTGGTCCCCGGTACATCTCACGTGGCATTTCCACCACTGGCCAAGGACTGCCTAAACGAATCTTGGAAATTTAAGGGCACTTTGATGTTTTTTAATGAGTTTTATTTATCACCTCACAACGGCCGCATATTTGAAACGTTGCCGTTCTGACGAGCCACGTTAACCGGGATCGCGACGCTGTGACTGCTTGCAGGTTCAAGTACCTCGTGGGGACGGTGGCTACCAACGGGGCCATCGACGGCGCTTACCTCGAGTCTTCCTGGTCGAAACCCATCCGGCTGAACAAAGGTGCGGCTCCGTCTGTGGCGCGCGGCGCTGAGACGATGGATATCCAAACTGGGTCCTCGCCCGTTCCCCCTTCGACAACTGCCGCCGCACCAGCTGGAAATATCGTCCGATAACCTCCCAAGAACGACACGGCGTGGGAAGGCCTTCATCCAGCAGTGGATTTACAAATCCACTGGGGGGGTGCCACGGCGGCTAGGAGATGTTAACTACCTCGGCTGGTGTGCAGGAGGTCGTGGGTTCGATCCCGACCCTGACACCTGCTGCTGTATATTTGGAGTTTGCGTGTCTCTCTCCCCGTGGTCACGTGGATTTTTCTCCAGGTCCTCCGGTTTTTCCCTCCATATTTAGAATCAACATCACGTATTTGGCTGCTATACATTTCCATGTGATTCGCAACTTCTATTGAGCTACCATTTGTTACCAGCGCGGTTCTAAAAATAGCTTTATAGCTCAGTGGGCCTTACCTGGTAAAATAAAAATGGTTTATAGTTTACAAATAATTTCATTGCTATTATTATTATTTTAATGACGAACGTTTGGTTCTTGATCGCCACTGCCACCCCATGTCCAGCCGGTGACCTCAACGCGATCGGCGTGACCCCTGGGCCGCGGTCGGGCGGCATGGTGGTGGTGACGGTCATCCTGGTCGTGCTCCTCTCCATCGCCTTGATCGGGGCCGGCCTGGTCTTGGTCATCAGCAGGTGTGCACCCAGCACTCGCACAAAGACAAAGACCCCCCCCCCCCCGCCCCAGTATAGCCTCAACAGACTGTTGGGGCAAGTCCTGTTATCGAGCACCTACGAAGGCCGGCACGGCACATAAGGGGGGTGGGGTGGCCAGCGCTACGCCCAGCCGCCTTTGTCTCCCTAGTGGTGATGTTTACTACACACCACATCAGGTACTCGTTTGAGGCCGAAGCGACCTAAGGGAGGCCCAGGACCGGTTCAAATAATCGTCACCGGTGTTGGCCGTGAGTGGGAATCGAACTCGGGTCGCCGGGTTCGTAGCGCAGCGTAGCGCTAACCGTTACACCACCGCTCCCTTGTCCACAGACGTTGCAACGACTCATCCACCGGCACTGTAACAAAACAACATTCTCACAAACGTTACAGCGCGGTCAATCACCCGCGGGCAGAGCAACGGCAAACTTACCCCACAAGCACCGCAGCACCACCAGTCACGCACTGGGGTTGGTGTCCTCTCGTAAGGCGAAGTTTGCCACTGTAAAGGCGCTGCCGCGGGTGGTCCGTAGCGATGCGATTGGGCGCGACGTGAACGCCGATCCATTGTCAACCAATAATAAGAAATACCAATAACAATCTTCTTGGTTCTTTCGATAAAGTCACGTAGAAGGGAAATAATAAAATAATAAAAATTAAACATAATAAAATATTACAAAATATTATTATTTCCCTTCTACGTAATTTTACCGAAAGAACCAAGAAGATGAATCCCTGCAGTCACGAAAGCTTTAAATCTAAATTTACCAATAAAAATGCCTACTCATACCGATAATGAAGCACTGCCGTAATGATGGTGCACCAAGACGGTGGTTGTCAACCGGGGGTACACGAACCCCCGGGGGTACGTGGCAATGCCCAAGGGGTTACGACGCGAGGTGGTTTGTGCGAAATTATATCGTACGTGAGAGCCATCGGTGAATAATCACGTACGAATCTGCCAATATAAAATCAGTACGATAACATTTAAAGCCACATGGTGACCTAGAACGATATAAGAGACCTTTCTAAACTCTATTGATCGTAAACAATGCGGGTTTCCAATAGCAACCAGCGAGCGTGAACAAATGATGTCACGTGTGCAGAGCGTCCGTTGATTTTTTTTATTCACTTGCAGTCACTTAGCTAGTTAGGTGACCTCACAACATGGACAATTGGTTAAAATATCGATGTTCATTATTCATACAATTATTTCTCAGAATCGTGTTGGGGTCAGGCAAGGGGAGGGGTAACACTCAACAAGGGGGAGAGTAGCCGAAATAGGTTGAGACCCACCGCACTGAGATCTACAGGGCCTATTGCATAGGGAGAACTACGGTAACAGGGCACCATCACCAGGCACGAACCCCGGTAACTATGGCAACAAGGCACCATCACCAGGCACGAACCCCTGTAACTACGGTAACAAGGCACCATCACGAGGCACGAACCCCGGTTACTACGGTAACAAGGCACCATCACCAGGCACGAACCCCGGTTACTACGGTAACAAGGCACCATCACCAGGCACGAACCTCAATAACTACGGTAACAAGGCACCATCACCAGGCACGAACCCCGGTTACTACGGCAACAAGGCACCATCACCAGGCACGAACCTCAATAACTACGGTAACAAGGCACCATCACCAGGCACGAACCCCTGTTACTACGGCAACAAGACACCATCACCAGGCACGAACCTCAATAACTACGGTAACAAGGCACCATCACCAGGCACGAACCCCGGTTACTACGGTAACAAAGCACCATCACCAGGCACGAACCCCAATCACCCGGCGCTTCTCCCGACTCCCCCAAAGGTTCCTGGAGCAAGGTGCGTCCGACGTGGAAAAGACCCCGATTAAGATCAAAGAGACCCCGATGAAGAACAACGGAGGCCGCCACGCCGACGACGTCGACGGCCGCCGCAATGCCGGCTTCGCTGCCGAGCCGGGCCCCGGGCTCACGGTGAGGGAGCCGGCGCGGCCGCTGCAGGTGCCACCGCCGCCGCCGAATCGGTCGTCTCGTATGGAGGATGATGACGGTGATGGCGGCGACTGGGATGAATTGGAGGTGCGGCCTCCGTTGCATTAAACTAACTAACTAACTATAACCATTTTTAATTTACCAGCTAAGGCCCCACTGAGCTACAGTTTATAGCTCTTTTTTTTTACCAGGTCAGGTTTTTATTGTCAGAAGCGAGCTGGCTGTCACAAATGATCTATCATGATAGCTCAACGAAGTGAATCGGATTTAGAATCTCTATCCTGGAGAAATCTGGTGAGCTATGAAGCTCTTTTATCCACAGATGCCCTGTAGGGGCGGGTCATAAAGTGACAACAGCAAGTGGCTTATCACGTGCACATTTACAGCAGCCAAAATATTCTAAACACAAGTTTCTAAATGTGGAGGGAAAATCTGGAGGACCCGGAGAAAAACACACGCGACCACGGGGAGAACATGCAAACTCCAAATATAGAGCAGGCGTCAGGGTCAGGATCGAACCCACGACTCCCTGTAAACCAGGCGAGATAGTTAACATCTCACACACCGTGGCACTCCAAAGTAAACTCACTTGCAAGACTGCGAGGTGGTCAAAAGATGGCAACAGAGCAATGGGCTCAACCCCCATGAAGATTTGCTGGAGTATCTGTAGTGTGTGTGTGGAGTGTGTGGAGTGTGTGGAGTGTGTGTGTGTAGTGTGTGTGTGTAGTGTGTGTGTGTAGTGTGTGTGTGGAGTGTATCTGTAGTGTGTGTGGAGTGTGTGTGTAGTGTGTGTGTGGAGTGTGTGTGTGTAGTGTGTGGAGTGTGTGTGTGTGGAGTGTGTGTAGTGTGTGTGTGTAGTGTGTGTGTGTAGTGTGTGTGTGGAGTGTGTGTGTGTGGAGTGTGTGTAGTGTGTGTAGTGCGTGTGTGTAGTGCGTGTGTGTAGTGCGTGTGTGTAGTGCGTGTGTGTAGTGCGTGTGTGTAGTGCGTGTGTGTAGTGCGTGTGTGTAGTGTGTGCCTGTGTAGTGTGTGTGTGGAGTGTGTGTGTGTGTAGTGTGTGTGTTTGTGTGGAGTATGTGGTGTGTGTGTGTAGTGTGTGTATGTGGTGTGTGTGTAGTGTGTGTGTGTGGTGTGTGTAGTGTGTGTTTGTGGTGTGTGTAGTGTGTGTGTGGAGTGTGTGTGTAGTGCGTGTGTGTAGTGCGTGTGTGTAGTGCGTGTGTGTAGTGCGTGTGTGTAGTGCGTGTGTGTAGTGCGTGTGTGTAGTGCGTGTGTGTAGTGTGTATGTGTGGAGTGTGTGCCTGTGTAGTGTGTGTGTGGAGTGTGTGTGTGTAGTGTGTGTGTTTGTGTGGAGTATGTGGTGTGTGTGTGTAGTGTGTGTAGTGTGTGTGTGTGGAGTGTGTGTGTGTAGTGTGTGTATGTAGTGTGTGTAGTTTGTGTGGAGTGTGTGTGTAAGTGTTTGTGCGGAGTGTGTGGCTTTGTGTGGAGTGTGTGTTTGTGTGGAGTATGTGGTGTGTGTGGAGTGTCTGTGGAGAGTGTGTGGTGTGTGTGTGTGTGTCTGTGGAGTGTCTGTGGAGTGTGTGTGGAGTGTGTGTGGAGTGTGTGTGTGGAGTGTGTGTGTGGAGTGTGTGTGTGGAGTGTGTGTGTGGAGTGTGTGTGTGGAGTGTGTGTGTGGAGTGTGTGTGTGGAGTGTGTGTGTGGAGTGTGTGTGTGGAGTGTGTGTGTGGAGTGTGTGTGTGGAGTGTGTGTGTGGAGTGTGTGTGTGGAGTGTGTGTGTGGAGTGTGTGTGTGGAGTGTGTGTGTGGAGTGTGTGTGTGGAGTGTGTGTGTGGAGTGTGTGTGGAGTGTGTGTGGAGTGTGTGTGTGGAGTGTGTGTGGAGTGTGTGTGGAGTGTGTGTGTGGAGTGTGTGTGGAGTGTGTGTGTGGAGTTTGTGTGTGGAGTGTGTGTGTGGAGTGTGTGTGTGGAGTGTGTGTGTGGAGTGTGTGTGTGGAGTGTGTGTGTGGAGTGTGTGAGTGTGGTGAGTGTGTGTGTGGAGTGTGTGTGTGGAGTGTGTGTGTGGAGTGTGTGTGTGGAGTGTGTGTGTGGAGTGTGTGTGGTGTGTGTGTGTGAGTGTGTGTGTGGAGTGTGTGTGTGGAGTGTGTGTGTGGAGTGTGTGTGTGGAGTGTGTGTGTGGAGTGTGTGTGTGGAGTGTGTGTGGAGTGTGTGTGGAGTGTGTGTGGGGAGTTGTGTGTGGAGTGTGTGTGGAGTGTGTGTGTGGAGTGTGTGTGTGGAGTGTGTGTGTGGAGTGTGTGTGTGGAGTGTGTGTGGAGTGTGTGTGGAGTGTGTGTGTGGAGTTTGTGTGTGGAGTGTGTGTGTGGAGTGTGTGTGTGGAGTGTGTGTGTGGAGTGTGTGTGTGGAGTGTGTGTGTGGAGTGTGTGTGTGGAGTGTGTGTGTGGAGTGTGTGTGTGGAGTGTGTGTGTGGAGTGTGTGTGTGGAGTGTGTGTGTGGAGTGTGTGTGTGGAGTGTGTGTGTGGAGTGTGTGTGTGGAGTGTGTGTGTGGAGTGTGTGTGTGGAGTGTGTGTGTGGAGTGTGTGAGTGGAGTGTGTGTGTGGAGTGTGTGTGTGGAGTGTGTGTGTGGACTGGACTACGGGGAGTGGTAGTGCAGTGGTTATCACGCTGTCCTCTGAATCCGGCTCACGTCCAACACCAGTGATGATTATCTGAACCGGTTCACCGGATCAGCCTGAGACTGCCGGATAATGTTGGAAGCGAGATAGTCGCCCGCCGGATAACCGATGATCGACTGTATATCCAAATCAAATTGTTAATGTTTTGTATCGTAGTTCTAGTTTCGCAGTAGGGGGCAGTGTAATCCCAACTTCGTATCTTGAAGGTATATTTGTTTCCTTCAAATTATGGCAAATTTGGGTCATGCCGCGAGCACACAAAAGGGGCCTCCCTCTCTTCGAATGACGGAGCGAGATATGTGACGTCCATTCTGAATGCAGGTGACGCGTATTTTGTCGCTAATTCACCTGCAGAGATAACCAGGGTGCAATGCGTATATGTAAAATAGTCAAAACAATAGCGTATCCTTCCATAAGCTTGGGAAACCAATCGGTGACCTCTATAAACAAAGGGGTATATCTGTTCACTCGTGTGAAAATAACCGTCTTGAGCGCATCCACGGAAAGCTCTTACTCGATTAAGGACATTTCACTCGCGTAAATATAGAATGAGAACAGTTTGTAGACATGAGCAGCTATGACCAGCGGTGGCATTTCCACATTTCCACGTTGGGAGCTAATCTGTCCATCGGGTGAACACTGTTGTCATCCCACAAGATGTGGGTTCGATCCCGACCCTGACGCCTGTTGCTGTATATTTGGAGTTTGCGGTGTCTCCATCATTATCACGGTGGTGAGATGTAAATACCTCAAAAGTTTAACTACCTCACCTAGTGTACAGGAGGTTGTGGGTTCGATCCCGACCCTTACACCTGCTGCTGTATATTTGGAGTTAGCGGTGTCTCTCTCTCCACGTGGTAGCATAGATCTTTCTCCAGGAACTCCGGTTTTTCCCTCCACATTTGGAATCAACATCACGCGTTTCGAGGTTTTGGCTGCTTTACGTGTCCACGTGATGAGCCTCTTCGTTGGGCTATCCTTTGTAGTCGCCAGGTCCTGGAAGGCGATTGGCCAAATCGTCCACGCCCGAGGAGGCCACGGAATGATCCGCCTTATCTTCGCCGCACGGCTTCAGACGCCATCGTATCTTGAACCCGGTCGCGGGCGCATGTTGGGGATTGTGGGATGTGGAGCCGACCTGACGGACTCGTGTTCTCTGTTGCGATACAGTTGTTGTTGTTGTTGTCGTCTGTGCTTTTTGTTTTGGTGCCATTTCTTAATTTGTTTATTTATTTGTGAGTTTTGCTTGGTCGTAGTAGGGATTTCTCTTGCTTGGTACTGGCTGTGTATGGCATTTGGTCCTCATAATTCATGTATGGCATTGTGGGATGCTATTAGCATGAATGACACGATATAAAATGAAACTCTTATTCTTCCACGCTCGAACTCATGCGAAGGCGTGTGCGCACGTTGTATGTGGGTGTGTGTTGAACTTCTTTCGCACCGTACGTAGCCAACCGTTGCTAATCAGTGGTGCGGGGGAAGCACAACAAATGAAACACAAAAAGCAGTTATAGAGAAATTAGTTTTACATCTGGGTGATTTAAAAAGTGCATCATAGCTCCAGTGGCTTCCTAACACCGTAAGAGCGTTCCAGACAACCATTGCGTATGTACCTATGTTGGACTTCTTTCGCAGCGTACGTACCGACCGTGTACGTACGTGCCGACCGTGTACGCACGTACGTACGTGGGACAGCAAACTCACGTGCTGTGCTCGCGATGTCGCCCCCCGCCCTTCGTCACGAGCGCAGGTGGCGACCCCCACCGACAGCGGACTGGACACGTTCTCCGCCAGAGACTCCTTCCGCATGCAGGTGCTGCAGGAGGAGCACCAGGTGCAGCACGAGGGCAGCAGGAGAGTGGGGCCGGGCGGTGTCGACGGAGATGACCTCTACTCGACAGCCATCACCCTGCCCAAGGCCACGGCCTGAATCGAGGGTCGAAGCAAGAAGGCCTCGCAAACTCGAGTTGCGCTGCAGTTGAACTTCCATTGGCGATCGTGCTCGCACGCTGCAAGGCACGAGAGGGCATTATAGCCCGCAGGGTATCTCGGTATCGGATAGTAATGCAAATGCAGTATAATACCAGAACTTTATATATATTTTTTAAACGGTTATGTAGGTAAACGGTAACTTTGACGTGTGACAAATATGAATACATCCTATACTAGCGTACGATGTTTAACCACTGCCAAGAAGAGTACATCGATGATTGGAAACACGTGACACGCTTTCTGTAAAGCAGCGTTGGATCACTACTTGTTAAGATGGCTCGAGCAAGTTCACTTTCAACCAATAGCTCTGTCGGTCAACTCCAGCCTCCAGCCTTGTGTCGTACACAATCCCAACGCATTGCGGTCACAGAATTGGCAGCGTATATCGGTACTGCTATTGTACAATAATAATACTATACATAGCATCATTGGGCATGCCCGTATTTACCGGTATTGCAAGTCTCGGTGTCTGGAGTACTGTACATACTTGCAGTTGTTTCCTAGCATTTAAATGGAAACGCTGCGAGGTGTAGAGGCCACGGTCACAAGCACACTCAGGATGTCAAGGCATCAACACAGTAGAGTGACGAGCAATGCATTAGGAGACTGGCAGGCGTCGTTGTTTGATTATGAATCGGCAAAATTCTAAAGCAACCTCCAGGAATTGATGTATATACACGTACGTTGAACTTCTTTCGCACCGTACGTAGCCAGCCATGCTAATCGGAGGTGCGGCGGAAGGACAACAAACTATGGGTCTCTGTGTGATGAGTCTATGGGTCTCTGTGTGACGAGTCTATGGGTCTCTGTGTGACGAGTCTATGGGTCTCTGTGTGATGAGTCTATGGACCTACGTTGAACTTCTTTTGCACCGTACGTAGCCAGCCGTGCTGCCACACAGTGAAGACACTGGACATTCAAGTCGAATTCATTTGTGTCGGAAAACAAAACACCGTTTCCTCCCCCCCCCCCCAGCACTCTGCTGCTTTGATTGTGGAAAACTCTCGTTTATGCATCCTGAAAGCTTTTATACAAATAATAATAATAGTAATATTCCATGCGTTTGCATACAAGGCTCCAGCTAGACAATGGGCCCCATATATAACGTGTATATATATGCAGTATTTGTCAATATAAATGACTAGGCGGGAATGATAATTTTTCAATGGGGAAAAAAACAAAACAAAAATTATCTTTTGGGGAAAATGTAATCGACGGTGTAAGCAGCAGATTGTGACCAAATTGCAATTTGATGGTTCTATCGGCTGATTTGATGGCTGAGATTTACGTAAATTTTAACTGTGAAAAATAATGATATATTATTCTGTGAAAAATTCTGTGGTAAGTAAAAAAAAAACGTCAAAATGTACTTGTGTATACATGAAGGCATGTGGGTTATCATCGTTAAACATACAACGCCGCCTCTGCTGTAATAAAGCCCAAGACGTGGATAACGCCCCGCACGCTGCGATTCTCGAACTCGCAACTCGCCCCGGTGAGCGACGCCGGGGGCTCGCGGACGATGGACACACTCGGCGAGGGCATCGGATCGGATCGATCGAATGATCGATCGCATTTCCCACGTCACGCCAGCAGCTGTCAAATGACGCCAGTGCATTTCCTTAGAGCCGCTGAACAGACGAGAACGTTGAAGCAATAAGAATAGTCTTGAATCGAGATTTGAAGTTTTCGTGACTGCAGGGATCCATACTATTTGGTTCTTTCGGTAAAGTCACGTAGGTATAAAATAAAATATTACGTAATAAAGCCAAAGACGTGGATAACGCCTACGTGACTTTACCGACAGAACCAAAGAGTAAGAATCGTCTGTTCACCCTCTCCAGCAACCAAACAGTCGGTGTAAAGGTGTTCATTCACCAAGCAGATACCTAGCGCAAGCCATCACGTCTGCATTAACCACACGTGGTTGTGGCAAAAGATGCAAACAAACATGCGCTGATAAATATACGCCTTGTCTTTGAAAGCTGACTGAACACGTGTGTTCGCATGTGCATAACTCCAGTGGCTTCCTCGTATCGGAAGGAACAGGCGTTCCAGACGGCCGCAGAAGCGCATCAGAAAGTGCGCGGCGATGCCGTGACCGCCGTCTTTGTGCGATGGCTTAGTAGCCAGAAGCCGTCGCCGCTGCTGTGAGGATGGGGCATGGTGACGCGTTTCAGCAGCCCTGCAGCACGCCGCTGCCCCACACACTGCTGCCCCACACACCTAAACGTGGCTATGCGGTCGGACATGGTACGACATTGTGTGCGTAGCTACATATGTGTAGGGGTGTTAGAGAGAGAGCCGTTATGCATGGCAGCTTATGGGAAACAAACACAGTGGGCGGGGCTACGTGAGTGCACGGGGGGGGGTGCTCTCAACGACGTCCGCACCAGGCAGCCCGGGGCCCCACCCCTCAGCGGGGGGTTGAGTATAAAGGGGGATGTTTCAGAGGGCTCGGGGCAGAATGTTAAAGCTAAACGAGTGAAGACCGAAGATCGTCTAGCTAGAGCCCTGGACTCCCCTGGGACGCCGCCCTTGTCAGGGCCGCGCAGGACCGAGCCAGCGGCGTGGTCCCGAGAACCAGAGCCAGGACTCTGGGACTCCGGGTACCGTAGCCCGACTTACCAGTGTCGGGCCAGACAGCCTCCCCTAGCCCGTTAGTGGAGGACTAGGAGGTAGGTCAGAGATAGCTAGCAGTGTATTCCCAGCTAGCCGGGTGAGGGGGCCGATACCCCCTCCAGTATTGTATGTCCGCGGTTGTGACAACTGTTGCGGAATAAATACGTGTGCCTCAACCCCGGGTGTCCAAGAGTCCTCAACGGTATTACATATGCACTTTCAAGGGCCCCGCGCTAAATGCTTTCAAGCTATCAATTCCGTTTCGATTTAAAGCTTTCGTGACTGCAGGGATTCATCTTCTTGGTTCTTTCGGTAAAGTCACGTAGAAGGGAAATAATAAAATTAAAAAAAACATAAAATACAATTCTCACGACGTTTCGGCCTCAACGCAAGCAGCCGTCCTCAGGTGAAGTATTTCCCTTCTACGTGACTTTACCGAAACTATCAATTCCGGTTCAGTGATTCTGCACTTGCTCTATTACTATAGTACTATACCACCTTCAACTTTTACGAACGACTGGGTGTTTAAGGTTAGCGATTTGTCGTATTATTTGGCTGTATAGCAAATGAAAAACATTCAATTACTTTACTATGCAAGTAAAAAAAAAAATGTGTGTTTAAATATATATTTATTTCCTTTAGGGCCCCTTTAAAACATATGCTATGTCAGGTCCCGCACTAGCTTAATCCGGCACTGCTACCTGGTGTTGTTGAGCCGGCTGAACACAAACTGGCGGCGGAGGACGGAGCAAAGCCGGCGGAATCTGCCGCTGATCTCGTTCAGCCAACCCCAAGGCACCACCCCGGGGGTCTGTCCCGTGATCTCCTGCCAGCAGCGTCGCCTTCGACACTTTTCACGTGATAGCCTCGAAGCGCACCTAGCCTGGCACGGGCGCCGTGCTGACGTCACCGCCACAGTGGCAAACGGCAGCGGTTGTTGTTGTCGTCATAGGATACTTAAGGCGTTGACATAGACCGTGGTCTCCGGCAGTAGTTCTCAGAGTGTTGTTCCACGCACCACCACGTGGCCCGCGACGATCGTTCACGTGGGCCGAGGGACTGTGACGCACAACGCCGCTTGATCCGCGACAATCACGAACAACGTCTTCCATGCCTTTTGTTTCGGATATTAATAAACACAGTATTTAACTTATGATGTTTAATTCGTGAAGTTAGGTAACAGCTAAACCAACGTAGCCCTAAGAGTTAAATGCCCCACCTTAGAAAAAAACGTACAGCTGCGTTTTAACAAAAAGCGATGTTTGTTATGTTGCGATGTTATGCATCACTTCGTACGAGTGGTGTTTAGAGTGAGAGGTTAATGAGTTGTGTCACCAGGGGTGCGGGGGGGGGGGGTCATCCGTGGAAATGTTTACATCGGCTGAGTGGTCTGCGGGCCTAACAAGTTTGAGAAACACTGCACCTCAACTTTGTTTTATTTGACCAGTGTCAGGCCCCACAGAGCTATGTAGCTCGCTTTCAGAAGCGACTTGGCCACAAGTGATAGCTCAACGAAGTGGTTCATCATCATCACCGGTGTGGAAATGTTTAGCAGCAGCCAAATACTCCACGTGACCATGGGGATGATGATGAGAGAGACACGCAAACTCCAAATACAGCAGCAGGCGTCAGGGTCGGTTTCGAACCCACGACCTCCTGCATACCAAGCGAGGTAGTTAACATCCCAAAGCCACCGTGATGATGATGAGAGAGAGACACGCAAACTCCAAATATACAGCAGCAGGCGTTAGGGTCGGAATCGAACCCCCGACCTCCTGTACACCAGGCGAGGTAGTTAACATATCCTAGCCACCGCGGCGCCCCACTGCTCTAGAGGGATGACACGGTCAGTGCACCGTCTTCCTCGTGTTTCAAACGTTGCACGCACGAGGCGATGCGCGTGGCATTCAAACGAAGGCGAGAAGAATCCCGTTCGGCTGGAAAGGGAAAAGATGTGCTCACACGCACGTTCAGTATCATCATCATCATCGTCGATTGTGACAGACGGATTGCCTCCAGCGTCACTACGCAGTAGGCATTCGTGTAGGGCAGGAGTGTCCAAACTTTTTGCAAAGAGGGCCACATTTGATAAAGTGAAGATGCCCGGGGGGGCAATAGTTCCTTTTGACATTGTTTTAACCACAAAAGTTACGTGGAAATACACACTGTTATAAAACAATTTTCATTGTCACAATTACCTTTATTTTTGAAATGACAATGTAACCAAATATAAGCCACTCAGGCAGACGGAAACAACTCTAAAAACGCAATTCTGCCTTTCATTCAGTCAGATAACATTGAACAAACTGTATAGAATACCTTACATTTCCATGAGTTTTATGATGTATTTATTCTGACAGAGCTGGCGAGCCATAAATAACACATTATAAGACCGAAGCTGCGGGCCGTATGAAATCTGCCCGCGGGCCGTGATTGGCCCGCGGGCCGGACTTTGGACATGCCTGGTGTAGGGGAACATTGGATTACATTATGTGCATGTTGGAACATTATCTCTGTTACGTAGCTACCTTTGCGGATTTGCATAAACACTTATTATTATTCGTAGTAGTTGTTGTTCTCAGTATCCGTGTACGAGCGCAAAGAGAGGACGCAGACATTTACAGAAAATGTATTTACGTGTCACGCGATGCACATGCTGCCACGAAGATGGGCCATTGGTCGAAACGTCGCTTCTTTAAAACGTATTCATACGCTTCCTCTTGTTGAACTCTCAGTTAATTTAATAAAATGGATTACGATATAATTATGTTTATGTTAAGTGTCTGCTGGTGCTGGACAGCGCCTTGAGATCCTTGATGAATAGCTGCTAGAAACACGCAATTAGTATGCATTCTATTTAGAGCGCAGTGCTGCTGTCGTTGTAGTTGTCTGTGCCAACACAGCAGCGGCGTCACCAACTAGTTTGTTGAACTTGGCAAGAGGCGTCATTCCGCACCGCAGCGGTGGGACGTGCACAATGGCGTTGACAGCCCCCATCGTCCGAGTTTCTCGTGATGGTAACGTACTTACCCGTACGTTGACATTCTTTCGCACCGTACGTAGCTAATCGGAGGTGGCGGTGGAAGGACGACAGTGAAGACGGCGATGGTCGTGATGGCGACTTGCCCCATCCTCCCCACTCCTCTCACCGCACCGCGTGGCTCTGTCCGAATCCCGTCCAGCAACTGTGGAATTACCTCAGACTCGGGGTTTCCCAAACTGCAGCCCTCTCGGCCTCACCACCACCACCGGGCGATTTCTTTCCACGTTTTCATAGTTTACTTCCCCCCCCCTCCCAATTCAAATGCAAACGAAGTCGTTCCACGCTGCACGCGCCCGATGATTGTTGAACACGTCCCACGTGACGCTCTGAGCAATGAACGCCGCCTGCGTCACGTGACACACGTGCACGCTGAGATCTCGATCCGAGTTGGAATCGGCTCTCTATTGACGCAGACAGCGGTAAATTAATTGCAAGGTACAGTCGAATTGGCCACGCTAAATTGTCAACATAGAGTTTGTGTTTGCGTACCGTACCTTAAGTGGATGTATAATCTTCTTGGTTTTTTCGGTAAAGTCACGTAGAAGGGAAGTAATAAAATAATAAAAATAAAACGTAATAAAACAATTCTCACGACGTTTCGGCTACAACGCAAGCAGCCGTCTTCAGGTGAAGAATGAGACACTCATTTTTATGTTTTATTTTTATTATTTTATTACTTCCCTTCTACGTGACTTTACCGAAAAAACCAAGAAGATGAATCCCTGCAGTCACGAAAGCTTTAAAAATGGATGTATAATCTCACGTTGGTAAACCTCAACGAGTAACTGAGCAAAAACAAAACGTGGTTTATAATACTGTTGAATATGTACCCCATTTTCCAAAATTAATATTAAGAATAATTCGGCCAATATTTTGTTTTATAATTGTTTTTTTACCCTTTTATCTGGCAACAAAACTGACACATTTTTTTACAAGGAGTCATGTTTTCATAGACCACAATACCTGCAGTCATAATGCAAACAAACAACATAACTCTGATAATGTATGCACTGTCCTTGAAGTTGATTGGTCCACACCCGAGACAGCTTTCCTTAGAGCCTAGTCTCACATGGTGTTGGACCAAATAATGCCAAAAGGCGCACTGGCAAATGAGGTTCCAATGGTGTAAATGCTTAACCCCGAGCTCTCATACTCTGATGGTGCATTGTCTTTGAGTTGTGCATTGTCTTTGAGCAGGGGTCTGCACCACCGCTACACCGAGCCGCCGAGGTGCGAGTGAAACTGACGGAGATTTCAGTTATCATTCTCGAGCAATAGCGAAGACACCCAACGTCAACCCAACGTCAACCCAACGTCAACCCAGCAACGAACGAGAGCATCGTTCATCGCCAGAGCACCCGGAGCCGGCGAGCGCGCACAGCCGCGTCGTCCATCACCGAGCACAGAGGTGCCAGCCACCAGCGCACGAGCGCACGAACATCGCCGCGCCGCCAGCGCCACAGAGTACAGAGGGTGCCAGTGCCGAGCCCCACCGGGCTCCACCGGGCGACCGAGCCTCTCCAAGGACAGCATCGGGCCGACGCCGCTCATGAATAAATGAACCTTGATCTCGCAGCGAGAGAGAAAGCCGCGGCTCGCTGCAATCCACGCCGAGCCAGAGGGAACTTCTCCGAAGCCGTTCGTATCCCCTCCCCCACACTCACAAATCCACGAAACACGCCGGCGTTACTCACGCAAGAATTTACCAAGGAAACTAACTCACACAATGGAATCAACCCTAGCCAATCATAAGAAGACCAATTATAAAAATATTAATCATCAGCTGGCCGTGAAGGCATCGCGGCTCATCGCGTGATTCGAATAAGTGATTTATAAGTGCCTTAGTTTGTTTTTCTTTCATATCTTTTTAATCGCATATACGACCAATAGATTCGTCGATGCAAACTAAACTCTTGTAATCCTCATCACGAATCCACACGTTTACAGAGAGAGAATATCGTGTCAAACCTGTTCCTTTGCTATAGAATCTCGCTTAAGAATTAATTAAAGCGGTGCCAGAAATACGCTCTCCCACAAAGAACACACGCACGCACTCGCACACCATTGTCTCAAAACATTTCGTTAAAAATGTAATCTTGCCGACGAATCTATTGACGTATGCTTTTGCCTTCGGGACATAATAATTTGCTTATTGCCTTTCGTATGACTATCGTTGCATGCCTGGTTTAAGACTCTACCTGTCGCCGGATATGCTCGTTACGCGGTGGAATTAATGATATGTGCGGTTGAAAAAGAAAAAAAGCATTGATGGTTAAGTGTGCTGCTCACTGAGAGAAATCTCCGCGATGGTACCGTGGATAATTCCGAGCGTGAGAGTTCGCATATTAGAGTGTCATATTTTTGTTTAGAATTAAAATTGCTTAACACAGAAGTGTTTTGAGTGTTTCTTTCCAAGTCCATGCATAACTCTTATTTATAAGAACTGTATAGTGCGTTGAGATATGAATTTGGAGACCTAACATAACATAAGCACACTAAAAGATAATCAATACATGTTTAAGCAAGAATAATTGTTTTATCCCGATTGATAAATACGACACTGGGCAGCGAAGATAAGCCTAATTATCATAACTGTCCACATTAACATAATCGTAAGCATTCGCACACATTAATACGATTATATCCATGATTATCATAATTTATGCATATAATTACATAAACTAGCATAATTTCCAAACTTGCGCATTTTTCCAATCTTCATTTAATTTATATTCTTTTTATAAAAATTTCATAACCCGACATATACAACAATAACACTCAAGACGCACTGCCAAAGTCAAGTTCAGTGTCTCACTTCCCGCTACCACCAGCATGGCCATCCTTATCAAGCCCCCATCATCTACCACGAGACGCGACCTCGACTAAACTCCGCCCTCTAACCCGAACCAACAACGACAAATGCAGCAGCCGAGGCGCGCTGTGAAAAGGAAACCAGCAGCAGCAGCAGGACAGAATTGACTCGTTCGACGCGAGGGCGACAAGACGTCCGCAGAGAGACTGGAGAGACGAGCCTCGCCAAACCCACGGCGCCTCCTCCTCATCCTCCTCATCATCATCCTCCTCCCGTCAGCATGGGACGCCTCTCCCACGCGCTCCTGTTTCTCGGCATCGTCGCGACCCTTTCCCACGCAGCTTGGGGTGAGTTTGTGAACGTCCGTCGCGCCCTCGTTGAGGGCCTTGGTGGCGCACCGCGCGGTGACCTTACGGGCGTCCGGGCGTGTTCGCTGGCCGCCCAACCCCCCTCGTGCGCCGTGCCGGATTTACGGTAATAGGTGCTACTCGTTCACGGCACTTGCCCCACAAAGTTTGTCAAGGCTACACGGGGGATCTGTGTCTTTCGTTTAGTCCAGGGACGTGCCGGACTTGTTTTTGCAGCACGCATTTCACTTGTAACGCACCTTGCACTGCTAATGCTGTCAATAGCCATGACGTTGACCTGCTAATGCTGTCAATAGCCATGACGTTGACCTCGGGCATACATGTTGGCATTATTACCGGAATGAATGCGTCCGGTTATTGTCAGATTTCGCAAGCGAAGTACGCAGCGTTTAAAGCCTGGGGGGGGGGGGATAGCGCTTAGATGTGCGTGTGACCCGCGTGCACAAGCAGGTCAGATTGTCTTTGAAATCGATTGTTTCTATTAACGTTTTGATAAGTGCATTGCCTTTGTACTGTCTGCCTCTTGCCGTTCTCTGGTCTGACACTGGCGGTGAGACAAGGTCACAGAGAAGACTGTCGTCTGGTGTAGGCCAATCAGTTTCAAAGACAATGCGTGCATCGTGATGAGAGCACGTGTGTTCGTGTGTTCTACTTCAAGTGCGTGCATCGCGATGAGAGCAGACTGTGTGCCTTGCAGTCGCTGTCGATTGGTGTTTGAACATCTTTACGCCTCCTCCTGTTTTGTTGCCAGAAAGGGTAAAGCTCTACTCTTTATTTTGTCATCAAATAAAATGCATTGGCCTTATTAACTTCCTCCTCTGCATATCGCGCAGCGCCAGGGCGCCCTCTGCGTGAGTTTCTCGCTGGGGTCGTGGTGGGTGAGTGGGTGCCAGGGTAGACTGCCCGTGTAAGACCTGCTTTTCCCTTTGTGCCACTTCCACAACTGGTTGCATCTTGCTAATGACAACCAGGGAGGTAAAAACCAGTCCTCTCCCGGCAATGAGGAGCACACTTGCTATGTAATTCTGCTCTGTACCTTTAACCGGCACAAACTGAAACCACTTTGTTTTGTTTGATTGATATAGATCAGTCACCTTAACATCCGTGTTCCCCTTTTTACAAGTCAGATCAAATGATAACTCATCTTCGGAATAAAATGTCACAACGGTGATTCGACTGCCCTGTAGAAGAGACACAATCGTATATCCGATGTCAACGGGTTCTCATGTATCGCTGGGAGAACGCGGTCACAGTAACATTGATCACTGTCAAGAATGTTTGTGAGTGTGTAGAAGCTGGCGGACATACACTGCCACCTCCAATTGGCACGGTTGGCTACGTACGGTGCGAAAGAAGTTAAACGTACATCATAACGGCGCTCTCACAACGGCCCGTACACAACACTCGCCGACACCTCTGTGCCCCCATGCACGTAAATAATGACGATTAACAGCGGCGTCTTTTATGACAATGCTATATACTATAGAGCAGTGGTTGCCTTCCTGAAGAACACCGCGTTATGGGAATATCGCGTTATAATAAACAATGTATAATATATGGGGGGCGAAGCACAGTCCGCGATAACGCGTGAGACGCGTACGCAGGCTTAGCAAAGACGGAGGCACGTGGGTAGCATTTAGAAGCATCCAGCAGCATCCCACTGCCTCGTGTGATGACGCTGCGCTGGACGACCGCTTATTCCTACTCGCGCGACGTGGTTATGTTCACTCGATCGCATCTGCGTAAAAATAAAAAATGTGTTTCCTAATATATTCATCGCGTTACATCCAATTCGCGTTATGAAAACACCACGCGGCGTTATAGGAAGGCAGACTGGATAGAGATGTCGGGGAACATAGTTCAAATGTTGATAACCATACTCTTTGGGTCTTTCAGTAACCAACATGAAAATTGCCATGGATATTTTAATAGAGGAGGAAACAAATGTCTATAAGGGAAAAACACAGCCACATACAAATTCAAGAAGTTACCACTTTGTACAGGATTGCAACCTGTTCTCCCTGATATTGCCCATTTTTGTGACACACACACACACACACGTGGATACGGATGAAGTGTTCCTGAACGGATGCTTGCAAAATGCGGAGCTGTCCCACTGTTAAAATATGAAACAAGGGCATACAATAAGCAGCCGTGAGGGATTGCCTTCCTTGTGGAGAGCATCACAACCTCCGCTGTTGTGGACACAGATTAACAACCCAGTGAAAGTGCATTTTTGTCTATATCCGAGTTATATTTTCGAAAGCCCATCTTTAACCACAGCATTCTTGGTTTATTAGGCAGTAGACCCAGCAAATGGCTTCAGAGTTCTGTACAAAAAAAACATCTCTAGTTAATCTATCATATCATGGGATGCAAGTAGGTTTCTAGTTTATTTCTAAACGGGATAGTCTCATCGGTCGAGCACAATGCAGTGGTTCATGCACCTCATTTGTGGTACAGATTCAACGCAGTGTATGATATAAAACAAGAAGAGGTGTTAGGTTCCATATGCCTGTTACATGTATCAGTAACTGTGAGCCTAACATCTACGTGGCTGATGTCGGGCTGATGGGACTCATTGACGTGAAGGTGTCACGCCAAGATGTCACAGCTACATGGGCGGCACTTAGAGCAGAATTCGTTTCAGCGTGGTCAATCCGATGAGGTGACACAAAACGCCGACTTTCCACAGTACAACAGAGCCGTGGCGAGCCTGCCTAGCACGGCTCTGGAGGTGCCAGGGTTGTATTTGCAATCGCAACTCGAGGGACGAGTCCAGACTCGTGGAGATTACGAGAAAGCGACGCTATATTTATGCAAATTTTTCTCTACTCGCTCAATTGGTCCCCCGAGCCAGATTCAGACGACTTGTGAGTTCATCATAGACTGATTATGCTGAAAGCTTAGCCGTAAAATAGCGAATATAAAATCACCTGTACCGTTGGGCCCCAACGGTTGGGGCCTTGCGCTGGCTTGGCTTGGATGTGTCAAAATGTGCAGTAGAGGACAATTTGACCTTTTTGCCAGTATCAAAGTATGCAAAAATAATAATAATAATAGGTTTCGTAACTGCTCACCCCGAGCTATGAATGCTCTAATAGTGACGTTGTCTTTATGGTGTTCGCCTTTTGGCGTTCTCTGGTCTGACACTGTTTGAGCCTAGGCCTTAAAGAAGGCTGTCTCAGGTGTAGACCAATCAGTGTCAAAGACAATGCCCATTCATTACCAGAGCGTGTCTTGTCTGTATGTCCACCACAAGTACCGTGTGTGGTTCATGCAGACACGATTCCTTGCAAAAGGTTTCTATTTGGTGTTTGAAGATCTTAACAACCCCTGTTTTATTGCCAGAAAGGGTAAAAACCGATTCTTCGTTTTTTTTCATACAGAGAAAAATTAGTTCGCCATATTGAGATTTGGCAGCCATCTTGGATTTGCAGACCTTTGTGTCGTCGAGTGACCTCGTGACAATCACGCCTCGTGCTTGCGTCGTCGTTAGACAATAACCCTCGCAGGCCCGCGACGTAAAAACTCCACTCATCAATCACCTTGGAAAGGAGAGGTCAACTTCAGTGGCAGGAGACCTGTGGCGTTGCATTCAAGGCAAGATTTGGAATCCTACAATATATATTTTTGCTGTGTTGCTATTATATATATCTGGTGCAACATAACTTTTTTTAAAATTTCGATATGCATCCAAGCATGCATGCTAACCATCGTTTAGTAATAACTATAATTTTGGTTTCGTTTTAACATGCAGACTCACACACAATCTCTCCCTGACAATTAAACGACACTTGCAATGATGCCCCGCGTCTCTCCACGTGGGCTCATGGTCGTTTAAGTTGTGGAGGCAGCAACGTGCGTGTGTGTGTGCGAGCGTGCGTGCACGCGTGTGCGTGCGTGCGCGCGAACGTGTGCGTGCGTGCGTGCACGCGTGTGCTTGTGTGCGCGCGAACGTGTGCGTGTGTGCGCGTTTGCGCGCGCGCGTGCGTGTGCGCGCGTGTCTGTGCGCGTGTGTGTGTCTGTGCGTGCGCGTGTGTGTGCGCGTGTGTGTCTGTGCGTGCGCGTGTGTGCGCGTGTGTGTGTCTGTGCGCGTGTGTGTGCGCGTGTGTGTGTCTGTGCGTGCGCGTGTGTGTGCGCGTGTGTGTCTGTGCGTGCGCGTGTGTGTGCGTGTGTGTGTGCGAGCGCGTGTGTGCGCGCGTGTGTGCGAGCGGGTGTGTGTGCGTGCGAGCGGGTGTGTGTGCGCGCTATATTTAACAGCGCGAATCGTGTACACTCTGGTCGAGTGTGTGATAACTCGAGTGTGTGTGTGTGATAACCCGAGATATTATCCGGCTCACCTGTCAGCTGTTTACTGGAGAGGACAATGCAATTACCCCCACCCCTCCACCCCCATGCGTTACACAGACACGTGCCACCCCCCCCCCCAGGGGTCACACAGACACGCGCCACCGCGAGAGAACAAACCCGTGGCGCGTTGGGATCGCGAAGTCAGATAGAGGCGGGAGGTTCACTTCCTCCCGTCTCTCACGGTGGTTTGCTATTTGCAACCCCAGTCGCGTGGAATTCACGTGGCCCGTTTGGCAAGATGTTTTAAACATTTTAAATTCACGCCTGTCAAACCCATAGGGCTTAACCCCGTATTGTTGTAGGGGGGAATTGAGTTTTTAGGTCAATAGGGCGTACAGCCGTTTTAATTCGGGCGCAAAGAAATATCACAATTTGTGATTTTTTTTTATGTTTCTCCCTTGTGATGGAACTTTGCAGGATGAACGTTGAGATGTATAAGGGCACGGGGTGACCAATAAGGTCTGCATTGGTCTGTAATAAGGTGGGGCACTGATAGAGCCTACGTGCTAAACTCGCTGATAAGGGGTTGACAGGTATGCAGATGGAACGATATATATAGCCCTACATCATCGGATACAGCGACATTGCATCGTGTGATTCCACAATAATGACTCATCCACCCGTGGATGTAAACATTGCTGCTGGTGCCGCTGAAGTTGTGCCGTTGTTGACAACGACGGCCACATCACCCGGTTCCTCTTTGGTGGCCACTCACCGTGTGCGGCGAAACACCTCCACCATCACTCTTGGCTTGGTGGTGGTTTGTACACGACGTGGTGACCAACTTGAAGCAGGGCTGCCTCACACGATCGCTGTTAAGTGCCCGGTGATCCCACGGAGACAGCAGAAGAGCTCTGCAAAAATCCTGAACCACCAACTCATCACCAGCTATAAACTCCCTCGCCTGGTACACAGGAGGTCGTGGATTCGACCCTGATGCCTGCTGTATATTTGGAGTTTGCGGTGTCTCTCTCTCTCTCTGTAGCCACGTGGATTTTTTTTACTCCGGGTCCTTCGGTGTTTCCCTAAACTTTGAGAATCAACCTCACGCGTTTCGAGTATTCGGCCGCTATAACATTTCCACACGACACCCCTCTTCGTTGGGCTAGCATTTATGGCCAGGTAGCTTCGCAAAAAAGAAAAACCAGAGATATCGTAAACCTCTGTGGGCCTTACCTAGTGAAATACATGTTCTTTTTTAGTAGTGTTGGTTTAGCTTTCTCCGCAGCACGGGAAGGCCACCACCGCCAATGTCGCCGGGCCTGATGGTGGAGGAGGGGACCTCGCCCGGGCTACCAAAGCAGAGCATCACCACAACCACCACCACCACTACCACAACCACCACCACCACTACCACAACCACCACCACTACCACAACCACCACCACCACCACTACCACATCTGCACTTGCAGCCACCGTCTCACACACACACACACCAGCCGCTCGCTCGCTCTGCCACGTGGCGGAACATCCACCAAGGCCGTGCTCGAAGTCTCCCCCCCACTCACCACCACCTCTGTGACCTCCTCCTGCGAAACGGCGTTCCCGTTCCGTCGCAACCCCAGCGCCGATCGCTCCACTTCTACGCACGACGTATCGTGGCGGTGACTTGAAAAAACCCCCCACAAAAGACGCGCCTCCTCTCCGTTTTGTGTTTGCCAACAGCGATCAGCTGCTCGAGCGACCAGTTTCGGTGCAGCGACGGGACCCAGTGCTTCCCGGGGAGCTGGCGATGCGACGTGATCGTGGACTGCGCGGATCGCTCCGATGAACGCGGCTGCGGCGGCAACGCTACGTGTAAGCTCTTCTTGCTGGCGGCATTTAGCCCGGCGTGAAAAACCTCCACGCGGCCGTCGATAGCGACGCCTCACGAAGGGCAGCGTATCGTAGGTGACGTTCCCGGCAATGCCCATTCCTTTCTGCACATCGCATTATGAGCGCGGCATCACGAGCACAGAATGCGCCGTGAAGAAAGGGGTCTGGGTTATTGTCGAGACGTGTCGAGTGCTGTGCTCGCTTTGTCTGTGCCCGTGCACCACCGCCAATGCAGCAGCATCACAAACACGCAGGAGACACCATCACAGCGATGATGATGAAAATACTACACTCTTCCTCCGCTGCTCCTGACGGGGTTGTCTGCTGGGTTGACCACCTGAATGTGGAGTCGTAGTCGTTGCTCTGCCATGTACATCAGCAGCCATACCACAACAACTACAAGCAGCATCACCAAATCATTTGTTTTGTGATTTGATCATCAATATGATTTGACCATGAGCAGAGTTTTTGTTTTTCCACACTGATGCAGTGGCTTGCATCTGGAGGGTTTCTGATGACTGAGTTGGCCACTAAAGGGTCTCGACTTCTTATAATGTGGTCACCCTCTCTCACTTGACTCGAGCTGACGCAACATCAATGTTCAGCGTCTGCACCTCTAGGAATGGCCTCGCCTACACACAGAAACATTCGGCAACCGACTTGCTGATGCTGCATTCGCTCAGAGCACTTTTTTAGAGGAACAAAACACATATATACTGGGCGACGTTTCGAGCAACGGCCCTTGTGCAGGTGCTATTCAGAAAATCCATAACAAATAAATGGAGGAAAATAATTGTATTCTTCCTTCGATTACTGTAAGGTTCACCATGCCCGCATCTAAATTCCAATGTATTTATTCTTAAAAGATTGTTCGGCTTAACACATCGAGAATCTGTTTCACTAAACGGACCAATGTGTATGAAACATAATGCGGATGTTTGTTGTGTTTCTCATGTTCTCCGTCGTGCGGCTCAGTCCCGACATCTTCAATTGGTGAGTGACTTCACGCACCCCGCGACGCGTCACCTGCCCTGTGTGCGCTTAGCCGCACAAGGGAAGCCTCCCCCCACGTCACGCGAGGTCGAATCACTCCGGCCGCGTGCTGACGTCACGCGTGCCATAATGACAGCTCGCGTTCACCGGGCGGTCGGGTGGCTGCTGGAGGGCATTCGTTGTAACAAATTCGCGCGGTGCTCCTTTGAAAATAAAAACAAACCAGGGACCCCCAGCGGGTCCACGCATGCTGGTGACGGCGTCACGCAGCGGCGGCCTGCACGCAGCCGCCAGTCGGCCCACATCGGCAAATTTGCCTCGCCAGGTAGTCCCCCGCCTCTCTCGTGGTCTCAGGCTCCTTGGGAGGTGGCATCACTTCGCCTGCGGTGGCCGCTTCCATTCAATTTGAGAGACTTCGGCAGCCCTATCGGGAGGGAAGTCAATCGCCAACATCGTCCCACGATTTTTTTCAACGCTTCACAGACAGGCTGTACTGCACATCTGTGAAAGAGCTTTATAGCTCATCGGATTCCTCCAGTATGTATATACATTTTCTGATTCTGCTCAGCAAATCTACGGATTTGATATTGGGAATTATAGATCCGATCACAATTCTTCCCCTGATGAACCAACTGTGATCACGGGCCGCTTAGGAGTTTCTCAGCAAGCAACTTACCCGCAAACAAAGACAAAGATCCCCCGTGTAGACTTCACGGACTGTTGGGGCAAGTGCTGTTATCAGGCACACTATATGACGCTCACACTCTCATGCAGACACATTTGCTCACCGCCCCGTGCCCGTCTGTTGATCATTCCTGAACAAAAGTGTCGTGGCAATTGCATCACCACTCCCTCTACCGCGTGGAAGGTGATGCTGTCGCATTACGCCGGGACATCTTATGGATAAACCCTCAACTAATTTCAGATGTTTGTTTTCCAGGCCGATTTTTCAGATAATATCTAAAAACACATCCCGTATAAATGTAATGTTGTATTGAAGACAGTCATAGGCAGCAGGAGAAAGGGAAGGTCTTGAGTCTGGACTTGAATGAAGGCAGGGGGTTGAGAGTAGAATCAACGTCATGCGTTTAGAGTATTTGGCTGCTATACATTGACACATGATAAGCCACTTCGTTGAGTTATCATTTGTGGCCAGGTCGCTTCGGAAAAAAAGAGCATTGTAGCTCAGTGGGCCTTACCTGGTAAACAAAAAAAGCTTTAGTTTAGCATGGATGGTTGAGGGTAATGGAGTCACAAACCCAGGCACAACATGATAGAAGGAGCGACCTCCTGTAGAGTCGAGGTTGACTGGGAGTTTCGATATAGGAGGATGCCTTGGTTGCTGGAATGGAAAGCATGTCGAACTTCTTTCGTACGTATCCAACCGTGCTCATCGGAGGTGCGGAGGGGATTAAAGTGAGATGAAAGGACAGAGTAGGGGTAGCAGGGGATGAGTCAGTGGGGGACCAGGATTGCCATGACCAACAACATCTTATACTTGCCGTTCTACTTATTTTATGTCTACAGCGTCATCATCTCCACCTTATCTTCCAACCGCGTCTGTTGGTAAGTGCCCTCTATTCTGCTCACGTATGCAACACCTCAGTGTCATTGCGTGTAACTTGCATTCAAGCGATCCTGTAATCCCCATGTCACTCATGTCAAGGTGATTGCTCGTTATAAGGAATGGCTTTGCTACCCTTCACTCATTGCAAATAGTCACGTGATAAACTTTCACGCCATGAATGGGTTTTTTTCTCCCTTCTTCTGGACAGTTTTGTGATTATATAAATCACAGAGAACCTTTCAAATATACCAAGCATGCATAACTGCGCGTTGCATATTGAAAGTCGTGGGGGCTCAACAGTGCCGGATTAAGCTAGCGCGGGGCCTGTAGCATATGTAATAAAGGGGCCCTAAATAAAATAAAAAAAACACATCAATATTAAAACACACATTTTTAGCTCGCATAGTAAAGTCATTGTATTTTTCCATTTGCTATACAGCCAGATAATACGACAAATCGCTAACCTTAAATACCCAGTCGTTCGTAAAGCTGAAGGCGGTTTAGTACTAAAGTAATCGAGCAAGTGCAAAATCACTGAACCGGAATTGATATCGGAATTAAATCGCAATTGATAGCTTGAAAGCATTTAGCGCGGGGCCCTTGAAAGTGCGGGGCCCGTAGCTATACATATGTAGTAGCTAAATCTTGACTTGAAGCTTTCGTGACTGCAGGAATCCATACTCTTTGGTTCTTTCGGTAAAGTCACGTAGGTATACCGACGTGACTTTACCGAAAGAACCAAAGAGTGTATGTAGTAGTAGCTACTTTTGCTACTAGGATCATCCGGCACTGGGGCTCCAACGGACAAACGCCACGAGCCAATGGGTCATCATCCCCAGCACGCGCACATCCCCGAAAGTCCCAAAACGCATTCTCATCGGCCCCTTCCCCTGGCACCCAGGCGCGCCCATCCGACTGGCCGCGGGCGGCGCGTGCCACGGGCGGGTCGAGGTGTTCCACAACGGATCGTGGGGGACGGTGTGCGACGACCTGTGGGAGCTGCAAAATGCCCACGTGGTGTGCCGCCAGCTGGGCTGCGGCGAGGCGGTGTCCGCGCCGCTCTACGCCTACTACGGAGTGGGCAGCGGCCACATCTGGATGGACAACGTCCAGTGCTTGGGTCAAGAGGCCGAGCTCTCGCACTGCGGCCAGAATGGCTGGGGAGTTCACGACTGTAGCCACAGCGAGGACGCTTCCGTCATCTGCTCGCAAGGTGTTTGAGGGTGTGCGTGTCTGGGTGTGTCTGTGTGTGTGTCTATGTGTGTGTCTCTGTGTGTCTATATGTATGTGTCTGTGTCTTTGTCTCTGTGTGTCTGTATGTGTGTGTGTCTGTATGTCTGTGTGTGTGTGTCTGTGTGTGTCTGTGTTTTATGTGTGTCTCTGTGTGTGTCTTTATGTGTGTGTGTCTGTGTCTCTGTATGTCTTTGTGTGTGCAAGCCACTAGCGCTATGAACCCGGCGACCCGAGTTCGATTCCTGTTCACGGCCAACACCGGTGGTGACGATTATCTGAACCGATCCTGGGCCTCCCCTAGGTCGACTCAGCCTCAAATGAGTACCCGGTGTTGTGTGTCGTAAACATCGCCACCGGGGAGACAAAGGCGGCCGGGCGTGGTGTCGGCCACCCACCCCTCGTGTGACCCCCCTCCCTGCCAAGGCTGTCTCCGACTGTTTTCGGTGACATTCGTCTCTTCTCTCGTCCTCCTCTAGACGCGTGGGCTGCGTCAAACACGCTGTGTAAGATCACGTTACAGATTCATGCACAACACCACATTTGTACAACACCACATTTGTACAACAACACATTTTTACAAAACCACATTTTTACAACACGACATTTGCACACCGTCACATACCACATTGTTTAGGACTCGCCTCGTGTTGTTGTGCTGTCTGTCGTTGTGAATCACTGACGCCTGTGTGAACAAAGAGCTTCACAGCTCATCGGATTCCTCCTGCAGTCCAAATAAAGATCCCGATTCTGCGATGTTGATTTACACAGCCTACGATGGCAATACTTTCTACATTAATCGAAGTGATTTGAGTACTATTATTCGTACTTGATTGTGTGTCACATTGCGTTAGCACAAACTGTGCACCGTACACCACGCGACACGGCAAATCAATAAGCGCTGTCACGTCAACAACAACAACCACAACCACGCTGCTCGCTAAAGCCCTGCACGAGTTAAGTTCAACTCACGTACCGGGCACCCTTTGAGAATGTGTTTTTTATTGTCTGGGTCAACCGGGCAGACGCGAACTAGTCTCGATTTGAAGTTTTCGTGACTGCAGGGATCTATACTCTTTGGTTCTTTCGGTAAAGTCACGTAGGTATAAAATAAAATAAATTAAATCACGACGTTTCGATCGTAACACAAGCAACCGTCATCAGGTTGAATACATATAGCAGGAAAACTGCTGACAGGAGAAAGAGCTGCTGCAACACGAGTTTATCTCGGATGTTGGTCGATATAAACTCTTGTTGCAGCAGCTCTGACGCTCGCTTGTGTTGCGATCGAAACGTCGTGGTTTTATTTAGTTGATACCTTCGTGACTTTACCGAAAGAACCAAAGAGTAGAGACGCAAACTACACCAAGTGGCAGCTCTTGAGAGCGATTCTCGGCTTTTGCGTCACAAGCTCGACACACGCGAAGGTGATGACATTTGTGTTGTTTTTTTGTTTCTCAAATGCAATGTTTGCACGCACAACGGCGGGAGCAGACACCACAAGCACCACAGGTGAGATATCTCTCAATGATTATCATCATCATCATTATTATTATTTCACTCACGCAGCGCAGACGCGACACACTTAGCACCAATCACGCAATGCCTACAGGAGCCCAATTTATATTCACAACCGCGTTGGAGCGCATACATCAACGCATCAGACGTTCATTCTCAAGTTGCTTTCAAACGCAAAAAGATGCTAATTTAAAATCTGCACTCGTTGATAACCTGCGTATATGTTTGTCTTTTTGTAATGTCTTCATCATCATCGTCTGGAGCAGCTACGACAGGTAATCCGCGACGCGACTTCGTGCACAAGTAGAACTATATAGAGCTTCAGGCGGCCTTTATTACATGTATGTTTCTAAACAACCGAGTTAACGTGGCTAGCGGTAGCATGTTCTTGCTTAGAATAAGAGAAACGTGTTCACACAAAAAAAGCACCACAACTCTGATTGGCGCCTAAAGAGCCCGTGAGTTCAATATGGAGTTGGCAACTCGTCAAAACTCCGCGTTCACAACGAAGAACAATCACGCTCGTGCATGGACTCTGCAATGCTCAAACAGCGTCACGTCACATTTGCTTTTGGCCTTAATCTGTCCAAATTCCACCGTGGTTTACTCGTGTCACACACATTGCTTTGTAGCAGGGCGCTGATTTTACTTTTATTAATTTTAATGTTTTACCTACGTGACTTTACCGAAAAAACCTAAGAATATGAATAAAAAAGCGCTGGCCCCCTAGTCTGGATAAGCGGCCACCTTAAGGGATCTCAGATTTAGTTCCTTGAAATTTGCTTCAATGGACCTTTTAAAAACATGTGGGAGGCTTAACATTTATTCGTCAGTTTGTATTCTCTGTCTCGTAATTAATAGATGATCCATTCAGCAGACAATTTGGGATAAGACAAAATAACACATCTAAAGATCGGATGTTTTCCCACGAAATATATACTTTTAACTGGGAACACGTGAATGAGGACTTCTACGGACCGCCTCCGGATTTGATGTTCTCTGTAACATTGACATTGCGTTTTTGTGTATCTCTTTCAAATGTTCTGAAGTCCGGCCAACCACAGCCAGCGGTAAGTGATGTCTTTCTGCCCTCAGGAGTGCTTCCTTATTATCCCGAGTAAAACTTGCCACTTGCTAAGACCTTCCTTCAGTAAAAAGTCTTTCTGCATTGCTGCTCCGCGTTTCTGGAAT
Organism: Lampetra planeri; assembly: GCF_965212315.1. Lineage (NCBI taxonomy): Eukaryota > Metazoa > Chordata > Hyperoartia > Petromyzontiformes > Petromyzontidae > Lampetra > Lampetra planeri. Next base: position 891,363 of record NC_136133.1, on the reverse strand, counting down.
ACAGCCTGCTCCTCCCCATTCAATCCACCCACCGATATTATTTTGTATTATTATCATCATATCCCATTTTATCAAAAATATGATTGTGGTATTAAATATTATAAGCTATTTAAAAATATCGTTATGAGCATCATTGTAAGTATGTTGATCTTATTTCGCAACGTACATAACCAACTGTGCGAATCGGAGTTGCGGGGGAAGGAAAACAAACTAAACATAAAAAGCATTTATAAAGGAACGAGTTTGTCAATCTAGACGATTTAAAAGTGTGTATCTCCAGTGGCTTCCTAATACTGGAAGGAAGAGCGTTCCAGACGGCCACGGAAGCGCATCTGAAAGCGTGCGATGCAGTGATATGTTTGTTCAATAATATGAGCTGTACATTTTTAATGATTACATATATTGACATATTTGCGTAATATTTAAATACTTGAGTCATGTCCTGCTCTTAAATGTTTGCTTTGGGTCCTGATAATTACAGGTCAGAGGCCTTACCAAAACAAACCAATCGAGATAGTTTATTTTTTATTGAAACCAAAGTCAAAGTTGCTTAAGACTAATATCTGTTCAGAATACAAGGAAGTTGATTCAAAGTCTAATTTGGGCTCTTTGAGGGTCACATAACGGTGTAATTCCATCTAAAAATGCCAATGTGTCGGATGTATTATCAAAAATCCATTATTCAACTTAATTCAACTTCAGCTTCAAATCAAGATTATTTCAACTGTTGCGATCCTCCACGCGGTAATGGGACCTCTGCCTCTGGATTGTTTTGATCAGCAAAAAAAAAAACTCACAAGCTGACATTTGTCTCATCTCCACCCCTTTGTTTTTGTATCAGATTTTCTAATCCGGCTGGCCGGGGGAGGCACATGTCATGGCCGGGTGGAGGTGTTCTACAACGGTTCATGGGGCACGGTGTGCGATGACATTTGGCAGGGATCTCATGCCGAAGTCGTGTGCCGTCAGCTGGGCTGTGGCTATGCCCTGTCTGCCCTGCAAAGCGCCTACTTCGGGGAGGGCAGCGGTAACATTTGGCTGGACGACGTCCAGTGCACTGGCAACGAGTCTCGGCTCTCCGAGTGTGGCCACCCTCCGTTTGGCATTCATAACTGCGGCCACAACGAAGACGCTTCGGTCATCTGCTCGAACGGTAATCCCCCCCCCCACCCCTCATGTTCATCGCGTCAACCTTTATATATACAGGGTGCTTCACACAAATGTTTACACTGATATGGGACTATCGTTTTTAATGGAAAAAGAACGAATAATACACTCAAATGAGTATCTGGTGCGATGTGTAAACATCGCCACTAGGGAGACAAAGGCGGCCGGGCGTGGTGCTGGCCACCCACCCCCTCGTGTGCCGTGCCGGCCTTCATAGGTGCAACTCGCTAACAGCACTTGCCCCAACAGTCGGTTGAGGCTATACGGGGGATCTTTGTCTCTAAAGATCCCCCGAGTCAATTACACTCGTTCTGATGTCCTATACATCTACAATTATATGAATATCAACGATATATATTCCACATCTCCGTTGAATAAAAAGACTTCCCGTATCTACAGGCTCTTACCTGGTCTTGTAGACGGGGAAGTCTTTGATTTAAGGGTTTGTGTGACCATGTGGATGCTGTAGGTTTTTAATTGATACATATGTGTCCTCTGGGTCATTGCAATTCAACAAAAGCATAATAAAATATAGAAGTATGTACAAAATAGTAAAATTACAACAATATATGAGAAATATTGGAAAGTCCACTTCGGTGCCATTTGCGAGGATGGGATTATGGTCGACTATATTCTAACCATTGCACTTCATGTGCCGTGTGTTGCTTTAAGACAATAACCCACACACACACAAAATGTTTGTCCGGACCATGCCACCTGCATTTGCAGCGCATTTTTGTGTGTGTGTGTATGTTAAGGTTAGTTTTATATGACGTGTTTTCTTTTTTTGCTTTCTCTGCAGATATGTGGGCCACTTATAAAACGGGTAAGATATTTAACCTGTTCTGTAATGTTTGTATTACCGAAGTAAAATATAAATTTACGTGCGTCTTAATTAGAAATTAACTTTTTCCCATAAGCCCTGTAAAAATATGTACACCTACTACACTGTAATAATAGTAACCTTTAATGAACAAGTCTATAATTAGAACAAAACTACAAACATGTGCTAAGACATAGACAGAACTGAAGATATCTATAAAGAATAGTGACTTTACCGAAAGACCCAAAGAGGTATAATCGTACAAATATCAAGAAGATCATTTCCAGCCGTGACTCAGAGACTCCGCGGAGTAAGACTCCGGATTCCTCCTCGTTCGTCCGACGAAACGGGCGAGCGGCCTTCAGCAGGCTCTTCCACCTGGTGGTGGCGGTGGCGGTGGTGGTAGTGGTGGTGGTGGATCTGCTGGTCCGTGCGTTGTGGGAATTCGACGCCACAATAATGGGAGCAGCCACGGAGTGACGGCGCTCCGCCAGGAGGGTTTTGGTTCGGGGGACAGCGAGCAACATTGAGGGATGAGGACCTTTAAAGTCCATGCGGGGTGGGGGGGGGATGGCCAGATGTGGAAGCCCATGGGTGAGAGCACGATGAGTTTAACGTCTCGACGTTCTGCGCGGCATTGTCCACGCGTAATGCCATCGTGGTGGCCTCTGCGCGGCAAGAATGGCGCGAATACCAAATGTACACATTCAGTGTCTATTTCGTGATGGTTTAGTTGTTACTTATGTATGTTGAACTTCTCGCGCAATGTATGTTGCCAACCGTGATAATCGGAAGTGTGGGGTGGGTCTGGGGGGGAGGGTAGTCTGGGTGGGTCTGGGTTTGGGGTCAGAGTTAGGGGTCAGAGTTAGGGGGACAGAGTTAAGGGTTAGACTTGGGTTGTGTGTATTTTCTTCGGCTGGCCATCGCGACCGATGAGTAAAATTCACGTGGACCCGCTTTCTTCCATGCACTGTCATTGGTAAACTTTGATTTTTCCTTTTATCTCTTCCCAATGGCTTCACCATCATTGTCTGGACTGGACCTGACAGCTGTGTCCGGTGAGATATAAAATCATCGAACCTATTTCCACCACACCAGCTACACCACGACTCGTGGACATGCGCTCAGCCTGTCAATCCTCTAGCAGGATCAGGACCCCCCTCCCCCTTCGGTGTCTATTTCATGATGGTTTAGTCGCACGTCTACACGTTGAACTTCTTGCGCACTGTACATAGCCAAACGTGCTAATCGGAGGTGTGAGGTGGGTCGGGGGGGGGGGGTCCAGGGAGGAGCGCTGATTGGGTCAGGGTTCGGGGTTCGGGGTAAGGGGTCAGGGTTCTGGGTTAGGGTTGGGTTGTGTTTATTGTCTTCTTCGGCCATCGCGACCGATGAGTAAAATTCACGTGGACCTGCTTTCTCACATGCACTGTCATTGGTAAACTTTGATTTTTACTTTTATCTCTTCCCAATGGCTTCACCATCATTGCCTGGACTGGACCTGACAGATGGGCCCGGTGAGATCTAAAATCATCATACCTATTTCCACTGCACCAGCTACACCACGATTCATGGACATGCACTCACCTTATCTGTCAATCCTTTGGCAGGAAAGGGCCTTCTCACGCCGTACAGGTCTTGGGGGTTATTTGACCATACTTCACCATGCTGGTCAGTGTAGGTAGTTGACGGCAAGGAGCATAGGACATAGAAGTAGTTGAAGCACAGTCTGTTGTTCTATAACGCGGTAGTTGCGTTCCTGAAGAACACTGCATTATGGAAAAATCGCGTTATAATAAACAATATATAATATAGGGGGTAAAGCACAGTCCGCGATACCGCGTGAGGTGTGTATGCAGGCTGAGCAAAGACCGAGGCGCGTGGGTCGCATCTAGACGCATCCAGCAGCATCCCACTGCCTCGTGTGATGATGCTCCGCCAAGGCAGCCGTACGACCGCTTATTCGTTCCGTTCACTCGATCGCGTTATATCCAAATTGGAGCCGCGATGTAAAAAATGCGTTGCATCCAATTTCGCGTTGTGAAAACACGTGCCGTTAATAGGACAGCAGACCGTACATCAGTGGGTCTTGCCACATTCCCCCCTGTGTTCACAACTTCGCGCAGCTGCACGGACACCGATGAAAACCTCGCGTCCGTCACGGTCACCCATCGGAGCACTGTGCAGGCTCGAAGCGTCTTAGCTTTCGAGATGTGATGAGATCGGGTGACTTTGTCACAGGAATACTAGAACACACATAGCAGTAATGCACAGAAGCACCAGTGCATGCAGTAGTCTATACCTGCTTAAGTTTGTAATTGATATTAATATTTACAATAGAATGAATGGTGTACCCATCCCGTGCCCTGCGTTCCATCATGATGTGTAGGGAACCTAAAATTATGTTTATCTATCGGTGAGATATCGTTTATCATATGGTGAGATTATCATTTTGAAAGGCGCTTTATAAAACTGAGTTTATTATTAATACTGTAAAAACGTAGTTCAGCGGAGGCCAGATGTTAACTACCTCGCCTGGTATACAGGAGGTCGTGGGTTCGATCCCGACCCTGACGCCTGTACATTTGGAGTTTGCATGTTTTCCCTGTGGTCGCGTGGATTTCCCTCCACATTTAGAAACATGCTTATAGAGTATTTTCCTGGTATAAATGTCCACGTGATGAGCCACTTCGTTGAGCTATCCTTTGTGGCCAGGTCGCTTCTGAAAAAGAGCTGCATAGCCCTGTGGGCCCTCACCTGGTGAAATAAAATGAAAAATAGCACAATATATTATTACAAGTAATAAAAACTGCGAATGAATTAATCACAACATTTATGAATTTCTCTCGTTCGCATGGCAACCTTGTCGTCTGCAGTCGTGCCAACATCGGGTAAGGGCTCTCATCATTTCTCCCGTGGGTAGCGTTGCACCGCCGTGCTGCCAACGCCTACCATTCATCAGTGATGTTTGAGTCGGATGGCGTGAAGTAAAATGCTGTGTCGTGCACCCTCCATCCACCCGACACGGTCAACGATTAGCGCTGTCATCACGTGATGAGCAAACGTGGCGAGTGTTGTTGCTGCTAACAACGTGTAACAAATTTGGTGCAGACTTTTCGCCGGCGCTTACAACCAGCATAATCGGGCACCTAGTTTGTAATATGGGAAAATACCATTATATAGGCTATTTGTAAAAAAATGTAATCGACTTATATTGTTCATATTAGAAAGTATCATATGACAAATTCTAAGTGTCATTCCACCTTTGTATAATTTGACAAAGAATGGTTCAGCCTTTGTCAAATTATACGATGGGGCTAATTTACGTGTTGGTGGAAAGTGAGGGAAAACAGCAAAATTGTTGATATTAAAAAAAAAGTTTTACAATATTTTTGCAAAAAAGATAACCATAAAAGCAGCTTACGTGTGTGCGATGTCTCTCTGTTAAAAACAACTGATTCTCTAATGTATTTTTCTGTCTCCTTCAAATGTCCGCGTTCAGAACCAGCCACCACGACCGCCGGTGAGTACTGCGTGACGCGTTGCTGCCTGCACGTTGAACTTCCTTCGCACCGCACATGGCGCTGCGTGCACGCCACCACGGGGGGTTCCTGCCGAACCTGCGCGGTGATGACTGCTCTTCGCTAGGCGCAAGACGTCGCACCCTTCATGTTTGACGATAAACTCTGATGCCTGAAAGCGAGCGCATGTCAGCACACACTCGCTATCCTCACAGCTCCGACTAGCACGGTCGGCTACGCGCGGTGCGAAAGAAGAACACACAGCGTGCCCCCTCCGTAACAAACAACTGGAGTCGCGTGACGCAAAAGAGAATCTCTTTGGCCAAGGCTCCTCCTTTGCCTTTCGACCAAGGAAAGCCGCCGTGACTTCGTAGCTCCGAAGCAACAACAACAACAACAAAAGCGAGCCGGCCTACGACTGTTCCCGCCGTTATCGTTGCAGATTTTTCCCTCCGCCTGGCTGGAGGCGGCACATGCCACGGGCGGGTGGAGGTGTTCTACGAGGGCACGTGGGGCACGGTGTGCGGCGACATCTGGGGCCTGCAGCACGCCGGCGTCGTGTGCCAGCAGCTGGGCTGCGGCTCCGCCTATATGGCCCCGAGGAACGCGCGCTTCGGACCGGGCAGCGGCCAGATCTGGTTGGACGACGTCCGTTGCTCCGGCACGGAGTCGCGGCTCTCCGAGTGCCAGCACCTTTCCTGGGGGTATCACAACTGCGTCCACGGAGAGGACGCCTCCGTCGTCTGCTCTTCAGGTGATCTGTTCGAACGTTTCACGTGCGCGCTCGGAGAGGGGGCGTGGGGGCGGGGGGAAATAAAAATGGCTATTGCAGCGTGCTCGCTTGGCCAATCCGAGCGTTTGGCGTCGAGTGGGAGGAATCGACAGAGAATGCAGAGAAAACACTCGGCGTGCTTGTACAAAACATCGCAACGTGTTCACGTAGGATGTAATTCAAAGTAATGATGGGGGGCGGTTGTGACACCCGATATTTATTTGAACACCTTTCATTGTGACTGGCGTTGGCTTTAATCGACCAAAGTGCTCTGCTTTGTGAAGTGTGTGGATCTGTCATTAGTTGGGCAAAAGTGTTGAAGCATGACATGAATTTTAACAAGTATTTTTTTTTCTCCTCTCAGACTGGTGGGCTATCCCTACTTTCGGTAAGACTATTTTGTAAATTTCTAGTTATTTGTATATACAAATACGAACGTTTACATGTGCTGATTAATGTTAAATGATGTATCCTGCCATGACGTGGTGCAATGGGCCATGACACGATACTATTAAATAAAAAAAATCGTGAGTTCAGATCCCAGTTAGGTGTAGCCTCCAGCCTTCTTCCGTCGAAATCCATTCCGTGCATTATACACACAGTGAGTCTGAGACTGTGTTTTCCCCCCCAGCTGCTGAATGCTGTTCTGGAGCATTTAACAGTACGAACGCCATACAAATATGTTAATCGGTACCAGGGTGGGTGACAATAACCGTGGTTTAAGAACCCTCGCTCCCAACGCGAACAGTTCAGACTCATTACGTGGCCATATCTAATGAAGGTGAAGTAATAAAAAATAATTAAAATGTATAAAGCACCCTTAAAACAATCGTTCTCAGGACGATATTACTAATCATACAACATCAACCGCCATTCGCCATTAAGTGGCCGTGACATCACCACGGCGCCTGTGCCAGGCTACGTGCACTTCGAATGCCCGCTGGCAGGAGGTCACGGGACAGACCCACACGCACATGAACTCTGTGTATTCGTGGAAGTTAGGTGACGTAAAATTAGACTCGAATAGATTAGGTGGAAGAAGTGGAAACAAATAAGATATAATCAATAACAGGTGACACAAACGTGGTTGGAATCTGCACCAGGAAGCATCGAGCTCTTGTTTATCTTAGGCAAGCTTAATGTAGTCATAAGAAAAGAACAATGAAAAATATATATTTTTAAAGGTTTAATTTGCACATAAATGGAGACGGTCCGTTGCCCAACAGGTCACCTATTTTATATTCATCCTTTGAAGGCCTCACACAGTGTTGTTGACGAACACGTTGAGTTGTTACTGGTGGTGTTATTGTTGGCTGTGCTTGTGCACCATCGCCACCAAATAATTTGTTTGACTAATCATCTGTTGCTTGTGTTCCTCTCTCAAATGTCGTCTTCATCAACTGGAGCAGACCCGACAACCTTACCTAGTAAGAGGCCCTTTCATGTTCCTTCTCTTTGCCCGAGCACGCACAAAACAATAAAATCACAGAGGCCATGGGCAAACAATAGCCTGCATTTGCAGGAATCGTGTAACAGTGTCTCCACATTTGTGAAGCAAACAGAGTGTTTTACGCTATTTTCCATAACTGTGTAATGACGACTTGACACACTTCTCTTGAGATGGCACTTTATTGAAGACGCGTTCACTTGACATCAGGCGGAGACCCCAGTGCAACATCCTCGATTCTCCCGCGCATCTCCCTTTTATACCAACTCGAGGCCACGCCCCCTTTCTCGATCATTCTCGCTGACTCTGGACGCTCGCTCCACCGGCAGACTCTACTGTCCTCTTCCGTCACCTGACCACGCTCCCTTTTCCAACATTCTTGTAGCCACCAGTCCCTTCACGCACTCACAACTGATAACCCTGTCATTATCTCCCGTAGCCACCAGTCCTTTCACACACTCACAACTGATAACCCTGTCATTACCTCCCGTACCCACCAGTCCCTTCACACACTCACAACTGATAACCCTGTCATTACTTCCCGTAGCCACCAGTCCCTTCACACACTCACAACTGATAACCCTGTCATTACCTCCCGTAGCCACTAGTGTATTCGCACTGCAGGCTGACTCCCCTGTCATTACCTCCCGTAGCCACTAGTGTATTCGCACTGCAGGCTGACTCCCCTGTCATTACCTCCCGTGGCCACCAGTCCCTTCACACACAACTGACTCCCCTGTCATTACCTCCCGGGACCACTAGTCCCCTCACACCGCATGCAGGCTCGATTGTCATTGCAACTGCATAATCACGCGTGAAGTTTGCAGAACATTCATTCGTAATCATGATCATTATCGGCACTGTACAGTTATCTGTTGAAAATGAACATAATGTTGATCATGTTTTTTGTTGTATTTTTTATCAACATGTGACTTTAATCTTACGAAGCTACGAGAACTGGTAACGTGGAGCACAATTCTGCTTTTTTTTTTCTTTAAAAACGCACCTTGAAACTCTCGGCGATATATATCTGTTGTTTTCAGTATTGTTTTGTGAGAATTTTGCCTTAATATTAGTTAAGCATCATTAACTCTGTCGCCTTTGAAAATACTATCATTGCATGACACTAACATTTAACAAATATATATTTAAAACGTACACCATGAATCTGCTTACATATTCATAGAAACCAACTTTCCACTGACTTCCAGTCGTAAAAATTACCCAATCATCAAATGACAGCAACATTTTTTACATGTTTAGCTCAACAACATGTGTTTGTATCTCTGTGCTTCAACGTTGTTTTGCGTAATAGAGGTTTTTGGGTTAGAAAGTGTAAATATATAAATGTGTCGCTAAACCCACCACCACCCGACACAGCCAATAGTAAGGTTTGTCACGTAAACAGAACGTGCCAATTTGTTACTAGTGTAATAAACGACTGGACCACGATGTCTGGCTCAGTGTCCTTTATTCGGTTCGTGCTGTACACCCACACGGCTGTCTTTACTCTGTAGCTTCTCCACGGTGCTGACTCCAATGTCGGCCCGATCCACAACAGCAGCCCCGCTGCTGTTTCTCTCACACAGCCCCCCTTGGCTGTACTCGCTGCAACTCCTCTCTCTCTCCGCAGCTCTGACAGCCTCGTGCTGTCTCCCTCTCTCCCTCCGCAGCTCTGACAGCCTCGTGCTGTCTCTCTCTCTCTCTCTCCGCAGCTCCTCCTGGCAGCCACACCGCTGCCTCTAACACGCAGCCCTTCTGGCTGTCTCCTCTGCAGCTGCACACCACTCCGCAGCTTCCTCTTGTCTTCGGGGTTGGCTCCCGATGGCCGTCGGTGCCCCCCCCTTCTCACTCGCCCGCGTGGCCTCACTCTTTTCCGCTCACACCCCGACTGACTTCCCCTTCCGGTTTACCCGCTTAAGGACCCGAACCTTCCACCCACGTCACATGACTCCACCCCCCGTGACGTCACATCCGGAAGGTCGCTTACGCCCGCATTACACCACCCTCCCCCGTAGAAAAATCCCAGCCGACCTCGGCTGACCAATAGCAAATCGTAATGCGGCGAACCGAGCTTCCCCCCCTAAAGGACACTAAGCATACAATGTAACAGCAAGAACAACAACAACAACGCAATTAACATCAACGAACGTACAAAAAGCATGCAATAAATACAACTGTAAGAAAAAAAAAATAACAAGACAGCAACAATCAACGAAACGTAAGCGATTTGGAACGTGTGCGGGTCGCCGGCCCGTCCCGGACGGTCGGCGGCCCACTCGCAGAACGGGAACGCGATGAAAGTCGAGGAATGACAGGGGGTAATCCCCCTGTCGCAGCTGGAAGTCCACCGACGTCCCGTGTCCCTAAAGAGTTAGTCTTGGGCTTGTCCTGTGACCGTGCCCGCAGCTGGGTCGGAAGGGCTGCAGGGCTCGAAGGTCCCGCAGACCTGGCAGGCGTCCTCCGAGCAGGGCCCCTCGTCCCCCGCAATGTCACGGCCGGCCTGTCTGGAACAGGTACGACAGGCGCTCTAGCAAGATCAATGGACGCAGGCAGGGGAGAGTCAGCAGCAACAGACCCCGGCAAGGCAACATTGGGGGATGACGCATCATGTAAGGGAGCAACATATGGTTTCAAGCGCGACGTATGCACAACCCAGCGACGAGACCCAATCTGGACGCGTGCTGACTGTGGGTTGGGAACCGCAATGAGGCGTACGGGACCATGCCAGGGTTTGTGCAATTTCGGCGAGGTCCCCGGACGTACCTGTGGACAATGAAGCCAGGCTAGGTCCCCAACCTTCCAAGGGCACTCCCCCTCAGACCGTCGCGCATATCGCTCGTTCCGGGCATGGGCTTTGGCCGTAGCCACGCGGGCATTCTCCCGCGCCTCCGTGACTCGGCGAACCGTGTCCTGAATGTATTCAGGAAGTGGTTTACGAGGTCCCTTCACCCCAGTTCCCAATTGCACATCCACCGGCGGCACGTTTTCCCGACCATACATAAGGTAAAACGGCGAATATCCTGTAGCCGCATGAGGCGTCATCCTGTACGCCGAAAGCACCCCGGGGATGTGCAGATCCCAATCTGATTGTTGTTCACTCACGGTATGGCAAAGCATGGCAGACAATGTCCTGTTCAGCCGTTCAACCATACCATCCGTCTGCGGATGGTATGGGGATGTCCGTACTTTCTTAGTCCCAAGGCCCGCGCACACTTCCGCCAATAATTTAGAAGAGAAATTCCTGCCCTGGTCCGTGAGGAGTCTCTCAGGCGCCCCCTTATCCATAATATACCCAAACAAAAAGGCGTCGGTAATGGCCGCGGCCGACTGATCGGGCAACGGCCAGGCCATCGGCCAACGGGAGAGGTACTCAACCCCTACCAGCAAATATTTATTACCCCTCGCCGATGGTGGAAAAGGTCCCAATATGTCCAGTGCCACCAATTCATTGACTCGAGACACCTGAATCGACTGGAGAGGCGGCACGTAAGGATGTTTCGGCGGCTTACGTCGTGCACACGCAGGGCACGCGCACACGTGCCCTACGACATCTGTCGCCATGCCGTGCCAAAAATAATGACGTTGCAACGTCAACAAGGTCTTCTGCACCCCTAAATGTAAGAGAGTGTCACAATGGAGGGTTCTAATCAACTCGAATCGCAAGGACGTTGGTACCACCAGGCGCCAACGTTCCTGGAACCCCTCCCGCCACATAAGCAGACCATCTCGGAGAGCGGTTTGCGGCCCCATAGCCGTACTCGGACTCCCATTGTCCCTAGCAGACCGCTTCCGCAAGGACACCAATGACTCATCCATCATCTGTTCCCGGATCCAGACAGACCGCGGCAGATTCAAAACCCCGTCAGCCGGTCCCGGTTCCATCGGAGTGTCCGACTTCTCGACGGCCAACGTAAGCGGCTGAGGGGGGTTTGGAATCGGCGAACACCTATGCGTCCCCGACTCACATTTACAAGGGGCGCGCCGCGGTAATCTGGAAAGTGCGTCAGCGTTCGCATGGCGCACTCCCTTCCGATGTTGAATTTGGAAGGAAAATTCCTGTAGCGTGTCCAACCAACGTGCCAACTGTCCGGATGGCTGGTCAATTTTAAGGGCATATTGCAAGGCCGCATGATCCGTACGCACAATAAAAGAACGACCGTAGAGGTATGGTCGAAATTGCCGTAGGAAAAAAACAACCGCCAATAGTTCTCTGCGAGTGACACAGTAGCGGGTTTCCGCAGGAGACAAGACTCGGCTACCATACGCCACGACACGCTCTACACCCCCTTTAGACTGTGATAACACCGCCCCAATACCTGTGTCACTCGCGTCCGTATCAAGAATGAATGGGTGATCGAAATCGGGATAATCCAATGTTGGGGCCGTGGCCAATAGATCACGCAGACTCCGAAAGGCCGCCTCCTCCGGCTGTCCCCAAACAAACTTCCGTCCTTTACCCGTAAGGAGATGCAAGGGCCTCGCAATCGTCGCAAAACCCGGCACAAATCTTCGGTAATACGAGGCAAATCCCAAAAACCGCCGAACATCCCCCACGGTGGCCGGAGTCGGCCAATCCCGGACGCACGCCGTCTTTTCCGGATCCGTGGACACTCCCTCAGCACTCACAATGTGCCCCAAATAGCGGACGGACCGTTGCAGTAGGTGACATTTCTTTGGTTTGAATTTCAATTTGGCAGAACGCATCCTCGTGAACACTGTCTCCAGCCGCGTCAAATGTTCATCAAATGTGCGGCTGAAGACAATAATATCGTCCAAATATATAAGACACGTCTCCCACTGCAACCCCGTCAAAACGAGCTCCATCAATCTTTGAAATGTAGCAGGGGCCGCATTCAATCCCATCGGGAGACAGTTGAATTGAAATAACCCCTGCGGCGTACGGAATGCGGTTTTCTCCCGTGAGGACTCGTCAAGGGGAAGCTGCCAAAATCCCGAAGAGAGGTCCAGTGTGGAAAAGAACTTAGCCCCCGACAATGCGTCGAGGGAGTCATCCATACGCGGCAGGGGGTACGCATCTGCCACCGATATCTTATTCAATTTGCGGAAATCAACACAAAATCGCAATTTGCCATCCTTCTTCTTAACCAAGACGACTGGAGCGCCCCATGGGCTGTTAGATGGCGATATAATGTCCGCAGCCAACATGTCTTCCACTGCCCCCCGTACGTGTTCTCGCTCCGCAGGACTCATCCGATGCGAATTTAATCGAATAGGGGCAGCATCGCCCGTCTCAATGTGATGGTAAAGCAACGAAGTGCGGCCCAAATCCAAATCATCGGAGCTGAACACATCGGAATATGTCAACAACAATTTACGCAGCGCACCACGTTGCTCCATGGACAGGGAAGAATTTCCGTCACATAAGTCAGCAACCCAACGATTGTCCGAACCCCTTGGCTCGGAAACCCCAGCAACCACTTCCCGGCTATGCGGACAATCATGCGTCGCAAACGCCGTAGTGGCATGTGCCACAACCGTACCGGCCGGAACACGGACGTTTTCCCCCCCCGCATTAAGCACCTGTAAAAACGGTAATTGATCCGGCCGGACGATGGTCTGTGCCCCCACTAACGCCAACCCGGTTGTTATCGTGGCGGACGGTGACAACAAGACCCCTACTGCTCCTAGCCGATCAGGCAGGGGCTTCCGATACCGCAAGGGTATAAGCATCTGTGTACCAGGTGGGATGTCCACAGATGCGACGGACAGCGCCTGCACTTGTACGGCCGAAGCAGGTCGCCCCCAGGGCGACGGCAGAAACGAGATTTGACGGCCCCCCGGCAGTTCAATACAATTCTCATTGATTTTGATCAAAATGGGCATCTTAGCCAAAAAATCGGTGCCTAACAAACAAGGAACCGCCAAAGATCTCGATATCAACACAACACCCGAGGCCGACACATCCCCAATAGATATCTTAGCATCCACCTGACCCACGATACCCATGCTACCCCCGTTCGCAGCGACGCACGACCCATAAACCGGATTCACAGCCCCCGGCGGGATGCCCAACAGATGGAAAATGACATCCGAAATAATAGTCGCAGACGCGCCGGAGTCGACCAAAATGCGTACGTCCACCCCTTGTATAGACCCCGGTACAGTGGACGAGCCCGTAGCGGCCGCGACGACTCTCCGTGCCAACTTGCGCCACTGCGTGACCGAGCGACAAGGCCCCGTCGAAGGGCATGCTTTAACCACAACGTTAGGATGGCGCAACGACGGTGATGGGTGAGGTGTAAAGCCTTGCCGAGTGTCTGGTGCGTGCCGACAAGCCTGTTTCGGAGGATCTTTAGCCGACTTGACCGGTGCCGAGGCCTCCTGCCGCGGCGGAGCCGGGAAGCGGGCCCAGCAGTCTCTGGCGTAGTGGCCCCTACGCCCGCAGCGGAAACATTCGGCCTCGTTGCGCCGAAGCGCAGGCCTCGCCTCCTGACGGCCCCGTTCTGGTAGCGCCGCGCGCGGTCTCGGCCCGCCGCGTCCCGTCCATGGAGCGGAGGCGGCCGTCAGTTGTTGAGGGCCCCGGTCATCCGGAACATAGACAGCCTGCGCAGGGTTCCACCCCAGCGCATCCCCTTCTTTGACGGGCCCCCCCGTCCACGCCGTCACTTGTTTCCAGCGACGGAGGTTGAATTGCGCATCGAGACACTTAGCAGCCGTCCGGGAAGTTAGCTTCTCATGCCCACACACAGGCATGGGGATCCCTAGATCCCGAGACAGCTCCAACATTTTCCCTAATATGAGAGGCTCGAGCAGGTCCTGTGGCATCTCAGGATAAGCTGCCATGGCCAGCTCCAGCACCGCACCCCTGAACGCCACGGGCGACTCCTCTGGTGCTCGTTGTCGTTGAGCGAATCGCCGATGCGCATCATCTGGTGGCTCATAAGCATCGGCCATTTCTTGAAAAACACCACATAAAGTTGCCTTCTTATCGGTCGTTATGGAACGGAAGAATCGGACAGATTCGTCGTCCAGGAGAGTCGGCAACACCTCCAAAGCCTCCGCATCGGTCCATCTTGCTGTGCGTACCGCCGCCAAGAAGCGGCAGGCGAACGCGCTCCAGTCCCCACCGACGGAAAATTCTTTAACCGTTGTAAGGTGGCGACTCCGACTCCTCTTCCCGCCGTCTTCCAATGGTGGTGGTTGTGATGGCAAATTCAAAATGGCGTCGGCCCGCGGCGTGGCCAAGATGGCGGTTTGGCGCCACGGAGCGCGCAAAATGGCGGCCTCTTGCCGCGTGGGCAATGGCGGCGGCAGGACAGGCAACGTGGCGGCCCGCGGAGCACCAATTGCATCATCCATCGTCCCTGGCGCGACGAGATGGCATAGATGCGCCAGGACGTCCTTAAGTGCCTCCAGTTGTACCGCCATCGCTTGCCATCGTTGATCCGCGTCTGATGATGTCGACGGACCCGCCACCCCACTTCTGACACCAGTGTAATAAACGACTGGACCACGATGTCTGGCTCAGTGTCCTTTATTCGGTTCGTGCTGTACACCCACACGGCTGTCTTTACTCTGTAGCTTCTCCACGGTGCTGACTCCAATGTCGGCCCGATCCACAACAGCAGCCCCGCTGCTGTTTCTCTCACACAGCCCCCCTTGGCTGTACTCGCTGCAACTCCTCTCTCTCCACAGCTCTGACAGCCTCGTGCTGTCTCCCTCTCTCCCTCCGCAGCTCTGACAGCCTCGTGCTGTCTCTCTCTCTCTCCGCAGCTCCTCCTGGCAGCCACACCGCTGCCTCTAACACGCAGCCCTTCTGGCTGTCTCCTCTGCAGCTGCACACCACTCCGCAGCTTCCTCTTGTCTTCGGGGTTGGCTCCCGATGGCCGTCGGTGCCCCCCCCTTCTCACTCGCCCGCGTGGCCTCACTCTTTTCCGCTCACACCCCGACTGACTTCCCCTTCCGGTTTACCCGCTTAAGGACCCAAACCTTCCACCCACGTCACATGACTCCACCCCCCGTGACGTCACATCCGGAAGGTCGCTTACGCCCGCATTACACTAGTACAGCACACACCGGTGTGTTGGAGAGTAAACTCACAACATTTAGAATTTCGCCTGTAGTTGCAACTAGCATCACATTTCTATTAACGCGATTTAACCCAAAAACCTCTTATGGATAATATTGGTCACGAAAGCCTTGGACATGCCACATTTTTTTATTTAAAATAACGTTTGTGCTTCTTTCCCCTAAACTTTCCTGCTTCATCATCTAAAGAGGAACCCACCACTGCCATTGGTAAGTGCCCTTTACCCTCGTGCGTTCATCACTTGCAGTGACGGTTATCACTGTTAACGAGGAGCTTCGTGAATAACCCAACACTCTCCACCGCATCGTGAGTTTAGTTCTATGCTCAACAACGTGCAGTTAAAGAAATATTGCAACCATTCTTTCTTGATGACTAAACTCACTTTCATTGAGCAGCGAGCTCATTGTTAGAGGTGACTGGGCCACACATTATAGCTCATGGAAGTGGATTATGTTTCACCTTCATATGTGGGAATTTACAGTGGCAGCCAATTAAATTTAAACGCACGTTTCTAAACGTGGAGGGAAAAACCAGAGAGAAATCCATGCGACCACGGAGAGGGAGATCATGCGATCTCTAAACATACAGGCATCATGGTCTGCGGATGCTCGCCCGGCCTATAGGGCGATGTCAGTGAGCGATTGTCTTTGGGCAAGACGAGCAGCTGAGTTGCAAGGGCACAATTCGTACTTCACCTGGAATTTTCATCCAGAAGCAGAAGAGAATAAATCCCCCCCTTTGAACCATTGACCATTACGCAAAAATATACGGAATTGATTTCTAACGCAGCGTACTGCGTGATCTAGGCATTTTTTCACATCCGGCTACAATAATAAGCACTGCGTGTGCGTGTATAATTTGATGGAAATCATTACGTCGCTGATTTTGACTTAAACGTATGCACCATATCCCAATGTATTTGGCAAATTATATAAATCACTCTCAGTACCGTAAATATACATGTGTATCTCATCATAAAGCAGAAATATAGATTTTTTTGCGTGGGAAAACTTACACGTCTTCATTAACTATATCGATTTCGCAAAACATGATTCCGTAAAATCAACCACCACATGACATGGAAACACGAATCATAAACCCAAATCATTTACGGTGGAAACTTGGCCAGGAACCACCCAGCCAAGCTGCACCGCGTCATCGCTCCCCCTGCTCACAGATTTTCTCACCTTTGCATTCGGATCAGATTTCCCGATCCGCCTGGCTGGAGGAAGCGCGTGCCAGGGCCGGGTGGAGGTGTTCTACAGCGGTTCGTGGGGCACGGTGTGCGACGATATTTGGGAGCTACCTCACGCCCAGATCGTGTGCCGTCAGCTGGGCTGTGGGCCTGCCCAGGCTGCCCTGCAAAGCGCCTACTTCGGGCAGGGCAGCGGTAACATCTGGCTGGACGACGTCCAGTGCTCTGGCTACGAGCCCCGGCTATCCGAGTGTGGCCACCCTCCGTTTGGCATTCATAACTGCGGCCACGACGAAGATGCTTCGGTCATCTGCTCAGAAGGTTGCTTTTTTTGTCTGCTCGAGTTTATCGCCGTGATTTTGTCCGTGCGCGTATATGTATGCCGTGTGTGGAAACGCGATGCGCGACGTAATTGGTAATTCCAAACGCTCCGCCTTAAAAGGTGAATGTTTGCAAAAGAAGTATTTTGTATTTTTTTGCAAGAGTTGGATGCATTGAGACGCATCGCGTTCAAGCTGCACGCACACGCGTGCAAATTATGGCCTTGTTAACGCATTCACCCAGGTGGAAATATATTCGTATATACTGTACGAGCTTTACTACCCGGCTTTGCCCGGGACTTGGATTCTTGTCTTGGATTAATACACGGCCTACGCGGAGGGTTTGAGGGGGGGGATGCGTGACGTCAGCAGGCAACACTGCGTGACGCTTCCGCATTTGGGTGATATCACAGATGTGACGTCACCGCTCACTTCCGTGCAAAATATATGCATTATTGCGCCCCCCCCCCCACCAAATACAAAAGTCTATTTTTATACTTTTTGCATTGTGTACAGTCTAGAAGATACCCACATGCCAAATTTCAAGTGTGTTGCATGTCGGGAAGTATGCTAAACATTTCGAACAGACACACATATTCACAAATTCCCCTTTTATATATATATAGATATGCTCAGGGAATAAAATACAAGATAATAAATTGTATCACAATCAGCAGTGTAAGAATTCGCAGAGACATCCTGTTAACCTATGAATTGCAAAAATGTTATCAGTGCAAAGGAAATTTGAGACAATGTGAGATAAAAAAAAACTAGTGAGAATGGGCTTACATTTTTTAACACTGTACAAACACCATACCACAGATGCAGAGTTTGAGGTGTGGGTTTTAAATTGGAAAGCCTTGACATGCTAGGCCATCCACCCAGATACCACGTCTCACATAAGTCTCACAACGTAGTATCTGGAAACAGTACCATAAGAAAATCCAACTCCCATTGGATACCGTGTGTCATTACACGGATTTTGATTCTTTTAAATGTTTTCAATGCTGAGAGGAGATCGACAGACGTCAGCTCCTCGTGGGATTTTTCTGAACCCAGTGTCTGCGTTATTACTTGAGGTGTGTGGGTACATTTTAAAGAAAGTCATCCCCATCACTTCACAAAACATTTCCTGTACTGATATCAAATGATCTGTATATAACTGCTACCGAGGGGTAGATTTTTGTGTGACAATCGCACGCTATTTTAACATCGTAATATTGATGCACTCACGCACTATTATTAAACTACTGTCCACTGCAGCGTATTCCATTTCGTAAACGTGAATATATTCGATCGGGCAGAAGTTAACGTTTGTTAAAAATGTTCATTGGTTCTGTTACCACGGAAAAGAAAAATGGCTGCGCAGTTGCTCACCGTGTGTGTTGTGATTGTTTCTCTCGCGTGTCTGCAGCTTCTACGCCTGGAACAGAACCACCTACACCTACCTACTCCAGTAAGAGTCTTGAAACCCATTTGCTTTAGAACTGTGCCTCCACACAAGTAAACACTCTCAGGGCCGATAGTAAAGTAGGCCATTGTTGATCGGACAATAGCATCGCTTCATAACAACACCATTAAAAAAATTCCACTGTGCATTTTGGATTTGCATCACCACATCGCACACAATGCGTGATGTTCGAATGATCGGACAATAATGGGAGTGAGTCCCTTCCAGGGCTCACACTGCCCACAGACAACTTTTGTGTTGAGGGAAACCAAGGCAATGGACAACTCCACCCATGTATGTCCACTTGCAGGCCGCGGGCCTTCTTTCAAGTTGTTTGGCTAATGCCCGGCTCTCTGACAACAACAACCGCCATTTGCCATTAAGTGGCGATGACATCATCACGGTTCTTGTGTCAGGCTCTGTGCAATTTAAGGCCACGCGAAGTCTCAAACGCCCACGGCAGGAGGTCACGAGGCAGACCCAGGTGCCATGGGTTTCCGGAGATGACTGTCAGATGCATACATTTGTAGTGACATCGTTGGATGTCACTGTGTGAGGCCGGCCTGGGAGAGACACGGTGTCCGCGAATGTGGATGCAGTACCGGCCCTAGCGGGGCTGCGTGAGCGCTGACTGACAGTGATGGATGGCACCACGCTCGGCGTGCAGTGCCGGCCCCTACAGGATAGGGTGCAAGAGTGCCGGCCATGGAATAGGGTTACAAGGGGCCATGGTACTCTGGTTGACCCCGGAGGACATGTGACCGGTGGTGTCTACACGGGGGCCTCCAAAAGGGGGCTAAGGGTGATCACGTGTTCAGGTCGAGATCCTGCTCGACGATTCTAGAAGGTGGTCGTGGCTAAGGGTGGAGCGAGCCCCGCCACACTGGATATAAGCCGGGACCCCAGAGGGACCTGCTGCTGTTGTTATCCTGAAGAAACCTACGTTCTACATCCAAGAAGAGTCTCCAACACGTGGACGCGTTACTGATTAGTGTAGTTAGCCTGGTGGTCACCACCATAGGTTGTATAGTGTTTAACCAGTGTTGGTGTTAAATAAATGTGTTGCCTCTAAAGAGTGTGTCTGCGACTCCGTTTGAGCCCACTACTCATTAACCCACACATAACTCCTTACCCAAATACTTGTCTCCTAACACTAATACTCTCTACTCTTCTAATTGAAAAGTCATCTTGTGCCAGGGCAGGGACAGCTGCCACTGGGGGTGCCCTTTCTGATGCGTTAGTTACTACTTGAGCACACCGGTTGTGAGATGGAGAGTAAACCCACAGAATTTACTGTTGAGTACGACATTTCGCTGGTGATTACAACAACCAGCTTAATCAGGCCAGTTTCCAGAATTGTGTTTTGTTCACGTGACAAACCTTACTCATTGGCTGTGTTGGGTGATGGTAGACTAACAACACATTTATACTTACACGATCTATCCCAAATGCCTTTGTCATGAATATTGGTCGCGAAAAGCCTACGTGTTAAATTGGCGAATATAAGTTTAAGGGGTATACCATCTTGATAATGTTAGAAGCTTGATTATATTACAATGTGAATGACAAATGCCAGGACACTATGACCGAACAAAATCTACATGTCTCTGCAGGGGCATGCCTGTCTCGCCCGTGTCAAAATGGGGGCACCTGCGTGGAGGAGAATGTCTACCCCTATTACTCCTGCAACTGCATCCCATTCACATACGGCGAAAACTGTGATTATCAAGGTGAGTGGACTGCGTTGCGTGTGTGCGTGTCCGGGTGCAGAAATGAAAGTGCTGTATGCCAAGTATTTTTCTCTCTTACAACTACAAGAACAAGAAAAAGCACTGCGGCAATTTAAAATCGAATACAGAGGCTGTGATTGGTGCGTTGGCGGATATATTTTAGCGACAATTTTGTTCTAGAAAATGTTCCTTTGTCTCCACCACTAAACAACAGAAAAATCTGAAAGGCAATGGGTTTCGGTTATTTTATGTCACGGGACGAATCTGCATGAAGTTAGAATGTGGACCAGAGCAACTTTTTGTTGAAAACAAGTGTTACAGTTCTGCAACAGTCTTCTGCCTGGTCATCCATTTTTCACGGAATCTTAACATCTACAATGAGACGGAAGCAACTTTGACGTCGTAGGATGGATGCATGGCTGAATAATAACGATGATGATGAAATGGACATCCTTTTTAATAACTGCCGTGTGTCTATATTTGTGTCCATAGCAACTCCACGACCATCGCCTGGAACGGTGAGCCCTACTCCCCCTGCCGGTAAGTGTCTCTTCTCCCTCTCTGTTACTTGCACCTAGACGCCTGCCTCGTTCCGATTCTGCTGCCACTGCCGTTGTTTGAGTGCAGCTGGTGTAGACCTTTAGAATCGTGAACAGACCAAACACAATCACCAAGGGCGGCCTTACCGCGCAATGCTGGCTACACGGTTCTGTAATGACGTATCTCTTGCTGCAGCTGGCTGCCAGTCCAACCCATGTCTCAACGGAGGGACTTGCGACGATAGGTTGTACTACCCCAACTACTGGTGCGCTTGCATCTCGCCGTGGTCGGGCAGCAACTGCGACTACTACGGTGAGTTCCTCGTTGACGAGTGTGTCGCTGCAGTAGCGCACGTTTAATGAGTGTAATCCGATAGATGTCACGGCTTAATCAGTAAAATGCAATAGATGTTACGGTTTAATCAGTAAAATGCAATAGATATCACAGTTTGATCAGTAAAATGCAACAGATGTCACGGTTTAATCAGTAAAATGCAATAAATGTCACAGTTTGATCAATAAAATGCAATAGATGTCACGGTTTATTCAGTAAAATTCAATAGATGTCACGATTTGATCCCTAAATTGCAATAGATATCACGGTTTGATCAGCGAAATACAATAGATGTCACAGTTTGATCAGTAAAATGTAATAGATATCACAGTTTGATCAGTAAAATGCAACAGATTTCACGGTTTTATCTGTAAAATGCAATAGATGTCACGGTTTGATCAGTAAAATGCAACAGATTTCACGGTTTGATCAGTAAAATGCAACAGATTTCACGGGTTGATCAGTAAAATGCAATAGATGTCACGGTTTGATCAGTAAAATGCAACAGATGTCACATTTTGATCTGTAATAATGCGTTTTGTCTTTTTCAACTGGCTTCATCCTAATTACCTGGAGCAGCTCCTACACCTTCCCCTGGTGAGCAGAACATATCTACTATTGCCCGGCCTCACCCTCGCTCTGTTAGACTTGGATGCTTTCCATAGATTTCTTTGTAATCTGGAAGAATCACACTTTTCTGATGCAATACACCTCTTGTGTGTGAGCTGATAAGATTTTCTGAACCAGTCCTGTGACTCCCCGAGGTCGCCTCAGCCTCAAATGAGTACCTAGTGTGGTGTTTAAACATCGCCACTAGAGAGACAAAGACGGTCAGGCCTGGTGCTGGCCACCTACTCCCTCGTGTACAGGGCTGCCCTTCATAGGTGCTCGCTCATAGCACTTGCCCCAAAAGTCTGTTAAGGCTCTATGGGGGATCTTTGTCTTTGCTGATAGGTGCCTTGTTTCACTCGCTAAGATGTATTGTACGCCGCTTAAGTGTGTGTGCTTTCGCTAAGTTCTCCCCACCTGAAGAAAGACGCTTGTGTTGCACCCGAAACGTCGTGATTTAATTTATTTAAATTTTTTGCCTACGTGACTTTTACCGATTAAACCAAAAAGTATGAATCCTTGCAGTCACGAAAACTTCAAATCTAGAATGTATTGTATAGTCATCTAGTGTTGGTTGATGTGGTCCTAAATGATGACTTGGTTCCTTGGTATAAACAGGTACAGGGACAATGGAAATGTAAGATAGACACAAATATTGTTGAGGGCCTTGTGCCCGTTGTACCCAGGTCACTCTTGCACGGTCGGGACTCTGCTGGTCTCTCCTACTCTCTCCGGGTTTAACCAAAACAAAACGTGACTTGATTTGCATAAAAGCGACACACCGATCATGCACACTTCCCTTTAATGCCTCTTGCTGCAGCTGGCTGCCAGTCCAACCCATGTCTCAACGGAGGGACTTGCGACGATAGCTTGTACTACCCCAACTACTGGTGCGCTTGCATCTCGCCGTGGTCGGGCAGCAACTGCGACTACTACGGTGAGTCCCCCGTTGACGAGTGTGTCGCTGCAGTAGCGCACGTTTAATGAGTGTAATCCGATAGATGTCACGGCTTAATCAGTAAAATGCAATAGATGTTACGGTTTAATCAGTAAAATGCAATAGATATCACAGTTTGATCAGTAAAATGCAACAGATGTCACGGTTTAATCAGTAAAATGCAATAAATGTCACAGTTTGATCAATAAAATGCAATAGATGTCACGGTTTATTCAGTAAAATTCAATAGATGTCACGATTTGATCCCTAAATTGCAATAGATATCACGGTTTGATCAGCGAAATACAATAGATGTCACAGTTTGATCAGTAAAATGTAATAGATATCACAGTTTGATCAGTAAAATGCAACAGATTTCACGGTTTTATCTGTAAAATGCAATAGATGTCACGGTTTGATCAGTAAAATGCAACAGATTTCACGGTTTGATCAGTAAAATGCAACAGATTTCACGGGTTGATCAGTAAAATGCAATAGATGTCACGGTTTGATCAGTAAAATGCAACAGATGTCACATTTTGATCTGTAATAATGCGTTTTGTCTTTTTCAACTGGCTTCATCCTAATTACCTGGAGCAGCTCCTACACCTTCCCCTGGTGAGCAGAACATATCTACTATTGCCCGGCCTCACCCTCGCTCTGTTAGACTTGGATGCTTTCCATAGATTTCTTTGTAATCTGGAAGAATCACACTTTTCTGATGCAATACACCTCTTGTGTGTGAGCTGATAAGATTTTCTGAACCAGTCCTGTGACTCCCCGAGGTCGCCTCAGCCTCAAATGAGTACCTAGTGTGGTGTTTAAACATCGCCACTAGAGAGACAAAGACGGTCAGGCCTGGTGCTGGCCACCTACTCCCTCGTGTACAGGGCTGCCCTTCATAGGTGCTCGCTCATAGCACTTGCCCCAAAAGTCTGTTAAGGCTCTATGGGGGATCTTTGTCTTTGCTGATAGGTGCCTTGTTTCACTCGCTAAGATGTATTGTACGCCGCTTAAGTGTGTGTGCTTTCGCTAAGTTCTCCCCACCTGAAGAAAGACGCTTGTGTTGCACCCGAAACGTCGTGATTTAATTTATTTAAATTTTTTGCCTACGTGACTTTTACCGATTAAACCAAAAAGTATGAATCCTTGCAGTCACGAAAACTTCAAATCTAGAATGTATTGTATAGTCATCTAGTGTTGGTTGATGTGGTCCTAAATGATGACTTGGTTCCTTGGTATAAACAGGTACAGGGACAATGGAAATGTAAGATAGACACAAATATTGTTGAGGGCCTTGTGCCCGTTGTACCCAGGTCACTCTTGCACGGTCGGGACTCTGCTGGTCTCTCCTACTCTCTCCGGGTTTAACCAAAACAAAACGTGACTTGATTTGCATAAAAGCGACACACCGATCATGCACACTTCCCTTTAATGCCTCTTGCTGCAGCTGGCTGCCAGTCCAACCCATGTCTCAACGGAGGGACTTGCGACGATAGCTTGTACTACCCCAACTACTGGTGCGCTTGCATCTCGCCGTGGTCGGGCAGCAACTGCGACTACTACGGTGAGTCCCCCGTTGACGAGTGTGTCGCTGCAGTAGCGCACGTTTAATGAGTGAAATCCGATAGATGTCACGGCTTAATCAGTAAAATGCAATAGATGTCACAGTTTGATCAGTAAAATGTAATAGATATCACGGTTTGATCAGTAAAATGCAACAGATTTCACGGTTTGATTATTCAAATGCAATATGTGTCACGGTTTGAGCTGTAAAATGCAATAGATGTCACGGTTTAACTACAAATAATTAACTTTTGTCTTTTTCAACGGACTTCATCTTAATTTCCTGGAGCAGTTCCTACACCTTCCCCTGGTGAGCAGAACATATCTACTATTGCCCGGCCTCACCCTCGCTCTGTTAGACTTGGATGCTTTCCATTGATTTATTTTTAATCTGGAAGAATCACACTTTTCTGATGCAATACACCTCTTGTGTGTGAGCTGATAAGATTTTCTGAACCAGTCCTGATTCCCCGAGGTCGACTCAGCCTCAAATAAGTACCTATTGCGGTGTTTAAACATCGCCACTTGGGAGACAAAGACGGTCAGGCCTGATGCTGGCCACCTACTCCCTCGTGTACAGGGCTGCCCTTCATAGGTGCTCGCTCATAGCACTTGCCCCTAAAGTCTGTTAAGGCTCTATGGGGGATCTTTAAGTTGTCCCCACCTGAAGAAGGATGCTTGTGTTGCACCCGGAACGTCGTGATTTTATTTATTTAAAATTTTTACCTACGTGACTTTACCGAAAAAAACAAAAAGTATGAATCCTTGCAGTCGCGAAAACTTCAAATCTAGAATGTATTGTATAGTCATCTAGTGTTGGTTGATGTGGTCCTAAATGATTACTTGGTTCATTGGTATAAACAGGTACAGGGACAATAGAAATGATAGACACAAATATTGTTGAGGGCCTTGTGCCCGTTGTACCCAGGTCACTCTTGCACGGTCGGGACTCTGCTGGTCTCTCCAACTCTCTCCGGGTTTAACTAAAACAAAACGTGACTTGATTTGCGTAAAAGCGACACACCGATCATGCACACTTCCCTTTAATGCCTCTTGCTGCAGCTGGCTGCCAGTCCAACCCATGTCTCAATGGAGGGACTTGCGACGATAGCTTGTACTACCCAAACTACTGGTGCGCTTGCATGCCGCCGTGGTCGGGCAGCAACTGCGACTACTATGGTGAGTCCCCCGTTGACGAGTGTGTCGCTGCAGTAGCGCACGTTTCATCAGTAAAATGCAATAAATGTCACAGTTTGATCAGTCAAATGCAATAGATGTCACTGTTTAATCAGAAAAAAATCAATAGATGTCATGGTTTGATCACTAAAATGCAATAAATGTCACGGTTTAACCACAAATAATGAACTTTTGTCTTTTTCAACTGGCTTCATCCTAATTATCTGGAGCAGTTCCTACGCCTCCCCCTGGTGAGTAGAACATATCTACTATTGCCCGGCCTCACCCTCGCTCTGTTAGACTTGGATGCTTTCCATTGATTTCTTTGTAATCTGGAAGAATCACACTTTTCTGATGCAATACACCTCTTGTGTGTGAGCTGATAAGATTTTCTGAACCAGTCCTGGGACTCTACGAGGTGTTTAAACATCGCCACTTGGGAGATAAAGACGGTCAGGCCTGGTGCTGGCCACCCACTCCCTCGTGTACAGGGCTACCCTTCATAGGTGCTCGCTCATAGCACTTGCCCCTGGAACTCGCGGAGGATCGGTCCGTTGAACAAAATAGATCCGCGGTTTGGTTCGTAAGCACGACTGTACGTTCGGAGTTGGACAGTTAAAAATAATATAATCTAACGGTGGCTCGTTCATAAGTGCGGATGTTTGTCAGTCGGCGACTGCCCATATTAAATAATGTAAAGAAGATGACTTGAGTGTGAGTTTGCATTTTTATGAATATCCTTAAGCCTGAAATGAGCAGATAATCGCGACCTTTAAGTTACAATATAATGACTGCGTCTCTCTGTCTCTTTCATATCACCTTCATTGTCTGGACCAGAGCCTATTACCTCTGCCAGTGAGTATCCGGTGTTTCACGCGTACATCACGGTGGTGAAAGTCTCGTCGCAGTTTAATGTTGTGATGAAGAGGCTGTTGGCGGAGTCGGTTAGAAAATTCCAGTCAACTAAATGTCCATGGCGCAATGGTTGTGCGTGTGTCTGTAGGGCGGTGCCAGTATAATTCGTGTGTCAATGGGGGTACCTGTGTAATGGTTCGATTGAGGCGCTTACACTCGTGTGGAGGCAACACTATTTATTTAACACAACTGCAACACAATTGCAACACACCCTACACAAGGTGGTGACCACCGTCCTACTCTCGCTAACACTCGGGTACTACTTGGCGTGGCCAAGCCAGGAGGGCTTCTGCTTCGCCACGATGTCTGGAGGCTTCTTTCTTCAGAGTCTTCCTCAGACGGCTTCATCCCAGGCACCAACAGCCCAGCTATCTGCGCTGAGCCCGCTTATAAGCCTCTATGGTGTGGCCGGCCACATCCTGGCCACGCCCCCCTTCTCGAACCCACGAGAAGTTCAGTTCATTTATTAGGTATAGCCCTATGAGCCATTCGGCTCTTGAATCGGGTGCAACCGCAACAAACAAAAACATGAACAAGAAAACATCTTAAAGTGACTATGCGCAAACAGAAAAATCCAGGAAAAAACAGCAAAGTCTTCAAGAAAAAGCACCGTATATCAACGCTGTGTGCAAAAATCCCAGTGGGATGCAAGTCAAACAATAACAACCATAAGACAATTTAGATTAAAGTTATCAGTCTAACTCTGTACTACAACAAACAAATATGGCTAAACCAAAACGTTTTCGAAATCACCAAAATAAAGCTATAAAACAATGTAACAGTGATCACTATTTGTGACCCCCAGGGTCCCCCAGGGCCCCTGGCCCCCTCCTGAATCCGTGCCCAGACGGGGTCACTCGGAGTGCCTTGGCCTGCAAACAACCCCCGTGGCACCCATCAACAGCCTCCATGCCAAACAGGCAGTGTCGTCACGCGTACAGACCCAACATAGTAGTGACGTCATGTATGTACAGACCCAACATAGCAGTGACGTCATGTGTATACAGACCCGATACAGTAGTGATGTCATGTGTCACTACACCTGTATGGAAAAGCCATACTACTACCCTTACTACCAGTGCAGCTGAAACCCAGGTTTCAGCTGCACTCCCCGGGTTACGGAAGGGTTAGGTTACCAAAAATGATTCGTAACCCGATTTTTCCCTATTTTAGGAAACTGAACAATTTTCCCCCAAAATCAACGATAAAATTCCATAGCCGGAAATAGCTGTGCCTACCCTACCGTTTTTTTTAATCAGGACTGCATCGCGCCATAGTCCATTCTCTATCGCTACCTTATCGTATCACGGTACATACACTCTGCACTTGTTATGATTCTTTCCTTTAATCGAATATCTACCCTAACACTACCCATTATTAAACTAATGTAACATATACTGTATCCCATTGTTTATGAGTACCACGAAATATTTTAAGGTTTATTGGTTATCAATAAAGCACTCACTTCGGAATGTCTGTTTACCGTGCATTAGGCCAGGCCTAGATTCTCCGATCACTGTTGGGCTGAGACATAAGCGTTCGAAGTGTCATTGTGTTAAATAAAGTGCACACAGTAAATAACTCATGAAATAAACTTAAAATGAAAAAAACTAGCAATAGAAACGTGGAAAACAATATAGTTCTAAGCATAGAAAACAAACACGTAATGCTACAAAATGAAAATAATTACATAACGCTACAAACAATTCCATTGACCTTAATCCCGGTGAAGCTCGGTCTTACGCCTCGTACCGCGGTATTCATCCGCGACCTCACCGCGCTGCACTATTTGCCCCTTACGTAACTAACGCGAACATTTCCACATGTTGATATTTTTTTAAACACGATTCATGGGAGCATTTCCGTAAACTCGTATTTCCTTAAGTCGGCTATTCCGCAACCTGGGGACTTGTGACCATCCCGGTGAGAATGGCCTCGACTGCAGTCTCGGTGGTGTCCAAGGTGCGCAAATAGTGATGCGTGCATCTCTCTATTCGGGCAAACGTGAGGTGTTGTTTTCTCTGTTGGTACCCTACAGTGACGAAGGATTCCACTTTCCTTGAGTAGGGGACGACAGTATTGCATGCGTATATACATCGGTACAGCGTGTGGTACAGAGTGTGCTTTTATGCACTCGTCAGATGCAGGGAAACCTCAACTTTTCGCAATAACGCTGGGAACTCCTGTTGTAAAGAGCAGGAAGATGTCACTTTGCTTAAAGGGCCAAACCTTCACCCTCCTCTCACTCTGTACAACTTCTTACCTGTGTGGTCTACCAATAATAATAACTAAACACAAGGACATAATATAAATTCGCAATTGATCGCAATATATTTGAGTTTGTCTCTAAGATGCTGGACGTTCTTTGTTTGCAGGACAAGGACCCACTCACGGTAAGTCCTTCATTATTACTTTGTAATCATCGGCTACACCGAGAAGCATTACATTCATTCAGGTGCAGGCTGTCACCTCACCTGGTAACATTTGCAGTGCATTACAGTTTAGATTTACATTGCAATAAAATCGGAAGGGCATCTCAATATACCACACAGGACCAGTGGGCTGTACTTAGTAATAAGAGGCAGTCAGTCATAGGCAGTGAAAAAAGGAAAACGTAAGCCTTAGCTCAGGACGAGTACATGGAGGATCTTGATGATGGCATGTGTTATCATTTGGTCTGGGATTGGATTAGGAGGCAGCGGAGGATTTGGGGTAGTATTTGGATGATGTGGTCTCGTTCATGAGTTTGTACACGGAGTCATACAAATATACAAACACAGACATAATTTCAACCGTGATGATGGGTACAAACTGAGTAATCATTGGAAAGATGTGATTAACCATGCAAAAAAAGATTTAACTACACATATTTGGACCATCTTATTTGACAGACAACTATTCTTGAGTTACCGTCACCTTACCATAATAAAGGCTCAGTCCTTTGTTATGTAAACTAGCCGTAGTGTCAAGCCGCACCTTACCATAATAATAACAGTGGGTCAGTCCTGGCCCATCCCCCTCCCCCCTCAACCAGTATATATACGGGGTAGTATCCCTTGGAATCTCTCATTTACTTGATTACAACAAGCATGCTGTGACGGTTCCACCTGAAGACGGAAGCTTGTGTTGCCTCCGAAACGTCGTGATTTTTATTTTATTTTTATTTTACTTTTATTAATTTTGATTTTTTTACCTACGTGACTTTACTGAAAAAACTAAGAATATGAATCCTTGCAGTCACGAAAGCTTCAAATCTAGACTGCCATGTAAGCGTCCGCTTCCCTCGCCAGGGCGACTCGTGTAGACTCCCGTTCACTTATTTGCCCTGAAAGCAGCAATTAGGTTTTCTAAAACTGCAATGAAAATGACTTGGCACACTTGTGTTTGTGTTTCCTGCATGACTGGACCTTCGTCATCCACAGTCGGCACTTTCAGGACTACCGCCGGTAAGTCCTGACTCATCGGTGTTGCGTGCATCACGTTATTCCATAGAGCAGACTGGGCAGGGTGGTTGACAATGGAGAGCTGTGTGGCATCGGCATGAAGTAGATGCTCGACATTAAAATTGGAGATTTTGCCAAGAGGGAAGAAATGTATTATTAAGAGTGGATGTAGTTCATGTTGGCCACTTCTCTAATGTACAATAGGTAGCTTCTGCTCATATTCTACAATTTAGTGGACTTAATAAGACGTGCACCATTGCAACTGGTAAAAGGGAATTATGTAGCTCAAATGTCTCTGTTGCACCAAGCTAAACTAAGACACTGCGCCAAATTGTTTCATATTTTCCCCCTTAAGAAATCCTTTTTTGATAAGTTGCTATGAGGGTCGATAGCAATAGTGTATACTATTCATGTGGATCACGCTTTCTTTGTCTATTTGTCTCTTCCATGTGACCTTCATTGTCTGGAGCAGAGCCTCCGACCACTCCCAGTGAGTAACCGTTGTCTCACGCGTGTCTCACGGAGGTGGAAGTCTCCCTGCGTCTCTCTTACTCGATGGATTCGAAGTGGAAGCTGTCTCATCGCGATTG
This sequence comes from Lampetra planeri, assembly GCF_965212315.1. NCBI lineage: Eukaryota > Metazoa > Chordata > Hyperoartia > Petromyzontiformes > Petromyzontidae > Lampetra > Lampetra planeri. Next base: position 860,779 of record NC_136133.1, on the reverse strand, counting down.
ATTTTGACGAGAAGCGTGTGTTGGTGGAGTAGGTAGAAAATGTCAGTCAAACAATTTCCACGACGCAATGACCGTGTGTGTGTCTCTGCAGGTGTGTGCCAAAATAACCCTTGTGCCAATTCGGGTACCTGTGTGGATCAACCTTATTACTACCCCTACTACTGGTGCTACTGCAGCCCACAATGGTCAGGCAGCAACTGCGAATATTACGGTGAGGTCGCCATTGTAGTTTGCACTTGTTTGTGTGTGCATCTACATTTGTCTATTTTGCACTTTACATGCGTAATGGATGCAGACGATGGTGGTAACCGGTCACGTTGGTGCATCTTCACAATGTTGTTCTAAAATGTTTAGAACAAATCTACTTGAGAAAACAATTGTGCTCGTACACATTCTCTCTTCTTCACCCCATTTTATTGTTCTGTATTGTGCACAACTAATTACTGATCAAAAGCAGACAGCCTGAAAGTGTAAGTTATAATGCCCCACGTTTAAATACATATTTATACCAGAACAGAAACAAAGACCTATTAAAATACTGTCATTTAAAAGTGACTTGCCATTTGGCACATCTGTGTTTGTGTTTTGTCTCCATCATGGCTGGACCGTTATCATCTGCCGTAGCCACCACGACTACTGGTAAGTCCTTTTATCGGAGTTGTGCATCACGTGATTCCATCGAACAGATGATGGAGAGCTGTGTGGTATCAGCATAAAATTGATGCATGACATTAACAATGGAGACCATTTTAGCTAGAGGCAGCAGATATGTTGATGAGAATGGTTGTATTTAATGTTGGACCCTGCTCTGATGCACAACAGGCAGCTTCTGCACACATTCTGTAAATTAGTGGACTTCATTAACAATGCGTGCATCATTGTTTGATCACATGGCCGTCGAAATAATGCTCAAAAGTAATTGTTCGACAATGTCAATTTTCTTGGGAAAATTCATCAAAGGTGATACTAACCTAAACTAAACACTTTGCACAAACGTGAGTAGCAATTTTCCCTGTAAGAAGCCATATATATAATTATTGTTAAACAATTTGCAATGTGCCTTTATGATCAATGGCAATAGTGTATACAATTCATGTGGATCACGGTTTCTTTGTCTATTTGTCTCTTTCATGTGACCCTCATTGTCTGGAGCAGAGCCTCCTACCACTCCCAGTGAGTAACCGTTGTCTCACGCGTGTCTCACGGAGGTGGAAGTCTCCCTGCGTCTCTCTTACGCGATGGACAGAAGAGGAAGCTGTCTCATCGCGATTGATTTTCACGTGAAGCGTGTGTTGGTGGAGTAGGAAGAAAATGGCAGTCAACCAATTTCCACGACGCAATGACCGTGTGTGTGTCTCTGCAGGTGTCTGCCAATCCAGCCCGTGTGCCAATTCGGGTACCTGTGTGGATCAGCCATACTACTACCCCTACTACCGGTGCTACTGCAGCCCACAATGGTCAGGCAGCAACTGCGAATATTACGGTGAGGTCGCCATTGTAGTTTGCACTTGTTTGTGTGTGCATCTACATGTGTCTATATTGCACTGTACACACGTAATGTATGCTGACAATGGTGGTAACTGTACACATTGGTGCATCTTCCCAATCTCGTTCTAAAATGTTTAGAACAAATCTACTTGAGAAAACAATTGTGCTCATAAACATTCCCTCTTATTCACCTCATTTTATTGTTCTATATTGTGCAGAACTAATTACTGTCCAAAAGCAGACTGCCTGAACTTATATATTATAATGCCTCACGCTTGCATACATATTTATACCGGAATGCAACAATAACATATCTGTGTTTGTGTTTTGTTTCTATTATGTCTGGACCTTCATCATCTGCCGTAGCCACCACGACTACTGGTAAGTCCTTTTATCGGGATTGTGCATCACGTGATTCCATCAAAAAATGATGTAGAGCTGTGTGGCATCAGCATAAAATTGATGCATGACATTAACAATGGAGATCATTTTAGCAACAGGCACGAGATATGTTGACAAGAGGGGTTGTATTTAATGTTGTACCCTGCTCTGATGCACGAAGGACAGCTTCTGCACACATTCTGCAAATTATTGGACTTCATTATGAATGCGTGCATCATTGTGTGATCACAACATGGCTGTAGAAAAAACATGAATACGGCAATTTTTCCTGTAAGAAAGCATAGAAAATTATTGTTAAACAATTTTCCATGAGCTACGAGGGTTAATAGAGTAACGACATAAATAAGCCTTTCGATAGCGATTGTGGGGGTCCTATTCATAAGGGCTCACTAGAGGGCAGAGTCAGGATGTCACGGAGGTCGGGTCAGGACATGACAGTTTGGGTGAACCCGCGAGAGCATGGGACCGGACGAGGGGGCATGGGGCCCCTAGAAGGGTGTGAGCGGGCCACGTGATGTGGACCCAGAGCCTTCGCGAAGGATCGAGAAGGGGGCGTGACCAGGGGCTCTGTCCCTGGTCACGCCACAGGAGATCTCAGCAGAGTCCCGAGAGGGAGCGTGGCTGTTCAACCCGGGAAAGAAGTCGCCTTCTTAGATCCTCGCTCCTCGGTAGCCACACACGACGACCCGACGACGTGTTGGCTGTTCTGGTTCAACCACATAGAGATTACGTTCAAGTGGTTAGGCAGTTCGTGATGATGGTCACCCCCTCACGTAGTTAACCCGTAATGTACATAGTCGCTCAGAATGCACATAGTTAACCTTGGAACGTTGAGTAGTGTTAGTTGCGTTAGTATATTAACGTGTTGCCTCCAAGTCTTGGTGTGCGCCTATTTAGAACCCACTACAATAGCAATAGTGTATACAATTCATGTGGATCACGCTTTCTTTGTCTATTTTTCTCTTCCATGTGACCTTCATTGTCTGGTGCAGAGCCTCCGACCACTCCCAGTGAGTAACCGTTGTCTCACGCGTGTCTCACGGAGGTGGAAGTCTCTCTGTGTCTCTTACTCGATGGACAGAAGAGGAAGCTGTCTCATCACGATTGATTTTAACGAGAAGCGTGTGTTGGTGGAGTAGGAAGAAAATGGCCGTCAACCAATTTCCATGACGCAATGAGCGTGTGTGTGTCTCTGCAGGTGTGTGCCAGAACAACCCTTGTGGCAATTGGGGTACCTGTGTGGATCAGCCATACTACTACCCCTACTACCGGTGCTACTGCATCCCACCCTGGTCAGGCAGCAACTGCGAAAATTACGGTGAGGTCGCCATTGTAGTTAGCACTTGTTTGTGTGTGCATCTACATTAGTCTATATTGCACTGTACACACGTAATGTATGCAGACGATGGTGGTAACTGGACACATTGGTGCATCTTCCCAATGTCGTTCTAAAATGTTTAGAACAAATCTACTTGAGAAAACAATTGTGCTCATAAACATTCCCTCTTCTTCACCTCATTTTATTGTTCTATATTGTGCAAAACTAATTACTGTCCAAAAGCAGACTGCCTGAACTTATACATTATAATGCTTCACGTTTGCATACATATTTATACCCCAAAGCAACAATAACACATCTGTGTTTGTGTTTTGTCTCCATCATGTCTGGACCTTTATCATCTGCCGTAGTCACCACGACTACTGGTAAGTCCTTTTATCGGGATTGTGCATCACGTGATTACATGGAACAGATGATGTAGAGCTGTGTGGCATCAGCATAAAATTGATGCATGACATTAACAATGGAGATCATTTTAGCAAGAGGCAGGAGATATGTTGATAAGTGGTTGTATTTAATGTTGTACCCTGCTCTGATGCACAAAGGGCAGCTTCTGCACACATTCTGTAAATTATTGGACTTCATTTTCAATGCGTGCATCATTGTGTGATCACAACATGGCTGTAGAAAAAACATGAATACAGCAATTTTTCCTGTAAGAAAGCATAGAAAATCATTGTTAAACAATTTTCCATGAGCTACGAGGTTTAATAGAGTAACGACATAAATAAGCCGTTCTATTGCGATAGTGGGGGTCCTATTCATAAGGACTCACTAGAGGGCAGAGTCCGGATGTCACGGAGGTCGGGTCAGGACATGACAGTTTGGGTGAACCCGCGAGAGCACGTGACCGGATGAGGGGACATGGGGGCCCCTAGAAGGGGGTGAGTGGGCCACGTGATGTGGACCCAGAGCCTCCGCGAAGGATCGAGAAGGGGGGCGTCACCAGGGGCTCTGTCCCTGGTCACGCCACAGGAGATCTCAGCAGAGTCCCGAGAGGGAGCGTGGCTGTTCAACCCGGATAAGAAGTCGCCTTCTTGGATCCTCGCTCCTCGGTCGCCGCAGACGATGACCCGACGACGTGTTGGCTGTTCTGGTTCAACCACATAGAGATTACGTTCAAGTGGTTAGGTGGCTAGGGATGATGGTCACCCCCTCACGTAGTTAACCTGTAATGTACATCGTCGCTCGGAATGTACATAGTTAACCTTGGAACGTTGAGTAGTGTTCGTTGTGTTAGAATATAAACGTGTTGCCTCCAAGTCTTGGTGTGCGCCTGATTAGAACCCACTACAATAGCAATAGTGTATACTATTCATGTGGATCACGCTTTCTTTGTCTATTTGTCTCTTTCATGTGACCTTCATTGTCTGGTGCAGAGCCTCCTACTACTCCCGGTGAGTAACCGTTGTCTCACGCGTGTCTCACGGAGGTGGAAGTCTCCCTGCGTCTCTCTTACTCGATGGACAGAAGAGGAAGCTGTCTCATCGCTATTGATTCTGACGTGAAGCGTGTGTTGGTGGAGTAGGAAGAAAATGTCAGTCAACCAATTTCCATGACGCAATGACCGTATGTGTGTCTCTGCAGGTGTCTGCCAATCCAGCCCGTGTGCCAATTGGGGTACCTGTGTGGATCAACCTTATTACTACCCCTACTACCGGTGCTACTGCAGCCCACCGTGGTCAGGCAGCAATTGCGAATATTACGGTGAGGTCGCCATTATAGTTAGCACTTGTTTGTGTGTGCATCTACATTTGTCTATTTTGCACTTTACATGCGTAATGGATGCAGACGATGGTGGTAACCGGTCACGTTGGTGCATCTTCACAATGTTGTTCTAAAATGTTTAGAACAAATCTACTTGAGAAAACAATTGTGCTCGTACACATTCTCTCTTCTTCACCCCATTTTATTGTTCTGTATTGTGCACAACTAATTACTGATCAAAAGCAGACAGCCTGAAAGTGTAAGTTATAATGCCCCACGTTTAAATACATATTTATACCAGAACAGAAACAAAGACCTATTAAAATACTGTCATTTAAAAGTGACTTGCCATTTGGCACATCTGTGTTTGTGTTTTGTCTCCATCATGGCTGGACCGTTATCATCTGCCGTAGCCACCACGACTACTGGTAAGTCCTTTTATCGGAGTTGTGCATCACGTGATTCCATCGAACAGATGATGGAGAGCTGTGTGGTATCAGCATAAAATTGATGCATGACATTAACAATGGAGACCATTTTAGCTAGAGGCAGCAGATATGTTGATGAGAATGGTTGTATTTAATGTTGGACCCTGCTCTGATGCACAACAGGCAGCTTCTGCACACATTCTGTAAATTAGTGGACTTCATTAACAATGCGTGCATCATTGTTTGATCACATGGCCGTCGAAATAATGCTCAAACAGTAATTGTTCGACAATGTCAATTTTCTTGGGAAAATTCATCAAAGGTGATACTAACCTAAACTAAACACTTTGCACAAACGTGAGTAGCAATTTTCCCTGTAAGAAGCCATATATATAATTATTGTTAAACAATTTGCAATGCGCTTTGATGATCAATGGCAATAGTGTATGCAATTCATGTGGATCACGGTTTCTTTGTCTATTTGTCTCTTTCATATCAACGTCATTGTCTGGAGCAGAGCCTCCTACCACTACCAGTGAGTAACCGTTGTCTCACGCGTGTCTCACGGAGGTGGAAGTCTCCCTGTGTCTCTTACGCGATGGACAGAAGCGGAAGCTGTCTCATCGCGATTGATTTTCACGTGAAGCGTGTGTTGGTGGAGTAGGAAGAAAATGGCAGTCAACCAATTTCCATGACGCAATGACCGTGTGTGTGTCTCTGCAGGTGTCTGCCAATCCAGCCCGTGTGCCAATTCGGGTACCTGTGTGGATCAACCTTATTACTACCCCTACTACTGGTGCTACTGCAGCCCACAATGGTCAGGCAGCAACTGCGAATATTACGGTGAGGTCGCCATTGTAGTTAGCACTTGTTTGTGTGTGCATCTACATGTGTCTATATTGCACTGTACACACGTAATGTATGCAGACGATGGTGGTAACTGGACACATTGGTGCATCTTCCCAATGTCGTTCTAAAATGTTTAGCACAAATCTACTTGAGAAAACAATTGTGCTCGTAAACATTCCCTCTTATTCACCTCATTTTATTGTTCTATATTGTGCACAACTAATTACTGTCCAAAAGCAGACTGCCTGAACTTATACATTATAATGCCTCACGTTTGCATACATATTTATACGCGAAAGCAACAATAACACATCTGTGTTTGTGTTTTGTCTCCATCATGTTTGGACCTTTATCATCTTCCGTAGTCACCACGACTACTGGTAAGTCCTTTTATCGGGATTGTGCATCACGTGATTACATGGAACAGATGATGTAGAGCTGTGTGGCATCAGCATAAGATTGATGCATGACATTAACAATGGAGATCATTTTAGCAAGAGGCAGCAGATATGTTGACAAGAGGGATTGTATTTAATGTTGTACCCTATTCTTAGGTTTTTTCGGTAAAGTCACGTAGGTAAAACATCAAAATTAATGAAAATAAAATAAAATAAAACAAAAATCACGACTTTTCGGAGGCAACACAAGTCTCCGTCATCAGGTGGGACCGTCACAGCCGAATTAGCTGCATCAAGTGAGGCAATGATTCAAGATGTAATCCCTTATAAGCAAGTTGAAGGGGGGAGGAGAGGGGTGGGAGCTCATCAGAATGTGGTAGCCAATGAATGGAACGTATCGGGAGGGAGGGGGGCGGGGCTCAAAGACAGCACGGAGTGCTAAGTACAACGCATCGGGAGGGGGAGGGGGGGGCCAAAAAAATGGACGACGGCTTGGACGCGGTTGCTGCTGCACACGCCAACACAATGGACAGAGAGGGGGAGGGGAGGTCTGATACACATGATAGACAAAAGAACGAAAATGCCCATGTTTATACCAATGCTGGCTGAACAATGAAGAGAGTACTGTTAAAAAATAACTGGGGATGTTAACACTCGGTAAAGTAAAGTAAAATAGTGCCTGTCAGATAAGATGGTCCAAAAAAGTGTAATTAAGTCTTTTTTGCGTGGTTGATAACATCTTTCCAATGATTACTAAGTTTGTACCCATCATCACGGTTGAAATTATGTCTGTGTTTGTATATTTGTATGGCTTCGTGTACAAACCTTTGATGGTAGCCGGGAGGTTTGCAGAGAACCTTGGTCTCGGAAAAGACAATTTCATGAGAGCCCACCGAGTTGTAGCAATGATCGGCAACGGCAGAAGAATCAGTTCTGCCGCGTTTCAGATCTGACTTGTGCTCGCGGACACGATCAGAAACATGACGTTTCGTTTCTCCAATGTAGCAATCACCACAAATGCAACTCAATTTGTAGACTCCAGGATACTGTAAGCCAGGAACGACATCCTTCACAGATGGAATCAGATCACGGATTTTATGCACTGTACTGAATCGGACTTGGATCTTATGTTTGTTTAGAATTTTGGAGATCTTTTTGGTCACGCCTGCTATGTATGGTAACGTGATGGTTTTGGTCGGAGTTTCATGTGGCTGTTTCTGTGTGGTGGGAGAGACAGCTTGGCGGATAGTACGGTCAGAGTATCCGTTCATCCTGAGGGCCCGATGTACATGTCTTAATTCACCGGTCAGGTGGTGTTTGTCAGAAATGCCATGGGCTCTGTGGTATAGCGCTTTGATGAGAGAATTATTTTGAGATGGGTGGTGGTGGGAATCCGGTTTCAAGTAGGAATCTGTGTGGGTGGCTTTCCTGTAGACAGAATGTCCCAAGGATCCGTCAGGCCTCCTCTCAAACAGAATATCCAAGAATGGTAGTTTACCGTCTTTCTCCACTTCCATGGTGAATCTGATGGATGGGTGTCTAGAATTGATGTGGTCCAAGAAGTGGTTCAATGCTGGGAGGCCATGTGGCCAGATGACGAAAGTGTCATCCACATACCTCTTCCACAGGGAAGGACGCAGGGTGGATGTCTGGATGGCGTCTGATTCAAACTTTTCCATGAACATGTTGGCTATAACTGGTGACAAAGGGGAGCCCATAGGGGTACCCTCATTCTGTTTGTAGAAGGTGCCATTCCAGGTAAAATAGGTGTTGGTGAGGCAATGCCTAACCAGCGCAGGTGCATCAGAATTCAATCCATGTTGGACTAAGTCCTCAATTATTATTAGGGTGTCCGGTACTGGGACTTTGGTAAACAAAGATACTACATCAAAGCTGACGAGGATGTCATCTGGAGATAGTACCATGTCCTTAACCATAGAGACTAATTGGGTTGAGTTGAGTACTGCCGAAGAGGTCTTGCCTGTGAAAGGGAGCAGAGTATCTGTACCCTGTTCTGATGCACAAAGGGCAGCTTCTGCACGCATCCTGTAAATTAGTGGACTTCATTAACAATGGGTGCATCATTGTGTCATTACATGACCGTCGAAATAATGCCTACAGTAATTGTTAAACAATGCTAATTCTCATGGGAAAATTCATCAAAAGTGATATGAACCTAAACTAAACACTTTTCATGAAAGTAAAGTAGCAATTTTCCCTGTAAGACAGCATATATACATACATTGTTGTACTTAAAACTTTCGTGACTGCAGGAATTCATATTATTTGGTTATTTCGGTAAAGTCACGTAGATGGAAAAATAATAATAAAAAGTCAATAAAAATAAAACACTAATGTAGACTGTAGCCTGGTTCTAAAACGGAGTGAGTGTATTGGCAGTCTATAATATAGACTATAGCCTGGTTTTTAACCTTGGTTAGCGTAATGTCAGTCTATAATATAGACTGTAGCTTGGTTCTTAACCTTGGTGTGTGCCTGATTGGAACCCACTACAATGTCAATAGTGTATACTATTCATGTGGATCACGCTTTCTTTGTCTATTTGTCTCTTCCATGTGACCTTCATTGTCTGGAGCAGAGCCTCCGACCACTCCCAGTGAGTAACCGTTGTCTCACGCGTGTCTCACGGAGGTGGAAGTCTCTCTGTGTCTCTTACTCGATGGACAGAAGAGGAAGCTGTCTCATCACGATTGATTTTAACGAGAAGCGTGTGTTGGTGGAGTAGGAAGAAAATGGCCGTCAACCAATTTCCATGACGCAATGAGCGTGTGTGTGTCTCTGCAGGTGTGTGCCAGAACAACCCTTGTGGCAATTGGGGTACCTGTGTGGATCAGCCATACTACTACCCCTACTACCGGTGCTACTGCATCCCACCCTGGTCAGGCAGCAACTGCGAAAATTACGGTGAGGTCGCCATTGTAGTTAGCACTTGTTTGTGTGTGCATCTACATTAGTCTATATTGCACTGTACACACGTAATGTATGCAGACGATGGTGGTAACTGGCAGAGGTGTGGACTCGAGTCATGTGACTTGGACTCGAGTCAGACTCGAGTCATGAATTTGATGACTTGCGACTCGACTTGGACTTGCATAACAATGACTTTGTCCCACCTATGAGATGTGGACTCGAGTCATGTGACTTGGACTCGAGTCAGACTCGAGTCATGAATTTGATGACTTGCGACTCGACTTGGACTTGCATAACAATGACTTTGTCCCACCTCTGGTAACTGGACACATTGGTGCATCTTCCCAATGTCGTTCTAAAATGTTTAGAACAAATCTACTTGAGAAAACAATTGTGCTCATAAACATTCCCTCTTCTTCACCTCATTTTATTGTTCTATATTGTGCAAAACTAATTACTGTCCAAAAGCAGACTGCCTGAACTTATACATTATAATGCTTCACGTTTGCATACATATTTATACCCGAAAGCAACAATAACACATCTGTGTTTGTGTTTTGTCTCCATCATGTCTGGACCTTTATCATCTTCCGTAGTCACCACGACTACTGGTAAGTCCTTTTATCGGGATTGTGCATCACGTGATTACATGGAACAGATGATGTAGAGCTGTGTGGCATCAGCATAAGATTGATGCATGACATTAACAATGGAGATCATTTTAGCAAGAGGCAGCAGATATGTTGACAAGAGGGATTGTATTTAATGTTGTACCCTGTTCTGATGCACAAAGGGCAGCTTCTGCACGCATCCTGTAAATTAGTGGACTTCATTAACAATGGGTGCATCATTGTGTCATTACATGACCGTCGAAATAATGCCTACAGTAATTGTTAAACAATGCTAATTCTCATGCGAAAATTCATCAAAAGTGATATGAACCTAAACTAAACACTTTGCATAAAAGTAAAGTAGCAATTTTCCCTGTAATACAGCATATATACATACATTTTTGTACTTAAAACTTTCGTGACTGCAGGAATTCATATTATTTGGTTATTTCGGTAAAGTCACGTAGATGGAAAAATAATAATAAAAAGTGAATAAAAAGTAAAACACTAATGTAGACTGTAGCCTGGCTCTAAAACGGAGTGAGTGTATTGGCAGTCTATAATTTAGACTATAGCCTGGTTTTTAACCTTGGTTAGCGTAATGTCAGTTTATAATATAGACTGTAGCTTGGTTCTTAACCTTGGTGTGTGCCTGATTAGAACCCACTACAATGTCAATAGTGTATACTATTCATGTGGATCACGCTTTCCTTGTCTATTTGTCTCTTCCATGTGACCTTCATTGTCTGGAGCAGAGCCTCCGACCACTCCCAGTGAGTAACCGTTGTCTCACGCGTGTCTCACGGAGGTGGAAGTCTCTCTGTGTCTCTTACTCGATGGACAGAAGAGGAAGCTGTCTCATCACGATTGATTTTAACGAGAAGCGTGTGTTGGTGGAGTAGGAAGAAAATGGCCGTCAACCAATTTCCATGACGCAATGAGCGTGTGTGTGTCTCTGCAGGTGTGTGCCAGAACAACCCTTGTGGCAATTGGGGTACCTGTGTGGATCAGCCATACTACTACCCCTACTACCGGTGCTACTGCATCCCACCCTGGTCAGGCAGCAACTGCGAAAATTACGGTGAGGTCGCCATTGTAGTTAGCACTTGTTTGTGTGTGCATCTACATTAGTCTATATTGCACTGTACACACGTAATGTATGCAGACGATGGTGGTAACTGGACACATTGGTGCATCTTCCCAATGTCGTTCTAAAATGTTTAGAACAAATCTACTTGAGAAAACAATTGTGCTCATAAACATTCCCTCTTCTTCACCTCATTTTATTGTTCTATATTGTGCAAAACTAATTACTGTCCAAAAGCAGACTGCCTGAACTTATACATTATAATGCTTCACGTTTGCATACATATTTATACCCGAAAGCAACAATAACACATCTGTGTTTGTGTTTTGTCTCCATCATGTCTGGACCTTTATCATCTTCCGTAGTCTCCACGACTACTGGTAAGTCCTTTTATCGGGATTGTGCATCACGTGATTACATGGAACAGATGATGTAGAGCTGTGTGGCATCAGCATAAGATTGATGCATGACATTAACAATGGAGATCATTTTAGCAAGAGGCAGCAGATATGTTGACAAGAGGGATTGTATTTAATGTTGTACCCTGTTCTGATGCACAAAGGGCAGCTTCTGCACGCATCCTGTAAATTAGTGGACTTCATTAACAATGGGTGCATCATTGTGTCATTACATGACCGTCGAAATAATGCCTACAGTAATTGTTAAACAATGCTAATTCTCATGGGAAAATTCATCAAAAGTGATATGAACCTAAACTAAACACTTTGCATAAAAGTAAAGTAGCAATTTTCCCTGTAAGGCAGCATATATATGTATACATTTTTGTACTTAAAACTTTAGTGACTGCAGGAATTCATATAATTTGGTTATTTTGGTAAAGTCACGTAGATGGAAAAGTAATAATTAAAAGTGAATAAAAATAAAACACTAATGTAGACTGTAGCCTGGTTCTAAAACGGAGTGAGTGTATTGGCAGTCTATAATATAGACTATAGCCTGGTTTTTAACCTTGGTTAGCGTAATGTCAGTCTATAATATAGACTGTAGCTTGGTTCTTAACCTCGGTGAGTGTATTGCCAGTCTATGATGTAGACTGTAGCAATGGTTATTAAACTGAGTGACCATACTGGCAGTCTATAATGTAGACTGTAGCCTGGTTCTTAACTGGAATAACATAAAATAATAAAATAAAAATATTTTAACGTGGCAATTGGGGTACCTGTGTGGATCAGCCATACGACTACCCCTACTACCGGTGCTACTGCAGCCCACCCTGGTCAGGCAGCAACTGCGAATATTACGGTGAGGTCGCCATTGTAGTTTGCACTTGTTTGTGTGTGCATCTACATTTGTCTATACACATCTGTGTTTTTGTTTTGTCTCCATCATGGCTGGACCTTCATCATCTGCCGTAGTCACCACGACTACTGGTAAGTCCTTTATCGGCATTGTGCATCACGTGATTCCATCGAACAGATGATGTAGAGCTGTGAGGCATCAGCATAACATTGATGCATGACATTAACAATGGAGATTATTTTAGCAACAGGCAGCAGATATGTTGATGAGAGTGGTTGTAGTTAATGTTGGACCCTGCTCTGATGCACAATGGGCAGCTTCTGCACACATTCTGTAAATTATTGGACTTCATTATCAATGCGTCCATCATTGTGTGATCACAACATGGCTGTAGAAATGATACTAATACAGTAATTGATATACAAAGTTAATTCTCATGGGCAAATTCATCAAACGCGGTACCAACCTAAGCTAAACACTTTGTAGCACTTTTGCCTGTAAGAAAGCAAAAAAAATAATTGTTAAACAATTTGCTATGAGCTATGAGGGTCAATATCAATAGTGTATACTATTCATGTGGATCACGCTTTCTTTGTCTATTTGTCTCTTCCATGTGACCTTCATTGTCTGGAGCAGAGCCTCCGACCACTCCCAGTGAGTAACCGTTGTCTCACGCGTGTCTCACGGCAGTTGAAGTCTCCCCGTGTCTCCCTCACACGACGGACAAAAGAAAAAGCCGCCTCGTCACAGTTGTTTGGCAAAAGTGACCGATGGAGTCAGGGTGGATGCACGATTAAGTTTGTATGACAATGGCCGGGTGTGCGCGCCTCTGCAGGTGCGTGTCTATCATCCCCGTGCCTGAACGGTGGTATCTGTGAGGATCCGTGGTACTACTCCGACTACCTGTGCCACTGCAGCCCAGAATGGTCAGGCCGGAACTGTGAATATTACGGTGAGGGCGCGCCGTTTGTAGTTCCATTTGTTTGCGCGTGCACCCACATTTGTCTGTATCGCACTCGGCACACGCATGCAGAAAAGGATGGCGACTGGAAAAATGAGTGCATCTTCCCGATATCGTCGCAAAATCTTTCGAACAAATGTTCTTCGGAAAACAATTGTGGTCATAAACACGCGCCCACCCCTTGCATGTCCACTTCTTCAATGCACATGCTGCTGTCTAAAATCACGCAGCCCCGTCCGTTCGTAAGTTGTACCGTATTGCACCATGTTTTGGCACAGCAACAATGACTTACTTAAAAACTGAATATTAAATATGACTCGCCATTTGGCACACCTGTTTGTGTTTTATGCATGTCTGGGCCTTTGTCATCCGCAGTAGGCGGAATGACTACTACTACCGGTAAGTCCTCTCTCATCGGTGTTGCGTGCATCACGTTATTCCACTGAGCAGACTGGGCAGTGCGGTTGACAATGTAGAGCTGTGTGGCATCGGCATCAAATTTATCCTCGACATTAAAACGGGGCATGATTTAGCCAAGAAGCAGGAGATGTCTTGATAACAGTGGTTTTATATTTAATGTTGGCCGCTGCTCTGATGCACAATGGGCAGCTTCTGCACACATTCTGTACATTAGTGGACTTCATTAACAATCTGCACCAGGATTGCGGTGATACTACACATTTATAAAGTGAATTCTACTGGGCAAATGTATCATCTGTGGCATCAACCTAAATTAAAACACTATAATAGATGTGTAACATTTACTGTTCCCTGCAAGAAAGCATGTTTTTACAATTTCCAATGAGCTATGAGGGTCAATATCAAAAGTGTAAACAATTCATAAAGATCACTGTGACTTTGTCTATTTGTCTCTTTCATATCAACTTGTCTGGGGCAGAGCATCCTATCACCACTGCCGGTGAGTAGCCCTTGTCTCACGCGTACCTCACGGCCGTGGAAGTCTCCCTGCGTTTCTCTTACGCGATGGATAGAAGTGGAAGCTGTCTCATCGCGATTTATTTTGACGTGAAGCGTGTGTTGGTGGAGTAGGAAGAAAATGGCAGTCAACCAATTTCCTTGACGCAATGACCGTGTGTGTGTCTCTGCAGGGGTTTGCCAGTGCAATCCGTGCTACAATGGGGGTACCTGTGTGGATCAGCAATACTACTACCCCTACTACCGCTGCTACTGCATGTCAGGGACATCGGGTGCCAGATGTGAATATGCCGGTGAGGGTGACCTTTAACTTCCGGCACGGTTGTGTGCACGCTGCACATATTCAGATGCTTGTGTCTCTCCACTCAAGAAGCACAAAGTGGTAATTTTCTATGTTGGTGGCGTTTTGAGTGATGAAACTCTGCAGGACAACATTACATACATGGGCATGCAATACATTCATCGTGTGTGGGAAAACCTCAACTATTCGCACAGTTGATGGCAACAGGTGCCCCCTAAAGTAGTAAATAATGCATGTTTACAAGTGGGCAGGCGGGCGCGTGTACCCGTGGACGGGAAATGGCAGCGAACACAGGCGTGCGGCGACTCACGGCGGTGAATATTTCTGCAGCGGGGTGCTGGTTAAGACCATGCCACAACGGCGGGACGTGCGTGGATCTAGGGTTCCCCAACTATCAGTGCATCTGCAACTCGCGTTGGTCGGGCCTCGACTGTGAAAATCCCGGTAAGAGAGCCACTCTGCACCTCCGATTAGCACTTGGCTACATGCGGTGCGACAACATACGTACGTACATGTGCGTTTTGACAAATGTCGATTGCTCACGTGTATTTCTATCATAGTGTGTAAAATGGGTATCATGGATAAAAACTGACTACTTTTCATTTTACCAGCTAAGGCCCACCTAGCTGTTATAGTTCTTTTTCCCGAAGCGACCTGCCCATAACAAATGATAGCTCTACAAAGTGGCTTATCACGTGGAAATTGATAACAGCCTTATACACAAAACGCATGATGTTGATTCTTAATGTGGAGCGAAAAACTCTAGGATACGAAGAAAAATCCACGCGACCACAGGGAGAGACAGACAAGCAAACTCCAAATATACAAGCGCCTGGGTCAGGATCGAACCCACGACCTCTTGTATACCAGGCCAGGTAGTTAACATCTTGCCACGGTGGCGAGATGTTAGTGTCAAGAAACGCGAACGGTGGTGCTGTGTTAGAGCGTTGTTACGCGTTGTTACGCTCTAACACTGCTCACCCCGAGTTATAAATGCTCTGATACGTGCATTGGCTTTGTGCTGTTCGCCTGTTGGCGTTGTTCTCTGGTCTGACACTGATAGTGAGACTCGGCCATTAAGAAGGCTGTCTCTGGTGCAGAGCACGTGTTTTGTTTGCATGTTCACCACAAGTACGTGTGGTTAATGCAGTCTTGATTTCTTGCGAAATGAATCAATTTGGTGTTTGAACATCTTAACACCTGTTTTATTTCCAGAAAGGGTAAAACCTATTCTTATTTTTGAACAGAGATCAAGCTTGCGCACTATTCATCCGGCTGTGCCAAAGTGAGGGTTGTGAAAGTGTGGGGAACCAGAACCAATTCCAATATCATTCACCACTGATGGTAGCCATGGCCAGGAGTCGTTGCCATCGGCACTGTACATCACTGTGCTTCACACTGCAGTGCACTACATTTAGACCAAATAGTGCGTACGCAAAACACACGCGCTATTTTTTCCCATCAATAAATTACATAACATGTGACTGCAACTATATCAACAACAGCAGCAGCAGCAGCCAATCTTAAGACCGTGAGTTTACAACCCATCAGGGTCAATGCAGTAAACCCTTGTTAATTCGACACAGTTGGGGCTCTGGCCTTGCCGAATTATCCAATATTCCGAATTATGTACAATGGTACTCCCCACTGCTTCCTGCGCCCCAATAAAAACAAAATTTCAAATTTGTTTTCCAAACTCTTCACACACCATACGCATTGACACACAGCCTGCATCAATTTATCTAAAACTTTGGATTTGTCTCGCAGACTCAGGGATTTATGCATCGGTCCCGTTCTATTACTTCTTGATGTAGGTGTGGACGACATTCCTGAGTGGGTTGGCTTGCACAGAGTGCACATGAACAAGGTGAACGCTCACCACGCGCGTCGCCACAGGACCGAGCCGTTGTTTTGGTCGTGGCGCGCGGCGTCGCTTCACGTGCGTGCCGAAATTGGCCCATTCGGTACGGCAATTCGGCTCATGGCGAATTTCTAATACACCATATATATGCCGAAAGTGCAGCCGTACCAAATTATCCCCAATTACGAATCATCAAATCCCAAAATAACGAGGTTTACTGTATGTTGAGCATCCCGATGCGTAGATCACCACTTAGCTGGCACTGCGGTTCAACGGCAGCTGCCCTACGGATGGGCTTCTGGTGTCCACCTGAAACGTGGATCCCCATCGCCGGCTCAGAGACCACCGACGGACGAGCACCCCGCAGTGCTCGTCTGGTTACGTGAACACCAATTTGTTTACAAAAGGTTTATTTTTATTTGTATAGATTCGATCACGTTTAATGACACATTTATAATAGATCGCGTGAATATAAATGTGTTGTTAAACCGCCACCACCCATGTCAGGTGGTGGTGGGTTTAACGGCACATTTACTTATACGCGCTCTAACCCTCCCAAAAAAACCTTTATTATGGATATTATTGCTCGCCTGAGCCTGCTACTGCATGTTAAACTGACGGCTGGCACCGTAATAACAAATACGCCCCAAAAAACGTTACAATCTCGTGCACGCCTACACGTTCACCCGTTCACAGTTCGGGAAGTGGAGCTGATGAACTGCACGTCGCGCTACATGGAGCTGCAGATCCCGCTGAGCGAACTGAGCGAGCTCGGCCTCTCGCCGTCCGACGTCCACCTGGAGGACCCCTCGTGCCGTGGCTCCATCTCGGAGCAGTACCTGGTCCTGCACACCGACCTGCTCGGCTGTGGCTCCACGCTGGAGGTACGTGTGTTCGATACAACGTGTGACACTTTGTATCCGTGCAGTGCCCGTGTATTAGAGTATTCCCTCGTTTTTCCCGCATTTGCTCATCCGCGATTTTTGGCTGTCCACGAATCGCATTTTGAACTCTACACGACTGCATTGAGAGCGAGAAAGAGATATAAAGTGACGAGAGAGAACGCGATGTGAGAAAGTGATGAGATAAAGTGATGATGCGTATTGCCTCGCTGCAAAGCACCGTCATGTGGTTACCGCCACTTGGTGATGATTTGCGTTCCACGTACACTGCATGCAAGGCTTCAGAAGGGAACACGCTCTCAAAGCTGCGCTTTGTATGTATGTTGAACTTCTTTCGCTCCGTACGTAGCCAACCGTGCTAATCGGAGGCGCTCTGTCTCTCTCTGTCTATCTCTCCACAGACACACGACAACAACATCGTGTACTCGAACACGGCCTACGGCTTCGTGGCTGGAACCAGAGCCAAGAAGCTGCGCATCCCCATGCACTGTTACCTGGGTGCAGAGGGAAGGGTCATAGCGAGCTTCGCGCCCAGGTAATAACAGCAGCAGCAGCAGCAGCAGCCACTCACCAATATATCGAACGTCTCACTTTATATACGAGATAAATAACCGACAGGCCGAGCAGATTTTTTAAAATGTTTTAAATATATTTCAGAAGAGTCCTGGTAGGGAGCACAAACCGCGACGTAGCGGGTTGGGGAGTGGTGCAGAAATCCCTTGGACAGAAGTCCCAAATTCTCTCCTCCTGAGTTCACAGGCGGGGGTAGACTTGGCTCGCTGCTGCCCCACCGAGTGGGGACCGCGAGCGGGGTGTGTGTGTACTTTAATGTGGGCAGGGGAAGGTGAGGCAAGAACTTAAGAAAGGGAGTAGAAGGAGTGGGGAGAAGAAGGGGGGAGGGGAAGGCCGAGCAGATATTATTAGCGTCAATTGCAAATGCTAATGTGTTTGTCGGTGGCTACGATTCTTTGTCAACAAAATGCGACGCACGCAACGGAAGCTAACTGCGCACTTTGTTTTGTTATGGTGCGATTTCCAAAAATAATCGAGACCTTGGTGTGTTTTAAAAACATTCATTCACACCCCGATAGAACTGAAGTAGTCTCTAAGTTTCTCGTTTGAAAAATGGTACCATGTGACCCGTAACCTGAATCACACTTTAGATAAGTATGACAGCATTACGCGTGCAAGCGGACCGCAGCAGAAGAGATGGAACAATTGAGATAAGGTCACGTGGAGTGCCGGATGGCGAGGGTTGGCGAAGGCGTAGTGATGCACTCATCCAGCAGTATGTAGACAAAGACTGATGATGATGATGATAACAATAACAGCATTCCACATTTCTATGGAAACAGCCAGTTAGTGTGGTGCACATTTGCGGCAAAAGAGGTCTCCTTGTAAACAAGATATGGTCACTGATCCATGCGGGTGTCTGTGCGCCCCCCGTCTCGCTGCAGGGTGTACGACAAGTACAGCTCGGGCACCTTCGACCTGAGCATCGCGATCTACACCAGCCAGGCCTTCAGCCAGGCCGTCCGCGCGTACCCATTCGAGGTGGACCTCGGAGCCCCGATCTACGCAGAGGTTGGAGAGACGAGCTTGCGTTGTTGGATCGGTCGCGTGGCCCGGTGAAAGCCAAGGGCTCAACCGAAGTCGTCACAGCTACGTGAACGGCGTGCCGACTGTGCGCTTGGCTGACTCCCAAGTGGCCGGGTCACCCAATGACCACTTTCACTTCTACCCAACGACCACGCATTCCTCTTGTTTCACCAGGTGCTGCTCAACTCCTACGATAACGGCCTGCAGCTCCTGCTGGAGACGTGCAAGGCTTCCCCGAACCCCGGCGCCGCCGACAGCGAGTCCTACGTCATAATTCGAGATGGGTGAGAGAAGAAATAAAACGACTGCCACTTTTTCTGTGTGCATGTGACACCACCGTACTGTGTGCATCATGCACACAGACTCGAGAGAATCAAAATTGTGGCCATATTATTTTTAGACAGCAACAGACAACAGGGGACATCTTCTCATGGCTGATGTTGATGTAAGGTGGAGACAACTGCAACTTTACATTGAGGTGGTCGAGTCAGATGATTGCGTCAGGAGTAGCGGAGTGGCGTTTCATCGCCGTGACGATGCCTCCTTCATATTTGTGAATTGGACACTCAGACGTTATATATTCCATTGACCGTTCTGGGTGACCACAGTCGCACACAGCGGAGAGTTTTGCATTTCCCATGAGAGAACTGTACAACGGTCTCATTCTTGATAGGGGTCATCAGTGCAGCATAGCCATCACCATTTCCTGCTTTCTTGCACCTCAGGGGCTTTATTGATCACTTTGTGGCACAGATTGTCACTGCCTAAGGGTGACGATCAACCAATTCTAACGCTTCACACGGAGGCAATTTGGCAGGCTTGGAAAGCTCGGTGGACGACAGTCCTCCCATTGCTGTTTGGCTTAAGAAAGGGGTGGCAGGAAATCACACGTCAAAAAGGTGGATGTGTGTCATGCGTTGTGTTCGCGCCGAGCTCACGTGTGCTCATTGGCTCTTCTTTCGCTGGCGACGGCAGGTGCCAGGTGGATCCTTCCTACAGCACCTACTTCAGCGGCGACGAGAAGAGGCAGCACTTCAGCTTCCAGAGCGTGGAGTTCTTCAGCGGATCCCAGGTAAGCTCTTCCGAGGCCTCCCTTTAGCCGATTCAGGATCATTCCAATACACTCGGGGCTTCTGCGGAATGAGAACATGTTAAAAGCGCCCCGTATGATTTGATGTTGGTCTGCAGATGCATCTACACGCGTGCGTGGGATTTCCTAAACATTGTGAACATGAATGGGATGCTTGTGAAGTGCAGACTGACATTTTCCAGAATCTGTCACCGGAATATTGCAGAGTCGAATGAACTCTTCTTTCAATGAATTTTAGTCACGGTCACATTTATTTGTGTCGGGGTATGGGATCGTAAGTTCGTGATGCTATCCACCTCTCCTAAGTCTGTGGCTCATGTACCCTTAGCCTCTCTTGTCTTTCACCCTCTGTCCTTTACACCCCTTCTTATTTAACCACAACGTCTTATATCTCAGTAAGAATACCCCCTGCTTCGTGCAGGTTCATCAAGTCGTTGGGGTTCAATCATTCAGTCGGTGAAGTCGGAACCCAAAAGGCAAAAGGGCATGTACCGGAGGCCAGTCAGATATCAATCTCCCTAATGACTTCGGATGACTACGGCACAGGCCTGGTGATTTAAATATCTAACATATAACCCAGGAACACATACCTGTTCACCAATACGGTTGACCCGTATTCTTGTACAGGGAAATTGAGTTTCAGGTCCATGTGGCGTACAGTCGTCTATTGTTTGTGTCTCACCCTCGCGATGGGACTTTGTAGGATGAACGTTGAGATGTATAAGGGGGCACGGGGTGACCAACAAGGTTTGAATTGGTCTGTAATACGGAAGGCACTGATGAGGGGTTGACAGGTATGGGAACGTCTCAGTCATTTCCAGAGTGAAACCCTGCTGGGATATTATGTCGATTTCTCTTTTTAAACTTTTACACTCCTCAAAATAAATATTGACTGCGATATTAATTGAATTCGTGCAATGCATCTAATCGTGGAAGGGTTAGTCACCACATCGCGATATCCCACGCCAACATCTCCGTGTTGATGCCACCCAACATCTCCGTGTTGATACCATTCCACGTTCACCACTGTCCCTGGGCAGGTGTACCTGGAGTGCAACGTGCGCGTGTGCAACATCTCGGACGTGAGCTCGCGCTGCCGGCGAGGGTGCGTGCGGTCCAAGCGCTCCGTGCGTGACCTCGTCGGCCCGGAGAATCGCGCCGAGCACAAAGTGGACCTCTCCCAGGGCCCCGTGCTGCTCCGCAAGACGCGCCAGGGTGAGCTCCTCCTTACCGATCGGCTACCATCTGCGTAAATGTGTGTGTATGTTGAACTTCTTTCGTGCTGTACGTAGCCAACCGAGCATAGCTCCAGTGGCTTCCTAATATCGGAAGGAAGAGCGTTCCAGACGTCCGCAGAAGCGCATCTGAAAGCGCGCGATGCGGTGACCGCCTTTTTTCGATGGCTTTAGCCAAAAGTCGCTGCGAGGGTGACTGGAGTTCGTGTGATGGTTTATGCTCCTTGATGAGATTAGCAAGGTATTGTGGTTCATTTGTGGCAAGCACTTTGTGTGTAATGTTCGTATCCATTATATACCTGCCAATCAACCTGCTATGCTAGAACCAAACAAATAACATTTATAATTATTGATTTGAAGCTTTCGTGACTTTACCGAAAGAACCAAAGAACATATAGAATTGTCTGCTTTTTTTTTGGTCAGATACCAGGCATAGCCACCCTGTGCTACTTTGTGCTAATTACATTTAATAGCTTGGAAATGCAACGGATCGCTTGTGACCTTTTAACCTTTGGTCCCCGCAGTCTCCGGCTTGAGCAGTTCGGCGCTGGGGTTGGTGTACGCGCTGGCCGCTGCTCTGACCGTCGCTGCCGTCTGCGTGGCTGTGGTGAAACTCTACGGTATCCACTCCAGAGCCACTCAGTACGAACTCATCATACCGATCGATGACTGAGTGGGACATGCACGGATCCGGACAAAGAGTGGCTGCTCTCCGTTGGCCCATAGAGGGGCGTTCGTTTATTTTCATTCTCCAAACCTTACTCCAATATCAATGTTATAATCCCAATCTCGACCCGGGAGAATCTCGCCGAGTCTAGAACGTGTTTTCACAGGGAGGGTTTTAGACCAATGAGATCTTCATAAGTTGTGTTGCTCAGGGGAAACCAGGGTTCCTGATGAACGCACATGCATCCCGAGAAGAATATTCACACTCTACGCGGATCGCTTATCAAAAGCAGGGCTGTACTGCCCCCCGCCCCCGTGGATATCACTTTGGTGGGCTCTCAATTCAATATCCATGAGCCTCGTGGCTGTGTAATCAAGTTGAACTCTTAAGCCACTTAATCACGGTAGCGGGTTACATCTGATCAATAAACATCGATTTTCAATTAATTATCTACAGTGTACTTTTAGCTATAGGTGTCTACAGACGAGTAGAAGTGTAGTGGCAGTAAAAAAAAAACCTGACAGCCCTTCAGCACCCATCCATAACTGCATCAACCGTGGACGTTGCTTGTCCATATTTTACCATGCTAATGTTACCATGCTAATGTTACCATGCTAATGTTACCATGCTAATGTTACCATGCTAATGTTACCATGCTAATGTTACCGAGCTAATGTTACTGAGCTAATGTTACCATGCTAATGTTACCATGCTAATGTTACCATGCTAATGTTACCATGCTAATGTTACCATGCTAATGTTACCGAGCTAATGTTACCGAGCTAATGTTACCATGCTAATGTTACCATGCTAATGTTACTGAGCTAATGTTACCATGCTAATGTTACCATGCTAATGTTACCATGCTAATGTTACCATGCTAATGTTACCATGCTAATGTTACCATGCTAATGTTACCTACGGCCTAGAATTACATTCAGGTTGCTTGGCTCGGAGCTCAATTAGCCAACCACCCCACCACTGCTTGGCCCACACATGTGTCGATGCAGGTAAACGCATTATTGTTATCACCTGTAACTCTTGTATCACGATTCATATATTTTCGTGTGAAAATAAAATGATTTGAAAATAAAATGCGTTCCCATTGCGTCATTCATCTTCATTGTATATACTGTACATGTAAAATCAGTGATAACGTGAAATTACCACATTACAAGGCTTAAGAAGAAAACTGCGGATGGAAAATGAATCTGGCCCTACGCGCACCGTGACCTCAGCATGTGGCAAAGCGACGATGGGAGCCCGCACCCTCGAGCCGTGGCTGAACGGCACCACGCGCCTGGAACGCTCCTTTCCACCGCACCTCCGATTAGCACGGCGGGCTACGTACGGCGCGAATGAAGTTCAACGCACGTGCGTGGCACCGCCACCCCCCCACCCGCATCCGAGCCGTTACCGACACTCGCAAACCTAACTCACAATGCCTCGCTTTTTCTATAGATACACGCGTCGCTACATTTCATTCTTCGCTGGAACGCACTACATGCCACGTGCTTTATTTGTGTTCAAGTTGTTTGTTCAGTGCCCTGGTCACGGCTCGGCATGTTAAGGCGCGACAGAACTTGTTATTCTGTGCCCGTATTGGCACATGTGCCACTATTATATATATTTTATAAGATTGAGTTTCTTCCCCAACCCCCACAGGGAGACACCTTCCTTTAGGTTTAGGGAAATGAATGCCAGAATAAAAGTCTCTGTGCAGTGTGGGTTGTTTGCTGGCCACGTTGATTCAAGCAAAGCGCCACCAGTCCAGGCATCGCTTGTTCTGAAATTACGATGCACTCCCAAGGCCGTGGGGCCAATGGCTGGTGAACTTTTTTTCAAATTTTATATATTACGGAGGGATGGGGGCCATCCATAAATGACGTCACGCACCTAGGGGTCGGGGGGGTCAAACATTTGTGACGATGTGTGACGAGGGGGGGGGGGGTTTGAGAAATGTGACGTCACATCAAAATGCGCAACTTTAAATGAATATAGACAACACGTTCTACTTAATTAAATAGACTTTTTAATAAATGTTTTTTCCTACAACATCAGAGTGCAGCGCCACATTAAATACGCACTACAATGACACTAGTTTGCTACCTATTTTGCTACTTCATTCGTATTATTCTAATGTAAACATCTTACGCAGACGTAGACGGCGGTTTGTTCCTAGGCGACGTGTTTCGGAGCAGTGGCAGAGTGGGCTGCAGGTCACGCCGACAACTCCGCCAACCCGAGTTGAGTTCGTGGCGCGTGATGCGTGCGGACGGTCGAACTCATGTGGCACCAGTACGTGGCCAACCGTGCGAATCTGAACCAGTCCTGACCACCCCGACCGCTTTCACGAACCCGCTCAGGCGAGCACGCTGGCATGGGCAAGTCCTCCTCGCGCTGCAGTGCAGATTGACAAAGAGGGCGCACGCATTTGTTGCTAAAGCCGTGACGCTGCTTCCCGTTCTGCATTGCGCTGTCCAGCTGTACGCAAGCCAGTTTGATGTAGATAGGGCTGCCCTCTCTTCTTACTCGGCGATGCGGCAATGAATCTGATATGCCAGCCAGCCACGACTAGTCGAGTACAGAAAAGGGTCTGCAGCTGGCATGCTGTTCTTTGGAAACACCTCGTAAGCAGTATTTCTCATCAAGCCCCTGAATGCATGCCGATACGCTATTTATATCGCGATGGTGTCCATAACTGTATAGAGATCGTTCTGCTGATTTCATGGAGTGAACTGGATGCAACGCAATCAATATATTAGGGAACACATTTTTTATTTTTACGTGAATGCGATCGAGTGAACAGAACTTCGTGGCGCGAGTAGGAATAAGCGGTCGTCCAGCGCAGCGTCATCACACGAGGCAGTGGGATGCTGCTGGATGCTTCTAGATGCTACCCACGTGCCTCCGTCTTTGCTCAGCCTGCGTTACGCGTCTCACGCGTTATCGCGGACTGTGCTTTACCCTACATTATACGTCTCGATTTGCAATAATTCTAAAGCAACACATGAAAATCAACAATAGTATCACAAGTTATCATGTGCCAGTCATGTTGGTGTTTTCGAAACCTACTACCCCCAACCCCATAATTGTTGTTGTTGTTATTATAACGCAATTTTTCCATAGCGCGGTGTTCTTCAGGAACGCAACTATCGCGTTATAGGAGTACGAACCCTATATGCTGCCATATATTTAGCAGCAAACGGCACCTAAAGTGTCCAGCTAGATAGAGCTGTAACTATCAACTTTTGGGATAATTGATCAGTGCGTTAATTATTGATTCGATCAATTGAGCGATCTATTATCGTAAGAAACACGTGCATTGTCGTTCGCATAGACGACGAGGGGGGGGGATGACCACGCGTACACCTCAAACTTGCGTGGTTCAAGGCGGACGGGGTTTCGTGGATTTGAAGATGCCACGGGCATCAACATCGTCACTGTGCCACAACTGGTCGTACACTGGGTTGAGCTACCCACGATTTGGAAGGCAGATTGAAGGCGTCTTGCCATTTTTAGAACGAGTGCCAATTAATCAATTATTTTTTGTTTAAGATTAAAAAAAATAATCAATAACTTCGGCACTATGTAGCTGTCTGTACCTTCTGTGAGTTATAATGCTATTTGACACATACACAATCCGGCTTTACAGAGTGTGTGGATGCTGCATTTATAACACTTTTAATTCGTGAATACCCTATATTACTTCATGAAGATAAGTACACGTGTATGTTTACCAATATAAGTTGGTAGATGCGAGCTGTTTAGCCAAACTAAGCCATAACATTACCTTACAACTTGGTGATTTTATCCAAATGAACTGAGCATTTTAAAATGTCGCCGCAAAAGATGCCTTGTATTTCTATTCACTTATTGAATGTTTGGTAATTTTCTCTCAATTCTATTCTCATCGTGCCATCGGCACCACGTCACGTGATGACGTTCCCACGCGGGTCCCTTGCATAGCAGTGCGACCCTCTGGTTTGAGAAGGGCCCAGGGAAGCAGAGCCTACAGAGCCACCTCCGAGGAGATTTCTTCCACTGACCTCTGGGCCACAAACAGGAGTAGCTGGAAGCACTTTCCCCACCCACTCGGCACATGAAACCGAAGGTTTGGATGCATGGCAGCCAAACCAATAACCTCCTTCTCAGAGGTGGAATTGAATCCAAGTAAGGGTAGAACCTCGTTTATACGCGAGGACTTTTTGTCCGTGAGCACACCGCCATCAACTTGCCGCGTTGCAGAATGCAGTCTAATCCCAGGCGGCTGCCTGGATTCGAACTCAGGTGCTCAGAGGTGCCAACTCAGTGCACTGATCTCTGAACCACTAGGCCACCTCGTGACTGCATTTGAGTTGTTAATCTGGCCATCGACTTGCACTTAGATGACACACAGTTCCAGGGGGAAGTTGACTTTCGAATGAATGCCCCGGGTGGTTTGGCGTGCAGGCTACGATACTTACTATTTATGTAAATGAATATGAAAAAGGGCACACGAGGACTGGAAATGCCAGACAATTTGAGTTCCTGTAAGATCTGACGTGAACCAAACACCTTATCACAAAGCTTTGAACCCTCAAACCTTTGTCCCCCTCCCACCAGAGCCGCCACAAACGATCTCCCATCAACCACCACGGCACAACTCTGCGACCTCCACCTGTCACCCTGACGCTCGTCAAACGCCGAGAAGACGACGGCGTGTGGGTGCGTCCGAGTCCGAGAGGCAAAACGAAAGCACGGAGTAAGAGACGGAACGGGCTGCCGGCTGCCCGGCTCCTTCTCTCGCCATGCCACTCGCGTTCTGCCCGCTGCTGATGGTCGCGGTCGCGACTTTCGTCTCACTAGGCGCTGCTCGTAAGTTTGAAACTCACGGAGGCTCTCAATCTCATGTTGCCGACGAGGTGACCGATTGTTGACAGACACTGGGGGGGTTTGAGGGCGCCGCCAGCAAAGTGGGCCTCGTTGAGAAATAATGCGGCGTTCGTAACAGTGATTTTGATTGTCTTCTAAAAGTAGTTGTCATTTTTTAAAAAAAGTGATAGTCACACGTGCACTCGTCATAATGATAATCGTGAAACGTCTATTTTGCGATGGAAACGTGGACAAACATCTAAAACGAAATCGGTAGAAGTGAATTCAACGTGCAACCCCCCCCCCCCCCATTGATTTATAGTGCGTTGATCACACATCAACAAACATCGATCACTCATCAACACACATTGACCACACATCAACACACATCGATCACACATCAACAAACAACAAATCGCTGTTCATGGCAGAGCCGGGTGTCATCAGCGTAGCGACGGTGGCCACTGCCGAACTGGAGATGATTTGGCCAAGTGGAAGGAGACGTTGTCAGGAGAGCGGAGGACGAAGGCGGAGCCTTGTGGTACACCACAAAGCAACGTTCCCTGGGATAAGGTGGTGGCCTTTGTATTGAAGCATCGAGGAGCGTTTGAGACGGGACAGACATTTCCAAGGTTGATGGGGCCCGTCGTGAGTTGTGTTAGCACGCCAGTGACCGCGGTCGTTTGTACGTTGAACTTCTTTCGCACCGTGCGTAGCCAACCGCGCTAATCGGAGGTGCACGAGGGAAGGACAACAGACTAAAGGCAGAAAAGGCAGTTCTCAAGAAATTAGTTTGAAAACTCGGCCACCCTAATGACGACTCAGCCATCACTTATGACAGTCCCCCAACAAACTTGGGGGTGCCTCGTCCATTCCCAAATGCTCCTTTGCGGTAATAGTACCGGAGGTACCCATGGCAGTGACTTCGACACAGCTGGTCATGTCTTGGTGCTTTGGGAGGCTAGACTCTGCTGGGTAGAGGACGGACTAGAAAATTAAACGTGTTTTGAACGGTAATCACGAAGAACACCGTCTCTGTTTGCGTGTCTGTTCTGACTGTGTCGCCTTCAGCCGAGCCATCGGCACCACGAGTGCGTTCACTGCAATGTTGTTGGTGCGAGTGGCTTCTCAACTGAGCTCTGTATGACAGTGAGTGTGCATTGTGATATCGAACGTTCGTCTTTATAGCACAACCCCCCTCCTGCTTGACCATCTCATTTCATAGTTCACGACCTTTGGACGCGTGCGAAGAAAGAGCGCCAGAGCTCAATCGGATTACTCCGGGCATAGAGATTCTGATTCTTAAACCGGTTTATTTTACCGGTTAACGGTTACGAGCTTTCAGTTCGTCCCCACTCCCTGCGCGTGACACAGCAGCCTCCCCCCTGCCCTGCCTGGCACGCCAGGCCGTGCTACGTCGTGCCATGGTCGGGGCAGTGAGAGGAGCCACCCATTCATTTATAACACCCAGCGAGGTGCTGCTCCGCACGTTTCTTCCGAGGCAGTTCCAACAGTTCCAGTTCCACAGTTCCAATAGTTCCACTTCAAGCAGCTGCTTGTGTGGGGGGTGGGGGGGGGGACGACGACACCCAAGCGTAGCTCACCTCTTGCCTTGAACAAGCGAGACAAAAACAATAAATCACTGACACGGAAGAAATGTCACCCCAAGTGTTAATCAATGTTTGCATTTTGTTGTTTTAATGGAATCACCGCCATCATCATCACCCCCACGTGGAGCAGAACCACCGACCTCCGCTGCTGCCGGTAAGAAACACAACTTTTGGGGATTCAGAGCTAATGACTGAGCATACCTCATTTTAACCGTGGACATGTACACGTCGATCTCTTCAACGAACTGGGTGCATGCACGCGGCGCGCACGCACGCAGCCAGCCGTGCTCATCTTCCACAAACACCCGACGTCTCTACACCCAGCCGGCCCGAAACATAACCGCGCCACCGTCTGAATAATCTTGACTTGAAGCTTTCGTGACTGCAGGAATCCATACTCTTTGGTTCTTTCGGTAAAGTCACGTAGGCAGAAAAATAAAACAAAATATTAAAAATATTTTTGGTTTTATAATAAATATGTTTTGTTTTATTTTTCTGCCTACTTGACTTTACCGAAAGAACCAAAAAGAGTATCGTCTGAATACTCTGCCCCGCTTTGTTCCACTGCGTGTCGCCAACATCATCAGAAACGTCGTCGTCGGCGGCGAGACGGGCGGAGCTGATGAACTGCACGTCGCGCTACATGGAGCTGCAGATCCCGCTGAGCGAACTGAGCGAGCTCGGCCTCGCGCCGTCCGACGTCCACCTGGAGGACCCCTCGTGCCGTGGCTCCATCTCGGGGCAGCACCTGGTCCTGCACACCGACCTGCTCGGCTGTGGCTCCACCGCACAGGTTATCCGCAGAATCGTGTTCACACAAACACAACGATGACTCCCAGTGGCATTAACAGACTGTTGGGGCAAAGCGCTGTTAGCGAGCAGCACATGTGAAGGTCGGTACACGGCACACACGAGGGGGTGGATTGGCCAGCACCACGCCCGGCCGCCTTTGTCTCCCCAGTGACGATGTTCACACACCGTTACACCAGGTACTCATTTCAGGCTGAGTCGACCTAGGGGAGCCCCTCCCCGTAATCCGTGGTGTACGGCAGGGAGAGAAGTTCACGCGAGAGGTCTCACGTTTGGCGCACTGGTCCCTCGCTGACCAGGCGCGCGACTAACGAACGAACGAACGGACGGACGAATTATACCGAGAGAACAAAAGCATTTTGGCAGCACAAAACGCGCACATCAGAGACACGACACATTGACCGGGGAGTTACAAGTTGAAGTTCGGCTTGGGCCGGAGACGTCTCTGAGAGAAAGGGGCGAGGGTGGATTGACGAGAGCCATGACGGACTGGCAGTCGACAAGGCAACACGCCAGACAGGGGGAGAGCCACCCTCGGACACCGAGGGGTCAGATTTTAGATCACGTGCAGGAGAGACAGAGGTCGATTACCGGGGCATCACAAGACCCACGTGGGATGGTGACGACGTCGGGGAGGCAATTCAGTGGTGGATCGAGCGTGGCTGTGCACAACAGGCGCTGGAGGCGCCCTTGCTTTAATCCCTCTCCCCACCCCAGGCACACGATGGCAACATTCACTACTCGAACACCGCGTACGGATTCGTGTCGGGAACCAGTGCTAAGAAGCTGCGCATCCCCATGAACTGCTACATCGGCTCCGAGGGAAGGGTCATCGCGAGCTTCGCTCCCAGGTGACCTCGCCTGGGGGTCGCGCGTTCGCCACCTCGGAGTCGTAACAGCACTCACCTGCCTGGTGAGTGCTGTTACGACTCCACTCACCAGGCTGTCGCCTGATGAAGCTAGTTGTAATTGCTGGCGAAACGTCGTACTCAGATGGTAAATGTTGTGGCTTGGCTCTCCAACACACCGGTGTGCTGTACTAGTATACTAGACTATACACTACACTATACACTACACTACTATACACTACACTACTATACACTACGCTACACACTAGTGCTGTACTAGTGACGAATTGGCACGTTCTGTTTACGCGACAACCCTTACTAGTTGGCTGTCGGGTGGTGGCGGGTTTTAACGACACATTTATATATTTACGTGATCTAACCCAAAAAAAACTCGATTTTGGTTGCCTGGTGTGTTCACCACAATGATACGCGCCACCTGCTTGTTCAGTTGGCCGTTAATGAGATCCCGTGGCATAATTCAATGGTCCACACTTGCCAAAATTACCAAAATTGCTCATTTAGAATCTATGCAATAACCATCGCCACCCTACTGCAAAAACATGGCAGGTCCCTCCTGAATGAAGAGTCATAAGGCTCGTTGAGTCCATCCAAGCATAATAACTACAACAGCCACTTGTAATCTACATTGTATGATTACAAGGTACAAATGAATGTATTTGTGTCAATCCCAGTTATTAATTCACGATGAGCGACAGGGAGCCTGGCATGCACCTGGGAAAACATGATTGCAATTCTTGCTCAAAAAATATAAAACGACGCTATTTTTATTTTACCAGGTAAAGCCCACTGAGCTATGTAGCTCTATTTCAGACGCGACCTGGCTTTCACAAATGATAGCTCAACGAAGTGGCTTATCGTGTAGAAATTTATAGCGGCCAAATAACCTAAACGCGCGTTTCTAAATGTGAAAGGAAACCCCGGAGGACCCAGAGAAAAATCCCCATGACCACGGGGAGAGAGACATGCAAAATGTATACAGGTGTAAGCGTTGCGATCGAACTCACGACTTCCTGTATACCAGGCGATGTAGTTAACATCTCGGCACGCGCGGCTCATTATGAGACCTTCAGGTGGCGGTGCCTGTTCGCTTGTAAGACGCGTGCACTGACGTGGCAATGCGGGTGTCTGTGCGCCCCCCGTCTCGCTGCAGGGTGTACGACAAGTACAGCTCGGGCACCTTCGACCTGAGCATCGCGATCTACACCAGCCAGGCCTTCAGCCAGGCCGTCCGCGCGTACCCATTCGAGGTGGACCTCGGAGCCCCGATCTACGCAGAGGTTGGAGAGACGAGCTTGCGTTGTGCCCACCGCTCACGGTCGCACGGCAGCGTGACATGAGGCACTGCCCATGGCTGCCATCACATGGTTGCTGGATCGGTCGTGTGGGCCGGTGAAAGCCAAGGGCTCAACCGAAGTCGTCACAGCTACGTGAACGGCGTGCCGACTGTGCGCTTGGCTGACTCCCAAGTGGCCGGGTCACCCAATGACCACTTTCACTTCTACCCAACGACCAAGCATTCCTCTTGTTTCACCAGGTGCTGCTCAACTCCTACGATAACAGCCTGCAGCTCCTGCTGGAGACGTGCAAGGCTTCCCCGAATCCAGGCACCGCCGACAGCGAGTCCTACGTCATAATTAGAGATGGGTGAGAGAAAATATAACGAAAGCGATGCTTTTTTTATGTATGTATCTATGTACGGCGAACTTCTTTCACACCGTACGTAGCCAACCGTGCTAATCGGAAGTGGGGGTGAGGAAGCAGCCACAGTTCTGTAAGCAGACCACAAGGTGGACCCTCGTTCAACTTTGAATTCGTTTTTTTAAAATAACAGTTTCCATTTCATTCCATATTGCCGTCCAATACTGCATGCAATAGCAGTGTAGAGATGAGCCGACACGAGATTGCAGGGGTCTCGTCCTTTATTCCTTTCCTTCCATTCACACCTGTCGCCAGCCGTCCCAATCCCGTTCCCGCCAAAGGCCCCTCTTTCCCCCCCGTTCTCTCCTTATATCACCTCGATCACCCCTCCCCCTAACCCATCTATTGGTGGGAATCCTTCCCCTGACACCCCTACATCACCCCCCCCCCCCGGAGAAAAAATAACCGTCCTCGGTTCTGCCTCCCCCATGGACCATTTAAGTCTCCCCATGCCTCCCACCACTGACAGTGACGACAGCCCTTACCCCCCCCCACAACCATACAATGCAATATAACACAACAAATCAATTGCGCGGCCTGCCCAGGTCTCCAGCCAGCATCCCGTAACAGCCCGGACATCCACAGGCAGCAGATGACCGTGGCGGCCCCCTCCTTCGAAGGCCCTCTCGTCGCGGTCCCTGGTTCGGTGGTGCCGGTGTCGCCTTGCCTGGCGCTGCTGTCTCTCCGGCCCCCGCTCGTGCCGCCGCTCCGTCAGGCCTCACATGGGGTGCTGTAGGTGACAAGGGAACACAGGGCACCGAACCCCCTGCCGGTCGGCGCGTGGTGGTCGGCGACCTTGGCCTGGGTAGGGATGATGATGATGTTGGCAGTGATGTTGGTGGTGATGTTGGTGAAGATGACGGTGGAGAGATGTATGGCTTAAGGCGGGTGGGGTGTACAAACCATCGTCGCTTACCCAGTTGGACCTGGACGCACTGCGGTCGGAGTGCTTTGATGACCTCGACCGGCCCTTTCCAGGGTCGGTGCAGCTTTGGTGAGAGGCCAACCGGCACCTGAGGACAGTGTAGCCATGCCTGGTCCCCGACTTTAAAGGGGTTGGCTGTCACTGTCCTCTCCCGTATCCGTACATTACTCTCTTGGCTCGCGGCCGATGCGGCCTCGGCTGCCTGGCGGGCCTCTCTCAAATAAATGAGGGAGGTCTTTAGTGCCTTCGGCCATGCGTCGGCTCTTGCCGGAATGTCCGTCAGCTGCACCTCAATAGGCGGAACGGGATCCCGTCCGTACATCAGGAAAAACGGCGAGAACCCCGTCGCCGCGTGTGGGGCCACCCTGTACGCCGCTAAGACCGATGGAATGTGGAGGTCCCAGTCGGAATGGTTTTCGTCCACCACTTGGGACAGCATGGCCGCTATGGTGCGGTTAAGCCGCTCTACCATCCCATCGGTCTGGGGATGATATGGAGATGTTCGGACCTTTTTAGTGCCCAGGATAGAGCAGACGTCCTTCAATAGCTGTGAGGAGAAATTCCTGCCCTGATCCGTGAGCAACCGCTCCGGTGCCCC
The DNA here is from genome assembly GCF_965212315.1 of Lampetra planeri. Lineage (NCBI taxonomy): Eukaryota > Metazoa > Chordata > Hyperoartia > Petromyzontiformes > Petromyzontidae > Lampetra > Lampetra planeri. The sequence continues at coordinate 827,363 of NC_136133.1, read as the reverse complement.
CTTATCAAGGACATAGCCTCCCACGAAGGCATCGGCGATGGTCTGTGCCGTTTGGTCCGGGAGGGCCCACGCCATCGGCCACCTCGTGCAGTACTCGACTCCGACCAACAGGTATTTATTTCCCCGTGGCGTGACCGGCAGCGGTCCCAAGATGTCCAACGCAACCAATTCGTTGACCCTGGTCACCGTGATGGGCTGTAGGGGCGCCCGGCTTACCCGGGGTGGCGGCTTTCGCCGCGCACATTCGACGCAGGTAGCGACCCATCGATGCACGTCAGCGGTCATACCTGGCCAAAAGTACCGACCCTGTAATGTGTGCAGTGTCTTCCGCCCTGCCAGGTGCAGCAGCTGGCGGCCGTGTACGTCCATAACCAATTGTTGACGCAGCGACTCCGGAACTACCAGGCATCGCCGGCGCCCTGTCGGGTCCCATCGCATGAGGAGATCCTCCCATACGATGTACTCCTCCCCCCCTGCCTCTGCTGAGGCGCGTAGTGTTCGCAGTGGGGCTTCCTCCAGCTGTAGCCGTCTCCAATCATCCAAGGTCAGCCCCAGGTCGTGGTCGGTCAGCTGGACCTCACCCTGTGCGCCCTCCGCCGTGCGTACAGGAGCGATGACCGTCCCCTCCGGCCTCGCCTCCTTGCAGCGTGCCCCGCCTGTGGTGCATGCACAAGGGCCCTGGGGCACCAGTCGGGACAATGCGTCTGCGTTGGCATGTCTGGTCCCTTTGCGATGCACTACTTGGTACCTGTACTCCTGCAGGCGTTCTATCCATCTGGCCAGCTGGCCCGAAGGCTGGTCGATGCGGAGCGAATACTGCAAGGCCGCGTGGTCAGTGCGGACCGTAAATTTGCGACCATACAGGTAGGGTCGGAATTGCTGCACAAAGTGAACGACTGCCAGGAGTTCCCTACGTGTGACGCAGTAGCGCTGCTCCGCTGATGAAAGCACGCGACTACCATAGGCGATAACCACCTCCCGACCCTGCTGGACTTGCGACAAAACACTGCCGATGCCCACATCGCTGGCGTCCGTGTCCAGGATAAAGGGGAGGCCAAAATCCGGAAAGGCCAATGGTGGTGCATCTGTCAGACGTGAGCGCAGCTGCTGGAATGCCTCTTCCTCCAGAGGGCCCCAATAAAACCTCTGGTTCTTCGCCGTCAACACGTGCAAGGGCTTGGCAATGGTTGCGAAGTTGGGCACAAACCGGCGGTAGTAAGAAACGAAACCCACAAACCGGCGTACCTCCGGAACCGTTGTGGGAACAGCCCAGGCCCTCACGCAGGCCGTCTTTTCCGGGTCTGTAGCCACTCCCGACTCACTGACGACGTGGCCCAAGTAGCGTACCGACGACTGCATAAGGTGGCACTTCGACGGCTTGAGCTTCAAGTTCGCGTTCCGGAACCGCAGGAACACCTGACGCAATCGGTCAATGTGTTCCTCGAATGATCGGCTGAAAACAATGACGTCGTCCAGGTAGATGAGGCACGTTTCCCATTGGAGGCCTGCCAAGGCCAACTCCATTATGCGTTGGAACGTTGCCGGCGCCGTCTGGAGGCCCATAGGCAGGCAGTTGAACTCGAACAGGCCCTGTGGTGTCCGGAATGCTGTTTTAGGCCGGGAGTCCGCGTCTAGTGGGACCTGCCAGAACCCGGACAACAAATCCAGCGTACTGAAAAATTTTGCTCCCGCCAGTGCATCCAATGAGTCGTCGATACGTGGTAGGGGATATGCGTCGGCCAGCGTGACGGCATTGAGGCGTCGGAAGTCCACACAGAATCTCAGTGACCCATCTGACTTCTTGACTAGGACCACCGGTGCCCCCCAGGGACTCGAGGATGGAGAAATTATGTCGGCCCGCAGCATCTCCTGCACCGCTTGTTGAATGTGCCCTTTTTCCATTGGGCTCATTCTATATGTGTTTTGGCGCAGGGGTGCGGCATCTCCCGTGTTGATGTGGTGCTGTGACAGATTTGTGCGCCCTAGGTCGAACGGTCCCCGGCTGAACACGTCTGAGAACTCCTGCAATAACGAGTGCAGCTGCTGTTTCTGGTCGGGCGGCAATCCCGGCTCAGGCCCCGCCAGCTGGTCCATCCACGATTTGGCCCCTCTGTCCTCGGACTGGCTGATGCTGCCTACAAGCTCGGGCTCTGTCCCTGGGGCTCCTAGTGACAAGGGACTAACGTGGGCCAGAACTGTTCCCTCCTGCACCGTCGCTGTTCTATCGGAGGTGTTCAGCACCTGAATGAACAGATGCTGGTTCCTCTGTACAATAGTTTCGGCCCCCACCAGCGCATGACGATCCATGGCCGCTGACGCCGGAGACACCAGGATGGGTGAGTCTGGTCGGGCTGTCACGAGGGGGGACCGATATTGCAGCGGAACCAGCATCTGGGCTGCCGGGGGAATGGAGACAGACTTACTGACCAGAGCCTGCACGTAGGGTACACCCCGGCTGGCCCCCTCCGCCTTTAGGAAATGGAGATGCGTTCCCTGGACTTCCACCCGCCCATTGGCCAGATCGATTTTCATTGGCATCCGCCTCAGAAAGTCCGTCCCCAACAGGCAGGGTACGGGCAACGTTGCGGAGACAAGGATGGGTCCTGCTACCGAAAGCTGCCCAATCTGTATCGGGGCTTCAACCTGGCCCAGGAAGCCCATGCTGCCTCCATTTGCTGCAATGAACGTTGTCTTGACGGGGACTAAAGGTCGGATTTTATCCGGCAGCATCTCATGCATGGTGCTCGAGATGATCGTGGCTGATGCCCCCGTATCGACCAAGATACGTGCCGACACTCCCGCGATTTCACCGACCAGGACCGAGGTTCCTGACGTGGCCGCTACCACCCGCCTTGCCAGCTTCCTCCATTGTGTGGCTGAGTCCGGCCACTGACCAGGCGGCGTCTCGTTATCCTGTGGTGCATGGTGAAATGATGGGGGATGGGTGTGGATGGACTGAAGATGGGGTTCCTCCCTTTGGAGTGCGTCACAGCAGGGTGAACACGCCCTTGTTACATAGTGTGGGCTTACCCCTGGGTTGCGGGCTGGGCTCTCTATGTAGTGCAAATTGCCCCCCCTAGGTGACGTAGGATGGGCCCCCCTTGTGGTGTGGGGGGGCCCCCCCATTGTAGGGGGCGGTGGGGACTGGGGGGTGGGCCTTCCCGTGAGCCCCTCCCTTTCCTTTGTCACGGGGGCGTGGTCCCCCTGGTTCCGTCTCGCTCTGTCGCAAAGCGGTGGTGAGGCGGGTCGTGGAATTGCTCCAGGGCGCAATGTCAATCGTGTGGGCTGCCTCCGCCCCCGGGCCGTTGCCCCTGGCAACTCGCCGGCGTTGCAGGTAACTGGTGACGTCACGCCCGCCGGCGACGTCACGCCCGCCGGTGACGTCACGCCCGCCCGCGAACCCACGCCCGCCCGCGAAACCACGCCCACCCGCGACGTCACGCCCGCCCGCGAAACCCCGCCCGCGCGCGACGTCACGCCCGGCATCGACGTCGCTGCCGGCCGCGACGTCACTTCCGCCCGCGACGTCACCTCCGCCCGCGACGTCACCTCCGTCCGCGACGTCCCTCCCGGCGTCGGCGCGACTCCCGGCGTGGTCCCCGGCCTCGGCGCGATCCCCGACGCGGTCCCTGGCCCCGGCGCGATTCCAGGCGCGGTCCACGGCCCCGGCGCAATTCCCGGCGCGATCCGCGACACCACTTCCGACCGCGACGTCACTTCCGGACGCAACGTCACGTCCGTTCGCGACGCCACTCCGGGTCGCGATGCGACCACAGGCCCCGGCGCTATCCCCTTCCCCCGACCAGAACAGCGGGGACCGGGAAACGACACCACCGGCGCCCACCCCGAGGAGACTCCCGGTGAGTTCGCGGCGTCGGAATTGTAATTACCCGGCCCGCCCGAGAGGCCGGGTGGGACGGCGTCACTCGCCTGGCTCCTGTCGGCGTTCGGCCCCGGCAGGTTCCAGGTGACGTTGGCGGCCTCCGGCTCCGTGCGGCACCCCCTCGCCACATGCCCCTCGCGACCACAACGGTGGCAGACCCACGGGGCGTTGCGTCGGGGGGGCTCGGCGCGATGTTGTAGAGGCGGCTGCCAGCGACGCGGCGGCTGGTCCCTCTGCTCCGCCAGTCCCCGGATCGCCGCGTACACCTCCCGTAGCGATGGCTCCGTCTCAGACGTCGGCGGTCCGTCCCCAGATGCCCCACCGGCAGCCTGTGGTGACGGTGCAGGTTCGGCGGTTAGTGTCGCTGGACCAAGTAGCGCCGTGGCAACGGCTCGGCTGTTCCCCCCCGCCGCGCCAGCCACCGGGCCCACGGGTGGCGCCCGGCCCATGACCTGCTCGTGGGCTTGGATGGTCCGGGCAGCCCACAGCGAGGTGCGTTCTTCCGGCGTCACTACGGGCATTACAACGCCGGCGCGGCAAGCGTAGGCGATGAGGTGCTCGACCACGAGGTCCTCGAGCGCTTCTTCAGCCAGGCGAGGGAAAGCTCTCCTCGCCAACACGAGCAGCGCCCCCCTGTAGGCTAAAGGGGATTCTTTAGCCCCTCGCTGGCGATCCTGGAACCGTTTAAAGGCTCCTTCCGCCGGGCAATAGATCTCCCCCAAAGCCTCGTAGGCCGCCTGTAGCGTGGACTTGCTGTGCGAGGGAAGGGAGGTGTAAGAGGAGAGTGCTTCTTTGCCCAGAACAGATGGCAGCGCTCGTAGGGCCTCTTCGTCTGTCCACTCGAGAGCGTGGAAGGCAGCCTCGAATCGGCGGACAAACTCCTCCCAATCTTCTTCCTCAGCCACAAACTTGTCGACGGGCCCCAGCCGACGCGGCCGTCCGGCCACCTGCTCTCCGTGTTGGGTGTTTAGCCCTGGGGGTTTTGGCGGGAGCGGCGGCGGCTGGCGTGACGAGGTTGGTTGCGGCTCCTGCCCGGCCGGCTGGTCGGCGTCCGGTTCCCGTGGCCTCTCCTCCCGTAGTACGCGTGGGGGTGGGGGTCCCGGTGCCGGCGGGCCCCCCATAGGGAGCCTCTGCAAGAGCTCCTGGAGCGCCCTCTCCACGCGGGCCATGCGGTCCTCCATGCGATCCTCCAGGCGATCCGGGCCCCCTTCTGCTGCTTCTGACAGCAGGCCCCCTTGTTGCCCAGGATGTGAAGGATCCCCGGCCCCTGCTTCCTCCTCCCTCGGCTCCCTCCCGCGAGGATTCTTCTTTGTAGCCATTAGGATCCCACCGCTGCCACCAAATGTAGAGATGAGCCGACACGAGATTGCAGGGGTCTCGTCCTTTATTCCTTTCCTTCCATTCACACCTGTCGCCAGCCGTCCCAATCCCGTTCCCACCAAAGGCCCCTCTTTCCCCCCCGTTCTCTCCTTATATCACCTCGATCACCCCTCCCCCTAACCCATCTATTGGTGGGAATCCTTCCCCTGACACCCCTACAGCAGTATTGGACGGCCCGTTTGTATGGCTAGCAGGCAATGTGATGATCCAGCGATTAAAACCATATTTCAAGCTCATGATACATGCGTTGTATCATGCGTGCACGTTTTCATTATTGATGATTAATGATTTGTGCGAGTTATATGGTAATTATATGCAACTAACACATTTAGGCTCATGGGATAAATAAGGCAATACAAATGAGAGAGAAAAAAATAAATTACGTGCAATTTTCGAACTAAATGCTACCACCTTAATCAATATTCTGAATCAAGGAGAAAGCCAAGGGCTCAATCGAAGTTGGGTGCCGTGGTGGCAAGATGTTGACTATCTGGCATGCAGGAGGTTGTGGGTTCGATCCCGACCCTGATGCCTGCTGTATATTTGGAGTTTGCGTGTCTCTCTCTCATAATCATCACGTTGGCTAGGAGATGTTAACTACCTCGCCTGGTTTGCAGGAGGCCTGGGTTCGATCCCGACCCTGACGCCTGCTGCTGTATATTTGGAGTTTGTGTGTCTCGTTCTCCCTGTGATCACATGGATTTTTCTCCAGGTCCTCCACATTTCGAAAATGTATTTTAGAGTATTTGGCTGCTATAAATTTCGGCATGATAAGCCACTTGATTAGGGTATCATTTGTGATAGCCTAATTATTTTTGAAAAACAGGGAAATATCTCAGTGGGCCTTACCTGGTAAAAATTAAGTTTAAATAGTTATAGAAATTGAGAATACGTGTTAAACTGAGAATGTGGTTGTTCAAATTGTAATTATGAACGTGTATGCTACAACTTGCTCCTCTGAACTTGCTTGTGTTTTGTGGACTCTTTGTCTGCCGACTGCAGGTGCCAGGTGGATCCTTCCTACGCCACCTACTACAGCGGCGACGAGAAGAGGCAGCACTTCAGCTTCCAGAGCGTGGAGTTCTTCAGCGGATCCCAGGTATACAAGACTCACGAGCCCTCATCCGAGATGTCATTCGTACATGAAGTGGCCTCTCCGATGTTTCAAATGTACAGTGATATGGGGTACGCTTGTGGAGAGCCAATTCAGATGTGCAGACCCTGAATTCATAGATCCTAAAGTACACGGTAGTAGTATTTCCCCCCTCCCCCCCCAGATGTTTGTCAGGACAAAGTGGTGAATGCTTTTGAGGCAGCTCTCAAACAGAGAAAATCTCAAGATGTGGTGGTACGATTCCCGTGGCCGCCCTGGTGAATACCGTGTGTGTGTTAACCAAAAAAAAACGTGTCGTCTGAATCCCAGTGGATGTTAAACAAAATGCGATGTTTTTCGAAAAATGGGCCAGTCTGTCCATGGCATGGCCCAAACACGCCGGTTGGCATGGTCTAGCGGTGGCACACTAGCCGCTCGTTGCAGAGGTTCATGGTCCAAAGCCCGCAGCCGCCCTGATTAATACTGCAGGTGTAGTAACAGTATGTTAATACATTGGATGTTAAAGATCCCATGACGTTATTCGCAAGAGTAAGCCATTGTGTGCTGGTGCCATTGTCCAAATAAAATGAAATAAATCACCTGCAATGGACTCCAGTGGAATGTACATGATGCACACCTGTGCAGGGAGTTCCTCGTCTATTTATTGACTTCATGTAAGCCAGGTGAACCTTTAAAAAGAGGTCAAAGTAACATGGTATGCCTCAACAGGCCTGTATCTCATCTCCTGGTTAAACAAATGATACTACTACTACGACTACTATCAGAACCTCTAATTAGCACGGTTGGCTATGTATGGTGCGAAAGAAGTTCAAGTATATGTACATAGACACATCGGTGTCTGTTGATGTCCCTGGGCAGGTGTACCTGGAGTGCAACGTGCGCGTGTGCAACATCTCGGACGTGAGCTCGCGCTGCCGGCGAGGGTGCGTGCGGTCCAAGCGCTCCGTGCGTGACCTCGTCGGCCCGGAGAATCGCGCCGAGCACAAAGTGGACCTCTCCCAGGGCCCCGTGCTGCTCCGCAAGACGCACCAGGGTGAACGGACGTTGATTCATCAGTCGGTTATCTCCGATACGTTGGAAGAATATAGAAAAAAAATTAACTCACCTCGCTAACAATAAAAAAAAGTCTACATTTCCCATGGAAAATAAGGCATCGGATGCACGTATTTGATACTCTCCTTGTATTACTTTGAATCAACAGGGAAGGTTCATCTTCTTTAGACCCTGGCCCTTCCTCTTTACACTCCACCCCTTCCTTTTCAGGCCCCGCCCCCTTCCTTTGTAGACCCCATCTCCTTCCTCTTTAGGCCCCGCTCCTTCCTCTTCAGGACAGTTGCATTCCTTTGGACACGGGATTGGGCTGGTTTGGGTCGTGGCGGGGGTTGTGGAAGATGGGTGAGGTTGAGAGTGCATGTGCAGCAGTCGGTACTGGTGGGTGGGGACAGTGGGTTAGGGGTGGGGCAGCTTCATGACAAATTATATCCCTCTGAGAACAATATTACATTTTTTCCCAGTACCCTGCTGTTCAGAAATCATATTGTCTATTGTAGTCACGGTGTATGGATTCCTCAATTATCTACAAATCATCAAGGATTCTCTGATAAACCAAGCGGCAGAATCAAAGCATAATATCAATTGCAGCCCTAGAAATTGCTGCGATTGTGTACAAATGTTGTGATCTTCTGCACAACCCTTAAACGTGGCGATCTCCATGTAAAATAAGACTTTAAATAAAAGCAGCAATTATGAAATCATTCATAGGCAGTGCTCATTTCGTCGCTGTCAATAGAAGTGAAGCGAGTTTGCTTGAATTAACATTTTTAAAGATCGATTTTCAAAATCAAAAGTCATTGTCTCTCTAAACAGAGGCGAAGGAGCAGTGTTTATCGACATTGGATCCTGAGTCGGTGATGGAAATTCCACAATACGTGCCATATGGCTAGATTGATGGGATAAATTGGTGTATTAATAAAGTAGTATTCTATCTTACTTTGACACAACATGGAGTTAGCTTGCGATGTAATCTTGGCGCGCAAATCTCTTCATGAGAGCATCTCCTCTTATCAGAAATGTCTCTCCTACCCCACGTCACCATCGTAAATATTCGGGGTCACATCATAGATCAGAAGCTTGACAATGTGGAACGCCACTCTCTACAGACTCAAAGCTTCAAAACATCGAGCATTGTGTCAGAGAGATCCCACGTGGGAGACGTCAGAAGCAGTTCCGTGGGTGGTATCATTATCCTCAAGGATTCTTCACCGTTAACATCTCGCGTTGCTGCCATTAAGTGACCTGACTATTCGACAGTGGCGGCTCCTGCAAAATCTCTCAGGGGGAGAAAATGTCTGGATGATTGATAAGGATAAGGTCCGACTAGTGCAATGGATAAATTAACGCTTAAGCATGTAAAGGCAACTTCACTTCTTTAATATTAATGCAAAATAAAGTGAATCTTACAATACATCTTGTTTGTTTCTATACTCACTATTATTACAATCCACTCAGTTTCTTTTATTAAAGATTCCACTAGGTGGCGACAAATAATATTGTTGGATGAAACGTGCTTACGTATGATGACGTTAGCACGTATGATGACGTAAGCACGTTAGTGCGAGCCCTCCCGGAAGCCATAGAGAATGCATTGCAGCGCCCGCCGTTCGAAAAAAAACATCTTTGAATGTAAGTCTATGGGACCACTCGGGGCGATTCTCAGCCGGAGTGAAATCGCCCAAAAAGAGGCGGTACTCCACAGAACGTGACATGACGCTGATTGGACTATATCCAGCGGCACAGTGACGGCTAGCGTGACTCTGTGGTTGAATGACATTGGTGGTGCGACGCCCAATCGCCCTAATGAAGAAACCGCCCCTGCTATTCGATAGCACAATTGCGATACGATTAGCGATGTAAACAAAAACATTCGCAATGCGCCGCTGAGACCCGTCCATCCGATGGGTGCGGGGTGGACTTGTTGTTGTTGTTGTTGTGACTGCCGTGTTTATTATCCCCGCAGCTTCCGAAGTGAGCGGCGCGCTATCCGGAATGGTGTACGCGCTCGCCGCTGCTCTGACCGTGGCCGCTGTGTGCGTGGCCGCGGTGAAGATCTTCCACCTGCGCAGCGCCGGCGCCCAGTACCAACTTCTCGTCCCCAACGACGAGTGAAGAAGGGGCGAGAGGTCGCGCACTATTTAACCAGGGGCGCGCACCTTACTTACTTCCTTCTGCCTAATTGCACAAGTATCTCATTGTTCGAGAGCAGCTCCGATCGCAAAGGCGACCTCTTTCGTGAGATGGAGAAGCGGGGTTGCTGTAATACCACTTCCATTGAAATGTAGTGGGATGGGAAATTCGCCACCCGACTTGAAATGAGTTTGTTAAGACAGGACAACATCAGCATCACGGCAGATCCAGGATGGTGATGCTCTGCCAGCCTCTGGCCTGAGGGAGGCAGCACTGGCGATGTATTTGATTCCAGGATCTGGTAGAAAGAAGTGTAGTGTGTGGCTGTATGGGGAAACAAAAATCTGCGTCTTTGGAGTGAGTCATTTGCAAAAGTCTTCAAGTGACTGCGGCCACCAAGTGAACTCGTAAAGAGTAATCGAATGCCTTAAATTCCGTTGTAAAATGTTAAGGGAAGAGTGCGTAAATGTATTTCTCATTAAATAATTATTTTAAAATGTCGATTGCTGTGAGTGGAAGGTGCCCTGCGTGAAGAGTAAGAGGGCTGAGGAGTGCTTGCTCAGGGTGTGGTGTCTGTTTATGTCTGTTCATTAAACACACTTGTCTCTGCAAAACCTGTCTGCCTTGCTCTTTGTATGTGTGTATGTGGAACTTCTTTCGCACCGTATGTACCCAACCGTGCTAATCGGAGGTGCCGGAACATGCAATCAAATGATCTGGTGCCAATGGCACACGTACAGCCCTTTTGTCAATCCACTGCTGGATGAGGGCCACCCTACGCCCTGCGGGTTAAGGTCGCGGTGGTTAGTTTACCACACTTCTCCACGCACATATTCATTTAGTGATCGAATGTTGTCACACGTGACTACACAGTTAAAGCAGCACGTGTCACGTGTTAACCGGGATCACGAAGATCCGGGCCGGACAACCGCAGCTTTGGATTCCCGGACATTTCGAGGGATTCGCTGCAAGAGGGGAGGTGGAGACACGGCAAGTTGGAGGCGGGGAGAATAGACGCGTGAACATTCAAAGAGAGTCCAACAAAATTGATGTTGCTCCACCGCCCCTGCTGACCGACCAACATGTAGCCCCGCACCATCGGGACAACTTGACTGTGCGCTCGCATGTGGAGGTGAACGAGCCCTGGCTGGTCCTGGCGGGTGGTGGGACTGAACCCATTGGGTGGTGGCACTGGTACCTGCGGGTTATCACTAGAATCGCCGGCCCGCCAGCGTAGATCCATCCGGAGTGCGCTGGTTCTCCGAGCGAACTTGCCGCTTGGCCTGGCAGTGAAGCTGCTTGCGGTGCGGGCGCCGCGTGAGTCTGGCAGACCGGTGGGACCCTTGCTCAGGCACAGAGTTGCGGCATTGTACATTTACAATGACATTGACAGTGACATTTACAATTGTAAAGGTTGTGGATTTATTCTCCAACACACCGTGTGATGTACTTGTAACGAATTGGCATGTTTTGTTTACGTGACAAACCTTACTAATTGGCTGTGTCGGGTGGTGGCGGGTTTAATGACACATTTATATATTTACGCGATCTAAATCCCCCAAAAACCTGTATTATGGATGGTATTGGTCGCAAAAGCCGACGTGTTAAAGTGACAGTCTGATTTGTGCCTCGGGGAGGTCTCGGTCAGCTGCGAAGGCGTCCTCCGAGTGAGAGATTTCCCTTCACTCATCGCGAGCAGCTTCGAGTATCGTAGCCACGCCGTTTGAGACTCACTCAGGGCGGGGGAAAATGCGCCCGCGGCTGCGATGGGAGACGATGTCACGACGCGAGGCTGCACTGGGGACACGTAGCAGGTCACGGGCTACACGCTCTAGGAGGACACACCAGCAATGGTGATGGCAGTTGGTGCAGCAAACGACGAATTAGCAACGAACACCGTGGGAGTCGCTCCTAAATATTCACTTTGAAAGGATTTGTTGAGTCGTGCCAGCCGATCTTCAATTGTTCGTGAGGCTTTTGGCAGTGTCAAGGGGGTTGCGTGGTGTGGACTTGAGGGTCATGGGGACAGCATTTGAGTGCTTTGTTGTTTTGTTTCATATTGTTTATGCATGCCTACCGAGGGTAGATAAAAGTGATATCACTTTCACGGGAAGGCCAATAACATGACGAGGTTTTTATTAATTAGAACACCAGATTTGCAGAGGTTACTCATAACAGCCCCACCTCGTGGAGATGTCACGAGCCGCCGCTGGTTAGATCGCGTAAATATATAAATGTGTCGTTAAACCCGCCACCACCTGACACAGCCAACTAGTAAGGGTTTTCACGTAAACAGAGCGTGCCAATTCGTCTCTAGTACAGCACTAACCGGTGTGTTGGAGAGCCAAGCCACAACATTTACAATCTGAGTACGACGTTTCGCCAGTAATTACAACTAGCTTCATCAGGCGACAACCAGATTTTTGTAGACGTCCACCTGTTTCGTTCCTTATATAGAGGCGTAGGTGTCGGTGGCGTGACTTGTGAGCCCTTCACGTGCGAAGGGGCGGGGGGGTTAATGAATGCATGTGATTGACAATGGGTATCCCTTGCCGGTTGCGTTACTTATATGGTAACCAGACTGTGTTGCAGCGGTTTATCATATGAACAGCTTAAAATGTTATCTTCATTAGGCAATTCACGTTGACAGAATCATTGTATATTTTTATTAAACACAGCAAAACAATTCATAGAAGATTATATGTTTTGTATTACGTGTACCACCACTGGTACGTGGACAGCTTCTCAGTGGTACGCAGTTGTCTGTCTCGCCTCCCCTCGTCAAGTAGTACGATGGGCCACGTCGACAGGACTGTGACGAGCCTTGTGCTGGAGACGACTTCGTTGCGTGTGACATTGCGGGACTGAGTCGGCCTTCTTTGCAAGGCCCCCACGGGCCACTGGCGGCCCCCGTGGTGGCCTTTAGTGCGGCCCCTGGCGTGCGGCCTCCCCTACAAGACACACAGCGTGACAGCACCACCCCACCACCATCATCGTCGTCGTCGTCGCCATCATCAGCAGCTGGTGTCAAACCCAACAATGGTTGTAAATGTGTGGCGGCTCTCACAGTGACGATGTCTTATCGGCTCACGTGCCACCCCACGTTCTCTGACAATTAGTGAAGGTCGCTGCTGTAGGAGATGGAATTGTTTGCCAGAGGCTTGGTCCAGGAGAGAAAGGAAATATAAAAGCATGCAACCGTTGCTGCGTATTGTTGCAGGCAGCCATTTAATCAACAACAACAGCAAAGTTTGACATGACTTTGCATAATAAGCTTACAAATTCCTCCGAAACGAATGCATACAAGACATATGCCACCTGACGATTGACACTAAACAGAACATCTGTCACAGCAGCGTGCGTTTGAATGCATTCGAACATTCATCTGAAGCAAAGTTATCTCGACAGGAACTGAGTGCTCACGAACCGTGACCGCGTGTCATTTAAGTCGACAAGCAATTTCCAAACAAGCAGAAATATATTGTAAGCAGAAAACAACGCAGGCATTCTGAAACTAATCTTCACCTGAGTGACCTTCCCCCCCCCCACAGCTTTTGCGTGACTCCTTAAAGTCAGAGTCAGGGCTCACGTCCAGAAGGGTACAATCGTAAACGTTCACGACACGAGGAAATCAACTTGAGAATTCCCCCCCACCGACCTCCTCGAACGAAACACAACGGCGCAGAGAGAAGAGAGAAGAGCTGAGAGCTGTCACCGGCGGTGTCCCGGGGTTGAAGCGGCGAGTCCTGGGCGATGGGGCAGCAGCTTTCTTTCCCTGTGCATTTGCATATCGCGAGAGAACTAAACTCAAAGCACAGCAATGAATTAGTCTTAGCCAAAGGGGCTCATTAGAACACGCAATACCAAGACGAGACGTTACCCGCCCCTGTCTTTTGACATCTGTGGAAAAGAGCTTCACAACTCATCTGATTCCTCCTGCAGTCTTGAGAAAGACAAAGAGTGCACCCGGAAAGAGGTCTCGTGCAAGTATTTTGCATAGAAGCAGGGAGGGGAAATCCCCCCGGGCAAGGGCACCTTTTGTTCCCCGGCGAGACGACGGTGGGCGGAATGCGCCACTCACTCGTGGCACAATGAATGTTCCAGAGTCTTTTGTCTTTGAGAAATGTGAACCTGGCCGCAATAACCACACTGATGTGTCGTTCAGGTAACTCTGACAACGGTGTACAAACATGACAACGCGTATGTTTGCGTGGCCAATTTCAACAAGAAACTTCGTTTTTTTTTTTATAAACAAAGGTACCTCGCTCAGATCTGAGCACTCTACTCACAGAACGTGAATCATAATAACGGCTGCGACATACACAAAAAAAGTTTAAAGTTATTTTTTAAAATGTAATTATTCCTTGTAATAGTATATATGTTGTGTGTCTCTTAACTATATTCTTTGGTTCTTTCGGTAAAGTCACGTAGGTATAACAAATAAAATAAATCACGACGAGGTATAAAAATAAAATAAATCAGACGTTTCGGGCACAACACAAGCGTCGTGATTGATTTTATTTTATTTTTATACCTACGTGACTTTACCGAAAGAACCAAAGAGTATGGATTACTGCAGTCACGAAAGCTTCAAATCAAGATTGTCTCTTAACTGTGATTCTTATTGTTAGCTTCAATGTTAGGTTAGTAACACTTCGTCACTAATGGACCGGAACTTGAGCATGTGGCTGACACGTTGTCAAGGTAAGAACCCTGAAGTAGATCCCTCAGGCCCTCGGGGAACTGGTCTCTGGGTTGTGCTCAAGGCCAGGACCAAGACCACTCATGGGGAGGGCAGCCTTCAGACGCTGTGGGCCTCGCCTTTGGAACGACCTGCCTGAGGATCGGAGGGCATTAGAATTGGTGAATGTTTTTAAACGAAATCTTAAAACATACCTTTTTAAAATTGGCTTTTATTAAAATGCTTTTATTACGTGTTTTTTATGCACTTTATGATACTTGTAATTAATTATGTGATGTGCTTTTTTAAAATGTATTATTCTCATCGTTATATACATTGCGTCAGTCCCTTAGTTTAGTCCTGTAAAGCACTTTGTATTGCATTCTTTGCACGAATTGTGCCATATAAGCAAAGTTTGATTTGATTTTTATTTGATTTAGGTAAGGCCCACTGAGCTGTGTAGCTCTTTCTCAGAAGTGGCCTGGTCACAAATGATAACTCGACGAAGTGGCTGATCACCGTGTGGAAGTGTATAGCAGCCAAACACTCTAAACGCGTGTTTATAAACGTGGAGGGAAAACCCGGAGGACCCGGAGAAATATGCACGCGACCACGGGGAGAACATGCAAATTCCAATTATACAGCAGGCGTCAGGGTCAGGATCGAACCCACGACTTCCTGCACGCCGAAACGATCACTCCCTCCTTCCTTGTTGAACCAATTCTACAATATTTGCACCCTTGTTATTGTGCTAAAGTAGGGGTCCGGCAACCCAAATAACATGATTAGATTGTTTTATTTATTCGGTAAAAATAAATCAATATTTCAGGAGCTGGTGAACTTTAGAGACGGCGGTGGTCCTTAATAATTATTAACGCGTCACGAAGCAGTTCCTTGAAGAGCCCCCAGAGCAGCAGGTTACTAACCCCTGCACATGGTACACTGGACTCCCATGGTGAACTGGACTCTCATGGTAAACTGCAGTTCCATGGTAAACTGGACTCCCATGGTGAACTGAACTCCCATGGTAACTAGACTCCCATGGTAACTAGACTCCCATGGTAAACTGGACTCCCATGATGAACTGGATTCCCATGGTAAACTGGTCTTCCATGGTAAACTGGACTCCCATGGTAAACTGGACTTCCACGGTAGCATCCTCCTCTTCGTGGATGTTCTGCTCGAATGTTTAAACGACCGTTTCAACTCGAACGCGGCACAAGATTGTCCCTCTGCCATAGCAGCCCTCGTCTATAGAAGCGTGGGGAGAGGAGGGGGGTCTAAAAACTTGGAATAGCTGAACAGTGGCACAAGAAGCACGCATCTCATGACTCGCGACTACAACCTCGGTCTCGCTAAACCTCCCACCACCGTAATCACCGATACGATCACCACCACCTCCTCCTCCGCCACCATCACCACCACCATCGCCGCCACTTCCTCCGCCTTGCGTATATAAGGGCGAAAGAGAGAATACCGGTGGTGATTAGAGTTTCTGTCACAGTGTGACGAGACATTTAGCGTTCAAATCATATCGTCCACAGTCGCCATGGGGCACCTCCTCCAGCCTCTGCTGATCATCACCTGCGTTCCATGGCTCCTCGGATTCACGGGTGAGCATTGCATTGCAGCGCATTGCGAATGCGTTACACGTACACATCCACGCACGCATATACATGCACATTATACAGCCACATGCACCTCCTCGTTCTCTTCCATAGGTATCCACATCATTGTATTTGGAACATGAGTTAAACCACATCCTGTAATACAGCACTCAGCACAGCGTTGAAATGCGCGTTAGATATCATTTGAAACCAAAATCTACTTTCATTTCCTTAGCATCGTTCGCGTGGCAGGTGTATTAAACGAACCGGGGTGCCGTCACGCCAGGTCACGGCTCGGAATTTAAGTTGTCGGGCAGCCCGCGCCACGCACCCAACGCTGTGCCCACACACTCGACACCTAGATTTGAATTTTCTCGGCAGTCGTCGTGACGAAAGTGTCGAGTTGTGTTGTTGTCCGAGATGAGAGATAGTCACGGAGTGCGGTCGCGGCTTCCTCGCACCGTGACGCCTGCAAAGGGGCGCCAGGGGTCAGGGGTCGGCAACCACAATAACAGGAAGAGCCAAAGAAAGCTGTCTCTGGTGTGGACCAATCAGTTTCAAAGACAATGCAAATATTATCAAAATATGTTTTTGTTTGCATTCTGACCACAAGTCTTGTGGTTAATGCAGTGACATGATTCCTTGTTAAAGGTTTCAGTTTGGTGTTTTAACATCTTAACGCCTGTTTTGTTGCCAGAAAAAAGGGGAAAACCTATTCTCAGGAAGAGCCAATTTCTTCTAATTCTTCTCAATATTCTGAAAACACGCATCAAACATTTCAGACAGGTGGATAAAACAAAATAATTAAACACAGGTGGCTGTGGTACGAGTAGATATACAAACACCTGTGCCCTGCTTAGCTCAGAGCTTAGGCCCCATTTACAGCCAATTAAACCAGTGGCCTAAAGCAGAGCCTACGGGCACGCGGTCTGTAATCCAGCACTGTGGAGGCAGCGAGGATTGGTTGATCGCATAAATGTTGTGAAACTTCCATCCCGTGGGCGTCCAGGAGGAGCCTTTGCCTGGCTTGCCAGGAAAAGTCGGTTCAGGAAAATTGTGGACTCTGCCTGTTGCCTCTCCACGGGATAGAGTGTTTCCCCCTCGCACACGTCGGCGTTCTCCGGGCGCTCCTGTTTCGTCCGACATATAAACACCCATTGATTGTCCGGTAACACCTTGGTATATCGAGGACTGCAGAGCTTGGGAATTCGTTGTCAGTGCTGGCTGCTCACCGCGTGGCTGCCGCTGCCGCCTTCTCTTCCCTCGCCTGTGGTTCCTCCTCCTGGTGCCTCACGGTCGTTCGCTCCCTCGCTGTACGACAGCGATTATTATGATTGATTCTGTGATAGAGAATGTCCTCATCGCACGCACGAGTCTTCTCCTGGAGCTCCCGTTTTCTCCCAACATGTATTGACACTTATTAATTGGTCGATAACATCTTCATACGTAGAGAACCATCGAGCTTTGGCAATTATTGGCGCCAGCTCGTTGCCTGGCTGCTGCTGCTGCCTCCCAGCTTTTCCTGTCGTTCCTCCATGCACCTATGAGTCGCTCTTCGAGAGTGCGTGAATACTGTGCGGTCTGTTACTATTTTATTATTTCCTTTGTCGTTACAGCCTCATCAAATATATGTACACATTTCCGTCAAAAAGTGCAAAAACATTATTCAAATGTAGCAATGTAATGATAACGTGACATATGCGAATTAGCGTTCTATTTAAACCTCCAAAGTTTAAATGTATCATGTTTACAATGTTGAACTTAACATGTTTTTCTACAATAATAAAAAAGTATTTGTAAATAAATTAATAATCGAAAGGACGGACACAAAAAACATAATTTAGTAAACATCAAGCGAGTTTAAGTCGAAATAATTGACACGCGACACATTTCATAACAGTGATATAATCAGGATACGATGATAAAAGACGCGAAGAAGAGTTTCTCAACGTATCCATAATAGAGGTGTTTTGGGTTAGATCGCATCAATATAAATGTGTATTTAAACCCGGAACCACCCGACACGGCCAATTCGTAGGGGTTGTCACGTAAACAAAACGTGCCAATTCGTTACTAGTACAGCACACCGGTGTGTTGGAGAGTAAACCCACAACATTCACAATTCGAGTACGACGTTTCGCCGGTTATTACAACCAGCCTCAGGCAACAGCCAGAGTTGATCAACTTCCAGTAATCGTTAGTGTAAACCCAGCACGTGTTACACAGTGAATGCCATGAAGCAGGAATCAGGGTGTGGGTCAGGAAATGGTGCTTTGTTTAACACCTCCATGCCTCTATGCTGGTGCACAGCTGTGGTACACACCCGTGGTGCACACCTGTGGTTCACAACTGTGGTGCACAGCTGTGGTGCACACCTGTGGTGCACACCTGTAGCGCACACTAGTGGTGCACACCTGTGGTGCACAGCTGTGGTGCCCGCCTGTGGTGCACACTTGTGGCGCACACCCGTGGCGCTCACCCGTGGTGCACACCCGTGGTGCACACCTGTGGTGCACCCCTGTATTGCACACATGTGGCGTACACCTGTGGCGCACACCTGTGGCGCACAGCTGTGGTGCACACCTGTAGTGCACACCTGTAGTGCACACCTGTGGTGCACACCTGTGGGAAGAGTTTGTGCAGTGATATACAACGTAGAAAAAATACTGTTAATAGTAATATAGGTGGAGCAGGCAGGTAAAGATTACTTCAGCTCATAATGCTATTACATAAAATTCCAACGGTACGCCCAACTGCTTGATAAAACACGCAGTCTAAGAATTTGCGGGTGGGAGATATTTGGAGTTATTCCTTAAAACGATTCAACTCCAGAACCCTTGGTTGATGAGGAGTCAGCGGGATTTCGATGCAGCTGAAACCTTTGTCACAATCTCCATTAACATTTATATGGAGAGGCGTTTCTCCCGAATTGATATTTCCAAGGAAAGAGTGGCCAGGCCTCACCATGGAATTACTCTGCTGACTTAATTCCCATAACACAGTCCTCATTTCTCTTTGTTTAGTTTTATTATTAATAAATCATGTTTATTAAAAGCACGACTTATAGCAGAAAAATATTTCTAGAATTGGATACAATGTTTGATTGAAAACTCAGATTATTGAGATAGTTTGATGTACGAGTCAAGCCCTTTATCTCCAGTGCCACGCAGGCAGAAATACTAAATAGCACAGAGTTCAACATTTAATGCCAGCAAAAACCTTGCTGCATTCATGACAATGCAATTCAAAATCAGAATATTTATTCATACTGGAGGATTCTGATGAGCTATAAAACTATTCGTCACATATGTCCAATTTGTATTGATATGCTACGATGGATGCGTTGACATGCTGGGGCAGAGGTCAGGGTGTTCTCGCCTGATTTAAACATCTTTTGTTTAAACAAAAATGTATTTTACCACTTCCCCATCTACATTTCCGAAATGTCAGTCGAGTAAGCGTTGCGTCCCTGCACATTCCACGCATTCTATAAAATACAAAACCTAACATTTGACTCCATTGTTCACTTGATGTTTTCTTACACGTCAGCCGGACAAACATATCTATACCATCTTGTCACGCAAACATCTTCACTACAGTCAGCCTCCATGGAAATTTACCCAAAGCGTGTATAAACATAAAATATGATGATGATGTTGATAAACCCATCAACAGAGGGAAATGCCTGCAAGCTGAAAACGAATATAAATTAACAACACTTAAAGGTGTGAGCACAAACAGCAGGGTGGCATGATTATTGTATGCATCGCCCTGCTGTGATGGGGTTTCCATAGCTGTCACCCCACACGCTGACTCTGTATTCTTGGACAGGGACATTGAGTTTTTAGGTCCATATGGCATATAGCCGTTAAAATACGGGCACAACAAAAATAATACGTCCAAATAAAAAAAGTGTATTGTTTAACCCTTCATAATTTTACGTGTTTATTGTTATACATTTACAACATGAGTGTGTGCATCCACATATCAAGCAAGCATCAGCATACTAGATCGAAGACAGTAGCATGATTAGCATCATTGATACCAATTAGAAAAATTAATACGTAAAACAGTTTTTGTTTCGTAACATAATTTGTGTCTATTTGTTTGTGTTTCTCCCTCGTGATGGGACTTTGTAGGATGAACGATGAGATTTATAGGGGGCACGGGGTGACCAATAAAGGGTTGTTACAGCGATGGTTTTCTCAAATTTTTTGCCGTCGGGCTGGAATCGAACTCGGACGACTCGTACAACAACACCACTACCCCGCCGTTCGCCACCAAGCCTGTGCCAGGCTAGGTGCACTCCGAGGCTGTCGCGTGAAGTGTCGCTGGCTCGCTGCTGACAGGAGGAGGTCTCGGGACAGACCCAGGTGGTGCCATGGGTTGGCCGACTGAGATGGCCGGCAGCTGCACCACCACCAGCTGTACCCCCCACCCCCTTGCTGTGCCGACTTGCTGCACTTTATCCGCCCGACGCAGTATTAGTAGCAGGGATTTCGCGACCAATATTATCCATAATACAGTTTTTTTGGGGTGTTAGATCGCGTAAATATATAAATGTGTCGCTAAACCCTCCACCACCCGACACAGCCCACGAGTAAGGTTTGTCACGTGAACAGAACGTGCCAATTCATTACTAGTACAGCACACCGGTGTGTTGGAGAGCAAATCCACAACATTCACAATTTGAGTACGACGTTTCACGAGTAATTACAACTAGCTTCATCAGGCTGTCGCCTCACTAATTATCTGTGTCGGTTGGTGGCGGGTTTAACGACACATTTATAAATTTACGCGATCTAACCCCCCAAAAAAACCTGTATTGTGTACTCGACTCTGTCGACGT
The DNA here is from genome assembly GCF_965212315.1 of Lampetra planeri. NCBI lineage: Eukaryota > Metazoa > Chordata > Hyperoartia > Petromyzontiformes > Petromyzontidae > Lampetra > Lampetra planeri. The sequence continues at coordinate 806,666 of NC_136133.1, read as the reverse complement.
TATGTTGTACGGCACGTGGCCAACCGCGCGAATTAGGTGCGGAGTGGTGGAAGGAAAACAAAGTGAAGCACAAAGGACAGGTCGCGTCTCGCGGTCGGGTTCACGTGCGGGCAGACAGGCGACAGCTGAGGACACGGAACGGAGCTTTAGCCGCACAAAGCCCCGACAGCGATAGAAGACCGCTGACTCGAAACGCCAACCTGGGCATTATAAACTTCCCTGGTTCTCCTCTCACTCAGTGCCGGATTATCCAAGTAGCAAAAATAGCTACATATGATGCTACGGGCCCGCACTTTCAAGGGCTCCGCGCTAAATGCTTTAAACCTAGAATTTCTGGTTCAGTGATTCTGCACTTGCTCTATACCGCCTTCAACTTTTACGAACGACTGGGTGTTCAGGTTAGCGATTTGTGAAATGAAATTAACCTCATGGCGGTACCCCGGGGTACCATAGCACCCCGGCTCTCGCACAATGTCCGTGATGCAATCGTTTTTAGTCTGTTGATGGTCGGCGATGCGGCAATCGACTCATCTCGACGAGCTGCACACGATGCACCACTACGGTGCGTACGAGCGTTCAGGGTTTCAGCGCTATCGTCCTCGCTGCGTTTCGACATCGCGGAGTGGCACCGGTTTTGGATTGATTGGTACCCCAGTCGCAGAGTTAAGTACACCCCTGGAAAAAATAGTGTCCCAGAAATAAAATATGTAATTGCCTCAGTCAGTTTGTATTATTTGGTACCCAGGGGTACTGCCATGAGCATCATTTGCTACAGGCCCCGCACGAGCTTTATCCGGCACTGCTCCCACTGCTTCCCGCTCGGCCGATTACTTTAAATTCTCGTGGTTGACGGTGATCCCCCGCATCGCAGAGTCTGTGGGTGTTGTAGCTTGTCGCGTCGTTAGTCCCCAAGGCGGTACCGGGTAGGTTTTTGTCGGCTGAGTGCGGATTCCCCGTAATGCTTATGAACAATGACCTCAGGTAGCATGAGGGCGTCTCATGACTCGCTACATACTCGGATAAAATGTTTATGAATACATACTTGGCTCGTTTTCACATACCTGTCAACCCCTAGTCAGTGCCCACCTTATTCAATTCAAACCTTACAGGTCACCCCGTGCCCTTATAAATCTCAATGTTCACCCTACAAAGTCCCATCCCAAGTGTAGTGTTGTGGATTCAGGAGACGCCGGAGACGGTTCTTGGAGGCAACACTGTTTATTAAACCACCTCGCTCGGCAGCACAGTCCCAGAACACTCAGGGTTACTGCCCTACTGTACCACTGTCTGGGGAGGTACTGCCTCCGGGCTAACGTGCCCTAACACAGGACTACACTCAGGCTCCTCCGGCTATGGGTGCCGAGGGGGAGGCTATTCTAGCTCGCCCTAGCCAGGGTGCGAGTTCCGACCACTGACCCACTTGACCCGGCCCTTACAAGGACGCCTTACAAGGACGTCGGGCCAGGGCTTCCCAGGGTCTCACCACTGAGCCGCACAGAGTCCCGGCCCTGGTAAGGACAGTGGGGCTCGGGGTCTCAGGGGTCCTATCTAGCTGCTCTTCGGCTTCTGTCTTCAGCTAGGTCCCGATCGGCTGGGGAGGTGCCCTTTTATACCCCTTGCCCATCGAGGGGTGGGGCTGCGTGGGATCCTAGATCCACCGCAGCCCCCCCCCCCCCCCGTTGGTAGCGCCGAATGCTTAGCTGTCTGGGATCCTGAGCCCCCCCCCCTCTTGGGCTGGTGCTGCAGCCCCTCCCCAGGCGGTACGAGGTACCGCCTGCAGATGGGCCCCGTCTACCACTGCCGGTAAGTGCGGCCCATCTACGGCACTACACAAGAGAGCAACACAAACAAAATAGACAAAAACATTTGTTTTGCCCGTATTGAAACGGCTGTATGCCATATGGACCTGAAAACTCAATTCCCCTGTACAAGTGTTGAGGTGCAAATGGCAACACGGAGGCAGGCCTTCAGGTAAGGGCTTGTGCCGGTTTATTATTAAGGGTTTAGAGACCTCCACCCGAGGTAGGTGCCCTACACTGGGTCCTTCACTTAGGCCCTCAGCTCTGTCTGTTCCTAGTTCGGCTAGCTCTAGGGCTCTCTCCCTCGAGTCGGATCGGGGGTACAGCCAACACCGACCGACCGGGGAGAGCAACACCTTCTATGACTACAGCCGGCTTCTCTCCAGACTCCCTGAGCTCTACCCCTGAATGTCTCTTCAACCGCTCTCTATCCTGGGCTCCCACAACGAACCAGCTTTCGTCACGGGGTCCCCCTTAAGTACCCCGGTTAGACATGACGTCCTCGCACCGCCCAGCGCACATGACGTCACGTCACATGACGTAATCGCACTGAGCAGCGTGCATGACGTCACATCCCCATATTACTCCTCTACACTAGTAACGAATTGGCACGTTCTGTTTACGTGACACTAAACCTTACTAATTGGCTGTGTCGGGTGGTGGCGGGTTTAACGACACATTTATATTCATGCGATCTAACCCAAAACAAAAACCTATATTTGGTTACTTATGTAGGGGAAACGTATTTTATGCAAAACAACATCATGGTTCTGCTAATCATGCATTTGTATCTTGTCTCTTTCAAATGAACCCGACCTGGCACAGCTACAACACAGGCTCGTAAGTAATCATTACTAACATCATCTCTGCACGTCGTCGTTGATTGTAGCAAGAGGACAACCACTGTTAAGCTGCAAGTCACCATTATTCAGGGTCTTGAGCCTGTCCACAAAATTGTTAATTTTATTGACCTCACAATGAAGGCCTGGATGAATCCCTGTATGCCAATAAACGTGCAGTGTTATGACTAAGTCAACCACTAACCACTGTGCCATGCTGCTGGAGTATAGAAGGGTGTACTACTGGATTATGGAGTAAATATACTGTATTTATATTGTTCTGTAAATATGACTTGGTCGTTCAAGTATGAAGAACAACACATTGCCATAAAATGTACATGCCATAGATGTGAATGGGTTTGATCTGTTTTAAATAATTATCGCTGGGTGCGGCCCTGAGCACTGCTGCTGCTAACCCCTGACAATCGCTATCATCTCTGTGCGATGCTTCAGTCAGCTCATTAGCTAGTAACCAGTGAACTTAAGTCAGATGTAGTCATGTCGGCAACACATTTTATTCACAACACTACTGCACATTGGAAGGCCCTGGTACGGATCGCATTGTTTTGGACACGTGCTTTTGAGATTCTCCACAACAATGATACAAAGACCCAGCTGATCATTGTGTTTTGTCTTTTTATGCCTTCACATTCGTCTACAGAATCTACTACCATCCCATGTAAGTCATCACGCTCACACGTGACTCACAGCACCACTTGCTGGTACCGGCAGCGCCACCGTTTAGGCCCAGCCTCATGAGCAGTGCCCCAAGCTTGGGATGTCATCTTCAGGGATCGAGCTTCTTGCAAGTGAAGACGTGATCTGACACCTACATTCTTCCCTCACCTGATACTGCCACAACAACGAAAACACCCCTCATTAAATTAACTAAATAATACTGTAGTCGTGTGACCATGTACAGGATAAAAAAAACTAACATACATATGATTGACTCACAGAGTTTATAGACTATTCTGAGACGATCCTGGCTATAGTTTTGCCAAACTGAAATGTTCGCATGCAGCAGGCAACGAGAAGGGAACATTGATCAATCAGGCATAGATGGAACATTGTATACCAAGGTCATAAATACGTGTACATGTGATTTTTTTTCATTGCAAAATGATCGTAATATTCATGTATTTGTACTTTGTCTCTTTTCAAATCACGATCTGGTTCAGCTACATCTACTGGTAAGTAATAATTTTCAACACAAACATATCAGTGCATGGTATGGGTCATTGTATAGAGAAAACAATAACTCGTGCTAACTGACCATGAATTGGTTCTAATTATATTTACCTTATTGATGATCAGCCGAATATTTCCTTCCATGGGATTGATCTTGTAACTTTCTGCGTAAAGCAATCTGGCCACTATGCCATTCTGCTGGATTATATAATTTTAATACTTATATTCTTTTGAATATAGGACTTGGTAGTTGAAATATGAAGACCAACCCCTCGATAGAAAATTTAAAATCCATTGATGCTCACGGGTTTGTCTGTTTTAAATCATAATTATCATTTGGTGTGGCCCTTAGCACTACTTCTGCTATGTCATTGCAATCGCTATCATCATGTCAGTGCGATCGATGTTGGCTCATTAACTACAGTCAGCTCATTGTCAAGTAACCACTCTGAACTTAACAAGCCAGATGTAGCAATTCGAGTATTGTAGGTTACACATTTAGCTCACAACACTACCACACAATGAATGTCCCTGTACTAGATGACCCTGTTTTGGACAGGTGGTCTGTACTACTTATTTTCAGATTTTGAGATGTTCCACAACAATGACACAAAGATCCATACTCTTTGGCTCTTTGGGTAAAGTCACGTAGGTGAAAAAATAATAAAAATAAGAATAAAAATAGAACAACTCAATTAAATCACGACGTTTCGGAAGCAACACAAGCCTCCGTCATCAGGTGGGACAACCACATCAATAAACAAAGGACCCTGCTGATAACTGCTTTTTGTCTTTTTCATGCCTTCACATGCATCGTCTGCAGAATTAACTACTTACTTGACCAGTAAGTCATCACGCTCACACGTGACTCACAGCACCACGTGCTGGTTCCGACAGCGCCACCGTTTAGGTCCAGCCTCACGAGCAGTGCCCCAAGCTTGGGATGTCATCTTCAGGCATTGAGCTTCTTGCACGTGAAGACGGGATCGTACACTCTTCCCTCACCTGATACTGCCACAACAACGAAAACACCCCTCATTAAATTAACTAAATAATACTGTAGTCGTGACTATGTACAGGATAAAAAAACTAACATACATTTGATTGACTCACAGAGTTTATTGACTATTCTGAGACGATCCTGGCTATAGTTTTGCCAAACTGAAAAGTTCGCATGCAGCAGGCAACCAGAAGGGCACATTGATCAATCAAGCATAGATGGCACACTGTATACCAAGGTCATAAATACGTGTACATATGATTATCTATTTTCAAATGATCGTAATATGAATGTATTTGTACTTTGTCTCTTTTCAAATAATCATGATCTGATTCAGCTACAACTCCTGGTAACTAATAATTGTCAACACAAACATCTCAGTGCATGGTATGGGTCATTGTATAGAGAAAACAATAACTCGTGCTAACTGACCATGAATTGAGTCTAATTATATTGATCTCAGATTGATGACCAGTCGAATTGTTCCTTGCATGGGATGTATTTTGCAACTTTCTGAGTCAAGTACTCTAGCCACTTCTGTTAGATTAGATAGTTTGTTTATATTCTGCTGTAAATACGACTGGGTAATTCAAGAATGAAGAACAACCCCTTGCTAGAAAATATCCATCCCATTGATGAAAATGGGTTTGGTCTGTTTACATATTTATAATTTGGGGGAGCCCTTAGCAGTGCTGCTGCTAAGCCCTAACAATCGTTATCATCATCTCTGTGCGACAGTGGCTCATTAACAGCATTGAGCTCATCGAATAGGGGCAGCATCGCCCGTCTCAATGTGATGGTAAAGCAACGATGTGCGGCCCAAATCCAAATCATCGGAGCTGAACACATCGGAATATGTCAACAACAATTTACGCAGCGCACCACGTTGCTCCATGGACAGGGAAGAATTTCCGTCACATAAGTCAGCAACCCAACGATTGTCCGAACCCCTTGGCTCGGAAACCCCAGCAACCACTTCCCGGCTATGCGGACAATCATGCGTCGCAAACGCCGTAGTGGCATGTGCCACAACCGTACCGGCCGGAACACGGACGTTTTCCCCCCCCCGCATTAAGCACCTGTAAAAACGGTAATTGATCCGGCCGGACGATGGTCTGTGCCCCCACTAACGCCAACCCGGTTGTTATCGTGGCGGACGGTGACAACAAGATCCCTACTGCTCCTAGCCGATCAGGCAGGGGCTTCCGATACCGCAAGGGTATAAGCATCTGTGTACCAGGTGGGATGTCCACAGATGCGACGGACAGCGCCTGCACTTGTACGGCCGAAGCAGGTCGCCCCCAGGGCGACGGCAGAAACGAGATTTGACGGCCCCCCGGCAGTTCAATACAATTCTCATTGATTTTGATCAAAATGGGCATCTTAGCCAAAAAATCGGTGCCTAACAAACAAGGAACCGCCAAAGATCTCGATATTAACACAACGCCCGAGGCCGACACATCCCCAATAGATATCTTAGCATCCACCTGGCCCACGATACCCATGCTACCCCCGTTCGCAGCGACGCACGACCCATAAACCGGACGCACAGCCCCCGGCGGGATGCCCAACAGATGGAAAATGACATCCGAAATAATAGTCGCAGACGCGCCGGAGTCGACCAAAATGCGTACGTCCACCCCTTGTATAGACCCCGGTACAGTGGACGAACCCGTAGCGGCCGCGACGACTCTCCGTGCCAACTTGCGCCACTGCGTGACCGAGCGACAAGGCCCCGTCGAAGGGCTTTCTTTAACAACAACATTAGGATCGCGCAACGAAGGCGATGGGTGAGGTGTAAAGCCTTGCCGGGTGTCTGGTGCGTGCCGACATGCCTGTTTCGGAGGATCTTTAGTCGACTTGTCCGGTACCGAGGCCTCCTGCTGCGGCGGAGCCGGGAAGCGGGCCCAGCAGTCTCTGGCGTAGTGGCCCCTACGCCCGCAGCGGAAACATTCGGCATCGTTGCGCCGAAGCGCAGGCCTTGCCTCCTGATGGCCCCGTTCCGGTAGCGCCGCGCGCGGCCTCGGCCCGCCGCGTCCCGTCCATGGAGCGGAGGCGGCCGTCAGCTGTTGAGGGCCCCGGTCATCCGGAACGTAGACAGCCTGCGCAGGGTTCCACCCCAGCGCATCCCCTTCTTTGACGGGCCCCCCCGTCCACGCCGTCACTTGTTTCCAGCGACGGAGATTGAATTGCGCATCGAGACACTTAGCAGCCGTCCGGGAAGTTAGCTTCTCATGCCCACACACAGGCATGGGGATCCCTAGATCCCGAGACAGCTCCAACATTTTCCCTAATATGAGAGGCTCGAGCAGGTCCTGTGGCGTCTCAGGATAAGCTGCCATGGCCAGCTCCAGCACCGCACCCCTGAACGCCACGGGCGACTCCTCTGGTGCTCGTTGTCGTTGAGCGAATCGCCGATGCTCATCATCTGGTGGCTCGTAAGCGTCGGCCATTTCTTGAAAAACACCACATAAAGTTGCCTTCTTATCGGTCGTTATGGAACGGAAAAATCGGACAGATTCGTCGTCCAGGAGAGTCGGCAACACCTCCAAAGCCTCCGCATCGGTCCATCTTGCTGTGCGTACCGCCGCCAAGAAGCGGCAGGCGAACGCGCTCCAGTCCCCACCGACGGAAAATTCTTTGACTGTGGTAAGGTGGCGACTCCGACTCCTCTTCCCGCCGTCTTCCAATGGTGGTGGTTGTGGTGGCAAATTCAAAATGGCGTCGGCCCGCGGCGTGGCCAAGATGGCGGTTTGGCGCCGCGGAGCGCGCAAGATGGCGGCTTCTTGCCGCGTGGCCAATGGCGGCGGCAGGACAGGCAACGTGGCGGCCCGCGGAGCACCAACTGCGTCCTCCATCGTCCCTGGCGCGACGAGATGGCATAAATGCGTCAGGACGTCCTTAAGTGCCTCCAGTTGTACCGCCATCTCTTGCCATCGTTGATCAGCGTCTGATGATGTCGACGGACCCGCCACCGCGCCGACATCCTCCACTCCCGTCCCCGTGCTCGCCTCAGCAGGGCTCTCCTCCACCACCCCAGCAGAATCCGTGGTTGGAGGGAGTTCGTCGTCGTCGGACTAAGAAGCCGATGCAGGCGCCGGATTAAATTTCTTCCTCGCTTGTTTCGACATGCCGTTGCACTTCCGACACCAGTGTAATAAACGACTGGACCACGATGTCTGGCTCAGTATCCTTTATTCGGTTCGTACTGTATTCCCACACGGCTGTCTCTACTCTGTAGCTTCTCCTCGGTGCTGACTCCGATGTCGGCCCGATCCACAACAGCAGCCCCGCTGCTGTTACTCTCACATAGCCCCCCTTGGCTGTACTCGCTGCAACTCCTCTCTCCTTCGTCCTCTCTGCAGCTCTGACAGCCTCGTGCTGTCTCTCCCTCTTCTCTCCCGCCACACCTGGCAGCCACACCGCTGCCTCTAACACGCAGCCCTTCTGGCTGTCTTCTCCGCAGCTGCACACCACTCCGTAGCTTCCTCCTGTCTTCGGGGTTGGCTCCCGATGGCCGTCGGTGCCCCCCCCTCTTCTCACTCGCCCGCGTGGCCTCACTCTTTTCCGCTCACACCCCGACTGACTTCCCCTTCCGGTTTACCCGCTTAAGGACCCGAACCTTCCACCCACGTCACATGGCTCCACCCCCCGTGACGTCACATCCGGAAGGTCGCTTACGCCCGCATTACACAAGGACCATACTGATCACTGTGCTTTCGTCTGTTTCATGCCTTCACATTCATCGTCTGCAGAATCTCCTACCATCCCATGTAAGTCCTCCTGCACACACGTGACTCACATCACCATATGCTGGTACCGGCAGCGCCACCGTTTAGGCCCAGCCTCACGAGCAGTGCCCCAAGCTTGGGATGTCATCTTCAGGGTTCGAGCTTCTTGCAAGTGAAGACGTGATCTGACACCTACAAGTTTGAGAAACACTGCGCTGAAGGAAGCATTACATTTATTTAGGATAAATAGTCATCAAGTTGTAAATGCACGAATTGATGCACGTTTCTTGAGTGTGACGGTAGATTTTGCTATGTGGGTCATTAAATGCGTAAAGCTGTTGCAATGTTGAATAATACAAATAATTACTTTCATGCTCACCAGATGGGTCCATACGGCTGGCTGGGGGTGGCTCCTCGTGTCAGGGCCGGGTGGAGGTGTTCTACGGCGGCACGTGGGGCACGGTGTGCGATGACATCTGGAATCTGCAGCACGCCCAGGTCGTGTGTCGCCAGCTGGGCTGTGGCTCCGCTGTTGCTGCCTTGTCCGTAGCTTACTTCGGACCGGGCTCTGGTCAGATCTGGCTCGACAATGTCCAGTGCTTTGGCGACGAGCCTGAGCTCTCCTCCTGTCAGCATCCTTCCTGGGGGTTTCACGACTGTGGGCATCAGGAGGATGCCTCTGTCATCTGCTCGCAAGGTACATTCAATGTAACGTGCATGTGTAACACTTTGCCTAGATGCCCTGTAAATACATGTCCACGACGCTTCTATGTAGCCTAATGGAAAGGGTCAAAGGATTTCGAGAAGAGATAATGAGATGTACACAGTTAGACATAAACAGTCTGCCTCAGCAGCAGACCATGCTTTCCCACCTGATGACGGACGCTTGTGTTGCGCCCGAAACGTCGTGATTTATTTTATGTTTCTACCTACGTGACTTTACCGAAAAAACCAAAGAGTATGGATTCCTGCAGTCACGAAAGCTTCAAATCAAGATTGATCTTTTGTATAATCAGTTTGCAGTTTTAGGAGCCACAAAACACTGTCCGAAGGGAGGTGAAAGGTCCCTTTATACTCTTGTCCAAATCAAGTGTTGTGTTCTGTTTTTCACCTTTTTTCTGCACCATCGCGAGATGCGATTTAAGCACCAGGTGGCATCATGGGGGATACCGTCTACGCCAGGTGCAATGAGCGAGCCCTGCTGTGACGCTGGGATTGAATGCATTGCTCCCACTTGATATTAAACTGTATCTTCATGTGCAGTAGTTTGGTATGCGATGGGTGACTCTTCAGGCTTTGTGATGCTCATTAACAATGATACGAGAGCCCTGCTGATCACTGTGCTTTTGTCTGTTTCATGCCTTCACATTCGTCTACAGAATCTCCTTCCCTCCCATGTAAGTCCTCATGCTCACACGTGACTCAGAGCACCACGTGCTGGTACCGGCTGCGCCACCGTTTAGGCCCAGCCTCACGAGCAGTGCCCCAAGCTTGGGATGTCATCTTCAGGGATTGAACTTCTTCCAAGTGAAGACGTGATCGGACACCTACGTTCTTCCGTCACCTGATACTGAGCTAAATGATACGGTAGTCATGTGACCTTGTACACGATAACAAAAACAAGCATACCTATGAATGACTCAGAGTGTGTAGACTATTCTCAGATATCCTGGTTATTATTGTTATAAAATTGAAATGTGTTCTTGCAGCAGGCAACCGGATAGGTACACGGATCAAGCACGTATAGATGGCACTTACACTGTATGTAGGTGAAAAAACGTGTGAAAATATTAATTTATTATTGCAAAATGATTGTAATATTAACGTATTTGTACTTTTTCTCTTTTCAAATAATTACGATCTGGCTCAGCAACAACTGCTGGTAAGTAATGATTGTCAACATCAATATCATCTCTGTGCATGGTATGGGTCATTGTATAGAGACAACTCCTGCTAACTTACCACGAATTAGGTCTAATTATATTAACCTCAGATTGATGATCGGCGAATTGTGGTTCTAATGATATTGACCTCATTAATGACCAGCCGAACGTTTCCTTGCATGGGATTAATCTTGTAACTTCCTGAGTAAAGCAATCTAGCCACTATGCCCTTCTGCTGGATTATATAATTTGTAGATTTATATTTTTCTGAATATACTACTCATTAACTGCAGTCAGCTCGTTATCAAGTAACCACTGTGAACTTAACAAGCCGCCAGATGTAGCAATTCTAGTATTGTAGGTTACACATTTTGCTCACAAGACTACCACACAATTAATGGCCCTAGAATGGATGACAATGTCTGGGGCAGGTGGTCTGTACTACTTATTTTCAGATTTTGAGACGCTCCACAACAATGACACAAGGACCCTGCTGATCACTCTGTTTTTGTCTGTTTCATGGCTTCACATTCATCGTCTGCAGAAACTACTGAGTACTCCACCTGTAAGTCCTCACGCTCACACGTGACTCACAGCACCACGTGCTGGTTCCGACAGCGCCATCGTTTAGGCCCAGCCTCATGAGCAGTGCCCCAAGCTTGGGATGTCATCTTCAGGGATCGAGCTTCTTGCAAGTGAAGACGTGATCTGACACCTACATTCTTCCGTCAACTGATACTGCCACAACAACGAAAACACCCCTCATTAAATTAACTAAATAATACTTTAGTCGTGTGATCATGTACAGTACATGATTAAAAAAACATACATATGATTGACTCACAGAGTTTATAGACTATTCTGAGACGATCCTGGCCATAGTTTTGGCAAAAACTGAAATGTTCGCATGCAACAGGCAACCAGAAGGGCACATTGATCAATCAGGCATAGATGGCACACTGTATACCAAGGTAATAAATACGTGTACATAAGATTTTGTATTGCAATATGATCGTAATATTAATGTATTTGTACTTTGTCTCTTTTCACATAATCATGATCTGATTCAGCTACAACTCCTGGTAAGTAATACAAGTCAACACAAACATCTCAGTGCATGGTATGGGTCATTGTATAGAGAAACAATAACTCGTGCTAACTGACCATGAATTGAGTCTAATTATATTGATCTCAGATTGATAACCAGTCGAATTGTTCCTTGCATAGGATTTAGCTTGCAACTTTCTGAGTCAAGCACTCTAGCCACTCCTGTTAGTTTAGAGAGTTTGTGTATTTATATTCTGCTGTAAATACGACTGGGTTATTCAAGTATGAAGAACAACCCCTTGCTAGAAAATGTCCATCCCATTGATGAAAATGGGTTTGGTCTGTTTTACATATTTATAATTTGGGGGAGCCCTTAGCAGTGCTGCTGCTAAGCCCTGACAATCGCTATCATCTCTATGCGACAGTGGCTCATTAACAGCATTCAGCTCATTAGCTTGTAACCATTGTGAAATCAACAAGCCAGACGTAACAATTACAGTCGTGTACGTCATATATCTAGTTCACAACATTACAGCACAATGAATGGCCCTTGTATATCATGACACTGTTTTGGACAGGTGGTCTGTATTACATATTTAGTGGCATCGCTGGATGTCACTGTGCAGTGCCGGCCTTAGAGAGGCACGGCGTGCGGTGTAACGACATCGCGGACACCACAATGGTGTGGGTGCAGTATCGGCCCTAGAGGGGCTTGGTGAGCGCTGATTGATAGCGCTGGATGGCACCACGCTTGGCGTACAGTGCCAGCCCTACATGATAGGGTGTGGGAGTGCCGGCCATAGGAATGAGGTTACTAAAGGCCATGGCACTCTGGTTGATCCGAAAGGACACGTGACCAGTTAAGTCTACAAAGGGGCCCCAAGTGGGGGCTAGGGGGGTCACTTGGTCGGGGTCCAGATCCTGCTCGAGGATTCTGGAAGGTGGTCGTGGCCAAACGCGGAGCCAGCCACGCCGCAGAGGATCTAAGCCGGGTCCCCAGAGGGACTGGCATTGTTGTTCATCCTGAAAAAACCTTCGTCTACGTTCTCCGAGTCTCCAACACGTGGACCTGGACCCGAGCTGTGGTCCCGGTACATAGTAGCTAGTTACGTGGTAATTAGTGTAGTTAGCCTGGTGGTCACCACCATAGGTTATTCTGTTAAGGGGCAGTTACCCCGTGTGTTGATGTTAAATAAATGTGTTGCCTCCAAGTGTACGGCTGCGACTCAGTTGAACTCACGACACATATATTCAGTCAGATGGCCTTTAACAGATGGCTCACATGACTATAAAGTCTTTATTTAGTCCATGATTATTTTTATTATGTCACCATATAGTCATTGTTTCTGTGTGCGTGCACACCATTGTATTGAGGATCATGTAAAGTTCTAGTGATCCTAGTACGGAAAGTCAGGTAAAAAGTTCAAGCCCAATCCCAGCGCAATAAACATTGTAAACAAGGTCACGGCATCATCGCGTGCTTTCAGATGCGCTTTTGCGGCCGTCTGGAAAGCTCTTCCGACATTAGAAAGCCACTGGAGCTGCGAACTTTTAAATCTAGATTGAAAACGGATTTCTTCACAACTGATTGTCGTGCTTAGTTGTCTTTTACCAGCACCTGCGATTAGCACGGTTGGCTGCGTAAGCTGCGAAAGAAGTTCAACATGCAGACCTAATGATTGCGCCTTTCTTTGCAGATTGGTGCCAGTCATACCCCTGTCAAAATGGGGGCACCTGTGCATTCTACTGGTCGTATCCCTACTACCAGTGCTTTTGCCCTCCAGAATCATGGGGCAGCAACTGTGAATACGGAAGTAAGATAACTCCTTGAACCTTGTTTATCCCTTTTAATAAATCAAGCATTGTCATGTATCTGCTCATGTTAATGCGCACGTGGATGTATTAGTCTGTATACCTGTTGGTGTATTTTAGAGACGTGATCGGACACCTACATTCTTCCCGCAACTGATATTGCCGCAACAGCAACAAACCCTTATAAAATGGACTAAATAATACAGTAGTCACATGACCATGTACAGGATGAAAATATAGCCATGAATCACTCACCAAGTGTATAGACTATTCTTAGAAGATCCTGATTAGTCTGTGGAAAACTGATTGTAAATGTTTGCATCCTGGAGGAAGCCATAGGGCACACGATCCAAGCAAGTGTAGATGACACTTACACTCTGTATAGGTCAGAAATATGCGTGTAAATATGAATTTATTATTTCAAAATGATTGTAATATTAACGTATTTGTACTTTTTCTCTTTTCAAATAATTACGATCTGGCTCAGCAACAACTGCTGGTAAGTAATGATTGTCAACATCAATATCATCTCTGTGCATGGTATGGGTCATTGTATAGAGACAACTCCTGCTAACTTACCACGAATTAGGTCTAATTATATTAACCTCAGATTGATGATCGGCGAATTGTGGTTCTAATGATATTGACCTCATTAATGACCAGCCGAACGTTTCCTTGCATGGGATTAATCTTGTAACTTCCTGAGTAAAGCAATCTAGCCACTATGCCCTTCTGCTGGATTATATAATTTGTAGATTTATATTTTTCTGAATATACTACTCATTAACTGCAGTCAGCTCGTCATCAAGTAACCACTGTGAACTTAACAAGCCGCCAGATGTAGCAATTATAGTATTGTAGGTTACACATTTTGCTCACAAGACTACCACACAATTAATGGCCCTAGAATGGATGACAATGTCTGGGGCAGGTGGTCTGTACTACTTATTTTCAGATTTTGAGACGCTCCACAACAATGACACAAGGACCCTGCTGATCACTCTGTTTTTGTCTGTTTCATGGCTTCACATTCATCGTCTGCAGAAACTACTGAGTACTCCACCTGTAAGTCCTCACGCTCACACGTGACTCACAGCACCACGTGCTGGTTCCGACAGCGCCATCGTTTAGGCCCAGCCTCATGAGCAGTGCCCCAAGCTTGGGATGTCATCTTCAGGGATCGAGCTTCTTGCAAGTGAAGACGTGATCTGACACCTACATTCTTCCCTCAACTGATACTGCCACAACAACGAAAACACCCCTCATTAAATTAACTAAATAATACTTTAGTCGTGTGATCATGTACAGTACATGATTAAAAAAACATACATATGATTGACTCACAGAGTTTATAGACTATTCTGAGACGATCCTGGCCATAGTTTTGGCAAAAACTGAAATGTTCGCATGCAACAGGCAACCAGAAGGGCACATTGATCAATCAGGCATAGATGGCACACTGTATACCAAGGTAATAAATACGTGTACATAAGATTTTGTATTGCAATATGATCGTAATATTAATGTATTTGTACTTTGTCTCTTTTCACATAATCATGATCTGATTCAGCTACAACTCCTGGTAAGTAATACAAGTCAACACAAACATCTCAGTGCATGGTATGGGTCATTGTGTAGAGAAACAATAACTCGTGCTAACTGACCATGAATTGAGTCTAATTATATTGATCTCAGATTGATAACCAGTCGAATTGTTCCTTGCATAGGATTTAGCTTGCAACTTTCTGAGTCAAGCACTCTAGCCACTCCTGTTAGTTTAGAGAGTTTGTGTATTTATATTCTGCTGTAAATACGACTGGGTTATTCAAGTATGAAGAACAACCCCTTGCTAGAAAATGTCCATCCCATTGATGAAAATGGGTTTGGTCTGTTTTACATATTGATCATTTGGGGGAGCCCTTAGCAATGCTGCTGGTAAGCCCTGACAATCGCTATCATCATCTCTATGCGACAGTGGCTCATTAACAGCATTCAGCTCATTAGCTTGTAACCATTGTGAAATCAACAAGCCAGACGTAACAATTACAGTCGTGTACGTTATACACGTATATCTAGTTCACAACATTACAGCACAATGAATGGCCCTTGTATATCATGACACTGTTTTGGACAGGTGGTCTGTATTACATATTTAGTGGCATCGCTGGATGTCACTGTGCAGTGCCGGCCTTAGAGAGGCACGGCGTGCGGTGTAACGACATCGCGGACACCACAATGGTGTGGGTGCAGTATCGGCCCTAGAGGGGCTTGGTGAGCGCTGATTGATAGCGCTGGATGGCACCACGCTTGGCGTACAGTGCCAGCCCTACATGATAGGGTGTGGGAGTGCCGGCCATAGGAATGAGGTTACTAAAGGCCATGGCACTCTGGTTGATCCGAAAGGACACGTGACCAGTTAAGTCTACAAAGGGGCCCCAAGTGGGGGCTAGGGGGGTCACTTGGTCGGGGTCCAGATCCTGCTCGAGGATTCTGGAAGGTGGTCGTGGCCAAACGCGGAGCCAGCCACGCCGCAGAGGATCTAAGCCGGGTCCCCAGAGGGACTGGCATTGTTGTTCATCCTGAAAAAACCTTCGTCTACGTTCTCCGAGTCTCCAACACGTGGACCTGGACCCGAGCTGTGGTCCCGGTCCATAGTAGCTAGTTACGTGGTAATTAGTGTAGTTAGCCTGGTGGTCACCACCATAGGTTATTCTGTTAAGGGGCAGTTACCCCGTGTGTTGGTGTTAAATAAATGTGTTGCCTCCAAGTGTACGGCTGCGACTCAGTTGAACTCACGACACATATATTCAGGTTTTGAGATGCTCCATAACAATGATACAAGGACCATACTGATCACTGTGCTTTCGTCTGTTTCATGCCTTCACATTCATCGTCTACAGAATCTACTTCCCTCCCATGTAAGTCCTCATGCTCACACGTGACTCACAGCACCACGTGCTGGTACCGGCAGCGCCACCGTTTAGGTCCAGCCTCACGAGTAGTGCCCCAAGCTTGGGATGTCATCTTCAGGGATCGAGCTTCTTCCAAGTGAAGACGTGATCTGGCACCTACATTTTTCCCTCAACTGATATTGCCATAACAGCAAAAAACCCGTATAAAATAGACTCAATGTGACCATGTACAGGATCAAAATATACCCATGAATGACTCACCAAGTTTACACACAATTCTTACAAGATCCTGCTTAGTCTTTGGAAAACTGTTTGTCAATGTTTGCATCCTGGAGGAAACCAGCGGGCATACGGATCAAGCAAGTGTAGACGACACTTACACTGTCTATATAGTTCAAAAATGCGATTGAAGTATCATCTAATAAAGGCACAACATTGTCCTCTGGGTAAACCTCGAACACAAAATAGCTCCGTCTCTCCGTGATCCACAAACCTCACCCACAACCACATAAAGTCAGATGGCCTTTAACAGATGGCTCACATGACTATAAACTCTTTATTTAGTCCATGATTATTTTTATTATGTCACCATATAGTCATTGTTTCTGTGTGCGTGCACACCATTGTATTGAGGATCATGTAAAGTTCTAGTGATCCTAGTACGGAAAGTCAGGTAAAAAGTTCAAGCCCAATCCCAGCGCAATAAACATTGTAAACAAGGTCACGGCATCATCGCGTGCTTTCAGATGCGCTTTTGCGGCCGTCTGGAAAGCTCTTCCGACATTAGAAAGCCACTGGAGCTGCGAACTTTTAAATCTAGATTGAAAACGGATTTCTTCACAACTGATTGTCGTGCTTAGTTGTCTTTTACCAGCACCTGCGATTAGCACGGTTGGCTGCGTAAGCTGCGAAAGAAGTTCAACATGCAGACCTAATGATTGCGCCTTTCTTTGCAGATTGGTGCCAGTCATACCCCTGTCAAAATGGGGGCACCTGTGCATTCTACTGGTCGTATCCCTACTACCAGTGCTTTTGCCCTCCAGAATCATGGGGCAGCAACTGTGAATACGGAAGTAAGATAACTCCTTGAACCTTGTTTATCCCTTTTAATAAATCAAGCATTGTCATGTATCTGCTCATGTTAATGCGCACGTGGATGTATTAGTCTGTATACCTGTTGGTGTATTTTAGAGACGTGATCGGACACCTACATTCTTCCCGCAACTGATATTGCCGCAACAGCAACAAACCCTTATAAAATGGACTAAATAATACAGTAGTCACATGACCATGTACAGGATGAAAATATAGCCATGAATCACTCACCAAGTGTATAGACTATTCTTAGAAGATCCTGATTAGTCTGTGGAAAACTGATTGTAAATGTTTGCATCCTGGAGGAAGCCATAGGGCACACGATCCAAGCAAGTGTAGATGACACTTACACTCTGTATAGGTCAGAAATATGCGTGTAAATATGAATTTATTATTTCAAAATGATTGTAATATTAACGTATTTGTACTTTTTCTCTTTTCAAATAATTACGATCTGGCTCAGCAACAACTGCTGGTAAGTAATGATTGTCAACATCAATATCATCTCTGTGCATGGTATGGGTCATTGTATAGAGACAACTCCTGCTAACTTACCACGAATTAGGTCTAATTATATTAACCTCAGATTGATGATCGGCGAATTGTGGTTCTAATGATATTGACCTCATTAATGACCAGCCGAACGTTTCCTTGCATGGGATTAATCTTGTAACTTCCTGAGTAAAGCAATCTAGCCACTATGCCCTTCTGCTGGATTATATAATTTGTAGATTTATATTTTTCTGAATATACTACTCATTAACTGCAGTCAGCTCGTCATCAAGTAACCACTGTGAACTTAACAAGCCGCCAGATGTAGCAATTCTAGTATTGTAGGTTACACATTTTGCTCACAAGACTACCACACAATTAATGGCCCTAGAATGGATGACAATGTCTGGGGCAGGTGGTCTGTACTACTTATTTTCAGATTTTGAGACGCTCCACAACAATGACACAAGGACCCTGCTGATCACTCTGTTTTTGTCTGTTTCATGGCTTCACATTCATCGTCTGCAGAAACTACTGAGTACTCCACCTGTAAGTCCTCACGCTCACACGTGACTCACAGCACCACGTGCTGGTTCCGACAGTGCCATCGTTTAGGCCCAGCCTCATGAGCAGTGCCCCAAGCTTGGGATGTCATCTTCAGGGATCGAGCTTCTTGCAAGTGAAGACGTGATCTGACACCTACATTCTTCCCTCAACTGATACTGCCACAACAACGAAAACACCCCTCATTAAATTAACTAAATAATACTTTAGTCGTGTGATCATGTACAGTACATGATTAAAAAAACATACATATGATTGACTCACAGAGTTTATAGACTATTCTGAGACGATCCTGGCCATAGTTTTGGCAAAAACTGAAATGTTCGCATGCAACAGGCAACCAGAAGGGCACATTGATCAATCAGGCATAGATGGCACACTGTATACCAAGGTAATAAATACGTGTACATAAGATTTTGTATTGCAATATGATCGTAATATTAATGTATTTGTACTTTGTCTCTTTTCACATAATCATGATCTGATTCAGCTACAACTCCTGGTAAGTAATACAAGTCAACACAAACATCTCAGTGCATGGTATGGGTCATTGTATAGAGAAACAATAACTCGTGCTAACTGACCATGAATTGAGTCTAATTATATTGATCTCAGATTGATAACCAGTCGAATTGTTCCTTGCATAGGATTTAGCTTGCAACTTTCTGAGTCAAGCACTCTAGCCACTCCTGTTAGTTTAGAGAGTTTGTGTATTTATATTCTGCTGTAAATACGACTGGGTTATTCAAGTATGAAGAACAACCCCTTGCTAGAAAATGTCCATCCCATTGATGAAAATGGGTTTGGTCTGTTTTACATATTGATCATTTGGGGAGCTCTTAGCAATGCTGCTGGTAAGCCCTGACAATCGCTATCATCTCTATGCGACAGTGGCTCATTAACAGCATTCAGCTCATTAGCTTGTAACCATTGTGAAATCAACAAGCCAGACGTAACAATTACAGTCGTGTACGTTATATATCTAGTTCACAACATTACAGCACAATGAATGGCCCTTGTATATCATGACACTGTTTTGGACAGGTGGTCTGTATTACATATTTAGTGGCATCGCTGGATGTCACTGTGCAGTGCCGGCCTTAGAGAGGCACGGCGTGCGGTGTAACGACATCGCGGACACCACAATGGTGTGGGTGCAGTATCGGCCCTAGAGGGGCTTGGTGAGCGCTGATTGATAGCGCTGGATGGCACCACGCTTGGCGTACAGTGCCAGCCCTACATGATAGGGTGTGGGAGTGCCGGCCATAGGAATGAGGTTACTAAAGGCCATGGCACTCTGGTTGATCCGAAAGGACACGTGACCAGTTAAGTCTACAAAGGGGCCCCAAGTGGGGGCTAGGGGGGTCACTTGGTCGGGGTCCAGATCCTGCTCGAGGATTCTGGAAGGTGGTCGTGGCCAAACGCGGAGCCAGCCACACCGCAGAGGATCTAAGCCGGGTCCCCAGAGGGACTGGCATTGTTGTTCATCCTGAAAAAACCTTCGTCTACGTTCTCCGAGTCTCCAACACGTGGACCTGGACCCGAGCTGTGGTCCCGGTCCATAGTAGCTAGTTACGTGGTAATTAGTGTAGTTAGCCTGGTGGTCACCACCATAGGTTATTCTGTTAAGGGGCAGTTACCCCGTGTGTTGGTGTTAAATAAATGTGTTGCCTCCAAGTGTACGGCTGCGACTCAGTTGAACTCACGACACATATATTCAGGTTTTGAGATGCTCCATAACAATGATACAGGGACCATACTGATCACTGTGCTTTCGTCTGTTTCATGCCTTCACATTCATCGTCTACAGAATCTACTTCCCTCCCATGTAAGTCCTCATGCTCACACGTGACTCACAGCACCACGTGCTGGTACCGGCAGCGCCACCGTTTAGGTCCAGCCTCACGAGTAGTGCCCCAAGCTTGGGATGTCATCTTCAGGGATCGAGCTTCTTCCAAGTGAAGACGTGATCTGGCACCTACATTTTTCCCTCAACTGATATTGCCATAACAGCAAAAAACCCGTATAAAATAGACTCAATGTGACCATGTACAGGATCAAAATATACCCATGAATGACTCACCAAGTTTACACACAATTCTTACAAGATCCTGCTTAGTCTTTGGAAAACTGTTTGTCAATGTTTGCATCCTGGAGGAAACCAGCGGGCATACGGATCAAGCAAGTGTAGACGACACTTACACTGTCTATATAGTTCAAAAATGCGATTGAAGTATCATCTAATAAAGGCACAACATTGTCCTCTGGGTAAACCTCGAACACAAAATAGCTCCGTCTCTCCGTGATCCACAAACCTCACCCACAACCACATAAAGTCAGATGGCCTTTAACAGATGGCTCACATGACTATAAACTCTTTATTTAGTCCATGATTATTTTTATTATGTCACCATATAGTCATTGTTTCTGTGTGCGTGCACACCATTGTATTGAGGATCATGTAAAGTTCTAGTGATCCTAGTACGGAAAGTCAGGTAAAAAGTTCAAGCCCAATCCCAGCGCAATAAACATTGTAAACAAGGTCACGGCATCATCGCGTGCTTTCAGATGCGCTTTTGCGGCCGTCTGGAAAGCTCTTCCGACATTAGAAAGCCACTGGAGCTGCGAACTTTTAAATCTAGATTGAAAACGGATTTCTTCACAACTGATTGTCGTGCTTAGTTGTCTTTTACCAGCACCTGCGATTAGCACGGTTGGCTGCGTAAGCTGCGAAAGAAGTTCAACATGCAGACCTAATGATTGCGCCTTTCTTTGCAGATTGGTGCCAGTCATACCCCTGTCAAAATGGGGGCACCTGTGCATTCTACTGGTCGTATCCCTACTACCAGTGCTTTTGCCCTCCAGAATCATGGGGCAGCAACTGTGAATACGGAAGTAAGATAACTCCTTGAACCTTGTTTATCCCTTTTAATAAATCAAGCATTGTCATGTATCTGCTCATGTTAATGCGCACGTGGATGTATTAGTCTGTATACCTGTTGGTGTATTTTAGAGACGTGATCGGACACCTACATTCTTCCCGCAACTGATATTGCCGCAACAGCAACAAACCCTTATAAAATGGACTAAATAATACAGTAGTCACATGACCATGTACAGGATGAAAATATAGCCATGAATCACTCACCAAGTGTATAGACTATTCTTAGAAGATCCTGATTAGTCTGTGGAAAACTGATTGTAAATGTTTGCATCCTGGAGGAAGCCATAGGGCACACGATCCAAGCAAGTGTAGATGACACTTACACTATGTATAGGTCAGAAATATGCGTGTAAATATGAATTTATTATTTCAAAATGATTGTAATATTAACGTATTTGTACTTTTTCTCTTTTCAAATAATTACGATCTGGCTCAGCAACAACTGCTGGTAAGTAATGATTGTCAACATCAATATCATCTCTGTGCATGGTATGGGTCATTGTATAGAGACAACTCCTGCTAACTTACCACGAATTAGGTCTAATTATATTAACCTCAGATTGATGATCGGCGAATTGTGGTTCTAATGATATTGACCTCATTAATGACCAGCCGAACGTTTCCTTGCATGGGATTAATCTTGTAACTTCCTGAGTAAAGCAATCTAGCCACTATGCCCTTCTGCTGGATTATATAATTTGTAGATTTATATTTTTCTGAATATACTACTCATTAACTGCAGTCAGCTCGTCATCAAGTAACCACTGTGAACTTAACAAGCCGCCAGATGTAGCAATTCTAGTATTGTAGGTTACACATTTTGCTCACAAGACTACCACACAATTAATGGCCCTAGAATGGATGACAATGTCTGGGGCAGGTGGTCTGTACTACTTATTTTCAGATTTTGAGACGCTCCACAACAATGACACAAGGACCATGCTGATCACTCTGTTTTTGTCTGTTTCATGGCTTCACATTCATCGTCTGCAGAAACGACTACTTACTCCACCTGTCAGTCATCACGCTCACACGTGACTCACAACACCATGTCCTGGTACCGGCAGTGCCACTGTTTAGGCCCAGCTCACGATCAGTGCCCCAAACCTGGCATGTCATCTTCAGGGATTGAGCTTCTTCCAAGTGAAGAATTGATCGTACACCTACATTCTTCCCTCAGCTGATACTGCAACGACAACGAAAACTCCCTTATTAAATTAACTAAATAATACTTTAGTCGTGTGATCATGTACAGGATAAAAAACATACATATGATTGACTCAGAGTTTATAGATTATTCTGAGAATATCCTGGCCATAGTTTTGGCAAAACTGGAACGTTTGCATGCAGGCGGCTACCAGAAGGGCACATTGATCAATTAAGAATAGATTACACTTACACTGTATATATAGGTGAAAAATACGTGTGTAAATATGAATGTATTATTTGCAAAATGATTGTAATATTCATTTATTTGTACTTTGTCTCTTTTCAAATGATCTTGATCTGATTCAGCTACAACTCCTGGTAAGTAATAATTGTCAACACAAACCTCTCAATGCATGGTATGGGTCATTGTATAGAGAAAACTCGTGCAAACTGATCATTAATTGGTTTCTAATTATATTGACCTCAGATTGATGACCAGTAGAATTGTTCCTTGCAAGGGATTTATTTTGCAACTTTCTGAGTCAAGTACTAGAGCCAGTTCTGTTAGTTTAGAGAGTTTGTGTATTTATATTCTGCTGTAAATACGACTGGGTAATTCAAGTATGAAGAACAACCCCTTGCTAGAAAATGTCCATCCCATTGATGAAAATGGGTTTGGTCTGTTTTACATATTTATCATTTGGCGGAACCCTTAGCAGTGCTGTTGCTAAGCCCTGACAATCGCTATCATCTCTATGCGACAGTGGCTCATTAACAGCATTCAGCTCATTAGCTTGTAACCATTGTGAAATTAACAAGCCAGACGTAGAAATTACAGTCGTGTACGTTATACACGTATATCTAGTTCACAACATTACGGCACAATGAATGGCCCTGGTTGCATGACACTGTTTTGGACAGGTGGTCTGTATTACATATTTAGTGGCATCGCGGGATGTCACTATGCAGTGCCGGCCTTAGAGAGGCACGGCGTGCGGTGTAACGACATCGCGGACACCACAATGGTGTGGGTGCAGTACCGGCCCTAGAAGGGCTCGGTGAGTACCGATTGATAGCGCTGGGTGGCGCCACGCTTGGCGTGCAGTGCCAGCCCCTACAGGACAGGGTGTGGGAGTGCCGGCTGTAGAAATGAGGTTACTAAAGGCCATGGCACTTTGGTTGACCCGAAAGGACACGTGACCAGTTAAGTCTACAAAGGGGCCCCA
This sequence comes from Lampetra planeri, assembly GCF_965212315.1. Taxonomy (NCBI): domain Eukaryota; kingdom Metazoa; phylum Chordata; class Hyperoartia; order Petromyzontiformes; family Petromyzontidae; genus Lampetra; species Lampetra planeri. The sequence goes on along the minus strand of NC_136133.1, from coordinate 782,982 downwards.
AGTGAGGGCTGGGGGTGGTTACGTGGCCAAGGAGCGGAGCCAGCCACGCCGCAGAGAATAGAAGCCGGGTCCCCCAGAGGGACCGGCGTTGTTGTTCATCCTGAAGAAACCTTCGTCTACGTTCTCCGAGTCTCCAACACGTGGACCTGGACCCGAGCTGTGGTCCCGGTCCATAGTAGCTAGTTACGTGGTAATTAGTGTAGTTAGCCTGGTGGTCACCACCATAGGTTATTCTGTTAAGGGGCAGTTACCCTGTGTGTTGGTGTTAAATAAATGTGTTTGCCTCCAAGTGTCCGTCTGTGACTCAGTTGAACTCACTACACATATATTCAGGTTTTGAGATGCTCCATAACAATGATACAAGTGTAATAAACGACTGGACCACGATGTCTGGCTCAGTATCCTTTATTCGGTTCGTACTGTATTCCCACACGGCTGTTTCTACTCTGTAGCTTCTCGGTGCTGACTCCGATGTCGGCCCGATCCACAACAGCAGCCCCGCTGCTGTTACTCTCACACAGCCCCCCTTGGCTGTACTCGCTGCAACTCCTCTCTCCTTCGTCCTCTCTGCAGCTCTGACAGCCTCGTGCTGTCTCTCCCTCTTCTCTCCCGCCACACCTGGCAGCCACACCGCTGCCTCTAACACGCAGCCCTTCTGGCTGTCTTCTCCGCAGCTGCACACCACTCCGTAGCTTCCTCCTGTCTTCGGGGTTGGCTCCCGATGGCCGTCGGTGCCCCCCCCTCTTCTCACTCGCCCGCGTGGCCTCACTCTTTTCCGCTCACACCCCGACTGACTTCCCCTTCCGGTTTACCCGCTTAAGGACCCGAACCTTCCACCCACGTCACATGGCTCCACCCCCCGTGACGTCACATCCGGAAGGTCGCTTACGCCCGCATTACACCACCCTCCCCCGTAGAAAAATCCCAGCCGACCTCGGCTGACCAATAGCAATCGTAATGCGGCGAATCGACCTACCCCCCTAAGGGACACTAAGCATACAATGTAACAGCAAGAACAACAACAACAACGCAATTAACATCAACGAACGTACAAAAAGCATGCAATAAATACAACTGTAAGAAAAAGATAAAAACACAGCAACAATCAACGAAACGTAAGCGATTTGGAACGTGTGCGGGTCGCCGGCCCGTCCCGGACGGTCGGCGGCCCACTCGTAGAACGGGAACGCGATGAAAGTCGAGGAATGATAGGGGGTAATCCCCCGGCCGCAGCTGGAAGTCCACCAACGTCCCGTGTCCCTAAAGAATTAGTCTTGGGCTTGTCCTGTGACCGTGCCCGCAGCTGGGTCGGAAGGGCTGCAGGGCTCGAAGGTCCCGCAGACCTGGCAGGCGTCCTCCGAGCAGGGCCCCTCGTCCCCCGCAATGTCACGGCCGGCCTGTCTGGAACAGGTACGACAGGCGCTCTAGCAAGATCAATGGACGCAGGCAGGGGAGAGTCAGCAGCAACAGACCCCGGCAAGGCAACATTGGGGGATGACGCATCATGTAAGGGAGCAACATATGGTTTCAAGCGCGACGTATGCACAACCCAGCGACGAGACCCAATTTGGACGCGTGCTGACTGTGGGTTGGGAACCGCAATGAGGCGTATGGGACCATGCCAGGGTTTGTGCAATTTCGGAGAGGTTCCCGGACGTACCTGTGGACAATTAAGCCAGGCTAGGTCCCCAACCTTCCAGGGGCACTCCCCCTCGGACCGTCGCGCATATCGCTCGTTCCGGGCCTGGGCTTTGGCCGTAGCCACGCGGGCATTCTCCCGCGCCTCCGTGACTCGGCGAACCGTGTCCTGAATGTATTCAGGAAGTGGTTTACGAGGTCCCTTCACCCCAGTTCCCAATTGCACATCCACCGGCGGCACGTTTTCCCGACCATACATAAGGTAAAACGGCGAATACCCTGTAGCCGCATGAGGCGTCATCCTGTACGCCGAAAGCACTCCGGGGATGTGCAGATCCCAATCTGATTGTTGTTCGCTCACGGTATGGCAAAGCATGGCAGACAATGTCCTGTTCAGCCGTTCAACCATACCATCCGTCTGCGGATGGTATGGGGATGTCCGTACTTTCTTAGTCCCAAGGCCCGCGCACACTTCCGCCAATAATTTAGAAGAGAAATTCCTGCCCTGGTACGTGAGGTGTCTCTCAGGCGCCCCCTTGTCCATAATATACCCAAACAAAAAGGCGTCGGTAATGGCCGCGGCCGACTGATCGGGCAACGGCCAGGCCATCGGCCAACGGGAGAGGTACTCAACCCCTACCAGCAAATATTTATTACCCCTCGCCGATGGTGGAAAAGGTCCCAATATGTCCAGTGCCACCAATTCATTGACTCGAGACACCTGAATCGACTGGAGAGGCGGCACGTAAGGATGTTTCGGCGGCTTACGTCGTGCACACGCAGGGCACGCGCGTACGTGCCCTACGACATCTGTCGCCATGCCGTGCCAAAAATAATGACGTTGCAACGTCAACAAGGTCTTCTGCACCCCTAAATGTAAGAGAGTGTCACAATGGAGGGTTCTAATCAACTCGAATCGCAAGGACGTTGGTACCACCAGGCGCCAACGTTCCTGGAACCCCTCCCGCCACATAAGCAGACCATCTCGGAGAGCGGTTTGCGGCCCCACAGCCGTACTCGGACTCCCATTGTCCCTAGCAGACCGCTTCCGCAAGGACACCAACGACTCATCCATCATCTGTTCCCGGATCCAGACAGACCGCGGCAGATTCAAAACCCCGTCAGCCGGTCCCGGTTCCATCGGAGTGTCCGACTTCTCGACGGCCAACGTAAGCGGCTGAGGGGGGTTTGGAATCGGCGAACACCTATGCGTCCCCGACTCACATTTACAAGGGGCGCGCCGCGGTAATCTGGAAAGTGCGTCAGCGTTCGCATGGCGCACTCCCTTCCGATGTTGAATTTGGAAGGAAAATTCCTGTAGCGTGTCCAACCAACGTGCCAACTGTCCGGATGGCTGGTCAATTTTAAGGGCATATTGCAAGGCCGCATGATCCGTACGCACAATAAAAGAACGACCGTAGAGGTATGGTCGAAATTGCCGTAGGAAAAAAACAACCGCCAATAGTTCTCTGCGAGTGACACAGTAGCGGGTTTCCGCAGGAGACAAGACTCGGCTACCATACGCCACGACACGCTCCACACCCCCTTTAGACTGTGATAATACCGCCCCAATACCCGTGTCACTCGCGTCCGTATCAAGAATGAATGGGTGATCGAAATCGGGATAATCCAATGTTGGGGCCGTGGCCAATAGATCACGCAGACTCTGAAAGGCCGCCTCCTCCGGCTGTCCCCAACCAAACTTCCGTCCTTTACCCGTAAGGAGATGCAAGGGCCTCGCAATCGTCGCAAAACCCGGCACAAATCTTCGGTAATACGAGGCAAATCCCAAAAACCGCCGAACATCCCCCACGGTGGCCGGAGTCGGCCAATCCCGGACGCACGCCGTCTTTTCCGGATCCGTGGACACCCCCTCAGCACTCACAATGTGCCCCAAATAGCGGACGGACCGTTGCAGTAGGTGACATTTCTTTGGTTTGAATTTCAATTTGGCAGAACGCATCCTCGTGAACACTGTCTCCAGCCGCGTCAAATGTTCATCAAATGTGCGGCTGAAGACAATAATATCATCCAAATATATAAGACACGTCTCCCACTGCAACCCCGACAAAACGAGCTCCATCAATCTTTGAAATGTAGCAGGGGCCGCATTCAATCCCATCGGGAGACAGTTGAATTGAAATAACTCCTGCGGCGTACGGAATGCGGTTTTCTCCCGTGAGGACTCGTCAAGGGGAAGCTGCCAAAATCCCGAAGAGAGGTCCAGTGTGGAAAAGAACAATGCGTCGAGGGAGTCATCCATACGCAGCAGGGGGTACGCATCTGCCACCGATATTTTATTCAATTTCCGGAAATCAACACAAAATCGCAATTTGCCATCCTTTTTCTTAACCAAGACGACCGGAGCGCCCCATGGGCTGTTAGATGGCGATATAATGTCCGCAGCCAACATGTCTTCCACTGCCCCCCGCACGTGTTCTCGCTCCGCAGGACTCATCCGATGCGAATTTAATCGAATAGGGGCAGCATCGCCCGTCTCAATGTGATGGTAAAGCAACGATGTGCGGCCCAAATCCAAATCATCGGAGCTGAACACATCGGAATATGTCAACAACAATTTACGCAGCGCACCACGTTGCTCCATGGACAGGGAAGAATTTCCGTCACATAAGTCAGCAACCCAACGATTGTCCGAACCCCTTGGCTCGGAAACCCCAGCAACCACTTCCCGGCTATGCGGACAATCATGCGTCGCAAACGCCGTAGTGGCATGTGCCACAACCGTACCGGCCGGAACACGGACGTTTTCCCCCCCCGCATTAAGCACCTGTAAAAACGGTAATTGATCCGGCCGGACGATGGTCTGTGCCCCCACTAACGCCAACCCGGTTGTTATCGTGGCGGACGGTGACAACAAGACCCCTACTGCTCCTAGCCGATCAGGCAGGGGCTTCCGATACCGCAAGGGTATAAGCATCTGTGTACCAGGTGGGATGTCCACAGATGCGACGGACAGCGCCTGCACTTGTACGGCCGAAGCAGGTCGCCCCCAGGGCGACGGCAGAAACGAGATTTGACGGCCCCCCGGCAGTTCAATACAATTCTCATTGATTTTGATCAAAATGGGCATCTTAGCCAAAAAATCGGTGCCTAACAAACAAGGAACCGCCAAAGATCTCGATATTAACACAACGCCCGAGGCCGACACATCCCCAATAGATATCTTAGCATCCACCTGGCCCACGATACCCATGCTACCCCCGTTCGCAGCGACGCACGACCCATAAACCGGACGCACAGCCCCCGGCGGGATGCCCAACAGATGGAAAATGACATCCGAAATAATAGTCGCAGACGCGCCGGAGTCGACCAAAATGCGTACGTCCACCCCTTGTATAGACCCCGGTACAGTGGACGAACCCGTAGCGGCCGCGACGACTCTCCGTGCCAACTTGCGCCACTGCGTGACTGAGCGACAAGGCCCCGTCGAAGGGCTTTCTTTAACAACAACATTAGGATCGCGCAACGAAGGCGATGGGTGAGGTGTAAAGCCTTGCCGGGTGTCTGGTGCGTGCCGACATGCCTGTTTCGGAGGATCTTTAGTCGACTTGTCCGGTACCGAGGCCTCCTGCTGCGGCGGAGCCGGGAAGCGGGCCCAGCAGTCTCTGGCGTAGTGGCCCCTACGCCCGCAGCGGAAACATTCGGCATCGTTGCGCCGAAGCGCAGGCCTTGCCTCCTGATGGCCCCGTTCCGGTAGCGCCGCGCGCGGCCTCGGCCCGCCGCGTCCCGTCCATGGAGCGGAGGCGGCCGTCAGCTGTTGAGGGCCCCGGTCATCCGGAACGTAGACAGCCTGCGCAGGGTTCCACCCCAGCGCATCCCCTTCTTTGACGGGCCCCCCCGTCCACGCCGTCACTTGTTTCCAGCGACGGAGATTGAATTGCGCATCGAGACACTTAGCAGCCGTCCGGGAAGTTAGCTTCTCATGCCCACACACAGGCATGGGGATCCCTAGATCCCGAGACAGCTCCAACATTTTCCCTAATATGAGAGGCTCGAGCAGGTCCTGTGGCGTCTCAGGATAAGCTGCCATGGCCAGCTCCAGCACCGCACCCCTGAACGCCACGGGCGGCTCCTCTGGTGCTCGTTGTCGTTGAGCGAATCGCCGATGCTCATCATCTGGTGGCTCGTAAGCGTCGGCCATTTCTTGAAAAACACCACATAAAGTTGCCTTCTTATCGGTCGTTATGGAACGGAAAAATCGGACAGATTCGTCGTCCAGGAGAGTCGGCAACACCTCCAAAGCCTCCGCATCGGTCCATCTTGCTGTGCGTACCGCCGCCAAGAAGCGGCAGGCGAACGCGCTCCAGTCCCCACCGACGGAAAATTCTTTGACTGTGGTAAGGTGGCGACTCCGACTCCTCTTCCCGCCGTCTTCCAATGGTGGTGGTTGTGGTGGCAAATTCAAAATGGCATCGGCCCGCGGCGTGGCCAAGATGGCGGTTTGGCGCCACGGAGCGCGCAAGATGGCGGCTTCTTGCCGCATGGCCAATGGCGGCGGCAGGACAGGCAACGTGGCGGCCCGCGGAGCACCAACTGCGTCCTCCATCGTCCCTGGCGCGACGAGATGGCATAAATGCGTCAGGACGTCCTTAAGTGCCTCCAGTTGTACCGCCATCTCTTGCCATCGTTGATCAGCGTCTGATGATGTCGACGGACCCGCCACCGCGCCGACATCCTCCACTCCCGTCCCCGTGCTCGCCTCAGCAGGGCTCTCCTCCACCACCCCAGCAGAATCCGTGGTTGGAGGGAGTTCGTCGTCGTCGGACGAAGAAGCCGATGCAGGCGCCGGATTAAATTTCTTCCTCGCTTGTTTCGACATGCCGTTGCACTTCCGACACCAGTGTAATAAACGACTGGACCACGATGTCTGGCTCAGTATCCTTTATTCGGTTCGTTCTGTATTCCCACACGGCTGTCTCTACTCTGTAGCTTCTCCTCGGTGCTGACTCCGATGTCGGCCCGATCCACAACAGCAGCCCCGCTGCTGTTACTCTCACATAGCCCCCCTTGGCTGTACTCGCTGCAACTCCTCTCTCCTTCGTCCTCTCTGCAGCTCTGACAGCCTCGTGCTGTCTCTCCCTCTTCTCTCCCGCCACACCTGGCAGCCACACCGCTGCCTCTAACACGCAGCCCTTCTGGCTGTCTTCTCCGCAGCTGCACACCACTCCGTAGCTTCCTCCTGTCTTCGGGGTTGGCTCCCGATGGCCGTCGGTGCCCCCCCCTCTTCTCACTCGCCCGCGTGGCCTCACTCTTTTCCGCTCACACCCCGACTGACTTCCCCTTCCGGTTTACCCGCTTAAGGACCCGAACCTTCCACCCACGTCACATGGCTCCACCCCCCGTGACGTCACATCCGGAAGGTCGCTTACGCCCGCATTACACAAGGACCATACTGATCACTGTGCTTTCGTCTGTTTCATGCCTTCACATTCATCGTCTGCAGAATCTCCTACCATCCCATGTAAGTCCTCCTGCACACACGTGACTCACATCACCATGTGCTGGTACCGGCAGCGCCACCGTTTAGGCCCAGCCTCACGAGCAGTGCCCCAAGCTTGGGATGTCATCTTCAGGGTTCGAGCTTCTTGCAAGTGAAGACGTGATCTGACACCTACAAGTTTGAGAAACACTGCGCTGAAGGAAGCATTACATTTATTTAGGATAAATAGTCATCAAGTTGTAAATGCACGAATTGATGCACGTTTCTTGAGTGTGACGGTAGATTTTGCTATGTGGGTCATTAAATGCGTAAAGCTGTTGCAATGTTGAATAATACAAATAATTACTTTCATGCTCACCAGATGGGTCCATACGGCTGGCTGGGGGTGGCTCCTCGTGTCAGGGCCGGGTGGAGGTGTTCTACGGCGGCACGTGGGGCACGGTGTGCGATGACATCTGGAATCTGCAGCACGCCCAGGTCGTGTGTCGCCAGCTGGGCTGTGGCTCCGCTGTTGCTGCCTTGTCCGTAGCTTACTTCGGACCGGGCTCTGGTCAGATCTGGCTCGACAATGTCCAGTGCTTTGGCGACGAGCCTGAGCTCTCCTCCTGTCAGCATCCTTCCTGGGGGTTTCACGACTGTGGGCATCAGGAGGATGCCTCTGTCATCTGCTCGCAAGGTACATTCAATGTAACGTGCATGTGTAACACTTTGCCTAGATGCCCTGTAAATACATGTCCACGACGCTTCTATGTAGCCTAATGGAAAGGGTCAAAGGATTTCGAGAAGAGATAATGAGATGTACACAGTTAGACATAAACAGTCTGCCTCAGCAGCAGACCATGCTTTCCCACCTGATGACGGACGCTTGTGTTGCGCCCGAAACGTCGTGATTTATTTTATGTTTCTACCTACGTGACTTTACCGAAAAAACCAAAGAGTATGGATTCCTGCAGTCACGAAAGCTTCAAATCAAGATTGATCTTTTGTATAATCAGTTTGCAGTTTTAGGAGCCACAAAACACTGTCCGAAGGGAGGTGAAAGGTCCCTTTATACTCTTGTCCAAATCAAGTGTTGTGTTCTGTTTTTCACCTTTTTTCTGCACCATCGCGAGATGCGATTTAAGCACCAGGTGGCATCATGGGGGATACCGTCTACGCCAGGTGCAATGAGCGAGCCCTGCTGTGACGCTGGGATTGAATGCATTGCTCCCACTTGATATTAAACTGTATCTTCATGTGCAGTAGTTTGGTATGCGATGGGTGACTCTTCAGGCTTTGTGATGCTCATTAACAATGATACGAGAGCCATGCTGATCACTGTGCTTTTGTCTGTTTCATGCCTTCACATTCGTCTACAGAATCTACTACCCTCCCATGTAAGTCCTCATGCTCACACGTGACTCACAGCACCACGTGCTGGTACCGGCTGCGCCACCGTTTAGGCCCAGCCTCACGAGCAGTGCCCCAAGCTTGGGATGTCATCTTCAGGGATTGAACTTCTTCCAAGTGAAGACGTGATCGGACACCTACGTTCTTCCGTCACCTGATACTGAGCTAAATGATACGGTAGTCATGTGACCTTGTACACGATAACAAAAACAAGCATACCTATGAATGACTCAGAGTGTGTAGACTATTCTCAGATATCCTGGTTATTATTGTTATAAAATTGAAATGTGTTCTTGCAGCAGGCAACCGGAAGGGTACACGGATCAAGCACGTATAGATGGCACTTACACTGTATGTAGGTGAAAAAACGCGTGAAAATATGAATTTATTATTTCAAAATGATTGTAATATTAACGTATTTGTACTTTTTCTCTTTTCAAATAATTACGATCTGGCTCAGCAACAACTGCTGGTAAGTAATGATTGTCAACATCAATATCATCTCTGTGCATGGTATGGGTCATTGTATAGAGACAACTCCTGCTAACTTACCACGAATTAGGTCTAATTATATTAACCTCAGATTGATGATCGGCGAATTGTGGTTCTAATGATATTGACCTCATTAATGACCAGCCGAACGTTTCCTTGCATGGGATTAATCTTGTAACTTCCTGAGTAAAGCAATCTAGCCACTATGCCCTTCTGCTGGATTATATAATTTGTAGATTTATATTTTTCTGAATATACTACTCATTAACTGCAGTCAGCTCGTCATCAAGTAACCACTGTGAACTTAACAAGCCGCCAGATGTAGCAATTCTAGTATTGTAGGTTACACATTTTGCTCACAAGACTACCACACAATTAATGGCCCTAGAATGGATGACAATGTCTGGGGCAGGTGGTCTGTACTACTTATTTTCAGATTTTGAGACGCTCCACAACAATGACACAAGGACCCTGCTGATCACTCTGTTTTTGTCTGTTTTATGGCTTCACATTCATCGTCTGCAGAAACGACTACTTACTCCACCTGTAAGTCATCACGCTCACACGTGACTCACAACACCATGTCCTGGTACAGGCAGTGCCACTGTTTAGGCCCAGCTCACGATCAGTGCCCCAAACCTGGCATGTCATCTTCAGGGATTGAGCTTCTTCCAAGTGAAGAATTGATCGTACACCTACATTCTTCCCTCAGCTGATACTGCAACAACAGCGAAAACACCCCTTATTAAATTAACTAAATAATACTGTAGTCGTGTGACCATGTACAGGATAAAAAAAAAACATACATATGATTGACTCAGAGTTTATAGACTATTCTGAGAATTTCATGGCCATAGTTTTGGCAAAACTGGAACGTTTGCATGCAGGAGGCTACCAGAAGGACACATTGATCAATCAAGAATAGATGACACTTGCACTGTATATATATAGGTGAAAAATACGTGTGTAAATATGAATGTATTATTGCAAAATTATTGTAATATTCATGTATTTGTACTTTGTCTCTTTTCAAATGATCTTGATCTGATTCAGCTACAACTCCTGGTAAGTAATAATTGTCAACACAAACCTCTCAATGCATGGTATGGGTCATTGTATAGAGAAAACTCGTGCAAACTGACCATTAATTGGTTTCTACTTATATTGACCTCAGATTGATGACCAGTAGAATTGTTCCTTGCAAGGGATTTATTTTGCAACTTTCTGAGTCAAGTACTAGAGCCAGTTCTGTTAGATTAGAGAGTTTGTGTATTTATATTCTGCTGTAAATACGACTGGGTAATTCAAGTATGAAGAACAACCCCTTGCTAGAAAATGTCCATCCCATTGATGAAAATGGGTTTGGTCTGTTTTACATATTCATAATTTGGGGGAGCCCTTAGCAGTGCTGCTGCTAAGCCCTGACAATCGCTATCATCTCTGTGCGACAGTGGCTCATTAACAGCATTCAGCTCATTAGCTTGTAACCATTGTGAAATTAACAAGCCAGACGTAGAAATTACAGTCGTGTACGTTATACACGTATATCTAGTTCACAACATTACAGCATAATGAATGGCCCTGGTTGCATGACACTGTTTTGGACAGGTGGTCTGTATTACATATTTAGTGGCATCGCTGGATGTCACTGTGCAGTGCCGGCCTTAGAGAGGCACGGCGTGCGGTGTAACGACATCGCGGACACCACAATGGTGTGGGTGCAGTATCGGCCCTAGAGGGGCTTGGTGAGCGCTGATTGATAGCGCTGGATGGCACCACGCTTGGCGTACAGTGCCAGCCCTACATGATAGGGTGTGGGAGTGCCGGCCATAGGAATGAGGTTACTAAAGGCCATGGCACTCTGGTTGATCCGAAAGGACACGTGACCAGTTAAGTCTACAAAGGGGCCCCAAGTGGGGGCTAGGGGGGTCACTTGGTCGGGGTCCAGATCCTGCTCGAGGATTCTGGAAGGTGGTCGTGGCCAAGGGTGGAGCCAGCCACGCCGCAGAGGATCTAAGCCGGGTCCCCCAGAGGGACTGGCGTTGTTGTTCATCCTGAAGAAACCTTCGTCTACGTTCTCCGAGTCTCCAACACGTGGACCTGGACCCGAGCTGTGGTCCCGGTCCATAGTAGCTAGTTACGTGGTAATTAGTGTAGTTAGCCTGGTGGTCACCACCATAGGTTATTCTGTTAAGGGGCAGTTACCCTGTGTGTTGGTGTTAAATAAATGTGTTGCCTCCAAGTGTCCGTCTGTGACTCAGTTGAACTCACTACACATATATTCAGGTTTTGAGATGCTCCATAACAATGATGCAAGGACCATACTGATCACTGTGCTTTCGTCTGTTTCATGCCTTCACATTCATCGTCTGCAGAATCTCCTACCATCCCATGTAAGTCCTCCTGCACACACGTGACTCACAGCACCACGTGCTGGTACCGGCAGTGCCACCGTTTAGGCCCAGCCTCACGAGCAGTGCCCCAAGCTTGGGATGTCATCTTCAGGGTTCGAGCTTATTGCAAGTGAAGACGTGATCTGACACCTACATTCTTCCCTCAACTGATATTGCCATTACAGCAAAAAACCCTTAAAAATTGACTTAATAATACAGTAGTCACGTGACCGTGTACAGGATAAAAATATATCCAAGTTGATACAATTCGTAGAAGATCCTGCTTAGTCTTTGAAAAATGTTTGTAAATGTTTGCATCCTGGAGCAAACCAGAGGGCACACGGATCAAGCAAGCATAGAAGACACTTACACTGTCTATACAGTTCAGAAATACGATTGAAGTATGATCTAATACAGGCACGACATTGTCATCTGGATGAACCTCAAAAACAAAACAGCTCCATCTCGCCGTGATCCACAAACCTCACCTCTTGAGTTATTGGATTACAGTCATGCACAACCACAGCAAGTCAGATGGCCCAACATTGTAATGAGGATCGTGTAAAGTTCTAGTGATCCGAGTACGAAAAGTCAGGTAAAAAGTTGAAGCCCAAAGATCACCCAGCGCAATAAACATTGTAAACAGGGTCACTGCATCATCGCGCACTTTCAGATGCGCCGTCTGGAAAGCTCTTCTGACATTAGGAAGCCACTGGAGTTGCGAACTTTTAAATCTAGGTTGAAACTAATTTCCTTCAAACTAATTTTTGTGTTTAATTGTATGTTCCCCGCACCTGCGGTTAGCACGGTTGGCCACGTAAGCTGCGAAAGAAGTTCAACATGCAGGCCTAATGATTGTGCCTTTCTTTGCAGATTGGTGCCAGTCATACCCCTGTCAGAATGGGGGCACCTGTGCATTCTACTGGTCGTATCCCTACTACCAGTGCTTTTGCCCTCCAGGATCATGGGGCAGCAACTGTGAATACGGAAGTAAGATAACTTTTTCAACCTTGTATATCCCTTTTAATGAATCAAGCAATGCCATCTATCTGCTTATGTTAATGCACACGTGGATGTATTAGTCTGTATACCTGTTCGTGTATTTTCGAGACGTGATCGGGCACCTACCTTCTTCCAGCAACTGATGTTGCCGCAACAGCAACAAGCCCTTATAAAATGGACTAAATAATACAGTAGTCACGTGACCATGTACAGGATGGAAATATAGCTATGAATCACTCACCAAGTTTATAGACTATTCTTCTAAGATCCTGCTTAGTCTTTGGAAAACTGATTGTAAATGTTTGCATCCTGGAGGAAACAAGAGGGCACACGAATCAAGCAAGTGTAGATGACACACTCTATATAGGTCAGAACTATGCGTGTAAATATGAATTTATTATTGCAAAATGATTGTAATATTGATATATATGTACTTTGTCTCTTTTCAAATAATTACGATCTGGCTCAGCTACAACTACTGGTAAGTAATAATTGTCAACACAAACATCTCTGTGCATGGTATGGGTCATTGTATAGAGACGACAACTCCTGTTAACTTACCACGAATTGGTTCTAATTATATTGACCTCAGATTGATGATCGGCGAATTGTTCCTTGCATGGGCTTTATGTTGCAACTTTCTGAGTCAAGCAATCTAGCCACGGTGCCATTCTGCCGACTTATAGAGTTTGTATATTTGTATTATTCTGTAAATAGGACTTGTTAGTTAAAGTATGAAAAACAAGCCCTTGATAGAAAATTAACAACCCATTTATGCAAATGGATTTGGTCTGTTTTCAATAACTATCATTTTGTGTGGCCCTTTGCACTGCTGTTGCTACAATCACTATCATCATCTCTTTGCGATGATGGCCCATTAACTGCAGACAGCTCATCAAGTTACCATTGTGAGCTTAACAAGCCAGGTGTAGCAATTAAAGTATTGTAGGTTAAACATTTTGCTCACAACACTACCACACAATGAATGTCCCTGTACTAGATGATCCTGTTTTGGACAGGTGGTCTGTATTACATATTTTGCAGTTTTGAGATGCTCCATAACAATGACACAAGGGCCCTGCTGATCACGTTGTTTTTGTCTTTTTCATGCCTTCATATTCGTCTGCAGAAGCTACTACTTACTACACCTGTAAGTCATCAGGCTCACACGTGACTCACAGCACCACTTGCTGGTACCGGCAGCGCCACCGTTTAGGCCCAGCCTCACGAGCAGTGCCCCAAGCTTGGTGTAGTACCGTCGAGGACGCTTGGACACCGGGGTCGAGGCACACGTATTTATTTCACAATAGTCGTCACAACTGTGGACATACAGTATTGGAGGGGGTATCGGCCCCCTCACCCGGATAGCTGGGAATACACTGCTAGCTACCCCTGACCTACCTCCTAATCCTCCACTAATGGGCTAGGGGAGGCTGTCTGGCCCGACACTGGTCAGTCGGGCTACGGTACCCGGAGTCCCAGAGCACTAGCTCTGGTTCTCGGGACCACGCCGCTGGCTCGGTCCTGCGCGGCCCTGACAAGGGCGGCGTCCCAGGGGAGTCCAGGGCTCTAGCTAGACGATCTTCGGTCTTCACTGGTTTAGCTTTAACATTCTGCCCCGAGCCCTCTGACACATCCCCCTTTATACTCAACCCCCGCTGAGGGGTGGGGCCCCGGGCTGCCTGGTGCGGACGTCGTTGAGAGCACCCCCCCCCCGTGCACTCACGTAGCCCCGCCCACTGTGTTTGTTTCCCATAAGCTGCCATGCATAACGGCTCTCTCTCTAACACCCCTACATCAGGATGTCATCTTTAGGGATTGAGCTTCTTCCAAGTGAAGACGTGATCTGGCACCTACATTCTTCCCTCAGCTGATACTGCAACAACAACGAAAACACCCCTTATTAATTAACTAAATAATACTGTAGTCGTGTGATCATGTACAGGATGAAAAGACAAACATACATATGATTGACTCACAGAGTTTATAGACTATTCTGAGAATTTCATGGCCATAGTTTTGGCAAAACTGGAACATTTGCATGCAGAAGGCTACCAGAAGGACACATTAATCAATCAAGAATAGATGACACTTGCACTGTATATATATAGGTGAAAAATACGTGTGTAAATGTGAAATTATTGGGAAATGATCGTAATTTTTTTCTTTTTGTACTTTGTTTCTTTTCAAATGATCGTGATCTAATTCAGCTACAACTCCTGGTAAGTAATACAAGTCAACACAAACATCTCAGTGCATGGCATGAGTCATTGTATAGAGAAAACAATAACTCGTGCTAACTGACCATGAATTGGTTCTAATTATATTGACCTCAGATTGATGACCAGTTGAATTGTTCCTTGCATGGGATTTATTTTGCAACTTTCTGAGTCAAGCACTCTTGGCACTTCTTTTAGATTAGAGAGTTTGTGTATTTATATTCTGCTGTAAATACGACTGGGTTATTCAAGTATGAAGAACAACCAATTGCTAGAAAATGTCCATCCCATTGATGAAAATGGGTTTGGTCTGTTTTAAATATTGATAATTTGGGGGAGCCCTTAGCAGTGCTGCTGCTAAGCCCTGACAATCGCTATCGTCATCTCTGTGCGACAGTGGCTCATTAACAGCATTCAGCTCATTAGCTTGTAACCATTGTGAAATCAACAAGCCAGACGTAGCAATTACAGTTGTGTACGTTATACACGTATATCTAGTTCACAACATTACAGCACAATGAATGGCCCTGGCTGCATGACACTGTTTTGGACAGGTGGTCTGTATTACATATTTAGTGGCATCGCGGGATGTCACTGTGCAGTGCCGGCCTTAGAGAGGCACGGCGTGCGGTGTAACGACATCGCGGACACCACAATGGTGTGGGTGCAGTACCGGCCCTAGTGGGGCTCGGTGAGCGCTGATTGATAGCGCTGGATGGCGCCACGCTTGGCCTACAGTGCCAGCCCTACAGGACAGGGTGTGGAAGTGCCGGCCATAGGAATGAGGTTACTAAAGGCCATGGCACTCCGGTTGACCCGAGAGGACACGTGACCAGTTAAGTCTACAAAGGGGCCCCAAGTGAGGGCCGGGAGTGGTCACGTGGTCGGGGTCCAGATCCTGCTCGAGGATTCTGGAAGGTGGTCGTGGCCAAACGCGGAGCCAGCCACGCCGCAGAGGATCTAAGCCGGGTCCCGCAGAGGGACCGGAGTTGTTGTTCATCCTATAGAAACCTTAGTCTACGTTCTCCGAGTCTCCAACACGTGGACCTGGACCCGAGCTGTGGTCCCGGTCGATAGTAGCTAGTTACGTGGTAATTAGTGTAGTTAGCCTGGTGGTCACCACCATAGGTTATTCTATTAAGGGGCAGTTACCCTGTGTGTTGGTGTTAAATAAATGTGTTTGCCTCCAATTGTCCGTCTGCGACTCAGTTGAACTCACTACACATATATTCAGGTTTTGAGATGCTCCATAACAATGATACAAGGACCATACTGATCACTGTGCTTTCCTCTGTTTCATGCCTTCACATTCATCGTCTCCAGAATCTACTACCATCCCATGTAAGTCCTCATGCTCACACGTGACTCACAGCATCACGTGCTGGTACCGGCTGCGCCACCGTTTAGGCCCAGCCTCATGAGCAGTGCCCCAAGCTTAGGATGTCATCTTCAGGGATTGAACTTCTTCCAAGTGAAGACGTGATCTGACACCTACGTTCTTCCGTCACCTGATACTGAGCTAAATGATTCAGTAGTCATGTGACCTTGTAGACGATAACAAAAACAAGCATACTTATGAATGACTCAGAGTGTGTAGACTATTCTCAGATATCCTGGTTATTGTTATAAAACTGAAATGTGTTCTTGCAG
Source organism: Lampetra planeri (assembly GCF_965212315.1). Lineage (NCBI taxonomy): Eukaryota > Metazoa > Chordata > Hyperoartia > Petromyzontiformes > Petromyzontidae > Lampetra > Lampetra planeri. The sequence goes on along the minus strand of NC_136133.1, from coordinate 766,738 downwards.
CAGGCAACCGGAAGGGTACACGGATCAAGCACGTATAGATGACACTTACACTGCATATAGGTGAAAAATACGTGTGTAAATATTAATTTATTATTGCAAATTGATTGTAATTTTCATGTATTTGTACTTTGTCTCTTTTCAAATAATCACCATCTGGTTCAGCTACATCTTCTGGTAAGTAATAATTGTCAACATCAATATAATCTCTGTGCATGGTATGGGTCATTGTATAGAGACAACTCCTGTTAGCGTACCACAAATTGGTCCTAATTATATTGAACTCAGATTATTGATCAGCCAAATTGTTCCTTGCTTGGGATTTACATTGCAACTTTCTAAGTCAAGCAATCTAGCCACTGTGCAATTCTGCGGGCTTATAAAGTTTGTATATTTATATTCTTCTGTACATAGGACTTGGTAGTTCAAGTATGAAAAGCAAGCCCTTGATAGAAAATTAACCCATTTATGCAAATGTGTTTGGTTTGTTTTCAATAAATTATCATTTGTTGCGGCCCTTTGCACTGCTGCTGCTACACTATCATCATCATCTCTGTGCGATGATGGCTCATTAACTGCAGACAGCTCATCAAGTTACCACTGTTAACTTAACTAGCCAGATGTAGCAATTACAGTATTGTAGGTTACACATTTTGCTCAAAAACTACTACGTAAAGAATGTCCCTGTAATGGATGACACTGTATGGGGCAGGATGTCTGTATTACATATTTTCCAGTTTTGAGATGCTCCATAATGATACAAGGACCATACTGATCACTGTGCTTTCGTCTGTTTCATGCCTTAACATTCATCGTCTGCAGAATCTCCTACCATCCCATGTAAGTCCTCAAGCACACACGTGACTCACAGCACCACTTGCTGGTACCGGCAGCGCCACCGTTTAGGCCCAGCCTCACGAGCAGTGCCCCAAGCTTGGGATGTCATCTTCAGGGATTGAGCTTCTTGCAAGTGAAGACGTGATCTGACACCTACATTCTTCCCTCAACTGATATTGCCATAACAGCAAAAAACCCTTAAAAAGAATTACTTAATAATACAGTAGTCAAGTGACCATGTACAGGATCAAAATATATCCATGAATGACTCACCAAGTTTACACACAATTCGTAGAAGATCCTGCTTAGTCTTTGAAAAATGTTTGTAAATGTTTGCATCCTGGAGCAAACCAGAGGGAACACGGATCAAGCAAGGTCTATACAGTTCAGAAATACGATTGAAGTATCATCTAATGCAGGCACGACATTGTCTTCTGGATAAACCTCGAACTCAAAACAGCTCCATTTCGCTGTGATCCACAAACCTCACCTCTGAGTTATCAGATTACAGTCATGCACAACCACAGCAAGTCAGATGGCCCAACATTGTATTGAGTATCGTGTAAAGTTCTAGTGATCAAAGTACAAAAAATCAGGTAAAAAGTTGAAGCCCAAAGATCACCCAGCGCAATAAACATTGTAAATACGGTCACTGCATCATCGCGCACTTTCAGATGCGCTTTTGCGGCCGTCTGGAAAGCTCTTCCGATATTAGGAAGCCACTGGAGCTGCGAACTTTAAAATCTAGGTTGAAAACTAATTTCCTTCAAACAAATTTTTGTGTTTAATTGTATGTTCCCCGCACCTGCGGTTAGCACTGTTGGCCACGTAAGCTGCGAAAGAAGTTCAACATGCAGACCTAATGAATTGTGCCTTTCTTTGCAGATTGGTGTCAGTCATACCCCTGTCAGAATGGGGGCACCTGTGCATTCTACTGGTCGTATCCCTACTACCAGTGCTTTTGCCCTCCAGGATCATGGGGCAGCAACTGTGAATATGGAAGTAAGACAACTCCTTGAACCTTGTATATCCCTTTAAATGAATCAAGCATTCCCATCTACCTGCTTGTGTTAATGCGTACGTGGATGTTTTAGTCTGTATACCATGTCGTGTATTTGAGACATGATCCGACACCTACCCTCTTCCCTCAACTGATATTGCCGCAACAGCAACAAACCCTTATAAAATGAACTAAATAATACAGTAGTCACGTGACCATGTACAGGATTAAAATATAGCTATGAATCACTCACTAAGTTCATAGACTATTCTTCTAAGATCCTGCTTAGTCTTTGGAAAACTGATTGTAAATGTTTGCATCCTGGAGGAAACAAGAGGGCACACGAATCAAGCAAGTGTAGATGACACACTCTATATAGGTCAGAAATATGCGTGTAAATATGAATTTATTATTGCAAAATGATTGTAATATTCATATATTTGTACTTTGTCTCTTTTCAAATAATTACGATCTGGCTCAGCTACAACTACTGGTAAGTAATGATTGTCAACATCAATGTCATCTGTGAATGTGTATGTGTCTCGCCCTCGCTGTGCGCTGCGTTGCACCGCTAGCCGAGTAGTTATCCTCGCGTCCAATAAACCCTCAGAGCCAGGATGAATGTCGGACTCCAAACGTCATTTATTGAATTTAACGAGGTAAAACTGGTAAGAAAACAGCACAGATACAGCATCTGTTAATACCCGGAAACACCAACACCATGAATGAACACCACGGCGTCATAACATTGTCTTAGATAACATGTTTCTCAACAATAGATCCTGGATGGACCAGGCACCTACATTACCACTGAATAGCTATACAAGAGCATAAGCTACTGTGTTACAACATAAAGGCACACCGTGTTATCACACTGCACCCCAGATGTACAGTAATACGCATAACACTGCACTATGTATGAGACATTTCGTCATCCTTGCTCTCCAGATCGCAATAAAGTTACTTAGGTACAAGTTTGACTCAACTTATTAAATTACAAGTAACATTCACAATAAGAAAGTTGCAGGCTTCGTTGTTAACTAGGCCTCGTATTTATCATAACAATTTAACAGCATTATAAAGGCATTTACATCATTATAACGGTCATTCTAACATTATAACAGCATTGCCAATATTATAAGAACATAAACGAGCTTACAGACAATGCTTCTTAAAGTCCCACAATGGACATTTGCAGCCGGCTTCACTGTGACGCGATGTGTGCCGCCATCTTGAATTATGTGTGTAATGGCCAACGCCTCCGTGGTTGAGCGGGAATCTTAAATCGCAACTTCCTAGTCACGTGACCAAACTTAGCATCAAAAACAGGAAATTCCTGTGTACATACGCCCCACATCTGCCGTGAGGCACAACAGTATGGGTAATTGTATCGAGATGACAACTCCTGTAAACTTACCACAAATTGGTTCTAATTATATTAACCTCAGATTGATGATCAGGGAATTATTCCTTGCATGGGCTTTATGTTGTAACTTTCTGAGTCAAGCAATCTAGCCACTGTGCCATTCTGCAGACTTATAGAGTTTGTATATTTGTATTTTTCTGTCAATAGGACTTGTTAGTTAAAGTATGAAAAACAAGCCCTTGATAGAAAATTAACTACCCATTTATGCTAATGGATTTGGTATGTTTTCAATAACTATAATTTTGTGTGGCCCTTTGCACTGCTGCTGATACAATCACTATCATCATCTCTTTGCGATGATGGCTCATTGACTGCAGACAGCTAATCTAGTTACCACTGTGAACTTACCAAGCCAGATGTAACAATTACAGTATTGTAGGTTAAACCTTTTGCTTACAACACTACCAAACAATGAATGTCCCTGTATTAGATGACCCTGTTTTGGACAGGCGGTCTGTATTACATATTTAAAGATTTTGAGACGCTCCATAACAATGACACAAGGGCCCTGCTGATCACTTTCTTTTTTTCTTTTTCATGCCTTCTTATTCGTCTGCAGAAACTACTCCTTACTCCACCTGTAAGTCATCACGCTCACACGTGACTCACAGCACCATGTTCCTGTACCAGCAGCGCCAACGTTTTGGCCCAGCCTCATGAGCAGTGCCCCAAGCTTGGGATGTCATCTTCAGGGATTGAGCTTCTTGCATGTGAAGATGTGATCTGACACCTACATTCTTCCCTCAACTGATACTGCCGCAACAGCAAAAACACCCCTCATAAAAATGGACTAAATAATATAGTAGCCACGTTACTTTGTGCAGGATTACTAAAAACGCACGAATTACTCGTATTTATAGACTATTCTCAAATAACCCTGTTTACAGTTTGTGCAACACTGATTGAAAATGTTTATATTAGATTATAAATATGATTTAAGTATTGTCTAAGACAGACACCCAATTGTCCTCTGGGCAAAGCTCTAACATACACTCTGAACCTGGGGACCTGAGTTTGATTCTGGGCAACAGCTATCATCAGTGAATGATATCTGCAGTGATCCTGGATGCCCCACTGCTTCACTCACCCACAACGACCAGTGTGGTGAGGTATTGGAAAACATGACCGACGCAACGTTAAATCAGAAATTAAAAACAAAACGTAGCTCACCCTCCGTCAAAGCACGGCGTGAGATTGGACAGCGAAGCCGAGTGTGTGCAATGGGGCCGGGTGTCATCAGCGTAGCAACGGTGGCCACTGCCGAACGTTGAGATGATTTGGCCAAGTGGATGGAGACGTTGTGAGGAGAGCGGAGGACGAAGGAGGAGCCTTGTGGTACACCACAAAGCAACGTTTCCCAGAAGGTGGTGGCCATTGTATTGAAGCATCGACTGGACAGACATTTCCAAGGTCTTGAGATTTGTTAGGACGCCCGTGACCGCAGTCGTCTTAAGGGCCGGATCACATGGTGGATTTGACAAGACTGGTAATGTGGGATGCTTTGTGGATAGACTTTGTGAGTAGAGGACCAATCATAGAAGAAAACCTGTTTTCTTTTACCAGAAACAGAATCTTTATTTATCCTGGAGAAATTCACAGATGTTCAGTAGGGGCGGGTCGGAAAGTAACATAATGAACATGTCTGTGTGTGTGTCTTGCCATTGAATACATCTGTGTTGTCAGTGGAGCAATTGGCACCACCAGTTAAAGCGATGCAATGTTGGTGCTCTCAGATTCACAATTGAGATGTTTTTTGCAGTGAGTGTACATTGCATAATATCATTGGTCATGCTACTGAAAGTCATCTGTGTCACCATCTCATGATTTTGTGTGTCTTTCACATGTCTTCATCATCTGATGCAGTGTCTACCACGACCCCTCCTTGTAAGTTTCCTCTCCCACTGCAGTTCCATCAGCTGTAAACTTGTCCTGTACCACATGTAGCAATTAACCCAGCAGCCATTGGAACGCGCATATCCTACAAGTCCTACTCACTGGGCTTGTAATGATCTCCCCGTCTCCTCCATGAAATATGCAATGAATTGTCACAATTCGATTAAATAATTCTGCATCTTTGCACGTTATGCTGTCTCCTTAACACATGCCTCTCTGACTGTTCAGTTGTTTTGGTAAATTAGCCTTACGCAATGGTTCCCACTGAGTGTGGTCCCCACTGAGTGTGGTCCCCACACCACCACTGAGTGGTCTGCAGGGTTGTGATGTCACCGCAGGTTGATCCATACAACAATGACACTGTTGATCCCTTTTGTATCGGACATTAATTCATAGTTTTGATATTCAATGTAAAAATAAAGTTTAGTAAAATTACCCCGACTCAACTCCCGTAACCCTAACATCCAAATGCCCATCCCAAAAAAAACGAACAGCTGCATTTAAAAAAGACATGTTTTTGTTATGTTCCGGTGTTATGAATCATTTAGTATGAGTGGTGTTTAGAGAGAGAAGTGAATGAGTTGTGTCACCAGGGGTGCGGGGGTGGCTGGATGGTGATCCTTGGAAAGTTTACATTGGCTGAGTGGTGCGGGGGCCACATAAGTTTGAGAAACACTGCGCTGAAGGAAGCATTACATTTATTTTGGATAGTCATCAAGTTGTAAATGCACGATTTGATGCACGTTTCTTGAGCGTGACGGTAGATTTCAGTACGTGGATAGTTATATGCGTAAAGCTGTTGCAATGATGAATAATACAAATAAATACTTTCATGCTCACCAGATGCGCCAATACGGCTGGTTGGGGGTGGCTCCTCGTGTCAGGGCCGGGTGGAGGTGTTCTACGGCGGCGCGTGGGGCACGGTGTGCGATGACGGATGGAGTCTGCAGAACGCCCAGGTCGTGTGTCGCCAGCTGGGCTGTGGCTCCGCTGTTGCTGCCTTGTCCGTAGCTTACTTCGGACAGGGCTATGGTCAGATCTGGCTCGACGATGTGCAGTGCTCAGGCGACGAGCCTCAGCTCTCCTCCTGTCAGCATCTTCCCTGGGGGAGTCACAACTGTATCCATCAGGAGGATGCCTCTGTCATCTGCTCAGAAGGTACATTCAATGTGACGTGCATGTGTAACACTTTGCCTAGATGCCCTGTAAATACATGTCCACGACGCTTCTATGTAGCCCAATGGAAAGGGTCAAAGGACTTCGAGAAGAGATAATGAGATGTACACAGTTAGACATATACAGTCTGCCTCAGCAGCATACCATGTTTCCCACCTGATAACGGACGCTTGTGTTGCACCCGAAACGTCGTGATTTATTTTATGTTTCTACCGACGTGACTTCACCGAAAAAACCAAATAGTATGGATTCCTGCAGTCACGAAAGCTTCAAATCAAGATTGATCTTTAGTATCATCAGTTTGCAGTTTGAGGAGCCACAAAACACTGTCCGAAGGGAGGTGAAAGGTCCCTTTATATTCTTGTCCAAATCAAGTGTTGTGTTCTGTTTTTCACCTTTTTTCTGCATCATCGCGAGATGCGATTTAAGCACCAGGTGGCATCATGGGGGATACCGTCTACGCCAGGTGCAATGAGCGAGCCCTGCTGTGACGCTGGGATTGAATGCATTGCTCCCACTTGATATTAAACTGTATCTTCATGTGCAGTAGTTTGGTATGCGATGGGTGACTCTTCAGGCTTTGTGATGCTCATTAACAATGATACGAGAGCCATGCTGATCACTGTGCTTTTGTCTGTTTCATGCCTTCACATTCGTCTACAGAATCTACTACCATCCCATGTAAGTCATCACGCTCACACGTGACTCACAGCACCACGTGCTGGTACCGGCAGCGCCACCGTTTAGGCCCAGCCTCACGAGTAGTGCCCCAAGCTTGGGATGTCATCTTCAGGGATTGAGCTTCTTCCAAGTGAAGACGTGATCAGACACCTACGTTCTTCCGTCACCTGATACTGAGCTAAATGATACGGTAGTCATGTGACCTTGTACACGATAACAAAAACAAGCATACCTATGAATGACTCAGAGTGTGTAGACTATTCTCGGATATCCTGGTTGTTATTGTTATAAAACTGAAATGTGTTCTTGCAGCAGGCAACCGGAAGGGTACACGGATCAAGCACGTATAGATGACACTTACACTGCATATAGGTGAAAAATACGTGTGTAAATATTAATTTATTATTGCAAATTGATTGTAATTTTCATGTATTTGTACTTTGTCTCTTTTCAAATAATCACGATCTGGTTCAGCTACATCTACTGGTAAGTAATAATTGTCAACATCAATATAATCTCTGTGCATGGTATGGGTCATTGTATAGAGACGACAACTCCTGTTTACGTACCACAAATTGGTCCTAATTATATTGACCTCAGATTATTGATCGGCAAAATTGTTCCTTGCTTGGGATTTACATTGCAACTTTCTGAGTCAAGCAATCTAGCCACTGTGCAATTCTGCAGGCTTATAAAGTTTGTATATTTATATTCTTCTGTACATAGGACTTGGTAGTTCAAGTATGAAAAACAAGCCCTTGATAGAAAATTAACAACCCATTTATGCAAATGGGGTTGGTCTGTTTTCAATAACTTATCATTTGGTGCGGCCCTTTGCACTGCTGCTGCTACACTATCATCATCATCTCTGTGCGATGATGGCTCATTAACTGCAGACAGCTCATCAAGTTACCACTGTTAACTTAACAAGCCAGATGTAGCAATTACAGTATTGTAGGTTACACATTTTGCTCACAAAACTGCTACATAAAGAATGTCCCTGTAATGGATGACACTGTATGAGACAGGTGGTCTGCATTACATATTTTCCAGTTTTGAGATGCTCCTTAACAATGATACAAGGATCCTGCTGATCACTGCGCTTTTGTCTGTTTCATGTTTTCACATTCATCGTCTACAGAATCTACTACCCTCTCATGTAAGTCCTCATGCTCACACGTGACTCACAGCACCACGTGCTGGTACCGGCAGCGCCACCGTTTAGGCCCAGCCTCACGAGCAGTGCCCCAAGCTTGGGATGTCATCTTCAGGGATTGAGCTTCTTCCAAGTGAAGACGTGATCGTACACCTACATTCTTGCCTCAACTGATATTGTCATAACAGAAAAAAACCCTTATAAAATGGACTCAATAATACAGTAGTCATGTGACCATGTACAGGATCAAAATATACCCATGAATGACTCACCAAGTTTACACAATTTTTAGAAGATCCTGCTTAGTCTTTGGAAAAACTGTTTGTAAATGTTTGCATCCTGGAGGAAATCAGAGGGCACACGGATCAAGCAAGCAGAGATGACACTTACAATGTCTAAACAGTTCAGAAATACGATTGAAGTATCGTCTAATACAGGCACGACTGTCGTCTGAGTAAACCTCGAACATAAAACAGCTCCATCTCTCCGTGATCCACAAACCTCACCTCCGAGTTATTGGATTACAGTCACCCACAACCACAGCAAGTCAGATGGCCTTTAACAGATGGCTCACGTGACTGTAAAGTCTTTATACTGGTAGGAACCTCCTGGTTACACCAGCCCACAGGGGATTATTGTGTCCGTTTGTCGTGCATCCAAAAATGAGAGGGTTGGGGCTGAGTGGAGAGGAAAGGGTGGGGAGGGGCTGGGTGGGGAGGGGCTGGGTGGGGAGGGGAGGGTGGGGAGGGGCTGGGTGGGGGGGGGCTGCTCACCCCGTGGTGCCCTTATTAAACTCAACGTTTAACCTACTCACGCCGGCTTGTGCCCGCCCTCACAGTCGGCATATTTGCGGAATACACGACGCCGCCGTTGACCCTGGCCATTGACCGAGCAACCCAACGTTCTTACCAGCTCCCTCCGCAGGAATGTGTTTGGATTACAGTCAGGCACAACCACAGCAAGTCAGATGGCCGTTAACAGATGGCTCCCGTGACTGTAAAGTCTTTATTTAGTCCACGATTATTTTTATGACATCACCATAAAGCCATTGTTTATGTGTGTGTGTGCACAACATTGTGTTGAGGATCGTGTAAAATTCTAGTGATCCGAGTACAAAAAGTCAGGTAAAAAGTTGAAGCCCAATCATCACCCAGTGCAATAAACATTGTAAACATGGTCACTGCATCCTCGCGCGCTTTCAGATGCGCTTTTGCGGCCCTCTGGAAAGCTCTTTAGACATTAGAAAGCCACTGGAGCGGCGAACTTTTAAATTCAGATTGAAAACTAATTTCTTTACAACTGATTTTGTGCTTAGTTGTCTTTTACCAGCACCTGCGATAGCACGGTTGACTACGTAAGCTGCGAAAGAAGTTCAACATGCAGACCTAATGATTGTGCCTTTTTTTGCAGATTGGTGCCGGTCATACCCCTGTCAGAATGGGGGCACCTGTGCATTCTACTGGTCATATCCCTACTACCAGTGCTTTTGCCCTCCAGGATCATGGGGCACCAACTGTGAATATGGAAGTAAGATAACTCTTTGAACCTTGTATATTTCTTTTAATAAATGAAGCTTTGTCATTCATCTGCCTATGTTAATGCGCACGTGGATGTATTAGTCTGTATACCTGTTGGTGTATTTTCGAGACGTGATCGGACATCTACCTTCTTCCCTCAACTGATATTGCCGCAACAGCAACAAACCCTTATAAAATGGACTAAATAATACAGTAGTCATCTGACCATGTACAGGATGAAAATATAGCCATGAATCACTCACCAAGTTTATAGACTACTAGCAGGAAGTACCCGGCGTTGCCCGGCTCTTAAACATATTTCAAAACTATTAAATATGTAAGAGCAGTGCGTACTGACTGTGGTGGTACCTGCTATGATTACAGCAGTGCATATTGACTGTGGTGGTACCTGCTATGATTACAGCAGTGCATATTGACTGTGGTGGTTCCTGCTATGATTACAGCAGTGCATATTGACTGTGGTGGTACCTGCTATGATTACAACAGTGCATACTGACTGTGGTGGTAGCTGCTGTGATTACAGCAGTGCATCCTGACCGGTGGTACATGCTATGATTACAGCAGTGCATATTGACTGTAGTGGTACCTGCTATGATTACAACAGTGCATACTGACTGTGGTGGTACCTGCTATGATTACAGCAGTGTATACTGTGGTTGGACCTGCTATGATTACAGCAGTGCATACTGACTGTGGTGGTACCTGCTATGATTACAGCAGTGTATACTGTGGTGGGACCTGCTATGATTACAGCAGTGCATACTGACTGTGGTGGTACCTGCTATGATTACAGCAGTGTATACTGTGGTGGGACCTGCTATGATTACAGCAGTGCATACTGACTGTGGTGGTACCTGCTATGATTACAGCAGTGTATACTGTGGTGGGACCTGCTATGATTACAGCAGTGCATACTGACTGTGGTGGTACCTGCTATGATTACAGCAGTGTATACTGTGGTTGGACCTGCTATGATTACAGCAGTGCATACTGTGGTGGGACTTGTTATGATTACAGCAGTGCATACTGTGGTGGGACTTGTTATGATTACAGCAGTGCATACTGACTGTGGTGGTACCTGCTATGATTACAGCAGTGTATACTGTGGTGGGACCTGCTATGATTACAGCAGTGCATACTGTGGTGGGACTTGCTATGATTACAGCAGTGCATACTGACTGTGGTGGTACCTGCTATGATTACAGCAGTGTATACTGTGGTTGGACCTGCTATGATTACAGCAGTGCATAGCGACTGTGGTGGTACCTGCTATGATTACAGCAGTGTATACTGTGGTTGGACCTGCTATGATTACAGCAGTGTATACTGTGGTTGGACCTGCTATGATTACAGCAGTGCATACTGTGGTGGGACCTGCTATGATTACAGCAGTGCATAGCGACTGTGGTGGTACCTGCTACATCTAGCGACTGTATAGTAGTAATAACTGCACGCATCGGGGTGGGGGAGACATCACACAGTGAAGATTTTTATAGCATATTTAACGCGAAAGAAAATGTCCCCCTGACTCCCACCGAAGGCGTGCGACTTGTCATGGGCCGTTCCCCCCACCAAAGGCGCGTGAGTTGGTATGGTCGTGCACGCGGCATAAATAAATAAATAATGGTGAAGCATACAAAAATCGCACTAAATCGCTAATTAAACTAATTTAAAGTAGACGGATGTGAAAAAGGAATAGCGCTTGCTGACCGCGGGGCTTACGGCGTGGTAACTGGCTATGTTTTTTTTAAAATATAAACCCCACCATTGGAGAGCCAAGCGAGCGACCACACACAAACCCACACACAAACCCACAATTTTTGACTTCTATATAGATAGAAGATAGAAGAAGATAGATAGAAGATAGATAGAAGATAGATGCTGCAGGCCATGAGGACATTCGGGGCGATGGAATTGACTCGCCATAGAAGGGTAGGGGACTGTTGTTTGAGGGAACCATGAAACAATATTGCGAGATGAAAGGTGCCTTAATGCTATTATCTGAAACTAGTCTTCTGTCCCGTTTTTTTACTTTCATTCAGCATCATCTGGAGATGAGATTGATGTACTGGGTGGCATCATGGGGGATATATTTCAAGAGAAAGCCTTGCCGTGAATCTGGATTTCACTACCAGGCTCCCCAGAGATATATTAGACGAGTTCATCTCATGCAGTGGTTTGATATGCCCAGCTAGATTAGCAATGACAAATTTGTGATTTTGCTGTGATGATTCTAATTTGGACCTAAGATTGTGAGTCATTGTCAACTACTAGATGTTTCAGAGTTTCTCATTTTGACATCTTACATGCATTTGATTTGCATGCATCTATAGTTATACATTGATGTACGACTTAGTAATAATGGTGCATCTTATGCAACATAATACACGATGACATGATAACAAATATATGTTAAAAGCTTCAAAAAGTCAAAGAGTCTCCACTCTGTCTTATCGACAGACATGTTCTTCACCTGAGGACGGCTGCTTGCGTTGTGGTCGAAACGTCGTGATAATTATTTTATTATGTTTTATTTTTATTATGTTATTACTTCCCTTCTACGTGACTTTACCGAAAGAACCAAGAAGATGAGCCTCCACTTGTTCGCAATCATTGTCAAGATCTAATTCTCCTCATATGTATTTGTCTTTTGTCTCTTTCAAATGATCATGACCTGGCTCAGTGTCAACTACTGGTAAGTTACCAACATCAACATCATCATGTCTGGCCATGGCACAGGTCATTGTTTCTATATTCTGTTCACTGTTAACCGCAATTGTTACAATAATAACACTGTTTTAACCACCAGATTACAACAGTAACAATGTATACATTTGATATCCCAATGAATAACCATACATTTATCTTTTTTTCACCTCTAACATTCACTTTGGAGCAGAAACTGCTCCTACGACTGCTCCTGGACCTGGTAAGAAGCCACGCCTCTCTTGTGTACATCACAGTGGTGCCACTGTCACATTTATTTGTGGAAGAAAACGTAAAAAAGTACCGTGCAACAAAGTCTTGAATGTTGTAGTAGTGTAAAAACTTACGATTAACAAATGAAGCACACGAGCCTCACCTGGTGCACGGCATAACTGTGATGTCTTTCTGCAGTCGGTTGCCAGTCCTACCCGTGCCTGAACGGTGGTACTTGTGAGGATGGGTGGTCCTACCCCAGCCACTGGTGCTCCTGCAGCCCACCGTGGTCCGGCAGAAACTGTGAATATGGTGAGAGGACATCGCGGTCTTTGTGCTTCTGTCCTTGCACCCACATTTATTTACGTCATCGGCCATGGTCAATGATCCCAGGTACACCCCTGCCTCACCATGGTCAATGATCCCAGGTACACCCCTGCCTCACCATGGTCAATGATCCCAGGTACACCCCTGCCTCACCATGGTCAATGATCCCAGGTACACCCCTGCCTCACCATGGTCAATGATCCCAGGTACACCCCTGCCTCACCATGGTCAATGATCCCAGGTACACCCCTGCCTCACCATGGTCAATGATCCCAGGTACACCCCTGCCTCACCATGGTCAATGATCCCAGGTACACCCCTGCCTCACCATGGTCAATGATCCCAGGTACACCCCTGCCTCACCATGGTCAATGATCCCAGGTACACCCCTGCCTCGCCAACCCACTCTGACCAGTGTGATGAGGTCTGATCTGACATGACTGACACAACGTGGGGAAGCCCCTCATCCAGCAGTGGACTTACAGTGAGTGGCTCATTGTTTTATAATCCAACAGCAGGTGGGGTTGTACTCGGCACAAATCAAAATTGGCCCAAGCAGAAAGTGGTCATTTGTCGCTATGGTGAAGAGTGACCGACAGTTTTGAGGCAAATCACAGCAGCCAGCCCATGACGTGCCCATATTGAACCAGCGACCCATCCGGCCACGAGTTCTCACCTCTCCACTCACTGTAACCCTGACCTCGACTCCACCTGCTTTAACCACGCTCCTATATAACGTCTTTTTCACTTTTTCAATTTTGATGTACACCACACATCAAACACTTGTATACATTTTTTTATGATTAATGCATTGTTACGCGTATGTTCACTAAACAAAATGAGTGCTCATCAACAATAGAGCTAAACTAAAAATAGAAACAAACCACCCTAATCGATATCGTTGTATGTTTGTCTCTTGTATGGCTGCAAATTCATCATCTGCAGCGATCACGACTGGTAAGTAATCTCGTCAGCGCTCTTCACAAGGTGGTCCTATTGGGTTGCCCTTTAACTAACGTGCATGGAACGTCCGTTGGTAACATTGCTTGGTGAAATCGGTTGTTGTGGCATGAACACAGTATAACATATCGTAGGCATAAATCTTGACTTAAAGCTTTCGTGACTGCAGGAATTCATATTATTTGGGTCTTTCGGTAAAGTCACGTAGATAGGTTCAAATAAAATAACAAAAACTACGACGTTTCGATTGCAACACAAGCAGTCGTCATCAGGAAAAGGGGGTTAGCCTCTAAAGGCAAACTGTTATAAAGGTTTGAAATGGGCGTAGCCCAAGTGTCATCAGCATGGGCGGAGCCGCTAATGTTAATGTAAGTGATGGTACTCGTAGAGGGTAACGACGGCACTGGTGGTGGGTTTCCACCAATTAAAGGGCTACTGCAAGTGGCGATGGTAGTAGTGGGCAGTGATGGTCCCGGTGGTGGGCTTCCACCAATTAAAGGGCTGCCGGGTCTAAAATGGAAACATTGCAGCCAGTTTTGACTTAAACTGGTTGATAACGTCCTTCCAGTAATTGCCGAGTTTGTACTCATCTTCTCGGTTGAAATTGTGACCATGTCTGTATATATGGATGGCTTCATGAACGAATCTTTGTTGATAGCCAGTGGGTTTGCAAAGTACCTTCGTCTTAGAGAAATCTATTTCGTGTGAGCCCACCGCATTAAAACAATGATCAGCCACGGCCGAGGTATTGGTCCTACCGTGTTTCAGATCTGCCTTGTGTTCACGAACACGGTCCGAGACGTGTCGCTTAGTTTCCCCAATGTAACTACTGCCGTAGACACAGCATAGTTTGTAGACGCCGGTGTATTGCATGTCAGGGGTCATATTTTTCACAGTTGGGATCAGATCACGAATTTTACGTACTGTGTTAAATATAACCTGGATCTTGTGTTTGCTTATGTTTTTTGAAATATGTTTGGTGACCCCTGCTATGTATGGAAAGGTGATGATTTTGATTGAGTCCTCAGATGGTTCTTTCCCAACAGTTGGGGTGAAAGCTTTACGGATTGTCTGGTCTGAATATCCATTTGTCTTGAGAGCTTGGTGTACGTGTTCCAGTTCACTGGATAGGTGGTGATGGTTGGAAATACATCGAGCTCTATGGTGTAGAGTTTTGATGAGGGAATTATTCTGGGATGGATGGTGGTGGGAGTCAGATTTTAGGTAGGGATCCGTATGGGTGGCTTTCCTGTAGACAGAGTGGCCCATTGAGCCATCTGGTCTCTTTTCGATTAAAACTTCCAAGAATGGTAGCTTGCCATCATTTTCCACCTCCATGGTGAATTTGATGGCTGGGTGTATGGAATAAACACTTTGTCTTTAGATGCTAACCCCCTTTTTCTGATGATGACCGCTTGTGTTGCAATCGAAATGTCGTTGTTTTTTTAATTTTTTTTGAACCTATTTACGTGACTTTACCGAAAGACCACAATAATATCTTACGCATACTTAACAACATCTTAATATTCCATAATTCAGACACAAAAGTATGATAATGTAATTTGTAAATTACAGAGAAATGTGAAGATCTGGATCAAACATATGTGACAGTGATTGTCAACTGTGTCAGATACCATTCTTATGGCAGGAAATAAGTTTGCTAATCTATAACAGTAACAATGTGTAGTGACATCGTGGATGTCACTATGCAATGCCGGCCCTAGCGAGGCACGGCGTGTGATGTATTGACATCGTGGGCACCACGTATACGTGAGTGCAGTACCAGCTCTCGAGGGGCTCGGTGAGCGCTGACAGCGCTGGATGGCACCACGCTCTGCGTGCAGTGCCAGCCCCTACAGGATAGGGTGTGGGAGTGCCGGCCATGGGAATGGGGTTACTAAGGGCCGTGGCACTCTGGTTTACCCCAGAGGGCACGTGACCAGTTGAGTCTACAGAGGGGTCCCAAGTGGGGGCTAAGGGTGGTCACGTGTCAGGTCCGAGATCCTGCTCCCCCAGAGGGACCGGCTGCTGTTGTTCATCCTGAAGAAACCTTCGTCTACGTTCTACGTCCTCCGAGTCTCCAACACATGGACCTGGACCCGAGCTGTGGTCCGGTCCATTGTAGCAGTTACAGTGTAATTAGTGTAGTTAGCCTGGTGGTCCACCACCATAGCTTGTTATATGGTTAAGGGGCAGTTACCGCTTTGTGTTGGTATTAATAAATGTGTTGCCTCCAAAGAGTATGTCTGCGACTCAGTTGAACTCACTACAAATGTATCAATTTCATCTGCCAATGAATAACTATATTATTGCCTTTCCCCCCCTAACTTTCACTTTGGAGCAGAAACTGCTCCTACGACTACTCATGGACCTGGTAAGAATCCACGTCTCTCTTGTGTACATCACAGTGGTGCCACTGTCACATTTATTTGTGGAACAAAACGTAAAAAAGTACCGTGCAACAAAGTCTTGAATGTTGTAGTTGCAAAACTCCCGATGAACAAATGAAGCACACGAGCCTCACCTGGTGCACGGCATAACGGTGATGTCTTTCTGCAGTCGGTTGCCAGTCCTACCCGTGCCTGAACGGTGGTACTTGTGAGGATTGGTGGCTCTACCCCGGCCACTTGTGCTCCTGCAGCCCACCGTGGTCTGGCAGCAACTGTGAATATGGTGAGAGGACATCGCGGTCTTTGTGCTTCTGTCCTTGCATCCACATTTATTTACGTCATCGGCCATGGTCAATGATCCCAGGTACACCCCTGCCTCACCATGGTCAATGATCCCAGGTACACCCCTGCCTCGCCATGGTCAATGATCCCAGGTACACCCCTGCCTCACCATGGTCAATGATCCCAGGTACACCCCTACCTCACCATGGTCAATGATCCCAGGTACACCCCTACTTTGCCAACCCACTATGACCAGTGTGTTGAGGTCTGATCTGACATGACTGACACAACGTGGGGAAGCCCCTCGTCCAGGAGTGGACTTACAGTGAGCGGCTCATTGTTTATACTCAATCCAACAGCAGGTGGAGTTGTACTCGGCATAAATCTCAATTGGCTCCTCCCCCTTCTCTTACCTATATTGCCTCTTGTTACAGCAGCCCTTTTGCCCACTTCAGAAATTGTTTATTGCTGTGGGTGTCCCACCTGATGATGGACGCGTGTGTTGCGCCCGAAGCGTCGTGATTTAATTTATTTTACTTTATACCTACGTGACTTTACCGAAAGAACTAAAGAGTATGTCTGAAAGTGGTTGTTTATCGCCATGGTGAAGCGTGACCGACAGTTTTGAGGCAAATCACACCAGTCAGCCATCAGGAGCCCATGTTGAACCAGCGAGCCATCCGGCCACGAGTACTCACCTCTCCACTCACTGTAACCCTGACCTCGACTCCATCTGCCTTAACCACGCTCCTACTTAACGTTTTGTTCACTTTTTCAGTTTTGATGTACGCCACACACCAAACACTTGTAATTTTTATTTTTTATAATTAATGCATTATGTGTATGTTCACTAAAGAAAATGAGTGCTTATCAACAATAAAGCTAAACTAAAAATAGAAACAAACCACCCTAATATGTATTGTTGTACGTTTGTCTCTTGTATGGCTGAATATTCGTCATCTGCAGCAATCACGACTGGTAAGTTCTCACGTCAGCACTGTGCACAAGGAGGTCCCATTGGGTTGCGCTTGAACTAACGTGCATGGAACGTCCGTTATTAACGTTACTTGGTGAAATTGGTTGTTGTGGTATGAGCGCAGTGTAAATTTCTCGATCAAAACATCCAAGAATGGTAGCATGCCATCATTTTCCACTTCCACCCATCTATCAAATTCACCATGGAAGTGGAAAATGATGGCAAGCTACCATTCCTGGATGCTTTGATCGAGAAGAGACCTGATGGCTCGTTGGGACACTCTGTCTACAGGAAAGCCACCCACACGGATTCCTATCTAAAGCCTGACTCCCACCACCATCCAGCCCAGAATAATTCCCTCATCATAACACTACACCATAGGGCCCGTTGCATCTCCGACCAGCACCACCTAGCCAGTGAGCTTGAACATGTATGCCAGGCTCTCAGGAGGAATGGATATTCTGACCGCACAATCTGCAAAGCTGCATCCATGGGTAGAGAACCATCTGAGGACCCAATCAAAACCATCACCTTACCATACATAGCAGGGGTTACCAAAAGGATGGCCAATATCTTGAACAAACACAAGATCCAAGTTCGGTTCAATACAGTGCACAAAATCCGTGATTTGATCCCATCGGTGAAGGATGCAATTCCGGACATGCAATGTCCTGGTGTCTATAAGCCGAGTTGCGTCTGCGGCAGCAGTTACATTGGTGAAACAAAGCGACGTGTCTCAGACCGGGGTCGCGAACACAAAGCGGATTTGAAACACGGCAAAACCTCCTCAGCGGTGGCAGATCATTGTTTCAACGCTGTGGGCACACATGCCATTGTTTTCTCCGAGACCAAGGTGCTCTGCAAACCCTCAGACCACCATCAGAGATTTGTTCATGAAGCCATCCAGATTTACAAACACAGACAAAACGTTAATCGAGAAGATGTATTCAGATTGAGCAATCATTTGAAGGATGTGATAAACCGCGTCAAGTTTTAACTGCTATGATTTTCACTCACCCACCCGTGTGTCTTGGTGTCCCATTACTAATTCAAGTTAATTTACTTGCTCATTTATCCAGCCCCACCCGTCCCTGCACGCCACAAACCCTCCCCCCCTCTCTCCCGTGAACTCCTACAGCCACGACTCGACAAACTCCTTCCGCCCCCTTCCCCCCCCTCCCGTGCCTATATAAAGTTTCACGTTTCATTAATTAGGTATAGCCCTGTGAGCCATGCGGCTCTTGAGTCGGGTGCAACCGCAACAAACAGAATATGAACAGAGAACATCTTAAAGTGACGGCGCGCAACAGAAACATCCTGGATAGACCAGCAAATCTTCCAGAAAAAAAAAAAGTATTACAACGCTGTGTGCAACAATCCCAGTGTGATGCAAGTCAAACAATAACAACCATAACACAATTTAGATTAACCATGTTTTCGAAATCACCAAAATAAAGCTAGAAAACAATGTAAAAACAGTAATCATAGGAACTGTGATTCAAATTTAACAATAAACGATATACATAACATGTACGACCAAACTTGCTGCCATAGCTGGCAGCATGACACTCCCAGTGTATGATGTGTGAGTGAGTTAGCGTATGATGAGTGAATTAGTGTATGATGAGTGAATGGGTCAGTGGTTGTGTGGGCGAGTGTATGATGTGTGAGTGAGTCAGCGTATGATGAGTGAGTGAGTCAATGTAAGATGAGTGAGTGTATCACGGCATCCTCCACGCCATCAGGGCCTCCTCGCCGCCATCACGGCCTCCTTTCTGACATCAACGGCCTCCTCCCCTCGGCTCCCTCGGCTCCGTCGGCTAAAGCCACAACAGCAGATCAATTTTTGTGTTGCGACCGAAACGTCGTTTTTTTTTATCTCCGTCTCTTTACCGAAAGAACCATTGCGAGTGCATTATTATGTTTAACATACCATGTGTGTTGTTGCTCTGGAGACCGGGAGACCGATGACCGATGTTCGGTGGCTGCATCGACGGCATTCGTCGGGATATTTAACTGATCACCTCAAAGATACTCATGAGAGGCATAGAACGTGTGCGGTCTGATTCTGTGTGTATCTTGTTCCATGTCTGCGTCACGCGGATCAGAAGCACCCACCACTCCACCCGGTAAGACTGCACTCGTTTGGGTTGGGCAAACAATAAAAAAGAATGGCCATCTCTCTCCCGTGTTAAAATGCCACTCGAGATGTAGATTTATCTTTAACTTATGGATAACCTCTCGAAATAAAAATGGCATTTCCACAACTCGCTTAGGCACCGTGGTGGCGAGATGTTAACTACCTCGCCTGGTATATGGGAGGTCGTAGGTTCGATCCCGACCCTGACGACGCCTGCTGTCTATTTTGAGATTGCATGTTGTCCCCGTGGTCGCGTGGATGTTTCTCCGGGTCCTCCGGGTTTTCGCTGCACATATTTGTCTGCTATAGATGTCCACGTGATTTTCCACTTTGTTGAGCTGTCGTTTGTGGCCAGATGGCTTCTGAAAAAGAGATAAATAGCTCAGTGGGCCTTGCCTGGCAAAATAAATAAATAAAACGTTTCTGGTGACCCACAGATTAACCCAGCATTCAACATCAACGTTCGGCAACAGCAGTAACACATTATAGTGTACACACTCGCACACTTCTTGCAGACATGAAGCTGATGAACTGCACGTCGCGCTACATGGAGCTGCAGATCCCGCTGAGCGAACTGAGCGAGCTCGGCCTCTCGTCATCCGACGTCCACCTGGAGGACCCCTCGTGCCTTGGCTCCATCTCGGGGCAGTACCTGGTCCTGCACACCGACCTGCACGGCTGTGGCTCCACGCTGGAGGTATCAATCAGCGCGGCCGAGAGGCCTGGATGGCCGCTCTCACCTAGCGAGTGAGCACGCGCGATGGGCAAAGAGACCGCGATTCCGCACCCAGTTGTGTTTGGGCCCAAGCTGTGATGGATGGTGTGCAGGGGGTCGTCGGTTCGACCCCGACCCTGACGCCTGCGGTATATTTGGAGTTTGCGTGTCTCTCTCTCCCTTTGCCCGAGTGGATTTTTCTGCTGGTTCTCCGGTTTTTCTCTCCACATTTATAATGAACGTGCATTTAGGTATTTGGCTGCTATGCATTTCCACGAGATAAGCCACTTCATTGGGCTACCATTTGTGGCCAGGTCGCTTCTGAAAAATATTTTTTTAGCTCAGTGGGCCTTACCTGGTAAAATAAAACAAATTGTTTAGTTTAAATCGTCACAAATATCAGCAGCCGAGCGGCTACAGCTCCTCCTGGAGGCTCTATCACGGGTTTCATCAAAGCAGGTCACCATGGGGGAAAAATGACTGAAGCTTGAATCTCCGCACTGCCCAGAAGTGGTTGTGGCAGCAAGACACGAGGCGTAGGATATTACCTGCACCTGACACCTTGAAATCCATGAACTGTTCATCCAATACAACTTGTATGATGTGGGTACGCACACCAGTGTGTACGGCTCTGTACATTGACGCAACACACGCTTTTGTTCTTGCCATGCTGTTCTTTCTCTCTGCGTCTCTCCCCAGACAACCGATTCCGACACCATCGTGTACTCGAACACGGCCTACGGCTTCGTGCATGGAACCCGAGTCAAGAAGCTGCGCGTCCCCATGCGCTGCTACATCGGCTCCGAGGGAAAGGTCATCGCGAGCTTCGCTCCCAGGTAACAAAAGCAGCAGCCACTCACCAACAAGGCACAATCCCAGTTACTAATCCGGGATGAGTGACCACACGAGTGCGGGACGCATCTGCAAAAGGGCATGGCGATGCTTATGAGAGGGACATCGGATTATAAACCTTCAGGTGGTGGTGGGCTTGTAAGACGCGTGCGCTGACGTGTCACTGCGGGTGTCTGTGCGCCCCCCGTCTCGCTGCAGGGTGTACGACAAGTACAGCTCGGGCACCTTCGACCTGAGCATCGCGATCTACACCAGCCAGGCCTTCAGCCAGGCCGTCCGCGCGTACCCATTCGAGGTGGACCTCGGAGCCCCGATCTACGCAGAGGTTGGAGAGACGAGCTTGCGTTGCGCCCACCGCTCACGGTCGCACGGCAGCGTGACAAGCTTCATTTGAAGCTCCCATAGGTCCTTTCGCTCTTTCTCTCCCCCTGCTGCCGCGGGGTGGATTTCCACACAACTCTCTCATTGACATGCTAATGTCTCTGCTCCAGCAGACTCACCTCTCTCTCTCTGCCCCCCCCTCTCTCTCTATTTAAGGCCACGACACAGAGGCATTGGGTCTCTGTGTGTCTATGTTGTGTGTCTCTCTCTGTGAGCCTCTGTGCTGTCTCTCCCTGCTTGTGTGTCTCTCTGTGTGTCTCCGTGTCTGTGTTTTGTCTCTCTCTCAAATTTAGTTCTACCTGATGACGATTGCTTGTGTTGCAATCGAAACGTCATATTCTATTATTTAATTTATTTTCTTTCTACGTGACTTTACCGAAAGAACCAAAGAGTGTAACAAGCGGCACTGCCTACGGCTGCCATCATGTGGTTGCTGGATTGGTCGCGTGGGCCGGTGAAAGCCAAGGGCTCAACCGAAGTCGTCACAGCTACGCTAACGGCGTGCCAACTGTGCGCTTGGCTGACTCCCACGTGGCCGGGTCACCCAATGACCACTTTCACCTCGACCCAACGACCACGCAATCCTCTTGTTTCACCAGATGCTGCTCAACTCCTACGATAACAGCCTGCAGCTCCTGCTGGAGACGTGCAAGGCTTCCCCATACCCAGGCGCCGCTGACAGCGAGTCCTACTTCATAATTCGAGATGGGTAAGAGAATAAGAACTAGAGAAACGCTTTATTTTTTGTGAGTGACTAAAGCAGCCATAGACACGGTCCGACTTTCCAACTGTGCCCCATGAGGCGGACAGCGGTTCCACTTTAAGTTATTTTTTCTTTCTCTTCTCTCATCTGATAATGAACAAATATCATTTCATTCCACGTAGCATCATTGGCAAGTTGACGGTCGGACAGAGAAGTTGAAAGAAGGCATCCACTCATCGCTCCTCCTGCCCAACTCCTGGATGACTTGAAACACACTCAGAACTCGGCTGGTCTTGGCCTATGTTCACTGGCTTCCTGTATAGATTGGAGTGGAGTTTAAGATTTTATTTTTTACACATAATGTAGGTATGTAGGTTTAACTTATTCCGCACCGTACGTAGCCAACCATGCTGATCGATGGTGCGGGATTAATTGTGACATGCCTAACAGCGGAATGCGGTTGTTGAAATTGCCACGGTGTAGTTATGAACGCGTACACTCGAAATTGCTCCTCTGAACTTGTGTTTTGTGGACTCTTTGTCTGCCAACTGCAGGTGCCAGGTGGATCCTTCCTACGCCACCTACTACAGCGGCGACGAGAAGAGGCAGCACTTCAGCTTCCAGAGCGTGGAGTTCTTCAGCGGATCCCAGGTGCAAAACGCTCTCATCTGAGATGCCATTCGTAGTGGTCTCTCCAATGGTTAAAGTTGCACAGTTCCAATAGTAAAATATTGATCACTCAAGACATACACTGTGGTCTTGAAAAAAAAAATTCGTGTTCTTTACTGAATTAAAAAAAATCGCTCTTTTCGTATTTTTGATAGCCGACCCCTGGTGTTAATGTTCTGAATTTGAAAAAAAATTCCCGCAAATTACTTAGTTCCCACGTAGCAATATCGCCCTCTGTTGGCAGCATCTATCAATTTACAGGCCGGTGTGGATTACACATTGAGCCCTCGGGGTCCCCTGCTCGTTACTGGGATACCTCCCCACCACACCCGAGGCGAGACTGCCAGGGGGAATTGAAATGATGGAGATAAAATGTTACATAAGGCACTTTGAAACGATGATGCATTGAAGCTCCACGACAAATGCAAGCCCTTGTTCATTTCAGGAATTTGCAGCTTGGGATCTTAAGAGAATTCCTTAAAAAATAAAAATGTGAGCGTCCTGATATAGACCCAAAAAAAACTTGCATATGAATATTAAAATATTCAGACTCCGAACATATCGCCTGTCAAAAATAGTTTGTACGAGGGTAAATACTTTGTACATGTGCCAACCATTTTCCTCCACTAATCATTCCATCGATGTTTATTTGTTACGTTGAAAGTTCCCACTGCATTGTAGGCATGTGCCAGCAAACCCAATAATGGCAAAGACTGTGATCCTTTATGTATTTATTGACCTGACCACAAATGATAGCTCACCGAAGTGGCTTATCACGTGGACATTAATCGCAGCCAAAATACTCGAAACGCAAGTTTCTAAATGTGGAGGGAAAAACCTGAGGACCTGGATGAAAATCGACGTGACCACGGGGAGAGAAAACATGCAAACTTCAAATATACAGCAGACGTCAAGAGTCGGGATGTAACACAAATCAACCTTGAAAAAGAGGAAAAGTAACATCATATGTCTCAACATGCATGTACCTCATCTAATGGTTAAACAAACGACACAACTACGACTACTGCATCAGCTCCTCCAATTAGCACGGTTGGCTATGTATGGTGCGAAAGAAGTTCAAGTATACGTACATAGACACATCGGTGTCTGTTGATGTCCCTGGGCAGGTGTACCTGGAGTGCAACGTGCGCGTGTGCAACATCTCGGACGTGAGCTCGCGCTGCCGGCGAGGGTGCGTGCGGTCCAAGCGCTCCGTGCGTGACCTCGTCGGCCCGGAGAATCGCGCCGAGCACAAAGTGGACCTCTCCCAGGGCCCCGTGCTGCTCCGCAAGACGCGCCAGGGTGAGCGGACGTTGGTTCATTGGTCGGTTATCTCCAGTATGCTGGCAGGATATAATCATATGTGGTGGTACGAATCTCGTGGCCGCCACGGTGGCGAAGATGTTAAATACCTCGCCTGGTATACAGGAGATCGTGGGTTCCATTCCGACCCGGACGCCTGCTGTATGTTTGGAGTTTCCGTGTCTCTCTCTCCTTGGCAGCGTGGATTTTTCTCCGGGTCTTCCGGTTTTTCCATCCACATTTAGAAACATGCGTTTAGATTATTTGGCTGATATAAAATTCCACATGATAAGCCACTTAGTTGAGCTATCGTCTGTTGGCCGGGTCGCTTCTGAAAAGGAGCTACATTGCTCAGTGTTCCTAACCTGGTAAATAAAAAAATAGTTTAGTTTATATATTTTTAACACACCTCGCCAACAATTGTTCAGTTTTTTTCAACATTTCCCACTATAATTGAGATTTACGTCCTACCAGTATTTATTGGCCGTTCCTGTTCGGGGGCCACTACAGTTGAAGTGGGTGGTGCAGGCCTGCTAGCGGGTGTGCCCCTCGATATTACGTCAAATGTAGTCATGAACTGAACGATGCCATGAAAGTTACCTCATTTCAATAGCACAATTGCGATACGGTTAGCGACGTCAACAAGACATATACTTATGCACTTTGCACTTGTATCCTTTTTTTACGTTATGAATTTTAGTGACTTGCTTACCTTTCCTCTACTCTGCACTCCTTATCATTTAGTTTTTTGTACTGTTGTTGTAACTTTCTCACCCCGTGCCCCCTACTGGACATCTGTAAGAAAAGAGCTTCACAACTCATCGGATTCCTCCTCCGGGATAAATAAATATTCTGACTACGGTTCGCGAGGCACCGCTGAGACCCGTCCATCCGATGGGTGCGGTGTGGACTTGTTGTTGTTGTTGTTGTGACTGCCGTGTTTATTATCCCCGCAGCTTCCGAAGTGAGCGGCGTGCTATCCGGAATGGTGTACGCGCTCGCCGCTGCTCTGACCGTGGCCGCTGTGTGCGTGGCCGCGGTGAAGATCTTCCGCCTGCGCAGCGCCGGCGCCCAGTACCAACTTCTCGTCCCCAACGACGAGTGAAGAAGGGGCGAGAGGTCGCGCACGATTTAACCAGGGGCGCGCACCTTACTTACTAATTCTTCCTTCTGCCTAATTGCACAAGTGTAATCGAATCGTTGGAGAGCGCTGATCAAATACTTTTTCGCGTGATCGAGAAGCACAGTTGCTTTTTGTGTTTAGTTTGTTGTCCTTCCCCGGCACCTCCGATTGGCACGGTTCGCTACGAACGCTGCGAAAGAAGTTCAACGTACACTTACATAACAACTTTGATTTGAACTTGCAAAGTCTCAGGTTTTATCACGAAGGTGGTTTGTGACAATCCTGCACTGAATGATACCATTAGGATGCGCTAACGCTACGCGCGCGATAATATCCACAATCTCTCTTGAGTTGATGTAAGGCTGAGCTGAGTGCTGTTCGCAGTGTGTGGCGTGTTCAGTGATGGGATCGAGCACCAGGTGTAACACATTTTGATTCCAACTATACGTATCGAGTGCCATGTGTTCACTTAGTTCTGTGTTGTAAAATGTCAATAGGAGAGCACTTACATTTATCTCTGATTAAGTAATTGTTTAAAAAATGTTAATTGCTATGATTGAAGTTGATGGCTTCCTGTGTGAAGAGTATGGACCTGGCTGGGCGATGCTTATTCTGTGTTTGGTGTCCGTGTTTAGGTCTGCTCATTAAACGCACTTTTCTCTGCAAAACTTGTCTCGTTTTCAATGAACATGTCATCAATGAGAACGTATCAGTAGTACGCGTATAGACGTTTTGTCAACCCACAGCCGGATGAGGGTCTACCCATGCCCCTGCCTAACTTGGAGGTTAGTTTACCTTATTTCTCCACGCTGGTGAGCATGGGCTGGCAGCATCAACGTATAGCACAACGATTGACTTTGCTCCACTTCCCACAATGTGTATATCCACACAGCCCTGTCACAGAGCCTGTGTGGTGATGTCCATGGTGGTCACCCATCCCAGCACCATCCAGACTCAGACCTGCCTATGCTTCGAGATTGGGCACGTTTCGGGCGATCTGGTCACAGACCAATGTTGGATAATCAACCGCAAGGGACCATTTGCAACTGTAAACATATAAATATCCAGTACCATTTAAGGCATCGTCATTTCATATGGCATATGAAAAACAACTGACACCCATTCTAACTCTATACATAAAGTAGAGTACATCTCAGACTATGGTACAGTATATGTATCTTGTCTGGTATATTCATCGAGTATATACCAAACTATGTACACAGAGAGGCTCTACAACACATTCGACCACTATCGAGTCGCGACACAGCCAACACGATCGCGTGCAGCATAGTATCGACAAGGCTCGATTATTGCAACCTCGCTACTCTACGGGACGTCTGCCAAAAACATTAGCAAGCTGCAGCAGCGTGTACGGGTACTGTGAGATCCGACCGTGTCCGTCCAGTGCTCGTTGAGCTGCACCAGCTTCCAGGCTTATGGCTGGCCATCGAACAAAGACGGTCACTGTATCGCATGCGGTCAGATGTGCTTTTACGGCCGTCTGGAATGCTCTTCCGATATCAGGAAGCCACTGGAGCTATGCACTTCCAAGTCATCCTGATTTAAAACTCATTTTTTGGGACTGCTTTTTGTATTTTTAGTTTGTTTACCTTCCCCCCCCCGCACCTCTGATTAGCCAGGTTGGCTACATACGGTGCGAAACAAGTTCTACATATACACACAGATCACCGACCGCCGCTGATCTTTGCGAATACGTTCTCATCTAGAAAAGAGCCGTGTCATAAGATGGACATTGCCACACGGTTACAACCAACACGAGCACTTTTCATAAATTCCCGTCGCTCGTTCTACTCTCTATGCAGAATCGGAATCTCTCTTCAGACTGCAGGAGGATGAATCCGCATCTCCGCTCCTACAGCCAACCCCGCCGTTAGGGAAGTGAACGATGGTTCACGTGGAACACGTTGCTTTTTTTTGGGTCAGGTATTTACACACCCACGCCCGGTGCAGCCACTGGGTGTCACAGTTTACGTTATAGACTCGTCCCAGTTTGTGTTTCAGCCCTCGCCACTCGCTCCGTGGACCATCGCGCCCACGACGCTTTTATTGTGAACTTTATCCCACTCTGGCGCACTTGAAAAGGACACTTTAGAGAATGGGGTTTGTTTCAAAAGGAAAAAATCGTGTTTATTGTATTTTTTGTTGTTGTAAATGTACACGTCTATAACGATTACAACTTTTTTTTAAATCTTCTTCCCCGGATGGATATGGCACCGCACGTTGTTTAAAATCGAGAAACACTTCTGTTAATACTGTAACAAAAACACGCGCACACTACCACATCCGCCTACGGCTTTCCCGTCTCCCCCCTTCATTTAACATTGTAGAATTTTACAGAGGGAGCAAACCGCGTGCTCTTACGAATAACAGCACTGGGCTGAATGTTTGGTTTGTTTTAATTGTTCACATTTAAAAGTTTTGCCTCTTTCCACTTACAAACTTTCTATCAATTTCCACACCCCCCCCCCCTCCATTTATTCCCAATATGAAAGCAGTTTATGTCAAGCCGGCTGTATGCAAGCAAGATGTGTTTTATTTATGGCTCCGTGCCTATCTCCGCGTGGTTCCACGTCCTGTTTATACCCCCACTGGGGCCGCAAGAGCCGTGGACGCCTCATATCAGACAGGGCCACGTGGTGTGTACAGCAACACGTGCGTGTGTGTCCGCTGTGAGATGGGGAGCGGTGGCGCAATGGTTAGCGCACTGCGCTACGAATCCGATTTGGAAGCTGTGACCCGGGTTCAACTCTCAGCCAACATCGGTGCCGGATTAAGCTGGGCGGGGCCTGTAACAACTTTTTGGACTTCTGCAAGCCTCTTATAAATTTGTTGGTAGAGAAATGGACAAACGGCCCACCGGGCTTCCACAATAGCTTAGTATCTGTGTATGTATATGTAAGGTTTTAAAGAGAAGTTGTGAAATGTATTTTTCGCCCGGGCAACGCCGGGTACTTCCCGCTACTATCTTATAAAGGGGCCCTAAATAAAAAAAAACACATAAATATTAAAACACAAATGTTTAACTTGCACAGTAAAGTATTTGTATTTTTTCATTTGCTATGCAGCCAGATAATACGACAAATCGTTAACCTTAAACACCCAGTCGTTCATAAAAGTCGAAGGCGGTATAGTACTAGAGTAATAGAGCAAGTGCAGAATCACTGAACCGGAATTGATAGCTTAAAAGCATTTAACGCAGGGCCCTTGAAAGTGCGGGGCCCGTAGCTACTAAATATGTACATATACGACATGTGTAGTAGCTACTACACATGTAGTATATGTAGCTACTACACATGTAGTATATGTAGCTTCTACATATGTACATATTGTACATGTGTAGTAGCTACTACACATGTAGTATATGTAGCTACTACACATGTAGTATGTAGCTACTACACATGTAGTATGTAGTTACTACACATGTAGTATGTAGTTACTACACATGTAGCATGTAGCTACTACACATGTAGTATATGTAGCTACTACACATGTAGTATGTAGTTACTACACATGTAGTATGTAGCTACTACATATGTAGTATATGTAGCTACTACACATGTAGTATATGTAGCTACTACACATGTAGTATATGTAGCTACTACACATGTAGTATGTAGCTACTACACATGTAGTATGTAGCTACTACACATGTAGCTACTTTTGCGATTTGGATAATCCGGCACTGGCCAACATCGGTGACGAATATCTGAACCGGTCTTGGGCCTCCCCTAGGTCGACTCGGCCTCAAATGAGTACGTGGTGCTGTGTGTGTAAACATCAGCACCGGGGAGACACAGGCGGCGGGGCGTGGTGTTGGCCACCCACCCCTTCGTGTGCCCTGCCGGCCTTCAGAGGTGCTCGAAAACAGCACTTGCCACAAACGTCTGTTAAGGCTACGCGGGGGATCTTTGTCTTTGGTCTGGAGATTAATATCCCAACGGTTACAACAAACGCATTGTTCTAGTGTCCTGAAAATTGACCTCCTGATTCCTAAGACACACACCACCATCATCACCACCATCATCCGCAGCAGAAATAGCATCTTAACCAGGAAGACATGATCCATGATACAAAAAAAACTCAACACATTCGTCGACAACACTGTGTACGCCTGGAAGGAAAGAAGTATATAATCGGCGACGTTTCGGCCAACGGCTCTTCTTCGGAGCACATCGTCTCCTCTAGATGTGCACAGCTTTAACATCATGGCTGCTTCACGTTGTCGCGTTCACGTGGTCCCCGCATCGACCCGGGGCCATTGTGACCAGGACGCGCGTGCGTTGGTCTGTGGCCACCCCTGGCGCGCCCCGCCACTCTCCACACGTGGCAGCTGCCTCTGCTGCCTCTCTCTCTCTCTGTGTGCGTCTCGGTCGCTGCTGGCCAACATCACTCGCCACGCCGTCGCTCTTCGTCGGGCGCGACTTGAAAGGCAAAGCGACATCGTCCCGTCTCCGTTCACACGCGGGCAGGTCCATTGTACGCCGTCACAAAGAATCGCGCTCATCGTTCAAATCATAACAATGCAGTTGAACAAACAAACACACGAACGTAAATGCCACAGCTGATACGAGACGAAAATGTTTTAACTTTTACCAGGTGAGGTCCACTGAGCTGCTGTTTTTTTTCAGAAGCGACTTGGCCACAAGTGACAGCTCAACGAAGTGGCCTATCACGTGGAAGTGTATAGCAGACAAATACTCCAAAGGCGCGTTTCTAAACGTGTTGGGGAAAAACCGGAGGGCCCGGAGAAAAATCCACGCGACCACGGGGAGAAAGAGACGTCGCAAACTCCAAATATACAGCAGCAGGCGTCGTCTGGGTCGAGATGGAACCCACGACCTCCTGTATACCAGGCGAGGTAGTCAACATCTCTTAGCCACCGCGTCGCCCTGACGTCCGCTAGCACCGTCTGCGCAGCGCACTGGCCCCGTGCCTGTGACGCGACCCCAATGGGCCCCACTGGCCTCGTGCATCTGCCGAGCGCCGACCGCTCTCGGACTACGCAGCAGCCAACACGGAAGGCTGCAGCGTCACACCGCGGATGACGATTCAGCGATGTCGACATGGGGGGTGGTCATGATGATGATGAGACACGAGAAACTCTGATCACTATGCTGGTAGGAAGTTGCAATATGATCACGGTGATGTTGATACGTGAGGGCGGGAGGGGCGGGAGAGGTAATATGCTGATGATCATGACGATTGTAAGAGTGATTGTGATAATGATGATGACACGTGCTGGTGGTGGTGGTGATGATGGTGATTATAATGAAGACGAGAAGGCTTCATTGTGATGTTGTTATCAGAGTAGCGACTGTGCTGGCAAGGACGACGAGAGTCTGCGTGACGCTCTGACGATCGTGGGAGATGTTTGTTCATGACGGTGACGACAACGGTGAAGACGACGACGTCGGTGTCACGAGGATAACTATGACGACGTTGATGACGTATGAGGGCCAGGGGTCGGCTTCCAAAGTAACAAGAAGTGAACAATTTTTTTGAATTCGGCAAACGCCCCCCCCCTCAATATATCAAGAGCTGCAATGTACCGCGGTGGTGAATGAGAGACGGTGGTGAATGAGAGATGGTGGTGAATGAGAGACGGTGGTGAATGAGGTGGTGAATGAGGGACGGTGGTGAATGAGAGATGGTGGTGAATGAGGGACGGTGGTGAATGAGAGATGGTGGTGAATGAGGGACGGTGGTGAATGAGAGATGGTGGTGAATGAGAGATGGTGGTGAATGAGAGACGGTGGTGAATGAGAGATGGTGGTGAATGAGAGACGGCGGTGGTCCCCTAGTAAAGAACGCGTCACGGAGCGGCCCTTACAGCATCACCTCACGCAGCGCCGGAGCCGCAGGTCGATTTGATTGGCCCGGTAGGCCTGTGACATCACAGCCTCATCATCATTCATCCGCGTGCACGATGGCCTGAGGGTGGGGGCTTGTGGAGCCGCGTGGCCCCCCATCCCCCACCTGCCCCCCTCGCCCCCAACAATCACAGCTCGGTGCAGGGGATCGGCTTCCCCCCGCACCCCTCCGTGGACGCCTCTCCGCCCTGGAGCCCCCCCACGTGCGCCAGCGCAGAGACGTTGGTGGAAGACGTCGCGATGCGCCGCAGGTTTTCCAGGGACTGTCGCGGGGAGAGAGATTGAGAGAGAGAGAGAGCGAGACAGAGAGTGCGTTACGTCGTCGCATGCGGAGAGGGAGACGAGTCGCATCTTGTGATTATCATCGCGCACCTTGCATCGTTTAGTCGATACAATGTAAGAATGCCGTGGCGAACACAGCCGACGCGTTGCCAATCCGCTGCTGGATGAGGGCCACGCGCCAACGCCGGTGCGACGTTACCGCGTACCTTCATGAAGGACCGGTGGGCCCGCTCCTCGTCCAGCGGCGAGGCGCCCTCGTCCTCCGCCTCCAGGATCTCCTCGAATGTGATGGGCTGCGTCTTGTGACGGCTGGCGCGCTGCTTGCGCAGGATGCCGCCCCGCGGGGTGGGGGGCGGGCTCGGGGGGGCCCTCACAGCCATCAGGGATGACGAGGCGGAGGTGGAGATTTTGGAGGAGGAGGTGTTGACGACGCTCGGGCACGTCGTGGCGAGCAGTCCGGCTCCAGGGTCACAGATATCCATCGCTGAGTGCAGCGCTGCGACGGACACAGAGCAGGCACGGGTGTAAGGCAGCACCTGGGGGCGCCACGGTGGCGAGATGTTGACTACCTCGCCTGGTAGGCAGGAGGCGGTTGGTTCGAACCCGACCCTGACGCCTGTTGTGCATTTGGAGTTTACGTGTTCACTCTCACCGTGGTCGTGTGGAAGTTTGCTCCGGGATCCCCCAGAGAAATGATAGGCCACTTCGTTGAACTACTATTTGTTGGCCAGGTCACCCCTGAAAAAGAGCTATATAGCCCAGTGGGCCTTACCTGCTAAAATAGATATAGACGTAGTGTTAGTTTAACTCACGCACGGCTACTGCCGTGTGTGCGGCGTGCCCGGCGCTCACACCGACCGACGATTTAGCAGCGGAGTGAGGGCCGTGCAATTTCGCACGCGCCAGCAAACTTCGAGTGAAGGTGCGTGCTGACAGTTTTGGTTCGTTATGGGTTTTTTTTTTAAGTGGCTGTTGAGGGTAAGGATTATCAATTAAAAACGCCTCTGGTTTTGATCCTACCTTCGACAGGACCGATTCTGAGTCTAGATATGGGTTAGGACGAACAGAACCTCGCCTTCAGCACTCACGCCGCGAGATAGACTCACAAAGGGGCACATGTTTGGCTGCGGTCATGAAAACATTCCTACACACAGCTGCAATGCCAAAACATGCAAACCTTACAGCACAGAACACGAACTTATGAACAACGTGTCGCGTTTACAGCTGGCTTAGAGACCAACACACACTTACCAGAGACTCGACGGACACGTAACACACTGTTCATTGTTTACTCTCCTATATCCAATAGATATCACAGGAGCAAATTACTTTGTTTAAAAAAAACAATTCATGAAATGAATGTCCCTCCACCGCCTTTCTCTCAGGCAGTCGTTAGCCGGGCTTCCAATCGCAAATCGCTGCGGTGGCGAGATGCTAACTACCTCGTCTGGTATACAAGAAGTCGTGGGTTCGTTTTCAACCCTGACGCTTGTATATATTTGGAGTTTGCGTGTCTCTCTCTCCGTGGTCGCGTGGATTTTTCTCAGGGTCCTCCGGATTTTACCTTCACATTTAGAATCAACTTGCGTTTAGAGTATTTGGTGGCTATACATTTACACGCGATAAGCCACTTCGTTGGGCTATCATTTGTGGCCAAGTCGCTTCTGAAAAAGGGCTATAAAGCTCAGTGTGCCTTCACTGGTAAAATTTGTAAAAGTTTACTTTCGTTTAAATCGAAGCAAATTTCAGCAGCCGGACTGCGACAGCTCCTCCTGGAGACTCTGTCAGAACCGAAGGACCAAGCGATGGTAAAGTCTGCGTTGTGTTCTACGTCACCCCCACTACCCTCCCCCCATACCCCACCCCATGTCTCTTCTGTGAGATATATACGTGTATGCATGTTGAATTTCCTTAGCACTATATGTAGCCAGCCATGATGATTGGAGGTGCGGGAGAAGGACAACTAACTACACACAAAAAGCAGTTAGAAATACATTAGTTTTCAATGTAGATCATGATTTAAAAGTGCACAGCTCTCAATGGATTCCTAATATCGGAAGAAAGAACGTTCCAGACGGCCGCAGAAGCGCATCTGAAAGCGCGCGGATCATAAACCATCGTGCGATGGTTTATGATCCTTGACGAGATCAGCGAGGTATTGTGGTTCATCTTTGGCGAGCACTTTGTGTGTGATGAGTGCGATCTTATTATTCGTTCGTCAACCGGAAGCAAATGCAGCTCGGGGTCACGGGACTGCCACCACATTGTCAGCTTCACCAAAGCCAAACAATTCAAAGTTTCAGGGCAGACTGAATTCCGTACTGATCGTGTCCTGTGAACAACGACTCACTGGCGGTGGGCCGAGCGTCGTCTATCAGCACCGTGCTCACTTTGAATACGTCCCGGCATCGCAAGGCTGCCCGTGTTGGTGGCCCATAGGCAGCAATTAGGGACATCTTACCAAGTGGTGACACTGCACCATTGATGTTCAAACCTGTAAGTGACGCCTGGTCCACAGAACGAAACCGGTCCGCAGTTTGTCGACCACTGCATTACTGCTGCTGCGTCTATCAGCCGTGTCGCATTGGCACTTTAATCGTGACTCTTAAGAATACCACGATGCACTTCTTCAGGAAGTGCTCGTGGCGCTTTTTGAACATGAAAAAATGTTTTTTTTACTAAATGTTGGGTCGTGTTCGGAGCACGCACAAGACATCACATTACGCAGATACCGTATCGACCAATCTATTTCTCAATCACATATTGAATTTGCAGAGGTGTCGCTTGCACACCGTGGATGAGGCTGGGGCCATGTTCGTGACGAGTCTCATGTCGTGCATGGGCGGCTTCCTTGCCGCGTGAGGGCGAGCGTGGGGGTAGGGATGGACCAGCTCAGTGGCCCAAATTACAGCGACGGAAATTTGGCAGAGTCACCGTTGGACCAAACCCCATCTGCAGTTGCGCAAGCGGGAATGTAACGCCACTGAAATTTATTTTTTTGCAACAAGTCAACAGCGCCACGGCTCTGAACAAGCGCCCATTAAACGCCGCTACGGCGAACGCTCACGCGCCGTGTTTTCTCGGTCATAATCGGCCCCATTTATAAAATGTACGGATGTACGTTGAACTTCGATCGCAGCGTACCAGGCCAATCGTGGCTAATCGGAGGCGTGGGGGAAAGGACAACAAACTGACCACAACAAGAAGCAGGTTCTAAAGAAATTAGTTTGTCAATTTAGATGATGATTTAAAAGTGCACAGCCCCAATGGCTTCTTAATATCGGAAGGAAGAGCGTTCCAGATGGCCGCAGAAGCGCGTCTGAAAGCGCCGCGCGCCATGATACAAGAATTAGTGCGCAAGGAATGCAACGTGGGGTCCGCTCTCTCAGCACCGTTTCAACGAACGCTTTAGCGCGCAACTCACTTGCAAGTGAAGATGCTCAGGGTTTTCACCAACGACAGGCGGTAAACGCGCTTCGGGTTGCTGTGCTGTATTGTGAATAGGGTTTACGACGCCGACTACAGGACACACGCGCGAGTTTGAGTAGCTCGAGACGCAACGGCGTCCGTCCACCCAACGCGAGCGTGCGTGCGTGTGTGTGTGCGTGCGTGTGTGTGTACGTGTGTGTGTGTGCGTGTGTGTGCGTGTGTGTGCGTGCGTGTGTGTGCGTGTGTGTGTGTGTGCGTGCGTGTGTGTGTACGTGTGTGTGTGTGCGTGTGTGTGCGTGTGTGTGCGTGCGTGTGTGTGCGTGTGTGTGTGTGCGTGTGTGTGCGCGGTATGTACGTGTGTGGTTGTGCGTGCGTGTGCGTGCGTGTGCGTGTGTGTGCGTGTCGACAGGGCACCAATGAGCCAAATCCTGAGAGGATCCTTGGAGGAGAGATAGGCCTTAAAAAATCTTTGGAGGATCCTTGGAGGGGTAGACGGGCCTTTAAAGATCATTGGAGGATCATTGAAGGAGAGACGGCCTTAAAAGAGGGTCGCCGTATGTCGCTAGATGTCGCTTTCTAAAACCCCAGAAATTGTCACTCCCACACACACTCACACAAGCACACAAAAACAAACATGTGTGTTTTTTAACACTGAGTTTATATCGTAATTTGTTGGTGTGGTTTTCATAGAAGCCCTCTTGGGTTTCCAACCTGACCTGCACACATTTTTTTAACCTTATTTTAATTTGCAATGTTTGTTTTCACTTTGTCTTTTCTGTGCGAATAATGAAATCACATCACTGCTGGACGATTGACCAAGATGTCAAACGTCGTGGACTCCACAGCGTGGACTGTGTACCGTGGCTGGAATCCCTCTACTGCATCTGCACAATCTGGGGGGTGGGGTGTGTTGGGAATACCCCCCTCGGTTCCTGAAAGTCGCCGAGAGAGAGAGGGAGGGTGTTCACGCGAATCGATAAGATCGCCCAGTTGGCAACGCACCCACGCAACGCGCGAGGCGAACGCGTCAACCGAACGTCGCGTTATCGTTCGGGCGCAACAGCGGCGTTGCTTCCTCTGGCCGTGAGAAGCCAACTTCACATCCATAGCGCACGTTGTTCGCCGAGCTGCGTTGGCGATTCCGGTTACTGAAAGAATTTTGTTGTTCGAAGGTTCGCGCTCATTACACACACACACAGTGCTTGACGCAAAACGAATCACAAAAACCTCGCTGCTGATGTCGTCAAGGAGGATAAAGCATCGCGCGAAGTCCTCGCCGCGGCGGCTTTTATCTGCCACCCATCGGGCAAAGACGGCGGCCACTGCGTCGCCGCGCGCTTTCAGATGCGCTTCTGCGGCCGTCTGGAACGCTCTTCCTTCCGATGTTAGGAAGCCACTGGAGCTTTTCACTTCGTCATATCGGTTGAACACTAATTTCTTTAGAACTCTTTTTTGTGTTTAGTGTTGTTGTCCTTCCCCCCCGCATCTCCGATGAGCACGGTTGGTTCCGTACGGTGCGAAAGAAGTTCAACATACATATGAGCACACTTCACCACACTGCTCAGTACGGGGTTAGTGAAATGGGGGTACGAGGGAGGGGGGGACTGTTTCAGATATCCACCACTCGCCACCGATGAGAGCAGTGGCCAGGAATCTAACTCAGGTGGCAGCGTAGTGTCGTGCGCTAACTGCTGCACCACCGCCACCCACCATCATCACCGCAGGCTACAGAAAATAAACAAATCTTGTGCTCGTCCACCACGTGACGGTGTCTCATTGTCGAGTCTATCGACCTCGGGCCTTTCTAACCGCATTTGCTGAAACAAACTGTGGACCACTTACGATGTTGCTGGATCTCATCAGTAGAGCCCAGTGTGTGTGTGGGTTACGATGTTTCGATTTAAAGCTTTCGTGACTGCAGGGATTCATCTTCTTGGTTCTTTCGGTAAAGTCACGTAGAAGGGAAATAATACAATAATAAAAATAAAACATAATAAAATGCAATTCTCACGACGTTTCGGCCACAACGCAAGCAGCCGTCCTCAGGTGAAGAACAGGGCTGTCGGAAAGACAGACCTGTTCTTCACCTGAGGAGCGCTACCTCCCGGGAGGCGTTCACGTAGCCGTACGTACCTGCGTGTGTCTCCCCTCTCTGCGTGTTCGCGGTGGCTCTCGGGTGAGGAAGTTCTTGCAAACAGCAGCAGCAGCAAACAGGCGCTGGGGGCACCACTCCACCGATCAAGAAAGTCAGAAAAAAATATCCCACGGGGCTGTTGGGTTCGCGGTCTAAAGAGAGCTTGCGACGATCTCCAGCGCTCCGCTGTCCCTCTCGTGGGCCGTCTTTCTCTCGCTCGCCGCCTGCTCCATCCACTCTGACGATACAATAGGTCACCTCGAGTCCACCTCTGCTCCCCCAACCTCTCTCTCTCTCTCTCTCCCCCGCGAGATCTCCCACGCGCGCGTCGTCAGTTCACGGTTGTCGCAGCGGCAACTGAGACCGTCGTCACACGGAGCCACGGAGCGAGAGGAGGGTGGGGGGGTCCTTCCTTACCCGCCGGCACGCCGCCTTCAGAAAGCAAATGCGTAAAAGTCACAAACGGCGAGTTCCTTCCGCAACCCGCCCGAGGCTAATTGCTCATTAGCCGCAGCGCGCGCGTACGCGGCTTCGGGGTTGTTTCGGCCTCCCTCTCAACGGGAACCTGAAGCCCCAAATCGAGAAGTCGTCAAAGAGTCCCATTGAGACTCCTGGCACGGGCACGCCCCCCCCCCCGCGCGGCCCCCGCTCAGTGACGTCACGCAGCGCGCGGCAGCGCCGCCTCGAGCCGGTTGACACGGGGAGGGGGGGGGCAGTGGCGATGATATTGAGCAGAGCAGTTCAAGAGGGTACACACACACAGACACACAGACACACAAAGATCCCCCGTATAGCCTTAACAGACTGTAAGGGCAAGTGCTGTTAGCGAGCACCTATGAAGGCCGGCACGGCACACGAGGGGGTGGGTGGCCAACACCACGCCCGGCCGCCTTTGTTTCCCTAGTGGCGATGTTTACACATCACACCAGGTACTCATTTGAGGCTGAGTCGGCCTAGGGGAGGCCCAGGGCCGGTTCAGATAATCGTCACTGATGTTGGCCGTGAGCGGGAATCGAACCCGGGTCGCCAGGTTTGTAGCGCAGCGCGCTAACCGCGACACTACCGCTCCCCACACGGACACACACACAGACACACACACGTGTACGGGAAAGAAGTTCAACGTACATACATAGACTCACAATAGAGACCCATAGACTCACACACAGACCCATAGACTCACACAGAGACCCATAGACTCACACATAGACTCATAGACTCCCACAGAGACTCATAGACTCACACACAGACCCATAGATGCACACACAGACCCATCGACTCACACAGAGACCCATAGACTCACACAGAGACCCATAGACTCACACAGAGACCCATAGACTCACACAGAGACTCATAGACTCACAATAGAGACCCATAGATTCACACAGAGACCCATCGACTCACACAGAGACCCATAGACTCACACAGAGACCCATAGACTCACACAGAGACCCATAGACTCACACAGAGACCCATAGACTCGCACAGAGACCCATAGATTCACACAGAGACTCATAGACTCACACAGAGACCCATAAACTCACACAGAGACCCATAGACTCAACACAGAGACTCATAGACTCACACACAGACCCATAGATTCACACAGAGACCCATCGACTCACACAGAGACTCATAGACTCACACAGAGACCCATAGACTCACACAGAGACCCATAGACTCACACAGAGACCCATAGACTCGCACAGAGACCCATAGATTCACACAGAGACCCATAGACTCACACAGAGACCCATAGACTCACACAGAGACCCATAGACTCACACAGAGACCCATAGACTCGCACAGAGACCCATAGATTCACACAGAGACTCATAGACTCACACAGAGACCCATAGACTCACACAGAGACCCATAGACTCGCACAGAGACCCATAGATTCACACAGAGACCCATAGGCTCACACAGAGAGACCCATCGTTTGTTGCCCTTCCCAGCACTTCTCATTCACACGGTTGGCTACGTGCGGTGCGAATGAAGTTCAATGTTCGTCATTAGAGGTGAATCGTTAAAACACGCGCTAGTTGGTCGCAGTATTACGCCAATTGCCAGGCGTTAGAGCCATGAATGTGAATCAAGAAAATGCAAACCATCGAGTGGATAACAAACGATTGCGAGAACCAGATGCTTGCACGACAAAATAACTGATGGCGTGAAGCTAAAAACATATCAATGTGGTTATTATGTGGGGATTTAAACGCCGCATCAATTTGGTAATTGAATTCAGACTCAATCTAGTATGGACTTTGTAATCAATACCTGCATATTTGAAGTCAGACTCGGACTAGTATGGACTTTTGGAGACTTTGGAGTCCATACGTAGATGTTTGATACTGGTAGGAACCTCCTGGTTACACCAGCCCACAGGGGATTATTGTGTCCGTCCGTCGTGCATCCAAAAATGGGTGGAGAGGGGTGGGAGGGGTGGGGCTGGGTGGGGAGGGGCTGGTCACACCGTGGTGCCCTTATAAAACTTAACGTTTAACCGACTCACGCCGGCTTGTGCCCGCCCTCACAGTCGGCCATATTTGCGGAATATACCACGCCGCTGTTGACCCTGGCCATTGACCGAGCAACCCAACGTTCCTACCAGCTCCCTCCGCATGAATGTGTTTAACTGTGGACAACACGACTCACACTCGACGTGAGACGTTTCGAGTTACGGCTTCTCACCGCTAAACGCTGCCATGCTGTAAACATGGGCGGCTGGCCGAACACGTCGTGTTTTGTTTACGAGTTGGTTTTATTTTTTTTCCCGTAAGTAGAGGATTTTGAAACCGAGCGGCTATCAACCAAGTCGCTGCCCACCCCACCGACTCCCCCATTCCTAATCCGCGCTCTCATCAGCGCGCCTTCCGGTGTTGCTTAGTGCAGCGTGCCGCCCGGCGTCACGAACCCACCACGCCTTGCAGTGCAGCGACACACGCATTACAAGCAGAACTCACGTGTTCACACCCTTGTCGCCTCCAGGCGTCGACAACCGAGCCTCTGATCGGGAGCTTGACGCGGGCAGCAGCAGCAGGCTGGCCTGCCTGCTGCACGTTGCCGGCAGAGCGCAGGCAGCTGCAGCAGGAGTCGTCGTACCGTGCTGGTTGCGACGTCCGGCGATTACGAAACCGCACTGCGCGTGTGGTGAAGTATGGTGAAACGGCGGCCACGACGTGGAAAGGCTGCAACAAAGACAAAGATCTCCAGGATAGCCTGTAACAGGCTGTTGGGGCAAGTGCTGTTAGCGAGCACCTATGAAGGCCGGCACGGCACACGAGGGGGTGGGTGGCCAGCACCACGCCCGACCGCCTTTGTCTCCCCCAACGGCGATGTTTACACACCGCACCAGGTACTCATTTCAGGCTGAGTCGACCTCGGGGACGTCCAGGACCGGTTCAGATAATCGTCACTGGTGTTGATGGCCGTAAGCGGGAATCGAGCCCCGGTCCTCGGGTTCGTAGCGTCGACCACTGCACCACCACTCCAAGCACACGTCCACAAATACTGTGCAGATGAGTGGTGCAGGTGAGTGGTGCAGGTGAGAGGTGCAGGTGAGAGGTGCAGGTGAGAGGTGCAGGTGAGAGGTGCAGGTGAGTGGTGCAGGTGAGAGGTGCAGGTGAGTGGTGCAGGTGAGTGGTGCAGGTGAGTGGGGCAGGTGAGTGGTGCAGGTGAGTGGTGCAGGTGAGTGGGGCAGGTGAGTGGTGCAGGTGAGTGGTGCAGGTGAGAGGTGCAGGTGAGTGGTGCAGGTGAGTGGTGCAGGTGAGTGGGGCAGGTGAGTGTGGCAAATGCAGACAATTACAGCGCACCACGTGCACTGATCACCGCGCATTTGTCGAGAGTGAAAACTGATTTATGTCGAAGTGCTTTTTGTATTCTTCCCCCCGCACCTCCCATTAGCACGCTTGGCTACGTACGGTGCGAAAGAAGTTTAACATACGCACACACATGTTGGGCGAACCGGTGAAGCATATATGTACACGCAAATTAATTAGGATAAAAACAACTAGAAATGCGTTGGCAGTGGGGTACAAATAGGCAAATATTAAATACTCACGACCTGTTATTGACTGAGAGCATCTTAACACTTAGAGAATTGCAGAGCAATCGTTGGCGCTGCCTTTCCACCTGGCAGACTTCCAGAATTGGTTTGCGGTTCTTACTCAGCGATTG
This sequence comes from Lampetra planeri, assembly GCF_965212315.1. Classification (NCBI taxonomy): domain Eukaryota; kingdom Metazoa; phylum Chordata; class Hyperoartia; order Petromyzontiformes; family Petromyzontidae; genus Lampetra; species Lampetra planeri. The sequence goes on along the minus strand of NC_136133.1, from coordinate 725,383 downwards.
TGATCTGCAGTTTGCATGAACTATGCAACGTGAAATTAATAATTTGATTACATCATATTTAAAAAAAAATCTCACTTCGCTTCATGATTAACACTGCCTTTGTACCATTTATAGAGAACGCTGCAATAGGCTGGCGTTTCGAGTGACAACCCTTTGCCGTGGTGACTCTGCACGGTAACTATAAATGTGTTCAGCCGCAGGAAGGCTTTGTGCTCTGTCATTGGCGGTGGTGCTGGGTGACCAACTGGGGACAGAGTTGGCAGTGGCGGCCCGCGGTGCCGTGCTCGTGAACACACAGACGGCGCCGTTTGTTGCACCCGCCCTGTCGTGCGTAACAAACCCACAAGTGTTGAGCCTCGCGTGTCACTTCTTCCACGAACCGGCCCAATGACCCACACACAGCCGCGCTCTCTCATTGCAGCAACCCCGGACTTGGACGGCACGACACCCAGCCCGCCCGCCCGCCCGCCTTTCTGCGGCCAACACGCACGGCGGGCCCCACGCCATGGCGACACATTCAACACGGCACGGCCATCCCATTGGCGAGGTGCTGTCACCCGCTCGCTGCATGCTGGGGGGCGGCGGGGGCGATGGGGGGGGGCAAAACAATAAAAATGTTGTGTGCGAGGTGTGTGGCTGGGCTTGCCGGGCAAGTGTCTGGAGGAGGAGGAGGAGGCCAGCGACCGGCGTGGCGGGTTGGTGGGTCACGCAGCGAAGGAACCCGCGGGACTTGTCGTACGCATGCACGTGGCTCGCCGGGTCACGAGACAGCGGTTAGGCGCTGTTTTAATAAGACGCGTTACACTGAACAATGTTTTTATTTTTCGGGGTAAGGCCCACTGGGCTATACAGTATCGTTCTGTTTCAGAGGCGACCTGGCCACAAATGATAGCTCAACAAAGTGGCTGATTGCGTGGAAATGTATAGTGACCAAATCGCTCTAAACGCACGTTTCTAAATGTAGAGCGGGGGGGGGAGAGAAACACAAACTCCAAATATTCAGTAGGCGTCAGAGTTGGGATCGAACCCGCGACCTCCTGCATACCAGGCGACGTGGTTAACATCTCGCCACGCTCACGGCCAACACCAGCGATGATGATCTGTCTTAAGTGCCTGGTGCGGTGTGTAAACATCGCCACTGGGGAGACAAAGGCGGCCGGGCGTGGTGCTGCTAACCGACCCCCTCGTGGGCCGTGCAGGCCTTTACAGGTGCTACTCGCTAACAGCACTTGCCCCAACAGTCTGTCAAGGCTGCACGGGGAATCTTTATCTTTGCCTGTGGACATCAGGTGGCTTTTTCTATGCGGCGATTTCACGTCGGCTTAACTTCAATCGAATTCGGCTGTTTTAGACCTTCCCCTCCTCCACCCACTTCACACGCGTCTATACACCGCACACATATCCTGTATATACACATTCGTGTGTATATATTCATATTCGCAAAATACATTGGCCAAACATTAGGATAGACGTCACAATGGGTCGGTATCAAGAGCATACATGTAGCCCCTCCCCCAAAAGGCAAACAGACTAAATCCGCAGCTCCTTGCCCCCCGGGCCCCGATGTGAGCGGGCGGTGATTAAGTTTGTTGAACAGCCGGGGAATGTAGCGGTTGGGTGAGAGCATCACTCGGAGCGCACCGCGCAACTCCTCAACAAGGAGAAGAAGAATCCCTCGGAAGCTGAGACACAGGTGGGTGTGGGCGGAGCCCCAGGTGAGAGTGGGCAGTGCCCCAGGTGCGAGTGGGCAGTGCCCCAGGTGAGAGTGGGCAGTGCCCCAGGTGAGAGTGGGCAGTGCCCCAGGTGAGAGTGGGCGATGCAAAGGTAATAGTAGCTCATCACATGTTGTGGATTTGCTCTCCAACACACCGGTGTGTTGTACTAGTGACAAATTGGCACGTTCTGTTTACGTGACACTAAACCTTACTAATTGTCTGTGTCGGGTGGTGGCGGGTGTAACGACACAACGGGTTTATATATTGACGATCTCTGACACCAATCAAACCTCAATTGTGGCTCTCATTCTGTGAATGGAATCGAAACCGTGATTTGAATCGACACGCGAGAGAATCGTGAATCGAGGGAATCGCTGTCGCCGCTGCAGCAGCAGCTGAGGCCGCCCTTCAACTAAGCGCGGGAAAGTCCGCGGCGCGCTGCTCGCTCCTCCAACTCCGCGTTATGGCAACGGCGGCCGCGGCGGCCGCGGCGGCGGCGATGTCCTCCGCGGCGTCGGAGCGCTGCTACCGAGAGGCGGCGGCCTTCGGACGGGGACGGGAGGCCACGGCGGGGCCCGAGATCCTCGTGGAGCTGGGTAGGCCGCGCCGCCACACGGGCCCTAGCCACTTGCCTAGTTGATTCCTGTCCCGGACGGCGCGGGGCTGGCCCGGCCGCGCCGCTAGCCGAGACGTGGGTGTCTCCGAGCTACGGGTTGTGATTTTTCTGGCGTTATTTGAATTAAAAACGTGGCACGTGTTGCGTTTGTTTTCAACCAAAGCGTGACATATTTTACCAGAACTCTAATAATTGACTGGCCTTGTGTCTGATTAAGGGGGTGGTGGTGGTGCAGTGCACAGCACGCTACGCTATGAACCTCACTGAGCCCAAGTTCCATTCCCACATGCAGCTACCGTCACATTTCACGGCCTAAAGTTGTAGCGATGCCTTCATCCAGCAGTGGATAACGGGGTACACATTACAAAGTTGCATTGAGCTGTTTATCAAGTGCGACTTTACACACACGTGTGTGTACAGTATATTTTGTTACACGTGTTGTGCACACTTCACAAATGTACACTTTCAGTCTGGGAACTTACTCGTTTGATTTAACAGCAGCGTTCTCCAAGTTACTTGTCAAATCCACTGCTAGATGAAAGCATTGCGTGGGGCCGTGGTGGCGTGACGGAATGTGAACACGCTGACGGAGGGACCCACGATCGCTTCACTTTTATCGCCGTTCGCTTTGGCCGGGAATCAAACTCTGGTGGCCGGGTTCACAGCGCAGTGCGTGATGTGATGCAGCACTCCTCAAATAAGTGATAGTGCAAGTTTCAGTCCGTCTCGCCAGGGTTTATTTACCACTCCGTCCGTCATAGCCGTGCTCTGTAAGACGAGCACTGACACAGTTAAACCGGACCACTTGGGTTCAACAGAGATTGTCCTGTCGATGGAACATGGAACTTCAACAACTAATTAAAGAGCGCCAGTTGAGATAAGAACCTCCCTATGCGCGCACGAGCATGGTGGCACCATCATTTAGAAGTGACGTGCACGATTTTCAAGTGTTTTATTTAAAATATCACATTTCAAGCGGAAAATGTCATCTCAAGTTGGACCTAAATAAAAGTGATGAAGCTCAATCAAGCCTTGTAAATTGTAATGCATGTTTGGGTTGTTTTTTTTAATAACAGAATCTCAATCGGTCGCCGCATTGCTGGAAACCTGAACTCGTTCAGTTCAGGCGGATGCTTTCAGCTTTGCCCCATATTTCATGAAAACGTAAATCATGATTCGGAAATTTAGGCTGCTCAATAATGCCTAACAACGTGGGGATTGTCTGCTTGTTTTTCATGCGTGCGCGTGCGTGATTTCTGCGTGTCAATGCAGGCTTGCCACCTCTCCCAGGAGGGGCAGGGTATCAGGATTGGGCAGGCGGCTTCTGCTACGAGGAGAGCGCCAAACTTCAATCCTCGACGAGAAACCGCTTTATACACTGGTCTGTACCCCTGCTATGTTAAGCATAATTTGTTACCAAATTGAATGACAGAAAATAAATAAAACTCGGGTTCTTTCTAAAACAATGGAAATTTAATGGCATTTTAACTCGGCAGCCTCTTTGTCTTGTCATACCCTTCACTTGTCTGACCTGAGCCTCATGACCCTTTATATACTTTCATTTTATATCGTGTAACTCGTGCCACAACGCTCTACATTAATAATACTCATGGACCAAATTCCATATAGAGCCACTACCAAGGAAATGAAACCCCTACTACCAAGCAAAATAAAATATGAATAAACAAATGTAAGAAATGGCACCAAAACAAAAGTACAAACAACAAGAAAGTTATCGCAAAAAAGAAATGAGTCCATTAGGTCGACTACACATCCCAGACCACCAGCCCAACTTCCCAACCAAGCCAGGAAACCTTCACAGGAGGGGCGGTGGTGAAGTGCCAATACGACAATCTCCCGCATTCCCCACCGCCCCTGCCCACTTCCGTAAACCTCTCACCAGGTGGGTCAGCAAGGACGTGCTGCACCTGCAGGAGCACTGGCTCGATGGCCGCCTCTCCGGCAGCTTCCTGCGCATCCGCTTTGGCGGCGGCCCCGGGTCCGGGCCGGTTCCCGGTGGAGTTCACGTGCACGAGAACCCACAGGGGCACCTCACGCTGCTGCTGCTCACGTCGATCAGCGCCCACCGCCTGCTGCTCGCTCACCCCGATGCGGCGCTCACGCCTGTGAGTGACTCCTCGCGCTCTGAGTTTTTTCTGGGGTTGAGTGAGTGGCCCCTGGTTTACGGTGGGAGACGTTCAGGGTGGAAACGGAGACAGATTTTGTTGGGTAAAGTCTGAAAGAGTATGTCAAGGAAAGGTGTTTTTATGCCTGGCTATTCCTATTGTCAGTCCTTGATTTAAAGCAAGTGTATGTATGTTGAACTTCTTTCGCATCTTACATAGCCTGCTGTGGTCATCGTAGGTACGGGCTTTTTAAAAGTAAAGGTCCTAATTTTGTTTAAGGAGACCTTACAGAATAAGAGCAAAAATACTCGACACAGAAGGAAACCAACGTGAAAAGAATGCTGAAAAAGAATTGGTGACATTTTACACGCAATGTAAAATGAGGTATAATTCAAGAGCACCTACGATCATGCTGACTATCATGCTGACCGAACAATGAATCCAGTCGTCCATTAAAACTGATTAGGAAGAATGCTGTTTTGCGTTTCTATCATGTTATTTCAAAATACGCATTGTTCGTATTCTGATGAATTAAGCATTTGTTCAGAATAAGTCTCCTTGTGCAAACAAAACTTTTCACTAAACACGACCGTCGATCTTCCAACCCTGGTAACCAGGAATTCTCGTCCCAGGAGTTCTCATCCGACCGTCACGCCCGCTCGGTGCTGTCGGACGTAGGGCGGTTTTCACTGACGACCCCTGACAGCTGCTTCGTGTTTGGGGGCCCCACTGGGGTGGCACCGCGTGGAGCCGGCGCCGGAAGCTGCGCGTGGGTGAACTGGCGCGACGAAGCCCAGTTTGCCTTCGCCTCGCCGAGCGGTGGCATCGTGGTGGTGACGCTGCCGCCCCCCAACGCGCCGGGTGAGCTGCACGCCTGCAGCACTCTCGTTTCCCTGTCTGCATGCTCACTTGCATACGCCCGACTCTGTGCGGGAACCAAATCACCCGGAATGCACTCAATATTGTCAGATCTGGGAAGCTAAGCAGATTTGGGCCTTACCAGGTTGTCATATACAGCAGCGGGGTTGTGCTACGAGTTTGACAGCGGCATGCGGTGCGGCAAAGTCCATTTTTTAACACTGCTCCAATGTCTGTCAACTCCACCTTTACTGACAGCATCGTGAAGTACGGTCAGAAATCCCCCATGACCCGCAAGGCATGAGGAGGCCCTCATCCCGCAGTGGATTGACAAAAGGGCTTTTATATGTGGTGCATACAATTAAATATTTAGTACACGTCCAAGTACAGAAAGTGCTGAGACATTCTTTGTGTATGAGGTTGGGTCATGTGTTGTCGACCACCTCACCCTTAATTTGTCCAGTGCCATTCCTACTAAGTGTGTGTCTTTGCATGTGTCTGTGTGTGTTGTGGGTGCACGTGCTACAGGCGTGGGTACCTCCATTGAATTGAAGCAGAGCTCCATGGTGCAGAGGCTGACCGGCTGGGTGCCTTCAGTCATGTGCGTACACCGAAACTCGCATGCACAGCTGTGTGCTTATTGCGTGAACACCTGCAAACAAATATGCTTGCACACTCGCAGACAAAACCAGGTTCCTCGTGTATCTATGCACGTGTACATGTTGTGTATCCGTGCAGTGGCGGCGTATTGGTTAGCACCGTCTCCGGCAATCTTGGTTACTGTAGTTCATCTCATGACCGTAATGCACTTGGCAAATGGGAAATGGAATCTCGAGTCTAACCTCGGCCTTGGTTAAGTTGATTGTATCTTAAAGAAACACCAGGAGCTGTGTGATCACGTGCATTATCAATGGTGAGGCAAAGGTGGCCAGACGTGCATTGTGTTGGCTGCACTACCTTCCGATGTGCTACGCTATCTCCAATTGGCTAGTTTATAAAGACAAAAGCAGCCAAGTTTATGGCGCTGCCTCCACCATTGCCCCCCTCAACTGCGTACTGTGCCGTACTAAAAGCGTTGTGGGGATTAAAGTCGTGTGGTGATTTATGCGCCCGGCATGAATCCCAACAGCGTGGATTTGATTCTTGCTCGCGATGAACGACACCGTTTGCACTTGGTATCGGAACCTTGCCTGGGACTACTTAATTTTGTAACTCAAGGTGGTGTGGTTCGTCTTTGTTCCGACAGACGTGGTGACCAGACCCCTGCACACATGCCCGTGTCCATGGCGGCTCACGTCTGGAACGAGGACGTGTCCCTCTTTGCTCTCTGTCAAGACAACAAACTGCGTGTTTGGTCCATCAAGGTGTGTGTGTGTGTCTCCGTGGTGACGTCACTGTCACTTCGTGGCGGGTATCAATATTGGTCTCGGTTGTAGTGAGCGATTAGCTCACTACCACCGCCAGTAACGATTATTAGAACCGGTTCTGGGCCTCCCCTAGGTCGACTCAACATCATGAGTACTTGGTGCGATGTGTAAACATTGCCATTGGGGAGACAAAGGCGGCCGAGCGTGATGCTGGCCACCCACCCCCTCGTTTGCCGTGCCGACCTTCATAAGTGCTCGCTAACAGCACTCTCTCTTGCACTCTTCACAAGTCCGTATCTCTGTCTGTTTCCTTCTCTGTTAGTAGAACCAGTTGTAAGCGTATTTCAAATGTTGCGTGCGTGTCTCTGTTTTGCGTCGCAAGTGTTTAATTAAGCGCTGCTTGAAACTGTCAAAAGCGTAACTGGCAATCATTTTATTTCTAGGTTTCTTTTAAAAGGGTGTAAGTGGGTGGTCTGTTCCCCATGCTTCTCCGTGTGACTGGGCGGGCGTCTTAGGTCTGTGCCTCCACGCGTCTCCGTGTGACTGGGCGGGCGTCTTAGGCTTGTGCCTCCACGCATCTCCGTGTGCCAACAGGACCAGGTGTGCCATCTGGAGTGCAATCTGAGTGAGCTGGTGCCACGAGTTCCCGACGTGCGCAACTCTCCGGGGCCGCGCCACCTGCTGCGCCTGTGCCACAGCAGCACGGCCGGGCTGCAGCTCGCCGCTCACCTGTGCTGGGACAGTCACAGCCAGGCAAGGCTGCCCTGCCCCATCTGCCAGCTTCACTTGTGCACGTTGCCGGCTCTCGATGAATCGGAATCTTTATTTATCCTGGAGAAATTTGATGAGCCTATGAAGCTTTTTTGTTTCTAGCAGATGTTCAGTCGGGGCGGTTCAGAAAGTTACAACAACAAATCTTACAAAGCATGATAGGAATACAAAGTATAGGAAAGTAAGAAAATCACTAAGAATAAATACATGAAATAATTTTTGGATCTTTCGGCAAAGTCACGTAGAACAACATTTTTTACTAAATAGATAAAGTATATAAGTAAAAATTGCATAAGTACACCAATTCCCAAGCTTGGGCAAGGCAGCAAAACAACAGCAAAATGAGTCCCAGACTACAGCAAGACAACGACACACACTCCCTCAATACAATTGCACATTAAAGTGAACTATTTACCTGAATATCAAATTAAGCGTGTAACGACGCATCAATTTGGTTATTTAAATACATTTTTGTATGAATGATTCGTGCGTGTACCAGCGGATTTATTTTCAATTCACGTATGGTGTATGTAAATTTGATCATGTGACTCGGGCATTAGAGGGTGCTACATTGCACCACAATGTCATTTTTTTACTGATATCAATTGCGTATGCAGGTGGTACAACTCACATTTCTGTAACTGTCTTGTCAACACAGTTGGTGCCAGTAGCACACACACACGCACCTATCCGTAACATTCGGCACCTTTTGCCCCCAATGCCCAGTTCTGCGTGCTGCGGATGACGGAGGACCGTGCCCACCTCAAGTGCCTCGCCACCCTGCTGGGCAATCAGGTAAGAGAGAGGAGGTGCGACGGGGTGTATGCGCGTCGCACGTGCGCATCGCATGCCTAAGGTCGTGTACGTCGTTTTAATCGAATTGCAAAAGAAATGTGTTCCTGAATATGTGCTTGTTCTCTTTTCAGTGCATGCATGTTGTGATTATTCGAGTCTGCCAGGGATAGGGGCTACACTTTTTACCTGCACCGCCAATGTTTGACCTCTCTGTGGCCTAGAGGCTGACCTGTGAATCCTTCACCTTGGTTGAGCAGGGATATAAGTACAAGTAGGGATGTAACATTGTCACATTTCCCCCCGCCCATCCTTACAGCAATTCGATGTGATGTTGCGATTGGGTGTCTTGATGTTATACCATGCCTTGCCAAGAGAACGCGGTACAGCAAAATGGGGACTCATCTCCATCTGTTCCATCTGTATGGCATTGAATGTGCGAGTTTTATCGAGGTGCTCTGATGTCCACCGACGTGTAGAAACTCATGACAGGTTTCCCTCTCTTCAATCCGGTTCGATTTGTGCGATTCCCCGTATATTCGGCTAATCTATATCAACCCAAAATGTGCTCTTATACAGTTTGAATTCATTCGTACGCGGCTTTGCTGTCGGACGTGGGACAACATCGCATGCGTCTCGTGGGGTTTCGCTTTGTGCTCCCTTTCTTTTTGGAACGCATCTTCTACCGCGTAAAGCCAGCGGAACCTGTGATTGGCTGAAAATATCTTAATATATAGAGGACCGCAAAGCTCGGATAATTGTTGAGATCGGATCACCGCCTGGCTGCCTTCCCCGCTTGTGTGTGGTTCCTTACACTCTTTCTTGGATGGTGTGTATACTGTGTGCGTTGCAAGTTGAAATCATTATTAAAACATTTTTTATGTCGTCTGATTTAAATGTCACTATCTTCGCAAAGAGGCACAGGCACCAGCGTGCGTCTTGCAAATAATAGTGTAAACTCTATCGTGACGCTGTCAAGTAGGGTATTGTTTCTCTGGTATCTTTGTCGACGCTCTACAAATATAATATGCACAATAGTATCTCAAATGTCATTTGAGAATCCGCATGGTTTAGTTATCGACAGATGGTGTGGGGTTCATGGTCTGAAAGCTACACCCGACGTAACGACTATATTTGGGATCGGCCATCATGAGCCTGAGGCCTATTTTGTTGTTGTTCAACAGCCAGTTGTGCCCAGTGACAGGCCCCGTGCGTTACACCATCAACATCGCTTTACAAAGTCATCTTTGTGTCGGGGCTGGCAGTGTAAAGTTATGGAGACCAGACTCGTTCGTCACTGCTGGTGTGTGCGCGCGTGCCTGTGCGCGTGTGTGCGCGTGTGCGAACGTGGGGTGCCAGGAATCCCTTAGGGATTTCGCCATCACCCCCACGGAGCTGTGGGCGCTGTGGATCTCAGAGGAAGGGGATGCGCACGCGTCGTGCACAGGATTTCTCCCGTGAGACATTTTCGCTCGCACAAGCACCCGTATTGTTCGTGCGCGCAGCGCAATGTATGTTTTCGAGAATCTTAACGATGCTTAGAATTAGACAATGTATGCAGCTTGAAATACATCAATTAATTTGATTGCTCAGTATGTACGTATGTTGAACTTCTTTTGCCCCGTACGTAGCCAACCGTGCTAATCGGTGGTGTGGGGGAAGTACAACAAACGAAACACAAAAAGCAGTTTTTGAGAAATTAGTTTGTCAATCTAGATGATTTAAAAGTGCATCATAGCTCCAGTGGCTTCTTAATATTGGAAGGAAGAGCATTCCAGACGGCCACAGAAACGCATATGAAAGCGCGCGATGCACACAGTGCTTGCCGCAAATGAACCACAGTACCTTGCAGATCTCGTCAACGAGCATAAACCCTCATGCAAACTCCGGTCATCCTCGCAACGGCGTTTGGCTAACCGTCGAACAAAGACGGTCACCGCATCCCCATGGTTGCGTGAATTTTCCTCCAGGTCCTCTGGTTCTTCCCTCCACATTTAGAAGCGACGTGCATGAAGAGTATTTGGCTGCTATCAATTTCCACACGATCAGCTACTTTGTTGAGCTATCATTTGTGGCAAGGTCGCCTCTGCAAAAAAAAAGCCAATAGCTCGGTGGGCCTTGGTGTGGTAAAATAAAAATAAATAGTTTCGTAAAATACTTTATAATGGAAAGGAATTTTATATTGACGTCAATGCCGGGACGTGTGCGGGTCGCGTTGCGTGTTGCTGCAGAGGGGACAACCACACGTGCGCGTGGAGCCCCGTGCTCATGCAACCGCTGCCCAGTGCCGACCTGCAGGTGCCAGCGCACCTGGACCCCAAGGTAACGTTCGTGGACAAAGCAGAATTAGACAACGTATGCAGCAAAGGGGGCGGGGGGGGGGGGGGTGCGGAGAAAACTGGTGGCACAGAACCCAACAAGGAATGGGGACAGATGAGGCTTTCTGGTGTTGGCCATGGGATGTGCGACAATACCGGGCATCCTGGTTATTTACGTCCATGCCCATGCACAGCCTCTTTGTCCATTCGCTGCTGGACCATACTTCACCCCACGCTGGTCAGTGCGGATTTGGTAAAGGTGGGGGGCAGAGATGTGGCGGCATAGCTCAACAGAACAAAAATTGATTTTTATGCACTGCAAACCCTATGACGACTTGAGAGTGCAAGCTGGTCGTTCACCCATCCAAACACTATCCAGGGTCAACCCCCGCTTAGTTCCTGCCATCTGATGAGATTCGACGCATTTGGAGTCATTAGGTCATAGATAGATGATGGTAGTTCAGGACAAGTATGACAGACTGGATGGGACTGGTGAGACACAAGGCGCAGGGAGCACATGGCCTTTCCATGTGAGACGCAGGACATTTTTGTGTTTAAGGTATTGGAGGCACGGAGAGTTGGGGGTCGGCAGTACACAGGGCGTGTAATATGCCAATGTGTAGATCACGTATGGGAGATACAGACTTTTATTACGGGGGTACACAGGGAATTGTGGAGCGGGCGTACACGCATTATCGAAACACGAGGCAATTGAGCACGGTGTGCGCACAGGGTCTTAAGATGTATGGGGATGATGCAACATGATGCTAGATGTGCAAGTGAAACCACTTAATCCCAACGAATGTAACTGCATGCATTCTAATTAACCCTCTCTCATCTGTTCCTTCCTGCGTGCATTCAGGAGGTGTTTCTCCGTTACATATTCCACCCAGGCAGGTTTTCCTTGGAGGCCATCGTGAAAGCCCTGCACGTAAGTATGAGACAAATTTGTTCTTCCTGTCAGCATGCTGCGTTTGCAGTTCATATGTCACATAGTGTCAGGCTTATCTCTCTGTGTGCCCTGAGGTGGGCACCACGAGGCGTGCGTGTGTGCCACTACAGTGGGGAGCGGTAGTGTAGCGGTTGGCACGCCGCGCTACGAACCCAGCGGCCCAAGTTCGATACCCGCTCACAGTTAACACCGGTGACGTTCATCGCAACCGGTCCTGAGTCTGCCCTAGGTCGATTCGGCCTCAAATGAGTACCTGGTGTGCTGTGTAACCATCTCTATCTCCACTGGGCAGACAGGTTGCCGGGTGTGGTGCTGGCCACGCACCCCATCGTGCGCCGTGCCGGCCTTCATAGGTGCTGCTCGCTAACAGCACTTGCCCCAACAGTCTGTTAAAGGCTATACGGGGGATCTTGACCATTGTCTTTTGTGCAACTGCCCGCCGCACAGGTGTACAGGAGAGGGGCGGACCATTTCACGGGGTCCGCAGGGCTGCAGCATCAGGTGGTCCTCGCTGTGGAGCGAGAGGTAAGACGCTGTCCTTCCTTCCTCCCCATACGTCCGTCTGCTTTTCACGTACATATAGATATATATTTTGTGCGTATTATTGCCATTAAAAATGTTATCCAGATGTGGTGGTTTGATTCTGGGTAGCCACCCATAACTAAACCAGGGGGTTCGTATGTGTCTATTTATGTTGAACCTCTTTCGCACCGTACGTAGCCAACTGTGCTAATCGGATGTGCGGGGGAAGAACAACGAACTAAACACAAAAAGCAGTTCTCAAGAAATTAGTTTTCAGTCCAGATCCCAAGTGTAGCAAGTTGGTGGTCACAGCCTGCTCAGCGTCGACCGCACTATAATAACAACTAACGCTCTGGTAGAGTACTCAATTATTCACTCAAGAAATTCTCACGGAGTGTGCCAAGGGACTTTTTTTAAAGTAGGTTACTGCTTTTATATTGTTGGGTCACTCTTTTTGAGGTTTTCTTCGAGTAGACATTCCCACCAATGCGAGTGGAGAACGCGCACTCTGGACTCTGCAACAGATGCCCCCTTTCGAAGTCAGCTTGTCCTTGTGGTGCCACCTGGAGGCAGTCATCGCATCCTCACAGCTGGGAGACTTCACCGTTGTCCACGAGACCTGCGCTTTTATTTGCCATCCGTGTGGGCAGAGATGCTTTGAGTCTTGAGTCTTTATGTAAGCCTGTGAGGTGCCTCTCTGTGTGAGTTTATGAATCTCTGTCCAAGTCTCACTATGACCAAATAACCCTGAATGTGGCACATCTTGGAAGCTAAGCAGGGATTTTGAGGCCTGTATAATGGATGGGGGAATCGCCATGTACAGAGAGGTTGTCACTGGGCTGGGTGGCTGCATGATGGACAGCAGAGGGCAGTCCAGCAACATCATTGTTGTACCGTACTCCTGCGCTCTCTCGTATATGCTCCCCACCCTCACTGATCCGCACCGACCGGCGTGGGAAAGCATGGTCAAACGCCCGGCTTTGCGAGGACCTCGTCGTCCACCAGTGGGTGAACAAAGTGAGCTGCACGTGTTCACGCGTATGCATGCCCTGTGTGCCCTTGGTGCAGGTGAGCGGACTGGTGGCAGTAGGTGGAGGCATTGGGGCTGATGCCGAGGGTGTTGCTGAAAGCTGCTGGCGTCGTTTGCTGGCCTGCGTGTGCCAGTATCAAGACGTTCTGGCACGGCCGCTGGGCATCTTGGCCAATGCGCCTACCAGCCTGGTCTGCCTGCTCAAGCCGGTAACGCGTCATCACAGCTACCACGCCTTCTCCTTCAGTATATGTGGCAGAGCGCTTGCTGCATGGGTGCCTTAAAGTATTAACCAGCTCCTTTTCAGAAGCCGCCTGGCCACAAATCATAGCTCAACGAAATGGCTTATCACGTGGAATTTTATAGCAGCCGAATACTCTAAATGCGTGATGTTTATTCTCAATGTGGAGGGAAAAACCGGATTTCCCGGAGAAACATCCACGCGGCCAAGGGAAGAACATGCAAACTCCAAATATACAGGCGCTGGGGTTGGGATCAGACCCACAACCTCCTGCATACCAGGCGAGGGAGTTAACATTTCGCCACAACAGCACCTTGTGCTGATGTTGGTGGGGAGTGGTAGTGTAGCGGTTAGCACGCTGCACTATGAACCTGGTGACCCGAGTTCGATTTCCACTCACGGCCAACACCAGCGACGAATATCTGAATCGGTCCTGGGCCTCCCCGAGGTCGACTCGGCCTCAAATGAGTACCTGGTGTGGTGTGTAGACATCGCCACTGGGGATACAAAGGCGGCCGGGCGTGGTGCTGGCCACCCACCACCCCCTCGTGTACTGTGCCGGCCTTCATAGGTTCTCGCTAACAGCTCTTTCCCCCCACAGTCTGTAAAGGTTGTATGGGGTATCTTTGTTGTTATCGCTGGTTAAGTGACCCGGGTGTTGGCGCTGTCCGCTGTGCAACGCGTGCAGGGCTCGCTGTCCCTGCTCGTGCCCTGTGCACCCATCGAGCAGCTGTTCCTGTCTTCTCCCACCAGGGCGAGTGCCTACCACCTGGGAGACATTGTGGATGGTCAGCTGCTGCACTTACACCTGTTGTCCCATCCACCTACACCTGTATCTGCTCTATCTACACCTCTATCCTCTCCGAATACAACTGTAGCCACACACTCATTTTATGTGGCATACCAGAACCTTTTTTTAAAGTACCCTGAACTAAGTCATCATCAAACAACCTCTGTTATTGTAAATAACAAAATACATAAGCAGACAATACAATATAGCGGTGTCTCCACGTAACAAATTAAAGTATTTCTTACGCAACCCATCAGCCTCACGGCATTCTGCGAGTGCAAGTAGTTTCAGCATCATTGATTCAAGACAAGCAAACTCTGGTACCGGTTTTGATATGCGGTTGTCTCTGTCATCAACAGTCAGGCTTGCTTGAATCTAAGCTGGTGATACGCCAGATGTGATCGGCAAGGAGCACCCTTTAAGATACGCCTCCTGGTTTCGACAAATTTTTAATTATAAAACGCTACGTGAACGCATTCCGTGCGTGTGTGTGGGGCGTGCTGCAGACCCGGACACGCTGGGCGACATGTGCGTGCTGCTGGAGTGCGTGCGCTGCGTTTGCGAGTGTCTTGGGCCCGAGCTCACTTGGGTCACCGACATGGAACCAGGACCCCCGTGCGACGCTGAAATCCTGGCCCAGGAGTTTGCGCACGGCCTGGTGCAGCAAACGTGGGTCGCACGCACGCGCACGCGCACGCGGGCACGCACCACGCTAAAAAACGAAGACAAAGATCCCCAGTATAGATTTTTAACAGACTGTAACAGCAAGTGCTGTTGGCGAGCATCGAATGAATGTTGGCACGGCACACGAGGGGGTGGGTGGCCAATACCACGCCCGGCCGCCTTTGTCTTCCAAGTGGCGATGTTTACACATGGTACCAGGTACTCATTTGAGGCTGAGTCTACCAAGTGGAGGCCCAGGACCGGTTCAGATAATCGTCACTGGTGTTGGCCGTGAGCGGGAATCGAACTCGGGTCAACAGGCTCATCGCGCAGCGTGCTAACCGCTACACTATCGCGCATGCTCCTGGGTTAAATTCTTGGCCATGGATAATATCAATGGCAAGAACTAAACTGATGCTGTCCCGCTCCCAAGTCAACTTATGTATGTATTTTTTACTTATTTTGCATTGTACGTAGCCACCCGTGCTATTTGGAGGTGCGGGGAAAATGTTGCCTTAAATGAGCGTACACTTGTCAGTAGTTGTACGTAGAAGTCAACAAAGAAGCCATGTGCACAATACATGCTTTTTCAAGTGCTCGCTAATGGTACTTGAATGTTGTACATGTTTGCAGGTACGTGTGTATGCATGTGTATCTTTGTGTGGTCTCGGAATTGCCAAACACGTTGCAAGTACACGAGTATTGGCGAAACAGCCACACCTCACCCCCATCTTGTGCTGTGCTAGCCCTTAATAGGAGCTCTCAAACTGGATTTAAACTGGCAGGCAGTCTGCAAACAGAATATTTTCTGTTGACCTGTCCTTGCGTTGCCATTGCCCGACATGTCGCCGATTATATATTTGTATCTTTTAAGGCGGTGTTGTTGAAGAGTGTGTTTTGACGTTTTTTTAATATCTATATTTTTAAATGAATTGTGCCCATGCAGGGATGATGACGTAGATCTGCCGTCCCGGCTGTTGGCGCTGGGGGATCTGATCGGGGCCCTCCGCCTCGTGCTAGCTCAACTTGACCTCGGCGGCCGCGACCTCCCGACCTCCGACCACTCCTCCGGTTTGTCCCCACGCTTTGCACGACCCTATCGTTGTCATCGTTGTCGCAGCCCGAGGCGACGCCTCCACGCGCGCTTGTTGTGCACGTCTTGCCACGATGTGCAACGCGTACGGCCCGATCGCTGCTACGATACATTTCCACGTGATAAGCCACTTCGTGGATCTATCAGTTGTGGCCAGGTCGCTTTTGAAAACTAAACAAAGAGCTCAGTGGGCTTTACCTGGTAAGATGAACATCACTTGAGTTTTATTTGTATATATTAGTAAGTGGTATGTTTATCTTCCGCATCCTTATCTTCCCTCCTATCGCGTTGTTGTGTTGTTTGTTGTAACGTTCTGACCTGCCCCGACTGGACACCTGTGGAAAGGAGCTTCATAGCTCGTCGGATTCTTCCAGTAAAAATCTAGATTCTGATTCTGTTGTCAATCCACTGTGCGATTGAGGGGCCTCCGCACGCCGTGCAGATCACGGGAGCTATTTCACTGTACTTCACCATTGGGGGTGGTGGTTGACAAAGGCAGTAAGCGATAGGCGTGCGAGCAGAGAAGTAAGAGTACAGCAATGGCTTTTGCTGCGCTGCCTTCTGACCACCATGCAACCCTCCCCTGCAGTCAGCAACAGCTGTATGCATTGTGGTTGCATGTGTATGTTTGTTGAACTTCTATCACACCGTACGTAGCCAACCGTGCTAATCGGAGGTGCGGGGGAAGGACAACAAACTAAGCACAAAAAGCAGTTCTAAAGAAAAATGAGTTTTAAATATAGATGTGAAAGTGCATAGCTCCAGTGGCTTCCTGATACAGTAAAACCTTGGATTGCGAACATAATTAGTTCCGGAAACGTGTTTGTAATGCACAGCACTCGTACATCAGTTGTGATCACGTGACGCTCGGCAGACAAAGCGTAGACACGTACTACTCGTATTGCAAGACCTCGCTCGTTTATCAAATTAAAATTTATGAAAATGTTTTGCTCGTCTTGCAAAACACTCGCGGACCAAGTTACTCGCAATCCAAGGTTTTACTGTTTTGGAAATAAGAGCATTCCAGATGGTCGCAGAAGCTCATCTGAAAGTGTGCGATGCAGTGACCATCTTTGTTCGATGCTTAGCCAGAAGCTGCTGCGAAGATGAGTGGAGTTCGTGTGATGATGGTTTATGCTCCGATCCAAGCACTGTCATGGTGAAATCCCTGTTTAGCTTCCAAGAGCTGATAGGAATGGGCACATTTGGTCAAAGGCTATTCCCCTAATAAGATAAAATAATAAAATACACTGCATAGTATTTTGATACACACAATATAATTCAAGGAGGTTATTCTATGTTTGCTAGGTCTTCCTTGCAGAAGAGATTTGTCTTCGTGGAATCTTACTGCCTTTTAAATAGTAGATACAAGCTTGCTACAAATGTATTTCTTTGCTCAGAAAATATCCTCTGCTTGGCTTTGAGATTAGTTTACCAGTGATTCCTGCTTCGGAATGTTTTACCCATTTTTGTGATTTTGACGATTTGGTTCGAGGGCGCTGCGCTATGAACCCGGTGAGCCAAGTTCAATTCCCTCTCATCGGCAACATGAGTGACGATTATCTGAACCAGTTCTAGGCCTACCCTCGGTCGATTCGGCCTCATTAGTACCTGGTGCGGTGTTTAAACTTCGCCACTCGGGAGACAAAGGCGGCCGGGCTTGGTGTTGGCCACCCACCCCCTCGTGTGCCGTGCCGGCCTTCAATAAATGCTCGCTAAAAGCACTTGCCCCAACAGTCTGTTAAGGCTATACAGAGGATCTTTGTCTTTTTCGATACAGAGGCTGCGATGATGTTAGGCGTCTACGCGGGAGACCTTGGCGTGATGGCGCTAGCGCAAGCTGCCCATCAGTCAGCCCTAACTCGCCTCGAGATGTGCTGGGGCCTCCTGGTATTGCAAGCGATGCTTCACGAGCATTCCTCTGGGGTGAGAATTCGCACGCCCCGCCGCACCCCACTGCACACCGCGTACATCACGCTGCGCTATACACATGACACGGCGCAAACTACACCTGCCTGCTCAAGTCATACAAACCATATGTTACACCACATGCCACACACCACACTGCACGCCACATACATCAGTCTACACCAGTGGGTTCTCAACCGTTTTGAAACGGCGGCCCCCCAGTTCAGACCACTGGACCCCACATCACTCCCCCAACCCCAGAAACACAACTAAGGTTACAAAGGTCACAATACAGAGATACCACGTGTCCACGACTCGAGTCAACCTGGTGGCGGTGTTAGTAAGCCGTTGCGTATTAGTGCTTTTTGAATTGGCAAGGCATTTGTTTCATGTTGTCTATGCTCATACACGGTCATGGACAGAGACACAACGATATGAGACAGAGGCAGTAAGAGACAGAGACGGAGAGTGAGACAAAGAGATATGAGAAAGAATGTGATGGGCAGAGAGATACCGAGAGAGACGCAGATCTACAAAGAGAGAGGGACAGGGAGGTGCAGAAAAATGGAGACAGAAGGAGACGGAGAAAAAAATAGAAGAGACGCTTGTACCGCTCGTTTAGCATCAACTCTGGGGAGACGGAGACGGCTGAAAGGGGCACTGGCCAAGCCATTGTGAAGAGGCACTCTCAAGCAGCAGCACGTGTCCACAACAATCCTTTACACTCAACTCGGGATGCTTTTCTCCCCGTGTGTGTGTGCGTGCGTGTGTGCGTGCGTGTGTGCGTGCGTGTGTGCGTGCGTGTGTGCGCGTGCGTGTGTGCGTGCGCACGGTGTGCAGATTGGTAGAGACACGGGCGAGCTGTTTGAGAGCTGGAACGAGCTGCGCCCTCACACGGTCACGCTGCTGCGCTGCTACAGCGTGCTGGTCTGGGCCGGGCAGTGCCTCTCCACCGTCGTCCCGGCCAACGCGCTGTACGGGCCGCCGCCACCGCCTCAAAACAATTCCCCCAGCCCCTTCCCTGCTTGCCCATCTCGTCTCTGAGATGATAATGATGATAATTCTTTCATATTATATAGCGGCCATTCATGTGAACAAGCATCCTACAACGCTGTATATAAATTTTATATAAGGGGACCAAGTCCCATATACAGGCACTACCTACCAAATGTAAACTCCTACTAACGAACAAAATCGAAAATTAACAAACGAATGAATGAATGACACCAAAACAAAGACCGCGCTGATGCCCTCTCGGCCTCGTTGTTTAGCTCGAGGATTCCCCAAACTCGTTTCTCGCTCCACACCAGCGCCGCACGCTTTCACTTCTGTAAATCGGCAGATGCCTCTTATGCTTTGTAACTCGATGTGTAACTCGTTTATTTTGGCTTAGATCGTGTCGGTGTAATGTCCGAGTTCGATTCCCGCTTACGGCCAACACCAGTGACGATTATCTGAGCCGCTCCTGGGCCTCCCCGAGGTCGTGCCTGGTGTGGTGTGTGAACATCGCAACTCGGGAGACAAAGGCGGTCGGGCGTTGGTGCTTGCCACCCACTCCCTCGTGTGCCGTGATGGCCTTCATTTGTGCTTGCTATCACCACTTGCCTCCTACAGTCTGTTAAGGGTATATGGGTGATATTTGTCTTCTGTGTGTGTGCGCACCGGTGTGCCCTAGGGAGTGCGACCTTCGGAGTCTCTCTGTGCTGGACATCTCCGGACTACCCACTGTCAGCATGGACACTTCCAGCGGTGAGTGGACACTGATCCCAGCAAACCCAGGTTCACATCTTGGCCCCGTGCAGCTCCAGTGACGATTCAAATTGAATTCTGCTCACGGCCTCCAGGGTCACCTCGGCCTAATATGCACATCTGCTGAGGTAGTGCAGTTAAGAACATTAGCATTGGGGGGACAAAGCTCGAGCAGAGTACTGTGACCCAGCCGCCACCTCTTGTGTCGTGCCGGCCCTCGGGCTTCAAATGGACCTGCTTCCACCTTGGGGTTAGGGTTGATTCAGCCATACGCTCCACCAAGGTGATCTGTTGAGGCCTGTCGAATCGTGCCCTACCCAACGTTGACCGCGCTCCAGGCTACGAGCCTGGCTTGACCGAGATTTTGTCGGCATGGCACGCCAAGGCTCTGGAATGCCCTGCCCTTGGCGATTGGGAATTCGCAGTTGTTGGAGACTTATTTAAGACCCCACCACCTATTTCATAATGCCTCTCTAGTTGTCTCTCTCCGGTTCTCAATTATTTTCCTCCTTTGATGTCAATTTATTATTAATAGGAGCTCCCTTACAACATTCGCCCTCCGACGTACTCTGTAAGGCTTTCATGTATGGATGTATGGATGTTGAACTTCTTTCGCACCATACGTAGCCAACCGTGCTAATCGGAGGTGCGGGGGGGGGGACAAACTAAACGCAAAAAACAGTTCTAAAGAAATTAGTTTTCAATCTAGACGATTTAAAAGTTCACAGCTCCAGTGGCATCTTAATATCGGAAGGAAGGAGCCTTCCAGACGGCCACAGAAGCGCATCTGAAAGCGCGTCGCAGTTACCGCCTTTGTTCGACGGCGAGCCACAAGCCGCCGGCTGCTGCGAGGATGAGAGATGGTCTCTCTGCTTTCCTCCCCGTCACCCTCCCCCTCCCTCCCGCCCCACAAATTCCGCCCCCAGGTCCTTGCGCCGTGGTGCTGACGGAGCTGCTGCTCGGCTCGTCGTCGCGTGCCAGGGCCCTGTCGGCCCGGGCCCCGCGATCCTGCTGCCTCACTTGGCCGCAGCTGTCGGCCGCCGTCGTGGCCGACCTCCTCCACGACCTGCATCCTTTTCTTGGCCTCAACCCGCCGGCTGTCGGCGGGCCAGTTATGATTAGCTGCGGGAAAATGAGATGGGGAGATGTCGTACGGGGGGCTGCACCACCCCCCCACTCACCCTTGGCTTACGAACAGGTTCCGTTCACGAGACCCATTCGTTAGTCGGAACGCAGTAATGTACACAATGATGTACCGCACCTCCAATGCTCTTGAATTATACCTCATTTTATATTGCGTTATTCTGTAAGGTCTCCTTAAAAAAAATGAGGCTTTTTACTTTTAATAAGCCTCCGATTAGCACGATTGGCTCCGTATCATGCAAAAGAAATTCAACATACGCGTTTACTGTCGTGGTTATAAAATGTCAAAATAAAAATGAATAGCTTATGGAAGCTCGTTCATAAGTGCGGGCGTTCGTAAGTCGGGGTCTGCCTGTATTAGTTGTGCGTGTTAACGGGAGCATCGGTGGTGCAATCGCTGAGGATTTGTGGAAACTGTCGCTTTAGTTGCTGCTGCTGCATGTACTGCCCCTTTTTCCTTAACGTTTCCTCAGGTGGCCGCTGGGGGGTGAATTCATTTTTGGCGAGTTCCTGTCACTTCACTGCCAGAACACGCAGCTGCAGGTGCAAACCTCACGTGTGCATACTGTACGCACACTGTAACACACTGTACAGACAATACACACTGCACACCTGCACATGCTCACCTGCGCGATAATACATCGCTCGCTTTTGTATCGTTTTAACAGTTTGTGTCTACGGTAGTGTAGCGGTTAACGCTACGTTGCGCTACGAACCCGGCGACTCGAGTTCGGTTCCCGCTCAAGGCCAACGCCAGTGCCGATTATTTGTACCGGTCCTGGGCTTCCCCTAAGTCGACTCAACCTCAAATGAATACCTGGTGCGGTGTTTAAACATCGTCACTGGGGAGACAAAGGCGGTCGGGCGTGGTGTTGGCCACCCACCCCCTCGTGTGCCGTGCCGGCCTTCATAGGTGCCATCCGCGAACAGCACTTGCCCCTCACAGTAATACGGGGGAACTTTGTCTTTGCACGTCTCTGTCACCAGAGGTACTGCAACCTCCTGGAGGCCTGGTGTCGTGCCCACGAAGGCTCGCGCAGCTTCCTGCTCGGGCAGTCCTACCTGGTCTGTGGAGAGCCTCACAAGGTGCGCTGGGTCACCCGTGGTCTGTGCTGCCGATGCCGCTTGCTCTGAGGAATCTGTGGAGAGACTACAATGGGAGATTGAGTCTTTTGTTGTTGTGCTCGTGCCTGCCCATGCAGGCTGTGGACTGCTTCGGCAAGGCAGCCGGGGAGGTGGAGAAGGAACCGTTCCTCCGCAAGTTCCTCTCGCTCGACACCCAGCCCTCGGCCTGCAGCCCTCGCATGGAGTACTTCAGCAAGGTGACCGCCCGCCCTCCTCGGCCCCAACTCCTCTGGCACCCTGTTCCAAGTGGCATTCAATAAAAAAGCACCTAGAGCATCGGTCGGCAACCAAAATAACAAGAAGAGCCGCAATGCACGTTGTGAATACGAGAGACGGTGGTGGTCATTAATAAAAAAACGCGTCACGAAGCAGTTCCTTAAAGAGAGCCATCGCATGCAGCTCCGGAGCCGCAGGTTGCTGACCCCTGACCTAGAGGATTGTTGTTTTTTGTTGTTGTGGACATTAAAGGCGCTGTGTTCATGGCTCTGTAAGTTAGCATTTACCAGAATTGTGTTTTACCCGATTACAGCTATGTTGAGTGTAAAAAGGAAGAACTCAAATGAGGATGGGGAGTTTATGCTGAGAAGCAGCAGTGAAGGAAGTTTAGACATTGCTTGGTATAGTTTATTTTAAGCATACTAAGGAACAGTTTACAATATCTACCGTGTCTCAAGATGCTGTACAGAAACGGTGGGCTGATCCGATAGAAAAAGACGGTCGTAGGCAGAGGAAAGCAAGAAACACAGACCCGGAGCCCTTTGGATGTGAACAGGGGCCAGGAGTCAACAGCGCAGGCGGCTGGGGAAAGGGTACTTCCAGACTTTGGTGGCAGCAGAGGGAAATTGAGCGACCTCTCACTGGGCGGAGATGAACTCTGTGGGGGCTTTGATAGAAAGCCTTTGGTGTCTCGCTCGAGCGGAGAGTGAGTGAAGGGGTTGCGGGTGGTGATAGAGTGGTGAGATGACAGGGAGAGAGGTCGCCAGGGGCGAGTCCAACAGAAAGATGGCGGGCAACGTGGGATTTTTAAATTGATCCGGGATTGTATTGGGTGGCAGGGGGAGTGACGGGGATGTTCTTTCACAGCGGTTGTTACCCCATGTGAGACTTGATAGATTTCCTGTCAGTTGCGCCTCCTCAGTAACTGTGGATGTCGCCCCCTCCCCTCCGTGACGCGTCGCAGGTGGTTCGTTTGCTTGAGAACCTGCAGCTGGCGGAGCAGGTGATCGACGTGGCTGGTCTGGCTGTGGCCACGGCAACCGAGGGGGATGGAGCGTACATTGTACGAGCGCACTTATGCAACAAACTCGCACACACACACACATGGGCACGCACGCACACCACCACTCACACCCCAACAAGCACACGCATCAACACACACACACACCACCACTCACCTCAACACACAGACACAACAAACACGCACACACACACATGTGCACGCACACCACCAATAGCACCCCACCAATAGCACCCCACCAATCGTACCCCAACAAACACACAACTCGGCATACACACACCTCAACACACGCACCCTCAACACGCACACACACATCACCACTCACCACAAGAAATACACAAACACACTTGGGCATGCACGCACACCACCACTCACACCCCAACAAGCACACACATCAACACACGCACACACCATCACTCACTTCAACTCACAGACACAACAAACACGCGCATTCCAAATATAGATGCATTTGCCGATAATGATAATTCTTTATTTTTGATATGGCATCCTCCAATATATGCCAAGGCATCTTAGTACAAGCACTTGAAACCTTAATTGTCCTATTTTTAAATGTGACTTTCTTTGTACTTAAAATAAAAATTGTATTCCATGTTATGAATGTATTTTTTTCCCATTGAAATTGACACTTCATATCATTTGCATGTTCTGCAAATGATATCATGCGTGACGTTCATTAACTTAGTCCTGGCATCGTCGCGCTACTGATAGTCATTGCACATTGTGATTTGCCAGTCTTGACATCGAGATTGCCTCTACAGGCAGTGCCCGACTTAGGAACGCCCGCACTTACAAACATCCGCACTTAGAAACGAACTTCCACAAGTTATTTATTTTTTAGCCATCCGACTTGCAAACAAGGAAACTTGCACTTTCGAACTGAACCGCAGAACTATTTACAGCGTTATGTGCAAATCTACAATATTTCTTCTTATTTATGAGTTTAACAAAGTTTCCCTTTTATTGTTTAACTGTAACGCATTTTTGAACGCTGACCGTATGTGTACATTTAAATACAGTACATTATTGTGTTCTGACTTACGAACCTTTCGACTTAAGAATGGATTTTGGGAACAGAATCTGTTCGTAAGTTGGAGACTTCCCGTAGATAAACTAAACTAAATTTTTTTTTTATTTTACCAGGTAAGGCCCACTGAGCTATATAGTTATTTTTCAGAAGCGACCTGGCCACAAATCATAGTTTAACCAAGTGGCTTTTCACGTGGAAATTTTTGTCTGCCAAATCCTCTTAAACGCATATTCTTGGTTCTTTCAGTAAAGTCACGTAGAAGGGAAATAATAAAATAATAAAAATAAAACAATACAAATTCTCACAACGTTTCGATTGCAACACAAGCAATCATCAGCAGGTGTAAAAACTACAGCAAGAACATTTTTAGCTAAAATATGAATCCCTGCAGTCACGAAAGCTTTAAATGTTAAACGCATGTTAATTATAAATGTGGAGGGGAAAACCCGGAGGATCCTCAGAAAATGCCACGCGACCACGGGGACACACGCAAACTCCAAATATACAGCAGCAGGCGTCAGCATTGGGATCGAATCCACGACCTCCTGCAGACTAGGCGAGGTAGCCAACATTGCCATGCAACACTGCCACATGCCCATTGGCCTCGGCTTGACAACGGCGGCCGTTGTTCCCGCAGGCCTCCTTGCAGACGCGCATTTTCCGGCAGCACCTGGAGTTGGGCCACTACGCCGAGGCGTTCCAGTGCATGATGGGCAACGTGGACACCGCAGAGTGAGAGAACGCTTTACACTGCAAACGCAAACTCCTCTGTCCTCTGTCAACGGAATGTTTTGACGATGTCACCGAGGTGGCTTTGGGTGAGAGGACCCGCCAGTGGCTCTTGTCTGAGCACGGAACCAGAGTTGTTGGGTTCTCGAGGTCGCAGCTGGCAGTCACCTGTAGCTGGTTTTGGCGGTCATCAGTGTCGTCACAAATGCCGTAACAACAACGACAACCCTAATCATACGCGTTTATCTTTGAGATTAGGGTTGTCTTGCACAGCACTGAGTTTTAAAGTGTATACATATCCTAAAAATGTGTTTGGCGTGGGCTCATTGTGTAACACAGATATATTATATGTACCAAGTATTAAGACACTTTTTTATGATCTTGCTCGTATAGAATTTTAGCCGAATTCCACTTGGTCATTCTTCCCCTCGTGTTGTTAAATTGCTTTCAATTAAGAATTTTCTTTCAACGAAGTGCTGGTGATGTGAGATACGTATGACGTATGTTTGAGATACGTGTATGATGAATGCGGTGGTGTGCATACTCGCCTGCGTTTGGCAGCCGGAAGAACTGCTTGCGGGCCCTGATCGTGCGGCTCATGGAGCGGTCGCAGTTGTACGAGATCGTCAGTCTGCCCTTTGAGGACCTGGAGGGAGAGGTGCCAATCGCAACGCAAACTGCTACGCACCCCGGCGACCCGACCCCACGCACGACAAATCAAACTCGGCAACGGCGCCTCGTCTGACACGGCAAACACAGCGGTCACCGTGGCCTAGCGGCGGCGAAGCGTGCGTGTTGTGTACCCCTGCACCTACGATTGGCACGGTTGGCTACGTACGGGGTGAAAGAAGTTCAGTGCACGTGCACACGACAGGGGCTCGCAAAGCCGCGGGTGTTCCACCCCTTGGGCGCTCTGCTTCCTAAACTGTTCCCTCCGTGGTGAGCGCACTGCAGTCTGAACCCCGGTGACCTGAGTTCGACTCGCAGCCATGCCACTGCTCCACCACGTCGTACCTTTGACGAATTACGGTTCTCGCAATCGTTTATTTAGTTGAGGTAACAGATGCACCTGTGCACGTTTGCGTATGTATATTTGTGTATATTTGCGTGTATTTGTGCACTGTATATCTTGAGCAAGTGCGTGTGTGCGCGTGCTGGTGGTGAGCGTTTCAGTCTGTGCGTGAGCTTTGCGCTGCAACTTGCGTTATGTATTCGTCATAATAACAATGTTTAGTTTTGTCTGTAGCGTCGTTCATGCAAATTGCATCTCACAGTTGCTGAGGAAGCCCAGGCAAGCTGGACGGCAGCCAGCCAGTGAGCCGCCACTGTCAACAATTGTGGGGTCCCCCGTGATGATAATGAATGAGTGGAGGGGATGTGCACCCGTACGTGCATTTTAACGCACAGCAAGGGGGTACAGCTGGTGGTGCATCTACCACTCATCTCAGTCAGCCAACCCATGGCACCTGCTGGGTCTGTCCCGTGACCTGTCAACGTGCCTTCGACACTTCACGTGGCCTCTAAGTGTGCACCTGGCCTGGCACAGGCGCCGTGGTGACGTCACCGTCACTTAGTGGCGAACGGCGGTTGTATTGGTATTGGTGTCTCTGTATGCTGCTTTGTGCGTGCGTGTGGAGAGCGGTGCTCTACATTCCTGGTGACCCGAGTTTGATTCCCACTCGGGGCCAACACCATTGGCGATTATCTGAGCCGGTCCTCCGCCTCGCCGAAGTCAACTCAGCCTTAAATGAGTACCTGGTGCGGTGTGTAAACATCACCGTTATGGAGACGAAGGTGGCCGGGCGTGGTGCTGGCCCAGCCACCCCCTCGTGTGCCGTTCCGGCCTTCGTAGGTGCTCGCCAACAGCACGTGGGGGAACTTTGTTATCTTCGTGCGTGCGTGCGTGCGTGCGTGCGTGCGTGTGCCAGGTGGTGGGTATTCTGGAGGAGCGCGCGCGCTCCGTGGACCTTCTCTCCCACAACACCTACGAGCTGCTCTACGCCTTCCACGTGCGACGCAAGAACCTGCGCAAGGGTGCGGTGCTCGGCAGCAATCCCCCTCCCCCGTCGATCTCACCTCGACGACCGTCACCCCGGTTACCTCCAGCGCGGCACTATCGCCGACCGGCTCCTCCGTTCCGCAATCGCCGCCAACCACACGTTTCATGGAAAATCTCCCTCGCGTACGGCTGGATAAATCCTAACTTGAAAGGGTCTTAGTTATCCAGGAAATGGATTCTGGTTGATTTGCGGTGCGTTGATTCTCAGTTAAAAGTTAAGCCCGCAACCCTGCGGTGGCATGGTTGAATGTTCTCGAATTCAGGTCAGTTCGCGGCGCGGCTGTGGGGTTGAAGGTCTGGCCGGTGTTGCTGCAATCGCACGCCTGGATTTTCTGTGAATTTGATCGTTGTTGTTTTTGCGTGCGTGCGCGCGCAGCCAGCAGCGTGATGCTAGAGTACGCCCGCCGTCTGGGCAGGGAGTTGCCCACGCTGGCCGGGCTGCGCAAGCAGGTGCCTGCGCTGCTGCTCACCCTCACGTGCCTGCGTCTCACGCCGGCCAAGTACGCCTGGATCGCCTTTCCCTGCGCGTCGCACACGCCCGTAAGCCCCTACGCACGCATGCGCACACACTACAACCACAACAGATGCCATTCGCCTCTTAAGTGCGCTAACCGTAACGCCACCGCTCCCCACGACTTGAGCGGCAGAAAAGACAACTTTGTCTTCACGTCGCTCTTCCCCGAGCACCGGCCACCAGTTTAATCCTCGCACTGGAGCCAGGTGACGCCTGCAGTGGCAACGTCTGTCGCCAGCAATGAGCCCTGACCTGGCGTCTAACCTGCGCACGCTTGTCTTGTGTGCCGACGCTGCAGAGCGAGAGGCCGGGAGCCTCGCCCAAGCGGGACCACGACGGAGAGACGGTGCAGCCTCCGCGTGAGCCTCGCTTTGTGAACGCAGCCACCGCCGACGCGACCGCCGTGACCGTGGCTCGGGCCACACGGGCGCAATGCCCAGCGACGCAAACAATCACAACGACACTCACCCCAACACCACGGCTACAAAGACAAAGATATCCCCCACCCACCCCCCATCGTATAGTCTTCACAGACTTTTTGGGGCAAGTTGGGACTGTTGCCAACGATCGGTATTGGTGGTGGCGATGGTGTCGATGGTGTTGATGGTCTTGATGGTATTGGTGGTGGCGATGGTGGCGATGATGTCGATGGTATTGGTGGTGGCGATATGTTGGTGGTGGCGATGTGTTGGTGGTGTCGATGGTGTTGATGGTGTTGTCGGTGTGTGCAGCGAGGCACCGGGTGGAGGTGGTGGAGGTGGAAGACGTGCAGCGTGAACTGTCCCTGGCGAGGGCGCGGTTGCGGCTTGCGGAGTTACACCCCGATGTGACGCACTTGTCTGGTAGGAACGCTTTCTTACGCACACGCATGCACACGCACAGTTACACTTGCCTCTTTTTCCACTGTACAACCAGCTGTGCCAAGCCAGTCCGGCGTGATTCAGGAGACGCCAGATTGATTTTTCCTCCATAGAACCAACAATAAATTCTGAATAAGTGATAAAAGATAAATAGAAAACATAGCCTGCGTGCATTCTCCGTTTGTGATGGGTTTTCTCCTCATTTACAGAAACCTTTTGATCCTTGAAGCAAGTGTGTGTACCATCTGATGCTAACGATGACGACTATTATTTACCTCGCCCCTTTGGCCCTGATTCTGTATAAGTGAGGATGGATATTTAGTCTTTGTGCCGATACCGCAGCTAGCG
Source organism: Lampetra planeri (assembly GCF_965212315.1). Classification (NCBI taxonomy): domain Eukaryota; kingdom Metazoa; phylum Chordata; class Hyperoartia; order Petromyzontiformes; family Petromyzontidae; genus Lampetra; species Lampetra planeri. The sequence goes on along the minus strand of NC_136133.1, from coordinate 696,809 downwards.
GCAGCAGTGCGGAGGAGCTGGTGCCGCTCTTGGTCCAGGCCGGGCTGATGGATGTGGCGCTCAGCCTCTCGCGATCACACGGCCTGAGCCTGGAGGCCGTGTTCACGGGCCTCGCGTTCAAGTGAGTCCCCCGCCGTGTGCCCGTCAGCCTGGAAGGCGTCTTCGCGAGTCGCCTGTGCGATGGTACGGGCCCGGGGCCCACACCGTCGCCGTACCTCCAATGAGCACGGTTGTCCAAGCACGGTTCGAAAGAAGTTCATCTTACGTACATGTGCACGGTTGTTAAAAGTAAACTAAACTATTTTCATGTTGCCAGGTAAGGCAACGGAAGTGGTCACGTGGATCATTTATAGCGGCCAAATACTCAAACGCTTGATGTTGATATCTGTCTGCTTATATGTCTGTCTATAGTTTTCTGGTTAGATTTTATGTTGCTATTTCATTATACCTGATGATGATTGCTTGTGTTGCAATCGAAACGTCGTATGCTATTATATAATTTATTATTTGATCTTTATACGTGACTTTACCGAAAGAACCAAAGAATAATTCCTGCAGTCACGAAAGCTCCAAAATTAAGATCGGGTTCGGGATCGAACCCACGACCTCCTGCATAGCAGGCAGAAACGGGACATTCGGAAATAGAATCGCACACGAGTATGGGTCGCGTGACGCTTTCCAAAATGCAATCGTCCTTGGGTTTTTTTAGTTTACAGTCCAGAAACCAATGGGCTCGCTGTCGTAGCAGAATGTGTCTGCACGTTTGTAAGTAGCACTTCCCGCTGTGGTTTGTGGCGCAAGTTTTTGGCAGCCCTTTTGATGAGGTTGGCCAGTTTTCAATTAAGTGGGTCACCGAGTAGCAGCACAACTTTAGACGAAAGTTATCTTCACGATGCAATATCTCTCTGTCCATTATCAACAGGAAGAGCTAAATTGCCGCGATAACATTTTCAGTGTGACGATTATTGTATTTCACATTTTTATCATCTATTTGTTTTGCTTTTGTGTATTTCAAGCATGAATTAAGATTGCTTAAAAGTTATCTCAACTTTAATTCGATCAACAAGAGCTTGCCGTCAATCTTTCATGTACGTGTTTGAATGCAGGTGTGTGATGCTTCAGAACGATGTGGATGATGAGCAGGAGGAGGCATGGAATTGGCTATCTCTAAACGAACTACCCACCAGCTCCAACTCGAAGGAGACCACCAGGTGAAACGGCGTGCACGTCTTTCAGCGCTGTACCAGCCCCTCCCTTCCGGAGATGGTATCACGAAGTCTAGTTGGTACGGTTATGGGTTAGATTCGGGATTCCTTGCAATATCAATTCTAGAATCACATTTCAGGTGAACAGAAGACACACCGACATTTCTCACTGCACGTATCTAATGAACAACACTATAAAGTCCCATTCCATTTTATGAGAAATTCTTGAGTTTCTAATGGTAGGTTTTTACCCTTTTAACTGGTACAAAACTGACACCTTTATTCAAGGTATCATGTTTGCAATGACCACAACACAAGTAGTCAATACAGCAAACAAAAAGAAGCAACTCTGATAAGGATGATAATATGCACTGTCCTTGAAGTTGATTGGCCCACACCCGAGACGGCTTTCTTTAGAGCCTAGTCCCCATTGGTGTAGGGCCAGATGACACCAGAAGGCGTCTTGAGTTTCTGAGCAAGTCGGTGCGTGTTAAATACGATTCCAAAATTGCGTATCGAGAATACGCGCGTGTGTGCGCGTGTGTGTGCGCGTGTGTGTGTGTGCATGTGTGCGCGTGTGTGTGTGTGCGCGTGTGTGCGCGTGTGTGCGCGTGTGTGCATGTGTGTGTGTGTGTGTGTGCGCGTGTGTACTCGGCAGCGCAGTGGTTAGCGCACTGCGCCACGAACCCGGTGGCCCGAGTTCGATTTCCGCTCACGGCCAACCAACATCAGTGACGATTGTCTGAACCGGTCCTGGGCCTCCCCTAGGTCGACTGAGGCTCGAATAAGTACCCGGTGCGGTGTGTAAACATCGCCACAGGGGAGACAAAGGCGGTTGGTCGTGGTTTTAGCCAACGACCCTCATGTGTGCCGTGCCGGCCTTCGCAGCTGCTAGCTAACGGCACTCGCCCCAACAGTTCATTAAGACTCCACGGGGTGTGGGGGGCATCTTTGTCTTTGTGCGTGCGTGTGGGGGGCATCTTTGTCTGTGTGCGTGCGTGTGGGGGGCGTCTTGGTGCGTGCGTGTGCTGGCGCAGCCCTGCGGACGAGGCGTGGCGCCTGCTCGCCTGCTACCTGGAGAAGCACGGCGACCCCACGCGCCGCGCCCATCACGCGGTCATCGGCAAGCTGCTCTCCCTCGGGGCCGCGTTGCCGACGTGGCTGGTCAACGTGTACAAGGTGTGTCCGCGTTCACATTGGCGCGCGCGCGTGGGTGCGTGCGCGCGTGGGTGCGTGCGTGGGTGCGTGCGTGGGTGCGTGCGTGGGTGCGTGCGTGGGTGCGCTAAGGCCCTGGTGCTGGCCACCCAACCAGTGCTAAGAATGGGAAGGGATTAGGTGGCCAGGTGGTGGAAAGGGTTGGAGCACGAACCTGGCACTGCGGGGATGCCAGGGTTTGAAGCCGTGCGCCACTTGTGGTTAAACCAGGTTCTCAAGTCTGAAGCCGGGCACCAACGACTGCACACCAAAAAATACAAAAAACTCGTCACATTAAATTTGCTTTTAGTGTTGAGTTCGTCTTTGCCCCACACCTCCGATAATTATCACAGTTGTCTACGTACGGTGCGAAATGAGTTCAATCTACACACGCACGCAGTACACACAGGCGCATGCACACCCACGCTTGGGCTTGCGTGTCCCTGCAGGCGTACGACACGCCGGCGCTGCTGCGCCTCTACCTGCGCTACGACCTTCTCGAAGAAGCGGCCGAGCTGTCCCTCGAGCTGCTGGACGCTGTGCAGGGCAGCGGCCACACCTACTTCGGCATCCAGGTGCGGTGACAAAGACGAAGACGCACACGGACGTGCACAGGCCCCGTCGCCTGCTTGGCTCTCGAGATTCAATTCGTTTTCGGCGTTTTGGCTTTCCATGCTGCTTCTGTGTATTTGTACGTACATGAAGGCCTCCCCACGGCATATGTGGGTCGTGGGGTCAGTTCACTGTACTCGCAACCACGCGGTGTGGGTTTGTGAAGGCATGGGAGCATACACCGTGTGAGCAAAGTACAGCACAACAGTGGATTCTGGTCCCACATTAGCTCCACCCTACACCATCCGTTTTATACATGTTGGTCGGCCATCCAAGCACAATTGAAGCTCAGCCCTGCTGTGCTTCTGACATGTGACATTGAGCACATTCCAGGTGATTTGGCCACAGTGTGGGAATGGTCTAAAGGACCCACAGCACATGACCCTAACCCTCTAGTTGTAACCTAACCCTAACCTTCCAGTTCTGACCTAAGCCTAACCCTAACCCTCCAGTTCTGACACAGGCGGCTGGGCGTGGTGTTGACCATCCACCCCCTCGTGAGCCGTGCCGGCCTTCATAGGTGCTCACAATCATCGCTTGCCCCAACAGTCTGTTAAGGTTACACGGGGGACCTTTGTCTGTGTGCATATCCCTCTCAGGATCCCCTGTCAGCCACCGCTCCCCCCGTGTGGGTGCCCTACTCCACCATCGACCAGCTGCTCTTCGCGCTGCAGGAGGGCTCAAGTCCGACCGATATGGAGGTGCTAAGCAGCAGCAGCACTCATCGGCCGAGTGAATCGGGACAGCTCTTCCTAACACTTGGCCTGGGTCACAGCGCTGAGCCCGGCACCGCTAAGGCCCTGGTCACAGCGCGAGAGCGAACTCGCCGTTTGTCAATTCTGGACAAAACTGTGGGGGCTCTGCCACTTCCGGGTTTTACCGTATCCCAGGTTCTGCTCCCATGGGCCCACGTGACGGCAACATCGCTGCTTGGAGGCCATGGGAAGGGTGGGGGTCCATGGGAACATTTTCCCCGTCAACCACCACATTGGGCCCTTTGATGGTTGATGTCCTCTCGTGGCCAGTAGCACTGTGGCTTCGTGTGCTCCAGCCGCAGCATCAGTGTTGCAGGCTCACGTCCTGCTCAGCGGGTTGACTTGACCCATCATCTTTCCTGGTTCATTAGAATTCAATTCGAGGAGATGTTAACTACCTCGCATGGTGCACAGGAGGTCTTGGGTTTGATCCCGACCCTCACGCCTGTATATTTGGAGTGTGCATGTTCTCTCCCCTTCATTGCGTTGGGTTTTCTCCGGGTCCTCCGGTTTTTCCCTCCACATTTAGAATCAATGTGCGTTTAGATTATTTGGCTGCTTTAAATTTCCATGCGATGAGCCACTTGTGGCCAGGTCACTTCTGAAAATGAGCTATATAGCTCAGTGGGCCTTACCTGCTAAAGTAAAAATAGTACTCTGGTTATTTTTATCAAGTCACGTAGGTATAAAAAAGCGTCCGTGGTCAGGTGGCGGACGCTGGTGTTGCGACCGAAACGTCGTGATTCGTTTTATTTTCTACCCACGTGACTTTACCGAAAGAGCCAAAGAGAATGGATTCCTGCAGTCACGAAAGCTTCAAATCAAGATAAAAATAGTAGTAGTGGAATGAGTACAGCTTAGAGTGGTTCTTCTTAACCTGGGGTGCACCCCCTGGGGGTGCGAGATGCCCTTTGTTGGGGTGCGAGACGTGGCCAGATCTATTTTAGACGGAAAATCATCGAAAACACCAATTAAGCACAGCACGTAAATACAACTACTTTGTTTCATCAAACCCAAGTATTAACGTAATTTTTGTTACGATTTAAAACCAAAGGGGGGATGCAAGGCTGCAGTAAAGGTTAAGAACCGCTGGCTTAGAGGCTTAAACGCCGTGTAATGGGTGCGAATGACCCTTGCTGCCAGGGGCTCTGAATGTATTGAAGCAATATCAACGATCCCATCAGAGGGCACACTCACGCACGGGTAACATCAGCATGACCGGGAGTGGAGAGAGAGGCGGGGTGCCTTCTGGGGAGGCTTTCGCTGCCACTGGCTTTCAACGCGAGGTGCGATGTGAATACGTTGTAACGTACGATTCCCCGATTCGGTTATCACCACGTTAATTGTAACGTGCGTGCACTTTACATTTTTGTTGTTAACGATTTTTTTTGCGTGAACGTTTTGCCATTTTTCTCTCTCTCTCACAGCTACGGGAAAGGCTTCTGGGTAAAATCCACGCCTACCACGAGCGGGTGGAGGGGGTGTCGCGCGACATGCTGCACCTGGCCAATCAGAGGGCTTGCCTGCAACATCAGCAGCAGCAGTGAAAACACAAGCCTCTCGTCTCGCGTGTCTTCATTATTTTTATTGCCTCTGTGTGATACAAAAGCGGCTGTGCTAAATGGCGTTTTTGTTAAACGTTTGTTAAGAAAATATGAACCTTGAGTAATTTAGAAATAAACACTTTGACTATACAAATGTTTTTTGTGTGCATATTTTCTTTGTCTACGTCATATATATATATGCACACACATCGCATTGGTATATCGTACAAATATATGTTTTTGTTTAATATAATTCGTACACACAATAGCAAAAATGTGTCGCTTGGCAAAAACCCATTTAGACCCAGTCCTTGGTGAGATAATAACCACAACACAGGGAAGTGGGAAATATCACACGGCACAAATTGGCTGCAACTAAATCGCTAAGCAATTCTCGGCATTCACGATATTGCAGTGGTGTTAAAACACATTCCCAGCGGGCTCTTGTCTGTTTTGCACGTCCATAATTAGAACGGCGGCGTGTCGTGGTTGGCCACCGAGCCGTGAACCTGGCGACGCGAGTTCGACTCTTGGCCCACAGCCGACGTCAGTGACGAACGATGCCTTGAACCCATCTTGGGCACCTCATTTACCGCCCGGTGAAGTATGGTCAAACAACCCTTGTGATGGAAATAGATTGGGGGGGGGGGGGTCCCTTGACCCCTGCAGTGGGTGAACAAAGGGCTGTCATCTTTTGTTTTTAATTATAGTTCATATATAAAGCGCTTGTGTTGACATTTTGCCCATTTAGCCCTGCGCACGCGTTTCAAGTGTTTCCTGAGGTTCGAATGATTTAATGTTTCACAATTTGCATTGCTGGCTGTGGAGGTGCCCGCTAAGGTCTGTGGGCTTGTTGGGAGGGAATTCCCACCATACGGTTTCTGTAGAAGCCTTAAATCAGTGGTGGCTCTTCTCAACCTGGGGTGCATGCACTCTCTGGGGGTGCGACACGTGGCCAGATTTTCTTTAGAAGGCAAATCGTCAAGTACAACGACTTTGTTTATCAAACCCCTTATGTATTTACTAACATTGTAAATGTTCGTCACGATTGAGAGCCAAATGGGTGCAATTCTGCAGGGAAGGTTAAGAACCACTGCCTCATCCCCAGCGTACGAACATGTCGACCTCGTCCAGTGGGCTGTGGGGTTGCGAAGGGCGGAGTCCAGCGATTAGGTTTATTTATTTGAGCAGTCTCCAGGCACTGCTGATGTTGTTTGTGTCTCCCCTCGAGCTGAGCGAGCGGGGTGGACCTGCGCAGCCCGCTTGAAGCCGCCGCTTCGCTGCTGCTGCTGCTGCGCCGTCGCATTTCGTGAGCGCGGCGACAGCGCCTCGCGGCGTGTGGGGCTGGGTCACATGTTGATGCACGGGCCTCACCGAGGCAGATCGCACCATCGGTCTCACTTCACCCGAGGCGCTCTGTTTGCTCTATCGGGCCGCTTCGGGGGGAGGGGGGGGCACTGACGTCTTTGGCAATGTCCCAGCACACAATTCGCAGGGCCGCGGTTTAATTTCCTTTCTGGCTGCGACGTTTTGGAACGGGGAGTGATCGGCGCTTTTTATCGTCGTCGTCGTTAGAAGAATAAAAACAAGTCCTGAATGTTTCTCCAACGTGTGGACATTGGCAAGGGACGAGAGGAATCTCGATTGGATCCTCGTGGGTAACGGGCGCGGGAGTAATCTTGCGAGGACGGGACGGGCTCCCGAGGTGACCCAGCGAGGCACGGGCGGGTCCCTGAGAGCACCACGAGTCGCTGTGCTAAGGCGAAGCCGGGACACACAGGATGGGGGCGATGAGACGGTTGCACTAAGCAGCATAACATGTGAAAGTTAAGTAAAGTCGTCCAATAAGTCACACGGTCCAAAACACGAGCACAAACCATAGAGCGAAGCTCGTATAAATATTGAAGACATGAATTATGGCAGTGCATCGCCCAGATTGCAATCCCAGTGCGGGGGTAGGGGGGGTTTGTTTAACCATACTTCACCATGCTGGTTAGTGCAGCTTGGTGAATGGCTTGCTCAGCCAAGGCCCGTTCCAGATATCGCTCGCTTAGCCACGGGGTCAACAACCGTGGAGGTCATCGAACTGATCGCGGCCGCCGGGTTCACAGCGCAGCGTAGCGCGCTAACCACTGCGCCACCGCTCCACGCGAGCTTTTTGTGCGAGAGAAAAAAATGACCGAAGGGGGTAGGAGGAGGGAAGGTTTCATTCAGCAGTGGATTGAACACGGCGGAAGGGTGATGATGATGAACACCAACCATCACGCGAAGGAAGAAACGCGAGCTCGTCGTGAGAGCACACACAGAGAGAGAGACACAGAGAGACACACACAGAGACATAGAGAGAGTGAGACACACACAGAGACAGAGAGAGACACACACACAGAGACACAGAGAGAGAGAGACACAGAGACAGAGACACACACAGAGACACACAGAGAGAGAGACACACACACAGAGAGAGAGAGACACACACAGAGAGAGTGAGACACAGAGAGAGAGAGATGTAGGCAGCACGTGACGCCACGTGACAAAGGAGCCACTCGGTATTCGGCGCGTGTCCCCGCGCGTCTTTGTCTCCCCCCGGCAGCCCCCAAAGACCCCGCGAGCAGCGCGCCGCTCAGCACACACGCGCCGCGCGGGGCCGTCAAACAGCGAGCGGCGCTCCACCACTGCCCCCCCCCCCCTCCTGACGCCCTCCCTGCTGACACTGCCACTGCCGCTGTTGCCGGTCAGCAGCAGCAGCAGTGAGAGCCAGCGGCGGCTGCGACGGCTGCAGGAGACTTCGCTGCAGCAGCAGCAGCAGCGAGACGCTCCCGTCCAAGGTACCGGCGCCAAATCACGGTTCGCGCTCCGAGCGCGGCGCGTTGAACGCGCGCAATCCGTTCTGTGCGTTGGCTCTGCGTCGGCGCGTTCGTGCTGCTGCTGTTGTTGTTGTGCACGCGCACGCTGCTGCTGTTGTGCACGCGCGTGTGTTCAGTAATGGATGCTTTCAATACCACCACCACCTTGGTCCTATGGTCTATGCGCCTGTATGGGAGACCGTGTTTATGTGTTGATCTGTTTTCGCATGTACACGTGTCATCACTGCACGTGTACACGCGCGCGCGTGTGTGTATGTACGCATGTATGTGTGTGCGTGTACGCGTGTGTGTGTACGTGTGTGTGTGTGTACGCGTGTGTGTACGTGTGTGTGTGTACGCGTGTGTGTGTACGTGTGTGTGTGTGTACGCGTGTGTGTGTGTACGTGTGTGTGTGTACGTGTGTGTGTGTGTGCGTGTACGCGTGTGCGTGTACGCGTGTTTGTACGTGTGTGTGTGTGTGTACGTGTGTGTGTGTACGCGTGTGTGTGTACGTGTGTGTGTGTGTACGCGTGTGTGTGTGTACGCGTGTGTGTGTACGTGTGTGTGTGTGTACGCGTGTGTGTGTGTACGTGTGTGTGTGTACGTGTGTGTGTGTGTGTGTGTACGCGTGTGTGTGTACGTGTGTGTGTACGCGTGTGTGTGTGTGCGTGTACGCGTGTACGCGTGTTTGTACGTGTGTTTACGTGTGTGTGTGTATGTGTGTGTGTGTGTACGTGTGTGTGTACGCGTGTGTGTGTGTACACGTGTGCGTGTACGCGTGTTTGTACGTGTGTGTACGTGTGTGTGTGTACGTGTGTGTACGTGTGTGTGTTCGTGTGTGTGTTCGTGTGTGTAGCGGTTAGCGCGCTGCTCTACGACCACTGCCACCCGAGTTCGATTCCCGCTCACGACCAACCAACACCAGTGACGATTTTCTGAACCGGTCCTGGGCCTCCTCTAGGTCGACTCGGTCTCAAATGAGTACCCGGTGCGGTGTGTAAACGTCGCCACCGGTGAGACAAAGGCGGCCGGGCGTGGTGTTGGCCACCCCCTCCCCCTCGTGTGCGGTGCCGACCTTCATCGGCGCTGCTCGTAAACAGCACTTGCCCCAGTAGTCTGTTACAGGCTACACGGGGGATCTTTGTCTCTGTATACGGCCCAGTAATGGTGACCGCGTGCCGCATGCATCGTGTGCGTGCCACGTGAGACCCGAGTGATACCCCAGCCAGTCCTAGACCTGTCCCTCCCTCTACCCAACGTCTCCTAGGTAGACTCGACCTTAAATGAGTGCCTGGCGCCGCGCGTGTAAACAACGACACTGGGGAGACAAAGGCGGCCGGGCGCGACTGCATCTCCCTGACGCGCCGTCTTTACCGACCTTTATTAATAAATAAATAAATGCGGTGCCGCTCACGCCACTTGCCCGAACAATCTGCGCAGGCTACACGGGGGATCTTTGTTGCCGCGGTGCTGTCGGGCAGGCGTGGCGCGCGGAGCGAACATGGCTGGGTGGGTGTGGGGAGCGGTGGCGTCGCGGTTAGCGCTGCGCTGCGTTCACCAACCCCGCCAGCCCCGGGTTCGATTCCCGCTCACGGCCACCAACACCGGTGACGATTATCCGAACCGGTTCCGGGCCTCGCCTAGGTCGACTCAGCCTCGAATGAGTACCTGGTGCGGTGTGTAAACATTGGGGAGACGAATGCGGCGGGGCGTGGTGCTGGCCCCCCTCGTGTGCCGTGTCGGCCTTCCTAGGTGCTGCTCTCGCCAACAGCACTTGCCCCAACAGTCTGTCGAGGCTACACGGGGGACTTGTGTCTTTGTGCGTACTGTTAACGTGCACGCGCGCCTTGCTGGCTCATGGCCGCTGTCCCAACAATGGCTGGTGCTGAACCGCGGCATTGTTGTGATTGTTGTTGTGATTGTTGTGATTGTTGTTGTTGACGACCCGGAGTCTCGCGGCTCTTGTTCAGGAGGGTCCTGCCAATTTTTGGCAGTAGGAGCGGGGGCGGGGGAGGCCGATGATTGTTGCCATTGTATGCTTATACATTGTATATTATACAATTTATAAGTATATACAATGTATGTCATGGGATCATGTATAATATACATTGTATATGCAATATATAATTACATGTATAATTATATATTGTATATTATACATGCGTATACGATGTATAATATGTATACATTGTGTATACTTATACACTGTACATTATACATTGTGTATGCTTATACACTGTATATTATACATTGTGTATGCTTATAAATTGTATATTATTTATTCTGTATACAATCGCAACTCTTTTATACACGATGTATGTGTGTATGTGTATATTGTATACACAGTGTGCACACAATGTTTCTAATTACCATTCCTATACTGTGCACTCCGATCGTGTGTTTGTGTTGTTGCGACGTTCTCACCCCCTACTGGACATCTATGAAAAAAACATCTTAAAAGCTCATCGGATTCCTGCTGCAGGAAAAAAACAGATTCCGATTCGAGTTCTGTTAGCGAGTAGCAGCACCGATGAAGGCCAGCACGGCTCGCTAGCGGGTGGGTGGCCAGCACCACTCCCGGCCGCCTTTGTCTCCCCCGGTGATGATGTTTTAACACACCGCACCAGCTACTCATGTAAGGCTGAGTCAACCTAGTGGAGGCCCAGGACCGGCTCATAACTACACCTACACTAATGCGCAACAAAACAAAGATCCCCCGTATAGCCTTAACAGACAGTAGAGGCAAGTGCTGTTAGCGAGCACCTAATGAAGGCCGGCACGGTACACGAGGGGGTGAGTGGCCAGCACCACGCACGGGCCGCCTTTGTGGGGGGTGCTTTGGCCCCAACTCGCAGCTTCGGCCACCAGGGGAGGGTGGCCAAGGCACCTCCGGTGACCAAAGCTACGAGACGCCCCCCCCCCCCCTTGACAACCGCCATGAGATTTGTTTTGAACAACAGTGCGTCAAGGAACAAGGCCACTTATTAAAAAAGCAGTTACATTTTTTTTTATGTAAATGCTCTCATTTACGTTCCACGTTTGATCTAATTCAATTGGAGCTGTAACGTTTGGCGTCCGCCAAGCCAATACCGTGGTCCCACTTGAGCGATTAGGGCACCCCGTGAGCTGAGAGTGTCTTTACTGCGCCGCTCAATCCACTGTGCATGGAACACACACAGCATCACACACAGCAGCAGCAACATCAGCAGCAGCTACAACAGGGCGCGCGTTCAACACAGAGTGTATTTACAACAGGTGCGAGTTCAATCTTGACTGAAAGGTTTCGTGACTGCAGGAATTCAGATTATTTGGGTCTTTCGCTAAAGTCACGTAGCTATGTGCGATCGAAACGTCGTAGTTTTAGTTTTTTGTTATTTTATTTGAACCTCTCTACGTGACGTTACCGAAAGACCCAAAGAATACTCGTGAGTTACATGACCATTCATTTTGCTTCGTCTCAAGAGCTGGTGACTTGCGGATGACAAACGACACCGCGCCACGCACGTGCTGGGTGCGTATCGCTCGACGACAGACGCGCACACGCAGCGCTCGCACGGTTCGTGCCGACACTCATCGACAGCGGCGGACACATCGCAGTCCACGCACAGATTCCAACTCTCCTGCCTCCACCGTTTAACCCGGGGATGCAAATGCTGCTCGCCCTGACCGTGCTCCGAGAGGCCAGGGCTGACAACAATCACGCGAGCGCACGAGACAAAGACACCGATCACCCCGCATCACCAGGCGCCTTCAACAGACTGCCGGGGCCAAGGTCGCTTCTGAAAAAGAAGCTGACAGCCCAGCGGGCCTTACTTGATGAGAAATAAAAAAACATGGTTGAGTTCTATTTGTATTTGAAGCGTTCGTGACTGCAGGAATCGCTCTTTCGGTGAAGTCACGTGGAAAGAAAATTCATTAAATAATAGAATACGCCGTTTCGATTGCAACACAAGCAGTCGTCATCAGGCAGACACACAAGCAGAGAGACAACACAGAGACACACAGACAGACACACACGCAGAGAGAGAGAGAGAGACAACACAGAGATACACAGACAGACACACACGCAGAGAGAGAGAGAGACAACACAGATACACACAGACAGACACACACGCAGAGAGAGACAACACAGAGACACGGTTGATTGTGTTGCAATCGAAACGTCATTCTTTTGAGATATTTATATATTTATTCATTTCTACGTGACTTTACCGAAAGAACCAAAGAGTTATATTTGTATATTTTACGCGATTTGTTTACCATTCCTATACCTTGCACTCCGATCGTGTGTTTGTGTTGTTGTTGTTGTGACGTTCTCACCCCCTACTGGACATCTGTTAAAAGTAGCAGCACCGATGAAGGCCAGCACGGCTCGCTAGCGGGTGGGTGGCCAGCACAACGACCGGCCGCCTTTGTCTCCCCGGTGCTGATGTTTTAACACACTGCACCAGGTACTCATTTGAGGCTGAGTCGACCTAGGGGAGGCCCAGGACCGGTTCAGATAATCGTCACTGGTGTTGGCCAGTGACGATCAATGCGCGTGGACACACACACCCGCACGACGACACAGATCCTCCTGCGTAGACTTGCCACTCTGAAGAAAAATAATTAATGAATGAAGCCATGAGACTCGGTGAGCGTCGGGGTCTCTGCTGGGTTTAAAAAACAACACGCGCAACATCATCCCCACCCACCCCTCTCTACCCCCTCCACACCCCACCCACCCCCTCTCTACCCCCTCCACACCCCACCCACCCCTCTCTACCCCCTCCACACCCCACCCCACCCCTCTCTACCCCCTCCACACCCCACCCCACCCCTCTCTACCCCCCTCCACACCCCACCCCACCCCTCTCTACCCCCTCCACACCCCACCCCACCCCTCTCTACCCCTCCACACCCCACCCACCCCTCTCTACCCCCTCCACACCCCACCCCACCCCTCTCTACCCCCTCCACACCCCACCCACCCCTCTCTACCCCCTCCACACCCCACCCCACCCCTCTCTACCCCCTCCACACCCCACCCCACCCCTCTCTACCCCCTCCACACCCCACCCCACCCCTCTCTACCCCTCCACACCCCACCCACCCCTCTCTACCCCCTCCACACCCCACCCACCCCTCTCTACCCCTCCACACCCCCACCCACCCCTCTCTACCCCCTCCACACCCCACCCCACCCCTCTCTACCCCCTCGACACTCCCACCCACCCCTCTCTACCTCGACACTCCCACCCCACCCCTCTCTACCCCCTCCACACCCCCACCCCACCCCTCCACACCCCCACTCACCCCTCTCTACCCCCTCCACACCCCACCCCACCCCTCTCTACCCCCTCCACACCCCCACCCCACCCCTCTCTACCCCCTCCACACCCCACCCCACCCCTCTCTACCCCCCTCCACACCCCACCCCACCCCTCTCTACCCCCTCCACACCCCACCCCACCCCTCTCTACCCCCTCGACACTCCCACCCACCCCTCTCTACCCCCTCCACACCCCACCCACCCCTCTCTACCCCCTCCACACCCCACCCACCCCTCTCTACCCCCTCCACACCCCACCCCACCCCCTCTCTACCCCCTCCACACCCCACCCCACCCCTCTCTACCCCTCCACACCCCACCCCACCCCTCTCTACCCCCTCCACACCCCACCCACCCCTCTCTACCCCCTCCACACCCCACCCACCCCTCTCTACCCCTCCACACCCCACCCACCCCTCTCTACCCCCTCCACACCCCACCCCACCCCTCTCTACCCCCCTCGACACTCCCACCCACCCCTCTCTACCCCCCTCCACACCCCACCCCACCCCTCCACACCCCCCACTCACCCCTCTCTACCCCCTCCACACCCCACCCCACCCCTCTCTACCCCCCTCCACACCCCACCCCACCCCTCTCTCTACCCCCTCCACACCCCCCACCCCCACCCC